>NW_026991710.1:30521654-31771654 GCF_029215605.1 Mirounga angustirostris | reverse complement strand
AACGCAGGCATCCAAACTCCATTAAGCAAATTTCACAGAGGGAGGGATGGGAAGTTTCCACCGGGAGCTGATTGGAGAAGCAATGGTTAAGTGCTCTCCTGCTTCCTCTCTTGCCAAGTTTAAGGCTCCTGAGTGGGAAGGATTATCAGGGTCACATCTGGCACATACAAAGCCTTCGTGTGAATCCGAAAGTGACACCTCCTGTGGGTGGGTACATTGCATAAGCGTGCCCCTCTGGGAGGCACCCCCTGCAAGGGTGATGTCTGCAGAGGGGCTCCCCGCTTTGGCCAGCAGTGGGTCCGACTGCTGCAGGAGCTGGAGAGCGGGCAGCGGGGCCCTGCAAGGGTTAAACGCGTCGTTTCCCCGCCCGGCACGCTTCACACCTGTCAAGCCCAAGTCACACTTGCTGAGCTGGTAACCATCTTTTCGTGGTTGTGTCACGTGACTGTGGGCTCACGTCAGCTTAGAAGAGGGCAGAACCCAATTACTAAATCACTCAAAGTGCTGGGTGGGGTTTTTTTTTTTATTTCTTCTTCTTTTTTTTCCCACCGCATTCAAGGCGGTGGCAGTCAGATTTCCCCCAAACTTCACTGGTTTGACTCACGGGGCAAGACTGACCCTACCGTACATGGGCAGCCCAGAGATGGTGACCACAGTCTTCTGTCTCTCAGCAATAGCACTGATCGATAGAAATGGCTTAGTTTTGTCGCTGGATTTTGTAAGAGAACAGGAAAAATAATTGGCAGTCTATAAGCATCGTTTAACTTGTGCTCAAATCTCAAGGTAAATAGGAATCAGTACAGACCACTGGGAAATAAGTTTGGTCATAACTTAGATCAGTCATTCCACTTTTGGAAATGTGTAGTAAGGAAGTGCTAAATGCAAAGGAAGACAGAAACTTCTGTTTACAAAGATTTTCACTGCTCTATTATTTATAATAGGGAAAAAATGGAAATCACCTGCTCTTTATCGGAGAGCATGTAAGTTGGTAAATTATGGTACATACCACATGAGAGTTTTACAGGGTTTTTAGAACTTGGGTTTGTTAAATGATATGAAATGCCTATGTTGTTATGGGAAAAATAAAAGGAAACAAATCAATATGAAGTATGATCACAAGCTATACAGACATACTTAAAAAAATTCAGAGGATGATATACCAAAAGCAATCTTATTAGACCTAATGATAATTACTAATATTTGTTGAGTTTTTACTATGCGCCAGCTACTGGTCTAAGGGATTGACGTATATTGACTCAGTTTCTCCTTGTAGCAACACGTGAGCTAAGTACAATTATTATGACCCCCTGAGGCAAAGCAAAGTTAATTAAGTAAGTTGCCCAAGTCTCATAGCAAACGAGATAAAAGCTGGAAGCTCTGGCTCATTGAAAAAGACTAATAGGGAGAGATATGAGCCTGGAACATTCTGTCATCATGGAGAGCCAGGAAGCTAGCAAAGACTGGAAGGACCCAGAGCCAGATGGAAGAGTTTTCCCTGGGCTACAGAAAAATCTGAGAATCAGTAACTGCGCTGGACAGAAACACATCAGCATCATCAACCTCGAGGTTTAAAATGACTCAGAAAAAAGAACCTCCCTGGTTACCTTTCGAGGAGCTAGAAAGTAAGTCATTACTTCGAAAACTGCACAGGAAGACAGAGAGAGTCAAGCATTTATCCTGCTTCTCCTGTACACACTCAGGGTAACTAAATTGTTGCTGAAGTCAAATGTGTTCCTGCGGAAATATTCCAGATAATAGCGAAGGTAGGAATACAGAATAGTGCTGTTTTTAACCCCCGATAAGTTAATGCACCAGGCAATGGATGCCGGCGTTAGAGAAATAGACACAGCCGAGAGGAAGGGCTTCCTGCCTGAATTAGCCCATCGCCATCGACGAAGGCTGCGTACCAAAAATGTAAAACCCGAATCAGATCATGCTTCTAGATATGACTCCCAATTTATAAGAAATATGGAAAACAGGGAAATGTCTTCAACGACACCTTTGGGGGAGTGGGGGAATCAGCAAAATCCAGACTCTGGGAAACTATAGGACCTAGGATTTGGTTTCTTCAGCACATAAACTGCAAGGAGACAAGGGGAAGCTTACAATTAAAGAGAGACTAATTGCAATGATCTTCGTTGGATTGGATTTGGAGGGAAAAAAATCCCTCAAAACATTTTTGAGACAATCAGGGAAATTCCAGTCCTGCTGGGATATTAGATTGAGTTAAGGGATTATTGTTCATTTTTCAGGTGTGATGATGGGATTCTAGCTATGCTTTTAAAAAGAAGGCCTTGTCTCTTAGGGATGCACTCTGAAATAGTTAACAGGTAAAAGTATGACTTCTAGGATTTACTTAATATATTCTAAGAGCAGGGGGGAAGTGAGCTGGGGGGTGGGGTAGATGCACTACAGACGGGCCATGAATTGATCAATGTTGAAACTGAGTGATGGGTACATGGGACTCAGCATACTCTTCTGTCTACTTATATACAGGCTCTCATATTTCCATAATAAAAAAAACCTAATGGTTCAAACATATCTTAATTTTGTTCTTATTTAAAACATTGAAATCTGGGGCGCCTGGGTGGCTCAGTTGGTTAAGCATCTGCTTTTGGCTCAGGTCATGATCCCGGGGTCCTGGGATCGAGTCCCGCATCGGGCTCTCTGCTCATCAGGGAGCCTGCTTCTCCCTCTCCCTCTGCTGCTCCCCCTGCTTGTGCTCTCTCCCTCTGTCAGGTATATAAATAAAAAATAAAATCTTTAAAAATAAATAAATAAAACATTGAAATCTTTTGCTGTAGAATTGAGGACTAGTGGAAGACCATGGCTGCTGGCCTGGACTAAGGGCCAGACTGCCTGCATTTGAAGGCCAGCGATTCTCTTACCAGTTGGGTTATCTAAAGTAAGGAACTTCGTGTCACCCTATCTCAGTAAAATGGGGATAACAGTTCCACCCCTTACTCCTTCACTGAGTTATTATGACAATGAAATGAGTAAAATGTTTCCAGTGTCTAAACAATCCATGGCACATATTAAGCATTTTATGGATTTACTATGTTTTTTAGAGATTTTATTTATGTATTTATTTGAGAGAGAGAAGGGAGGGACAAAAGGGGAGGGAGAGGGACAAGCAGACTCCAAGATGAGCTTGGAATCCGACATGGGGCTCAGCCCCATAACCCCGAGATCATGACCTGAGCCAAAACCAAGAGTCAGCTGCCCAACCAACTGAGCCACCTAGGCACCCCCAGATTTACTATTTTTACTGGGTTTCCTTCTTTCTTTTTTTTTGGTCTTTGGGCATAAGTTTCTGGGTAAGAGTGTCTCCACTCATTTTGCGTTTTATACTCACAATCTCGACTTTCACCCCACATCAGATCACCAGCTCTAGTCCTAACACCAACTAACAATTCTGGTCCTGATTCTGACACGTGGGCTCTTCCCCACACATCCAAGCAATTCTCCGACACCAGCTGGGTGTCCTGCAATTCAACTCAGTCCTGACACTATCTCCCTAGAGGTGGTGTCAGATTCCTACAAGACTGCCCCCACCCCCACCTCCTGGATGCCCGTCACAAGTCCAGGTTGTCACTTGTGCTGCTGACCCCCTGGCTATAGATCAGAGGTTCTCATGACCCCCTCCCTGGGTCTGGGTAATTTGCTAGAGCGTCTCACAGAACTCGAGACACCAGTTTACTTACTAGATTATTGGCTTATTATACAAGGATATGATCTAGGAACAGCCAGATGGAAGAGATGCATAGGGCAAGGTATGGGGGAAGGGCGTGGAGATTTCATGCTCCCTGGAAGCACCACTTTCTCTGAACATCCATGTTTTCACCAACCCATAAGCTCTCGAACCCTCTCCTTTTGGGTTTTTTTTTTTTAAAGATTTTATTTATTTGAGACAGAGAGAATGAGAGAGACAAAGAGCACATGAGAGGGGGGAGGGTCAGAGGGAGAAGCAGACCCCCCGCCGAGCAGGGAGCCCGATGCGGGACTCGATCCCGGGACTCCAGGATCATGACCTGAGCCGAAGGCAGTCGCTTAACCAGTCTCACAGAACTCGAGAAACCAGTTTACTTACTAGATTATTGGCTTATTATACAAGGATATGATCTAGGAACAGCCAGATGGAAGAGATGCATAGGGCAAGGTATGGGGGAAGGGCATGGAGATTTCATGCTCCCTGGAAGCACCACTTTCTCTGAACATCCATGTTTTCACCAACCCATAAGCTCTCGAACCCTCTCCTTTTGGGTTTTTATGGAGGTTTCATTACTCAGGGAGGATTGATTTAATCATTGGCCATTGTGATGAACTCAACCTCAGGCTCCTCTCCCTTCCCAGGAGGCTGTGGGATTAATCACATGGTTGGTTCTCTCAGCCAGCCCCCATCTATAGGGGCTTTCCCAAAGTCACCTCATTAACATAACAAAAGACACCGTTAACGCTCTCCTGTCTTAGAAAATTCTAAGGGTTCTAGGAGTGCTGTTCCAGAAATAGACAAAGACTAAATATATATTTCTTATTCTAAATGACAACATCACAATACCCACCTACTCTGTCTCTCACCCTTCATGCATCAGCTGCAATATTCCAGTTTCTTTCAAGTGGAGCAAAAACTTAAAGACATTTGCAAAGCAATCAGAGAGCAAGCTTGCTAGATGTTAGTGATTAACTTTCAGTCTTTTATAGTTGCTTGTCCACACCTAATCTGAGAGGTCTTTCCTTTTTGTTTTTTGGTTTGTTTTTTTTGTTTTTTGTTTTTTGGTTTTTTTTTGGTGTGTCTCACCTTTATCAGCTCTTTCCAAAGCAACCTGATTTTCTTAAGAATGTTCTTTCTGGGGCACCTGGGTGGCTCAGATGGTTAAGCGCCTGCCTTGGCTCAGGTCATGATCTCAGGGTCCGGGGATCGAGCCCCGCATCGGGCTCCCTACTCCTCGGGAGCCTGCTTCTCCCTCTGCCTCTCTCTCTCTCTCTCTCTGTCATGAATAAATAAATAAAATCTTTAAAAAAAAAAAAAAAGAATGTTCTTTCTGCATTCTTTTTTCATCACTTACATAATTCCTAATTACACTCTAAATTTTCAATTGCAACCTTTTTAAATATGTCTGGGAGCAAACAAACTGGCTCCTGGCAAGCAGACATCACAAGTGGTGGAAGAAGGGCCCAGATGCATGCTGAGAATGCGGGTATGTTCGGCTCCCTGAAGGCGGTAGGCAGATGCTTGCCAGGTACGGTGGAGGCTGCGTCGGTTAATCTAGTGGGGGGCTTAAATGGAGACTAGTTAGGGAAACCTGGTGTATTCAGGTCAACCGGGATTGCCTTTTGGCTAGCACTTTGTTCTAACAATGAGCCTATATTATAACTCTTGTCCACCAAAGAAGAAAAACCAACACTTCATGTCTTCGAAGCCACCTTTTTAAGTAAATCCATTCGCAGAGGACCAGAATGCAAACCCAAAGAAAATGTGCCATGATTACTGCTAATTCACACACCCTTGTGTGCAAACAGTGGGGTGCTGGGTTCTATAGAACATGAGGGGCTGAGCATAAGCGACCGTCTTCCTCACTCTGTTGAGCGCTTCTATTACACGGTGCGTTTCCTAAATGCCACGGCAGCCAGGCTTCATGCTAAGAAGGTTCACACGCTAATACCCACATCCTAGTTTCACTTTGACTCTGAAGTTACACAGAAACCAAATGATCAAATCTGCATTTCCTTCTCAATCTATATGCAAACAGTGAGGCAGGGATTCCCCTTGTCATTGGCATTCCTTAACAAAAAGGATCCTGGACAACCTCAAGCTCTGCAGATGGGAACTAACTTCACCCCCATCCAATCTAGCTGGATGGGACACTGGCTGGGTGTCACCAGATTTCAGGGATGTCACTGCTAGTTTGCTCTTCGGTGACATCCCATTGTCACTCTGCTTTCTGATCAACTGTGAATTCTCACAGTCCTCCCCGAACAGGAGAGAGGAAGTGAGAGAGGTGTGTAGGTATTGCATTCATATTCATCACTTGACAGATGGGGAAGCCAGAGTTACAAGGCAGGGGTGTTTTTGTCACACTGGGGCATTCCACATCTCTCTGACTTGGAAAACTGAGGGTAGGGGCACTCCGTGGGGTGTTTACAAGAAAACGGTCTGGAATAAGCTCATCATTACAGTGCCAACTTCGAGTACAGGCACAAAGTTGTAGCTAGGACCCTCCTTCTGTGCCTGACCCTTGGCACTTTTCCCATGCTTCTAGAAGTCTGGGCCTTGAGTCCTTTCAGAAGAGTCCCACCACTTACTAATTGTGCAGACCAAACTGAAAGAGTCTTGTCCCCAGACTCCTTAAATGTCATGATGTCACTCACAGATAACACAATCAAGGACAATCACATTCACATTTAATCAGGGAATGTGCTTCCTAGTTCTGTCAAAATCACCATGACAGCAAGGTCAAACAAAATAAAATACACAGCAGATCCCCTGAAGAGTCTTCCTCAACCCACCATTTCCCTCATCCTATTACCACCCCCACCTCATTCTATTATTCCCTTGATTGCTAGCAGGTCACTATTTCATAAACTGAAAACCTGCTGGCATTATTCAAAATAACCCCGACCCACAAATATTTACCTAATATTAGATTCATTTATTCACATCACAATTATTGAAAGATCACCAACAATTAAAGCGAGATGCATGAAAGCTAGGCTTGGAAAAGAAAGATTATTATGGGGGTGCTGTTTCTGAAGTTAAGGAAAAATAGTATCTGATTATGCAATCAGATACTCTTTGAAAGTAAATTATTGTTATTATCATAGTCTACACATGTAATCATAGTGAGTGTGTGTGTGTGTGAATTTCTGCAAACAAATCTAATTAAAGGCAGTCTAAAGTTATAAGAGCATGGAATATCATTGGTTTCTTTGGAATCTAGAGGGAAGAAAGAATCCAACAGAATCCCAAATATGTGAGTTGCTTTAAGCCAAAGCCTGAAAAAGGTGGTACATTTGTCACAAATATATCACTACTTAAGGACTCACTTTTCTCTGATATCCAATAACATGTTCCCTTAAGTTCACACCAGCAGCCTCCTCAAAGGTCATTGGGCTTCTGCTAACAGTGTCTTCAAAATCCTTTAGATCTTCACTTACCACTCTCCTCAGAATCCTCCTGACTTCTACCCTCCATTCAGTTCCAAAGCTTTTCCCACATTTTAGATTTTTGTTATAGCAACACCTTACTTACTTACTTCCAGGCACAAAAACCTGTATTGGTTACTACTTCTTCATAACAAATTACCCTGAGATTAATGGCTTAAAGCAATAATAAATATTAATTTTTTTAAAATATCACATAAAAAATGAATAAAAAGTACAAAATTTAAAAATCTCACATAGCCTGTGGGTCAGGAATTTGGAAAGAGCTTAGCTGGGTAGTTCTGGCTTAGAAGCTCTATGAAGTTGTAGTCAAGAGGTTGGCCAGAGCTACAGGCATGTGAAGGCTTGACTGGGGCTGGAAAATCCACTTCCAACATGACTCACTAAGTGGCTAGCAAAATGGTGTTGGTGGTTGGTTGGAGGTCTCAGTTATCTGCCATTCAACCCACTTCATAGGGCAGTTGATGTTGGCCTGGTTTCCCACAGGGTCAATGATCCAAGATAGCAAGGTGGAAACTGTACTAGCTTTTATAATCTAGTCCCAGAATCCACAGATCATCGCATGTTCTATTGATCACCCAGACTAACCCTGATACGTGTGGGAGGGAGACTCTACAGGGTCATGACTAGGAGGAGATAAGGATCATTGGGACACATCTTGGAGACTGGCTACCACAGTATGTATATTTAATTCATGTGCTTATGTATTTTAATTGTGACATTCTGCTTCGTGTTTCAACAAAGAGTTATTGAGTATCTGTTATGCTGTTCTTGGTGCTAAAAAAGTACTAATTTCCAAAGCCTGCAAAAATCCCTACTCTCATGAATCTTAAGTCTTAATGTGAGGAGATAAACAACCATCGAATAAATAAGCTGTATGTCAGTTGATGATGAGCACTCTGAAGGGAAATCAAAGTAGGGCAAGAGGATTGAGACTGTAAGGGGTGGAATGGAGGACTGCACTTTATTTATTTATTTTTTTTTAAAGATTTTATTTATTTATTTGAGACAGAGAGAATGAGAGAGAGAGAGCACATGAGAGGGGGGAGGGTCAGAGGGAGAAGCAGGCACCCTGCCGAGCAGGGAGCCCGATGGCGGGACTCGATCCAGGGACTCCAGGATCATGACCTGAGGTGAAGGCAGTCGCTTAACCAACTGAGCCATCCAGGCGCCCAGGACTGCACTTTAAATAGGATGGTCAGGGAAGTTTCATTGAGAAGGTGACATTTCATCAAAAATGTGAAGGCAGCAAGGGACTGGTATCTGGGGGAAGAGTTGCCCAGGACAAGGAGATAGAACATGCAAAGACACTGGGGTGGCAGCACCTTTGGGTTGTTAGAGGAACAGCAGAGGAGCTGTGGGCTTGGAGCAGAGTGAGCAAGTGTGAGAGTAGTAGTGATGAGCTTAGAGATGGTGGAGAAGGATAAGGCTTTATAGGCAATTGAAGGGACTTTGGCTTTTATGCTGAGTGATCTGGGAAGCCGTTGGAGAATTTTGAGCAAAAAAGTGACATGACTGGAATCAAGCATTAACAGGATCCCACTGGTTGCTGTGCTGAGAAGAGACTAAGGAGGGACAAGAGACAGGGAGTTTGGTAATTAGGCCATGACAATAATAAACTACAAAGATTATGAAGGCTTGGACCAGGAAGGTGATGGAGGTTGTGAGGTTGGCAGATTGTATTTCCATGTCTTTGCCAATGACACTTGCTGATGGATTCCATATGGAGCATGAGAAAAGAAGAGCAGTCAGTTATAAGCTTGAGGTTTTGGCCTGAGCAAGAAGAATAATGGGGTTGCATGATGGGAAAAAAAATAGGACTAGATTGGAAGAGGGGTTTGTAAAGAATGAGTTCGGTTTAGACAAATTCAATTTGAGATATCTATTAGACATCCAAGTGGAAAAGTTGACTAGGCTATACAAGTTTGGAACTGCAGGGGACAAGTGTAGTTAAAGATAAGGTCCCAAGATTAAATCCTAATCACTAATTATGCTACGAGGTTGGGCGGAAAAGGAATAAACAAAAACAACTCACAGATGCAGCTGGGGAGGTAGGGGGAAAACCAATCTAATGTGATGCTCTGGAAGCAAAATGAACAAAAGGAGCCTGTTTTGTCAAGTGCTATACTGATAAGCCACATAAGATGAGGACTGAGAATTGACCCCTCTTTTTACCCCCCAAATTGGAGTGTAAATAGACAATTTTAAAAATGGTGTAAAGTTTTGCATTACCATGTATATGAAGATTTTCATATTCAATTTAAATTCTATGATGGTTAAAAATAGGTGTAACTATATACATACACACATACCCAGGCATATAATTATTTATAAATATTTCCTCAGCATGGTCAGTGAACCTACATCATATGCTTTCTTCCTATAAGCTAAAGTGGTCTTTCTCAGCTGTAAACCCCAGCCCATGCCCTCAGCACCTAACCCTAAGCAAACTGTGCAGCTTATAACATTCTTCGAAAGAATAAAACAATCAACCTGAGTGCACCATCAGGAAATGAATCAGCAGAATACCATCTGTAGGAAACTAAGCGAAGGATGTGGCCAAGAAAGTTAAAGGTATCTTTTTGCTGGAGCATTTGGGGTGTTAAATCACCAAACTTATGCATGGTTTGGAAGGTGATGTCCGTATAATAGGCACAACAGACTGGACATTTTCATGCATCCAGCCCATCATGAGTTAATGGCTGGAATAAATGTGATAAAACAAATATTAAGCTGGCTTTGTGCAGCCCTTCACTTAGAATGTGTGCCAAATGACTTATATGACTTACAACGTGTGGCTATTAATTCACAAGACTGGGTTTTTAAAAAACACTCAGAATTGAGATAGTCTCAGTTTTGTCCTTCAAAAGAAAAATTATATACTGATTCCACTGGTGCAAATATTAAACACCTGGCATGGCAAAGGTACCAACCAATCAAAAGAGACACTCGATCAATAAAAATGGCTGCCCAACCAATCAGAACATCAGAAGGTTGTAAGCCACCTGTACATCCATTTGGGGGCAGCTTGGCTGTGATATCCACCGTCACGTAGAGAATGTTTTGGAAACTCTCCATCTTGTGCTTAGATGCTTTTATGACTCAAGCCAGACTGTCAGTCGTGATATGTGTTCTAGTTAGGTATAACTTTTGATTCTGAGCAGTAATTCCCCAGGTGATCATAAACTCAGTTCATCAGAACTGGCCCCAAATGGTCTGGGATCTTTCCAAATCCCTTCGAAAGAATGTTCACAGGCAAAGCAAGTGAGCCTAGAAGAGAGGTTCCACTGGTGTGCAGATTCTGATGGGGGGTGGGGAGGTCTGCTATTTCCCGGTCTGCCTTCTTTCTCCCTCCCAGAGGCAAGGAGAGGGGAGGCAAATCTTGGAAATCAGGTTGAGTAGAGAGGGTCATCAATCAAGATGTTCCCCTATAAGTGAATCACCCAAAAGGAGAGATAAAGCCCATAATTCAGAGAGACAGGACACGCATCCCTCCAAGGGACCTAGTGAGGAAAATGAGGGCAGATCACAGTTTCTTAAGAGCATTCCTAGGATACTTGCAACAGAAATTACTGCAGTGTGTCTTTAAAATGCAGATTCCTGGGCCCCACCCCAGACCGCATGAATCAGAATCTCTAAGAGCAAGACCGGATTCTGAGTTTTATACCTGTTATCCATGCAATCTTTATGCGGGCTGAAGTTTGAGAACCATTGAGTCCATGCCATACAACTTGGAAGAGAAGCAACACAAGGGGAGAGCCACTGGCTGAGTTGGGTGGAGCTGGCCACTTGGCCCCCGGAACAGGCTCTGTGTGGAGACTTGGGAGTTTCCTTAAGAATAATATGCATCTTTCCTTTTAGTTCTCAGATGCTGCATAGAGCCTGCGGTTTTCATTTTAAGGGTCCCACGATCCAGCGTTGCTTTCTACATAGCTTCTGAAAGCCGAAGACAGGAACAAAAAGACATTTTACAGCAACTTCTCAAGGGAGGACAAAAGCGTATTTAACACCACCCTTTCTTTGCTCCTACTTTAATTTTTTTTTTACCTACAATGTAACATTTAAAAATGATGGCACACGGGAATGAGCTGGAAGGCATGTTCCTGAGCTGTCTCAGTAGATCACCGTGGATAATATAGAGAATGAAAACATAAACTTCCCTAAGAGTTTATCAAGCAAAGCATCCAGGTAGCCTACGTCCATTAGGAGAAGGATAGCAATGTTCTGAGCTCCATCTGATAACCCTATAGATGTGTGACACAGAACGCCCTGTGCTGTTGACTTAATGCTTATGACTCCCCAAAATTACATGTTAGATACTCATGCCCAATGTGATGGTATTTGGGGTGTGGCCTTGGAGAAGTGATTGGGTCATAAGGACGGAGCCCTCATGAAGGGCTTTAGTGCCTTTAGATGAGACTCCAGAGAATTCCCTTGCCCCTTGCACCTTGTGAGGTTACAGCAAAAAGAGCCATCTGTGAAGCAGGAAGTGGGCTTTCACCAGACACCAAATCTGACAGCACCTTGGTCTTCCCAGCCTCCGGGGCTGTGAAAAAAAATGTGTGTTGTTTATAAACTGTGACCTGCCCTCATTTTCCTCATTTTTTCCTATAGCAGCCCAAATGGACTAAGACACGCTGCTTTTCAGAAAACTAGGACCCCTCTGTGTAAACTTAAATTCTTGATGAAAGTGATAGTCTAGAGGTGCCTGGGTGGCGCAATCATCAAGCGTCTGCCTTCGGCTCAAGTCATGATCGCAGGGTCCTGGGATCGAGTCCCACATCGGGCTCCCTGCTCGGCGGGAAACCTGCTTCTCCCTCTCCCACTCCCCCTGCTTGTGTTCCCTCTCTCGCTGTGTCTCTCTCTGTCAAATAAATAAAGAAAATATTTAAAAAAAAAAAGAAAGTGATAGTCTACAAAGAAAGGGTGTGGAACAGTGAACAAGACCTCTAAGATGGTTTCAGAGACTTGGGCCACTCCCATTTTGGGAGATTTCAGAATATTAAAAAAATAAACAATAAAAAAATTTAATGCCAAAGCAAGGTTATAGAAAGTTCAGTGTTCTAAATATATACATGTGACAAATTAACTTTCAACAGCAAAAAAAAAAAAAAAAGTAAATGACAATATAATTATTCACACAATATCAGAATATCAGAATTTATTTTAAAACTATTCATTTATAATGCATCAAAAGTACATATTCATGTATAATGCATCAAAAATACCGTGGTCTGTTTACACGGTAACAGAACACAGATTTAAAGTTATTTGAAGACCAATTCTAAAGCCGTCGGTGTGAGCTTTGGCTATGTATGTTATAACCTCACTTGAGGGTAAAGTACAAACACTTGGAATAGCTGTCCCTCGTGAATGGGAGGTCCAGGCCAAATGCCCCAACACTGGCCTTGCAGCAGAGCCTGGCAGTTGATGAGTTCTTTGGGCTGAACTGATTCTTGGGACACCAACTAGAAATGTGACCTTGGGCAGTTCAGTGATGCTCTGTTACATGCGTTCCCCAATCTGTAAAATGAGGGAAGATGATTTCCTTCCAGCTCTATGCATCCATTATAGTTTCATCTATTCTAGTCTGTTCACTCTGCATTTCTACAGTACTTCTCCTCTGGTACCAGAGGGTAAGTTGCTAGAATTTCCTTGGTGCCAGTCAACTGTGTAAAAAGCTTACTCGTTCCTTTCATTACGCTTCAATTCAGTCTCTTGCTCGCAGTTCTTTTCTTTACCAGTGGGCCAGCTCTTTAATAAACATTTCACGAGCTGTCTCCATAATTAACAACTAATTAACAAGAAGGCCTTACTGCTAAGGGTTGGTGCTTTCAAAAAAGAAATGAGCAGGAAAGTTGCTTTGCTTTCTGTATTCACAAGGTCCTGCCATTGTCATTGTAATATGCGGGAGATGGTGGTTCCTAAATAGTGTGAACAATCTCATTAAAGATCTCTGCTGGAACAATCAATTCACTGTCAGAGGACCCCATCGATCCTCAGGAACTGTCTTTGAGTTCCAGGGTGCTTGTAAAAAATTGACAACCGGAAGTATGCTTCAGTTTGGGCTATTTATTTCTCTGAGAAACAGAGTATAATCATATGAAATCTAAGCGGCTCCCTCTGTGGCTTTTGCAGGCTGAAAACACTGATGAGGAGTTTTCCGACAAAAGTTTTAGCAGGATGTCCTCTCCCGACGCACCAGATAGGCACGCAGAGTGCCTGCCAGTTACTCTGTCCCTTTCTGAGATGCCTCTGCATGTCCACCATGTCCCCCTCTGGAAACTCCTTAATTTGCAAGCCTTATATCATGTGGTCATGCTTCCCTGGCCACAGCTCATGGGAGTGAGCGCCTGACCCAGAGGAGCTCGTCTATCCGGTGACTGATGAGACAGCGTGGCCGGGAGCTTTGCTGGTGCAAGTGCCAAGGATGTGCTCTGTGGGAGGGTGGTTTGGACAAAAGAGAGACTAGGATGTAGCTGCTAGTGGTAGAAGCAATGGAACAGAGAAAAAAGCATGGAGTCACCATAGCGGTGAACCTCTAGACTGGGAAGCAACAAACACGTGACAAGAGAACTGGCCACTGTTTCTGAACTAGAAGCCAGTGCTCCATGAAAGCCCATTGTGCAGGGAATGGGAGCCAGCATTTCAAGTCTTCATCATGACGACAGCAACCTAAGCAGGCTGCCACAGGGCACACCACCGCCACGGACAGAACCCAGGGCCAGGACTGCGCCACCAAGTCAAACACCACTCTCCCACAGTTATTAAGATGAAGCACTGTGAGTTTCAAATTTACTCCCTGAAATAATGATGCTAAAAAATGCCCACGTCTGTACACGTTGATGAATACGTTGGATTTGTCTTATTCTGCTGATACTGTAGTATGTTTTCGATAGAGAGAAAAACAAGTTGAAGACTATGCCATTTCAGTGGAGCTAGCTGACTGGTAAAAATGAAGAAATACTCAAATGAAAACAGAGGCTTAGCCTCTGGAAATGCGGAGTCCTGATAGTGTTGCTTTTCATGTCTACAGTTGGTCGAAGGGCAGATATGGGATGTCACCACTTTCCATAGTAGGTTCTTATAAAGCATACATGTTGGCAATGCTTGAAATGCTGTACCACGAGACGTAAAGAAGGATGCTGTCTGTGGCACTATTTATAAAAGCAAAGAGTTATAAAACAATCTAACCGTATATCATAAAAATGATTGAATAAACAGTAGTCCGTCCATATTATGGATTTCTATCCATCAATTTTTCAGTCAGGTTGACCTATAGTTATGAATATGGAATGATTTACAACTATATTGTTAAGTAAAAGAAGACTACATCATAAAGGCACTTTCAAAAATGAACATAAAACTTTTATGTTTGTACCTTCACATGTATATGTATATGAACATATAGAAAATGTTATGGAAGGCTATACCCTAAACTTAATGATGAGAGCATATCTGGAGAAGAAAGTGGGATGGTAGTAAGGGGCATAAGGCAAGATAGAATTTTTTTTTACTATATACTTTGTGTTATTGAATATTTATAACAAGAATGTATTTTGTTTATTTTTTTAATTTAATTTTTTTTAAAGATTTTATTTACTTATTTGAGAGAGAGAGAGAAAGCACGAGCAGGGGCAGAGGGAGAGGGAGAAGCAGACTCCCAGCTGAGCAGGGAACCTGACGCAGGGCTCAATCCCAGGACCCTGAGATCACGACCTGAGCCGAAGTCAGATGCTTAACTGAGTCACCCAGGCGCCCCTATATTTCTTTAATACAACAGTTTTTTATAATAGTTTTTAGAGATCCAGATCTTCTTACATCTCAGGCTGGTTTTGTGGGTGCTCAGAGTGGTCTGGTAGATATCCAGCTCAATTCCGGGGACCAGTTGAAATAGGGTCCTCTACTCCTCTGCCATCTTTCCCCTCCCCTTATAATAGTTTTTAAAGAAATTTTATTAATGAACTGATCTTTCTCCTAGTTCTGCCATAGGCATCTATTTGTCTCAAGAATGTATTCAAGAAAGAAAGTGCAGCTTTTGACATTCAAAAGAAATGTAATGGCCAAGACAATACTCTTTAAAAGCCAATCGGAAATCCTTTAATTCCCAATACATATCAGGTTGAAGCTTGGTAGACTCTAATCTCTAGTTTTTACCCATTGCAGAGGAAATGCTCCTTCCCTTTATGAACCAAGATGGGGAGAAAAATGAGAGATGATCAAAGAGCAAGTGTGGAATGCTTTAGAAACATTCAGACCATCTCAGGGATATTGCAGGAAAGGGTGGATGACAACTTCTCCAGGCCTGATGTCCTCTCATTAATAGGGTGGGGACATGTTTAACATGATCCAGGGACAGTGATGTGGTGGTGACAGAAGGCAGTTCATCACCATGAGTCCAAGACCATGTTTCTGGTTCCTCACAACAGAGGAGCCCCCGCCCCTGAGAGAGGGCAGACAGTACCCCACTCAACAGTCACCAGTCCAGGGAGCTGGTCTATCCAGAGACAGAGATAGGCCCCTACCGTCTCCCATGCTGGGGAAGGGAAAGGAAAGGGCACACTCTGAAAGGTGATTTATCCCAAGAGACAGGTGTATCCTGAAGAGGCTCTTCATGCCATTCCAGATGATACCCAACTGAACTTGGAATAGACTGGTTTAAATGGAGAGGAGACTATTTAAACCAGAAGAAGTTGGAATATTGTTTATTGGCAAGTCTGAATTTTCCTAGGTATTCTGAGGGGTGAGATTTATGAAGAACTCTGAGCAGTGTTGAAGAAAAAAGAAGCACATTTTCTTTGCACATCTCAGTTGTGGTGAGAAAATTTTGTGACTGCTATATTTATATATTTTTTTACTTAAATTTAGAGCTACTCTTTGAAAGCTATTCTAATAGGTAGCCTGCCTTTTCTTTCTTTCTTTCTTTCTTTCTTTCTTTCTTTCTTTCTTTCTTTCTTTCTTCTTTCTTTCTTTCTTTCTTTCTTACTTTCTTTCTTCTCTTTGTTTCTTCTTTCTTTCTTTCTTTCTTCCTTCCTTCCTTCCTTCCTTCCTTTCTTTCTTTCTTTCAAATATTTTTAAATTTTATGAATCTCTAGCCCAACTTTTTAAAGTAAGTCAACCTGTTTATATCTCTTCTTTTTTCAGTTGTCTGGGGTTTTTTCCTCCTCTCTGTTCATTTTTATTGTTCTTAGAAGAGGTCATTTATCTCTACTAGAAAACTCTTTCTGATCCAAGAAGTAGTATGAGTCCCAAATAGGATAGAAATTAAATTCCATCACAACACACTCAAAAATATTGTCCAAGTTCATTTGGGATTTTAGGTTGAATGTATTTCCTTTCTTTTCAATTTGCTATTAGATAGTTTCTAAAGAAAAAAAATGTACACACACACATGCATACATCCACACAGATTTCCGGTAACCTTGTCACCACAGAATTTGATCTGTAATAATATAAATGAATATGATTGGGTTGAGGCTTAAGATACTTCTTTGAGAGAAGTATATCTTCTATAAGGAAGTGAAAAGTTAAAAGCAGAATTGAATATGCATCAAATATTCAGAAATAAATTAGAATCATTATTTTGTGTCTGGCAACATTAAGTGGTAAAAAGACTCTGGTTCTAGAGTCATGAGATGTGTTCAAATCTTTTTCCAGCCACCAATTAGAAGTGTGCATTTGGGCTAGTCATTTGACCTCCATGAGTTTCAGTGTCATCACCAGACAATGGAGAAAATACCATGTCATCCACCATTCCAGGGAGTCCCTATGACTGAGCATGAAAGGAGACAGCACACATGTAGGAACTCTGAAAAATGATGGTCTGATGATGTTGGTGACCGCCATCATCACCTGAGCCTTTCACTGAAGATAGTGCAAGAAGGGTGTTGGAGGTGGAGGGGCGGAGCCTCGTCTTTATGCCTTTATAGCAACTTCTCCCATTTTTTCTCCTTCAAAATTCTGTGACTATTCTATAACACTTAAGCTGTCTCTAAACAATTTTGGAATGCTGGTACGATGATGACAATATAGCCAGTGAATAAATTACCTGGCTAAGTGGAGTCGGGTCACCAACTTCTACTCTTATTTTTCACCAAATTGATTCATCACCTTATTTTCATAGACCAACGAGGAAGAGACAGAAGAAAGGAGTTAACTTTTATCAAGCGCTTGCTGGGCGACAGGCATTTTACATCCATCATTTCATTTAATATTCACAGTGAGATGGGCATTATTTCTACTTGACAGATAAGGAAACTGAGGCTCAGAGAGACTTGGTCAAGATCACAGAGGTAGTAGGGAGTAGAGGTGCCACCTTCCACACCCGGAACTGACCATGATACCTGTGCTTTTCTCCCATTTTCTCCCAACATTGTCTGCCCAAATGCCCAGCAGCTGACACACGGACAAATCCAAATCGTCACCTGCAAGAGAAGATGGAGACAACGTGGGTGACTAAAACCTCCAATGTGTCCTGGTTAGTATTTTCATCCTCTTCTTTCAACCTTAATTAATAACAAGTAATAAATATAACTGATCGATTTTCTCTTTCTATCCTTTGCTGTTCAAAATCCTCTTGAATTTGGGTGAGAGGAGCCAACCAGATGTGGAATGAACCGATGAAAACAGGAGGAAGCTGAGAACTTTCCTGCCCCTGAACTGCAGTCCCCAAGTAACCAAGGGTTGATTGTATAATTGGGGTAAAAATTCAACCAGTACAGAATTTGTATATACCCAAAACCTTCCATGGCTGACACTTAGGCTAGTTGTTTCCTTCCTGGGGTCCCAAGACAACTGGGTTTCCGCAAAGGAGTAAGGCAAGGAGCAGTCATAAATTATTTTCAGTATTTTAACAAGTCCATCTAATTCACATATCTTAAGGAAAGATGAACAGGCCAACACAAATGTCCACGGATCTTTGCTTTGGGCTAGAATTCAAGACAAACCGATAGGAAGTACTACCACTACTTTCAGCTTAATAAGAACAATAGCAACAGTGAATATTTCCTGAGCACTTTCTCTGTGCTGGGCAGTTTGGACCCATTGTCTCTTCTGATACTCAAAACAACTCAGGAAGGAAGAGAACATTGTTCAGCTCTCACAGATGAGGAAACAGGCACAGAGAGGTTAGGTGCCTTGCGTAGGGTGACACAGCTAACAAGTGTAAGTGAAGTTCACTGGTCATGATTAGTTATGTCCCGGTGACCAGAAGCAATGTTTGGCAGAGGTACATGTCTTTGGTAATAAAACATGGGAGGGAAGGGGGGCATTGGCTTTTACTTAGTCAAGGCCAAGGAATAATGACAAGCAGTTCTTCAAGGCAAAAGGTTTGGGAAGAGCTGAGGTATACCATTCCGGAAATGAGAGTCACTCTGTGGGGCACATAGAACCAGAAGTTTGTCTTGGGCACCTGGAAATTTGGCTTTGTTGGTTTTGGAGGAGATCACTAGACAACTCAACTTTGAAATGAGTATGATGTCCAGAAAGGACACACACACACACACACACACACACACACACCCTAAATTGGTTTCACTACAAAGATGAAAGCAAGGTTCTGTTGCCTCAGTCATGAGGCTATTCTATTGTTGCTACAATTATTCAGACCTCTTTTTACACATCTGTGAGAGAGACTTCACAGGTATCACAACTGTTCAACGCAGCTTTCAGATTCTGTTTAATGAGAAACAGTATACTCGCTAAGCCTTCAGTCTTGGGAGCCAGACTACTTGGGGTCCAATCCAGACTCTTTCCTAGCCATGTGACCTTGGACAAGTTACTCAACCTTCTTGCCTCAGTTTCCTCACCCGTACCACTGGGATAACAATCATAATACCTATCTGTTAAGGTCATTGTAGGAACGAAAAGAGTTGGTATTTGTCAAGTGCTTCAAACAGCACCTGCCACACAGGAAGCGCTGTGTAGGTGGTAGATGGTATTAGCCGTGCATGAAGAACTCCATGGAAACAATACAGAAATCGATGTCTGGCTTTTGAATAAAGTAAAAATGATTTTTTTTTTTTTTAAGTCAGAATAGTGGTTACCACTAGCGGGATGGAAGAGCTCGCTGTTGGAAAGGACACCTGGGAAGTTTCTGGAGCTGATACCATTTTGTTTCTTGACCTGGGTGGTAATGACACGACTATTCATTTTACGAACACTTATTAAGTTTTTCTGGAGTTTTGAGCACTTTTCTGCGTGTTTTTTTAAATGTCACATTAGAAAAATTTCGACAGGAGGAAGAAAATGGAAGGAGGGGGAAGAGTGGGAGGGAGAGAGTGGAGGAAGGAGGAGGAAGGACAAGGGGAAGCTCCATGCAGTGTGACTTCCCCATTACGAAGCACTTTTGCAGCAAATGACCATTTCACAGAAAACCTAAGGCCAAGGTCTGTTTTTAATTCCGGTTTTCCAGGTGAGAAAACCCTGGCAGGGAGAGTGGTTAAGTAACATCTCCTTCAAAGTAAATGAATACCTGAGTTGCAATGCAATTGCTGAGGGACTAACCCCTTAGTCATCTGCTTGCTGACAGACCTACAGGAAGCAGGTGAGGTCCAGGCGGGGACTAGCTGCAGGATGTCATGAGCCCAGCTTTAAAACCAGACAGTGGGGGGCGCCTTAAGCGACTGCCTTCGGCTCAGGTCATGATCCTGGAGTCCCTGGATCGAGCCCCGCATCGGGCTCCCTGCTCTGCGGGAAGCCTGCTTCTCCCTCTCCCACTCCCCCTGCTTGTGTCCCCTCTCGCTGTCTCTCTCTCTCTCTCTAATAAATAAATAAATCTTTAAAACCAGACAGTGGGTGTGAACCATCCATGAATCCCTGCAACCCCTTCGGTGGAGGCAGAGTCTAGAAGAGATCTAGACACATGGCCCTGAGAGGAGGTTTTAGAGTCTTTTTATGAAGCATCAAAGGAGAGTCATGCGTCTGAGGAGGGCTGAGTGGCCAACTTGTACATGAAGGGAACTAACATCTCAGCAGGCCTGGAAAATTACCTTGACAGTGTGTCCATCAACAGAACTGGCAGTGATGAGGCTTCTGGGGTTGGCCGGACCTCCCTGGACATCCCTGTGGAGGCCAGGGGGAGCAGCTCAGGTAGGGAGAGGTGACCCTTTATGTCTATTACTACCGTCCCCCACCCCCCGCCCCAGCTCCAGAAAAGAAAGTCCTGGAAAACTCCCACTGTCCATCACCACCTGGCAGAGACCCCTGCAGAGGTGCTAGGTCTGGCCAAAGAGTGATTGCGTTTTAGAACTGGAAGAATCCTACAGACCAACTCCTTTTACAAGGAGGATGGGTCAGAGGCTAGCTAAGCAAAGGCACCTACTTAAGACTACTTAATTAATTAGAGGCAGAGCCCGAAGCAGAATACAAATTCCCTGCTCTGGGGAAAACTCTTTAAAAATACAGTGGCTAGTTTTAATGAAATAGACTGACTCAAGAACTTGAAAGAAGAGTGTTAAAAATATGGGGAAAGGCTACATTAGGCCATAAATCTCCAAAGTAAAACTCATCTGCCTAAAATAAAAACATCAAACGCACAAGTGTGGCAGGTCTAAGAAAGAGCTGAGGATTCACCCCCCCCCCCACCACCACCCAACCCTGAATTTAAGGGTGCCATCATGTGTCAGGCACAGAATAGGCTTCTAGAGATAAGCAGTGAGCTAGATGGAGGAAGCCCTGCCCTTGATGAGCTCACTGATGGGTGAGGGATGGGAGGGAGGGAGGAAAGGAAGGAAGGAGGCAGGGGAAGAGAGAGCAAGATTAAAAGAATAATCATATAAAATGAAGTGTTTTGAAGAGAAAGCCCAGACTGCTAGGAGAGTAAGTACCAGGTGTATTACACTGGAAAATGAGGAAGTTTGCTCTTGGCTTCCTTCCCATCCCCAGATCTCAAGTATAGAACATTCTCTTATACTACCACACCCTAGAAGCTAGAGACTGACCCAAGCCTCAGGGAATTACAGCCTCTAGGACCCTAAGACAGATTCTTTGAGCCCTTAGGGAAAACTGACCATCCTTCAGAGACAGGGGCCACATCTCCCAGAAAACCCTAAACCCATAGCTCCCCTTCAAGGAAACACAGTTTCTAATTTCAGCAAAACGTTGCTTCCTGGGAACATGTCACTCTGTGTTCGGTTAACACCGATGCAAAGATGTTTATTGGAAGGTAAGCCTCATGAGGCTGGCCTTCTCCGTGTCCTTCACCGCCCTGTCCTGGGATGGCATGTGGGAGGCGTGTGGCGTACAGGAGGAGCTCAGGCATTTCTTTGCAGAATGAATCAGCAAGCCATCAGGAGGAATTCCCCTCTTCTGATCAGATACTTTTGGAAAACCTAAAATCAAGAACGAAAGCACTCACTATGTGCCAGGAAACTGAAAGAAACCAGGGGGAGTCAAATAGAAATTTGGCCGTGAAGACTGATTTATCAAATAGCCACTTGGAAATTACCCAGCAGCTGTTTTATATTATTAGCCACCCAGGCCAGGTTGTATCTGTCTGGCAAGTCAGTCTGTCAGAAGCCCTATTGCCAGGGACTCCCCTTGCCTGTGGAAAGGAACCATGAGTAGGACCTGGAAATTTCCAAGCTCAGGGACGAAGACACTTGAACAAAGGATGATGGGTCCAGGGAGGAAATGCCCCTACTGGGTTGCAGGCACTGGCTGACACCACAGAGGGGGGAAGGCACATACAATCCCGACACTTATGGAGCCTACAGCCTATGGGGGAGACAGATATTACACAAAGAATCAGATAATGACAATCGTGACCAGTGCCACAGGGGAAAAGCATGCGATGCTATAGGGGTGGGGGTCTCACAGGGGTCCTCACCTGTGTGTTTGTGGGGGAAGATTAGGGGAGGCTTACATGTGGAAGTGATAGTTAAGCTGAGAGCTGAAGGTGAGTAGAAATAGTAGGTTAGTAAGCAGGCAAAGTGTTGGGAGCAACTTGGCCTTGGCTTGAACTGAGGAGGCGTTGGCCATGTTTGAAGGACAGTGAAAAAGTGGGATGGTCGGAGCATAGTAAGCCGGGGGGAGAGAGTGTCAGAAGCCCGATGCACCGGGACATTCACGTTATGGTAAGAAGCAATAGGAAGGCACTGAAGGGTTCAAGGAGAGGGTACGGGTAGAGCTCACCGACCAGATTTTTCCTTCAAAATGATCATCCTGCCTACCTGCCTAGCTTGGGACTAAGGATTAGAGATGCAAAGATGAATAGGATACCATATCAGCCCCCAGCAGCTCACAGACCACTGTAGAATACAGATGAAAACACAATACAGCATGATGCGTGAACGAATTCTTTCCCACACTTCAGCGTGCGCCAGCATCCTGAGGAGGGCCTGTTAAAGCATAGGCTGCTGGGCCCTGCCCCCAGAGTTCTGATTCATACTTTGGGGGTAAGGCTTGAGAATTTGCATCTGTAACAAGCTTCTGGGTTGACACGGGTGCTTCCGGTCTCTAGACCGCACCTGGAGCCCCAGAATGAACGGAATCATGTGCGTGGAAGTCCTGCTGACCCAGGGGGAGGAAGGCTTGTTGGAAGAATCAAAGCCTGAGCAGAGTTTTGAGGGATGTCATTAGACAGACAAGGCAAAAGAAAGGCTCCCCTGGGTATGGGGGGAAAGATCCGAACAAAGAGGCCAGAAATAGCTTCACTGGGTCTGAGAAAGCACAGGTCCAAAAGAGAAGTTCTGGTGAGTCCCTGAGCAAACACAGCCAACAGGCTGCCAGGGCAGGACCCCGCCGCTGTCCCCAAGGGAAATGTTGCTGACTATACCAACCCTACTTAAGAGGCGTCCCTCCATGGGGAGGACAGGGCATTTCCAGAACCCCAGTCCCCAGCAGAGACAGAGGCTGGCTGTAGGAAGGCTGGGTCTCTCCTCCATTTCTCTGCGAGCCTGAGCAGTAGACCCCGGGGCTAACGGTAGCTGCGTGCCATGTTTCTCTCTCTCTCTTTCTCTCTCTCTCTCTCAGCAAAAGGCACAGGTCTTGTTTTCTCAGGTGGCTTAGCTGAGGCTCTGTAGAATAGGTTTCTCTATTGACTGGGGCTCTTGACTTGGCCCGCCTGGGAGAAATTAGGTCAGTTTAATCACCTCTGATGTCATCAGAGCCGCTTTCTTAATGGGAGCCCTGCGGGAGGGTGTGACCAGGAGGGGAGCTGAGGTCACCGCAGGCCGCTGCCGAGGACTCCCCGACGCAGGTGGGTGCGTGGGCGGCGCCTTCCCGGCGCCTTTGGAGTTTCATTGGCTGAGTTGTAGGACCACAGGCGGGGAGTAAATTGTGCCTGCAGGGCACTCTGCCCTCCCTGGCAAGGGGTGGTGGGAGCCACACTAATAATAGCCGTCAGGAGATAAGAGCGCAGGATCAGAGAGCAGGGAGGAGATGACGTTGGCCTGGCCCTGACCTGCAGTGGGGAGCTCTGCGGCCCCTGCTGAGTTTTTCAGAGCCCTCTGCTGCCTCGGCGCGTGTCCCACCGCAGCTAAGACACCCTCTCAGGGCCGTTTGGTCGGGCCTTTGGAGTGCCTGTGGCTTGACCAAGATGAGGAGGAAAGCACTTATGTTCCCAGCCATGGCCCGGCGTCCGTGCAAAATCAGGAGGTGGAGGTGATTAGTTGAGGAGTTGTTTGCTTTTGCGCTTTCAAGCTGTCGTTTCCCAACACCAGAGCTGAGGCACCTGATCCACATGTGGGTTCCTGACTCTGCGGGCCCGGGGTGGAGTCCACCCTTTGCTGAGAGGCACCCAAGTGAGATTTTGAAAGCCTGTGCCTGGAGGTGTAAATACAGAAGAGATCTTGAAGGAGGCGGTGGTCTCTGAGGAGTGGGTGCCCACAGCTTGCTGCTCAAGGGCTCTGACAACCAAAAGCATCACCTGGGGGGAGCTTGTTAGAAACGCAGAAGACCAGGTCTTCTGAAGCAGAATCTGCATTCTCATCAGCTTCCCAGGGGAGGTGGATGCGCATCCCAACTGGAGAAGCGCTGCTCTTTACTCCACGTCATTCAAAAGGCCTCCACCCTCTGTTGGCTTTACCTGCCGGAGAGGGCCAGGTTGGCCTCAGTGGCGGCGGGTCTTTGAACCAGCTTGCTGATTTCAGCAGCTCTGAGGCCTGGCTGCGGGGAGCGAGGCCACTCTGGGCGTCAGCTTTTGCAGCTTGAGGTGGGACACTTGCATGGACCAAAACATACGCACTAGCTCCCGAAGAGGACTTTTT
This sequence comes from Mirounga angustirostris, assembly GCF_029215605.1. NCBI lineage: Eukaryota > Metazoa > Chordata > Mammalia > Carnivora > Phocidae > Mirounga > Mirounga angustirostris. The sequence goes on along the minus strand of NW_026991710.1, from coordinate 31,747,286 downwards.
CCAACAAGGGTGGTCCTGAGCCCCTGGCAATGTTTCAGTCACTTTGAACAGGTGTCTATGTCTCCAAAGGGGGGAAATCCTGAAACAGAACATTGTAGGATGGAGCGTGCCCTGGTGCAGGCTTCTCGAACACTTCTGTGCCCATGAGTTAAGCGCCGACTCTGACGGAGTAGGTCTGGGATGGGGCTTCAGAGGCCACGCCTCAAACAAGCCCCCTGTAATGCCGCAGCCACCACCAGCCACGGACCACACTTGGAGTGGCAAGGCCCTAGGAGGCTCGGGGCTGCAGACCTGGGGTTGAGTCCTCAGCTGGCTCTGTGACCTCGGGGTTCCTTAATCTCGCAGACCCTGACTTTCCTCACATCAAAAGAGACGCCTCACGGAGCTGGTAGGGCTGTTAGGCCTGCGCTGTATCCGTCACCTCTTGCGGTAACAAATCACCACAAACACAGTGACCCCAAACAACACACATTTAGTATCTGCTAGCCCCAGAGGTCCCAAGTCCAAAAGGGGTCTCCCTGGGATAAAATCAGGATGTCCCCAGACTGTGCTCCACCTGTAGGCTCCAGGGGAGAATTTCCTTGCCTTTTACAACTTCTGTAGGTCACCTGCCTCCCTTGGCTTGTGTCCCCCTCCTCCATCTTCAAAGCCAACACTGTGTCACCGCCGTATCTCCTTCTCTGACTCTGACCCTCCTGCCTCTCTTTTATAAGGACCCTTGTGACTCTATTGAGCCCACCTGGATAAATTCAAGATACTGTCTCCATCTCAAGATCCTTAACTTAATCACATCTGCAAAGTCCCTTTTGCTCTGTACGGTATATAGTCACAGGTTCCAGGGATGAGGATATGAACAATTTGGGGCATTAATCTGCCTACTATAATCATATAAAACGATTTAAATGGAGGCAATCAGCAACATGCCTGGCGCAGAAGTGCTTAGTTAAGTGTCAACCTGCCTGCTTTCTTGCTCAGCCCAGTACGGAGGTTCCAGAACTTTCGCAGTATCACAGTGCCCTCTACTACTGTAGCAGAGTTTCTGACTCAGTAGGTCTGGGCTGGGGCCTGCAAGTTGGCGTTTCTAACCAGCCACCAGGTGAGACTGGTGCTGTTGGTTCCGGCATGGTTTGCAAACTGCCAGCCCAGTGGGAAGGAGGTGGGGGCTTCAGAATCAGGCCAAACGGGGTTTTGAAACCTGCTCTACCACTTGAAAAATTGGTTAAGCCCTCGGGGACCCCGTTTTCTCATTTGCAAAGGTGTCTTCGAAGGTGTAAGTGTTTCTGAATTCACCATGGAGGTTTGTATGGCGAAGTGTAATACATTATTGAGCTACACGTTCTGGATTGTTTTCTGTTCATTATGGTCATCTTCACGTTATCATGTGGCAGAGGCATGCAGTGGACAGAAGGAGCCCATGTAATTAGATTAGTTGAATGGTGTCCCCCAAAACTCATAGGTTGAAGTCCTACCCTAGTACCTCAGAATGTAACTTGCTCTGGAAATAAAGTCATCACCTTTGTCATTAACTAAGGTCAGGTCATTAGTGTGTGTCTAATCCAGTCTAATGGTGTCCAGATCAAAAGGGGAAATCTGGACACAGTCGTGCACAAAGAGGAGACGATGCGGAGACCCAGGAAGCACACCACCTACAAGCCAAGGAACCACCAGGAGCTAATGGGAGACCTGGAATGGGTCCTTCCCTAGTGCTTTTAGAGGGAGCAGGGCCCTGACAACACCTTGATTCTGGTCTGCTAGCCACCAGAACTGTGAGACAATACATGTCTGTTACTTAAGCCACTCTTCGTGGTATTTTGTCACAGAAGCCCTAGGAAACTGACACTGCCCCCTTCAAAGTCATTTCTTCGTGTCTTCATTACTTACTAATCAGAATACTCTAGAGAATTGACTTCTAGAAGGATCAAGGGCAGAGAGGAGCTGCCTTGTGGGATCTGAAAACGCCCAGCGTGCGACGGGCCGGCATGGCTGCTGTGGGGATGCTGGTGTTCCTGATGGTGCTGCTGCCGGCCCATGGGACCCAGGCCTGGGGGGCCACCAACTGTGAGGCCCGGCCCTCAGGAACTGGACATGCACGTCCACGTGAGAACCCGCGGGCAGATGCTTAGGTCTCCTTTATTCCTGACTGGCAAAGCTTGGAAACTAAAATGGCCTTCAGTAGGTAAATGGATACGTACATTGTGCTACATCCAGACGATGGAATATTATCCAGCACGAGAAAGAAACGAGCTATCAAGCCATGAAAAGGCATGGGGGAATCTTAAATGTATATCACTAAGTCGAAGAAGCCGATCTGAAAAGGCTACATACGGTAAGATTTCAACTACATGACCTTCTGGAAAAGGCCAAACTAGGGAGAAAGTGAAAAATTTAGTGGGTGCCAAGGAGTGAGGGGGAGGGATGAACCAGTGGAGCACAGGGGACTGTTAGGGCAGGGGAACTGTTCTGTATGGCCCTACAATGGACGGTACATGCTACTGTGTATTTGTCACAGCCAAGAGCGAACTCTAACACAAACTATGGATTTGGGGTGATAATGATGTGTTGGTATTGGTTCATTGACTCTAACGAAGGTACCACTTGGTACAAGCTGTAGATAGTGGGGGCAGCTGCAGGCGTGGGGCAGGGGGCCTCTGGGATATCTCTGTCCTTTCTGTTCTATTTTGTTGTGAACATAAAACCACTCTAAAAAAATAAATTTTATCTATTAAAACAAAACAAAACAAAACAAAATGAAACCAGGAAACAGACTGGATTTGGCCTGTGGGCCATAATTTGCCAACCCTTACTTAATCCTATCTGCTGACCCCCACTCCCCAGGCCTGCATTTTTGCTTTACACTTCATGGGGCTCCCCAACGCAGCCAACAGGCACCCCATGCAAATGGCTAGCCATGTATCTTCAAACTTAATTCCAGAGGAGATCCAGTATCAGACTGGACAGACATGGGGATGTTGGATGGGATCCAGTAGCTCCTTCCCACCTATAAGCAAGAATTCCTGGCCTGAAGGACAAATGGTAAAAGTGGGCCTTCAGGGTGCAGGGAAAAATCGGGGTCCCAGGCTCCCAGTGGGCAGCCAATCCAGCGCCGCAGCCCTTACTCAGGTTCCTGGGTGGCCTTCGCCAAGTGAGTCAGGAACGGGTTAACGGCCAAACCCGAAACTGCAGTTTGAGCTCCAGTGCACCTTTAGAATCACAACCCGGGCGCGGATTAACATTTGAGAAAATAACCCCTCAGGAAGGTGTTCTCTAATAAAAGGATCTTGGGCGCCTGGGTGGCTCAGATGGTTAAGCGTCTGCCTTCGGCTCGGGTCATGATCCCAGGGTCCTGGGATCGAGTCCCGCACCGGGCTCCCTGCTCCTTGGGAGCCTGCTTCTCCCTCTGCCTCTCTCTCTCTCTCTCTGTCTCTCATGAATAAATAAATAAAATCTTTAAAAAATAATAATAATAATAATAAAAGGATCTTATTTCCACTACACCCTCCACCTTCCCCCCCCCCACCCCTTCAGTCCGAAACAAGCTCAGAAGGCTGTCAAGCTGAGTGATGATGAGTCAGAAGTGGAACCAGACAAGTCTGCTCTCCGGGTGCTTCGGGACGCCTGCACGGGATCGGGGCGGGGCGGGGCGGGGGGCGGGGCGGGGGGCGGGGCGGGGGGCGGGGCTTGTGAGTAGGCGGCGCGCCGGTGGACCGGGTTCGTGCACACACCCAGGCAGGCGGAGTTCGCCCCAGTCAGGGAGGTAGCAGAGCCACCCCCCGCTTTGGCACGGGCCCGGGCACCATGTGCTTCACAGCTCTGACCTGAACTGTGCAATTGCTTCAAGTAACGACTTACACCCGTAAAACGCTTTGTGCCACAAGCCAGGTGCTTAGACAACGGAACGCCCTGGCCCCGGTGCCTTGAGAGGCGTGAGGTATCTGTGGGCTAATGAAGGATCTGTTCTACCTTCCCCACCTCTTCTGCCAGCAGTCCTCAAGTAGTAAAGCTGCGAGTAAAGAAGTTACGTTTACTACGTTATATTAAGCTGCATTCCATTGAATCCTCACCTTGACTCTATGAGGAGGGGATTCTTGTCCCCATTTTACAGATGATAAAACTGAGGCTGAGAGGGAGAATGAGTGTCCAATGACCCAAAGCTGGAAAGCAGCAGAGACAGGGCTAGAAGCCATCTCTCCTGTCTTCAGGGCCACTGCTATCTCCACGGCACCAGCTAGGAAGTCCCTTCAACTCTGACCTGGAGCAGCCCCTGAGAAACCCGAAGTTTCTAGGGAAGTGGGAGGGGGCGTGAATGCTGGGTTATTTCCTGGAGTAGCTCCAGAATAATTGTGGGACTCCAAATCAAATCCCAGTCCTTATTCCACCCTCCCATAAATCTAGTCTGCCAAGTTGGACCCTAAGCCAAATGGTGTGGTTACCTGGTTGAATCTGTTGGGATATGGACTGCGTAGATTCATCTCACAGATACTGCAGTCAATGAAGCTTTAAATACATATTTCCTATCGTTTTACTCAAGATTACTCCCTAGAGATATATGTCCAGATTAAAAAAAAAAAAAAAAATTTACGCCCAGCCCATTTACACTGAAGGAACTGCAGTCATCTGGGAGGAAACATAATATATGACGGCAGTCCTATGGGGGAAAATAGAATAAAGAATGGGCCCTCCAGCATATGTTAGAGGCTCTTAAAGGTCCATATGCTTTGACCCAAAGTTGTAGATTGCTTGCAAACGGGGCCCCAGTTCTCTGCCACTCCCTGTATCCATGTCCTTCGCAATGTGACTTTACAGCTCCTTCCATCTCAGGGTGGAGTCTATTTCCCCAGTCCTTGAATCTGGGCTGGCCTTGTGACTTTCTTTAGCCAAGAGAATGTACCAGAAATCATGGCATGCTGATTGCCAGTCTTGCACACTCTGCTTGCTCTGTCCAGTCATCACGTGACAAGCTGGGGCCATCCTTCTAGTGGATGAGACCACGTGAAGAGCAGATGAGCTGTCCTAGCTGATTCCTTCTAAAATAAGTTGACCTCCACCCCATCTAGCAGATAACTGCAGATGTCTGATTGAGGTCAGTCTAGATAGTAAAAACCACCTAGATGAAGCCAAGCCAAATTGCTGACCACAGAATTATGAGCTCAAAAAATGATGTTGTTCTTTTTTTTAAGATTTTATTTATTTATTTGACGGGGGGCGGGTAGAGAGAGAGAACAAGCAGGGGGAGCGGCAGGCAGAGGGAGAGGGAGAAGTGCTCCCTGCCACGGGGCTTGATCCCAGGACGATAGGATCATGACCCGAGCCGAAGGCAGACGCTTGACCTTAACAGACTGAGCCACCCAGGCATCCCATGATGGTTGTTTTAAGTCACTAAGCTTTGGGCTAATTTGTTTTTGCAATAGCTATATGATATACTCAATAACTTTTTTTGATAGGAATCCCTCCTAGTAACAGTTAGAAATTCCAACAAAATATGTACACATGGAAAAGCTCATCTCAGTGTTAATTATAATAGCAAAACAATGGACACAACAACTTGTCAAAAATGGGAAAATTTGAGCATCAAGAAGGACTTTTACTGCATTGACTAAATTCATGAGCTCATAATGATAATGATTTTTGAAAATTCATTGTTCCTCTTAGCAGATACTAGGAAACTGACTTACTTAAAAATAATTAGTGAATAAAGAATCAAGTATTTATCTGTCCTTTCCTTATAAAATGTCCTCCAGGGTACCAAAGAGTTGATGAGAAGAAGTTTATAGAATTAGTCCAGCTACTATATGAAGAAAAAGAATTAAAATATCATTATTTTGCAACTCCTAACAAATGAATGGATGTAGGCATGTGTGAGGTTGATGCCATGAAAAGGAAACAAGCAGACCTCACGTGCCCCCTTATGGAAGTTCACAACACCGTCTAGGACGTATTCCTACCAAAGACTTGAATAGAAATCTGATAGATCCTCTAGTTCTAATTGCCAATGTACAGAAAATAGAGGGGACACAGGAACACGCCGAATGACACTGTAGAAATGCAATCGGCAAAAACAGACCGAGAGACTTTCTCTAGGACAGATGAGCCCGTTTCTTCAACAAATAAGTTGCAAAGAAAAAAATAGAGAAAGGAGACGGAGAGGGATTTTGTAGATTAAAAGAGGCTTTAAAGATTTATCAACTGAAGGCAGCTGGGTGGCTCAGTCAGTTAAGCGTCTGCCTTCAGCTCAGGTCATGATCCCAGGGTCCTGGGATCGAGTCCCACATGGGGCTCCTTGCTCGGCGGGGAGCCTGCTTCTCCCTCTGCCTGCCACTCCCCCTGCTTGTGCATGCTCGCTCTCTGTGACAAATAAATAAAATCTTTAAAAAAAAAAAAAAGATTTATCAACCGATTTCAATAACAGTAATAATTATGAAGCAGCTAGGGAAATTTGGACCCGGGATGATAAGAACTATTATCAAATTACTATTACCGTCTGAAGAAAGGACTCACAGCAGTTGTTACTTACTGGGAATCCACTATGTGCTCAGCATCCCATAAGGCACCAGACTTTCAGTAGCTCATTTACATCTCACCGCAGCTCCAGAGAGAACAGCTACCAGTCTCATTTTTCAGTGAGGCCCCGGAGGCATGAAGGACTTTTTCTGAAGGCCATTCACCTGCTCAGCCCTCAAAACTTGTGCTCACCTAGGATCCATACTCATTTAGTTCGCTTGCTGTGATAGCAAACCACTGGCTTCAGCCAAAATATTTGGTATATTATGTGGAAACATTTGGTATATTATGGCAGATTCTCTCGGGGAAGGACTGTGGAGTATTTTAAGATGATAATTAGAAAGACTTGGTAGCAACTTGGAAGTATGTTAATGATTACGCAGTCACAAAGTATTACAAGCGTTCCAATTCTAACTATATTTTTAAAAATCCATCGGGCCAGATATTGAAAGGGAACAGGGTCAAATGACAGACGTATTGACTGAGGGTGATAAGATTTGAGTACATTTTATTTTGACTTTGCAGTTTGTTCTTCAATACTGTTTATTTCTTTACAATACGCAAACATCCAGAAAATGTTTTCTGACCTAGGTTTTATTTCTTTAGGATTCCATTTTCTGTGGCGGTAGTATATTAGTTTCCCGTTGTCGCTATGACAAATCGCCACCAATGTAGTGGCTTTAAAACAACACATCTTTATTATCTTACAGTTCTGGAGGTCAAAGTCCAAAGTACGTTTCACTGGGCTAAAATCAAGGGATCAGCACACCTGCATTCCTCCTGAAAGCTCTAGGGGAGATTTTGTCTTCTTGCCTTTTCCAGCTTCTAGTGCTGCTCACATTCCTTGGCTCGTGGCTCCTGCCCCCACATTATGATCTAATGGCCCATCTCCTCTGACTCTGACCTCCTGCCTCCCTCCTGTAAAGACCCTCGTGGTTATGTTGAGCCCACCTGAATAATCCAAGATAATGTCTCCATCTCAAGATCCTTAATTTAATCACACCTGCAAAGGCCCTCTTGCTGCGTAGTGTAACATAGTCGCAGGTTCCAGGGATGAGGGCATGGACATCTTTGGGATACCATTTTTCACTTACCACAAGTAGATTATTTCACCATCTGCTCTGTGCTCACATTTGGCAGGGTACCGTGCTCCTGCACGATGCCAAGGAAGTCTTACCCAAATAGGAGAACTGAAGAGAGGGAAAAGTAGAGCTGTAACTGGCCCGAGGACAGGTGAGTGGCCAGTGGGCATCCCCAGAGCAGTGCGGAATCCTGGGGGTCACAACCAGTGCACAGAGTTCATGCTTCCTGGGAAGCCACAGGAATGGGGCCGCCGATAATTTTGGTATTCGCGCAAGAGTAGGCCAACTCCCATCAGGTGTTTGGGAGCCCTGCTCAGGTCAGCTGGGACAGAGCAGTTAAAAATAAACATACCAACCCCCAAAACCCACAGCTTTCTGGAAATGCAGGTATCATAGCATGAAGGGCTCTTGGAGTCAGGAGTGTGAGGCAGGAACTGGGGGCTCTTGCAGTCACCCGGGGGCTGACGGGAATATGCAGAGAGACCCCTTGAGTGCTTGAAGTTTAGAAAGTAGGGGCCTGGGAGCCAGGGGTCCCTCTGGGACACTCACACTGCTGTGATGGGAATAACCTGGAGAGATATAGCAAACACCCCAGTGTCAGATATTGGGCTGTTGGGGCCCGATAACATTGATCAACTCCATCCCGCATTCAGTAGTGGCCCTTGTGCCTCGAAATCCTCTGGGGATTCTCGGGGTTAGAAAAGTGTTCTCTGGGTCTTCTCTTCTTCCCCATCACTTCCGTCTCTGAGCTCATTTCCCCTGAATCAGTCCAGTGAACAAGCGCTTTTCTGTTGCCCACGGGCTGCCCACGCCAGGGCACACAACTCCTCTCCCTCGATTTCTCCAAAAGCACCCCCCAACACACAAGGCTCAAATTTGAGGCTCAGAAAAGAATTATGGCACCAAAACTCTAAACACCTTCAAGTTGGACAATGGACCTTTCTATCCTTTTTTTTTTTTTTTAAGGTTTTATTTATTTATTTGACAGAGAGAGACACAGCGAGAGAGGGAACACAAGCAGGGGGAGTGGGAGAGGGAGAAGCAGGCCTCCCGCCAAGCAGGGAGCCCGATGCGGGGCTTGATCCCAGGACCCTGGGATCATGACCTGAGCCGAAGGCAGAGGCTTAACGACTGAGCCACCCAGGCGCCCCGACCTTTCTATCCTTACAAATCAATCTGTCTCATTCCCGTGTGTCTTTGCACCCTCAATCTTGCTTTAGACTTCCTTATTCTCTGTCCTCCCACCACCACCCTTAGGTTTCCTCTCACCTTTGAACTCAATTCTCTGCACTTTTTAATGTGGATGAATTCATCTCTTAACCACCCCCCCTTCACTGCATCATTGAGGGTTCATTGCTGTGCCCTGCCAAGCCCTGGCCAGGCCACTCCAGCAGCAACGAACTAGACATAGGCTTTGGAAGGGGATTTTTCTTTCTACCTCCTTCTGTCTCTGTGAGAGAACTGGAAAAGTATAGAGGTAGATTCTCTGTCTGAATGTATGTAGTATCCCATAGGTGCTTTAGGTTTTAAATACCAGTTCTCCTCACATTATTTAGACAGCAAGGTAAAGAAAGTAGCAATTTAGGGACCAAAATACCTGGTTTCAGTCCCATCATTGCCAAGCAACCTCGAATAAGTCACTTCACTTCCTTGAGACTTGGTTTCCCCACTGGTAAAGAGCTGCAAGTATGTCTCGCAGAATAGTCATGATGCTTAAATAAGAAAACATGTGGGAAATTTTAAGAGTGGCAAAAGACTACAGATGAATGGAGTATTGTTAGGATCTTTAGCAAGGAAACTACTATTTATGCAGTTGGTGATCAAATAACAAGGTAAGTGTTTGGTTCGTTGGTTGGTTAGTTGGTTGGTTGGTTGGTTAGTTAGTTGGTTGGTTAGTTGGTTGGTTGGTTTTCCCACACTGTGCCTCAGAGGGCTGAGTGACAAGAAAAACCAAAACGAGCTGAGTAAATGACCAGTTCAGCCCATGCTGATTTGCGAGTGAGGCTGTCCTGCTGTAAGGTACAGACAGACCACCCACATGTACAGGCTCATGGGGCAACTGTGGGTGGTCTTGAGAGGCTACTGGCATTTTCCAGTTTCAGAGAAAAAGAAGAGGGTGACGGTGTCACCAGCTGGACCCATGTGGAGGCTGAGGTCATGGGATTTGGCCAGGCCTTCTTTATGCTCTTTCATGTCAAAGCCAAACCCAGACTAGTAAAATACAAGGTGATGTTCCTTTTTGGGTTTTGGGTTACTGTTCATTGACAGCTAAAAATTATCATGTTGCCTGTAACTTAGGGACACCAACCTCCAAGATTTCCTAATTCCTTTATTATTGTTTCAGTATTTTTGCTTTTGTTTTTAATCAATAGGTCTTTAACTAAAGCAAGTTCTTGATGCAAGAGCTATGAGATGCTTCTTAAAATAAAGGATCATGGTCTTGGCCCACTAATTTTGGGAAATAGACTGTTTCTGTTAAAGAAACATACTGTGTGTTTGCATTTTAGAATTCCAAAGAAGTCCTAGAGTAAAGAGGCCAGGGTTTTGCAAACTTACGCTTTCATTTGACTCTCTTATTTCTAAAGAACACGTATTAGCATCCAGTAGAGATAGTTTCCAGACAGGATGATTTGAGGAATGGACATTTCCGTGTGCCCCCAGGTCCATCCTCATCCTTCTTCTTGCTGCCCTGTGTTTCAAGAGGCTGACTTATCTGAACCGCATCAAGAGTCTCTTGCCTATTGACTTTTAGTTGGGCCTAACCAGTGGAAGGAGACATGAGGGCAGGCAGAGAGAGAGGTCAGGGTATTGATTTCCCCAGTCCATTCCTTTCAAGGCTGCTGCCTGTTACCATTTGAAGGTCATGTGGCTCTCTGTTCACAGTTATTCCCTCCAGATTCTAATAACCAGTCCTTCTTCTTGCTCCTTTAGGCCAAGAGTGGTACCTGCTCCCCCACGTTGCTAATCCCAGGTCCCGGCTCCATCCCTGGTCAGTTTTCCTCAACTCTGTCCATACCTTGGTAAATTGTCCCTTGAAAACACTTTCTGAATTACTTCATTTGCATATACTCCCCTTTCCCTGCCAGGACCCTGACTAACACACTGCTTTAAATCCATGGGGGACAGCTAACAAAAAGTCTAACATGGCAACATAAGAGAAATATTTTAAAAGCTAGTTAATAGCCAGTTGCTGTTAGAATCCTGTAAGATATGCAAAACAGAGCATAGGCTCCCAGTGTAATATTTAGATCCCTGAAATGGCTCAGCCTGATGTCACTGGGCCATTAGCTCCTGTCCTGACTCATCATGAATTACAATCTCATAGCCTTGAAAGGGCTTTGAGAGCCAAGGCAGGTCCACCAGTGCCCAGCCGTAGCCTTAGCTATCGACAAAGACTTCTAGTTTCTTTTAGGATAGTCAGGTTTCTAAGGTGGAACATCAGGTAGGAAGCTTAACTTTTTAAAAAGCAGTTTTGATGACAGACTGATGAAAAGCATTTGCAGTGGATTCTCCTTGATAAATGGGATACCCCATGTGCTTCCTTGCCAGGATTTTTTGAAGATTAATGAAACAGCAAGTTCAATAGATAGACCTCTTGTCTTCTGTTGGTTATCAAATGCGTACTAATATCGACTGAGGGCCAGGACTGTCTGTGCTAGGGCCAGTGGGGGGAGGGGCGGCAGTGGGGCAGGTGGGAGGAGGAGTAAAAACAAATGAAAATGGTGGGTTCTTCCCTTGAGGAATTTGCCGTATCATTAAAAGAACATGTATATTCTCAACATTTGAGCCCAATCATAGAAAGCTTAGGAAATGGTTATTGGCCCAGTGACATCAGGCTGAGCCATTTCAGGGATCTAAATATTACACTAGATATCTAATGTAGGTATAAATAAAAATATATTTTATTGAACATTGAGGCTAGATTTTGTGTGTCTGTTTGCATGTTTATGTGCGTGCAAAAAAAAATGAGCAAGTTTAGAAGCAGGACGGAATAAGGAAAGGAGTATGAGTTTTAGAGTTAATTATTTGGGTTAATTTGCATGACCATAGATAAATGATTTAACCCCCCTACAACTGCCTCATCTGAGAAAGAAATAAAGTAGGGCGCCTGGGTGGCTCAGTTGGTTAAGCGACTGCCTTCAGCTCAGGTCATGATCCTGGAGTCCTGGGATCGAGTCCCGCATCAGGCTCCCTGCTCAGCAGGGAGTTTGCTTCTCCCTCTCCCGCTCCCCCCACTTGTGCTCTCTCTCTCTCTCACTCTCTATCTCTCAAATAAATAAAATCTTTTAAAAAAAAAAAAGTAAGTAAGTAAATGAGATATACCAAATACATAGGTAAAGAGGCACAGATGTCAAGAAGATTCAGTGAAGTCAGATAAACAAAAGGGTCTAGGCTGAGGTGGCACTTTGGAGGTCCTCATGAAATAGCAATTCCTCTCTTCCTTCAGAAAAAAATAGACTTTGAATTCTATTCCCACTTTTTTTTAGAGGCGGGGAAGGGGAGAGAGAGGGAGGAAGAGGGAGAGAGAGAGAATCTTAAAGTGTCTCCACGCCCAATGTGGAGCCCGATGTGGGGCTCGATCTCACAACTCTGAGATCATGACCTGAGCCGAAATCAAGCATCACCTGCTTAAGCAACCGAGCCAACCCCGAGCCCCTGATGTCTATTTCTCGTTTGTCTAGAAAGATTTTGTGTAGAAGGTGAGAAACTTAATGGATTTGGAGTATACAAGGCAGGGACCAACAGAAATCATGACCCCTTCAGCTACTGTCAGAAGGGGATATCAGAGCATTGGGGGGAAAAAGTGTCCACATAAAGGTTGTGCCATCCATACTGTTGCTACTGCAGAGAATTAAACTTAAGCCAGTCCAGAGAATACTCTCTTTTCTAAAGTAATTTCCAAAAGAGTAGTCCCATAATCTACCTAGGTAATATTTTCAAGAGCCACTCAAATTTTATCTGTAAACTTGTACATTCAAGCACTTCTCTCTACTTTCTTTTTTTTTTAAGATTTTATTTATTTATTTATTTGAGAGAGAGAGCTCACACACAAGCAGGGGGAGCAGCAGGCAGAGGGAGAAGCAGGTTCCCTGCTGAGCAAAGAGCCCAATGCCGGACTCGATCCCAGGACCCTGAGATAATGACCTGAGCTGAGGGCAAACACTTAACCGACTGAGCCACCCAGAGCCCCTTCCCCTTCTACTTTCAACACAGCTTTCTTACCTGCAGTTTAGCTCCACTGCTCCACCCCAATCCTATGTCCCCTGAGACAGCATCATTCACTCTTGCGTCATACATGGTGTTCTGCGTTTCCTTTTACACCACCATCTGAACCTCTTTTTTCTAGTCTTCAAGAAAGTATTATGTAAGTGCCAGACTAACATAGGAAGGAGACTTTGGAAAAAAATCAACTTAGGTCTGGAGGTACCTTAATCCCAGGGAAACTTTAAAAGTCAACTGGAGAACTGACCACTTTATTTAGAAGAACTGGAAAGCCTCCAAAGCCAATTCACACATCTTCCATGAGTGTGTGTGTGTGTGTGTGTGTACAGGACATTTGCAAACTGCTTGCTTCCTCAAGGACCATACTCCCCAAAATAGCCTGTGAATTAGCCAACTGGCGAGTGACCTCTGATGACTGCAAATACTGTCATACCCAGAGCTTCAAACATCTTTTAAAAAGAGGCAACAATTCATTCCCAAACCACAGCATAGTTTATTTAGCAGGAAGAGAAGGGGCCACTCTAAATTGGCAACAGACTGAGGAAGAGCTGGTAGAGAAGGGCTTCCTTGTTTGTTTCCTGGGGCTGTGCCCTGCAGACCATGATAATTAGGGGACAGGATGGGGCCCTCTGGCCTGAAAATGATAGGAAAGGTGCTGCCCTAATTACTGGATTTTATTGGGATGATACTTGAGGTGTGCTTATTACCAACTGCTGAAGTTCATTAACTAGACCTCATAAATGGCAGGCTAGGGCTCTAAAGGGAAATGGGAGTATTACAGACTGCCCTGAAGCTTTTAAGTGAAGACCAGGTCCAAAAGGCCATCTTAAATACAGACATGTACTTGGTGTTTCTGCAATGAAACCATTTTGGGAAAGAAGATACCCCTGAATGCATGTCTCTCATTTGTACATCCAGTGAGCCTTGAGCACCAGGATATAGGCACATAGGATCCTGGCCCTCACTGAGCTTATTGTAATTGCTCGTTGAATTGCCTGTCTGCACTGTTTGGCTATAAAATGTGGAGGTTTTCATGACTTAGAAAGTGTAGGGTACCCTGAAATCACATGGTAAGGCCAACTAATAGAATGAGGAAGGTTATGGGAAGTTCCCCTGAAGGAGATGACATCCCAACCAAGACCCAAGGTGGGGCAATATATCCAAACCGAAAGATGAGGGTGGCAATCCCACCTCCAGCATGATTCATCACATTGGTGCTTCTCAAATTGTGATGACTATCCAAATTGCCAGGGGATCGTACTTAAATGTAGATTCTGATTCTGTTGGTCTTGGGGGCTCTGAGATTCTGTATTTATAAAAAGCTTCCAGGGGATGCTACTGGTCCAAGAATTACTCTCTTGAGTAACAACGTGCTAGAAGACCTTGAAGTATTCAGCTTCTCTATGCCTTAGTTTTCTGTCTATAAAATGTGCCTCTAGGGGTTGGAGAAACATGAATATGGGTCCATTTGTAGCATACTTTGACTTGATCACACTGCTGACCAAATACTTGCTGATTGAATAATAGTGTGTGTGCACGCACGCACATGTATTTAAAGATCCCTAGGAGACTTGCCAAACTGCTTTTTCTTACAGCTTGTATTTTCTTCACCTAGTTAAGAAAAAATTTTAAATCCTTTTCCTATTTCAGGTTTTGTACTATTATTAGCCAGACATCAGTTCCTAAGGGAGAATATATTACACAAAGAAACTGAATTATTTAAAATGTTAAATTATTTAAAATGTTAAAGTTCTTCAAATAAAAATTTGAAAGCTGTTGGTATCTTGTAATTTTGGAGGTTAACTGATATACTGATCATGTAATATCATGTAATAATCCATGAGCAAAGGCAGGGCCTATGTATGCTGATTTCATAACTAAGTGACAAGCATTAGCTATCACATAGCCTACTTGCTATAATTAGCTTTCGGGGTAAATGGCATATCATTCGTCTCAAAATTGCAAAATTTATACTTGCAATCAAACAGATGTTAAATTCAGGGGCTCCGTGACTAACCATGAAATTCACCAGTTGTACCTTGATGTCTTGGTTTTCCACAGCATTTCACTGGGAACCTGAGTCAGGGTGTGAGGGGAATTTTTGAGAAAGTATCCATGACTCAGGTGAACCAAAATGTGGGCTGGGTTCATCTCAGATATGAAAGTGATTACAAAACATAAGCAAATGCAGGCCAAACAGACTTATTCATTTTTTGGAGGGAAATGATACATTCCATTGATGGGCTCACTAGAACTGTTCTCCTTGAAAATACCTTGTGAGTATCATTCTTTTCTTACCTTTAGGATCTTTTTAAAAACTCCCAGTTTCTAATTTCTATCTAATTGCTCCATCCATTGCATTCCTACTCAGAATTATTTCTTAATAATGGTGTCACATGAGGATGAGAACATGTTCTATGTACCCCAGTGAGAAGATACCATCCCTCCTTATTAATTCACCTTCTGTTGTGTGCTAGATGCCCTTACGGGCCCTAACCAACCAGTGGTGAGTACAACGGGTGTGTGTGCTGCCTTCTCAGACTTTTAATCTAGTTGAAGAAGGCAGAAACCATGCAAGTAAACAAACAAATGTATAACTTGAACAATGTGCTCTGAAGGAAATGAACAGGGGAAAGGGATCTGATTTATTAGGATGGGCAGGAAGGATCTTGCTCAGGATGTAGCATCTAAACCTGAACTGAACAATGAGCAAAAGCCACAGTGCAAAGGTCAGGGGACGTGTTCTTGACAAGCGAACAGTATTCAAAGACCTGGGGTATTCAAGAAATGGGTTAGTATATGCTTCTTCATATCCAAGACCAGCTTCCCAAGAAGCTTCATGTTCTCTGTAGGAAAACAGTCAGAACATAGTATACATAGAGGTAGTATACAGAGGGAGTTATGTGATGGGGTGATTGATGGCATAAGCCCTGAAGACATACTAAGTCCTGGCTCTGCTGTTCACTAGCTGTGCATCCTTGCACAAATCCTTAAATGTCCCCACAGCTCTGTTTCCTCATCATCTGTAATACAGAAACTAGTAATAGCCGCCTCCCCTTTGTTGTGGGAACAAAATGGTGGACAAGCTAATACTTTTCTGGCACATAGTAAGTGCTTTGTAAGTGGTAGCCCTTCTTACAGACCATGTATTAGGATATAAGAGAAGTGGGGTAGGTGCTTGAACAGTGCCAAGACGAAGTACTATGAAAGCACAGAGGCGGGAAAAAGAATTTCCACTGGGGAGATCCATGGTGTTGACCTTAAAAAACAAAAGAGCCAGGGGACACCTAGGTGGCTCAGTCGGTTAAGCATGTGACTCTTGATCTCAGCTCCGGTCTTGATCTCAGTGTCTTGAGTTCACCATGCTGGGCTTGGAGGCTGCTAAAAAAAAAAAAAAAGAATGAGGTTTTAATTTTTATTTGTATTATTATTATTTTTATTTGTTAAAGATTTTATTCATTTATTTGAGAAAGAGAGATAGTGAGAGAGAACCCAAGCAGGGAGGAGGGGCAGAGGGAGAGGGACAAGCAGACTCTGTCTGAGCAGGGAGCCCAGGACCCTGAGATCATGACCTGAGCCGAAGGCAGACGCTTAACCAACTGAGCCACCCAGGCACCCCTTAAATGAGACTTTTAAAATTCATGTTCACAGCAGAGAAAATCATGGTTGAGATAGCTTTTGAACTGCATTTGGAAAGATGGGGAGAATTTCACTCTCTAGATGGGGTGAAAGCAGAATTGGCCTCCCATGGACCTTTCTCAGCTCCTCTTTTCCCTCATCTTTCACGTCCAATTGCCCATCGAGTCTTTTCTCCAATCATCCACCCCTGCCTTTGTTCAAGCACTTCATGAGTCTTGACGTCTGGACGCTAGCAAGGGCAACTACCTCATCACCGGGCTCCCTCATACTCGTGCACACCCCTGTGGTGCACTTAGTACGACCGTATATGGAAATTGTCCACCTGCGTGCCTGTCTTCCCCTTGGAGACTGGCCTGTGCCCTAAGTTTTTCATGAGCACCTGTTGAACTGAATTTCTACCTGCTCTTGTTCCCCTCTTTGTCCATCAGAATCCAATCAAGATAACAGAAGCCATTCTAGGGGTTTCCAAAAGTGGGACTTGAACACAGGGAATTGGTTTGCAATTGATAGAAGAGCTGGAAAGCCCACAGGAGGTTGGAGGCAATTCAAGGATTAGCATCTGCAGGAAGTTGCTAGGGCTCCCAGGGCAGGGAGGAGAAGAGGTGGCCAGAGCCCAGAGGTGGGGACTGTGTGACTGGTGCTGAAATTCAGCACGAGCTGGAACGGTTGGAGAAATGCAGCCTCTAGAGGACATGCTGCCCGAGAGGGAAGGAGTGAAAGTACCCTGGCTTCTCCCCGACTTGCTCCCCCCAGGCTTCCGCCAGGGCCTTCCAAGGGCCCCATCTAGGTGGAAGCCCAGCGGCAAGGGACCCCGGAACCGTAGTTGCCTGGGATACAGTGCAGAGCCAGGAAGGTGGGGAGCGGGACTGGAGGCCGACAGGCAACCCGCGGGTACCCCTCTGATTCCTCCCCGGGCTGCCGCCCCAGTGTTCTTTCCAAAATGCAGACCTGACTTCGTTGCCCCAGCTCCCCTAAATGTAATCAGGACAGCTCCTTGCTGCTCTGGATAAAGACCTCCAGGATAAAAACCAGTCTCTGAAGGAATCAAACTAATGATAAGAGTATATCAGAGAGGCTGGTCCATGAGGATCTCTCTGAGAACACCACCCTCCACACCCCGGGTTAGACCCCAGGCCCAGCAAGGGAAGGGGGGATCGCACTCATTCATGTCTCTGGGAGTGGAACTGAGGGTGCTTGAGCCTTTCAGGAATATTCTCCAGTGTTATCACAACAGAAAATGGTAAATATTCATAGGCACATTCGAATAATACTTGATGCTTTTCAAATGCTTTCAGAAGCAATGTCTCCTTTTGGCCTCACAACATCAGGTAAGAGGGACTTTATTAGACTGCACTAAAGTAATTATCTAAGCACCCGAGGCTACTGGATGGTGCATGGATAGGTGTGGAGCTCGGAACTGACCACTGACAGGATGGGGGGCCCCCTTATTCCTGGTTGTTTCCACCAGACCCGTGGGCCCAAGCCTGGGGTCTCAAACCTCTGAAAGTCCTTGAAACCAGTACCAGGCTCTACAAGGGGTTTTTCAGTGCACACAACGTTGATCAGAAATCACACATTAACATAGGCTTGTATACTAAATTAAATGTGACATTGATTTTTTTTCCATTGAACTTCAGTCCCCTTAGCTTGGTAACTAAAATTATTCTGTGAGAAAAATGAATTATTGGGATGCCTGGGTGGTTAAGCATCTGCCTCAGGCTCAGGTCCTAATCTCAGGGTCCTGGGATCGAGCCCCATGTCGGCTCCCTGCTCAGCGGAGAGTCTGCTTCTCCTTCTCCCTCTGCCCCTCCCTCCACTCATGCTCTCTCTTACTCTCTCTCAAATAAATAAATAAAATCTTTAAAAAAAAAAAAAGAAAAGAAAAATGAATTATTAACTAATAAATTAAGCTTATCTGGTGGAAAAAAAAAAAAAAAGCTCCAAACCATGGGATGTGAGGAGGGCAGGAAAAGAGACAGAGAAAGGACTGGGAATACGACAGGATTCTTTCACAGGATCCCCTTCCTCTATAAGCAGCCCTTCAGAAAGTCCTCTGATGCGTAGTTTCTGGGCTGGAATTTTTCTATTAAGAGGGGGGCAGGATGAATTTAGAAGGAAGGTTGTGAAATGGAGATAAAAGAAAGAGAGTCTAAAAATAGGCTTATGGAAACTGGTGCAAACTCTCTGCAGGGCAGTTTGATAACACTTATATAAATATCCCTAAAAATGTGCCTTTCCTTTGAACCAGCAATGTCATTCCTAGGAATTTACCCTTAAGAAATAAATCATGGTTATTCACAAATATGCATATAAGAATACTTAGTGCAGCACCACTTATGAAAGTGAAAAATTATAAATAACCTAAATGTCCAATAATAGAGAATTTGTTAAATCATCTGAGGTATGTTTACATGGAATACCCTGTGGCCATGGGAAATGATGGTGTAGGAGAAAATGGTCATATAAAGATATTAAGAAATCAACATGAGCTATAAAACTTTATATAGGGGCGCCTGGGTGGCTCAGTCGTTAAGCGTCTGCCTTCGGCTCAGGTCGTGATCCCAGGGTCCTGGGATCGAGCCCCGCATCGGGCTCCCTGCTCTGCGGGGAGCCTGCTTCTCCCTCTCCCACTCCCCCTGCTTGTGTTCCCTCTCTCGCTGTGTCTCTCTCTGTCAAATAAATAAATAAAATCTTAAAAAATAAATAATAAATAAAACTTTATATAAAAAAATGTGTGTACCTCAAGCTGTTAACATGGACCATCTATAGGAGCTATAATTATAGTTGATTAACCTTTTTTCTTGCTTATTTTCTGAACTTTCTATACTCACTTTGATTTGGCTTTTTCTTTTAATTTTAACTGCATCTTTTTTTTTAAGATTTATTTATTTTAGAGAGAGCATACATGAGTGGGGACGGGGGACGGGGAAAGGGAGAGAGAGAATCTCAAGCAGACTCCCCACTGAACGCAGAGCCCTACACAGGGCTCGATCTCATGACCCTGAAATCACGACCTGAGCCGAATTCAAGAGTCAGACGTTCAACCAACTGAGCCACCCAGGCACCGCTTAACTGTATCTATTAATGTTATGGTAAAGGTGGATAATTCCTTTTAAGCAGGTTCAAAGAGATATATTTTAGATATATAGAAAAAAATTACATTTTAGTAAATAATCCCATAACTTTTGACAAACACATACAACACAATCAAGATAGAAGTTGCCCATCACCCCAAATAAGTTCCCTTGAGTCTCTCTGTCAGCAGTCCCTTCACCCCCTTTGATTGCTGACCTATTTCTCTCACAAAAATGGAATCATATTGTGTGTACCCTTTTGGGCCTGGCTTCTTTAAACTTAGCATCAAACTTTTTAAAATTAATTCATACTCTTGGATAAATCAATAGTTCATACCATGGATACACCACAGTTTGGACATCCATTCATGAGTTGATGCACATTTGCGTTGTTTTTAGTTTTTGGCTACCGTGAATAAAGCTGCTGTAGATATTCTTATTCAGGGCTTGGTGTGGAGGTATATTTTCATATGTATTTTATAAATACTTAGAAGTGGGATCGCTGGGTCAAGTGAAATGTTTACCTTTAGAAGAAGTAGCCAAACTGTTTTCCAAACTGGCTGCACCATCCCCAACCTCATGAACACTTGGTTTTGCCAGATTTGTTTGTCTATTTTTCAAAAACCATTCTGGTAAGACTGTAAGAGTATCTTATGCTTTTAATTTGCATTTCTTTCATGACTAATGCTATTGGGCGTCCTTTCATATGCTTATTTGCATCTGTATCTCTTCTGTGGTGAAGTTAATTCAAATCTTCCACTCATTTTTGGAGGGACTGTTTTCTTATTACTGAGTTACAAGAGTCCTTTATTTGTTCTAGACACAAATCCCTTATCAATATGTGATTAGTAAATGTTTTCCCCTGGTTCGTGGCACATCTCGTAACAGTATTTTTCAAATAACAGTTCTCCATTTTGAAGCCCAATTTATTAATTCTTTATGAATTGTGCCTTTCTATGGTATCTAAGAAATCTTTTCTATCCCAAGGTTACAAAGATTTTCTCCTGTATTTTCTTCTAGAGCTTTCTTATTCAGATCTCTGATCACATACGCATTGCAAATATTCTCTCTCGATTTGTGCCCTGTTTTTCCTTGTTCATCATATCTTTTGATGAAAAGAAGTATTTAATTTTGATAAAGTGAAATTAGCCAATTTTTATGATTTGTGTGAATGTCCTTACTCTTATATTTACCAAAAAAAACCCACTTTTTTCTCTCTTCCCTTCCCTCTCTGTCCTCCACCTCTCCTTTTTCCTTCTTCCCTTTCTCCCTCCCTTCTTTCTCCTTCCTTCTTCCTTCCTTCCTTCTCCAGCCAAGAAAGGCCTAAGACATGTACAGAGTGTAAGATGATGGTGAATGAATGCCCAGCTCTTCTTGAGGGTTTCTGCACACTGGGGTTTGGACATAAATCAAAAACATAAGAAAGGTAGATGAGCAAACCTCGTGGGTAGAATCACAGAAAGATGCAATGGCAGCCTTGTGATTAAGGGATTATTAAACCACTCACTTCATAGCCACTTCTCAAAAGTGAGATGGGCACCTATTTTTCCTCTTGTACCTCAAAATTTAAATAAATTGTGGGAATAAGTAAATACAAAGAAACTTGTTATTACTTGGTTTCGAAAGGCATATTTCATCACTTTCAATCCAAAAATTTGACTGAGGATGTTAACTGAAAGCCCAGGCAGTATAACCCGATTTCCAGGGTAATGGAGTGTTTGGACGGGTATCTTATTTCATGGATCAAATAAGACCACAGCCACACCACAAGTGTTTTATAACCTGCAGGGATTCAAGTTCCTAAACTGACCTCCATTTTGCATCATGTGTCCTATGAGTTAAGGGCCAGTACACAAACACACAAACACACACACACACACATATCACGAAAAGTATAACGTGTCTGAATAAAAGTACTTAAAATCAATAATGAAATGGCTGAGAGAAAAATCAGAATGGAAAAAAAAAATCCCTTATCTCTAGGATATCATTCAAAGAGAAAAATTCAAGGTCAAACATGACTTTTCATAGCATTCACGTTTCAGGAATCACAGCATTCCCCCCGCCCCCACCCCGGCTCCAACCCTGGTCTCAGACTTGGGATTGGCAAAAATGGTAGGGCCTTGAAAGGAAATTAACTTCCAGTTCCCTTTCTATCGTAAACAGAAATTTCCATGGGTAAACAGAAACTACCTTAGTACCCTTGGACAAACAAAAAACAATCAAGACACTGACGTATAAGGAGGCAAAGGGTTTTGTGAGCACTGGTGTGAAGACTTTAAACAAACATCTACTTCTGCTGGTCAGCACTCTGATAACCTAGAAACAGAGAGTGGAGGACAGAAGAAGGAAGGGCTGGTGTCATTACGTATGTTCACCAAATCAATAAAGTGTAATACAGTCTGCGCCCTGCTTCTCTAGGAAATTTCGGAGTTCTGGAAAGTGATGTATGACAATCCACCTGTCTTCTGAATGTCTGAAACAAATCTTCAGACAGGACATGACCAAACAGAGAGGTATGGGGAAGCATCCGGGCTTTATGATGACTAGTCCTAAAGACCTTCTAATGGCAGACCTCTAAGTAGGGCAAAGGCATGGACCACGCCTTCCTTGAAATTCCATTGTCCTCACAGCTGCCATTTGGCACTTGGCATTTTCTGCCTTGAGTTACAGTTAGTTGTCCTCATGGAAATACCTTTTTCCTCCTGGCTAGATCTTAAGTTTCCCAAGGACAGGAACCCCCACAGTACAGCATGTAAAGTCTTGTATACAACAGGAATGCAATAAATATTTGCTGATTGATATTCGTTGATATAAATGTGAAGGGTATATACAGATTTTTTAAATGACTGCAATATTTTCAGACAACTCCTTGAATAACAATACAAAACATTTGGACTCCTTCCATGATGGATTTTTTTTTTACAAGGAATTTAAAATTTTGAGTGCCTTTTGCAACATTATCACATATATAACTTTCAGTATCCTTTACCAATCCTATAAGTCTAGGGTGCCTGGGTGGCTCAGTCGGTTAAGCATCTGCCATCAGCTCAGGTCATGATCCCAGGGTGCTGGGACTGAGTCCCGGATTGGGCTCCCTCCTCAGCGGGGAGTCTGCTTCTCCATCTAACCCTCCCCCCTGCTCCTGCTTGCATGCTCTCTCTCTCTTGCAAAATAAATAAATAAATATTTTTAAAAACCAACCCTATAAATCCAAACAAAAACCAGTTTGAACTTTTACATCTCCATCCATCCTTAAGCCCATATAAAAGGCATTATTAAACCTGATGTGTCCATATATGCAAAATGATTAGAACAGTGCCTGTGTATAGATATATGTGTGTTCACAATTATTACTGAAGGTATCCATGGCAGATTGGATTACTGGCTCTTCACTCTATCCCTGCAATGGAATTATATGTCCACATTCTGCCATATGGTTTGCTGTACCTCCCAGAGTACCTGTGAGGACAATGTAAAATGTGTGTGTGTGTGTTTAAAATCTCCCTGGCTAACTTTAGGCTTTATGACTTTAACCAGTGAAATGTTAGAATATGTGATACAAGGAGAGGCTAAAAATGTACTTTTGTGGTTTGGTTTGGCCTCTTAAATTTCTGAATCCAACCTAAAGAAATATATGTCTCTGGTAGCTGCTGATCTCACAATGCCAGATTTGGGGAACAGACTTAAGTCCCAAATAAGAGACAGCCACCCAGTCAACACACAGACCCATGACCCAAAGATCACTGAGAAAAATAAATAGTTGATGTACTACTAAGGTTTTTTGAGTTCTTTATTATACACTATTATCATAGCAAAAGCTGACTAATGCATGTCTTTCAAAGAAAAGGACATGGTCACAGTATTGATATATATAGGACATAGAGAGAACATCCTTTTTTTCTCAAGTTTAGGGATTTATTCATTCAATGAATTCTTAATGAGCACTTACTGTGTTCCAGACATGGCAATAGAGATTTACAATGAATACTACTGGGGCACCTGGGTGGCTCAGTCAGTTAATCATCTGACTCTTAATTTGGCTCAGGTCATGACCCCAGGGTCCTGGGATCCCTGCTGGG
This sequence comes from Mirounga angustirostris, assembly GCF_029215605.1. Classification (NCBI taxonomy): domain Eukaryota; kingdom Metazoa; phylum Chordata; class Mammalia; order Carnivora; family Phocidae; genus Mirounga; species Mirounga angustirostris. Next base: position 31,723,688 of record NW_026991710.1, on the reverse strand, counting down.
CAGGGTGTCTGCTTCTTCCTCTGCCCCTCCCCCCACTCATGTTCACATGTGCGTGTGTGCTCACTCTCTCTCTGAAATAAATAAATAAAATCTTTAAAAAAATACATAGAGCAAATATTACTAGAACAGAAGGGAGAAATAGACAAATCTTCAATTATAGTTAGAGATTTCAACACTCCTCTCAGTAATCCATAGAATAAGCAGACAGAAAATCAGTAAGGCTAGAAGAGACCTAATAACACTATCAACCAACTTGACCTAATCGACATTTATGGAAGACTCCAAAATATCAGCATATACTTTCTCTGCAAGTGCACATAGAATATTCACCAAGGCAAACAATGGTTTTGGCCAAAAAATATACTTCAACAATTTTCTAAAGTTAAATCATGCAAATAATTCCTAAGACCCCAATGGAATTAAATTAGAAATCATCAAAAATATATCAGGAAAACCCCTAAATACTTGGAAATAAACAACATATTTCTAAATAACTCATCGATCAGAGAGTATTTCACAAAAGGAATTAGAAAATATTTTGAGCTGAATAAAAATAATAAAGTTTATAAAAATTTGGTGGATGCAACTAAAGCAGAGTGTAGAGGGAAATTTATAAGATTAAATGTTTATATTAGAAATGAAAGGATACAAATCACTTATCTAAGTTTTTGCTTTAAGAAACTATAAAAAAGAAGAGCAAATTAAACCCAAAGAAAGCAGAAGGAAGGAAATAATAAAGATAAAATCAGAAATCAATGAAATTGAAAACAGAAAAAGCAAAAAACAAAACAAAAGAAGTCAATGAAACCAAAAGCTGGCTCTTCATCAGTGAAATTATTAAGCATCTAGCTGGACCGATTAAGAAAAAATAGACAAGATACAAATTACCAATATGAGGAACAAGAGAGACAATATCATTATGGATTCCACAAACATGAAAAGGAAAAAAAGAGAATCTTGTGAAAAGCTCCATGTCAATAAATTTGATAATTTATATAAGAATGGTTCAATTCCTTAAAAAAGATAAACTCCTAAAACTCTCCAAATATAACCTCAATAACCCCATATCTATCAAGGAAACTGAAATTTCAGTTTAAAAACCTTCGCACAAGGAAAACTCCAGGTCCATATGGCTTCACTGGAATTCTACCAAACATTTAAGGAAGAAAAATGCCAATTCTACAGACTCCTGCAGAAAACTGAAGAGGAGGAAATTTTTCCAAACTCATTCTATAAGGCCAGCATTACTCTGATGCCAAAACCAGACCAATAATATTTTAAGAAAAGACAACTACACACCAATATCCCTCATGAAGATTGATAGAAAAATTCTAAGCAAACTTTTAACAAATCAAATCCAACAATATAAAAATTGGATAAACCCAGTGGAGTTTATCACAGGAAAGCAAGATTGACTTAACATTCAAGATCCTCACTGTTAACAAAAAAAAAAGGAAGAAAAATCATATAAGCATTTCAATAGACTCAAGAAAAGCATTTTATTAACTCCAACATCCATTCCCGACAAAAACTCACGGAGACTAGAAACCTCCTCAATATGATGAAGAGCAACTACAAAAACCTACAGCTAGCATCACACATAAAGATAAAATATTAACTGTTTTCTCCCTAAGATTAGGAACAAGACCTGGAGGTCCACCCTTCTATTTTTTATTCAACATTCTACCGAAGGTTCTAGCCAGTGAAATTAGGCAAGAAAAAGAAATAAAAGCCATCGAGTTATGAAAGGAAGAAGTATTTATTCCTGAATGACATGATTGTCTATGTAGAAAATCCGAGGGAATCTGTTAAAAACTATTAGAACTAATATGTGAGTTTAGCAAGATCACAGTACGTAAGATCTATGTACAGAAAGCAATGGTACGCCTATACACTGGCAATAAATACTGCAAAAGTGAATTTTTAAAAATAATATTTACAGGTCGCCTGGGTGGCTCAGTCGTTAAGCCTCTGCCTTCGGCTCAGGTCATGATCCCAGGGTCCTGGGATCGAGCCCCGCATGGGGCTCCCTGCTCAGCGGGAAGCCTGCTTCTCCCTCACCCACTCCCCCTGCTCGTGTTCCTGCTCTCGTTATCTCTCTCTCTGTCAAATAAATAAACAAAATCTTTAAAAAATATATTATTTACAATGGCACCAAAATATGAAATACTTGAGGATAAATCTGATAACTTACAGATACTGCTGAAAGTAACTAAAGAACACCTAAATAAGAGGTGCATGATACTGTGTTCAAGGGTCAAAAGACTCAGTGTTGTTAAGAAGTCAATTCTGCTCCAACTGATCTATAGATTCAACACAATTCCAATCAAAATGCCAAGAGGGCTTTTTTTTTTTTTGGTAGAAATTGACAAACTGATCCTAAAATTTACAATGAGGTGCAAAGAATGTAGAAGAGCCAAAGCAACTTTTAAAAAGAACAAAGTTGAGGAGCTAACATTACTTGATTTCTTTTTTTTTTTTTTTTTAAGATTTATTTATTTATTTGACAGAGAGACACAGCGAGAGAGGGAACACAAGCAGAGGGAGAGGGAGAAGCAGTTCGGCTGTTCCTTCTAAAGTTACTTACCATATACTTGCCCAATGACCGAGGATTTCACTTTTAGGTCTTTACCTGGTGGGGAGGGGAAGCCTAAGTATGTGACTATTCATAGCAGCCTTATTTTAGTAGTCAAAGACTTGAAATCACCCACATGTACATTAGTTGGTGTGTGGTTAGACAATTTGTGATGCTTCCATGCAAGAACTATTCGCTAATAGGGGCGCCTGGGTGGCTCAGTTGTTAAGGTTCTGCCTTCGGCTCAGGTCATGATCCCAGGACCCTGGGATGGAGCCCCGCATCGGACTCCCTGCTCCACGGGAAGCCTGCTTCTCCCTTTCCCACCGCCCCCCCCCCCCCCCCGCTTGTGTTCCCTCTCTCGCTGTGTCTCTCTCTGTCAAATAAATAAATAAAATCTTTAAAAAAAAAAAAAAGACCTATTCGCTAATATAAAGAGCCCACCACTAATACATGGCAATAGTTACTGATAAATCTCCAATGCATTATGCCAAGCCAGATTCAAAAGGCTGCACACTCTATTTTTCATGTATAGGATGCCATAGACTGAAAGTTTGTGTCCCCAAAATTTGTGTATTTAAATCAGAACCCCCGATGTGGTGGTATTTGGAGGTGGGGCCTTGGAATGAAGGGGATTCATTCCCTAATAAAAGAGGCCCCAGAAAGCTCCCTTGCCCCTTCTGTCCTGCGAGGACAAGGCGAGAAGCACCAGGAACTGGGCTTTCCCCAGAGGCTGAATCTGCTAGTGCCTCCATCTTGGACTTCCGGTCTCTTGAACTGTGCGAAACAAATCTCTGTTCTTTTTAAGCTACTCAGTTTATGGTATATTTGTGATAACAGCCCTGAAGATGGACTAAGACATAGGGCGATCTGAAAAAGGGCAGAATGACATAGGGACAAAAACCAGAGTGATGGTTGCTGGAGTGGGGTGGGGAGAGGGGCTGACGGCAAAGGGGCATGAAGGAATTCTCGTTGAGGTATGGAGGGTTCTACACCTCAGTCGTGGTGCCTACCTGAGCGTGTGCACCTGTCAGTACTAACAGGACTGTAACCCTTGAGAACTGCCCATGGCAAGTCTGTCAGTGGGACCGGACCCACACCTGTAGTCCCTGGGTGCCCTTCCACGTGGTCTAGTGAAAGGAGCGCGTGCGGGGCCCCTGGGTTCTGCTCTGTGTGGGGACGGCTGAGTCACCTCCTCCTTCCAGTCCTGTTTTCTCATGTGTAAAATCCCTCACTTGGACTATAAATGTCAAGCTCTAGAGTTTTAAGTGCGTTCACAGACATCAGCTCATTGGCCCTCGCAAAGTCCTGTGAAGTGGTTCATTATCCCCATTTTATTGCTGAACAACTGAAACCCAGAAAGAGGAATGATTTTCCCCAGCCATGAAGTTCTCACAAAAGGCAGGGCCGGTTTTCTCATCTCCTTTTGAGGGGCCTTGTCCCAACTGCAGGTAGGGCCAACTGTTAGGCTCCAAATCTTTCTAGGGGTCTCTCTGTTCTCCATTAGGTTTAGGGATCTCATGAAAATCATGGATGTAGTCCAGCCATCTTCAAGTCGGATAAGCAAAAAATTGACCAAACAGAAAGCAGCATTTATATACTGTGATAAAGATGGGTCCGTGGGTCCAAAGTAGGACCTGCCGCTGTCGCCACCGTGCCTGCTAATAGGAAATCCTGCAATAATGTGAGTGTTCAGTAACATTGAGTGTTTACTGTGTGCCAGGCACTGTTCTAAATGCTCTATGCGTATCATCCCCTCTGATCTGCCCAACGGCGCATAGGGTCACCATAGTTAAGCCCTTTTTATAGGTGAAGAGCTGAGCTCAGAGAGGCTTGACCCCATGCTCCACGGCCCGTTCCCTTCCCACTGTCCCTTCCTGCATGTAGCTACATGTTCATTTTTTAAAATCACAGAAGGATCGACTCTACTGGGAAAATAAACACCGGAAGGCAAGGGGGGGGGGGGAGCAAGGAAGAGCGGGCAGGTCAGCAGGCGGCCGGCAGCAGCAGCCCCGGATCAAGCGAGATGAAAACGAGCAGCAGCCCATCCATCGAGGCACAAGGCGGCTGCGCACGAGACCCACGAGAGGCCAGGAAACAGAACAGAGGAGAAGGAGGCAAAGCGCTAGGGGGCCCCTCACCCCATCCCCATACATGTACACACACGTGTGTGCACGCGCACACATGCACACACACATTTATGCGCATATGCACACTCATACACACGCACACGCACACACTTTCATACACACACATACACACACATTTATGCACACATACACACACTTATGCATATGCACTCGCACACACATTCATACACACACATATGTGCACACACATACACATTTATGCACATATCCACACTCATACACACGCACACGCACACACGTTCATACACACACATATGCGCACGCACACACACATTTATGCACATATCCACACACTCATGCATATGCACTCGCACACACATTCATACACACACATATGCGCGCACACACATTTATGCACATGCACACACATTCATATACACACATGTGCACACACACATACACATTTATGCACATGCCCACACACAGTCATACACACGCACACGCACACACGTTCATACACACACATACACGCACACACATACACACACATTTATGCACACATACACACACTTATGCATATGCACTCACACACACATTCATGCACACACATATGTGCACACACATACACATTTATGCACATATCCACACACACTCATGCACATGTACACGCACACACACATTCGTATACACACATATGTGCACACACATACACACACATTTATGCACATATCCACACACATTCATACACATGCACACGCGCACACACATTCATATACACACACACGCGCGCACACACATACACATTTATACACATATCCACACACATTCAAACACATGCACACGCACACACACATTCATATACACACGTGCACACACTTATACACATATCCACACACACTCATGCACATGCACACACATTCGTATACACACATGTGCACACACATACACATTTATGCACATGCCCACACAGTCATACACATGCACACGCACACACATTCACACACGTACACACACACATACACACACATTTATGCACATATCCACACACTCATGCATATGCACACGCACACACACATTCGTATACACACACGTGCACACACTTATACACATATCCACACACACTCATGCACATGCACACACATTCATACACACATATGTGCACACACATACACATTTATGCACATATCCACACACACTCATGCACATACACACACACATTCGTATACACACATATGTGCACACATACACACACATTTACACACATATCCACACACATTCATATACACACACGCACGCGCACACACATACACAAACATTTATACACATATCCACACACATTCAAACACATGCACACACACACACATTCATATACACTCATACACATGCGCGCACACATTTATACACATATCCACACACATTCATACACATGCTCACACACATTTACACACATATCCACACACATCCATGCACACGTACACCCATACACACATTCACACACACATCCACACCCACACATTCATACACAGTCACACATACATACACTCATACACACATACACACGCACACTGCCTAAGACCCTGGCCTCCCTGACCTTCCTGCCTGCATCCTTCACATGGGACTGCCCTGGCTTGTCTCACTTGTGTGTTTATTTGACTTAAGGCCTGCTTTAAAGGGCTCTCCAAGAAAGGCAGAGGGGGAGCAGTGGGGGAAACAACTCTTTAAAGAGAGCTTAGTGGTCAGAAAGGAGCCAAGATTAACAGCTCAGAGGGATACAGCAGCCTGGGAAGCCAGCAAAACCCTGCAGGTGGCCTCCCTTCATTTCTACCCTGCCCCCCACCGCCACTGTGGAGCCCACCCCTCCCTCCTTCCTGTCCTCTCTCTGCAGCGGGTGGTGGTCACCCCTAACGCCCCAGGCTTTTCCTGTCATACTTGACTTTGTGTTGAGTGAGAAAGTCTTTTTAAGATAGTATCTACAGCAAACTCAAAGCACAAGTCATCATAAAGGAGTGTCAGACGGCAGGGAGTGTGGCCCCTCTCGCTGGGCGCCATGTCCTGGGGTGCTGAGCCAGTGTTAGGCTCCTAGAGAGAGAAATTATCTGACTGTTGAAAAGAGTAAATCCAGGGCAGGAGACCTGGTGTAGGGGAGGAAAACTTCCTTTCTTCCCTTCTAGGTTCTTTGACTGGTTTAATAATTAAGTTGACGCAAAACAGATTAGCAGGAGGGGGAAAAAAGCAAATTTTAATTTTGTATGTACAGACCTCACAGAAATATGAGACTCAAAGAAGTGACCAAAGCAGGCAGTTTTACACCTTGTAGACAAAGAAACAGTGAATTTGTGACAAGACAAAGAAGTTTGGGGTAGTAAATTAGTGAAGTAAGAGAGTAGGTTTATATCACTTTCTTGGCCCTGAATCCCCTATCCCTGGTGATAAGGCTGTCTCTTTATCTCCCGGTACAGGGAGAGTACCTTGCACATGGGAGATTTATTTCCTGCTTTCAGGGGAACAAAGGAGGGTCAGAGTGTCCTTCTTGCACTGTCTGTTTCTTGAGTAACTTTAATTCAAAATAATCACTATGCCAAAGTGGCATATTTGGGGGCAGCCCGCCCTGAAGACCATCAGCTCCCTCCTCTGAAACTTCCCTGGAAGTTTTGTCTATTAAAACTGGAGCTAATGTCTGTGGAGAGCAGAATCAGGTTAGTCGGTTCATAGTAGATTGCTCCATCTCTCACTGAACCAGTCTCAGTCCTGAGAACAGTTGTGACTCATTTCAGGAGGCAGTGAGGCAGGTGGCTTCCCAAGGTTAGGCCTATATTGTACAGACAATGAGGTATTTAAAAGAGGCATTTTTGGGTGCCTGGGTGGCTCAGTTGGTTGGGCGACTGCCTTCGGCTCAGGTCATGATCCTGGAGTCCCTGGATCAAGTCCTGCATCGGGTTCCCTGCTCGGCGGGGAGTCTGCTTCTCCCTCTGACCCTCCCCCCTCTCATGTGCTCTCTCTCATTCTCTCTCTCAAATAAATAAATAAAATCTTAAAAAAAAAATAAAAGAGGCATTTCTATGGAAACAAAAGAAAAATAATCGTTCATTGTTAGAGCAAATTATAAGCCTGTTTCTGAATTCTGAGGGTAGCTAGTGGAGAAGATTTCTAAATGTCAGGCTGGAAGCATCTTTAGATAGACTGCAGATGGGCAGTGGCAATCTGACAGATTGTCCTGGTCTGCAGTCTGAGTGTCTCTGGTGACCTTTCCCAGTGCCACTGGCATGAAGATGATCTCTCCATATACGAGCTGTTGTGGTAATTTCTCTGAAGTTTATATCAAGTTGTATAATTTAGCTTGCATGGTGGCTTTGGAAAAAAAGCAGGGAGAGGGGCAGAGGGAGAGGGAGAGAAAATCTCAAGCAGACTCCGTGGTGAGCAAGGAGACCAACTCGGGGGTCAATCCCAGGACCCTGAGATCATGACCTGAGCCAAAATCAAGAGTCAGACACTTAACCGACTGAGCCACCCAGGCGCCCCTCAGATTGGACTTTTAAAAGCTTCTAGAAGCTAAGAAGGCAAGCCAAGGACTTGCCATCAGACTTTGCCTACAACACCTATAGATTTGGGTTAATTTCTCTCTTTTCAAGGTCCCCAAAATATCCTGAGGTTCTTGCATCCTCCAGGAAGTGACCTTCCTTGGTCACCTACTAAGGCTGCTGGTAACCCTGTAAGCAAGGTATGAGGCTGATTTTTCCAAGGGGATTTATTGGCCCCATAAAGTCAGTCTTAGTTCCTTAAAGCTATTTGGTCATATTTGAGTCTTTGTAGATCTCCCTCAAATATGACATTTCAGTCAAAGCCTTGGTAACATAAGGAGACCTGGTGTGGGGGAGGAAAACTTCCTTTCTTCCCTTCTAGGTTCTTTGACTGGTCTAATAATGTTTTCCAATTGTGTCCTGTTACAAGAACAATAGTTTTTGTAAATGTATGTAAATAACTATAGTGCCATGAAAATAAGATTACTCCCTGAGAGTTTCTGAATTCTTGGGGCAGGAGGGATCAGGTAGGGAGAAAAAGATAAACATTTCCTCTTTGTTCACAAAGGTATATTTTACCAAATTGCTTTCAGTCATAGGTAACTTCAGAGAAAAGAGAAAAAGTGTTTTTTGAATTGGGAAAACAAAATATTAGAAGTATCAGCTATGTTTTAAACAAAAAAGTCACAAAAATTATCAACATCTTCCTCAGTTCATGTCCTTTGTAATTAATATTTGTTTTGCTTGAATCCAGTTTTTCCACTAGTTCTGCAAAGTCTTACCAGGTTCAGGGTTTTTTTAATATATAGTAAAGGTATCAGAAACCTGTATCCTAGACTACTTTCCATGAGTCTACTTGAGGATGAAGTCTTTTGCAAACGCTTTTGCAAAAGCATCAGAGTGAAACAATAACCATATGTAAATGACAAAAGACCTAAAAATGGCCATAAAGATCTGTTGAGAGTTCATTCCAAGCAATTGACAAGGAAATTTGCTTATGTCTGTGACACATCACATTTTGAGATAAAACTGGAATTGTGGCTGATAATCTAATACCAGAACATATTGAATTTCTAGGAATTTTCTACAATCTGTAGAATCCCTTTACCATAGAACATGAAGACTTACTATGACTTTTTATTTGGCAATGCTTCCCATGAATTTAACATACCAAATAAGCCTAATTAGTTTAAAATCTCCCTTTTTATAAGAAGAGAAAACAAATTTTTGGAGATGTTTTAGGGACCCTTAGAAATATCACAAAGTTAGTTCAAGGTCGAAAAGACTCAATGTAGAGTTTGATTTGGGGGAAGTTTGCCAAAAATATCAAAGAGGTTTTAAAACATTCGGTCAAATAAGGATCGTAGGTCACTGTGAAACAATACATAGTTACCGTATGTGACAAGTAAAGACTTCACAGGCAAATGCAGAAAGTTAAATAGTTATAAAAAGCAAGCAAACAAAAACCTTAGCTCTTTTAATAGAGAAGACTCAGCTGTCTTAAATAATAAAGGCCCTGCTAAAGACACAGGAAATTATTTGGACAAGATACAAAATTTTTGTTTTCTGGGCAAATTACTTTTAAGAGTAAAGAAATATGTTTCCAGGATTGACACTTGGGCACGTGAATAAATACAGTGTGCCTCACTGAATGAATGTTTGCCAAAAAGTGCTTAATTGCATATACTCTAAAAACACGTGCAAAACCTTTGTTTCTAAGAATGTCAGTTGAATATGTGAATATATGCAGTACTATTTCATTGAAAAATATATGTTTACCACACTGAGGTACATAGAATAGTCTCTGTGGATCAAATGAATAAAATATGTTTTTAAGAGTTCTAAATAAGTAAATAAATAAGGTAAAGAAAAAACTTTTATAATCTCTTGTAAATAGCAGACCAGTAGTTCAAGAAAACGTCCTTTTAACAGAGAGAAAACCAAATTCTAATTTTGTACCAACTTATTTTTGATATTAAAATTTCTTCAACTTAATTAAATTTGTTCTAATCTTAGCCAGCTTGACTACACATTAAAATTCCTTTCCAAAGATTTCTTTTTCCATAAACTTTCTACAACTTTCTTTATACATTCAGATTCTGTCCTATGTTTTTTCCTCTTTTCCATTTTGAAATAATTAGCCTCTCTTTAGGACAGAATTATTTAATTCCCCTCAGCAAAATATATGTCCATTCCTCATACCTTTTTTTTTTTTTTAAACTGAAAACACACACCCTGCTTTCTTGGCATTTAAAGATGTTTCCCTTATTATTTCCAGTGGCTTTAATTACGTATATTAGCATTCTTAACCCCTAAAAACCTTAACATTTTAGTGAAAATAAAGAAGTAAACAACTATTGGGGCACCTGGGTGGCTCAGTCGTTAAGCGTCTGCCTTCGGCTCAGGTCATGATCCCAGGGTCCTGGGATCAAGCCCCGCATCGGGCTCCCTGCTCAGTGGGAAGCCTGCTTCTCCCTCTCCCCCTGCTTGTGTTTCCTCTCTAGCTGTCTTTCTCTCTATGTCAAGTAAATCAATAAAATCTTAAAAAAAAAAAAAAAGGAAGTAAACAACTATTAACTGTCTTTTATATTAGCATTCTGTGACTTGGCAAATTTACAAATACTTTTTACAATTTCTAGAAATATGTTTTCTCATAATAAATTTTTCAGTATGGCCCAGGATGTATTCACAATTGGACCCAACTATCTTTAGTTTTCTGTAAAAGGAAGCCTGAGTTTATCAGTTAATGTCTTAGTATTTGATCTTATCTAGATAATAAAATTCTGTCATTTAATTTAACATAGCAAAACTCTTAACAGTGGAAGTTACCAAAGAGATTTGGGTAACTATTTTTAGGTAGACATACCATAAAACAATCATTGTAAAAAGTTCACTTAAAAACTAATACCTCACATCTACTTAATTCATTTGTTCTTAACAACCATAGATGACTCATGAAAATTTCATAAAACATTAAAGTGGTTAGCCATCATCTTAAGTTATTTTTCTTGCTGACCGATTTTGTAACAGAGATAACACCAGGTTATCTGACTCTTAGTAAGCCTACATAAAATAAAAGTATTATACTTAATGCTGATAAGTTTAAAGACAGGCCTGTATTAATTAAACCAACAAACTTAAACCAGTTTTCATTTACCAAAACTTATCCTAGATCATGTGAACTTGAAAAACATTTGGGTTAGTTCCTATTATATTTCTAAAATTTAAAAATACTTAATTCATACACACTTATTTTTAAGCCAATTAAATTGAGATCTTTACAGATTAATTTTCACAATGCCATGCAGAGGTAGAAAAATACTACATCTGTAATGCACATACATAGACATACATAAACACACAGACAGACACAAACAGAGATCTCCTAGCTTTAATCCCAAAACTTTAGCAGTGAAGCAGGTATAATGTAAAACTCACTCATTTAAAAAGAACTATGTCTCTGGCAGATGGAAAAAATTAAGGTTACCCACTGAAAGGGTTTTGAGGAGGGGGGGACTTGTTTGCTAATATTTGTGGAAAAGACTTCTAAGATTTGAATTTGTCTTTGACCAGTAATCTTAAGGAAGCTGTGTGCAGGAGAGCCTGTCTAGCAGTTTGTAATTTTATTTTTTCTTAAGTTTTTATTTTAATTCCAGTTGGTTAACATACGGAGTTATATTAGTTTCAGGTGTACAATATAGTAATTCAACAATTCCATCCATCACCCAGTGTTCATCATGATAAGTGCACTCCTTAATCCCCACCCACCCCCATCTCACCCACCCCCCCACACCCTCCCTCTGATAACCATGAGATTGTTGTCTATAACTGAGAGTCTGTTTCTTGCTTTGTCTCTCTCTCTTTTTTCCCCTTTGCTGTTTGTTTTGTTTCTTAAATTCCACATGTGAGTGAAATCATATGGTAATGCAATCCCTATCAAAATACCACCAGCATTTTTCACAGAACTAGAACAAACAATCCTAAAATTTGTATGGAACCACAGAAGACCCCAAACAGCCACAGCAATCTTGAAAAGAAAAAAGAAAAAAAAAAAAAAAAAAAAGCAAAGCCGGAGCCATCACAATTCCAGACTTCAAATTATATTACAAAGCTGTAGTGATCAAAACAGTGTGGTATTGGCACAAAAACAGACACATAGACCCATGGAACAGAATAGAAAATCCAGAAATAAACCTACAATTATATGGCCAGTTAATCATCGACAAAGCAGGAAAAAAAATGCAATGGGAAAAAGACGCTCTCTTCAGCAAATGGCGTGAGGAAAACTGGACAGCCACATGCAGAAGAATGAAACTGGACCACTTTCTTATACCATCCACAAAAATAAACTCAAAATGGATGAAAGGTCTAAATGTGAAACCCGAAACCATGAAAATCTTAGAAGAGAACACAGGCAGTAACTTCTTTGACATCGGCCACAGCAACTTCTTTCTAGATAAGTCTCCTGAGGCAAGGGAAACAAAATTAAAAAATGAATTATTGGGACCATACCAAAATAACAAGCTTCTGACAGCGAAGGAAACAATCAACAAAACTAAAGGCAACCTCTGGAATGGGAGAAGATACCCACAAATGACATATCCGATAAAAGGTTAGTATCCAAAATCTATAAAGAACTTATAAAATTCAACACCCAAAAAACAAAGAGCAGTTTGTATTTTTAAAAGGCCTTTTTCCCTCTTTTACTTTTTTTCTCCATTCTCAAGTGAGTTTTCATTACCTCCTGGTGTATTTACATTCTAAAGACCTGGTAAGATTTACATCTTTAAGGAACAGAGAAAGAACGCAAATCCCGGACCTAAAGATTAGGCTGGAGTGCTCTATTTAAATCTTGTGGGGAAAGAAAAGCTGAAACGGGCAGCTAGGTGTTTAAGGGATTTTTTCTAGGGAAGGTGGAGGAGTTTGGGGAGCTCAGGGAATTTGCTGAGGGGATGAGACCAAATTTAAGAAATGGAATTCATGTTGGATGTGGACTTTAGTTTTAAGTTTAATTTCCATTCTTTCATCTTGTTAAGAGGACCCCTAAGGCTAGCTGTTTTACTTCTTTGTATCCACTTTTTAATTTGCACTTTCCTTAGGTACCAAGAAGACCATTGTTTAGGATGAAAACTCTCTAAAGAAAATATTTCAAATTAGAAATTTTTCCAATTCAAAAGATCCATCACCTGCCCATTTCAATTAGTGACTCAAACCAACATGGCTTCTTATAGCTCAACCGAGGATGCAAGAGGCATCCCAAAGGAGAGTGCAAAAGATGCAGTCCCCACAAGATCCAGAAAGTTCACACCCAGGGTTGTTTAGCCTAAGAAAGCAAAGGCATGTGTGGTGAAAACGGTGTCTTTAGTTTCTCATGAGAACATAAGATGCCTCCAATCACAGACCCACTAATCTGTGACACTGGGCAGGCACTCCTGGGACAGGACTTTTCCAGCACTAACAAGACAACAAAGCTTGAGATGACAAAGGCCCCTTATGGACTGGGACCCTTCATGACAAAGTCCCCTGAGAGCTGGCACAGTCGGACAGAGAGAGGGCTTCCTGGGACTCATGTCTCAGAACCCCAGTCTATTCAATGGGCCACCAGATGCACACCAGTTCGTGCACCTTCCAGATGGTGGAGACCAGAGAGAATATTCTCACTGGCCACAAAGCCAAGCTCTCAAGCCATAGAACAAAACACAAGGAAAACCTCATCCAGTTTCCTCCATAGGGAACCCACAGCAAAGTTCATCTGAGCAGACCCCAGCCTAGTGAGAACTGGGAATTCACCCGTCTATGAGGCCGACTCCAACAGGCTGATAGGGCCTATGCCTCCGTTCGACCCTATGGTTTTCCTCTTTATGACAAACGACACAAAAGACAGAGACAAGAGAAAACAACGACCATCTCTGGGAGGGACGAGATTGATAGAAATCAAGGGGACTCATACCAAATCTTTACCAGATTCACTATACCCAAAGAACTATCTCACAGCAAATCTCCTGGTGATCCTGGTAAGTTAAAAAAAAAAAAAAAAAAAAAAGACTCTTGGCAGCCACTCTGGGGCAGAACCCCAGAAGGCTGATGTGGTAAGAAAGTCTTTCTTATCTTCTGCCGGCTCTCGTCTGACGTCCTGGGATCTCTCAACTGCCACAGCAGTGCCCCCCGCTGGGCACCAAAACTGGAGGGGAGGGAAATTTTTCCTTCTTCCCTTCTAGGTTCTTTGCTTGGTCTGATGAAATAGACACGAGGGGGATTAACAAAAGAGAAAATAAATTTTAATTCCATACATATGGGAGCTCATAGAAATATGAGACTCAAAGAAATGACCAAAGTAGACAGCTTTTACACCTTTTAGACAAAGAAATCATACATTTGTGAAGAATTGATAAGACAAAGAAGTTTGGGCTTGGGGTACTAAATTAGTAAAGAAGTAACAGAGTTTGTTTATGTGCCTTCTTGACCCTGAATTCCCTATTTCTGGTGATAAGGATGTCTCTTTACCTCCTACTATAGGTAAGGCACCTTTCACGTGGGAGATTTACTTTTTGCTTCCAGGGGGATAAAGGAGGGTCAGAGTGCCCTTCCTGCATTGGCTGTTTCTGAGGTAAATTTAATTCAAAATAATCAAGATGCCAAAGCACCATATTTGAGGGCAGCCAGCCCTGAACCCCATCACGGGGTTCCAGCCCCAGCTTTGTCACTGTCTAGCAATGTGATCATGCCACTCAGGCTCTAGGGACTCATATTCCTTATCTGTCTGAGAGTGACATGCCTCCTGCCCACCTCACAGGATGGTTAAGGGAAAAAATGAGATAAGGCATAGGAAAGTGCCTTCCACAAATGAGCCGATGATAGGTACCCCGCAATGCTTTTGCTGATTGACTGCCCAAGTGATTGATAATGTCTTGGGGAACAAGCCCTCCTTGCTTTTTTTTTGAAACACTTTTCACCAGAAGCTAAGGGATAATGGATATAGTCTTCAGTGGGAAAGACGTTATTACAAGCATCAAACTGGTTTGATTGTGTTTTGGCCAAGGAATTTCCTACTCACTCCCTCCTGCTGTGGAATTCCTGACCCATTTAATGGGACATGTCTGTGATGGAGTCTCTAATTAAAGACTTGCAGGAAAGATAAAAAGTCATTATGTCTCATTTTAGGAAACACTTGCATTACTTAGGGTTTCCAGTGAGAAGCCCCAGGGAACGTCTGTCTTCCCAGACTTGGCAAACCTACCAGCTTTCCTGGACTCTTCTGTACTTGGTCACCAAGATGCAGACAGTAGGAGGCTCTAAGGGCCCCACCAGCCACCCTGTTGGGTACAGTGACCCTAATCCCAGGCTTCAGGAGGAGCTAAGAGAGGAGAATCAAGACCCACCAACGTTCTAGGCCATGCAGAAAGAGTAGGCATGTCACTCCCGGGGAAGGTGAATCAAGACCCTGCAATAATACAGAGGAGGAGAGAGAAGAGGAGCCCCTGGGGCCATGTTTGACCTGTGTCTTAAAAGGATAACATGGCAGTGGTATGGAGACAAGAACTGGGAGTGGGGCTGAGGAAGGGAGATGCAGTGGGGGCAGGGAGATAAGTCAGGAAGCCATGGGGAAGGTTCTGTGGAGAGATGGTAATCATGTGCACCGAAGTCTTTAGTTGTCTTTATTTGAAGACAACATGATTGTAGGTAAAAAAAATCCTAAGGGATCTACTTTTTTTTTTTTTTAAAGGTTTTATATTTACTTTAGAGAGAGAGATTGGGAGAAGGAGCAGAGGGAGAGGGACAAGCCAACTCCGTGCTGAGTGCAGAGCCCAATGCAGGACTCTATCTCACGACCCTGAGATCATGACCTGAGGGAAAACCAAGGTTTGGATGTTCCTCCGACTGAACCACCCAGGCGCCCCCTGGGGAATCTATTTTTTAAAAAATGACGAGAACTAATGAGTTTAACAAGGCTGCAGGATAGAAAATCCATATAAAAATATTTCTATGTACCAACAAAAAACAATTGGCAATTGAGGTAAATCAATTTACAATAGCATCAAAAAATAATATCTTATGAGATACTTTTAACAAAATATGTGCAAAACTTGTACAAAACCCTTGCTGAGAAAAATCAAAGCAAAACTAAAGAAATGCAGGCATATGCTATGTTTATGCATTAAAAGACTCAATAGAGTTGTCAATTCCCTCTAAACTGGTCTATGGATTCAACAATATGCCAATCGATATCCTAACAGCCATTTTTTATAGGAATTAACAAGCTAATTCTAAAATTTATATGTAAGTACAAAAGATCTAGAATAGCCAAGATGATTTTTAAAAGAAGAATGATGTTAGAGGCACTACAAGATTTTAACACTTACTATAAACTACAGTAATCAAGAGAGCTTAATTTTGGCATAAGAATAGGCGTGTAGATCAATGCAACAGAATAGGGCCCATAATAAACCCACACAGATATGGTCAATTGATTTTCAACAATGATTTCCTATGGTGGAAAGAATAGTGTTTTAAACACATAGTGTTGGAAAAGCTGAATAGTCGTATGAGAAAAATGAACCTTGACCTGTAATTATACCATGCCCCCAAATTAACTAGAAATGCTAGTGGGCACTAAAAATGTAAAAATACCTCGAAAAGAAAACACAGAAGAAGATCTTTGTAAATCTAGTGTAGGCAATGATTTCTTAGATAGGACACAAAAACATGAATCACAGAAGGAAAAAATGATAAATTGGACTCATCAAAATTAAAAGCATTTGCTCCTCAAATACATTAATGAAAAGGCAAGCCAGATATCCGGATAAAATATTTACAATACTTATTTCTGATAAAGGACTTGACTCCAGAATGTAAAGAACTTTAAAACTAAATAGTAATGAAATAAACAACCCAGTAAAAATGAGCAAAAGATTTGACACTTTACTGAAGAAGATATACCAAAAAATGCCATGCCTTTTTCAATCCCAATGAGTGCATTGTCCTCGGGTGGGTGGGCACATGGGCGTACACACACACACACACACACACACACACTTCTTCCTTGACTGCTAAAAGTTCACTTATCCTTCAAGGCCCAGGTTCAATGTCCCTTTTCTTAAGCCATACTCAAGGTCCTTCTTTTCCATGCTGTTCCATATTCCTTTATATGAGCCTTTATCGTAGAACTTGCCTTGCTTTATTATGATCATCTGTTTCAGGGTCTGTTTCCTCCACTTGAATGTAAACCCCTTAAAGGAGAAGATTAGGTCTTCTTCCTCTTGTTACTTCCACCACCTAGCACAAGGCCTGGTGTAGAGCAGGTGCTCAATAATTGTTTATAAATGGAGAGGAAGAAATCTTTCTTCCTTATTTCTTGGAATGCAAATTACATCCTGGTCCTCTCATGTTTCTTAAATTAGGCTCTCCAGCAATCGGCAATCTTAGAGCCATGAGATCGTAGCATTTTAGAGCTCAGAGGACCTCAGATGTTCACAAATCATGTTCTGCAAACCTGAGGAGTTTCCTCAGAAGCCACCTGCAAGGACTGAGGGATATTTCTCTGTAACTTTACTTTAAAATCCCCTTCTACTAGAAAGTCAGATGTTTGCCAAGGTTCTGCTGTCATATCTGATACTAGAGTGGGCCTCTGGCGTGTCTGACTAATGAGGTCTATGATCCTTTTCAGTCCTGATAATCTAGTAATAGATGTACCCCAACTCCATCCCCCTCCTGCAATTGACTTTGGTATGATTTTTATTCAAAGCCAAGTAATAAAGAGTGCATGAGCCAAATGATATTTCTCCTTGAGGTTCATGAAAATCCATGATCTTCTATTGGTCTCAGACACACTCCTCAGTGTCACCATAAAATACACAATGACCTTCTTTGTGCTTCCAGGGGCCTCCCCTCAGTCCTTTGCCCAACCTCCTGTAAGCACCTCTGCACAACTGTCCCTTTCCCACCTTACTGATTTGGTAAAACACCAGAGAGCTAACTGGATGCAGGAGAGGCAAGAAAGTCCTCTCCATGGGTTTAAAAAAAATAATTTGCTTTCTTACCATAAAGTAATGCACATCCACCGTAAAAATTTAGGTAGTTTGGATAAGAAAAAAGAAAAAAACAGCAAAATTATTCTTAATACCATCTTTTTTAGAGTTAATCACTTTTAATCATTTTACAGCGATCTCTCCAATCTTCTATGTGTGTGTATGTCTATAACCAAAATGAGATCAAAGTGTTGTAGAATCTGTTTTTTCCTCTCTAAACCACATATTGAACATATTCCAATGTCATTAAAATTTTTCTATAAATTTTTTTTTTCAACAATCCCCTACCATTGGACATATAGGTTATTTCTAATTTGGCGCCATTGTAACAAATTCTACAGTGAACATCCTTATACCAATGGTGCTAAGAATCAGCTTATTTTTTTTAAGATTTTATTTATTTATTTGAGAGAGAGAGAGTACATGAGAGGGGGGAGGGTCAGAGGGAGAAGCAGACTCCCGATGAGCAGGAAGCCCAGCTCGGGACCCAATCCCAGGACTCCAGGATCATAACCTGAGCCGAAGACAGTCACCCAACCAACTGAGCCACGCAGGCACCCCATTTAGGACAAATTCCTTAAAGTAGAATTCTGGGACAACGGGTATGTAAAAAATTTGAAACTACTCTTTTATTCTTATTCCAGGAGAGACAATCTTTTAATTTAGATTTTGTGAGAGGACTTCATTAGCACACACAGCTCATGAGTTTAACTCTGTGCAGAGTTCCATGATTTTGGTGGTTGAACTCATGGTTGCCACACTGCAAATATGTAGATGCTCTAAACGAATCACCCACCACAGGTTTTTCCCTTCTCCCAACAGTCCCCAGCGGGTTGGCATCTCCTGCAGCCTGTTTCTCAGGTCCTCCTGGTTGATCACGTCCTGGCCTTCCTGTTTTCTGCCTCCTAGTGGATGTATGTGCTTTGAATCATGCTGGCCTCCAGATCTCTAAATCTCATTGGGCCATATTCTGTCTTTTAAGGCCAGGGGCATTCTCCACTGGTAGGTCTGTCATTAGTTTCTCTCTGCCAAAGTTTATAACACCTTATAATTTGGTCACCTTGACCAATGTCATCAAGGTGTTTCCACCTTATGGATCATTAGCACAGATTAAATGGGCAACACCTAAACTGACCTCCCCAGCCCCACCCAGGGCCCCACCATGCATCAGTTTCAGCCTGGACTTCATGACCCTTGTGGGCTTTCTAATTTCCATCCCAAGCGACCACACACTGACTGAAGAAGCTGGACTCCATGGTCAGCCCACAGAGTGCCTTAAGTGGTGACCACACCTAGGAACTTGTAGACTCCACTTCACATTTTATTTTCCCCAGGCTCTTAAAATGACCCCCTAAGCTGCAAACATTCTATGTACCTTTCCATCCATCTGCGTGCTCCACCCTTCTCCCCGCTTGCTCTATACCTCAGGGGGCTGACCTACAGGGGCCGCCTCAATGGACTCCACAGCCCTCTGGCACCTACTTGGTTTCAGCCAATAGGGAGCACTCTAGGGAATGCGGGGGAGGGAGGAGCGTGAAGTCGCGGCATCCATTCACTGAGCTGTCTCCCTTAGAGTTGTTGCCAAGTCCTTCTGCCAAAAGTCACTGCCTTGTCAGGGAGCCCTCTCCTCCCAGCTCTCTCTCTAGGTTTTCCCACCCACACCCTCTCCTTGCCTGTTGTACCATCCTCAGGCTTCCAACTCATCACTGTAGCTCCCCAACACCTTGCCCATCCCTTGCATATAGTCTCTTTAATAAACTCTCCTCAAGTTACCCAATATGAGAGTACCATCAGTTTTTCACCAGGACCCTACTGATAAAATAGGGCTGGGATAATGCTACTAGGGGGCTGGGCTGGACGTGGCCTAGGTCCGTCAGTCAGACGGCAGGGATCCCAGATCTGTTCTGGAGGTGAGCCTCTCCGCCTTCTCGCAGATCCATAAATGTTTAGCACTTTTGGAGTTCTTACATTTTTTAATATAAAAGAACTTTGACATTCTCTTAACAAGAGCTCTTGCAGGTGTTGGAGCACTTTCCATGTATTCATTTAACAGCTATTTATTGAGCGCCTCCTACCACACGCCAGACACGGAGCTAGACAGCACACACACCTCTGCGAGCCAAGCGGCCACACGCCATGAAACCAGTCACCCTGAATGTTCTGCAGAGGAACAGCTTCCTGCAAAGAGAGGAGCCTTTTGTTAGGTGTCCTCCGGCCCGCTGAAGCCGAGCGCCTTTTGCTCCTGAGAGTTTATATTCAACATCTGATGATGTCCGAAAAGAACTTCGGAAGATAGGAAGATAATGCAACCGAACAAAAGGAAAACTGTGGAAGGGAGGAGAGCCTCAGCGTCTTTGTAATCCTGGTTCGCCTGGAGCACCCACGAGGCTGATGGGTCTCGGCATGGCTATGCCACTCTTGTCAACTTCGTTCCATCTGCCCTACCTCAGCTCTTCCCAGGCCCGCCTTATTCTCACCCCTGTCCCGCCCAGCCTGTTGGGCAAGGTATCCATGCCCCAAAATGCTGGCAGCGATTGCCCCCGACCCCCTTTCTTCTTCCTGACATGGTCTCCCTCCCAGCCCATGTCTTGGAGAGACTGAATCTTGCACATGGACGCCTTTACCGCCACCACCCTGGGCCTGGGAAGTTGGTGTCTCTTCTCAACCGTCTGTTCCTCCTGGTCCCTTGAGGCCCAGCTCCCAGCATGAGCTCTGGACCACCTTCCTCTCCGAGAAGCCCCAAACCCAAGAGTTCTTCTTCCAGTCAATCCCTTATTAATTTCTCATCTTTGAACGCCTGAAAAAAAAAAAACAACAGTCCGCCCTCTTTTCTTTCTTCTCTACTCTCCCTCTGTGCCTTCTCTCTTTTCTACTGTCTATATTTTTCTCTGTTCTCTACATTTTGCCTCTCACTCTTCCTAAAAAAAGCAACAGGAGTCCCTTGCTTTGAAGAGCAAAGATTCTCCTGCAGATAAAAGTAAGCCAAGTTGATGCGCACCTGGGTGGCTCAGTTGGTTAAGCGTCTGCCTTCAGCTCAGGTCATGAACCCGGGGCCCTGGGATGGAGCCCTGCATCAGGCTCCCTGCAGAGAAGAGCCCTGCTTCTCCCTCTCCCTCTACTGCTCCCCTTGCTTGTGCTCTCTCTCTGTCAAATAAATAAACAAAATCTTTACCAAAAAAAAAAAAGGTAAACAAAGTTGAAAACGTTTGAAATTCCGTCAACATGTTTAAAATAATGATGGTGATGTTGATAATAATAGTAACAATAAGAACTTTCAATTACTACGTTTTCTCCATCCTAGGCACTGTCCTGAGAACTTTATATGCATCGACTTATTTAATCCTTCCAAGGGCCCTGGAAGTGATTAATATCATTCTGCCCAGTGTACAGTCAAAGAAACAGGCCCAGAGAGGGGCTGTGACTTGCCCAAGATCACACAGCAAGTGGTAGAGCTGGGGCTCCAACACAGGCCTGCTCGAGTCCAAATTCCAAATTCCAACCTCCTTGTCTTCACCGCTGCACAAAAAGGATCCTGTTCTAACTTCTCTTGAAAGGAGCCAGCTTCTGCCACAGAAATAGCCCCTCTCCAGCTTCCCACTTCGTAAGTTCAAACTTTTATATAATAATGAGCTTCCTTCGGCAAGGCACACCCATCCTCCTTACTGGGTGGGGGAAGCCTCACCAGGTGAAACCTCCTATTTACTCCCCATCCAAGGCTGACCCCGCGCTGGGTGGGGCAGTGGGTGGGGAGCCACCCAAACCACCTCCTTACATCTGCTCACCCACAAGGAGTCTCAACAATGACTCTGCCCTCCTGACAGCGTCACCACATGGAACAACAGCAAACACTCGCCTTTGACTAGGGTCAGAGCTTCCAACGACATAGAACCTCCATCTGGTCTGTGTTTCTAAAAAGCACGACTTTCTCCACGATGCAAACAGAGAAAGGCCATGCACCTAGTTACACTGATCCAGGACAGTTTAATCGTTCACTCAACAAACACGTACAGAATGTCCATCATGTGCCAGGCAATGTGCAAGATATGGGGCTCTCTCTTCCAGGGGATTATACTTCCATCTGTAGAAGGAATAAAATATTCTAAGTGTCCCTGTGGTAGACTGAATTACAATTTAGCAAATATTGCCTCTCCCCTCTCCCTTGCCCATTCTCTGCCCCACCGAATTGGGACTTGGCCGGGTAAAATACTTTGGACAATGCAGTGTGGGCAGAAGTGAGAACAGGCCAGTTTCAGGTGAAGCCTTAAAGAGGCATCGCAAATATCTGCCAGGTGTCTCGAACACCTGCCTTCCGACATGGGAGCCCTGCTGACCGGCGGGGGGGCTGTGTTCCTTCAGCCTGGGTCTCAGAAGAAGAAGTCATATGGGAGTAACCCTGAGCCATGGCACCAGCTCACGGCCGCTGACAAATTACACGGACAAACAATACATGTTTGTTCCTGAAGGCCGTTGAAACTTTGAGGTTGTTTGTTCCATAGTATTATCACAACAAAAACTGAGTCATCCAGTCCCATACTGAGCCATGCTCCGCCCCTATCTTGTGGCCTTTTTCTTGCTTTGGGAATTGAAATCAACATCATCCTATAATGGCGAGTTTCCCTCCTCCACCCAGGGTATTTGCGGAGCTACCAGTCAGGTGGGGGAAGCTGTCTGAACAAAACTTACTGATCTTCATGTCATATTAAAGTACCTGCAGAAACCCCATAGAGCCAAGAGCAGCCCTTGGACGCAGACTATTGTTAATCACTGCTACCCACAGAAGCTTTGTTTTCTATTGTTCATTATCAATTTCTAAAGTTAACATTAACCACATCAAGGGCAAGCACTTGTTTAAATACTCTGAAGGACCCAACTGAGTTTAATGTTTATAACCCAAGACCAAGGCAAGTCAGGAAGACCAAAAAACGGGCACTCTGGCTTTGGAGCCTTCTGCAGTCACCATCTGGCGCACTTTAGGTGTTTAATCATGTTCTTTTAACATCCTTTAGTTCAACAAATATTTATCAAGTACATCCTCTGTGTAAGGCGCTGGAATACAGAGGGGAAAAGGCTCCTACCATCAGCTCACTCGCTTGCCATCTCATGGAAAGAATGAGTACTTACATAACTAGAATTAAAGACAACACCATGTATAAGGTATTTTGAGAGAAGTGCCAGAAAGGGATTGTATCCAATCAGAGGGGGTCGAGAAAAGACAGCGTTTCACACCGAAGGAACAAAGATGCAGAGAAGCTGCATGGAACAGAATATGAAAGACGAAGAGCTAGAATGGGAAGATTAGTAAAGGCCAGTTGTGGACAGCTTCCCATGCCAGGCTGGTGAGTTTGTTGTCAAACCCAAGAATGAACACTTAATTAAATCCGTCATATCCGTGTTGACCACACCCTTCACTGGGCCCAGAATTTGGATTTTTCTGAGAATGTCAAGTCGCTAACAGCTTGAACCTCCACAAAAACAACTAGAGGTAAAATATTCTGCCCAAAAGCGAATATGACAACAAGGTGGTTTCCATGACTACGGCCAAGCAGAAGTACTATAAACAGGCTTTGTGTTGGGGGAAAGAGGAGAAAGAACTTCTCAGCAATGGGTACGTTGGCAAGTGTTTTCACAATCTAGACTACCGTCTGTACTGGCTGGGTAAAGAGAGATTGAGTAGCGCAACGGGCTGTCTTGAACCTCACTGCTGATGTTGACCATGGGGTCTCGCCTCTCCAGCAAGTAGTACCCCTGTAGACCACTTATGGCACCACCAGGGCCTCCCCACCATGCCCTGCCCCCCACGCTCACACATTTTCCCCAGACTGTGCCTGGCCTCTGGTCTCACCTGCCCCACCTAATTACACCCATGACTCCAACCGGCCAGAAAACACATCACTATCAGGTGATTACAAAACAAAACGAAGATATTCAGGTAGTACCAGGTTCTCGGCTGGCCTCTGCTGAGCTGCTCCCGCACCTACTGAAATGACCTGTTCATGGGTCCAACTTCCCCCGGCGCCGTAAAGTGTGGACGGGAGGGCCGTGTCTTTTTCTCTTTATGCCCGATGCCTCGTCCATAGACGATGCAATAGTACAGTGCTTTCCCACGTCTTAGATGCTGTCTCTTCAACCGCCCTTGATAGATTATCTCATTGAATCCTTCCAACGATCCAACCTTACAGGGTAGGCATTAATGTTGCCATTTTACAAATAAGGAGCTTGAAACTCAGAAAAGTAATTTTTCCAAGATCATCCAGCTGGGAAGTGGAGCAGCAAGATCTATCCGAGTCTAAGGACCTCCTTTTTTTTCTTCAGCTAAGACAGAAGAGGTGATTTACTGTATTCAGGTTACACTGATGAACAGATGAAAACAGAATCAGTCCCAAAAATCCACAATAGGTCCAGGGCAAAAGACCAAAAAAAACTGCTTCAGTATGAGCAAGGCGGGTCTCCCAAAGGTGGACCTTGCGATCAGATGGTGATAGATGTTCTAAATCCATGGAAGCAAGCTCTAGAAAGTAGGCATGCTGTCCAACAGTTGAAACCAGCATCCTTGGCCGCTGACTTTCCTTATTTCTGCCCCTGTGGCCTCCATGGGTGCACAAGCCAGTGGTTCACTTGGACCTCTGCCTCATCTTTGTTACGCTGCAGCCTGCGCATTCGCTTCTTTCTCTCATGGTGTGGAGGTTTCCAAGAAGATAGCGCGAAGGCCAAGAGTGCGTGTAAGGCCCTTGTTGTAGAAGGTTTATATGCATTAAACCAAACTCATAGCCAGGTTTCTGGAATAATAAGACTTGGAGTGTCCCTACTAGATCAACCTTTTCAGAGAAAGCTTCCTTTGAGGACTGATCCTTGGGAAGCTCACCCCAGGCTGATGTTTGGCAGAGACATACAGGCCCTTTGTTTATGGTCTTCTAACTCTGTTTAAAACTGAATTTGAATCCGTAGGCTGGGTTATAGGGAGCGAACAAGGGTTGCTCTGTCACTCTTTTCGTGAGGGTTATACATGACAGGCCAGGTGAGAACTCCCCTCAAGAAAGCCAAGAGCAGGGGTCTGGACAAGTGACAGGGACTTGCAGACCAGCAGACAGGCCTCAAACACCTGCTGGATGCCCAGCAGTGGCCTCAGCCAAGTGCCCAAGGTCACAAGACAGCACTGGTGGGGGAAGGGCGGGAGCTGGCTCTGGACAGAAACTCAGAGCACGGGCTGGAGGTTCACGGAAACTAGAGTTAAGAATATTGGCTAACCCAAGCTCACATGAATATTCAAAAGGTCATTTGTCTCAGGGAAGTCTTTTTTAATCCACTAAGAAATGAAGCCACAGCCCTTCCAGATTTTTCCAAGAAAGAAAATCGGGCTTCCATCCCTGCCAGATGATGACCAACATCTGTTTTTTTCAGAACCACGTTCCACAGTCCAGTGTCCAGATGCATCACGAGGCATGTCTGAAACAGCCAGGTTTACTGGCACCCTGACCCCGGGGTCAGGAGCCATAGATAAAGAGTGTGACTCCAGGCTCTTACCTTGAGCTTGGGTAACAGCGAGCAGGGCTCCGCCCTGATGACACCAGCCCTGACCATCTGGTTCATCAGGATGAAATTTTTGTTTGTAGCCGCACCCATGGCTCCACCTCAAAAAATAACAGGTAGCAGCCCCAAATCTGGTTTGAACCCTGCCCAAAGGCATGCACCCGGAGTGCCGGTCTGCAGCCAGACCCCAGAGAGAACAACTTTTCTGGGCATCCAGGGGGTAACCGGGAAAGCCTGGGACAAAGGGAAGGGCTAGCAGGCCCTGAAGCATTTCCTTCTCTCCCTACAAGGAGACCAGTTAGGGAACTAGTGAATGATTTACAACTTGACTCTTTATAAAAGGAGCACATTAACTTTCTGGATCATTCATCCACAATAAATTAAGAAAACTTAGTTGAAATGCAAGCTTCCAGAAGGCTTCAACTCTGTAGCAGGCAGTGGGTTAATAACTGCAACTTCTTTAAACCTTTGCCTAAATTCGGACACGGACTAAAGAAATTAGCCCTGGTATTTTCTCAGACAAACCTGGAGCTCATTAAAATCAGAAGAGCTGTTCAGAGTAAGGACTCAGCTAATCAGAAAGGGAAGAGAGAGGTGCCTTGTTATCCCAGAATTCTAGATCCTCCTGTCTCTCCTCTTGCTCCCCCATCCTGAAAAACAATGGAAAGTTGCAAGTCAGGTCACCTGTTTGCAAACGATCTTGTTTTAAGAATGCAGGATAAATGTTAAAATGATTAATTTAGCAAACACATTGGAAAGAACTTTGTGAGTTTTGCTGAGTTAAACTGTTTTCAATTAACATCGGCTTTTCAACTACACTGATTTGGGGGACAAGCTTGGAGTATTTATCTTTCTTTTCCCAGCAGGAGTTGCTTCTTGTGTTTATTTCATTAACAATTATGAGTCCAAAATCAATTGACTAATATGAAATGTTAGGGGGAAAAATTGGGACCAGCAGGATGATCTTGCTGTGGAATGTGTTCCCAATCTTAGAATAACCGATTACAGAAGACATCATTCTGGAGATATCCTCAGCTCTACCTGTAAGGCATTCAAGTCAAATCAAAAGTGAGGACAGAACACCCAAGACTGGAGCACACATTCAGCTCGGTTGAGGTCTACAGCTCTGCAGCGCACAGCCCACAAAACCATACCATTCAGGCTCACCAATTGTTTATGTCTGGCATCTTTCAGATGGTCTGGTGCCCTTGCTGGTTGTTAAACATTATGACTATCACTCTGTCAAGGCCCAAGACCCTGCTGGTTACAGAGGTTCGGTCACTGAGGTCTAATTCTTGCTCATTCTCCCTTTATGACTTGGGCCTTACTTAAAGTATCTTCTGCCAATTTTTTTTCGGGGGGGAGGAATCTGTACCATCAGTATTCAATCTGCATACAATCACTTAATCCCCCTATTTTGGCCATGTTTGCCCATCCACCTGGTATCTCTCAACCAGGGAGGGACCCTCTGTTTTTCCAGAAAATAAACTTCCAAACATCTTTCAGGTATGTGTAATGCTCAGAGGCATGGACTGGGGAAGGTGATCTAGAGATCCAGTAACTTCTTAAGTACGTTCACCCTACTTCCTACATGAGCTCCGCCTTCATGCACAGTTCTAGAAGTTTCTATGCCTTTTGTACAGCTCGGTTTCCTCACTTTCTTCCCTGCCATTTTGGGCTATGGCTATTTCCAATCTGCTAAGTCAGTTATTATATGTCCATCTATTGTCCAACGTCCAAAATTGTGTTGTTGCTATTTCCTCATCTGTTGTCCCTGTCCTTGGGGGTTTTGTGGGTTTGTTTGTTTGTTTGTTTTTTAAGTCTTTTCTGTAATTTCAGTTGGGTTTGGGGAGAAAGCTAACTAAGATAAGTATGTTGAGTCCACCATCTGAACACAAAGCCAGAATCCTTTCAGTTTTTAGGCCTAGCTACACATCCAAGATTTCCCAATAAGATAGTTAGTGACAGTGATGAGAGAGGTCTGCTGTTTGGGAGACAGTGCATAGGGATGTCCCCTCTGATGACATGATTTGAACAGCTGGAGGAAGAACATTCTGAGTATAAAGGGGGACGTTGCAGAAACAGCAAGGTCTGTGTGGAGGTGAGAATGACAGGGGATGGAAGTAAGAAGGGTGGGCAGAGATCACATCAGATTTTAAAGGCTAGAGAAGGAGCTTCTCATTTCATCCTGGGAGATTTAGGAAACCACTGGAAGATTCTGAGCAGGGAACGATGGGATTTGGCCGTTGTTCTGCCTGCTGAGAAGACGTCATGAAGGCGGGACAAGGACAGAAACAGGTAAATCAGTTAGATGCCTTTGCAAGGAGCCAAGCAAAAGATGGCGGTGGCTCGAAGCCGGGGTAGGGGTGGTGAGAGGTGACTGGGTGAATTAAGAATATATCCTGGCGGTACAGCTGGTGCACTGGATGTGGAGTTGGAAAGCAAGAGAAGCATCCATAGAACTGTGAGATAACCAGTCTGAACAACTGAGGACTGGATCTGATGTCTGTCAAAACGGGACAGCTAGGAAAGAAGCAGGGGTGCTCTGCACAAGGTCAAGAGTTTGGTTTTGGGCACATCAAGCCTAAGATGCCTACCAGACGTCCACCGGAAATACTAAATAGGCAACTGGAAGTAGGAATCTGGCATTCCCGTGATAGATAGAAAATGGACACAGAGCGTGCCCGCTTTGCCCCCGCCCCCAACTACAGAGGTCTGAGCTGAAGGACGAAGGAAATATTCAGGGAGCAGGAGGACAGAGCCCACAATAGGGTCCAGAAGCTTCTTCCAAGGTAGGCTTTCAGAAGAAAGTGTAGATAAATTAAAACTTCAGTCGGGATCCATAAAAGGAAATCTGGCCTAGAGGACCCTCCAAATAAACTGAGCAAGAAGAGTGAAAGGACTGGCCATTCAGAGCCCCAGGGGCAGAGGAAGCCCACCCCCCTCCTAGCCCCTGCTACCTGGGGACCATGCTGATTGTTCCTCTCACTTCCTCCTCCTGGGTCAGCGCATTCCCAGCTTTGCTGTGGCCTCAGGGTGGGCCTCTGTGGCAGGCAGGCACCTGAAACGTCTTCTAAGATTTATGTCCTTACTCATCTAACTACAGGATCCCTTTCTCTCCTTTTTCTCAGAATTTCCAGATCATCCTTGTGTTTACACCATAAATATTTTTTTGAATATATACCTTCGGGTGCATACTCACCTGCGTACAAAACCCGTGTTAGCGCAAATAAAAAGACAGACTTCAGAGATGTAACAGCAATCGAAAACACTGTTTAAGAGACGCTTCGAACAAAGTGCAGGAGGATTTTTAGAAGGGGAAAGATTCCTGGCTGGGATGGTCAGGGCAGACTTCTGAGAGGGAATGCCCAGTGAGCTGGGCTTTAAGAAATGAGTGCGTTTCCCTTTAGAGAAGACAGAGAGAGAGAGGAGAGCCATCTAGGTGAGATCAGAGTATATATTAGGAGACTTTATACTTACATTCCCCTGCCTTTTAAATTCATGCTTTCTTGGCTGCATGTACCTTGTTATTTAGGGTACAAACTTACAGCTAGTAGATAAATCCATCCTGGAGACCCAGTGCACAGGAAAGTGAATCTAAGCAATATTGTATTATGATCATACAACTGGCTGAGAGATTAGATCTTAATTATTCCCACCACAAAAAAAGAGATGGTAATTATGTGAAGTGATAGAGGTATTAGCTATGGTTACAATGGCAATCATATTACAAGACATAAATGTATCAAATCAGCATGTTATACACCTAAACTTTACACAATGTTACACGTCAAATAGACTCCAGTATTCATTCATTCATTCATGACTTCTTTCAATAAACATAAAAAAGCCACATCCTCATTTAATGTTATTTAAATCTCAAAAGAAAAAATATCGGGGTGCCTGGGTGGCTCAGTCGGTTGGGTGTCCTGCTCTTGACTTCAGCTCAGGTCGTGATCTCAGGGTCATGAGATTGAGAAGCCCCATGTGGGGTTCCATGCTCAACAGGGAGTCTGCTTGGGATTCTCTCTCTCCCCCTCTCCCTCTGCCCCTCCCCCCGCTCGTTTTCTCTCTCTCTCACGCTCCCTCATAAATAAATAAGTCTTTAAAAAAATAAATTAATTTAACATCAACACTTAAAACAAATTGAAGTAATTAAATAAAACAAAGTCCTTAAACTAAATCCTACCCCCTCCAACATTCTCTCTCTTTCTCCCCCACCATATACCCACACAATTCTTATTAAAGGAACAAATAATGTGAAGGTGATCCTTTCCAAAGCCAGAAAACTATGAACTAAACAACTCCCATCCCTCCTCCCTACCTCCCCATGGCATCATAAGCCCTTAAAAAACAAAAAACCAAAGGGGCGCCTGGGTGGCTCAGTCGTTAAGCGTCTGCCTTTGGCTCAGGTCATGATTCCAGGATCCTGGGATCGAGCCCCGCATCGAGCCCCGCATCGAGCCCCGCATCGAGCCCCGCATCGAGCCCCGCATCGAGCCCCGCATCGGGCGCATCGGGCTCCCTGCTTGGCGGGAAGCCTGCTTCTCCCCCTCCCATTCCCCCTCCGACTCCCCCTGCTTGTATTCCCTCTCTCGCTATCTCTCTCTGTCAGGTAAATAAATAAAATCTCTAAAAAAAACAAAACCCCAAAAACCACACACACAATGTCAGGCAATGCAATGAAAGCAACTGATGGGGGGCGGGGGCGGCTGGGCTCAACATGGTTCCTGGCAGGAGGAATGGCTCCACAGAAACTGAAAATCAGACTTTTCATTTTCTTGCTCAAATTTAAGCTGACTTTACCTGAAACTAATCACTTGGCAAGGGTATCTCTACAGACCACCTCTTTTCCCATTAAGTACGGAGAGAGTTCAAAGAGCAAAAACTATAAATTTGCTTTAAGAAAAGCAGACTTATTTATTTATTTGACAGAGAGAGACACAGCGAGAGAGGGAACACAAGCAGGGGGAGTGGGAGAGGGAGAAGCAGGCTTCCCGCCAAGCAGGGAGCCCCATGCGGGGCTCGATCCCAGGACCCCAGGATCATGACCCGAGCTGAAGGCAGACATTTAATGAATGAGCCACCCAGGCACCCCAGAAAAGCAGACATTTTTAAAGAAAGAGGACTGATTCATTCGAAGTGCACAACGGCCTATGCTGGTTCTAGATTTGGTTTGCGATGCATCATCAAAGGGACTTTTATATGAAACACTGAAAGGTCCCACTGTGACAAGCCTTAGTCTTGGAGCAAACAGAGGCCGACAGAACTCCTTCCTCCAGAGGGACAGAAGGCAGGCCCCCCAGCCCCATGCCCTGGAAAAAGGCCTGCCCATCACAGAGTCCTCTCACTACAAAGGGAAACAACAGGCCCTAGGATTCCACCACCCAAATAAATACAGGACTCATTTCTGTGTCTAATGGTTAACATGAGGTGCAAATGCCATGGGTCACATGGGTTAATTCAGAAAGAAAACACATGCAATCGTGCCATTAATCATTGACTTGAAAATCTTAACTCCCACGATAGGCTCAGTTCTTAGACTTTCCTCCAAAGAACAGTAATAAAGGAGGGGGGAGCCAGATGAGCTCCCAGCAGCTTTTTAATCAGAAAAGATTGCCGGAGCCAGGGGTCTACCATTGGCAATTAAGCTTCATGAGCTAAGTAAATGCCCCAGCCTGGTCTATTTCCCCACAACCCTATATTCAATAATGTCATCAATTGGGATTGCATTGCACCAAGGCAGCTGATTCTAACTGTTGCAAAGAAAGTTCCCGGAAGTTCCCACTGAACTTGGCAGGCCAAGGCAGGGCACTTTGGCAGTTCCCCCAGATTTGGATTTCAGTCCCTAAATCTGCCCTCAGGATTCCATTCTCCAGAGAATGGGTTGGCAGCAGGAAACCCCCTCTGTGACTGATTTATTAACTCCTATGCCTTTATTTACAATCTCGCAGGCTATTGTTCCAGGGAAGAAAAGACGGTTCCATGGAAATAAATCAGGTCTCATGTGGTTTGACATCTTCTGCTAACCTTATAAGCTTCTCCCCCTAACCCCATTATTTTTTGGGCTCCAGGAAGGGACTGGTTTAGAGGATGTGACTGGATGAGACATAATTTGGGGTTTTTTTTGAAAGCTCAAATCACCTTTGTCCTCTAGGTCTCCAAACACAGGGGCAGGACAGCCTTTAAGACAAAAAGAAGGGTGGGGTAGGGGTATAGCTTCAGGGAGCAACAATCTGTTGCTCTAAATAGACGCTAAGTAAATATTTGAGTCTACAACCGCAAGGTCTGATCATTTCTTCCATGACCTGAGGGCACTTTCTAATCACCAGATCAAAAACATGGTTAGCTCGGTTTCCAACAGAGTAAAATCTAAGATTTTCCACTCTTTGATTCTCATGTAGCTTTCTAGCCTTATCTCTCACTCCATCTTCCTCCCCCAATTTTGTCATCACGACCCGCCCTACCCACAGTCACCTCCAGCCCTTCCCCACCTGCCCACCCACGAACGCTCTCCCAACACACACCCGTGAGTGCCCATGCACACATGCACACAGTCACTTCACGTCAGGCATTTACCGAGAGCCTCCGATGTGCCAAATACTGCGCTAAAATCCTCCCAACTAACCTACGAGGTAGGTACTTTTTTTTTTTTAAGGTACTTGTTAATGTCCCCACATTACAGGTGACGAAACTTAATCAGAGAGATTAAGTGACTCGGGTGAGGTCACACAACTGGCAAGGACGTTAGACGTGGGGCTAGAGCCCAGGTCTCCGAACTCCTGAATAAAAACATCACCTGTGTCTCCTCCCCACACCTCCCACAAATCTGTTCAAATAGAGTGTGTGGTTTTTTATTAGTACATCATGCTAGAATGACTTTCCCATAACTCCCATTGAAAACTCATCTCTCTCCTACATTCCCTGTGTATTTGGATTTGACCCCTAGTAGGATTCGTCACACTATCAATTTTATGTCAAAGTGGATACGTATCTGCCTCCCTAAGGATACTGGGCACAGACTAAAGGTGTGTGGAGTCTCCAGCAATGCCTGGCATCATGCTCTGCACCCTGTAGATGCTTAAAAATATTTGTTGGCTCTACTAGAAGAAAAGACTTCCCAAACGCCTCTAGCAAAGCGAGCATGACAACGGAGAGTGGGAAAACCTCGGCTGTCACTATTTCGTATTCTAGATTTTTCTCCTTACTCTTAAGCAAGAACCAGCACAGCTAACGACCAGCACCCTGATAGACTCTGCATGATCTGGGATAAACCAGGAGGGTCTGGGAGAACCTCGGGGAGCCCAGCAAACCCCATGTGGAGATAGAAGGCAAACTGTGTCTCCACAGTGTCTCCTCTCCACCTCGTCCTCTTTGTTTGGTTTGTCTTTGTAATCTAGAACATCAGCAAATACATTTCATGAGGTCAATTATTCCATCAGTAACTGAGGCCTGGCACAGGACAATCCCCCAAAGAACTTTACTCAACTGAACTCACTGTAGTGCAGAGAAACAACCTTAAAAATGACACTGGAAAACAGACAAGCAAACAGAATAAATATAAATACTAATCTATTTTACAAAGGATAGAAAGCAAAAGAGAGGAAGAGAAGCAGGGAAGTTCTGTCAAAAGGCTGGGTAGCATAAGCTTAGTGGACTGAGTTTAAATTGAAGCCCTACCACTTTTTAACCATGTAACCTTGGATGAAATATTTAGTTTTCTCTATGCCTCGGTTCTTTCCTCGAGAAAATACTAGCTCCCCTCTCCTAGACTTTTATGAGGGCAAAATATGATAGTACATGCTAAGTGCTCAGAACAGTGCCTGGCACACAGTAAGCTTTCAACGACGCTGTACGGTTATGACCAAAATTCTACCAAGAGTTGAGTCAGTGGAATCTGGAAAAAGCACAGGTCTTTGAGTTAGAATGACCTCGAGCCAATCCTAGCCCTCTCTGAGCTTTTACTTCCTCACCCGCACTTGGACTTCTCATCTCTCAAGTCCTACCCTGTTTGTGGGGAAATGGAAAGCACTTCCTCGTCAGTCTTTTCCCCTCTCCTTCAGCTCTCGCCTTGGGCTCCAGGTCACTCTGTAGTGACATTTGCTGTCCTCCCTGGATATGGTGCAGGTCCTATGTGTAATATCATCCCACTGGTTAATTCTCGCTGGATGGTCCATTAGCCTGAAGCAGATTCACTAGCCACTGTCAGAACTGAGTCTACCCAATCATAAGCAAAACTTCTTCACTTCATTATCCATTATGCAGGTTGGGGGATCTTGGGGTAAGTACCTCTCACCCAATGGCCCTGGGGCCTCTTTGGTCTGACCTATAATCCTAAGGTTGACAAACACCTTTCAAACTGAGACTGGAAACCAGAAGGACATTGAAAATAAAAGATAAACACATTTAACTATGTAAACATCCTTATACATTTGTGGGCCAAAAAAAAAAAAAGTGCCACAAATAAAATTAGTAGAAAAATAATAGATTCGGGATACAATATAATATACATGACAGACCAAAGAGTAACATCTGTAAGACAAAAAGAATATTGACAAATTGGCAAAAAAAAAGACAGGAAAATACACAAAGGATAGTGAAGAGACAATTCAGAAAAGAGCTAATCCAAATAGCAAAATTATTTAAATTAATTATGGTTGGGAAATGCAAATTTATGCAACAATGAGATATCACTTAACTCCCATTATATGCCAAAAGGTTTTTAAATTGAAAGTGTCAAGTGACTACAAATGGAATAAAAACTAGGGGATGCAGTGAAGAGGGTACTCTCCTACACTGCTGATAGAAATGTAAATTGTCACAGCCTTTTGGAAACAATCTGACAATGTCTATTAAAATGTAATAAATATCACATACACTTCCACCCTTCAATTTCACTCCTGGGAATCTATCCCATAAACATAAAACTACTAGTACAAAGGACATGTTTACAAGAATATTTATTGTAGCCTTGTTTGTAGTGACAAACCCGGAAATAATGCCCATCAGTAGGGGAATGATCCAATAAATTATGTATATTCACACAAAAGGAGATTTTTATAACCATTAAGAGAGTGAATTAGAGCTGTATCAGTTGTTTTTGAGGGATTTCCATGAGGCATTACTAAATGAAAAACACAAGTGTGCATAATACGAACCCATTCTTATAGAATAAGTAATGGCAAATCATCATTTGTATGATTACATGTGTATGGAGAAAAATCTAGAAGAATTCATCCTGGGCTATAACATGTTTTATTTGGTGGAGGCTGAGGTCCATGGGTGATGAATAGGAGGAGCTTAGGAGATGAAAATCAAGAACAAGGAAAATGACAAGAACAAAAAAAGACTACAGGATATGTTCACGTTTATGAAAAATTCTATCTGTGTATGTATAACCTAATTATTTATTATCTAAAAGTTTAAGGGGTGCCTGGGTGGCTCAGTGGGTTAAGCATCTGTCTTCGGTTCAGGTCATGATCCCAGGGTCCTGGGATCGAGTCCCTCATCGGGCTCCTTGCTCAGCGGGGAGCCTGCTTCTCCCTCTGCCTCTGCCTGCAGCTCTCCCTGCTTGTGTGCGCTCTCTCCCTCTCTCTCAGACAATAAATAAAATCTTCAAAAAAAAAAAAGTTTAATTGAAAAAAAATGGACAGCCTTTGATCATTTTTGCTTCATCTTCAGGGAGAAGTCTGCCCTGTGAAGCTGGTCTAGAATGGGTCTCTCCACTATTTTTGGAGTAACAGTCAGAACGTCTCAGAGCTCTGGAGACTGGCTGTGAGGGAGGATTTGTTTTACACCTGCCTCTCCTCCTATTCCTTCTCTCTCCCCAGCTCTACTCCCCTGCCTTTCCAGAGTAAAGAAACAGAGGGGGTGCCTGGGTGGCTCAGTCAGTTAGGCATCTGCCTTCAGCTCAGGTCATGATCCCAGGATACCTGGGATGGAGCCCTGCGTTGGGCTCTCCACTCAGCGGGAAGTCGGCTTCTCCCTCTCCCTCTGCCTGCCGCTCTGCCTACTTGTGCTCTCTCTCTGTCTCAAATAAATAAATAAAATCTTTTAAAAAAATGTTCCCACAAAATAAATATATCATTCCAGTCTTGGATAAATTCTTCGACAAAACAGGAATCTGTATTACCTGGGGCCCCTGGGTGGCACAGTCAGTTAAGCATCTGACTCTTGGCTTTCAGCTCAAGTTATGATCTCAGGGTCATGGGATCGAGCCCCATGTCAGGCTTTGTGCTCAGTCTGGAGTCTGCTTGAGATTCTCTCTCTCCCTCTCCCTCTACCCCTCCTGCTCATGCTCTCTCTCTAAAATAAATAAATCTTAAAAAAAAAAAAAAAAGGAAAATGCATGACTCTTTCCACTTTATGAGGCTGGCATAACCTGGTACCAACAACCAAGATCAGTTTGGAAAAGGAAAACAAGATAATTCTACTCATGAAGGTGACACAAAATCATAAATACCATCAAACTGAATCCACTTATATATAATAAAAAAGACAACAGGATGACTTGACTACATAACAGAGCAAAAGAAAAATATCTCCTCATCATCTTAATAGATGCAGAAAAACATTCAATAAAATTCAACATCAATCATGATAAGAAATAGTAAACTAAAAAAAAAAGAAAATACTGTTTTTAAAACCTACCCCACACATAATAGTAAATGGTGAGTCCACAAAACTGGGTGGGCCCAGAGCAGTCCCTTAAAGATCAGGGACATGACGACAACTATGAGCACTTCTCAGCATCTCCCTAGAGATCCCGGCCTACACAAGAAAGGAAGGGAGGAACCACAAAAGAGAGTCACCTGGGGACCCACCCAAGGCTGACTTTGTGTAAAAACAGGTTACAGGAGCAGGGAAAGTTTTTTTGTTTGTTTGTTTGTTTTTAAGATTTTATTTATTTACTTGAGAGAGAGAATGAGAGAGAGAGAGCACATGAGAGGGGGGAGGGTCAGAGGGAGAAGCAGACTCCCTGCCGAGCAGGGAGCCCGATGCGGGACTCGATCCCGGGACTCCAGGATCATGACCTGAGCTGAAGGCAGTCGCTTAACCAACTGAGCCACCCAGGTGCCCATGAGAAGGGATACTATTTCTTTTCTTTTCTTTTCTTTTTTAAAGATTTATTTATTTATTTGAGAGAGCGAGAATGAGAGAGAGTACATGAGAGGGGGGAGGGTCAGAGGGAGAAGCAGACTCCCAGCCGAGCAGGGAGTCCGATGCGGGACTCGATCCTGGGACTCCAGGATCATGACCTGAGCTGAAGGCAGTCGCCCAACCGACTGAGCCACCCAGGCGCCCGGGAGCAGGGAAAGTTTTAAGATAG
The DNA here is from genome assembly GCF_029215605.1 of Mirounga angustirostris. Classification (NCBI taxonomy): domain Eukaryota; kingdom Metazoa; phylum Chordata; class Mammalia; order Carnivora; family Phocidae; genus Mirounga; species Mirounga angustirostris. The sequence continues at coordinate 31,686,624 of NW_026991710.1, read as the reverse complement.
TCTCTGCACACTATGTAGAAGGGCCATATGCACCCCCAATGTTCATAGCAGCAATGTCCGCGGTAGCCAAACTGTGGAAAGAGCCGAGATGCCCTTCAACAGATGAATGGATAAAGAAGATGTGGTCCATATATATAATGGAATATTACTCAGCCATCAGAAAGGTTAAATACCCAACTTTTAGATCAACATGGATGGGGCTGAGGAGATTATGCTAAGTGAAATAAGTGAAGCAGAGAAAGACAATTATCTATGGTTTCACTTATTTGTGGAACATAAGAAATAGCATGGAGGACATTAGGAGAAGGAAGGGAAAAATGAGTGGGGGGAAGAATCGGAGGGAGAGATGAACCATGAAAGACTATGGACTCTGAGAAACAGATTGAGGGTTCTAGAGGGGAGGGGAGGTGGGGGGATGGGTTAGCCCAGTGATGGGTATTAAGGAGGGCACGTACTGCATGGAGCACTGGATGTTACACGAGAACAATGAATCATGGAACACTATATTAAAAACTAATGATGCATTGTATGGTGACTAACATAACATAATAAAATTAAATTTAAAAAAATTAAATAAAAAATTCAAGTCTTGCTAATCGTAAGACTTTTGCACACAGCGTGGCATTTTTGGGGGGGCTATGTATGTGAGGACCACTGCCCGGGCCATGTTACAGTTCAACTAAAAAGTAATATTGGGAGAAGCTAAAAGCAACTAGAAATTGTTGAAATGTCCTAGTCTATCCAGCCTTAGTGAGTCACAGTGCACAGTAGGCCCGAGTCAGCTCTGGAAGTGCAGGGACCACAAAGCTCAGTCTCCACTGTCCTCCGGGGGGGCCACCGCCTGCCTCCCACGCCCTTCAGAGCTCAATAAAGACCTGAGCTAACAGAGGTGGATGATTCCTGTCCTGGAGGAGCTAATTTCTACAAACACTTCTACAACAAACAAACAAAAAAACCCAAAAACCAAAACAAAACAAAAACACCCTTATGCGAAATAAAACCACTTGTCAAGCAAGGTCATCTGTTCTCATGGATATTCGGTCCGAGACATTCCCAGCAGCTTCCAGGAGTTTAAGCATCTCTATCTGAGATCACAGGATGCCATCAGTGGAACAAAGAGGAGAACAGACCCCTCTGGCCATAAAACAATTAGAAGCTTTTCATAACACGGAAGATAATGCAAATAAAGTTGCTTTTTCGGCTTTGAAGCAGAGTGCCTATATTACTGTCTTATTTTTATGACTGTTTCTTCCTGCAGTGTCCACTTCAAAAATAGAACTTCCCCTTTCCCCATCCAAGTGTGTTTTTATCTTTCATCTACAAAAAATATTTGCAATTTCTAAAGTTTCTCAATGTTGACAGTCCCCAGACTCCGAACTAAGCAAGGCTTTCTGAAATAATTAGGTTCCCAGTTCTGGGGGGATTTTGGTGTTTTTGAGAGCTCCGACTCTGGGCAGCTTGAATTTCCTTCCTCTTTCTCTTCCACATTTTTGCTTCCTTGATCTCTGTGATTGTCTCTTACTGTTAAAAAAAAAAAAAAAAAATCTTATCACCATCACCTTCACCTTCCCTTTCTGGTTCTTACTGCCCGGAGTCCTTGTAGCATTCCAAAGATGATAATGGACAGCGCGTTAGACTGGAGTGAGGAGAGTGTGATTTCACAACGGTTTCTCTTCTGGGTGTGGAGAAAAGAGGTTGGGTTGGGTAGGAAAAGTCCCGGGTTCAAGTCCTCATTTACCTCATCTTGGGCAAGATGGATCCCCTCCGTGGGCCTCTGTTTCCTCCTCGGTAAAGGAAACGTTGGTCTACAGCAGGGATCCCAGAGGCAGGCAGCAAATGTAAAGGAAGGACGTGCAGTGAGCGTAAGGAAAATCCTGGTGTCTAGAAGGCAATAGGGGGTGGTGGGGACTGCAGAGATCCCACACAGGCGCCTCCTGAGATGAGGACTTCTTCTCAAATACAGCAACTCAATTCCGCTACCAAAGGAATACAACCTCTGTCCTTCCAGTTGTTTGATTTCTAAAAGGAGCTCTGAAATATGGATTTTTATTTGAATTCTGATTTTTTTTATTGCTTGCTCAAAATATGTAGATCATCTTTTTTGAGTAAACCCCTAGAGTCTCTCTTAGGTCGAATGCCATATGATCCTAAGAATACGCCTGGTGGTTCTGCTGCCATGGAACTTTCAGAGAACCTTCCACATGCCTCCCTCCAGTTTTTGTGAATATTCTTGGAGCTTTGTATCAGGGTACCTCAGTCCATGAGACTCTGTTGCAGATTTGGGAATGACTACCTCATCCTCAGGGGAGAAACATTCTGGAGCTAGGGTTTCCTCACTGATAGGATTCTCCTAAGTCTGATTTCTTGGCTTGGAGTAAGTGAAGGGGGAGCTGGAACTGAAGGTTCTGCCTCAAGCCCAGTCTCCTCTCTGGGAACAGACCAGCACCATTCCATTCTCCTGCTCTGATGTCGGGATTCTCGGTCTTTTCCCTGCTCCATTTTCTCACCTGTCACTAATCCAGCCCAAACTACTCTACATTGTCCAGCTCACCACCAGGAAACCAACCCGCAATGTCTGGTAGGTCTGACTCGCCCCTGTGCCTCAGGTCCCTCTCCTATTTGGTTCCTGAGACCTACCCTTCCTCCAGCCAACATCTCTTAGCTACTTCTGCTCTGCTTATCCCTAGAGTCCGCTCATATGCAAACACTGACTGACTTTCCTACATGTCAGGTCTCTCCAGGACTACTGCAGGTAAGGAGAGAATAAGACAAAGTGGTTAAGAGCCCATGCTTTAAATACAGAAACACCTGGGTTTGAAGCAATAAGGGCAGAAAAGCCTAAAGCTGCTACTCACTGGCTTTGTGATCTCAGTCACATTGCTTAGTGTCTAAACCCCAATCGCTTCATCTATAAAATGTATACAGTAATACATACCTGTGATGGTTAATTTTATATGTCAGCTAGGCTGGGCCACGGTGCCCAGATAGGTAGTCAAACACTATTCTGGATGTGTCTGTGAGGGTGTTTTGGGATGAGGTTAACATTTAAGTCATTAGAGTTTGAGACTGCCCTCCAGTAATGTGAGTGGACCTCACCCAATCGGGTAAAGGACCAAACAGAAGGAAAAGACTGGCTTCCCCCAAGCAAGAGTTATTTCTGCCAGGAGATTGCCTTCAGACTTCATCTGCAACATCAGCCCTTCCCAAGTCAACCTGCAGGCCCACTCTATAGATTTGGGGCTTGCCAGCTCCATAGTCACATGAACCAATCCCTCAAAATTGTTTTCTCTCAGGGTACCTGGACAGCTCAGTTGGTTGAGCGTCCGACTCTGGGTTTCAGCTCAGGTCAGGATCTCAGGGTCATGGGATCAAGCCCCATGTCGGGCTTTGCACTCGTTGGAGAGTCTGCTTGAAGATTCCCTCTGTCCCTACCCCCACTTGCGTGTGCTATACTCCCTAAAATAAATAAATCTTTAAAAAAATCTCTTTCTCTCAAATATATATATTAAAAATATATAAAATATAAATATATATACCATATATATTTAAGAGTATAGATCTAGATATAGTAGATATAGATATACTCTATGTGTTATGTATAGAGAGAGACATTATCTGTATCATATCTGTATCTATACACACACAGTTCTATCGGTTCTGTTTCTCTGGAGAACCCTGACTGATATATGGGTTCTTTTTTTTTTTTTTAAGATTTTATTTATTTATTTGAGAGAGAGAGAATGAGAGAGAGCACATGAGAGGGGGGAGGGTCAGAGGGAGAAGCAGACTCCCCGCTGAGCAGGGAGCCCGATGCGGGACTCGATCCAGGGACTCCAGGATCATGATCTGAGCCAAAGGCAGTCGCTTAACCAACTGAGCCACCCAGGCACCCGATATATGGGTTCTTGTAAGGATTACATGAGATGAGGTTGGTAAAAGATGAATTACATAGTGCCTGGTATGTACAAATCCTCAATCAGTGGTAAAAAGGGATAAACGCTTCTAGCTGGCTCCATTTCTTCCCTCTTTCTCTCCACTCCCTAGAGCCCAGGGCCCGGGTGCTGGCAGCCTCACCCCAGCACGGCTACCTCTTAGGCTGCAGGTGGGTACAAGAGTCAGGTTCAGGCTGGAGGAGGATGGAGTAACATGCCACCCTTTCCAAAAGATTCTGGGAGCAAAGCCAACTATTTTAGAGCCATGGGTTCAGGTGTTACCGGGGGGTACCTACAGGTGTGGGGACTATGACGGCCACATCTAGTACCTTCTGAAACTAGAAAAGCCCCAGCTCAAGCTCCTCAAAGACCACCAGCCTAGCATGATGTAACACTAACAAGAGATCCAAATCCTAAACCCTCTCCGGGTATTCAGATCTCCTGACCAGGCTTCCATCAGGCCAAAAGTAAAAACTAGCACCGTGTGTGCTAAGCCAACAAACCATAAAAGGGAACAAGGAAGACAGACGTACATTTTCTGAAAGGTGAGCCCTTACACGTGCTTCCTGCCTTTATTTACTTGGGGTCTGGTCACCCGGCCCTGCTGGGGATGGATCAGCCAGACCAAAGAGCCTCCCTGCACTCAACGGCTTTGCTGTTTCCCCTGCAGACCCCGTGGGAGGGGAAGAGTCTCTGAAAACTTTCTGCCCTTCTCCTGGCGAGCCGCTTCCTGGGAGCAGAAGCCATAGGATTCCTGCCCCCGTTGTTTTGGGCTTGGACAACCTAGGCTTTCAGGACCTCCTGACCGCTCTGAAATCCCTTCTGTCCTGAACCTCCATCCCAGGCCACCGTACTGTTTTCACTGCCTGCGCCGCTTACCTCCCTCACCATAATAGGATGGCACCTTCCCGGCGCCCCTGGGCAGGCGGCAGGCAGGATAACCCAGCAGCACTGCAATGGTTTCATACAACTTCTAATTGCGGTCCCTTAAGGTGCCCTGCAGGAGCCGTAGGGGTGCGTGTCGCAGGAATGCAGGGCCTGACTTCAGACGTGGTCTCTAGCTCCAGGACCGGCTGCCTTACACTGGAATTGGCTGGTGAGGAATCCCGGGGGCCCAGCAAGGGATCCGGAAGCGGGATGCGCGCCGCACAATGAGGTATAAACGGAGTCCTGAGGCTCCCTTTCACCTGGGTCTCCTAAGTCAGGTAAGCTCCCCGAGACGAGAGGGCCACAGGCCTGACCCCCCCCCCCCCAGAGTCCTTCCCCTTCATGGGCAAGCTGCCCCCCGCCCTGCGTCTTCCACAACAGTGACCTGGAAACCCTGATCCCAGTTGCAATCGCGGACTTGCACCCACCGTGGCACGCAGGTGTCAGCGCCCAACAGGTGAAATCAACAGTCCTCATCTCCGCTCAGACCTCCCGGGTGAGCGGATTTCAGAGACTTTAAATTGGGGGCGGGGGAGGGCTAATGGTGATTATAAATCATTATTCATCGAAAGGCACATTCTTCTTTCAGAAATGTTAAAAGAGGGCGCCTGGGTGGCTCAGTTGGTTAAGCGACTGCCTTCGGCTCAGGTCATGATCCTGGAGTCCCAGGATCGAGTCCCGCATCGAGTCCCGCATCGGGCTCCCTGCTCTGCGGGGAGTCTGCTTCTCCCTCTCCTGCTCCCCCCTCTTGTGCTCTCTCTCTCTCTCACTCTCTCTCTCAAATAAATAAATAAAATCTTAAAAAAAAAAAAGAAATGTTAAAAGATGGGGAGAGGGGGTTCTAAAATGGATAAAATACAATATTAAAGACCTGGTAGTATTTTATTTTATTTATTTATTTTAAAGATTTTACTTATTTATTTGACAGAGAGATAGCACAAGTAGGCAGAGAGGCAGGCAGAGAGAGTGAGGGAGAAGCAGGCTCCCCGCCCAGCAGGGAGCCCGATGCGGGGCTCGATCCCACATGACCTGAGCCAAAAGCAGCTGCTTAACCAACTGAGCCACCCAGGCGCCCCGACCTGGTCCTTTTTAGCAGGTAAGTGATTTGTTTGGGGTCCAAGGCATATCTAGTCCATCACCTTATATCATTGATAATGTGGATGACTATGAAAATTGCAGTAATATATGACATTTTCATTGTGTTCACGCTTTATATCATGTGAAAAGACTTCACCGTCCTTCATGCATCCAAGAGAAATCCTAAAGTTGCCAATCTGATTTTCGTCCTCTATCCAGAAAAAATTCTTTCTTACTGGGAAAGAAGCTAAGTTCATCCACAGAAGGAAAGAACAGACAGTGTGGACATTAGAGAAAAATAACAGCACCCACAGAGGAGGGTTTAGGGGGTCGGGGGACTTGAGCTGAGGGTGTGAAGGATGTATGTGTGAGGAAGGGATAGTCTGGGTATTGTGTGCTTAGATTTGCTTTACCGTCCTTTAGGTGATATGAGAAAAGAGTAGAATTCCTTTTTAATTACTTTTGGCTATTGTATTGTGCTTCTTAAGTATGATACCTTTTTTTTTTTCTTAGAGAAAAAGGACAGAGAAGGGCGGAGGGAGAGGGAGAACTTCAAGCAGACTCTAGGCTCAGTATGGAGCCCAACACGGGGCTTGATCTCACGACCCTGAGATCATGACCTGAGCCGAAATCAAGAGTCTGATGCTTAACTGACTGAGCCACCCAGACGCCCCAGTATGATACCATTTTGAGACTGAACCACTTGGGTCCAGGCTTTTAAGGGGAACATGAATTTCGATGCTGTAATACAGCAGGGCAAACATCATTCAGTGGAGTAAAGTATTTAAAGCATAGTTTTAAAAATGCTAATATTAATCAACTTTCACTGAGTAAATACATAATTCTTCACATATTCAAAATGGTAGAAGGGGCAATGTCAGTTCAGAGATGCAATAAAACATCCTGCTTCAATGAAGGTATGACAACTAAATTGAGTAAGTGTTCGAATGTTTGAACCAAATGATCAACTGGCTTTGCAAATTGTTCCAAAAACTTAGTATATCTGTATGTTGCCCATCATGACACTGTTAAAATTACTATTAAAAAGACTTGTGCCTGGGGCGCCTGGGTGGCTCAGTCTGTTCGGCGTCGGGCTCTTGGTTTCTGCTCAGGTCATGGTCTCAGTGTCCTGGGATGGAGCCCTGTGTCATCCAGCTCCACGCTCAGCAGAGAGTCTGCTTCTCCTCTCGCTCTCCTTCTGCCCTCTCCCCTCCTCGTGTATTCTTTCTTTCTAAAATGAATAAATAAATCTTAAAAAAAAAAAAAAAAGACTTGTGCCCATCAATTCCACACCCAAGAATTACCCAAGAGATTAATTAGGAAGTGCAGAGAAATGGGTGACACTGGCCTGTGTGTATGGGAGGGATTGTTGGCTGTAGGAATCATCTGAAGGACAAACAGTGAAGACCGAAATATGGGACAAACGTGCCATGGCTCTGCAATTGATAATAGAAAGGAGGGACCGTGATTAACAGAAAGGCAACGTTTTCAGTGCAAGGCTAGAAGACCAACATCAAGTTTTGGTGCCTATGAATGTAAATTGCGGAGATTGGAAGTTTATAGAGAGTCCACTGTCAGAAACAACCTGTAGCTAAGATGAGAGTACATAGTTTCTGGCCATCATGTTTTGCTGGCCTAACCACAGCATGGTGGGTAAAGTCCCTATCATAGGAAGCTTTTGGTAAATTATTATCTACTATTGTACAAAATAAATCAATCAGCTTTACAATCTATTGTTCCAGGAGAGTTCAGTTATTGCCCTAGGTAAGTGCTTGCTATTTGGATATGGTTTAAAATACATTGCTTTGAAAATACTTAATTTGTTTCTACTTTTATGATATATAAAACCGTGTGTCTTGTTTAAAGTAGTTTTATGGTGCCAAATGAGTACACTTCCACGATGAAAACTTCAAAACCCCAAAGACACACCTGGTCCTGGTAAGGATTAAAACAAACAGGAGGGAGTATTAAATTCTAGGCAAACAGTAGCTTCCTTGTATCACCCAGAAGACAGAGGGACTCAGAAAGGCAAAATGCAACACCAAGAAAGAAATTCACAAAGGTACCTGCTCCCACCATTTCTGCACCTTCCTCCACCTCCCCCTTCTTTCTGTCTCCTCTCCTACCAAACTGCCCAGGAAGTAAAGGAAAGGAGATGAGTTACTCAATCCGCCTGCCTATCTGGATGACTCCAGAGAGCCACCTTCTGCAATCTGAGAAGGTCCCCAAGAGGTATACCAGAATAAACACGGGGCTAACTGTACCTGGGCATTCTCCAGAGGAGTCAAAAGCCCCTCAAGTCTCCTGGATTACTGAAGCCAGTTCTTAGGTCCAGAAAGGGTAAGAGTATGGTGCCAGTGACTGGCAAGACCCTTAAGCTCGTGCCTTTCTACCATGCTACACGTACCCCTGAATCAGACCAAGAGGGGGTAGCTTTATGAGAGTGGGGACCAAGTTCACATTCCTGTTCACCTCCAGCAGGATGAACTTACCAGTTGCCTGGAGGGGCCAGGCTGGGGAGGAGAAGGTCAGCTCTGTCAAAGGGCAGGTAGTGGGCTATGGCACAGATCTGGGGACCCAGGAGTGATGCTGGGAGACATTCCCACGGCAGTTGGTACACCAGGTCTCTCTCCCAACCTGTGCTTGTATATTTTTAAAAATATGTTTCTATTCATTTTCGCTTGTTTGTTTCGGCCCATTTTAAAGAGTATAGAATTTGAAATCAGAAAAACCAGAACATAAACCTGGGTGCTCTGAGGTATAACGTTGAATGATCTTGGGGAATTTTTTTTTTTTTTTTAAGATTTTATTTATTTGACAGAGAGAGCACAAGCAGAGGGAGAGAGAGGGAGAAGCAGGCTCCCTGCTGAGCAGGGAGCCTGATGCAGGACTCGATCCCAGGACCCTGGGATCACGACCTGGGCCGAAGGTAGCCGCTTAACCGACTGAGCCACCCAGGTGTCCCAATCTTGGGGAACTTATGTAAGTCCTGGGTCCCCTCTAAAATGAGGATAATTGGTCATACCTACCACACGGAGTTGTTTAGAGACTTAAATAAAATCATTCTTTAGAGACGGGCTTTGTAAGGTTCTGTATATGTTAATTATTATTTTAAAAACCTTGGCCCTGGCTTTCTTTGTGTGTTCGCTATTCCCCCTTTGTGTTTGCCACCCACCAATTTTATAAACCAACCTCCCGAATCTTCATCCAAGTTGTTCAAAGAGAGACAAAGAAGGGTGGGGGAAGGGGGGGAGCGAGGTGGGGGAGGACCCGGACAGGATCTGGCTGAGGACAGAGTTCCATTGTTCCAGGCCAGCAGCCTTCCTCAAGCTGTCACTAATCAGCACATCTGATTAATGACAGCAAAATTTTTTAACCAGCCAAGAACTAATCTATTTGTCCTAAATCAGCCTGTGTTTCCCAGTCTTCTAAAAGGATCATGAAAGGATTTGTCAAGCCCCTTAAAATCCAGGACGCTACCCTCATGACCCTCCCTTGATCTGCCAGTCCAGTTTTTTCACAAAGGAAATCAGATTTGCTAGACCATGTTCATCCTTACTGAACTCATGCTACCTTCATGAATCACCTTTAGAAATCCCCACAGGCCACTTGTTCTAAATTTGTTCTAGAACGTTCCAGGGAGGTATCTCTCCTTGGGGGTGATAGGACTTGGGAGAATCCTGATGGTGTGCCCGGTTAGTAAGGACAGAAGGGGGTCAGGTGCCAGGCTTTGTCTGGGAGTTATGTGCAAGGCAGTGAGGGTGAGCAGCAGGAACCTAAATGGGCATTCACGCAAGGAGCCCTCAAACCACCCCTGAAGGGACCCAAATCAAAGGTCCAGGGAATAGGTAAGTTGAGAATTAAGGTAGTCAGACATTAAAGAGAAGCACCTGACCACAAGAGTACAAAACCAATACTGGGAGCAGAAGAGATTGGCTGAACATTACCCACCTAAGCTGAGGGATTAGCATGAGGAAGCTCAGATGAATTCACCAGTCTCTACCAGTGTCCAGCCTGATTTATTAGCCCAGGCACAGGACTGATGGCTTTTTCCATAGAGCGTTTTATAAGACATCCATCCATGACACAAAAAGAAACTCAAGCTTATATACAGATTCAGGAGCCCACTTTCTCCCGTCTCTTGAAAATTCATCCATTTGGGTGTGTCTAGTCTTCTGGCCCCTTCTTTGTCAGCCACATGGTTTGGTTTTTTTTAATTTAATTTAATTTTATTATGTTATGTTAGTCACATATAATACATCATTAGTTTTTGATGTAGTGATCCACAATTCATTGTTTTCGTATAACACCCAGTGCTCCATGCAGTACGTGCCCTTCTTTTTAAAGATTTTATTTATTTATTCATGAGAGACAGAGAGAGAAAGAGAGAGGCAGAGGGAGAAGCAGGCTCCCAAGGAGCAGGGAGCCCGATGCGGGACTCGATCCCAGGACCCTGAGATCATGACCTGAGCCGAAGGCAGACGCTTAACAATCTGAGCCACCCAGGCGCCCCAGTACGTGCCCTTCTTAATACCCACCACCGGGCTAACCCATCCCCCCACCCCTCCCCTCTAAAACCCTCAGTTTCTCAGAGTCCATAGTCTCTCATGGTTCATCTCCCCCTGCGATTCCCACCCCCTTCATTTTTCCCTTCCTTCTCCTAATGTCCTCCATGCTATTCCTTATGTTCCACAAATAAGTGAAACCATATGATAATTGACTTTCTCTGCTTGACTTATTTTACTTAGCATAATCTCCTCCAGTCCCATCAATGTGGATGTAAAAGTTGGGTATTCATCCTTTCTGATGGCTGAGTAATATTCCATGGTATATATGGACCACATCTTCTTTATCCATTTGTCTGTTGAAGGGCATCTCGGCTCTTTCCACAGTATGGCCACTGTGGACATTGCTGCTATGCACGTTGGGGTGCATATGACCCTTCTTTTCATTACATCTGTGTCTTTGGGGTAAATACCCAATAGTGCAATTGCTGGGTCATAGGGTAGCTCTATTTTTAATTTTTTGAGGAACCGCCACACTGTTTTCCAAAGTGGCTGTACCAACTTGCATTCCTACCAACAGTGTAAGAGGGTTCCCCTTTCTCCACAACCTCTCCAACATTTGTTGTTTATTGCCTTGTCAATTTTTGCCATTCTAACTGGTGTAAGGTGGTATCTCAATGTGGTTTTGATTTGAATTTCCCTGATGGCTAATGATGATGAACATTTTTTCATGTGTCTGTTAGCCATTTGTATGTCTTCTTTGGAGAAGTGTCTGTTCATGTCTTCTGCCCATTTTTTCATTTGATTATATTTGTTTTTTGGGTGTTGAGTTTGAGAAGTTCTTTATAGATCTTGGATATCAGCCGTTTGTCTGTAGTGTCATTTGCAAAAATCTTTTCCATGGGTTGCCTCTTTGTTTTGTTGACTGTTTCCTTTGCTGTGCAGAAGCTTTTTGTCTTGATGAAGTCCCAAAAGTTCGTTTTCGCTTTTGTTTCACTTGCCGTTGGAGATGTATCTTGAAAGAAGTTACTGTGGCTGATGTCGAAGAGGTTACTGCCTATGTTCTCCTCTAGGATTTTGAGGGATTCCTGTCTCACATTGAGGTCTTTCATCCATTTTGAGTTTATCTTTGTGTATGGTGTTAGAGAATGGTTGAGTTTCGTTCTTCTGTATATAGCTGCCCAATTTTCCCAGCACCATTTATTGAAGAGACTGTCTTTTATCCATTGCATATTTTTTTCCTGCTTTGTCAAAGATTATTTGACCCTAGAGTTGAGGACCATGGAGCCACATCGTTTTGAAAAATTTCTGGCAGCTCCTTTTCCATCATAGCTGTTGGTGGTTTCAATAGAGTTGAATCGGGGCTAAGAATATGGGCTTTGGTGCCAAACAGACCTGGGTGTACATCCCTTCTAGGTCACTGACTTCAGTGAGAACTTGAGCAACCAATCAAGAGCCTAAATTTTCTTGTTGAAAAGTAAGGATAGCAGTAATCCTACCAAATGGGATCTTTGTGAGGCTTCTTCCATGAAGTCATGTATTTAAAGATTTATTTATTTATTTGAGAGAGAGACAGCAAGCGTGGGGAGGGCAGTGGAGGGGCAGTGGGGGAGGGAGAGAGAGAATATCAAGCAGACTTCCAGCAGAGCATGGAACCTGACTCGGGGCTCTACCTCACGACCCCAAGATCATGACCTGAGCCAAAATCAAGAGTCGGACACTTAACCAACTAAGCCACCCAGGCACCCCAAATCAGTTATTTTAAAGCAAATGGTACAGTCCTGCAGGCCATGTATGTTCTACACATGTTCCTAAGGTCAATCGCACCATTACGCCCCATCATTCATGCCTCCCAGGATCAATACCCTTTGCCATGTGACGCTGCAGTTCTCCACACTAGAGATGGCACGTATCTCCTGTCTCATTGGTGTGGAGCTTGGCTGCATGTGACTTGCTTCAGCCACCGGAATGTCGGCAGAAGGAACAATGTGCCCCTTCTCAGTCTAGGCCCTGTGTATGGTGATTTTCTCATCCATTTGTGCTCTGCCACCACCAAGGGAAGGGCACATCCCAGGAGGCCCACTGGTACCAGCATAATGCAAGACTCACGGAGCAAACCTGGACTGAGTCCACAGCTGGGAGCCATGCCCAGCAGAGCTCAGCCTAGATCAGCCAAACCCCAGCCAGCCCACAAACACACGACCGAGAAATAAGCGCTCATTGTCCACCATAGGGTTTTGGAATGGTTTTTTAAGCAGCATTATTGTGGCAATAATTTATACCTACCTTGTCCGGGGCTTAGAGATTTAAGTTTATTTAAAGCAGTTAAAGGGTTCATTTCTCTTTTAGTCTGGTTCCTGCCAAGCCTCGATACAACACAATAGAAAGAGCGTGGGTTCAGGAACCAGAGAGACTCAATTTCATTTGATTATATTTGGGCAGGTCACTTAACTTCCCTGAACCTCGATTCTTTGTCTGTTAAACGGGAATGGGAAGACCAGCCCCAATTAGCGGGAGAGCTCAGTGGTATCATTTATGTCACACATGCGGACCCAGCATGGGTTCTCAAGGAAGGTGACTAACTCTCCTCTTTTCTTTTTAAGTTTATTGTCCTTTGGAGAGCCTCATGTTCAGGTCTGGACAGAGCAGACAGAAGTGAATAGAGTTTGGATACCTCCCCCAGAACACAGGGGTTGAGGCATTCGGCTTCGTCACAGACTTTGGCTCATTCATTCACATGTGTGTGGCACCTGTCATGGGCCAGGCTCTGGGAATCTGGTGGCCAATCAGGAAAATGAAGTCACTGCTCTCATGGAGCTCACATCTTAGAAGAGGTCGAAGTAGATAATGAATGAGAAAACAAGAAATCAACTACCTACTTCCAAGCAGCAATAAATGCCATGAACGATGTGATAGAGAAAGAGTTGGGGGTGGGGGCAGCCGTCAGGTGGACCTTGTTGAGCCAGTGACACACTCTGCTTTCCAAATAGCAGAAATGTTCCTCTCTAGCCCTCCTTGCTCCACACTTATCCAGAGAAGCTCTTGTCGCCAACGCTTTAACAAGTTAACATTTTTTCTCTTTCCTTAGCCACCTGCCACTCTTGGTGTAGATCCAAGTAAGTCTTCTAAATTCCTGCTCAGTCGTGGGTTCTTCCTTCCTCCTTCTGTGCATGTCTGCATTCCGTAAGTGACCTTGGGTGGCCACGCCCACCTTTTTAAACACCCTCCTTTTTTTCCTCACTGGCACCGTTTTTGGTTTCAGACATAGCGGAGGTTCTGTCTTTAAAGGCTCTCACCTTGTCATGCCATCTTCCCTTAAAGAACCTTGCATCATGCTCATCTTTGAAATCCGCTCCTCTATCGCCTCCAGTATTTGACTGTCCCCCAAGCCCCCACCTTGGCTCTCAAGAACTCCAGGGTAAATGAGAAGATCACCTTACTTGGCCCAGCTCATGTCAACTTCAGCCTTCTCTGTGGCCAGAAGAGAGCTTGCACAAGCAGTTTCCCTCCCTCCTGGTGGATGAACTGGTCGGGAACACATGCCAATAATTGACTAGAAGTTTCCTCTGCCTTTAGCAAAATCAATTTCCAGCAGCTATCTTGAGTAGACGGGTGATTCTGAAAATGTATTGGGCATACAAGTGACCCGAGTGGCTCGGCAAAAATACAGATTCTGATTCAGTCTGTCCAATGCCAGCCCCGAGACTCTGCATTTCAAACACGCTCCCAGGTGCTGCTGGGGCTGCTGATCGGCAGAGCACACTTTGAACAGATGGTTTCCACCCGCCATCATGACCGCCACGTACCCTGAGGCTGGATTTGTAATCGGTGTGAAGAAATCATCTCTACTTCTAGGTACGTCTCCCTAGAAAGCAGTCTGAGGCATGTGTCCGCGCAGTGTTTCTTCTCTCTGATGTTCGGCCTCGGTCCCAAGGCCTCACTCCCCAGTGTCCTCCCTTCTATATATCGTTCTCTACAGTCCTGTTGATTTTCCCAGTTTGCTGTCAAGAAAAGGGGTACATCCTACTAGGGCAGGGAAGAGCAAGACAGCAGATCTGCCCGCATGGATCAGAGAACATAAAATGACACCTGACCCTGAAAGGAGGAAAATGTACACTGAAAACCCCAAAACCACATTCAAGGGAAAGGCATTCATTTATATAACCAGAAGAACAGCAGTGAGAAAGTACCCAGTAATCTTCAAGGATTTAAAAAAAAGACAAGAAAAAAGATTATGAAAAATAGTCAGTCATTCATTCATGCATTCAACTCAGTTAATACTTGAGCATCTATTAGAGCCTGTGCCAGGCTCTTCCAGGTGCTGGATATGTGTGCTGAAAACGACAGAATCCACCCTCTTCCTCATGGAGCTGACATCCTGGGGGGAAAAGGCTCTAAGCAAGGCAGCAAAGAAATACATAATTATAAATAGTGATGGACTACAAAGGAAACAAGGTGTAGTGATAAAGAACGAGGTGTCAGGGACCCGCGGTGCAGAAAGTGGTGAGAGGCCCCTCTCAGGAGATGGTGTTCAAGCTGAGAGTCCAAAGATGAGAAGCAGCAGGACCTGTGAAGAGTCAGATCAGAGGTGGAGGGAAGACAGCTCACTTCAAGGAGAGCAACAGTATCTGCAAAGGCCCTGAGGTGGGAAAGAACCCAGTGGGTCAGAGGAGCTGAAATGCATCGGCCTGGCCGGAGCCCAGTGGGTGGGGACAGGGGCAGCAGAGGCAGTTGGAAGAGTGGTGTATAGTCTCAGACGTTTACACCCGTGGGCTAACCATGGCTATTAAGCAAAATGAACTTGAAAGCTTAGTGCAAGGGGGTTAATCTATAATTTGGTGGGGTGGGATTTGTTTAAACAAATATTTCCAGAGTGTCTACTTGCTCCAGGATTGGTATATGGAAATAGATGGTAGATTAAACAGAAGAAAAGGATCTGATTGAAAGGAAATGGGCAAGACCCTCAGTCACTGTTGAGAAAGCTGTTGATTTACTTGGATAGATGGGAACCCAAGAAAGGAATGTGGTAGAGTGTTTTGGGGGTGGGGTGGCAGACATCAGTGTAGCCCTGCATTAGGCTGGCCTTGGATCTCGGAAGCAAGAAGAGGCTAAACATACTGCACATGCATGTGTGTGTGTGTGAGAGAGAGAGAGAGAGAGAGAGAGATTAGAAATATATATCAATGATATTAAAGAAAACTTTGAAAGAGCAAACCCTCCATAAACCTCACCAAGCTCACCTAACCTCTTCCATTTTGGCCACATCTTTCTAGCACCCGTTCGCACATGGAAGTGGCCCACTTGCTGCGACCGTCACATGGGTGCCACGTCATTGTCCCGAATTGTCACCACGGTACACACTGCAACACAAACGCAGCACCTCCCAGACCCCGTGTTTCCGTGGTCTCCACGATTCTATTTTAGGGGATACCCCACATTTGTTTTAAGAAAAAATAATTGTCTTCTCCTTTGGTGGTCGTGAGGCCACGTTATGGAGCCAGACAGGCCTGGAGTCAAACCCTCAGTTTGACCCTTACCATCTGGACAACCTGGGTGAAACTCGCCTCTTGGAATGACAGTCTCCTTGCCCATAAAGAAGGAACGGTGACCCTTCCCTCCTGGACAGCTGTGAGAATTACGATGTTGGATAGAAACTGAACATGGAGATGGGTTCATGGTGCTAAATGGAAGCTCTTGTATTAATAGTACCATTGTTAGTATTTCCTTTCGGCAGTTTGAAACAGAACCTAGCACAGCACGAGGAACTCTGAGGAGTGTAAGTTTCATCTAAGTTTCACAGCAACAGACAAGACCGTTGTCCCCTTCGGGGTGTAGGGGAAGGTCTTCTCTGCAGATCAGGCCAAAACAGCGCCCAGGCACTCACACCACACAGTTCTGTTACCCCGCCCATCTCCGCACCTGGGTTCCCTCCCAAACAGGATTTACCTGACCTAATCCCACTGCGCTCCCTCCGGGTCCACATATGACTACCTTTCCTAAAACCACATTCATACTTTAGGGACACCGAAGCATTCGTCGGTCCCCTGAAGCAAAAACATTTACCAAAGCTTGCCAGGCCAGGCTGAGAGTCGACGCAGCTCAAAAAAGCTGATCCTTCACAGACAGAAAGCTCTGCCCCTGCCCCCCACCCACCCCATGGTGTTCCCTGCTTAATTCTGTTCTCTTCCTAAAGGCCACTGAGGCAGATCAACCCTTCAGCTGAGTATAAGGGTAAATGCTCTTCACAAAGTGTCCCAAGGTATTTGATACCGAACATAAAGACAGCAAGTTCTGTGTGTATAAAATAGTCAGGATGACATGCATTACTTCTGCAGGAAGGAAAAAATGACTGCATAACTCTCTTCAGCAAATCAAGTATCAACACACATTCAATTGACCACTTTTTATTGAACGCCTATTATGTGTTAGATGCTGAAAAGGATACAAATACTAATAGGGCATAAAAGTCACTTCTGGATGCTGAAGCCTAGGAAGAGACCCAACATAGGCATAACCCACATATGTGGGGATGTATGTGTATATGTGTGTGTGTGTGCATGTGCGTGCGTGTGTGTAAATACATAAGTACAAAGAGTAAGCAATAATGCCAGACAAGAGGTTCGGAGAAAGTACAGTGGTTGTTCAGGTGGGGACCCACTCATTCCCGTTGACGCCTGCCCTCACCACCCTATTTAAGATCACGATTGGCACCAACTCCCATTTCTCCTTCCCAGGGCACTTATCACTGATTTATTTATTGTTTTTTATCTGCCACCCCCACCAGAATGTAATTTCTCTCCATAAGGGCCCATTTTTGTGTTTCGATGTGTCCCAAGTACCTAGAATGGAGCCTGCACATAGTAGGCACTCGGTAAATGTCCCTGAAAGCCAGGTGAGCAGGACGGGTGAGGTGAGAGACTACCATCCCTCCGCTCCCCCATTTAATAAGCATCTGTCGAGTATCCTCTCTATGCCAGGCATTATCTCAGGCCCTGGAGACGCAGAGAGGAGAAACTTTCTGCCCCCTCCAGGGGCGGGCAACCCGGACAGAGGGCAAGGGCCTCCTGCTGAGAGAAACAGAGTGAGCAGAGGCCCCAGAGGCACAGCTACCGGGCCATTTCAAGAGAAGGCACGACATGGGTGTGAGGGGGACAGCTGGGAGTAAAGCCGAAGAGGCACCGTGGGCACCGAGCCCCGAGAGCACAGAGCCCCTGGCTGCGCCATCCCTCCGACAGCTGACCCCTCACATGGCTCCGGGATAGAGGCTTCCTTCTTAACCAGCTCCCTCAGTGACAGACATAACACTCCATCACAGCCAAATAAATCAGACTTAATCCGAGAGGTGGGAAGTCAGCCAGCGGTAACGCACATAGCTCTCTTCCTTGCAGCCCATAGATTTTCCTGCTTCACGCTTTGCCTGTTTTCCAGCCACAGAGGATCGGGGTCACACATGCAGACACGTACAGAACGCACTCGGGCTGCTTCCGATGTTGCACAGATTTTCCCAGCCAAGACGGGAGAAGGCTGGGTGGGGTGAGCACACCTGCCTTGCCCTTTGATTGCCAGGCCACCTTGAAAGGAAGAAAGACTGCTTCTTCAAGCAGCGCATTCCTGGAAAGACCAGCTTGGGGCTACAGCTCCAAGGCACCCGCAGGACTCCCCTTGTCCAGGCCTGCGTATAGCCAGCAGTCAGGATCACTCGCGGGGCCTTGCTGAGCGCCGAGCTCGGCGCCAGGCACTGGGAAAAGTCATAACGTGGTAGAGGAGTCAGGAAGAGCTCCTATCTGACCCCCAGGAGGGAGAGAGGAGACACTATAAAAATAAATGCTTATAGGCATCCGTAGATTGGATGGCTGTTCTGAGCTCTGGGGGGAAAAAATAGCATATAAAAATAATTCTGTTATAAACTGACTCTTTCCTATATATAGCCAATACAAATAATCATCCACTTCCCCAGCTCATCTGTTTTGTGAGTTCCTGTTTTTACATGTTGGTTAAAAAATCACCCACAAGCAGAAGTTCGAGGGGCACCACAAAGGAATGTCCAGCCATCAAGGTCACCTGGAGGTCCCTGCAGGGGAGTGGAGGTGGGGGAGGGGCTAGGACAAGAATTGGATGATTCATCCACAGGGAAAAATCCGGCCACTTGGGCAAAATCAAAAGCATGTGATCCGGGTCTTCCAGACTGGAGGATTCTGCAAGGGAGTGGACCCCCAGAGCACTCCGCAAACGCTCCTACCCCTCACCCTTTGCACCTGCTCTGGAGTTTCTTAACAGCCTCCCTATAAAATGCCTGGGGTCAACAGTAGGGAGAAACCACCTACAAGGTGTGGGTATAAAAGCATATGAAGAAGACAAATCTCTCCGGGGAATTAGATGGTCCCAGGTGTGACGTGTGGCTGCCCAGGGTGCCTTTCCCTGGGAGCACAGGTGTGAGCGCTAAAACCCAGTTTCTCTTCCCCTTAGCAGCTCAGCCAAGGAAATGAGCCCCCTGTCCCTGTCCGACATCCACGCTGATAAAGTTCCGGCTGCTGGGAATGTGTGGTGGGAGGGGTCAGGCAGTTGTGAGGGCTCACTCTCCCAACTTGCTAAGAGAATTCCAAGCTGGGTCTTGTCAGGAAATGCTACCTGGCGGTAAGCCGTGTAACTCTACCCGAGAAGCCTCCATTTCTTTTTGTTTCCTCCCTCTGTCCAAGGGAGCAATTTAAGTCACTCTGATTCCCCACCAACAGCCTATTGGATGACAACAGACCAGAAAAGAGAAGACATTCCAGAAATAGAAAACCACTGTGAAAAATACCTGCTTCGAGCTTCCTTAAAGCCTTAAGAAATAGGACCACTCCCTGGTAATGGAATTGTTCAGAATGTAAGGGGATCGGCAATAGCAGTGGAATGTATTTTTGGTGGTCTCGTATTTCTGGTGGCCTTCCGGCTGTCCGGACAGGGAGGTGGACTCTGTCATCCGCTCAGCAGGCAGGCACGGAGTGTCTGGGCCCTGCTAGGCCCTGACAGGAGCTGGTAGCTGATATCTAGCGAAAACTTGCAGGCCAGGTCCTGAGTTTGTCCTTACTTGGGATACATTATCTAATTTATTTATTTATTTATTTATTTATTTATTTATTTATTTATTTATTTATTTATTAAAGAGTATCTTTTTTTTTTTTTAAGATTTTATTTATTTATTCATGAGAGACAGAGAGAGAGAAGCAGGCTCCCAAGGAGCAGGGAGCCCGATGTGGGACTCGATCCCAGGACCCTGGGATCATGACCTGAGCCGAAGGCAGACGCTTAACCATCTGAGCCACCCAGGCGCCCAATTTATTTTTTTTTTTAAGATTTATTTATTTATTTGAGAGAGAGAGAATGAGAGAGAGCGAGTACATGAGAGGGGGGAGGGTCAGAGGGAGAAGCAGGCTCCCCGCTGAGCAGGGAGCCCGATGCGGGACCCGATCCAGGGACTCCAGGATCATGACCTGAGCCGAAGGCAGTCGCTTAACCAACTGAGCCACCCAGGCGCCCTACATTATCTAATTTAATCCTCCCAAACACCTATGAGCATCGTGCCGTTATGACTCCCAATTTAAGATCAAGCAAATGAATGTGCCAAGAGGTTAAGTAATTTACCCCCAAGATCACAGAGCTGAGTCACAGAAAGCCAGGATTGTACCTAGTTTAGGTACCAGCTTGAACGGCTCTATTTCTTGGCCCCTACGAGAGATGTCCGAAAAAGATTGTGCAACCTGCCCTGAAAATCTGTTCCAGGCTTTGCCCTCAGAAAGTCCCTTAAAGGGAATTGGAATTTCTCTACTTCCGTCACAGTGCATTTCCTCTTGCTCAGCTCCAAGGGGAGCTGGAGAAGTGGGTGTCGTGGCTTCTGAGAAGGGGAAGGGGAAGGGGAAGGGGAAGGGGTGGGTCGGGTCCTAGAGCAGGCACTGAGGGGATGGGTGCATTCATCAGCCCTGGAACTGAAAGCCCTCCAGTGGAGCTCGCCTGCAGCGCTGGGAGCCGAAGCCCGAGCTCCTCCCACCCTCAGAGAGCAAAGCTTCCTTTGCCTGCCAAGAGGTCAGACTTCGGCCTCTGATGGAACATGTCTGGCATGCTGTCAAGCATACAGTGCTCGTGGAAAAGAGCAAAGAGGGCTTTTGTCTTCATTCTGAGAAGAGGCCCTTCGATACCTGTGTTTCCCGGGCCTCGGAACCCCTACACACGTGAGGACTCAGCCCTAGTCATCCCAGGTCCTCACAGGTTAACAGCGGGACAGTCAGCAACCCTGGAGCACAGAGGTCCAACCCTGAACCAGAGCATGCCCAAAGGGCTTGTTCCAACACCAGTGGTTGTGTTTCCAGCACCATCCCCCTGGTTCTGTGGGGCTGGGATAGAGCCCCAGAATCTGCATTTCTAACAAGTTCCCAGGGGATGCTGGGGGTCTAGGGACCCCACTGTGTGTCTCCAGAGATTGCTCTGTTCAATTCTGGGGGCTGTGTTAGCACCAGCAGATCCATTCCTGTAAATCACAGCTGACACCACAATCCCAGCACAATGTGGTATTTAATAGCCCAGAAGCACAAGCATGTGAGAGCAGCTGAAGAAAGGGGGACAGGTGGAGCCCAAGCGGAATGACACTTAAGAATAAACCTGTCAAGAATGGGCGACTGAGGAAAGAGGAAGCCGAAAGAACTTGCAGAAAGGCTTGTTTATAGGCAGGCTTTCCATCTCATTCCTAACTGTCCGGGAGTTGGTCTGGGCAAAGTCAGCCCTGCCCTGCCCAGCCCAGACCTGCCCGAGGTGTTCTCGCCTTCCTCGGGACAGTAAATTCACCTCCCAAGCACAGATGTCTGCATTTGCCTTCTCTTCCCTTGGGAAAGCTGGGGACATCTGTCCGCCCTGCCGGACCAGTTCATGAACACAGCCGTCATCAAGGTCCCTGCTGCATCTCAGATTTCAGTGCAAACAGCCAAAAGGAAGGGATCCGGCCCCACATGTGCAATCACTTACACTTCTAGAGAGCCTGGGGGTCTAGATCTAGAAAATAGGGTAGAGACCTGACCAAGTCCACTGAGGGACTCAACCTTCTCTTCTTGGATCCGAGGGGACGGCGCCCCTGTTGTCCTTCCTGAATGGGAACCCCTTCTCCTTCCTCCTTGGCCTCATGGGGAGTCCCTAACTTTCCTTTGACACTCATCTCAGGCTTCCTGGCTTTGGGAGCTGATCCCTCGGCACCCCAGGGAGCGTGATCATTCCTTCCTCTCTGCTCGCGCACCATACCATGTCCCCGGTTCCATCTTGTTCACGCGTCTGAGTGACAGGAAAGAGATGATTACCCTCTAAGGATTCCCAGCCCATCTCCCCCTTCCTCACCAGCTAAAAAGGTGCTTTCCCACTTCATTGCTACCACTCTATCACTCTCTAGGATTCGAGATTGCCAGAATTTTTCTTTTCTGGGATACAGAATCAAAGGCTGGGAAAGAAAAATGAAGAGACAGAAGGAAAGAAGGTTTGAAGAGATGAGAGGCATGTAGAGCAGGTCCAGAAAGAGGTTTTCCCCAGGATAGAAAAGGGAACCTGGCATGGATCAGGGCAGCTTTCTGGGGGTTTTGAAGAAAGAGTGTCAGGGGAGGCTCAGGCTGTGAGGACAGAGAAGGCAAGAGGTTGGATTAAGGGTAGCTCAGGACTGGCCATGTGGCTTCCATTTACAGAGCTTGAACATACAAGTAAAGGACTTAAATTACTCGGAAGCATCTTTTGGTCACCGGGACCCTCTTTCTTGGACACAGCTCTGGAACGGCCCAGCACGGACTACCCTGGACTACCCTCCCACCGGGTTCCATCCTGCGCTTCTCAGATCTTCGGTTCTGCTGTTCCCGGTGTGTGTGGCCCAGAGCCTGTGCAGGAGAGATGCTCAGAAGAAGTTAGCTGTTCTCCTCCCCTCTTCCCTTGTGTCGACCCTGAGCAGCCCATCAGGCCAAAATGAGGGCAGAATGGAGGATGCGCTGACAGGACAAGTTGGCAGAGCCAGGCAAATAAAACGTCCCACCAAGTCGGCCTGGACCAAGTATCAGCGGCACGATGCTGACCTTGGCTGGGAGCCCACCATTTACCAGCCCCCTCCGGGCCTCTGGGGTATGGCTAATTAAAGACACGGTTACTCATTTCATTCCCAAGTCGCTATTTAAGGAAGTAGAATCATGCCATTCCTACAAGGCCTCTGACCCTACACTAGAATCAAACAATACCAGGGCTTGTCCACGGGGCTGTAGGCACAGAGCTGTTCAAAGAGCCTGGGAGGAGGGAGCTGACAGCAGGCCTTACAGCTGGCCCAGCTGCTGCCCTGCGCTCCCTCCACGTTCTCCTCTCCCCCTCCCACCAACATGCCGGGATCTGGGGGCAACCCCTCCCTGAGCCCCCTGTCCAGGCAACTCTTCTGTCTTCTGGACACACTCAGAGTCACACAGCTGACTCAGAAAATAAAACCACTAGCAATCTCCTTTTGGATTTTAAGTAGCAGTGACTTGGAGCGTTTGGGATTCTTCAGCTGTTTTTGAAGAAGGAAAAAAAAAAAACCAAGCCAACATTGCTTTTCATCCACCGACTCTTACTGAGATCTGCTCTATGTCAGGCCCAGGGCAAAGCACATGGAAAAGAAGTGAATAAAAGTCATTCCTGCCCTCAGAGGGTATCGAGTCTTACGGATGAAATAGATGCATAAACAAATAAGTGGAATAAATACAAAAGTTAGAGTTACAGACTCTGCAGAGTACAGAGAATGCGGTGCGAACCTCTAAGGGGTGGGGGTGGGGGGGGAGGTATGCCAGAGGGCGGGAGACCTGAGGTGGGTTTTGAGGCAAAAGGAGGAGTTCATCAGGTACCCTAGTAAGGGAAGAGCATCCCCAGCAGGGGGAAAGCACATTAAAAGTCATTTAAATCATAGAAAAGCAGGCTGAACCCACTTGTTTCAATGGCTCTCAAACTTTTCTAACAAATAATTAATCACAGCGGTCATCGGTGGCGGGCCAATCTGAAGCAACCATGCTTCAGAAAAAAAGAAACATGAGATTTCTTTTTTTATCAAAATATAATTGGCCTATAACGTTAGTTTCAGGTAGCATGAAATCTCTCAGATATTTATTTTCATTTTTTAAAATTGTGCAAATCGTGCATTATAGTTTATAACAGTCTCATGTTTGGACATTAAAATAATGTTTTCAATTTCTAGTCAGTACGATTATCTGACTTTCCAAACATACCTTGTCAAATAAAATCTGTCCACCATGGAGGAAGAAGCTTCCTGTTGACCCCTTGGGGGAGAGAAAGGGAATTTTTACCCAGTCTGAAAACTAGAAAGCCTTTAAAAGATGATCAGAGACCAGAGCTTTGTCTCTGAATGTACGAATGATTTTTCACCTTCACATTTAGGCCCGTTGACTGAGTTTAACCACAGTGACAGTGTCTTCCAGAAACTCTTCTTCAAGTAAGTTTGTCCTAGTTCCCTTGAGCCTTCACTGTCTGCCATGTTGGTTGATTTGAGGAAAATACCAGTGGAGGGGAGGCCACTGGGAACCAATCAACAATGGCAGAGTGAAAAGAGTGGGATCCCTCCCACAAAACCAGCATCGAGGGCAATTCCAAGCTGAGTTTGCAATGATCGTCAGTTAGGTGCGAGCCACCATCTGAGGTTTTACCTAATGATTCCCTAATCCCTACGCCAGGTTACCACTCCAGGCCAATGAAGGCAGAAACTCGGGGAGTGGCGGCCAGGCGTTAGAATTTATTAAACCTCTAGGGTGATTCCAATGTGCGGGCAGTTTGCAAATCAGTGGGCCGGATCACCATGGATCTCAACCTTGGCTGCATATTAGGACCCCCCCAGGGAGGTTTTTATACATATGGTGGGGGATCATCAGCCCAGTAGATCAGAATCAGAATCTCTGGGGCTCAGGTGTGGGCATTGCGGCCCTTAGACCTGGGAAGGGAGCAGGTATGCCCCAGCTCTGCACTCTGGGGAGACTTCCTGGCCGTTTTCCAAGTCCTGTGTGGGTGCCTGGACCCACAGGAGCCATCAGGGTCCTCCCCTGGGACCAGAAAGCAGATGCACCAGAAGCAAGCAGGTGAAGGGATGGCCTCACCTCTGGTTTCAGCCAGCAATGGGGAGGTGCCTCTGCTAGAGCCGGAGGTTGGACTGAGCTCCCCCACACACACCAGAATTCATGCATGGAAGTCCTAACCCCCAGTACTTCAAAATGTGGCCTTATTTGGAAATAAGGGCATTGCAGATGTCATTAGCTAAGATGAGGTCATACCAGAGGAGGGTGGGCCCCTAATGCAGGATGACTGGTGTGCTATAAAAAGGGGAAATTTGGACACAGTCCCACACACAGGGAGAGGGCCATGTGAACATGAAGGCAGAGATCGGGGTGATGCATCTACAAGCCAGGGAATGCCAAGGATCACCAGCAAACCATCAGAAGCCAGGGGAGAAGCCTGGAACACATCCTTCCCTCAGCACCCATAGCAGGAGCCGACCCTGCTGACACCTTGATCTCAGACTTGCAGCCTCCAGAACTGTAAGAAAACACGTTCCTGTTGCTTACGCCCCCCAGTCTGGGGTACTTTGTTACTGGAGCCCAGCAAACCACTACAGGGAGGGGAGAATCCTCCAAAAAAAGCAAACAGAAGTTCAACACACAAATGTTCTAAAAGGATTTAAAAACAAAAACAAAAACAAAAACCCAGAGGTTTCTAGGTAGTGAAATCATTGGAAAGCATTGGGAAGTATTTGGAAATGCAGAGAAATCATTTTGTTTTGTTTTTTGTTTTGTTGAAGGCACTTCACGCTGCGGCAGGAAGCATCATAAACCTCAATGAACATTCCTGATCTGCTGATGGCTAGTGAGAAAGTAACTGGTTGTGTGTCCATTCCTACACTTTCTCTCCCTAGCTCATCCCAGCCGGTTGGGAGCAGGACAGGTAACTGCATTAAATTACCGGGCAACTCAGATGCTCTCCTTTTTAGCATCAAAGGAGCCTTTCTCTTTAATCAATTAAAAATTTGAGGTCTCCCTGCCAAGGAGAAAAGTCTTAGAAGTTGGCCAGGAGCTGGATTCAAAGGGACAGTTTCCAGATACAAAAGCAAGCTTCAGGTGGGCCTTCATCAGGCCCCCAGCAGAGGACCCCACGGGGTCCTGGACAACAGAGGCTTGTACTCCCCGCAGCAGACACTGAGTCCCTTGAGGGAGAGGACTCTGTCCCTCACACCTCACCACAGGCCCTATGTTCATGGTTGTTCCATTGAATTCTCCTACCTAACCCTTTCTTGGGCACAGAGATCGTTCTTCCTTACCTGATTCCTATGCAGGGACCAGGATAAACAGAGCTCACAGACTGGGGGGTGCAGAGAGAGGGCAGGAAGCGAGCATCTCAGCAAAGCACTCGTGAGTTTTCAGGGCCACGCAAGCCAGATAAAAAGATGATAAATGGATATTTAATTAGGGTCAGTGAAAGGAGAATGGGTGTTGAACTTAGCAGTGAATTTTGCTTTTTGAAGATATAAATAGAACCTCAGAGTCCTTTGACTCTTTTGACCTATGAAGATGGTTTTCTAATGGAAGAGTGTGAGACTCACTCACCTTCCTATGTAAGACCTAAGCAGATCTCGGGAGCTTTAGATAAGCCTCTTAAAAAAGAAAATAAATAAATGCAAAAGAAAGACATTCATCTCTTCCATCCTGACATTCTTTTCAGGTCCCCTCCTGCCCTAGGACTTTTCAGTGGGTAGGTTTGGAGGAAAAGAAAATTCGAACATGAAATTAAGTCAACTTCGTTTCCTAGCTCTCTGGTGGGTTATCAGCCAAATCAACCACTTGTCCTTAGTGCCCTAGAAATGCCCTTGTTCACAAGGTCACAAACAGCTGGTTACCATTCTCAGCTGAGCCCTTGTTCCTGCGTGGATCCCTGCTGTGGGGAGGAAGTTGGGCCTTGTGTAAGGAGTTTCCATTCTCAAGTCCCAGATTTGAATCCCAGGTCCTTCCCTGGTGCAGGTGATTTGACTCTCTAAGAATGGAGGAGAAATGAATGATGGGAGTGTATTCATATCCTCCTTGTGAGCATCTGATGGAAGAATAATAAATAAAGTTCTGTTGGGCTGATCGGGGGAATAATACATAAAGAAAGCTCCTGATGCACCGTCACAGGTGCTCCACCCCACTCTGTCTGGCCTGCAGCTCAGCTGAGCTCCCGTCCTTCCCTCCTGGGCGCACATGAGAAAGGAGAGGGTTGGGGCCGGTGTTCTCTCCTGGAGGTGGCTTCCGAAGGCTGGGCTCCTGTGCCCTGCCTTCTACAGAAGAAGCCAGTGCTGAGAGAAGACTGGCCTTTTCCATCTCAGGGAATCAAATAAAGGCAAATCAGTGCGCTGGACCTGAATTCCAATCAGGAAGCCTGTGCTGAGCACAGAGCATGCACCGACCCTTTGCTAGGGACAGAGGATGAAGCGGTGGGTAAGCCTTGGCCCCTGCCTCCCAGCCTCCATACATCTCGGCGTGCGAATGCAAAATGTCTTTCAATGAATCGACTTCCCTAAGAAATTGTAGTGATTTTATATTTTATTATACTACTGGGGCTTATTTTTATTTTAATAAAAAGATTTGCGTGCAAAAGAAATACAGTATTTTTTCCTCTCTCTTAATCCGTAAACTCATTGATGTTTAGGACTGAATTCATTTCTAATAATATGAACAGGAAGTGACTGTTTTTTCAAGGTTGCTAAATAAATAAAGCCAACCACATTTTCACTGAAATATCTGACAAGACAGTTTTAAAGTCCTGGAGAAGAACTCATTCTCTAATTGTCTAATTAAAACCCATTTAGTGTAATAAACTAGAATCTCTAAGGGCCTCCTCTATTAGAGAAAACTTTATTAATCTGAGATGAGTTACAATATTAATTTAGAGGAAATAAACTGCATTTTGGGGGAGAAAAACAAACATGCTGTAAGTGGGAACTCTCATTTATCCACACTGGCTCACCATCTGGCCGCACATCGTTTGACAGGTATCTGTCTTCTCCAGTTAGGAACTGAAAACCAAGTTCCCTCCATGACCACTGGTGGTATTTTTCCTTTGGGAAGACAGATTCGTTCTTCTGCTCTTTCTTGCAGCTCAGTCAAACTGAGCTTGATGTCCTGACACCCCCTCTCTTGTCCAACAGCTTCCCATTGAAAAGTGAGACCATTCTGGTCAAGAAGGTTTGTCCGTGGCCGCAAAGGGAGCTCAGTGCCGAATGGAGAGTGGCATTGTCTGATTATCCTCCCAAGTGAGAGGATACAGCACGAAATTCTCTCTCCAGGAACTCCTGGACATGGGGCTGACACAGAGTGGATCGCAATCTAATATGGGGCTCTGAGTAAGAACGCGCTCTCAGAAGGTCATGTATATGTGTTCTGTATGCATGCGTCTGCAAACTACAGCCACGAATACATCTCCATATCGTCAAAAGAGAAGCCTGAATTGAGGCCAACAAAGATTTCCCTAGAGCCTAGAGGCTTCTAAGGAACGCGTCTTGATTAGTAGATCAAAGTAGTTTGTATTTAACATGTCAAATAGATGATAGAACGATCGATGATAGCTACGTAGATTGATCAATCGATCGATGGATGATTGATTGATTTAGAAGTCAATAGAACTAAGTTTATACCAATAACTGGCAGAAGGATAAGGTACTAAGTTTCCCTCAACCTGCATTTCCTCCTCTGTAAAATGGGCTCGATTACCTCTCCATGTGGTATTAAGGCATAAACGAAACAGTGCGTGTAAAGTGCTTAATGAAGCAACGGACATACAGTAAGCCTCAATAAACAGAAACCATTACCACTATTGAAGTGGTTATTGAAGAGCAGTAAATTTAGGGGCATCTCTGTGAGTTCAGGAATTCGGAACGGTAAGGAGACAGACTGGGTTAATGGGAAGGTGACGACGGACCAACGCACCTGTAAACGGATACTTTCCACAACAATGCACAGCTTAAGTGGGGCCAGTCACCTGGTGGTCAGATGTTTCCCCCGGTCACCAAAGGTGAGACGGTTTTGTCCGGGAACCCAGCTTGATTTCCTGGTTCAAAAATCACACCTGTGAAACTCGATCCAGGTGGGAAATTCTTCTGGTTGACTCTGCTAAAGCCATGGTTCATTATCAAGTTATTTCTCTGGGTCACTCTGAGGTCATCTCTTAATTAATAACAGCCCGGGAGGGGGCAAACTCTAGCTTCTCAGCCTCTGCCAGGAAGCCCATCATAGCACCTCTCGTCTGCTGAACACTTCCTGGGTGCCGGGTGCCAGGCAAATTGCCTTCTGCACAGCAGCTTACTTAAGCCTCTGATGACCCCCCAGGGGGGCAGCTACAAGGATCCCCACGTCAAGATGAAGAATCTCAGGCTTGCGAAGTCCAGTTATTTGACCAAGATCACAGCTAATGGGGCCAGCACTGCAGGTAAGTGCCAGAGCCCTTCCCATCAGCCTCTGCGTCACCGAAAACCATTAATCCCCCTTTTCTCTCCCGTGTCACGTGTGTTTATACTGCATACGAGAACAAAAGATGGTTTAAAATTCTCATTTTTCTCACCTGCTGAAGAGCTGGACGGCCTATTGTTCCTAAGCAAGCTGTACCTGGCTCCGGGCTCTCCAGATGATCCCTCCAATCCTCTTCATGTGCCATCTCGGCTTGCCCTCATCCCCGCTCAGGATTCTTTCTGGCCTTTCTGAAAACAACTGGCAACAATTTAGCAACTAGTTTAAATCTCTTCAGTTGGGCTAAGAATCCCCTTCACGGAAGGGAGGGGGGCGGGCCTGGATGGAGCAAAGCAAGAGTGCCACCTGGTGGGACATTTGGGTCACTGCCAACAACGTTCCCTGGGCGAAGGTGGGCGGGCAGGTGGGCTGAAGCTACATCAAGGGTGGCCGGTGTCCACACTGCCTGGGACCATTCCTAGACAACTACAAGAACTAACTCAGACGGTCCAGGCACTAACTTCATGAGGTTCAGGTCTTACTCAAATGCAAGTTTGGACTTTAAAGACATGGCTTTGCGCTCCAAAGCCCAGTGGGATGAGGGTGAGGTAAGAGGCAGGTCATCCAGGCGGGGGCAAAACGGCATCTCATCTTTATGTGAAGTTTTGAAATTCTTTTCATCGTGGATTTTTGGCATTGATTTTGATTTCTTAAGATTGCATTAAAATACTAGTTATCTCAGTTACTGAGTTGGGGCACCCCTCCCTTACATTTTGA
The DNA here is from genome assembly GCF_029215605.1 of Mirounga angustirostris. Taxonomy (NCBI): domain Eukaryota; kingdom Metazoa; phylum Chordata; class Mammalia; order Carnivora; family Phocidae; genus Mirounga; species Mirounga angustirostris. The sequence continues at coordinate 31,656,912 of NW_026991710.1, read as the reverse complement.
CACGCCACAAACACCTCTTGTTTCACCCTCGTATGGGCTTTGCTGAAGTCCTCCAAAGAAGGATGCCGTTTCCTCTCCAAGCTCGGTCTGGACAAGAGCTGCACACAGCTCCTGAGGTTTCCCGGCACACCTGCCTTTGCTCTGTCCCATCTGAGAACGGTCTTGGCGTCACCACACTCCTTCCTACCCGACTCACCCACTCAAGTCAAGAGAAAGTACCTAAACCGGGTACACGCTTCGGTGTAACTGCCCAATAACCTGACCAAACGCAGGTGCCCATCACTAGCCTCGTCGCAGATTACGGCTCTGGAGCCGGCAGCTCACTTGCTTCTGTTTCTGCCGGGTCCCAGAGCACCGGGCCGCGAGTCTGAGCCAAGAGCGCTTGTCCGCACCACGTGCCCTCACCTAACGGTGGCCGGGCCCAGCTGAGGGTCTGCCTTGGGACTTCACTTGCTCAACAATGTCCGAGCTGAATGCCCACATCAGGCCTTATCACCATCAGACTCTGTGTCTACACTGGGTCATGTCAGGCCCCTGGTTCACACCTGAGGCTAGGTGGGAAGTGCTTTACCTGGAACGGATGAGTGGGTTGGGAGGGGCGGTGGTTCTGGAAACTCCTGAATTTTCATGCAAAATGATGTCCATTTTCTGGGGGAGATGGTCTATCACTTTCTTTCCATTCTCCCAGGAGCCGTTGATCCCATAGAGTAAAAATCGCAACAGTCTTTATAAAGTCTTCAGGCTTTATCAAGGGTCTGTGTGAGAAAGAGCAACAAGAAATCTCCTCCCATGCCTGGCCCAGGAAAACCAGTATCAGCGGCCTGATGTGTGGTATATCAGCAGTTGGGCCATCCTGATGAAGGTCCATACGGAAAAACTCTTCTCTCTCACTAAACTGGAATCTCAGCTGGATCCTGAAAACTGGAGAGTCCCTGCTGCCTTCTTTGTCTCTCTCTGTGCTTAAAATCTCTTTCGGCCTTGCTATTGTTCTCGGGCAAAGTTCTTTTGCAAGATGGAGACTTGCCTCCGGAATATCCTTCCACTCTTTTGGCCTCCTTGACTCACCCTTCCAGATCAGCTTTCTCCACATTTCCCCGCAGGGCTGGGCACCTCACACACTCCTATTATCACGCAGATGACTTTTCTAGACTGATTTGCATATTTCTTTCTCCTGCGCTCCAGACTGTGAGCCCAGGAAGGCAGGAGCCCAGTTGTATTCATTTCCTATCCCGGGCTCCTAGCACAGAGTCCATGTGTGTGTGTTGGGCGGGGGGGGAGGGGGGGGGGCGGGGGGCGGTTTGATGGATGAACAAATAAATAGACCCATGAATGAACAACTCCCCCCCCAACACACACACACATACCTCCATGCCTTCATTTCCTCCATGAGGAGAGGGAGGCTCTGGGGGACATTAGCATGCCATGAGACGGAGCCACATGGGGGGGGGGCCCGAGGAGCCGCACCCACACCAGCTGCAGGCCTCCGGGCAGCTGTGTGCTGAGGTCACGCAGTCAGCACCCCACACCACCCTGCGGTGGCCACCACGGCATACCACCTTGCCTCGCCTTCTGTTTGCTGCTCCTGGGTTCAGAGCACACAGTAGGGAGACACCGACCGAGGGGACAAGGCCGGGGGCAAGAAAGCGGGTCACTGGCAGATGCCAACTGCCCTCCCTTGGCAGGGTTGGGGAGCTCCGAATCTTCTCCAGGATGCTCTGTCATGACCATAGTGAGGACCAAAATGAGAAACCGTTGGGCTCTTTCAAAGTGACTTCAACAGCAGATAAAGAGAGCTGAATTTCATGCCCAGAAATGCATTGTCCGTGAACCAAACAGCCAGTTTGACTTGGCTTCCTACCCCCGGAATTAGATTCATGAGAAGTCTGATAAAATCTCAGGCCGGCCGCTTGGAGCTCTGCTCGTCCCAAACACATTGCAGAAGCTGGAAAGAGAGCCGGGAGGAGGACAGGCTCCCCAGCTGGTTTTGTTCCTGCTCTGAAGGGGTGGGGGGGAAGCCTCGGAGGAAATGCGTAGGCCCCAACACAGCTGTGGTCATTACTGAATCATTAGATTTGCCACAAACAAGATAAAAATTTCAAACGACAAAGAGGACTTTTCCGTGGTCTGCCGAATGGGGTTTCTCATCGTGTTCTGGTTCCTTCTGGTGGCAGGGGCTGGCCAGCAGGGTTTCCTCACACCCCGACTGCCTTTGCCAGAAAGCCGCAGGACCCCCTGCGGCCTCTCCCACCACTGCTCCAGCTCCCCTGAATGGGGCAAAGGGTTTCTTTTTTAAAGTAGGTAAATCCGGAAAAGACTCAGGGTTTTGACTCATTGTTTCGTGAGTAACAGCCTGACCTTCTCTTGTCCACTTCTCAGAAGTGCAGGTTTCTTCTGTGAGGAACACAAAAGCCCACGCAGGAAAAGAGAAGAATATTCCAAATTCATGGCTGGGAAAAGGGAAGTCACTTTGCTGTTTGTCCTCAAATGTGCACCCCATTCAAATTCTCCACCTCTTCCAGATGTCTGCTAGAAATCAGCCACTTGTCCCTGATCCTGCAGTTTTCTCTGGTGTGCCTGTCTTATCTGTCCTAGACCTCAGACCTCTTTCTGTTCTCTTTTGTACCTACTAAGTGTGTAATAAATATTATCGACTGATAGAAAGCCTAGAGCCAAATTAAAGTCAAGAGGATTTTTATAAAAACATGAGTCATTTAGAAAGTGTCACTATAGACAGGACCTTTTTATCATGTTTCATCCTCACTGCGATCCTGTAGGGGTGGGTTTTTTTCCATTTTACAGGTGAGAAAATTGAGCTCAGAAGGATTCTGGGAGTACAAACTGCTTCTCAGTGGTGGTGGGTAGAATTCCAGGACGGTCTCACTTGCAAAGCTGTGCGTATCACCTCTTTGGACTTCCCAGGGTTTCAGTGGATGACCCAGGGAAGCTATCAGTAACCAGGACCTAAGGGATCAGGACACTGTGTAAAACACGTCAGGGCTCAGAGCAGAGAAAGGTTCACTAGTGTGCTGAAGTCATTCATTCTTTTCCTGGCAGAGCGGCACGGACCGCCCAGGAAGCCCTCATTCCCCAAATCCCACCCTTGCCCCTACCATGGCCAGCTCTCCACTCCCATCCATCCTAGGTGTGTATCAGGCCAAAAATGTCCTTTGTCTGCTCCCCTAACTAGCCCTGAGCTGGGAGTGTGGCACAGTATGGTGGTTCTGAGGATGTGTGTGACTGCTGACACTCGCCCCAATTGTGCTCATAGCTGATATCCTTGAATCGATCCCAATACTCTTTGCTAGAGAAGATAGACCAGACCTCAGAATCCTTCTCAATACAGCATTCCAGGCAGACACCACCAATCCATCAGCATTGTCCTGAGATTAAGCCTGTGGTTATTGGCATAGCAAATGATCAGTGGAATTTAATTTCCATTCCCTTCTATCTTTCCTGCCTGCCTTCCCCAGTGTTTCTGGGATGGGTAGAGGGGTGGATGGCTAGAGGGGTGGATGGCTAGAGGGGTGGATGGGTGGATGGATGGATGGGTGGATGGATGGATGGATGGATGGATGGACAGATGGATGGGTGGATGGATATGATGGATGGATGGATGGATGGATGGATGGACAGACAGATGGATAGGTGAATGGATATGATGGATGGATGGATGGACAGATGGGTAGAAGGATGGATGGATGGATGGATGGATGGATGAAGGGAAATTGAGTTCTCACCTTACAGAGGAGCCCTGGTTGGCACCACTCCTAATTCTGCTGATTTCACTCAGTGCTGATGCTTCTTTGACAAAACATGCTCTTAGCATGTGGCATTTGTTATAGGAACTGATGAGATTCCTGGGTCAACCTGAGACCACGGAGGATCCTCGGCATCAGCACTTTGTTTCTCACTCAGTCTCATTTCCTCCCCCTCTAACATATGCCTGAGCTTAAAAACATCCACTCACCCCATACTTCCTTCTTCTTTTTAAAGCTCAAGCTGACAAGAGAAATTTCTTCTCCCACTCACCTTTTTTTTTTTCTATACAGAGAAGAAAAAATACTTACAATTCCACTGTGGGGTGCATAGCAATGGCCAGTGATTAAAAACTCTTTTGTGTCTTTGGAGGCATCAGCATCCTTAACCCATGCCATTAGCTGCCTAGAGGTTCTGAATCATGCCATGATTTAGCTATGGATGGGGAAGCATGTTTCTCCAGGGCCTTTTAAGAAGCCCTGGCTTTGGTTTTGAACCAACCAAGTTATGGTGTTATCAGAATATTCTTTACCTAGCAAAATACCCCTTAGTGTTCAAGAGGAAGAAAATGTTAAGAAATTTTTATTCAAGTCCGTTTGAAGAGGAATAAAATAACGCTTATAAAGCAACACTTTTGAGATTTGAGTACAAGTAAATCAGAAGCATATGGATTGTGTGCTGTTAAAACATGCTTTTGTTACCCCAGAAAGGAAAAAATACTTGGGAAAAATATATTCTATAAAATGGCATATATTGGAAAATAGTTGGGGATTTTTAAGAAAACCAAAATGTAGCAGGGATGGTCCAACTCTAGTTATTAATATCCTGGAACCAGCTAGGGAGTAAAATTAGGTGGTAAAATTATTGTACCATTTCTTACTCCAAGCTGGAAATGACATATTTCTCAGATAGTTCTAAAAAGAGAAAAATTATATACTGAGATCTATGAGATGAGGTTTTGTTTTATTGTCTTCGTTTTGATATTCTGATCATTTCTTTTCACTGGACTCACAGTCTGGGAAAGTAAGAGTATGGAGGTAAAGATGGGGTCCTAGAGTCAGACTGTTGACTTGAATCACACCTCTGCCCCTTTAGCCATTGGATCTTCACAAGACATTCACCTCTCCCTGTGCCCTAGTTTCCCCATCTGGAAAGTGAGAAGAAAAAGAAGATGAATTACTACACTTACCACCTGGGTAAAGCACTTGGAATAAATGCCTGATGCACAGCAAGTTCTCAGTAAATGTTAGCTGGTATTATTTGTCATCTCGCCTAGAATGCTAACCACTAGACAACTCTGTGGCTCATTCACACACGTCAAAACTTAACAAACCTTTAGGTAGGCTGACAAAGAGAAAAATGAAATAAAATGAAATGCAAATGGGGACATTACAACCAACTGTAAAGAAATAAAAAATATTAGGAGAGAATACTATGAACAATTGTACACCAACAAATTTGATAATTTATATGAAATAGCAAATTCTCAGAAACACACAAATTACCTAAACTGACTCAAGAAGAAACAGAAACCACAACAGACCTATAATAAGTAAAGAGAGTGAATCAGTAATCAAACCTCCCTATGAAAAAAAAAGTCCAGGACCAGATATCTTCACAGGTCAATTCTACTAAATATTTAAAGAAAAATTAACACCAATCCTTCTCAAGCTCTTCCAGTCACTCAGTTCTTTCAGGACTCTGCCCTCCCTGACCCTTCTATATAACTATAGTATTGCTTCCCCACACACAAATATGCATTCCCTCACCTCAACTTACTTTTCATCATAGCACGGTCACCACCTAATATATACTCATTTTCTTATTTATTTATTGACTCTCTTCTCCCTCTAGAATGTGGGAGCTCTATCTGAGCAGGGAATTTTTTTCTACTGTTGAATTCTCCATGCCTAAGATAGTGCCTACCACATAGTGGTGCCTATAAAAATTTATTGAATAAGTAAACTGTCTCATCATTCTTTTAGTGAAAGGGAATAAAGAGAAATCTAGAGAGGACCTGGATATTGCAGAACTCTAAGATCTAGCTGACTAGAAGGACATGAGCCTTCAGAAGCAGATAACCAAGAAAGTGTTGTGTCAGGAAAACAAAGGGAAATGCGATTTCTGAAGAGCAGGGACTGGTCAGCAGTGTCAGATAATGCTGAGAAATCAAGTACAACGAGAACTAAAACGTCCACTGGATTGAGCTGTAAAAGATGAGTGACCAACTTAGCAAGAAGCATTTGGGGGTATCATAAAGCTAGAAGCCAGAGCCAGTCTGTTTTGAGGGGTAGATGAAGTGGCAGCACATTCTGACAACATTTTGAAAAAGTTTCTTTATTTAAAAAAAAATGAAGATACAGAGATAAGGAAGTTGCTAGAAAGGGCGGGGGTCAAGTGAGGATATTGTTTTTAAGTGGGCAAAATCTGTAAATGTCTAAAAGCCTATGGAGGGAACCCAGCGAGGGGAGAAAAGAAGTTGAAAATACAGGGGAAGGCAAGGTTCCCAGAAGGAAAAGTATGGGAGCCAGACCACAGGACTGGCTTTAGCAAGGAACAACCTCTTCTACACCTTCAGGCTGGAGGAAAACAAGACCCAGAGAGCCCCCATGACTTACCCACCAGCCCAACCAGGACCCAGGTCTCCAGTGTTCTTTTTCCTATGCAGTTTTTTTTTTTTCCCCTCTTGCTCAAATTAGAATGTTCAAGGGGCAGTGAAGAGGAGAGAGGGATAGAAACCAAAACTGGTAAGTAAAAAATGCTGACTGCAATAGATTTTGTCCCTGGAGACTTTCACAGGGAAGGTACTTCTTCCTACTCAGGAGCTCCCTTCCCTGCGCTGTGAGCCCCGTTAGCACAGCATCTCCCTGAAGCCCTCACTCACTCCTCCCCAGGACAGTAGAGGGACTTACCTAATCGGGGAATCTGTGAGAAGAAACGAAGCATGCACAGCCCAGCCCCTTCCTGTGTCTTCTTTTTAGGAAATACCGGAGAAAACATGATCTAAGCGGCTCTCAAACCCACGGCAAGCATAGCAATAAAGCTCTCCACGCCTACCCTGCGTGGAGGCTAGCAGTGGTCTGACTCTGTCTGCGGCCAGCCGGGCAAGTCTGGCCAATATGTGGGATCAGGATTAGGAAGTCCATTTGCCCACAGATATAGTTCACTTTCTCTAATGTCGGCCTTATCAACAGGAAAGATGTTATTTTGGTGTCTCTCGGCCTCCCTCCTTGGTCTTTTTGCTTTTTCCAGTGGATTCAGAAAAAGATGAGGAAGAAGGGAGCTAATTACTCCAACAGAAATTACACTATTAAAATTGGCATGTGAGGGCGCCTGGGTGGCTCAGTCGGTTAAGCGACTGCCTTCGGCTCAGGCTATGATCCTGGAGTCCCGGGATCGAGTCCCACGTCGGGCTCCCTGCTCAGCGGGGAGTCTGCTTCTCCCTCTGACCCGCTTCCCTCTCGTGCTCTCTGTCTCTCGTGCTGTCTCTCATTCTCTCTCTCAAATAAATAAATAAAATCTTTAAAAAAAAAATTGGCATGTGAAACTTGATTCTCAAAATCATTCAAGATATAAAGACCAAAGAAACATATTTTCTGATGTAGTTTAAAAAATGCAAGTGCATTCTTTCTGGAGAACACTCAGAGGGGAGAATAGGAGAGCCTGATTGCTTTCATGGATGTGTAAAACCCAAAGGACCTGCTTTCTTCATTCAGTTGGATCAAAGTACAAAATCACAGTTGATCATTTCTTCAGCTCTTTCCAGGATTCCACTGTTTTCTGTCTGGAAACAGTCATGGCCATATCCACAATTCCAAACTTGAGAAAATGACCCAGAATCATCACAACATGTGAAGAGGCCTCATGGCAATGACCATTCTGTGGGGCGGGGCGGCGGGGGTGGGGAGGAGAAACCTGCCAAAGTACATTCTTCCTTGATGAGAAAAATGCATCAACAATTGTAAAATTAGGTGTTTGGCACCGTGTTGAGCCATGGATCCAGTTTTCAACTCACTTCTTTCCAACTTTGTCAGTGCCAAAGTGTCGATCCTAATAATCATTTCAGAAATAGTCACTGTCACCTTCTCCCATTACTTCGGTCCCAATATTTCAAATTGAAAAATATTGGCCTTGACCATACAACTTCTCTCTGCTGCTCCCAAGTTGCTATATGGAAATTTACCAAATAATCTTGAGGTCTATCAGGGAAGACAAAGATTAGCAACAAAATCTCTCTTGCAATGTTGCTTGAAAGCTATTTTAAGAAACAAAGGAGCTGGGGATTATTCAAAGACTTTATGGCACATCAGACTCCGTGGGAGGTTGGAAGTCGAGGGTGGGAATGTGGGCAGGGACTAAGGCAGCTGGTAAAGGCGAGGCCAGAGGAGACTCAGAGCAGAGGCGTGTGGTCTGCGCACTGGTCCTGCAGTGAATGGCCTCCAACCATCCCACATTCTTGCAATGGTTGTGCAAATTCAAAGCTCGCAGAGAGAGGATCCGGCCCCTTTGGTTTCTAAGAGCAGGCACTTCCCTCTACCACCTGCCCTCCAAAAAAGCAGCCTGTGGTGGGAAGCTCCCTAAAAGAAAGAAGGAGTGCTATTGGAGTGGTGGGATTGGGTGCTGGGGGCAAAGCTGGACGAGTGACCCCCCTACCCAAGCCCCATGGGGGAGTCCTGTGAGCATCAGCTCAGTGGCTTGATTTATTCAAGATGGTTTATTGCATGCTGATCCTGAGAGCTCTCATTCATCCAAATATGCTTCACTACATATTGATTAAGTCCTTCTGAGTAGAGATGCATCAGTGAACAGAACAGACACAGTCCCTGACTTTCTACAGTCCCTGCCTCCTCAAATCATCCACCTCGACTTATGGGCCACTGAGTTCACCCTTGCTGTTAGGAGCCCTCAGTTGCTATAAAACAGTCCCGTCCAAACCCCGGCCCTGGGCTGATAGAAAGTCTGGGCAGGAAGGACACTGCCCGCACAGACTGGAAATACGAAGGACTGAGATCTCTGAGTTCCACTCATCTGCAAATGAAAAAGTGAGCTCGAGCTCAGTGTGGACGCAAGGAAATGCAGAAATGTCACAGGGGACTGATCACCAGCCAGTGACCCTGAGGGGTCTGAGGACCACAGCACAGCTTGCCAGAAACTTTGTACCTACTGATATTGGCACATATTCGTGCAAACAAACATTTCTGTTTCAGTAGATTCTTTTGTAAAACTAATAATTTTACATTCAAAGAATGAGCTAAGCTACCTAAAGTGTGTAGCGTGTGTGTGTGTTCACTAGCAAGCATGAAAAAGAGTTAACTTTTTTCCCTTGTTTTTCATGGTGACATCTGGGCATCCATGGTGGTCAATGTCATGGAAAAATCACAAGCCTTGGGAGCTTCCAGGTCTAATACTCTCTGTTGTTTATCTGTGTCTATGGCCTTGGAGAAGTTTCCTAACTTCATCGAGGTTTGTTTCCTCACTTATAATATTAGAATGATAATATCTATCCTTTGTCATGCACTTACCATGTGCCAGGCACGATGCTGAAAATTTTAAGTGTATTCTAATTTAATTTTTCCTCCAATCCGTTTTGTTTATTTTTTACTTATACTGATTTTGCAAATGAAGAATCAGACCTAGCTCAGCTAAGTAATTTGCCTAAGATCATGAAGCTAGTGCACATGGAAGAGGCAGGATTTTAACCCAGGTGTGTCTGACCCTGGAGGCCTCTATTCTCCAACACCTCATTCTACTACCTTCTTACAGGATATTTCTGGTAGGACAGGTTCAGCTGAAAGTGACAAACACCCTCAACATTCTCCTTCACAATCATCAGGGACTGCAGCTCCTTCTTGTTGCTTTACCATTTCCAGTAAGTGACTTCCACCTCGTGGCCCAATATGACTGTTCACATCCAGTCATCAGGTCCACATTCCAGTTGGCATAGAAAAGAAGAGACAATAAGTGGCATGCTTCTTCCTGTTTAGGACACTTGCAGAATTGCAACACTTCTGCTGACAAGACAGTGACCACACAGGCACGTGTAGCCATGAGGGAGGCTGTGCTCTGTGGCCTTCTCGTAGAAATCCATGTGCCTAGCTAAAAAAAATGTGACATTATATTATCAAGGAAGAAGGGAGAGGTGAGAGCAGAGGGACAATCTCTGGTGTGTGGGGAAGTGGAAACTATGAGGAGGGGCACCCGGGTGGCTCAGTGGGTTAAGCATCTGCCTTTAGCTCAGGTCATGATCCCAGGGTCCTGGGATGGAGCCCTGCCCATCAGGCTCCGTGCTCAGCAGGGAGCCTGCTTCTCCCTCTCCCGCTCCCCCTCCTTGTGTTCCTGTTCTCGCTGTCTCTCTGTCAAATAAATAAATAAAATCTTAGGAAAGAAGGAAAGAAAAGATAAGAAAAGAAACTATGAGGGAGAAGGTAAATGAAGCACCGGGTCCACTGCCTGGCTCAGAGTAGGTCCCTGGAACATAACACGGTCATTTATTATGATTGACCTCTATCAGGCGTCCCGCAGAACACACGCAGAAAACCACAAATTCAAATCAGGGAAGGGAAGGTCACAGAAAAAGGGTAGGAGAGGGAAAGAGTTTTTAAATCACCATGATAGTATGAACTGGGCCTCTTTTTCCACACAAAAGCACCGCCTTTGCTCATTTGCAGCCTCCCGAGGATGGCGTGGAAGGTGATCATGAGAACGTGCCTCAGCAACCATTCCCCCCCCCACACCGCTCCCCCCGCAGCATCCGTGCGCCCCACGTGACCCACGGGATGATGCTATCACAGGTGACCGCCGGGAAGTAATTTCTACTGCAGCAGTTAATGGAAATGCAGTTTTCATTACAGTAAGAAAATTGAAATCCCAGCCAGCCTCTGTGGGTTCCATCTGACCCATTCCTCATTTCTCATAGGATTGTGTGTTGTTTTCATTCCCCTCGTGATTAACCTTTATCATGAAAGGGTAGGGGGAGCCAAGGAATTGAAATCCCCGGGAAATCTCCACATCACACTGCCATTCAGCAATCGTCCTCAACTATCCTGACACCGGGGCTCCCATCAAGTAGGAAAGGGCCGTTTTTAACTTGAGGTGGGGATATTATCTCGGAGGGAAGGTTCCAGATGTCCAGGCTGAACTGAAGTGCCAGACACGCAACCGGTATGGAAGGAAGAGGAGAGAGGAGGAGAGAGGGGGAAGTGGCGGCGCCGAGGGACCCATGTCATTGACAAGTCCTCAGAGGTAGCCGACAACTTCCCTTGGGTGGGAGGTATGTGGGCGTCGACACTATGAATGCCTTTCCACACAAAGCATATTTTCAACTCAGGTTGGCACTGGCTCTTTAAATTGCAGATCATCCATGACTGCACAGAATTTCTCCTTTGTTAGAAAGAAGTTAGCTAAACATGATGCAGACTTGCTCCTTCCGATGCCCCTTTGCTCTGAATTCATGGTCCTCGTCCCTCAGCTCCTGACCTCTCGGAACCCCATGTCCTTTCCTGTCACCGCCCGCTCCTCCCTTATGCCACCCACTCGACAGAGTGAGCGAGGTGCGAATAGTCAAGACGCTCAATTTCGTAATTTTGTTGAGAAAGCAAAAGGGCACTAGACACCCTCCCTTTGGCAGAGGCCCACCCTGTTTAAGGTTTTATCTCTTCCCTGTTTTTTCCTGTCACTGCTCATCATATGACCAAATGGGGCCTGGCTGCCATTTTCTTAGCCCAGAACTGATACTCTATCAAACCATGTGCAAGTAATTTCCAGAGAGGGGACTCCGGTAAAATCAGGAAGGAGCCATTTGAGCAGCGAGTCAGACTCAAACCTACATGTGTTCCAGCCACGACCTACAAGCCTACATGTGTCCCATAACCTACATGTGTTCCAGCCACGACCAATCAACATGAAGTAGTGATGGGGGGCGGGGGTGTCCATCCTGGAGAGCTGAATGCCTTTTCTGTTTGATTGCTCAAAGGTCTTTGCGGAGGGAAAATTGCCTTTTCCCTTATTTATTCATTCACGCATCCTCAAATTCTTCTTCTTGCTCAATCTCTCTCTTTCAGGAGATACTCATTTTGCCATGATTGGCAGAAGTTCCTAGGCACAGGCGCCACATTCATCCGTTAGTCTCTTGGAGAGCATGCTATCCCAACTTGCAGGCAAACTAGGATTCCACGCTGGGGACCATTTCACTGGTCAGTTGGGCTCAGGTTCCCTCTTCAAGCCCGGAAGCTTCCTTGTCCCCACTCTTGCTCTTGAATCCTATTTCATTTGTATCTGTATATGCGGGAGACGTTGAGCCTGTAGATGGCAGGACTGCTAGGAAACCGAAGGAGTCTGGCTCATCCTCATCTTCTCCTTTTGCCTCTCTAAATCCAGTGAGACCATGTGGTGTCCCTCCAAAACCCCAAATACGGAGCTGATCCCTGCTCCTTGGCCTTCTGCAAAAAGGCAGGCCAGCAGGGCCAGCGGACAAGTAGTGGGCCAAGGAAGGAAAGACTCACAGGGGATCGATTTCAGAGTAGTGGGACCTTAGGGATCATCCCTCTTTGTCACTTTACAGAGAAGAGTGCCATCGTCAAGGTTGCATACCAACCCATGGCAGAGCCAGGCCAGAGATGGAACCTCAGCCTCCCAGTTCAGGGCTCTCTTCACTGTGCCCAGGGTGCCTGATGGAATGCTGGTGATTTGTACCAAATGGCACCCCCCAAATGCTAGAGTTCCCAACACCATAGGAAGATACCGAAGGGACATAAAAGGTAGAACCATTGACGGGGGGGAAGGAGGGGGGCGGACACACAGAAACTTCTTTTTCTTTATGGCCATCTGGTGTTCTATTGGCCTCTTCACAAGGTGAGAATTGAATGATCCGAAGGACAGGAGGACAGCAAAAGAAATGAAGCAAGGGGCGCCTGAGTGGCTCAGTCAGTTAAGCGTCTCACTTCCACTCAGGTCATGATCCCAAGGTCCTGGGCTCCATGCTCAGCCAGGAGTCTGCATCTCCCCCTCCCTCTGCCCCTCCCCCTGCTCAGGCTCTCTCTCAAATAAATAAATAAAATCTTTTTTAAAAAAGAAAGAAAGAAATGAAGCAAGAGGGTCAGAAGAACGTACCATGGTGGCTGGGAGAGTAAGCAGTGGAACAAGCTGGCATGGCTCTAAATCCCACTCTCACTTACTAGCTATGGTGCTTAACCTTTGTGCACCTCAGTTTACTCAGCTGTGAAATGGAGATAATCTATGTGCTCCTAAGGTAAGGATAAATGAGCCATTTCATGGAAAGTACTTAGGACAGTACCGGACACAGAGCTAGCCATTGTTCTATTAGTCTGGAAGGAAGCATGAGGAACGCCTGGAGATAGCCACAAGAGCTCTGTCAGGTTGACCCCAAGTAAATCCCCCTCCCTGTGTCTGGTAGCGTTGCTAGGAGAAAGTACAGCGTGATGAAAAGGGCCTGGATTTAAAAACTATGTTAGTTAACGTGCAGCTAAACTGCCATAACAGAGAGGCCTCAAAACACCATGACTTGGGCGCCTGGGTGGCTCAGTTGGTTAAGCGACTGCCTTCGGCTCAGGTCATGATCCCGGGGTCCTGGGATCGAGTCCCGCATCGGGCTCCCTGCTCGGCGGGGGGTCTGCTTCTCCCTCTGACCCTCCCCCCTCTCATGTGCTCTCTCTCATTCTCTCTCAAATAAATAAATAAAATCTTTAAAAAAATAAAAAATTAAAAAAAAACAACACCATGACTTGGGGCGCCTGGATGGTCCAGTGGGGTGAGCTGCCCACTCTTGGGTCCGGCTCGGGTCACGGTCTTGCGCTGGTGGGATCGAGCCCCGTGTGGGGCTCCCGGCTCAGTGCGGAGTCGGCTTCAGATTCTTTCTCCCTCCCCTTCTGCCCCTCCCTGCTTGAGCACACACTCTCTCTAAAATAAATAAATTAAATTAAAACACACACACACACACACACACACCATGGTTTACAGTACAAAGAAGATTATTTCTCTGTCACGTCACAATCCTGATGTAAACTGTGCCGGTCAGTGAAGGAGCTCTGTTTCTTTATGATCATTTGAGAACCTGGTTCTTTCCAAGTTACTGCTCTGCCAACCCCCTCACGATCTTGTCAAACGGAATCCCGCCGCCCCCCACCCCGTCCAGATTTTAGCCAGCGGGTGGAAGGAAGGCGTGAGGGGGAGGCATACCCATGGACTTAAGCCTCAAGCCGCAAAGTGGCACCATGATCTCTGCTCACATTTAACTTGCAAGAATTGTGTCACGTGGTTACAGAACCCCCCCCCCCCCCGACGGCAGAGGAGGCTGGGGATGGAGTCTAGCTGTGCAGCCACGAACCCGGAGAGGAGGGGAGAGAGACCTACGCCTTAAGGACTTAAGCCTCAAGCCGCAAAGTGGCACCATGATCTCTGCTCACATTTAACTTGCAAGAATTGTGTCACGTGGTTACAGAACCCCCCCCCCCCCCGACGGCAGAGGAGGCTGGGGATGGAGTCTAGCTGTGCAGCCACGAACCCGGAGAGGAGGGGAGAGAGACCTACGCCTTAAGGACTTAAGCCTCAAGCCGCAAAGTGGCACCATGATCTCTGCTCACATTTAACTTGCAAGAATTGTGTCACGTGGTCACACACACCCCCTCCCCCCCCCCCCCCCGACGGCAGAGGAGGCTGGGGATGGAGTCTAGCTGTGCAGCCACGAACCCGGGGAGGAGGGGAGAGAGACCTACGCCTTAAGGACTTAAGCCTCAAGCCGCAAAGTGGCACCATGATCTCTGCTCACATTTAACTTGCAAGAATTGTGTCACGTGGTCACACACACCCCCTCCCCCCCCCCCCCCCCCCCCGACGGCAGAGGAGGCTGGGGATGGAGTCTAGCTGTGCAGCCACGAACCCGGAGAGGAGGGGAGAGAGACCTACGCTCAAATCCAGTTCTTTCGATTACTGATGGCGTCTAGGGGCCAGTTATGGAAACTCTTTCTACCTCCTCTAGCTCATCCATTGAACCGGCTCTCGATCATCAGGCGCTCTTTCATTCTGCAAGTATTTCCTGAGCCCCCTACGATGGGGCCGGACTCTGTTCTAGGTCCGGGGGGTGCAGCTTTGAACAAGGCAGACCACGCCCCCTCCGCTCTGACGCGGATTTGCTCTAAGGCTAATGAGGGGCCTTCCGAGGACTTTTTCTTTTCGCTCCAAATCAATATTCATTTTCATATTCTTTTTTTTTAAGATTTTTATTTATTTATTTATTTGACAGAGAGACACAGCGAGAGAGGGAACACAAGCAGGGGGAGTGGGAGAGGGAGAAGCAGGCTTCCCGCGGAGCAGGGAGCCCGATGCGGGGCTCGATCCCAGGACTCTGGGATCATATTCTTTTTTTTAATTGTTTTTCTGAACAAGGACGTCAGATTTATATGCTCTCCAGGCCTCACTAATTTTGGATCTGCCCCTGCTGCTCTCCTGGAGCTAACGGCTTAGCTGGAAGAAAGAAACAGTAAACAAATGCACGTATACAACATCAGAGGCTGCTGAGTGCTACGATGTACGCCAGCCGTCGGGGTGAGGCGAGAGAGCCCTGCTATATTCGGAGACCCTTTCTGGAGTCACGTGAGCAGCCATCGAAGGACGGGAGTTGTTCCTACTTTTTACTAAAGACTAGTGTCATTCACACATCTCTGTGTATGCTGCTGATTGTTTTTTTAGAATTTATTTCTGGTAGTGGAGTTAATGAGTCAGAGGGACAAATGTTTTGCAGGTTCTTGAAATCGTGGGCTGAAACCTCTTTTTTTATTGAGACTTCTCATTAGGATTATAAAAGAAACAGTGAGAGGCGCCTGGGTGGTTCAGTCCGTTAAGCGTTTGCCTTTGGCTCAAGTTATGATCCCAGGATCCTGGGATGGAATCCCGCATCGGGCTCCCTGCTCCGCGGGGAGCCTGCTGCTCCCCCTGCTTGTGCTCGCTCGCTCTCTCTCTCTCTCTCTGACAAATAAATAAAATTTAAAAAGAAACAACAACAATGATAAAGACCTAGATTTCGAGACATTTTAATATCATTTTTTCAGAGCATAGATATGCTCCAGACGTTTAAGGGTTACTTCTATCTGTACTGTCTGGGCTCTCTGCGTCTGAGGTCTTAACTAGCCTTTTTCACCTCCCACACGAAACACCAACATGCCACATTCTTATTCTAGAATTATTTCTTAAGTCCCAGAATTTTAGGGTGAGAAGGAAACTGGGAGATTGCTGACTCGCCCTAAGACTCATTGTGAGTTTATGGTCAAGCTAAGCTAGAGCCTCAATCTCCCAATTCCTGTCTGTAATCAAAACCAGTGACAGATGAAATGGGCCTGCAGTGTTTTGTGACAATAGACCTTAAGGCAGAAGTTTTTAAATAAACACTCACGGATATGGCCTGCCAGATTTACCTGCTTCGTAGGTGGTTATGAGCATTAACTGCAATAACACACATCAAGTCCGTAGCACAGTGCTGGAACAGTGTAAGAGACATTTCAGTGCTAGCCGTGGGTACGACTTTGGTGGCAAAGCCAGGGGAATGTTCCAAGACCAGATGTGGGCCCTGTGGGAAAGGGAGCAGGTGTGGGGCAGTGTGAGGTGGTGTGGGGGCCTGTAGGCATGAACAGAAGACCTCAGCAGAAAGGGGCTGGCCATTATACCCCCAGAATCCCAGGAGCTGGAGAAGGAGTCACATGAGACCACCCAGAGGGATAGAGACCTTCAGCCTGGGTCAAGGGAACCACAGGAGACGGGGCGGGGGGGGGGGGGGGGGCGGGGGGGCAGCTGGAGGCCGTTGCAGAGTCCGTGACAGAGCCAGCTTTAATCATCTGCCAGGCCACCCCACAGAGGCCAGCTGCCGGCCCAAAGGGCTTGGGCCACCCAGCCACGTGAGAATTCTCTTATTCCCTTACCTCTCCCCTTTCTGGGCTTCATTCCAAGCATGGAGGGAAAGAGCAGCTAGTAAGGGGGAGGAGGTGAGTGGAGGGAGAGGCGAGGAAAAGGACCATGCCCCCTTTCCCAGGGCAGGCTTCCAGGATGAGGCAGGTTTGAGCCAAGGGAGAAGAAAAGATTTCAGGCAAAATCAGTTTCAGGATTTTAACTATTACCTGGGACTTGGAATGTTAAGGTCTGAAATGAGGCTACTTTTTTGCAACTCAAAGGATTTTTGTGTTGTCTGAACATGACAGTAAGTTCATCGGCTTGCCCAAGTCAGCATCAGAGGAAGAGGGATTCTGCTGCCATCAACTAAAATTTAAGGAGACCAAGAGGGGCCCCACAAAACGTGGGGATTGGCCCCTACTGCTCTCAGGGACAGAGCGATAATAGACAGATGAAGAGAGAGAGAGTTGCATTTTGTTCACAATCCCTGTTTCGTGCTTTTCCAGTGAGCCAGATATATACGATTTTAATTTTACAGTCGTTCTGGCGATGTCACCCACGTGTAATGTTATTGCCTAAATCATCACTTTCTGCTAATAAGACCCACTTTTATTCCACTCTAGTGCACCCACTCCTGAGTTAAAAGTAATTTTTGGACCTCCTTTTAATCTTCATCTTCCTGATTGCACACATGAGAGTTTTATCTTCTGTAAGCCTTTCACTTAGCGAAGCCTCGGGGAGGTATCCTGTATGCGCCGCCGCGACTGTGAACACTGCATGAGCTCAAGATCGCAGCCACCGACTGCTGATGCCTCCAAGCCACGGAGTCCCACACAGTGTTTTCATGTTCCTTAAGGCCTTCCCCATCACTGACAGATTACATGTAGTCAGTTCATTCATTCATTCATCATTTACTGGATTGGGTACCCCCTTGACGCCAATCACCCTGTGGGGGTGCTGGAGGTACAAACGTGATAGCTGAACAACACACGCTCCCTGCCCCCCGAGGCACGCGCCTTCTACTATTTTCATGATTCGCAGGATTCTAAATTATTGTCGTTAACAGGTGATAAGGACAATGTTGGCATGATCTACCAGGTTCCGTGGGAGCACAGGACGGAGTCACTAACTCTGCTTGGCAATGGGTCGGATCAGTTTCACAGACTAGAAGAGCATGGGGCTAGAAGGATCAGTTAAGACTTTGCCAGGCGGCTGAAGCGGGGAGAGGGGGGCGGTGGCGCGGGCAGAGGGAACGGCTTGGACAGAGGCACCGCGTGAGTCGGGCTAGCCTTAGTTATGCCACAGTAACAAAATGACCCTGAAGTCTTAGCAGCTAAATACCACTAAGATTCATCTTTCACTCGAAGCACAGGTCCAGTGCAGGTCGGCTGGTCAGGGGGTGGATAGGAGGAGTGATAGGCAAGGCTCTGCTCTACGCGGTCCCCTGAGGACCGAAGCTAGCGGCGTCCATACGCTCTTACAGCTGGACCACCCGGAACATGTGGCTTCCAAGTTGGCACTAAAGGGCACCAGAAGCTGTCAGGTAACACACGGAGGGTAAATTCCTCAGCGCGGAGGTGATAGATATAATTTCCACTCCCACTGCGTTGTCTAGAACTAATCCCATATAGTTCACCAGGTGGTGAAATGTACAGGAACACGTGGCTATTCCATGAATACAGTCAAGGTCTCTGCTACAAGCACAAAGGCATGAAACCATTTCCTCAGCTTAGGAAACAGAATAGTTCAAAGTGATTAGAGAAGACAGTGCGGAGAGGCAATAGCAAAAGTTAAGAAAGGTCAGGATAAGATGATGGAAGCTTCTGTGCCGTGCATAGGAGTCTGGACCACTGTATGTGCAAAGCAAAGCTTTTGAAGAGTTTTAAACATAGTATGGTGGTCATTTTTGTGTTTTATTTTTTTAAAAGATTTTATTTATTTATTTGAGATAGAAAGAGAGAGCTCGAGCAAGAGAGAAGGAGAGGGGGTCCCTGCTAAGCAGGGAGCCTGACAGGGAGCTCCATCCCAGGACCCTGGGACCATGACCTGAGCCCAAGGCAGACGCTTAACCCACTGAGTGGCCCAGGCTATGCATATTTGTCTTTTAAGTGCATTCCTCGTGCAGCAGCATAGGGCATGAATTAGAAAGGGATTGAAATAGGAGATGGAAAGACCGGTTTGATTCCTACAATTGTCCAGGTTAAAGATGATGGAGGAACTAAAATAGGGTCGTTGGGGATGAATACGAGAAAGGTTAAAGAGACAGTCAGTAGAACTTCATGACTAATCAGATATGGAAGAAGGAGAAAAATAAGATGACTTTCTCTTCTGCTCTAGATGCCACTAATTAAGTGGCACCAATTAAGATAGGGAATACAGGAGGATGAGTAGGCTTGGGGAAAAGACGCTGAGGGCAATTTGGGACCTGAGTGTGAGTTACCTAATGTGCTTGTTACAAGTTGAATTGTATCCCTCAAAAAGATACGTCCAAGTTAAAACCCCCAAGAGCTCAGAATGTGACCTTATTTAGAAATAAGGTAGCTGCAGATCTAATTAGTTAAGATTAGGATGAGGTCCTCTGGAGTAGATTGGACCCTTAATCTAATGTGACTGGTGTCCTTATAAGAAGACAGCTATGTGACAACGGAGGCAGAGATTGGAGCGATGCATCTACAAGCCAAGAAATACCAAACATCAGAATCTAGAAGGGGCAAGGAAGGATTCTCCTCTGTATGTTTCACAAGGAGCATGGCCCTGCCAACACCTTGATTTTTGACTTCTGGCCTCCAGAACTGTGAGAAAATAAACTTCTGCTGTTTTAAGCAGTTCCTGGTACTTCGTTACAGCGGCCCTAAGACACAGATACAGGTATCCAGGTGGAGGTGCCCAGCTGAAAGTATAGGTGAGGTCAGACCAGTCTTCCTCTAAAAGCCCACGGAGGGATCAGTAAGGAGCACAGAGCAGGCTGGGGCACGTGCTGGAAGAGCTGTATTTTGCCCAGGGTAGAGGGGAGGAAAGGGGAACGGACAGGGAACATCATAATGAAGAGGACATTTGAAGAGGGCTTTGGAGAATAAGTTGGGATCTTTTTCTGTCCTATCTGATGACAAACTCCCGGAAGCCAAGCCTACATATCTGGCAGGTATCACTGGGCACTTTTGTGTTGGGCTCTGTGCTAGGCACGGAGAATATGATAGAGACCAAGCAGGCACAGTCCCGATTCTCAGGCAATTATAATCCCCTGGGGACACAGACTAATGCTGGTCAAAATCAAGTAACCACCCAGAAACACATACAGGCACTCGCTCTGATAAGTGATATGAAGGGACATTACCAAGTGTTAAGAGAACGTATTTCAAGGAAGTTGTTCAAGCCTGGAAGCTGTGAACGGCTTTTTGAGGAAGTGAGGTTTGAGCTGAGATCTGAAGTAAAGGAGTTAATTTTAGGTGAAGGGGGAAAGGGAGGGGAAGAGTCCAGGCAAAGGCTCTGGAGCAGGAGGGGAGGCTCATGCAGATTTGAGGATCTGAAAGACAGCCAGGGTCACTGCAGCTCAGACGGGAGGAGGAGCTGACCCTGGGAGCAGGCAGTAACCACGGTTTGCAGGGTCTTGAGTGGTTTAGTCCTCATTGGCAAACAATGGATAGAAGGGAAATAGCCAGTCAATGACTTTCCAGCTGAGATCCAGAAGGGCAAGATTAAAGTTGTATTTTTTTTTTATTTTTTTAAAGATTTATTTATTTATTTGAGAGAGAGAGAGTGTGTGTGTGTGCAGTCAGGGGATGAGGAGAGGGAAAGAATCTCAAGCAGATTCCCAAGGAGCTCAAAGCCCAAACTGAGGCATGATGTGGGACTCAATCTCCTGACCCTGAGATCATGACCTGAGCTGAAATCAATAGTCGGATGCCCAACCAAATGAGCCACCCAGATGCCCCCTTCAAAAAAACATTTTTAAAAGATTTATTTGTTTTAGAGAGAGAGAGTGAGAAAGAGAGAGAGACAGCATGAGCAGGAGGGGCAGAGGGAGACGGAGAGAATCTCAAGTGGACTCTGCCTGAGCACCGAACCCAACAAGGGGCTGGACCTCACAACCATGAGATCACCACCGTGAGATCACGACCTGAGCTGAAACCAAGAGTCAGACACTTAACCAAACACACCCACCCAGGTGCCCCGCCTCTTTATTTTATTTTAAAGATCACTTTGATGAGAATGGCTGGAGAAAGTCAAGAATGGAAGCAAATAGGGGCACCCGGCTGGCTCAGTCAGTGGAGCATGCAACTCTTGATCTCGGGGTCATGAGTTCGAGCCCCACGTTGGGTGTAGAGATTACTCAAAAATAAATTAATTAATAAACTTGTAAAAATATTAAAAAAAAAAAAAAAGAACAGAAGCAAATAGAACTATGAAACTATTGCACTGGTCCAACCCAGAGAGCATGTTGGCTTGAACAAGGTGGTCCCAGTGACAACAGCGGACTTAGAAGGATTTCTCCAGGCACTCATTGAAGGCAAAAAGGAATTCATGAATGAAATCAACTGTCTGTATGTGCAGCTATTCCATGCTCTTCTCTGTCTTCAGGTTATAAAATACTGTCTCTCTGAGATGTGACGTTGATGCCTGAGTACAAAACATCTTGACATCTGATAATAAAGACTTCATCTCTGAAGAAGAGGAAGTTAAATGGTGTTCTGGGGAGACGATGATACTCTTCTAGTTCGGGAAGGGAACTTCCCATTGAAGAGAGAACAAGAGGTTTGGCCCCCAAAGGCTTTCCCAGGTCATAGTGGTCCCAAGACCCGCCAGCCACCAGGCTTTCTCTCACCTGATATTCCCTAAGGAACGTGACCCACAGGCACCATGTACAAAAGGAATATTCTGTACAGTGGGGCTCCCCCAAGGCACCCTGCAAGACACTATTATCACGTAGAAAGGGCTGATGCTTCCGTAGGTAGGTTTTCCTCCTCTGTTGCACCTACTCTTTAGACATGGGGATGAGAGTGAAGTCGGGACTGTGGCCTTTTCATTATATAGGAGGGTGTGCTTCTTCCCAGGGGCCTGGCCCACGCCTGACGTTCTCCTGAGCACCAGATTTCTAGCTCCTGGGGGAGGCAAAGCTGTAGTCCCAGGTGCCACGTGTCTTGGCCCACTCTTGCAACGTGGGATGTGTTAAGTTCAAATTGTTCGCTCAGTTGGGTACCTCATTAGATGTAAGATGCTGCACCAGGTGGGTCTTGAGTTCCTCTTCCTTCTCCATCATGCCAAGGAAGGATGGAGTTCAGAGGAATGAAAGGCAGCCAACCATCTTCGAACACCTGGTCGTGTCTCACAGCTGATAGAATCTGAAGAATACTGGGGAATTGCTTTGAATCTTATCTTCTTACTCTTGTTCAACAGACATTGGAATAGACTCTGTGGAAATAAAAAAACCCAGACTCTTCACCATAGAGAACAAACTGGTAGTTGCCAGAGGGGAGGCAGGTCAGGGGATGAGGGAAATAGGTGAAGGGGATTAAAGAGTACACTTATCATAATGAGCACTGAGTGAGGTATAAAATTGTTGAATTAATGATGTACACCTGAAACTAATATAACAGTGTATGTTAATTATACTTGAATAAAATAATCAACAATACGTTTTCATCCTAATTAACCATGCAAGAGCTACTAATGAGGTGATACAAATGATTCAATATTATTTAATAATGACATCATATTCACATTTATGCCCAGCTTCCAACGACTCTGAGCTCCCCTTGCCAGACCGAAGGACCTGAGCCTCCCTTTGAAATCTTCCCATTATTTCCAGGCAATTGTGAAGGGGTGTGGGTGTCTTGGCCCCAGGAACCACACAGAGTTCTCCATTGGCTTTTTCTGCAGTAAGTCATCGTTGTTGGAGGCCACCCAACAGACCCTTAACAAAACCTCCCACTCCTGACAGTGCCAAGACTGTCCCCCAACTCTGTGTCACAGCTTGTCATTTGGGTGCCGAGGCCTATGCCCAGAGTCTCACAAAGTCTTTCATGAACACATTTCCTGTAGACTATGGTCCTTGCCCATCTCCGTGGAGAAAACTCGAGCCCGGTTCCAAGGAGGGTGGAGGATAAAGGCCATAACATCCCTGCCTTGTCACCCCTTTTCTGTCTGTGGGACCCCCTGCACACCCCAGGTCCATCTCTCCCCTTTCCGTCACACAAGCCCCAAGCATATCCACAGATATCCGAAGAGCTTCTTTCACTAACTACATCAGAGCTTCATCCCCTGCCTGCCCAGACGCACGCAAGCAAATTAATATATGTATAGAAAAGGAGCCAAAAGGTCACACATCAAGGAGTTTTCACAATGACAATGATCTCTGGAGGATGAGTGCTGGGGTGTTTCACATTTTTGTCTGCTGACATACCCACTCGCTTTGCTTTCTTGTCATTATTTTATCTTGCAATGCTTTTTTAAAAAATTCCATATTAATATACATTTTACATTTTATTATCTAATGCTTCCATTTTTCAAAATCACTTAAGATATTAACATTTGGCTGATGACTGGAAACCCTCCAGTTTATTTTTGGTCTTCCTAGAAGTTGCTTTGGAGGCTTCAGGAACTGTTCTTTGAGCATTATCTGGCTCTCCATCTCAACCTAGTGCGGAAGCTGGTGAGAGCATCTGGGAGCCCTCGCAGTGTGCCAGGCGCTGTGCCCAGTGCTTTCCATGCGTTGAACCAGGCCGCCCTCCCAGGAACTCTGCGCCCTCACCGCAATCCCCGCTGCCCTGAGGACCCAGCTCCTGAGAGCCTATACAAACTACAAGGCCGCACCGGGTGGATACCAGATGCGCGGTGCAGAGACGCACATTCTCCAGGAGACAAGAGGCCTAGAACCCTCCCGGGTGGGGGTGGGGGCGGTATCTGGTTAGGGTACCACTTTGGGGGCTTCCATCTCCCTCTCTCAGGGAAACCTTCCTCTTGGCCCAGATTCCTGCCTCCGGGAAGAAACCGACAAGGGCTGGGCGCTCCGAGGAGCCTGGCCCAGCCCGAACGCACAGGCTCTCGCCCAAAGTCAGCCGGACTCAGCCAGGCCGCTTCAGAGCCCTGGGGCCCGACCCCGCCCGCCCCACCCAACCTCCTGGAAGAGCTGAAGGCCACGGGCGCCGAGAACCAGCTGGCCCTGCTGGGATGCGGGGAGGAAAAACCCCGGCAGCTGCCGCCTAATTGGCCTTCGAAACCGGGAGAGGCTTCCAAGTGCAGAAATGAATTAAAGAAGCTTTTTTCCCCGCTTCGGGGTGGAGTACCAGCTCCAGGTCTCCACCCGAGTCACACCCTAGCTGCGGCTATTTATAAGGTCTAAATGCCAGCTGGAACCTGCCAGGGTGAAACAGAAAACAGAGGGCTGGGCCCGAGGCAGAGGCCCCCGGGGCCCCGCGGGGAGCAGAGCCGGAGCGGAGCGGAGAAGGCAGGGGGAGGGCGCAGGGGGGAGCCAGCGCCTCCGAGGACCGTCTCGCCCCACCCAAGCCGCGCGGCCCCAGCCCGCCGGGAACTTGGAGGGCAGGCTCTTGGATGCTTCGCGGACATTCCACAGCCTGGGGCCCAGGGCGGGGTGCTGGGCAGGGCCCCGGGGCTGTACCTGCTGGATACGGAGCAGCCTGCGGGGTCCAGGAAAGCGGGGCTGGGCCGGCGGGCCGGGGCGGGTCCCGGCCGAGGCGGTGGCGCAGAGGACAGAGGCGGGGACGCGGGGGCCGTCCCGGTTTCTGCTTCTCTGACCTGGCGTCACCTCCTGCGCGCTGTTAAGCTCCGCTTCCTTGTTTGTGAAACCCGGGTGGGAATTAAACCAGCCGGGGAGGATTTTTGAGACAACTGAACGGACAGTAAGGCCTCGGCCCTGAAACAGGAGCTGTTGCTCTTGGACCTTCTGCCAGGTGCAAAAATGCCGCTGCGCGGGCCGCGGTCTGAACCGGAGACTTGCAGGGCAAACCAGGTCCCCCTCCTACCGGAGGGCTGAGGGCGTGGAGAGGGATCACGTCGCGGCTTCCCGGGTCGTGCGCCCCCGAGGCACCTGACACACTCCAGGTGACGTCCTGCGGCCCCAGCCCGGCCGCTCTGCCGGGGATGGCTTCCCCACCCAAAAATAGCTCTCCTCTCCTTCTCTGGGGAAATCCTCCCCTCCACTCTCCCCTTCAGGACCTTTCCTGACCCTTGGAACATAGTGGAGCTCCTTCCAGAGTTTCTAGAGTAGCCTTGTCCTGTGAAATGCAGACCACGCGGGTCATTTTAAGTTTCCCAGTAGCCACACTGAATCAGAGTAAAAAGAAACAGTGAAGTTAATTTGAATACATTTTATTTAACCCAATATATCAAAAATAGTATCCTTCCAGGGCGCCTGGGTGGCTCAGTTGGTTAAGCGTCTGCCTTCGGCTCAGGTCATGATCCTGGAGTCCCTGGATCGAGTCCCACATCGGGCTCCCTGCTCAGCAGGGAGTCTGCTTCTCCCTCTGACCCTCCCCCCTCTCCTGCTCTCTCTCTCTCATTCTCTCTCTCAAATAAATAAAATCTTTTTTAAAAAATAGTATCATGGGGCGCCTGGGTGGCTCAGTTGGTTAAGCGACTGCCTTCGGCTCAGGTCATGATCCTGGAGTCCCGGGATCGAGTCCCGCATCGGGCTCCCTGCTCAGCAGGGAGTCTGCTTCTCCCTCTGACCCTCCTCCCTCTCATGCTCTCTGTCTCTCATTCTCTGTCTCAAATAAATAAATAAAATCTTAAAAAAAAAAAAATAGTATCATTCCAGAAACATTATTAACAAGACATTTTACATTCTCTTTTTCTGCTGAGTATCCCAAATCCGCTGTGTAGTCTACACTTCTGGAATCCCCGTTCCCACTAGCTACGTTTCAGGTGCTCGGGCTGCGCGCGGGCGCCTGGACTGGCCAGTGCGGTCCTAGAGCGTTGGCTGCGTTTGCCATGGGACAGGTCAGGGTGGTCTCCAGCCGGGTCTTGGATGGTGGCGGGACGGGAGCAAGGGGCTACTGCCGGTGTGGGGAGGCGGGCAGCAGAGCCGGGGGTCTGGGAGCGAGTTGGAGACAGGACGTCTCTCCTGTCTTCTCCTCGCGGGGCCCCTGACCGCGTGGGTATTCGTGTCCCGGTGCGGAGGGGGTCATGCGCACTGTGAACAGAACAGAAAAAGCCAGTGGCCCCCCCCAAAGATCTGAAGGACCCTGGGCCACTGAGACTTCTGCTGCCCGAGGACACGGGTTCTGCACCTCCCCTCAAGTTCACAGCTGGAGGGAGGCTTTCAGGGGAGGCCAGGCTGTCACGGTTGGGGAATAAAGGGATCGGATGGGAGAAGAAACCGAAAGAAAAGAGACGGGAAGGGGAGAATCTTCGAACCACCTTGGGGACCCTGGCAGCCTTGTCACGTAGCCTCGGGAACTGGAAAAGCGTCTTTGGCTTCCAAAGTGTCTGCAACACTGTTAGGTTTGTGGCCTTCGAAGGCTCGGTGTGCCTCTGCCCTTGAGAAACAGTTTCCAAACACATCACATGAAAAATATTTCCTTTTGGTGCTCTGAGGGCCTGAGCTCACTGAGGGCTGATCCTACCAGGGAATGTGGAGGAGGGCACGCCCTGACTGGTAAGCTGCCGCCGTAGCAGCAACCCCAGGATTATGATCCCTGCTTGGTGCAGAAAATGCTAGAACTTTCTAGAAGATTCTGGATCGGGCCAAGATGGGACTTTGTGGCTGGTGCCTGCTAGTCCTGAAGCCACGGAGGTGACGACCCACGGGTTTGCATAGGTCCCCACCCGCCAGGGGCCTTCCCGAACCTCGGGTTGGCCTGGCTTTCTGACGCATTCGCTCCCCTCCTTTGACTGCCCATCATGCAGACTGCCAAGCTAGTTACTGAGAGGATCTGGAATCTGGGGAGTAAGAAAAATCACCACCTATACTCCAGGGAATGTTACAGGGGCAGTCTGGGGGGCAGTTACCCCAGAACTGAGCCAGTGGGCAAAGGTGGGGGGGTGCTCCCTTGGTTTTGCCTGGGATACTCCTATGCCCATCTGAAAAAACCTACATGGACACCTTGTCCCAGAAAACATAATTTCCCAGAGAAATTGCTATAGCAGACTCCCTTGAAAAATAATTTGCTTTCTTCTTATCACCATAAAATCTCAAAAATTAACATGCTGAGGAAATGGGGTTCTTCCGATAACTGGCCTCTTCTGATTAACAGGAAACTGTTTTTATTTTAACCAGTGGTGCTGAAAATCTCTGTCTCATGGACCAGTGCCTGGCCTGTTTTTAATCACACAGGACCCTGGTGGGCTGCGAGGCACTGTGAATCCAGATGGCATGGGCCGTCGAGGCAGAACACAGAAGCCGCTGAGTCAGAGCTGGTGCCAGGCCTGCTGCTGGCATTTCGTTTCTGTTTGGTTTTAACCAGACCCTTTAGAAGAACTCATTTCGTTGTCGTGCGTCCCTTTCCCTAAACGCAAAGCCTAAAAATTCCATTTGAGGGCTCAAGTGAACTGGGTCCCACTTGAGAAGGGGTCTCTCATTGGAGCAAAACGTCTGGCTCCCATCTAGCGCCTGACCATATTTTGACTATGCGATGACTTTAGCATTCACTTGGCAAGGGCATTTCCATTTGGCTCCCCATGAAGTCACAGAAATTCTAGTTATTTCTGTAGTGTGCTATTGCCTGGTTTATTTATAAGAACCATCCATCGGGGCTGAGCTGTTCTGTGTCTGGAGGCGCTTATATTATCACAGTTATGAAATGTTTATTTTCCTTGATCTGCTTAAGCTGATACAGCACTTTTGAGCCATTAAGAATCTTGTAAATCAAGATAGTTTAGATAGGGGATGATTTTTCTGATGCGGGCTAAGTCAGCTGGATCAATGCCTCTCCCTTGATTGGGCTCTTACATTAAATGGGTGTGACTATCACATGTTCCTTTGAGAAACAGTGTTGCCTAGTTAGGAAGATTTGCTGCCAGCCCACTTTGTTTCTTCTGGCTCATACCCCAGCTGGGAAGTGTAGCTTCCAGACCTGGGGAGCTGAGGCCGCCCCAGCGCTGAGGCAGAGGAACCCGTGATGAATATTTCAGGGCCACTATTCGCAAAAAACATCGAGGACAAGAAGCCCAAAGAACATATTCCAAATTAATGAGGGTTGCACGGGCTCACAAATTTAAAACTGAAACACCAATCTATTTGAAGAGCAATCTGGCCGTGCCTATCAAACATGGAAGGTTGCACTTGTTCAGCAAAGATTTGAGAGCTTCTTCTGTGTCGGGAGCTGTTCCTAAGAGCGAAGACCGGCGTTGCCCTCACGGACCTCTGCTTTCCTGGGTCGGGGACAAATAGAGAAGCAAACAGCTATGCAGCACTGAGTGACGCGGGCAGGGGAGCAGGGGAAAGGGAGAAAGACCACAGGGGCGGATGGGGTGGGGGCTCCCCGCTGGGGTGGTGGGGGCGGCCACTCGGAGGAGGAACATTTGAGCTGAGACCAGAATGAAGTGAGCACAAGCCAAGCGACCGTCTGGGCGAGGAGCTTCGAAAGCAGAGGGAATAGCAAGGCGAAGGCCCAAGAGTGTGCGGGCAACGGAGCAGAGAGCCGGGTGCATCTAAGGACCAGCAAGTGAGGGGGAGAGGTGGGAAGGGAGGGGACACGAAGCAGGGGTGGGGTGCAGATCGCAGAGCGCCTTTCAGCAAACCGTCCTCCATAACCATCCTCTCTCCTTCCTTTTAGTAATAAAATCCCCTGCTGCCTTTTCGGGGCTCACGAACACGGTGCTGGAAATCCCGTCTTCCTGCCGCTGGTGCGACCGGGTGCGGCTCATCTGTCGGGTTCTTGTCGACGGGGCCATGAGTGGAAACCATTTCTGCTACTGCTACTTCTTGGTTCGGTGCTCACAGGGTGAGCAGTGTTGGCTCTTGTCCCTGCCTTCTGGTGGCACCACGAGCAGGCGCCGGGGAGCCCACCTGGTCCAGGAGGACAAGGGGAAGCCCCCCCACCCCCACCCCAGGGAAGGTCCCAGGCAGAGGTTTGGGAAGTGTGGTCCTGGACCCGCAACATCGGCATCCCCTGGAAACTTGTAGAAATGCAGATTGTGGGGCCCCACTCCAGACCTACTGAATTGGAAACTTCGGGGGTGGGGCCCAGCAATCTGGTCTAATAAACCTCCGGGGGATTCTGATGCAGTCAGGCTTCAAAACCGCTCTCCTAGAGCAGCGTTTCTCAGGATCAGCCGTGTCGGCTCTGGGTCTGTAACCCCTTGTGGGGGGGGTCTGTTTTCAGCAGCGTCTCTGCCCTCTACCCACTGGAAGACAGGGGCACGCAGCCCGCCTGTCCCCCAGTTTTTTACAACCCAAAAGGCTTCCACAAACACACACATGGGTGTTTCCTGTGAGATGCATATCAATTTTTGGAAGAAGAGCTGATATACTTAGTAAGGGTGATTACCTTCGGGTTGTAGCACGTGGGGAGAGGGGGCTTTGGAGAACTTGGCTTTCACTTTGTATGTTTCTGTGGTGTGTTTTTACCATGTGTGTGTAACAATCATGTGGAAGAATGTTTTAGAAAGACCCCGTTGGAAAAGTGGACACTAGGTCTCTTTACTGTAGTTCTGAGACCAACTCCGGTGTGGGAGCTTTTCCACCCCACCGAGCAACTCAGACACCAGCTGGGCGGCCTGCAATTCAACTCAGTTTGTTCACTGTCCACCTGGAGATGGTGTCAGATCCCACAGGTGGTGGGCTCGGTCCTACAAGACTATCCCCCCACCTCCTCCTTCCCACTTCGGATGCCGATAACAACTGGCTACAGATCAAAGTCCTCATGACCCCTTCCCTGGAGTCAGCTAATTTGCTCACAGAACCCAGGCAACCAGTTTAAGTCTGCTTACTACTGGTTTATTATAAAAGGCTATATATAACCCAGGATCAGCCAGGTAGGAGAGATGGGTAAGGTATGGGGAGAGGGTGTGGAGCTCCCACGTTCTCTCTGGGCATGGACTCTTCCAGCATCTCCACGTGTTCGCCAAACCAGGAGCTCTCTGAACCCTGTCCTTTTGGGTTTTTATAGAGGCTTCCTTTCATTGGCATGATTGATGAAATCATTGGCCATTGGTGACTGATTCAACATGGGGAGGAGGCCTCTTCCCTCCTAGGAAGTCAGGGGGTAGGACCTAAAGTTCCAACCCTCTAATCATGTGGTTGGATCCACTGGCAACCAGCCTCCAGGCGCTTTCCAAAAGTCACCTCATTAACCTCACAAATGATACCTTTATTGCTCTCACCACAGGAACTTCCAATGGTTTTAGGAGCTCTGTGCCAGGAACTGGGATAAAGAACAAGTATGTTTCTTATTATAAATCACAATATCACGTCTACTACAGGACTTAGTATCCTTAACACATGCTAACATGTGTTTAATCTCCAAGAGGAGCAACATCCAAAATGGCGTGCCTCGGAACACTGAGACCCTGCTTCCTGGAGCCCTCCAAGTCCAGGACACAGTGAAAAGCCGCGAAGTCTGGTCACGGCCACAGAAGTCTGTTCTGGGCATTTCGTTGGAGTGAGACTGCTCCTCCCACATTCAGTTGAGAAATGGGCCTTGAGACAGGACAGTTCCTGCAGGCAACTTTCTTGGAAGCAATTCACTCTCCAGAAAAAGCCCCACAGGTAGTCTGGGTCTCTCTGGCCTGTGCCTCCCCTGGTGGATGAGCTACCTGCAAGGTCTCCAGGAGCTGGAGGAGGGGGCAGTGTTTGGGGTCCACTGCCCCAGGTGCATATTCACCCTCTGCACCCTGTTCCCACGTGGCCTGGACAGGGCCGTGGCCCGCAGCGTTCCCTGGAACAAGGCCAGCTGTCGGCCTTGCAGGGTCCCTCCCGACTTTTGCCTTCTTCCGTTCCCTCCAATGTGTTGGCAGGTTTTTCTTCTCCCCCTCATCTGCCCCTTTTCAGAGAATGGGATGGAATGAGGGAGGGGGGGGGTTAAAATTTTAAATCCTGGTGATCAGTCGTTCTTAATCTTCTTTACTAATTATCCAAAATCTCCTCAGGCACACGGCGCACCCAGTGACCTACCGAAAACACTGGCAGTTAACCAAGCCCACCCTTAAGCCCTGGCTATGAAACCACAACGGCCGTCACTCCACAGCTGCAAGGGATCAAATCCTGACTTGCCTTCCCTCCAAGAGTTCATATCATCTATGGGGCTCATCACAGCGCCTGGCACCCGGTGGCCGTTCTTTTAGCGATTATATCGTCATATCCTACACTCTGCGTTTCTCACTATTTAACAGTCTCTGGAATTATTTAGATTTTCGATGAACAGATCCATACCATGAATGAGGTCCAAAGAGAGAAGTCAGTGGCACAGTCCACAAAGGTCTTCAGAGCAATGGGAGAAGATCAATACTAAAGAGATAAAGATAGTAGGTCACTAATAAGGCGATTCTCCTCACAGTGTTGTTGCTAACACAGCTGTCTTCCACTCGGTATTTGGCCATTGGGATTCCACGCCCCGCTCCCCGCACACACACACAAAACAAGCGGTTCTCAAGCTTTAGCAGGCACCCGAATTCCCCAGAAGACTTTTCAAAAAGATTGCCAGCTCCACATTCTAGGGGTAGAGCCAGCAAATTTATATTTTTAACAAGTTCTCAGATGACGCTGATGCTATTGGTCTGGGGATTACACTCTGGGACCCACTGCCCGACACATGGATTCAGAACCCAACATTTAAAAAAGTGCATTCTGCCCAAATCAGGTCATGCGTCCAGCTCGTCACCCTCAATCACCGTCTGTCACGTCATTCATTGCATTCGCTTTGTGGCATCCGTGCATCTGTGGGGTACGCACCCTACGTCCTTCAGTAGGTCACCATTACAAGCACGGATGGGGCTGGCTAAGGACAAAATCCCGGTCAGATGATTAAACCCCTAGCGTGTAGGCTCCCTTCAAGCCATATAATTACAGCAGGGCTTCTCAAATTTGGTCAAGCTTTAAAACCAGAGGGGAGCTGAAAAAAAACAAGATCTAAACAAAACACAATGTCCAGGCCCCACCCCAGAGAGCCTGAGTTTACCAGCCTGGGCTACCCACAGGCACTGGTACTTGAAAACAAAGATCCCTCCAGGTGATTCCAACCGGGGCTGAAAACTACCATCTAGAGGTCCTCCTGGTTTCATCTGTTGAATCAGCCCCACCGAACTGTCCTCTGTCCATGTAACTGATTTATTTAAGCTTTAATAAGTAAGCTTTAAGTTATTGATCTACATGGTTACAAGCTTTGCTGATATCAAGGTATGTGTTCCTACAGCTTTCCATCTTCTTTTTGGTCATCCCACTTTCAAAAACATAAAATTCTATTGGCCTTAGGGAATCATACTAGTTTTTTTTTTTTTTAAGATTTTTATTTACTTATTTTATTTATTTATTTGAGAGAGAGAATGAGAGACAGCATGAGAGGGAAGAGGGTCAGAGAAAGAAGCAGGCTCCCCGCTGAGCAGGGAGCCCGATGCGGGACTCGATCCCGGGACTCCAGGATCATGACCTGAGCCGAAGGCAGTCGCTTAACCAACTGAGCCACCCAGGCGCCCGGAATCATACTAGTTTTTAAAGATCACCTTTTAACTATGGTTAGAATTTGTTGAGGAATTTTGCCTGGGGCCAATGTCAAGCCCACAGAGTTGGATACGCTTTGTTTATATCATCATAATGTAATGATAGCTAACATTCATTGCTTAACTTTGTCTCAGTGATGGTGCTCAGTGCTCTTTATAAATATTCAAATAATCCTACGAAATGGCTATTTCGGTTTCTATTTTATGGACAGGGAGCCAGAGTTGAATCCGGCTGACTCCAGTGCCTGTGCTAGCCACTAGATGTTGCTTCTATTTGTATTTGCCAGGCTCCATCTTGTTCCTCAAATGCTTTACGGCGACTTTCAAAGATATTAAAAATAGGAGAAAGCATGAAATCACTGCAGTAAAGTAAGAACAGCAAGGGTCAAAATGAGTCATGGGTCAGAGCAAAATGCTTGCACGTTTGTTAACTGAAGGGTCACCGATTTAAAGATTTTATTTTTTTATTCATTTGACAGAGACAGATACAGCGAGAGAGGGAACACAAGCAGGGGGAGTGGGAGAGGGGGAAGCAGGCTTCCCACTGAGCAGGGAGCCCGATGCGGGGCTTGATCCCAGGACCCTGGGATCACAACCTGAGCAGAAGGCAGACGCTTAACAACTGAGCCACCCAGGCGCCTGAAGGGTCACCGATTTGGCTTTGAGTGTTCTGGAAATGTCAATGCAATATTCAATTGCACCGCTGACATTGGATTAATTAAACACAAATATAGCTCAAGAGAAGTACCCTGGAAGCCCCAGGGCTTCTCGAAGAAGACACTTGAAGAAGATTCCAGGAATGTCTGCAAGAATATTCTCATGATCCACACAGTCAGGAGCCTCACAGGTCTCAACAAACCATCGTTTACACCATCCACTTCCTCCCTTATCTAAAAAAAAAAAAAATTGGGAATTTTGGCTAGCTTTATAATTCTTTAGTGATTTCTACATTCCTGTTTGCAGGACCTCTTCCACCATTCTCAACTCATTCCAAGAGAATATTCACAGCAACTGAGCGACTCTTTGCTCACGTTTCTTCAGTACCCCAGAATGGGATGTGAGCAGTCTGGATTTACTTGCAGAGTTTCACAGTCTCTTGACCCATCTTCTCTCTTGGGCTCTAAGGCCATGAAGTCACGCCTAACCTAAGGAACATCTCCTCCCTGCTGGTTTCCCCTTGCTGAAATGGAAGGGGAAACATGGAGCTGATATGGCCGTGTGCCGTGAGACCCACACAGACCCAAACAACCAGGTCACTCCCTGTCCGGTGCCCATCACAATGTCATTTCACCTACTCATTCCTCCCTGTAGCTCGACGCAAAGTCGAGAACAGCAGATTCCCTTGGACCAGTTGAAATAGCCAGTGGATGAGACAAATATTTTATCATTTATATTTACAGACTATACAGTAATGGGAGTTTTATCTTGAAAAATAGTGGCATTTCCTTGCCATCTGAAAAAGACATAGTGTTAAAAGTGCATTGGAGGGGCGCCTGGGTGGCTGCATTGATTAAGCGTCTGCCTTTGGCTCAGGTCATGATCGAGGGTCCTGGGATCGAGCCCTGCGTTGGGCTCCTTGCTCAGCAGGAAGCCTGCTTCTCCCACTCCCTCTGCAGGTGCTCCCCCTGCTTGTGCTCTCTCTCTCTGTCAAATAAATAAATAAAATAAAATTTAAAAAGTGCATTGGGATTTTTAAAAAAAGATTGAGAGACGGCATGAGCAGGGGGAGGGGCAAAGGGAGAGGGACAAGCAGACTCCCTGCTCAGTGGGGCTCTATCCCAGGACCCTGAGATCATGAACTAAAGTCAGGCGCTTAACTAACTGAGCCACCCAGATGCCCCTGGATTGGGACTTTTAAAAAGAGGTCTCTTGGTACAAGAGTCAAGGTTAGCATAGAATTATGCATCATTTGGAAAGTACTCTTCCAACATCAAGCTGCCCAGAACACTCACCAAACTCCTCCTCAGCTGCTGCTTTTTCTTATTCTTGGGCTCTCATCTTGAATACCAGCTCCTGAGCTGAGCTTTCTCAGACCACTCTATGCAGGGAGCCCCCACCCCCTGGTTGATTTGTTTCAATTACCTATCTCCCCTGCTAAACAAAAGCTCAGTGATGGCAGACACTTACCTTATAGTCCCAGGACCTCCATCAGGGATTGGTTCAGAGGAGGGGGCACCGCAACCATTTGCTGGACAGAGTGAAAGCAGGCAGGCAAGCAAACGGGGTATCAGAGGCTGCAGAGTTAGGGCCCGAGAGGCGGGCCGGTCCAATTCTTCATTATGGGAAGACAGCAGGTGATAGTGATCTTAGGAATGATCACAGAAGCAGAAGGGGGAAAGCGAAGGATCCTGAGTGAAAAAGTTCACTTTGTCCTTTCTAATAACCCAGCCATTTAGATAATTTGAGCATATGAAATTAGGAGTAAAGTGACTGCCATGTACCTCAAAGGAAGGAAAATGGATCGTGCCATGCTTGGTAGAAAGTACAGGAAGGCCTGAGGTGGGCAGAAATTTGATGTCATTAGATGGACCCCTCCCCGCCCACCTCAAGCAAGCTTGCCTCTACTTCCCTAATGTGCTACTTCACCATCTGCAGATTCCTCAAGATGGGACCCAGGAAGTCACCCTGCAGGGGGCTGACAACCACAGCCAGAGCCTAACAGTAACCATTCAGCTTTGCCTACAGTTGGAAGAAATGAGAAACACAGAGTTTTAGAAAGAAATGCCTAGAAGAGCAGGAAGAAGATACCCCCAAATTGGTCGACAGATCTGCATATGGAACAAGGCAAAAACAATGGCAGGACATAGCCAGAAGGCTGAGGAAAAGCCGCTGAATCTGGGAGAAACAATGTGACAACGTTGGTCCCCCCCCACCCCCCGGTCCAGGGTCAGATAGTCCAGGCTATCTCCCTGGTTCTGAGCAAAGGGCACCGCAGCAATAAAGTGCAGTGAATCACAGGCGCTATATTTTTAACATGCGAGCCATCCAGCTCCTCTCTGCTCTCCGACAGGCTATCTGGCTCCCCCAGGGGACTGCAGCGGGGACAGGGGACTGTGGCGGGGGCAGAGGACCACGGCCGGGCAGAGGCGGGCAGTGAGACCGTGAATCTGCAGCAGGACGCGGGCAGACACAGAGCCACAGCCTAGAACCTAGTCCACCCCTGCCCCATAACCGAGAGCAGAGGGCTCCAACTGGGGGAGCCCAAGACAAGACTGCGAAGTCCTGTGGAAAGAGCTTTTCAGAAAAGAGGTTTGGAAGTGTTGCTGTGCTTAGGTCATCTCTTGGCCAAGAAACATGTAAACGTTGCTCAGTCTTGGAGATGCTTTTATAACTTGCTCAAAACTTTCCAAATGAAGAGTTTGAGTGCTTTAAAGTCCTTGGTTAAAAAAAAAACAAAAAACATAAAACATAAAACTGTAGCATGTTTCGGTTAGTTTGCATTATTAGTCAGCCATGAGAGAAGATGGAAATTTACTAGCTGGATTTCAACAAACACCTGTGCATAATTGTTGAATAAAAGTGAATTAATGACCAGCAGTGCCCTTCCTCCGTTTAGAATGTGGAAGCCATCTTTTTCCAGCATTAAAACCAACAATCAAACTAGGCTGACCTTGGGAACTGACATCTGTATTATTGTGTCACTGTCTTAAAAATGTTTTTAAAATGATCAGGGGTTCATTGTTCTCCTTAGAAACACTAGAGGGGCACCTGGGTGGTGCAGTCAGTTAAGCTTCTGCCTTCAGCTCCGGTCATGATCTCAGGGTCCTGGGATCCCACTGAACGTCCGAGGCTCGCGCTCAATGGGGAGTCTGCCCCTCCCCCCATCTCATGTGCACACTCGTGCTTGCTCTCAAATAAATAAAATCTTAAAAAAACCCATAGGAGATCAACATTTTAATCAATATTTTTAAACTATTTTGTTTCAACTCATTTAGATTTTCCATTTCCTGATAAAACTTACTCATGTACAAGGTGTTTTAATATGCACAGAGTGGTATAAATTCAAAGTTTGCTAATAAGAGTTCACAACCAAAATGGTTGGTTATTCAGTTCAGAGACATAAAGGCAGATACTATGAAGCCTGGATACAAGAATATTGTTCCTCATCTTTTATCAGTGTCAAATTGTCCAAAGAACAACTGTTGTGGTTGCTCCATAGCTCTTCCACTTCCCTAATCATGCTAATCTTTTCCAAAGATGGCAGCAAAAAACTTGACATAAATGGAAAGTTTCGCTTCTGTAAAACCAAAGGGAATTCTGTGTTGTTTTAAAAACATTACAGTGCAAGGGTTTTCAGTCTCAAGGTAAAAAAGAAACAATTATCAGCAGCAAACACTGTACCTAATTTAGACCCTGGTGAGGTAGGATTCCTCCACGTCCTTGTCCACAGATAGGAGTGAGCTGGAGAGCGCCCCACCCCCCTTGGCTTTAACTCAAGGCCCCTGAGATGTAGGAGAGAATCTGATCTGGGCTTCCTACTGACACAGATCATCCTTGTGAGAATGAAGCAGACCTTCGTTGCTCTGCATCGTGCTTGAGGTCACCAGAAATGATTTCCGAAAATCACGGGAATTAAAGGTGGGTGGTGTGGACTCTTAGGCAGTCAGAGACTGGGGATCTAACTCTGATCCTGTAGCTAACCATTAGGTGATCTTGAACATCTCATCATCTCACTCAGTGTTTTCCTCTATCAAATGAGGTTTTCTAGTAGGTTTTCCTAGTAGGAAATAGAAGGTTCCCTGCAGCTTTCCCAGTCCAAGATTATTTTGAGTCATTACAAACCCCGAAAGTAGAATCAACGTAAAGACAATGTGGCCTGTAAATTATTTTTACCACATAGAGTTTCTAGATCTTAATCTGCAAAACATTTGGTGACACCTGACAGAGGC
This sequence comes from Mirounga angustirostris, assembly GCF_029215605.1. Taxonomy (NCBI): domain Eukaryota; kingdom Metazoa; phylum Chordata; class Mammalia; order Carnivora; family Phocidae; genus Mirounga; species Mirounga angustirostris. The sequence continues at coordinate 31,619,761 of NW_026991710.1, read as the reverse complement.
GAGCACAGGAAGGGGGCGGCGGTCCTGGATGCTGTCACACTCTCGCCTCCAGTACCGACTGCACCATCAGTGATTTTCAAAGTCAAAATCAATCCATGAATCTGAACGCTACGGAGCTCTGACCACAGATACTTGGATGGAGGGCCAGGCAGTTTCCAAAATTAAGTACAGTAGTTTGTACCATGCCAACCTGGTTAAGCCAGAACTACCTTTGCCAGAGTCCCCTCCCCTGGTGGTTCTAAGTCAGACATGGTTCAAAGACATGCTTGTGTGAGATCTGGAAGGCAAAAGTGAAGCAAGAGCCATTTTTCTCTGAAGGTCATGGTAGTCAAAAGCGACAGACAGAGGCGCCTGGCAGGCTCCAGCTTATCGTCCTTCTCCTCTTCTTCTCAAGTGTTGATCTTCATATTGACCTGGAGTGGCCCCAGGCCCACCACCGGACACCTGGCTGTAGAATCACAGAGGTGGTCACGATATGGCAGCAACAGCTTCCCACTGAGCTCCTTGCACGCCACCTTGCCCAGGCCCACTCTGGCATCCGAATGTGTTCTGCTTCCCAGATGGACCGACTGGTGACTCCTCTTGACTCAAGTACCTTCCTCCGCAACCTCATTTCCCCAGCTCCTGACACACACAGCCCTGTTTGGTCCAATCCCCATAGCACTCGGAACAACTCTTCTCCCCTGATTCACCAACCAAACCAAACACTGGACACAGTCATGCTATCCATACCTAACTCCTAAGAGGGGACTGGATGTTACTACATAGCACTGAGTTTTATTTTATAGGTCACATATGTATTACACAATTTAAAAATATGTGTATGTAATAGTGTGCTTCCTGAGGGCTCATAATGTCCTAAGTCTAAGAGAACATAAATGGCATCAAAGACAACCTTCAAGTGCACACGTGTGTGCAGGTGCATACAGCTGGATGCTGGAGAAAAACAGAACATGACATTTATTCGGCTTAAGAATCTTCCTCTGCAATTCCTCACACAGTCATGTGCATTGGCTCTCTGGATGTTTCTTTCCCTGGCTAAGTCCCACACAGGCTGAGCCTCTGTCTGACCTGTATCTGCAGGCTTGTGCGACCTCCCAGCACCAGCCCCCTGCACCTGATGCGGCGCGAGACTCACCCTCCTGCCTGCCGAGGTGCTACAGTGTAACTAGCACTTGGGTAACAATACTGGAAATACAAGGTGCCAATACCTCAAACGACTTCACTGCTGGTTAGGGAATATTCACACTCTGACCCACTGGTGCTCATGAGGCATTCCCTTACCTGGGCTGAAAAGCAAAAATCCGAAGTTTACAAGTAAAACAGACACCATAAAAGTGTGGGCACAGATTTATTGCTGTCTCATTTATTATTTAATGCAGAGTCCATGTTTTCTGAGTAATGGTAATAAGATGTCCAAAATTCAACATTATTAAACATTCAAACAGCAAAATAGGTGGAAAGAAGCCCTCAAATGTTAACTCCTCTATCTGGTGGAACAACTCGGGATGGAGGCTACTGCACTGGTCATCTTGATTCGTGAGGAGAACCGCTACCCTCCGACACGGGGTCCAGGAGAGCCCCAGATGTTGGCCAACCGTGAGGCACCGGGGAGAGCGCGTTTGTCACCCTTGGACATGTCTGGGGAGACCTGCGACGACTTCCAGTGTGAAAATCCTTCCTTTGACCTCAGGCTGAAAGAGATGCCTACTGCTGAGAGGGTCACAAGAAGGCCCTGTGGACTAGGGTGGACTACCATGACGAAGGCCAGAGCGATCCTGCTGTCAGAAAGGGCCCATCCGGAGAGCGCTCGTGCAGAGGCCTCACCGGGGCCCCGACGAGGCCACGCCAGCCACCAGCGGCTCTCTGCTTGTTGAAGGCCCAGGGTTCTCATCCTCCCGAGGGAAGGGGTCTCCGTGGTGTGAGTAATGTTCAGAACACACTTCCCAGCTCTGAAAAACTGCGCTCAACTGCCATCTATCTGATTGCGATTTCAGGCTGATGGCTTTTTCCAAAGTCAGGATCTCTGGCACCCATGACCCATGACAATCCTGATGCACCTGGCTACTTCCGTAGGGAACACAACTCCCGAGGGTGGACACTCAAAGGGACTCACAGCTGCTTTGCATCACACAACAGCAAAAAGAAATACCCGGCTCTAAGAGGGTGACGAAAACCCACAAAGAAATAAACATCTCAGAGTCTAAAAATGCAGGTCGCTCACTAGCAACACTTGGTTTGAGCCTAAAAACTGGTGATTCACCCATAAAACATTTATCTACAATGACTTTGATTGATACTTAAGGACCAAGTAAAAAATGAAAACTATTTTTTTAAAAAAGACAAACTTCAGTAAATACCCAGGAGAGTGCTAAATTCAAGATGTCCTAATGGTTCTCTGGGGCTTCCGTGGCCAAAACAGACAGGGGCAGGCTGCATGGCCTGCTGGGGACCAGCGGATGTGGTCCCACAAACCCGCCGTGGAAGAGCAATGGACCCACATCTGGCCAGAGGACTCATCTAGAGCCCTCCCGGCCCTTGCACTTCCACAGGACTAACTGACCTTTGCAAGCACAGTGCTGCTGAAGAAGGAAACCACAAGGAAACATGAAGGTGCGTTTATTCACATCCATGCCACCTAAACCTATTGGTACAGTGAGAGGGCCTAAAGAAGGGGCGAACTGCAACCTAAACAACAACAAAAACACTGGGACCTCCGTCCCCATGACTTGCAAGTTCTAGTTCCGAAGTCTGCATGCTGGCAAGCCAGCGTCCTCCCTGAGAAGCACGCGTCATGCCTTGTTCTCCTCCTCTGGCATCCTCTGTCCCTCTCAGTTAAGGCCTGGACAGTGCTAGGACGGGGCCGCCGAGTCTCCCCCGGAGCCGTCTCCTCCGCCGTCAGTCGCCCGTGGGCCCGGGTCCCGTGAGGTCAGGCTCCGGCCCGCGCGGCTCTGCTGTCATCTGCCCCCGGAGCTCCTGCACCGTCTGCAGCAGGGCTGATCGCTCCAGCTCCAAGGCAAGGGTGGCCTGCTTCAGCTTGCTCTCACTGGCCAGAAGCTTCTCAACGGTGGCTTCCAGGCTCTGGATCCTACCATTTGCCACCTGGAGAATAAACGAAGAGAATGTGAACAGCGAGTGAGAACACAGGGGCGGGTGGGGGGCATCCCCCCCTACACTCCACCGTCCAGCCCTGGAGACACTTTGGAGCCCTACTGTGGCAGAGACAAGCCGGCTTAGCATCAGTCTCCGGCCACACAGGAAGACTACATTTCCCAGGCTCCCCCGCAGGAAGGCAGGGACTTCCTCCCTGCTGCGGCTACTCTGAGATGGTTGGTGGCTTCACAGTGCAAAGGGAGCCGGCCCCCGGCCCCCACGACAGCGAAGCCAGCTCTGATCCGGGCCAAGAATGCTTCAAGAACAGCTTCAGGGACAAAGCGACTGCAGCCGGGCCACGCCGCTGAGACTTGGAGCCTTATGTGTCACTGCAGCACAGCCTGGCCCAGTCGTACAAACACGCTCGTACGTACAGACCGATGTCAGACCGAGAGGCAGACGGTTCCTCCCCAGGGGAAGGCCCCAGCAGTACCGGGTACCGGCCCTCTGCTCCAGAGGCCTGTCTTCCTACGGTAACCAGGCCCCACCACCTCAAGGAGTACGGGCACCCCGGGAGCACGAGCGGGGCCGGGCAGCGTCTGCGAAGGGCCCCCCGCGCACGGTCTCCGCCGCTCCATCTCGCTGATGCGTGCAGCTCTGCACACGTGCCCGCTTACGTGCGGTGGGGCAAGTGGTACATGTGTTTTTTTCTGTCTCTCATTTTCGAAACACGGGAAACAGGTTCTTGAACAAGACAACACTTGTGCCAGACAGACACCTCACGACTCAAAGTCTAGCTCCGCTGTGCCGGCTGGAACACTCAAAATAGAAGGAAGAAAGGACTGAGCTCCCAAGTCTGCGTGCTCACCAGGCAGGGGCGCTCACGCTGAGTGTGCACCTGCAAGGGGTGCTCTGTGATCCTCACACTCCTACCCAGGCTCGAGGCCTGGGACCGGTCCACCGCCCCCCACGGAGGACTGCTCGTGCCACCCAGCTTCGTGGTGAGTGGCTCTGCAGGACTGTCCCTCTCCTCAACGAGACTGAAGCGCTCTCACGGAAAAAGCACGTCTCATCCTGTACACGGGTTGGGCCTCCCGCAGCACCTAGTTCAATGGCACTGGGTGACTCACAGTTGCTTATTATAAAAAATGTATGTCCCTTATTATCTGGCACCATTTGGTAGGTATATGGAATCATCTTCTGTGTGCGGCTGGACAAAACAGGCGACACTTTGCTCTCCAGCTGCTAGATAACATTAAGTGTTTAACCAGAAAATTAATGGGACCTTGGTGCCTGTCTGACAACTAACAGGAACAGAACAAAGCTAGAAAACGGTCAATTTTGATACTTTGGGGAAAACTATTATATTTAACACCTATCCTTGGACTCTGAAAACTGTTAAAAAAAAAAAAGAAAAAAGGAAAGGAGGTGTGAGTCTTACAGAATATATAGAGTCTGGCTGCAAGACAGTAAACCCACGTGACTCACGGACGGAAATGGGAAAACGATCTTCAAGCACCTGCAAACTGACACGACGTGATCCCCGCCCCAAGGCCTGGACAGAAGCAGTGTCTCCCGAACCTCAGCGGCCCTGGCGCCCGGCAGGGCGGGGCTCCAAACACTGGTGGGCTGGCACAGCTGCAGCCTTGAACGGTCCCTCGCAGGACCACAGCCGCTCGGTGAGGGAGACCATTCCCAGGAGGCTGTCAGTCGCGACCCATTACCGCTGGTGCCTTTCTTGAGCAATTTCGAGATCTGAGCAGCTTCTCACAGCCTCTCTCGTCATGAAAGGGGTACAGCATCACAGAAGCGCCACTAAATTACCTGCACCCTTTACCACAAAAAAAGCACACGGGCATTAGCCCAATAAACGGAACCTTCCATTTCCATACTGCCTATCTTCACGCGCCAAATGTAAGTCCAAGCTTTGTCAGAAACGTTCCTATCAGGTTCTATTTCAGAGACCTACTTTGTTTGGAAGTCACTTAAAATTACCACCTCCACTGCAGACCGTTACAGGCCAGATAAGGCTCTTTATCCTTGCGAGCCTCCCCTTCGGGGTGCAGCCAAGACATCCTGGAGATACTGTACACAAGCATATTTTCAGTTAGGACACCTCAGTCGTAGGGAAAAAAAAAAAAAGCTAAATTTCAGAATGTGCCTGGTGGTTAGGACTGGGCATCAAAAGCATTTTTCTTTGTTCCTCTACAGTAAATAGCCAGTAGGTCTCCTGGGACAAATCCCTGCTGGGAGGAATGCATTTTGGACAAGGTTGATTTATTAAACTCTCAAATGCTGGCCTTTCTCATATCACAGCCAAGCTTGTGTCTGCAAAGCAGCAACTTTCTATGGAGAAAACAAAGATGCATAGGTCAGGATGGAAGGCTTATTCTAAGGACAGCCCAGGAACACCATAAAATACATACTTTGGGGCCAAATATGTATTTGTCTTTGCAGCAACTCAAAAAGTTTTTTAAATCCCTCAGAACAATTCCTTAACATTAACAGCATCACCACCCATTCATGACATAAAGAAAGTAGACCGTATCATTACGTTATTCTACGTGATTGGGAAAGGAGCTGTGCTCAGCAGTTAGGAACTGTGTGTCGCACAGACGAGGGACTCAGGACAGGGCAGGTCAGCAGTCTGCCCAGTGCAACAGTGTGGGTGGACACAACGCTGGATCTGACGAGAGCTGCATCCCCAGGCTTACCCCCACGTCACCGTTCTGTATGCACGGTCTGTTTGCATTTCTACCACATGTCCTCATCCACATTTATCCATGTTAAAATGGAAGCTTCTAGAGGGGAGAACTATGTCCCTCATTAATCAAACTTTTGTTATTTGTAGTAAGGACTCAACAATCTTGACCATATGCTCTGGTTTGCTCTGTTAGGTAGATCTCTGTGTTACTCCCCTCCCCTAACATCCCTCCATGGACCTAGCTGGTTTCGCTCACAGAAACCCAAGCCTTTGATTCTCTCATTATTACTCAAAGCACAATTGCTGGCATTCGGCGAACAGCCCCTAGGCATCCTGGACCCAGTTCATTGCTGGGCCTCTCTCCTAAAAGGGTTAAGTGCAGAGACAGCCTCTCAAAAAGTTCCAGGACTGTCTGACCTCAGCAAAGGATAATCTGTCTGCTCCCTAATAAAAAGGAGCAGTTCTCCTGGGATACCTTTGATCCCAACTATAAACAGACCAGGGAGAGGGGAGGTGGGGAGAGGTCCCTCAGTCATGGGAAAACCCAGCCTGCCGGTGGTTTGGTGCGCTAATGATCTACCACACGCTCGGGGCTCAGGAAGCAGCTTTATAAATATGCTCTACCTGCAGCTGTTCAAGGAGGTCAAGGTTCTGTTTGCGCAAGCTGCTGTTGGTCTTCTCTAATTTGTCCATTCTTTGGTTGTCACTGAGAGGAGAGGAATCGATAAGTTCTTCTTGAAGCACGTGGTACTCAACTTCATAGGCTTGTAATTGTTTAGAGATATCCATCTCAAACACCTGCTACATACAGAAAAGTCATCAGGCACTGAAAATGAGAAAATCACACATACGCGTACGCGGCCATGTCAGCAAGCATCCCCTAAGCACCTACTCCGGGCCTGGTACTATCAGGGAGAAATAAGGAAAACTCCCTGCATGGAAAAGGTAGCAATTCTACTTGGGAAGAAAGAACAAAAGAAGCACTGAGAACTAAACCCAAGGTAGCAATAGGGACGGGTCTCTGATAACTCATTTTCCAAAAGCCCAAACCTTACTTTTTAAAAGGCTTTTTATAAAAATTTATTTTTAGTTCTTATTTCTGTACAGATTTCCTTTTTCTCTGAAAATTCTATTATGTCAGACACATCAGCTGTGGGTCAAAGAGAAAGGAAAAAAACAAAACAACAGAATCACAGCCCTATTTGCCCAGTCACCAAGTCAAAGTTTAATTATAGTTCACTTGGGTTTTTAGAGTTACAAGAACAGCTAAGTAAGGGAACTGTTTACTAAAAAACCCTCATTTGCACATAAGATATGCAGAAATGAGCCAAAACCCAAATGTCGCCCACACAGATGAGTGAACATGAAACAATGCCTTCCTGCTCATAATAGTAACAGTGATCAAAAAACCACCCGCGTGAAAAACAGCCCCGACGTGCACAAGTGCGCTGTTCGTGTTTGTACTTTCTCTGAGTGAGCTGGGTGGGAGCTGCGCCGAAGAGGGGGTCAGGCGCGGCCGCAGCCTCTCTCCGCAGCTGTTTCTGGGGGATCGCCCCACAGGCTGTGGCTCTGAGCACAGGACTGAAGTCCCAGAGAGGCTCTGCGTGTGGGTCTGAGCCTTCGGTCATGCTGGCTCCGTAGAAACAAGGCCAGCATCACAGAAAACACATTTAGAGGATGAAGTTAGACCTTTCAAGAGCACAAAGGAACTCTTCACGGTCTTTCCTTAAGAAAGAAATTCCAGCGTAGTGAAAATCAATGAAAACCTCATTTTCCCCGACAGCGCCCTATTAGCATTCAAACATGGATGAATCCTATCTTCCCTGAAATCGATATTTCAAAAACCATGTTTACTTTCTCACCATTCCCAACAAACTTCTCTGCCTGGAGATTAATTTTTCAGCTTCCTGCTTTTCAATTTAATTCAATGGACAAGACCAATTAGGCACAAAAGTCATTCTATGCCAAAATACTACACATTGTATTGTGGTGTGCGTGAGTGTGAAAGTTTGCCATATTGATAGGCAATTCTCTGTTGTCCCTCAAAGTGACTGTGAGGTCAGCAGGGATCATCATCTCTATAGTACAGTCAAGAAAACGGACTCAGCCCTCAAATCAGGGCTCCCCTGGCGACACCCTGAATGACCTTGAGCAAGTTACTTGACTTCTCCCGGCCTCGGTTGCTGGCCCTTGACACGGGGTGAGAGCACGCACCTCCAGCATCGCTGTGAGAATTACGTGAAGCGACTCGTGGGAGTTCCCAGCACACACCTGGCAAGGTGAGTAGGTGCCCACTTAGCTAAGGAAGCTGCTTCCACACGCTTGTCATGAAACCCTCACATCCAACCTTGCGCTTCAGCAAAATTACAAAGGATGCCACACCATGGAACCTCTGAAGAGCTCAAACAGAGCAAAAACCGCAAACATTAAAACCGAGACTGCCATGGCACCGGTGTATAATTATAAATATCATGCAGAATAAATGTATAGTTACTTCTTTTCTTCCATGGAGATTTATTTTTAAATGAGCTACTAATCTGGAAAACCTGGGAACAAAACCTGTGGCCTTTAATACAGATTGATGACCTGCTAAGGTTAATGGCTCTCAGCTGTGCACAAAGCTATGCACTCTTTCAGGGCTCCATTAATTCCCAGGAACCATCCTGGGTCATAATCATCGCTGCTTAATTGCATCATTATCTCCTGGCTGCTAAAATACTTAGAGCCCTTGATTTTGCAGTTATGCCCTAGAATTGATCCCAAAGCATGGAAGTATGTGGCTGGCAGAGAAAGGAGAGCCCAGGTCCTCAAACAAGGCTTTTTCGAGTTGCTGTATATATTCTACATGAGCATAATTACAAATGGCTTCATTATCCTACCTACTTGACATGGCATAACCCTGTTAATCCATTCATCAAGTGCTGGACATCTAGTTACTTGTAAAGTTTCTGTAGTTATAAATGACAACTCTAAACATCCTCGTACATATGGCTTTTCCCATATTTTGGATTATTTCCTACGGATACATTCCAAGAAATGGGATTACTGAGTCAAAGGGTATGAATATTTTACTGGCTTGTGATACACATCGCCAAATTGCCTCCCAAATGGGAATAATCGATGCACAATGCCATTAACAACACACCAATGTGCCAGATAGTCTACCCTTGGCACTGGGTACCAGCCTTAATATGTTTCATTTTGTTAATCTAGTAGGTAGAGCATTGTATGTTATTTAAATTATGCATGAAGCTAAATATTTTCCCAGATATTTGTTTATTAGATGGATCTCCTTTTCAGTGAATTGTCTGTTTATGTTCTTGGCTCATTTGCTATTGGAGACCCAGTGAGTTCGTCTTTGCAGTCTGTGGACACTCTATGTAATGAAGCATTAACCCTGACGTCTGCAGACTTGGCCACATACTTTCCACCTTCCCAGCCTCCAGGCCTTGCCCCCCACCCCCCGCCCCCATCTGTCCATCTCAATGAGTTGAGCAGGGTGCCTGGGGATCGGCCACCAGGGGCTACAGTGCCTGTAGTGAATTTAAAAATTAGAAACCCAACTAAAAACTGGTCTGTTTTTTATGATCACCACATGCAAGCAATTCTAAACAATCCCAGTGGTAAGATATTCCTCCTCACTGTTCCCCACCCTTTTGGAACGGCCCTGATTGGCCTCTGGAAAAATCCCTTGTTTTCAGCCCAGCAAGCTGCCCAAAACTGCCTGAGCCGCGAGGGCTCCTCCCCGCGCAGAAGAGGCCGTCCCAACACTGGGGATTTGAGGAGCGGCTCCTGAACAAAGGAACCTTGTTAAGATTCTGGTTTCTATCCTACAAGCTCAACTAGAACAGGGAATTGTCTAGTGTGTTCAATGAAGCTGCCCATAGCAGAGCTTTTCAAATGTTCCTGTGTGTGTGTGTGTGTGTGAATCCCCTGGGGCTCTTGTTAAAATGCAGATTCTGACTCAGCAGGCCTGGGGCGAGGCCCCAGATTCTGCATTTCTGACAAGTTCCTACAGGGTACAAGGACAGGTGTGGGTCTGGGGCCACACTCTGAATTCTGCCCCAAGGATGTTGACAACCGGCTCTTTGCCCTGTCTCCCAAAGTCCCCTCCACCTTTGTTTCCTTCCTTACACTGAAATGAGCCGACAGACGCAGACAGCACTGGCTGTGACAAGCACAAACCTGACCTCCTCCTCTTGGTTTCTGTTTATTCCCAGGGTTTTCCCCCTTGTTGGGTCAGAGGATTTTTATGGCTCATAATCAACTGACAGTTAAACTGAGGACCTGCCACAGAGACTTCAGAGACCCTTCTCCTTCTGCCCTGGGCTCTGTCAACTCTGGACCTGCCCATACTGAACCAAAGCCGCGGAGCCCTATCCTAGCTCCCTCTCTCCCTTCCTGGATGCAGGCTATGTCCCCACTGCTCAAGCTGAGGCCATCCACAGAAAAGTCAGCGAATGAAATGGAGCCATAACGATCAAAGAAGCCCACTGAGACTTTCACATACAAGACAGTATGCTCTGTCAGGTGCAGTGAATGCTCTGTCACTTGCACCCTGTGGACCTCCAAGACTTGAGCCTGGGGGCCCTCTCAGGCTGCCAAGGAGTCGCACTGTACCTCAGGCCTCATCTCCTAGTGGGACCTGAAACTAGAGCACCCTCTAGGTGGGGAGGGGGCAGTGAGCCTGACAGATGTCAAGTTCCAGATGGAAAGCATGGGAGGGCAAGAGGGTAGAGAGCTGGGCTTCCCATCAAGACTCTTGGTAGGATGAAAACCTGGGCCCCAAAATGTAGATTTTTGTGTTCCCCACACTGCTGCTCCCAATCCACAACCACCCTTCCCTTCAAAGTTCAATGCTAAGGCATCTAGAATTTCTCTCAATTCTCACTCCCATGCCTGTGATTAGGAATCAGCAGAGTGCCCCCTGTGGACTGAATCTGACCCACTGTAGGTTTTTGTAAATAAAATTTTACTGCAACACAGTCACTTCATTCATGTACGTATTACTGGTTGCCCTTTGGCTGCAAAGGCAGAGTAGAGTGACTACAACAGAGACCTTCTGGCCCACAGAGCCTGAAAGACTTACTATCTGGCCCACTGCAGAAAACGTCTGCTGACCCGTTCTTAGCTCATTCCTCAGGCCCAGCTGAATTCAACTGTCCCAATTCCCAATCAGCAGTGTGCACTCCACCAGCCTGGCTCCCGTATGCCCTTGCATGGGCACCACTGTGGCTCTTACCACATTTGCAATTACTGGATTCCATGCGCATTCTCTGCACAGGAGGGGCTCCAGTGTCAGAGACACATTACATTCTTGGCTCTCCCATCGCACACAGGGTGTTGGGCATGTTACTCTATCCATGACCAGTTTCCCCACCTATAAAAATGGGGATTATAATACACACCCCAGGATTTTAAGCAGTCAGTGGAATAAAGGATCCCAAGCTCAAGACAGTTGCCTGAAACAAATCAGGTGCACACACACAAAACTCTCTCCATGCTGTGTCCATTTCTATTCCTCCAACATTTAAAGAGAACCTGATACTGTGAATAAGTATTCTTCACAGAAAAGGGAGGAGAAAATGGGATTCTTTTCTGGGGCTCAATATCCAGGAGGTAAACTGAATGTCAGGTGAGACTGCCCACCTTAGAGCCAGGAGCCAGGTCGAGGCACCCCCTGGGCACAGACGTGAGGTAACCAAGGCTCTCTGCGTTTGCCCCAGGGGCCATAAAATATAAGTATATGCAGTGAAAGCTCTAAAAGGGAATCAGTGCACATAAATGCCAAAAATTAAAGAATCAAAAGGGCAGAGAATTCAGTATTAACATACAGGTGAAATACAGAAAAACCTTTGTAATTAAATGATGCCCGGAGGCGCGTGGTGGTGTTGAGAAGCTGCTAAGTCACTCTGAGGCAAGAGAAGCCCCACCGCTCCCCTCGGCAGCAGGGTGACCGAGGGCCAGTGAGTTTGCCTCTTTGCGCCCTATGCCCCTCATGGGTTAAAACCACCTATCCTCTCAGGAATGCGGTCATGATGAAATGAGATCCTGTGCATATGTAGATTCACACAGAACCTGGCAGAAAGTAGGGCGTGAACAAGCCAAAGCTATTCACATTGAGAGAAACGTGCCAGGGAAGCAAAATACAGAGAGATGCATCAATTCACTAAAAATGAAAGTGCAGAGTGGAAAAGCAGTGCCCTTTCGAAGGACGGGCGTAGGAAATGTGCGGAGATCCAGAGTCACCTGGGCTCACACCGGCTCCCCTCCCCAGGCCACATCTGCTTCTTTCTCTGTGCTCCACACTGAAGGAGGGGTAGCAAATAAAACCAGAAACACCGCATCTGGGTGCAGTCCGCCAGAATCACTGGATTCCTGTTGGACTGTCAGAAGTCCTCAGAATAAGGGTTTGTTTAAAAATTAGCTCTGTTTCACTACTAGTTTTTACCTAACTGCTCTATGCTTGCATTGCACTGGGAGCAGGTGAGGTAAATTCTAGGCTTAGGAGGGGCCTGATTGCTGGTCCCGATGCAGAAATCCCTTCCAGCGCATTCTCAGCCATCCAGCCCCTGGACACTTGCAGTGGTGATCCACCCTCTACTAAATAAATAGCTCAGTCCTTCAGAGTCAGCAAACATTACTAGAAGACTCTTCTTTATACAGAGTCAAAATCTGCTCTCACCCCTAAACCAGACCATTGAACAACTGATCTAGTTGTAATTCTGGCTCAATTCACCCTTGCCCCTCACATTTGAGAGAAACAGTTCTACTGGCTACAGAAACCAGAGGTGCTCAAGCCACAGATGTGGAAGTGAATTCTATTAAAAAAAACAAAAACAAAACACATCATGAAACAAATCTCTAGAATATATACTATCACGATTTTGCTATCAAAGGGTTATTTTTGGAAAATTCCAAATAATAGCACATAGCAGAAAAAATACCAAAGCACTCCTACTGTAAGAGCCTACACTGAATAGCACATGTGTTTCAGAAGAACAAACAACTAGGGTGAAGCCCCTTAACTATAAGCAACTACCGATAACCTGTGCTGGTTGTCAGCACTGACCACTGCCCCCTTGTTCACACGTGACACAGCCCCATCACATTCCCAACATACGCGCGCTCGGACATGCACTTAAGTCACTGAACATGTATTTGGCCATATGCTTCCTACCTGCCGGGCAACACACGAGATGCTGCCCACGATACCAAGTGGTAGGAGGCAGGTCCCGATCAAAAGAAAATTAAGCTCTCCAAATCCAGGAGGGCGTAAGCCTTTGGAAGGTCGGACTGAAGCATACCTGACTGATGGTCTTTTCCATTTGCACCAAGCCCAGGTTGGGAAGGGTGTTTTTTATAAAGTCAACTATGGTTTCTAGGTTTTCATGTTGCAGAATCAAGGGCTTATGGCTTCCCAACAGACTTAATGCCACTTTAAATATGACCTCTGATCCCTGAAGAAAGATCATATCTGGGAAAACACAGAAATGCAGAAAGTTAAACCAGACTAGTTTCCGATGAAGTAACATTGTGTTTTCTTGTCCACACATCAGAGCAGGATGGTGGGGAACTGTAAGCCCAAATTGCAAACTTTATTTCCTTTTTAAGTGCCTGATATTTCAGATAAGGTTGTCAAGACAATATTGCAAATAGTAAAAGAAATACAGATAAACGTACTGCTAAGCTATTGTCACAGGTTCAATCTTTGTTATTGTTCTAAAAATATATTAAACTCTTAACATGCTTCAAAAGTTAAAAGAAAACTTTTTATTACACTATTTTTCTAGAAATGCTCTGGGGTTTTAAAAGAGTTCCTAAAACACATTTTTATGAGTAAAACTGAAACATGTTTAGATACACAGCATCAGAAATTAAGATAAAAAAACTGCACCTCTTTCCCGTTTTGAAAGAAGGAACTAAAAGATCTCTAAAATCTATAAAATGTCTACAGAGTTGCAAAAGTACATTATTAAATACTTGCCAGTATGCTGGATTTTAGCATAATGTAGTAAAACCCATCTTCCTTCAGAGAAATAAAAAGAACTCCATCAGAGTTATTTTCTAGTTCTTGCCATAGTTTTTTCTTCCAATAGTTGGCCAGTGTTAGCAACCCCTACACTGACTGGACGTGCTGAGAGGGAGGGCAAGTGGCCCAGGCAACGGGGTGAGCAGCCAGCCTCGCCCCTGGCTCCCCCTTCCTCACAGAGCTTAAGCCACTTGACAAAGAGTCAAATCGCCCTGGGGCCAAAGCACACCCCTAGCAACTAATTGTTTGATGACTAAATTCAGGCAAGTAACCTAACTGGAATTAAAAATACAAGAAAAAAATATCATTTTAAAGATGAGGGCATAAATCTAATTAGAGGCAACTGTCAATATGGGGGCTGGGGGGCTGCAGGGATAATGAGAGACACAAAGTAGTGGTCCAGTTCATCAAGTTCTGGAAGACAAAAGCAGGTGAGAGGAAGAATCCCCCCAGCATTGGACTTCTCTAGGTGGTTTAGCGTGACAAGGCAGAGGAGCCATCAAGAAACAGGAAAGGCTCGGGGCGCCTGGGTGGCTCAGTTGTTAGGTGTCTGCCTTCGGCTCAGGTCGTGATCCCAGGGTCCCGGGATCAAGTCCCGCATCGGGCTCCCTGCTCGGTGGGAAGCCTGCTTCTCCCTCTCCCACTCCCCCTGCTTGTGTTCCCTCTCTCACTGTGTCTCTCTAGGTCAAATAAATAAATAAAATCTTTAAAAAAAAAAAAGAAAAAAAAGCAGCAAGAAAGGCTGGAAGCTGCTAACATGGGGAAGGGGAAGGTATCCGCGTCGGAGTGTTATGTGGGCTGTGCACAGGGCAGGCCTCGGCGCCGACTGGCCGGGTCAGCCCTGGGGATGCTCAGGGCCTCAGCCACACCAGCAGACCTGGTGCCAGAGTGGGTTGTCGACCCATCTCTTTCACAGAGCTCAGGGCCACACTGTTTCCACAAATGTCACAAGTGCTCACAGTTCGGACGGCCCCACGACGCTGGAAAGGCCCCAGGAAGCTGAAAAGAGGAGGGCGGCCTCCTTCTTAGGTGTGGCTGCAGAGGCTGGGAAGATGAGTTAGAGAACTAGTCGTATCTTTGTAATCTGAGCTTCGGGGAAGTACTATGTGTATCAAGACAGCCCTCTATAAGAATATTCTTGTGAAATGTCTGCTTTATGAAATACACAGTCTAACCCATGTAATTCATCACTACAGAAAATACAAAAGATCTCAAACAGCACTATAACAAAGATGTGTTTTTAAAAAGAAGTATTTCCCAAAACAAACTTGAAGCTTCTGGGTTTAGACAGCAAGACTTCCTTTCAGTAGATCAACTTTTATAGCTGAACAAATATAGATGGTATCAATCAGAATACCAAGGCTTCTGTGCAAGGGTCCTGGGAGAGGACTTCAAGACCAGCCCAACTGCGACAGCTCAGTGTCTTTAGTCTCTGAGAGACATGTACTAGTAACTAGACAGAGTGCCACATCTAAGCCAAGTAAGAGAAATAATTATTGGGGAAGTTTTATGAGCACAATCAAATATGCAATCCATATCAGCAATCTCTTTTTTTTTTTTAAAGATTTTATTTATTTATTTGAGAGAGAGAGAGAATGAGAGACAGAGAGCACGAGAGGGAAGAGGGCAGAGGGGGAAGCAGACCCCCCGCCGAGCAGGGAGCCCGATGCGGGACTCGATCCCGGGACTCCGGGATCATGACCTGAGCCGAAGGCAGTTGCTTAACCAACTGAGCCACCCAGGCGCCCCATATCAGCAATCTCTTAAGGCAGACAACAGGTCTTTCACGTTTTATTGGTGGTTTTGTTGTTGCTGTTGTTTTAGAGAGGGGGGGTAGGAGGGGCAGAGGGAGGGAGAATCTTATTTAAGCAGGCTCCACACCCAGCATGAAGCCAGACATGGGCTCCATCTCAGAACCCTGAGATCACGACCTGAGCTGACATCAAGAGTCGAACGCTTAACTGACTGAGCCACCCAGATGCCCCAGGATCTTGGTTTTTGTAACAAATCTACTAGCGGAGTGCTCCCTAGCATTCTAAACTCTGACTTTTCTGGGCCGTATGAAAAAAAAAAAAAAGTTGGGAGAGGTGGTGGGGTCTTTTTTGTTTTTGTTTTTATACTCTTTGAATATATAGCCCTGGATATATTTGTCTCATTGGTTCTGTCTGTATTTAATATAATACAAATGTTCTTTCCTAATGCTATTCCCAGCACCTTAAGAGCACTCTTCTATCTGCTGAGAAGTTTCTCTCATTTAAGTCAGCAAGCATTCACTGAGCATCTAATATATGCCAGGCTTTGTACTAGGTACCAGAGATCAAGCCATGAACGAAAGCACAAACAGCAAATTGCAGAGACACCAAAAGCTGTTGGTTTGGTAGAGTTATGCCCAGGTGTTAGGAGAACAAAAGGGATGGAAAAAATTCTAAGGAAAGGTGGCTGCCAAACCCAATCTTGAAGAAGCAAAAGAAACTTGCGAGGTCAGGAGTTAGGAAGGAAAGAGGGGGAAAAGGAGGTGTAAATGCCCAGAGGGGTGAGAGCAGCAAGCCCCGGACTAGAAGCCCAGCCACTGGCTCTGTGGGGCAGCAGGTGGGGGCGGGTCATCAAGGGCTTTCTGTCCAGACATCAGCATTCTAACTTTACCCAGAGCACAGCAGGGGTCAGCCAAGACTTCCTGTCCCCTTTTTTCCGGAGTAGGTCAGTGCGCTGGTAAGGAGATGATATTAACGAGACCCAGTCGGAGTCTGCTCCTTGCCAAGGCTATTTAGCTTTAGATAGAGAAAAGCCACCACAGATGAGACCACCTGACTCCCACCCGCAGACTCAGGGGGTCCTGCTGCCTGCCACAAGATGCTCGCCTAGAGCTGCTGGAGGCCCACTCCAGGTGCCTACCCTCCTGAAGGCAAGCCGGCCGGCCACACGAGTCCGGCTGGGGGAGCTGGGCCCCAGAAGCCAGTCAGCCTGGGGAGGCCTCAAATAAGGAGCTCATTTCGGGTAATGATGAAGGAATGTGCCAGAAGGCTTAAAGGAAGGACCTCCCCCACCCCCCTGCCCGCCAAAATTTTGCTTGGAAGCAGGGACTCCTGAATTTATCTGACTAGCCTTGGGGGCAATATCTATAACCCTTAAACAATGACGACCTTTTTCTCACTCTGGAAATTTAAAAACTTAAATAATTAAGGAATTGCAGAGAAAAATGTTACCTATAAACTCACTGCTCCAACCCAATTATTTTCATTTTTGTCCATCTTCCAATCCTTATACATTTACATTCTGGAAATAAATGGCGGCCCCCAGAAGCCCTGCTCCCCACACTGCAGCCAACTTCCCTTCCCTCCTGCTTCAAGCCACCCAGAAACAGGCAAAGGGTTTTATCAGGCAGGAAGTAAGGGGAACCTGAAATTCAGCTGACTCGGCCACTTTTGCAAATTATTTGCTGAGAACAATGCAAATAACCACTTTCCTTTGAAGACACTTCGGCAGCCCTGTTGTTCTGTTATTGTGTTAACCTATCGGAACTCTGCTGGAAATGCCCATGACCTAAAGGTGCAGTTTTCCTGGGGGGGTGGGGAACGGGACTGTAGGTGGGGGGCGGGGGACCATCTATGCAAAGCACAAGGCCAGTGAAATGAAATTATCCTGCATCCTCTTTTCCAGCCACCTTTGTCGCTTTCCAAGGGCAAGCCCTCTCCTAACTCTCTCCTGGGAGGCTGGGGTGCTCTGGGTGTGAGAGCGCCCCCTTCCTACCAGGACCACGTGGGAGGAACACGAAGGATGCTCGAAGATCTGCAGCAGGACCACAGCACAAACAGGGCTTGCACAAACTCACTTCCCTGCCACTGGATCACGTTCCCTGGGGGAGCCTTTTTTTCCTGGCGGTTTAAACCATCTTGTTTTCTCAAGTCTATTTTAGTCCTAAAGCCTCTCTGAATCCTTCCCAGTATTACAGGTGGCTTCTGTGTTTTCTGCCAAACCCTTCCTTTCTACACTCCACCTCCTCCCTCATCCACTTGGCAGCACATCCTCTAGCAAACATCAGGAGCCTCAGACCACAGCCGCCTCCTCCATCAGGAACAAGCCAGGGCCTATTTTTCAGATTTTTTTTCCCCCCAAAGGTAGGTGTGATCTGAAGGTGAACAGAGCAAGCATCTCTCCCAGGACCCCTCTCCACCCGAACTGAAGACATACAGGAGAAGGCTATTTTACATCCTGTGACACCCGAACAGGAGGGCTGATATTCCGGAAGTGTGATCACCATGGGAAGGTTAAGGTGCAAGCATCACTGGCTGGTGTTCCTCCAAGGAGCATATACTTAATGCGAAGTAACCTGTTAATTAATATATGAGTTATGCTGTCTGCAAGCTGAGAATCCTGCACTTCCATACGAAATGGTGAACAGCTGACAAAGGTCCGTTTGTTTTTAGGGTTTATTCAGGCCTAAAGGCTTACAATGAAATGGGCTTCAGGCCCAAATAGACTACAGTGTATGAATGGCAGGTTTGGGGATTTAAAACTAAGCTATCCACCATCATGGAGCTTAACAAACACAGTTCAAGTCACCAATGCTAAATGCAGAAATGGTTTTTAAAAAACCTTTCTATGGAACCTGCTAATAAAATGGTTTGGTTTTAAGTCCTCGCAGATGGAATAAACTGTGCAGAAAAACAAAAACCAACAGTTTTTGCAAAATGACATCACACACAGTGCTGCCTTGAGTTCCCACTTCCTGCCTACAATCTGAGGAGTCTCAGCCAGCTGGATAAGGACCCACTTAGTACAGCAGGGGTCTGTGCACAGGACCCCGGAGTTACACACACTGGCATCTTTATGCACAATGTAGGAGAGCCTCCAAGACTCACCACTGATTACATAATAGAAATAGCCTGCTCTTGCTGGCTTTAGCTTTTAATTTATGAAGTCGGCAGAATGAGCTTTAGAGTTTCGAATATTCTCTAACAGGAGGGCTGTCAATCTCCAAAGCAGAGTTCTTACTTATGCAACTCTCCCAGAGTTCTATGGCCCTGGTGTCCCCAGAGCGACCTGCAAGGCAGCAGCCAAAGGCCCAGGCGGCCATCCCTCAGTGCTGACCCTCTCATCGGAGTCCCCTTTGCAGAATTTTTCTCACAAATGCTGTAATTCGATGCTTGAGCTGTTTTCAAAGCATGAACACCACCCCCCCCTTCCCACCCACCTCTTTCAATCCTCACTCCTGTTATCCTGTTTTGAAAAATACAGTAAAAAATCAGGAGAAAAAGTGGACTAATGATTTTCAATTTCCAGAGTAAGAAAAGTAAAAAAAAACACAGACATTTTTGGCAAGAAAGACTTCTAGCTGACAGCTAGAGATCTTATGATTTTGGTGACTCTTCTGTTAGTAAACTAAGCAGATAATTTTCAGGCTTTTAATTATCTTTTTTTTTTTTTTAAGATTTTATTTATTTATTTGAGAGAGAGAGAATGAGAGACAGAGAGCATGAGAGGGAGGAAGGTCAGAGGGAGAAGCAGACTCCCTGCCGAGCAGGGAGCCCGATGCAGGACTCGATCCCGGGACTCCAGGATCATGACCTGAGCCGAAGGCAGTCGCTTAACCAACTGAGCCACCCAGGCGCCCCAATTATCTTTTTTTTAAATATTTGTTTAAAGATTTTATTTACTTGAGAGAGCGAGAGCACAAACAGGGGGAGGGGCAGAGGAAGTGGGAGAAGCAGGCTCCCCGCTGAGCAGGCAGCTCCATCCCAGGACCCTGGAATCATGACCTGAGCCGAAGGCAGATGCTTAACCAAGTGAGCCACCCAGGCGCCCCAATTACCTTCTTTTTAAACTATGGTATAAAACCTTCATGAAATCTCACTAATGATTTATTTAACCAGGAAAGATTTTTTTAGTATCTTTTTCCAATGCCTTTTTTTTTTAAGGGACAGAAAGTAAGAATCAGTTTGGGGAGGGAGTTATGCAAAAAGGGGTGGGGGTAGTGAATATTTTAAGAACACGGACTCTTCTAGTAAAGCCCAACAGGACATTCTTTAGAAGTTCTTGCAGATAGGAATAAGAATAAAAAATTTGTACTCTAGGGGAAAGAGGTGCGAAGACCAACTCAGTGCCCACCTATGTTAAAAAGCAAATTTCAGGATTTCTAAAATTTGGATCTACAAAGCTGTCTTTCCCAAGCATGCCAAAGGAATGCTCTCTCAATGGTTCTGGACACCCCCTCCCCCTTTGAGATGTTCTCTAATTCCAGAAGCAAATCTAAAAAAGTATGAGAAGATTGCAGATTTTTAAACTATCAGGTGAGTGAACATCAGTGACACTTTAAAAACACTCGATGGGTGATGATTATCAATTTTTTAATAACTTCCATAGTAAAAAAAAAAAAAATTAAAAAGAACCTGAATTGTCAACATGATTCTTTCACTCTGATGTAGGGAAACTCACTGTGGGAGAACTACCTGTGCTCCTGGCCTCACTCGGCTCCTGGAGCTCAAGTGCACCTGCTTCCCCCACCATCTCAAGGCCACTGAGACTGCACGTGAACACCTGCTTGACTTTGACAGAGACGATCTTCTCCAAAAGTAAATCAAGAAAGTAGGAGATGGCGTGAAATGTGAGCCCCCACATGGAAGGGGCTGAGGCGTCTGGGAAGAAGAGGCAGGGGCCTGTAAGGGTGGACCAGTGAGTGAGTCATCAGCATGGAGGGGGTCCTTGCAGACTGAGCTGGCAGAGGAAATGAAGAGCCAAGGGCAGGAGAAGAAGATAAACGGGAAGAGATGTGAAGGGAATCGAGAAAAAACAGGAGCCCAGAAGTCATCAGTTGAAGTTTGAAGGAGCCATCACGTCAGAGAGGTGGAGGAAGACAATTCATGAGACATACATGCCTGGAATACATGCATGGGGCCCCCTGGCCAACTCTTTAAAGATCTCTGCCCTGGGGAGAGCCTGGTGGTGAGGGATTGGGTCTAAACCCCACCAGATGACAGTGTCCAGGGAAGCCATTGAGAATCAGAGAAAGTGAAGTTCACAAAACCCAATGCCAACTAGACTCCGAATGTCAACCACCACCCTGTTCTTGTCGAAGATACAGGTATAAAAGTAAGGATGCTCACCAGGGAACGAGAATACATGTTTCCTACCTGACAGGAGAAAGCTGGTTTGGGCAAACGGATGGACACCCACTTACCAAAGACTCTGGCTACAAATCCCAGTGGGAACTGGGAGGCAAACACGGTGAGAAACCAGGGCGCGGCGTAGAGGCTGGGGCCGATTTCGTGCTCCTCGAGGTGATTGTAGAGGTCTCTGTGGTAATCGTGAAGAAGCCTTGAGAGCTGGTACATCTGGATCTGCGGGAACAGACACACACAGTGTCAGAACCAGATACCTGCTACTGTGTTCAGTTACTTATCCCATTCACATGCTGTGAGAGAAGAATTATTACACTGTTAGATACTCTGCTTGGAGTGTGATAACCACTGACCTCAACCGCTCACTTGCCCATCGAGCGCTTGCTGGGGGCCTGGTGCACAGAGGTACTGGCCTGGGGAGCCCAGAACAAGGATGTCGGGGCATCTCCTACCGCTTCCTTTCTTTCCACTGCTCCCTGAGTTCCTTGGCTACTAGAATCTAAGCATCTGTCTTGTGGGAACGTTTCACATATTCTCTTAGAAAATACACATCCCTATCAAAACCTGCACCTGGGGGAATTCAAAATGTAAGAGTGAAGTGGGGGCATAAGATGATTCTGTGGAAGGATTCTATTACACCTATTCACTTAGTAAATTTGCTCTAGAACCCCCGAAATTACTCAACAGGCAGGACAGGTTCTTTAGGTTTATTAATATATGAAATATACAGATCCTGGGCAAGTTAAAATAAGAAGACAACTGTTTATCTCAAGATGCAGAAAATAACTTCCAAAGGCTCCCCTTTTCAGATAATGCTATGGTCCTGGCAGGAAGCCTGCGATGGGTCCCACAGCTCGCAGGGGTCCTAGAGTCAGCCTGGGTTTCGGCAGTCCGATGGCCTGAGCCCAAAGATACCACCATCTAGAGAGGGTCAGAACCCCATTGAGATGCTACAGGTTGGACATGTATCACCCAAACTGACAAAAAACAAAACAACACACACACACAACACCCCCCCAAAACTTTTTCCAGTGGCCCAGACAACATAGCCCTTAAGTACCAGCTGTGGCTTTTTAGGATCGAAAAGAATCTAGTCACCCAGGCCAAAAGCACCAAGAGAGTCATGTGTTACAATACTAAATTAACTTGAAAATTCCACTCTCTTCGATGGCAGGTGCACCTATATTAAAGCTAATGGGGAGAACATAGAAACAACCTGGGACAGTATCTGTGGGAAGTGTTACATGGGTCAAAATTTTTTAGTTAATGAAATGGCTTCCTTTTAGGAGACTTATGTTCATGGGGGGGGTTCATATTCACAGGTGGAGGTAAAAGGATTTTTTAACCACCCAATTTGGTGCTCTCAAAGAGTCCTTGGCTCTAATGCATCCTTTCTTAAAAAAAAAAAAAAAAATCCTAAGGCTCTGAAGTCAGAGTAGCTTGCTGGTAAATTAACATGTATCCACCCGATCTGACATTTAGGAATATTCCCAAAGCGGGATCCGGAGCTCTCCCCACCTCTGAAAGTGGCAGGAGCAGTGCCTGGCACTGCCCTTTGGTTTTCCTTTGCTCTGACCTGCCACCTGTTCGTCAACAAATGCGGACTGGGTGCCTACTTCATCCCAGGCGCTGTTCTAGGTACTAAGGATGCAGCTCCAAGATAGGTTAGATTCCTGCCTTCTCATGAGATATGCTAAGGAAAGTAAACAGGAGAGTAAACAGGTCAACGAATAAAGAAACAAGATAATTTCAGGCAGTTAGTGTTTTATGCCAAAAGAAATGAGACAGGATAATATGATCCACGTGCACAGGGTTGGGGGGGGCCCCACAATATCAGGATAGTCAGAAAGATCCTCTCCCAGGATTTGATATGTGGGCTGAACCCTGGGTGACAAGGGCTAAGGGGGGGTGGGAGGGGGACCCCTGGCAGAGGAAGTGACAAATAGAGTGGGAGGCAGGAATTAGATCGTCTGAAGATGGTTTGAAGAAGGGTAAAGGAAGGGTCGGAGTCAGACAGGCCTGGGTTGAAACCCCAACTCGACCACTTGCTAGCCAGGTTCCCTGAGTTAAGGTGAGTCTTCCCATCTATAAATTGAGCTGAGTAACAGTGTCTTCCTGAGGCTTACTGAGGCGGTAAGAGCAATATGAAACATTCGGCGTCATGCCTAGCACAGAGTTAAGTGCTCAGCAAGGATAGCTACTCCAGTGTTGATGGATGGTGGGAAAAGTTCCTTAGAGAGACCTGGAAAGGAACCCTAAACATTTTTGGCATTTGTCTCTAGCACATACAAAAGGAACGTTCTCTACCTGTAAAATAATCATGTCCGGCCGATACTGTTTCCGCAGTCCCATTTCAAACATCAGAAACTTGAGCATGTTAAATGCCTCCTCCTCACCCATGTGAAGCAGCAAGATGCCCGCTACAAAGCTGAGGCCTTGGCAGTACCCCACCTCCTGGTCTAGAAGCGAGTAGGCCTTCAGAATGTTGTAGAGTGACAGCTGCCCCGCCCCAAGCTGGGCCGAGAAGTACGGATGTGTCGGGAAGGTTCGCCCTGCAAAAACAACATGCGGTAGACCTAATTAAAAAAAAAGAAAGCCTGTTGAACCAGAAATCTGATGGGCTTCAGGGGGAGGAAGGGATCCTTGGGAGCTGGATCATAAATCAGCTCTGTACACAAGGGCAGGTGGTTTTTCTTAGAACAATGTGAGCAATTAAAATCAGCAATTATTGATGCTTTTTTGGTGGCGGTTCAGGTGAAAGACATTGGGACTACCTTCGGTCCTGTAGGTATCTGGATTTTGAGCTTCGGCAAGAAGAAAACTGTCAATCCTCTAAACGTGAGTCTAACTCTCCAGAGGGGCAGACAGCTGCGGCTCTTCTCGGCCGCCCTGTCCCACGGCACCTGCAGGCAGCCCAAGACCCCATGGCGCTACGGACACTCCCCGATCCGCTCTCCCCAGCCTGCACGTATTCGGCCTGCAAATGCTTCACACCACACTCGTATTTCTGTACTTTTAAACCACAGGCGGTGCTTTGAAACTGCCTGAGAAGCAGCAGGTGTTTTCTTTTACACAAAACAGTTACCTTCCAGAAAGAAGTTAAAAAAAAAAAATTAAAAACCCTCAACATCCTGATTATTTTCACAAAAAGCTGGTGTTCAGTTAAGGTTTAAAGACTTTTGTCCAGGAAGCTTTTGGGGCTGATATCTCTCAAATCCACCTCACCCCCCTCCTTCTGGAACGTGCCTGACGGGGAAGTGTGTTTCCAGGGAGAAAAGTACTTGATTGGGGGGGGGGGGGGGGAGCGCAAGCTTGGACCCAGGTGAGAATCAGGGCCTCATCTGGATCAGCAAAGGCAGAAAGTATATCCAGACCACAAGGTAATTGTTCACCTTAATTATTCGGCTTCAGCAAGAGGAGGGCGACACATTTGTGTGTTCTTCCTCAGCCTCACGAGAAAGCATTTCATCAATACATATCGGTTTGTCTGATTTTGATTTAGGAGGACAGCAACAGTCTAACTACTTTCCTGATTTCTTGTCCTGCATTCATTTCCTGCCTACTCTACCTCTTCCCCCAACTGTCCCCAAACGCACCGTGAACATGTCACCCCCACTGCGAGAAAGCACTCAACAGCCCCCAGTGCTCGAAGAACAAATTCTACACACCCAGCCTGGGAGCTCTGCGCACCTTCTCATCCGCTCTCCCAGCGGCATCCTCTACTCCAGGGCATAGCCTGGGAGCAGGGCAGGCGGTGTGTGCAGAGCGGTCAGTGCCCATGTGGGTAAGAGAGGGGGTACTCACCCCTGTGCACCTTCCTAGTCTACAACTGCATGTGCGACTCAACCGTAAGGAGACATTTTCCAGCAGCCACATTCAAAAGCAGCAGGTAAAATTAATTTTAAGACCGTTTAACCCAACATACACACGTTATTCTAACATGACCAATACACGAATTACTGAGACAGTCTGCATTCTTGCTTTTCACGCTAAGCCTGGGAAGCCCAGCGTCCTGTCCACGCTGGTGGCACGGCTCAGTTTGGAGCAACCCTATTTCAGTGCTCGGCAAGCACCGTACTGACCACACAGGCGAAGCTCTTTCCCCGGATTCCCCAAGCGACGAGGGCGAAGGCGCACAGCAGGCTCTTCACGCCATCACCCCGCCTGCTGCGCAGCCCACGGCGCCCTTCCCACCTCTGCCTACTTGCACATCACCCCGCCCCAGCCCAGCACACACCGGCCCTCCGGCGGCCGCTGGGTCTCAGACAGGCCCAGGTGGCAGAACACACAGGCCCCACGAGGCGTGCAGTGATGCCACGAAGGATCTGGGCCCCTTCCATTGTGTCCCTGTGAGCACTTCTGCTTACCGGATACCCTCTCGTGTCAGATACCACGCCCACAGAACCAAGATCTGGCACTCACTGGCCCCGCCTGTGGAGGGGGCATTTTTAATCTTATTTTTACTTTTATTATTACAGTTGACATACAATGCCATGTCAGCTTCAGGGGTACAACACATTGATTCGACAGTTCTACACATTACTCAGTACACACCACGTGACCTTATTACAATACTATCGACCACATTCTCTATGCTCTCCTTTTCATGTCTGACTTATTTCGTAACTGGACATTATAGCCCTCTCTTCATTCCCTCCACCTATTTTGCCTGCCCTTCCCCCACCGCCCCAGCAACCACTAGTTTCTCTGTTTATGAGTCTGTTTATATATAAGTGAAAGCACCTGGTATTTGTCTTTGTTTTCTTTCACTTAAGCATAATACCCTCTAGATCCATCCATGTTGCAAATGGCAAGATTTCATTCTTTTTTTAATGGCCGAATAATATTGCACTGTATATATACCACATCTTTATCCATTCATCTATCGATGGGACACATTTCTAATTTACTCCTTGCAAGGCTCCTAAGAGGACGAGCCCAGCAGGCTGGGGAGTGACTGGTGCCACTTAGACCACTCAATAATGGTCAGATTTGGGGCAGGGCATTCACAGGCATCATGTCCTATGTAATCACAATGGCTCTGTGCTTAGAAGGGTCTCGTGCTGGGTTTAATGCTCCGCTGTCACAGTCCTGAAATTCTTAATTTTTGAACAAGGGATTCTGCATGTTCATTTTGCAACAGGCCCTGACAATTATATAGTACCCTGTTTGAGGCAGGCAGCCCCTGGCAGCTTCCCGGGGGTTGCTACAGCCACGTCGCCTACAGCTTTGCCACCAAGCAATCAGGAGAAAACAAACCTTAGGCCAAATTCCATCAAACATATGACCTTTATTAGCATGCTGATGTGAAAAAAGAACCACGTAAGAACTTCTCGTGCTCTGTCCTCAGGCCTCTAACAAGCACCCCCTGGGAAAGGGTCAGCTGGAGGAGGGTACTGTGGCGGTCTGACGGCAGAGCCAGGCCACCGACAGTCCCACACCGATGTCGCATGGAGCACCACGACCTGGCCCCAATGGGCCACTGGTGGCAAGGCCCAGACACTTTCTGATCAACTACAGATCTTGAAGGTTATCCAATTTCACCAATTAAAAGCTACACACAGCATCATCTCTTATGCTAAGCACACACCCTCAGATGTACATTTCAGTGGCATCTGAAGTACATCAGCAACCCTCTGCACTGTGGGTCCCTGACTTAGGGAACTTTGAAAAGCCAACCAAGCACTCTAGGTGGGGACAGACTTTTCTTACGAGACCATCCCTCACACTGGTAATACTCCATAAAGCATTTTAGGCAGGTCACCACACAAACAAGAACATCACCCTCATTTTATTCATGAGAAAAATGTGGAAGGTGAAAGAAAGCATCAGCCCTTCCGTCAAATTACCTGGCTAGGAGGTGGCAAACCCAGGACGTGAACGCTGGTCCCGAGCTCCAGAGACTGAGTTCTCATACTGCAGATGTCAAAGTGAAAGGCATGGGAATTGGGAAAACACAGCTACGACCGCTCACAGTGTCCCTGGCTCACGGCACGAGCTGTCAGGAGAGCCAGGGGCCCGCATTCCCTTTCTCACGGGGAGTTCACGTCCTCCACCTCCTCAGCCAAGCCCCCCCGGGGGAGTCCCGGCTGCTGCATCGCGGTTAGTGTTTCCACACACTCCCTGGGACTGGGCACTGCCTCCTCACTGGTCCTAGCCTTGTGACCTCGGGCACTTGGCTAATTCCCACACCTCCACTTCTCACCCGCACCTGCTGGGGGCCGCTGTGAGGGTTAAATGCAGGACGGTGTGCTTGCCTGGGGTGACGCCACACAGAGCTGGCCCCGACTGAGTACTGGCCACTGGGGTGGGGTGCCTGCTTTCTGAGAAACAGCGTTATTCATGTAGAAGATCTTTTCAAGCAGTGGCACACAGCAACGCACCTGCTCCTTGCCCCGATGACTGTGCAGGCGAGATGCGGGCTTCTCAAACTACTCACATGAGCACGGTAACAGCAACACCCGCCCTGTACTCAGAGCTCCCTGTGCGACAGGAACTGTGCCATGGAACCGAAAGACCAACCCTTTCTAGGCCCTTAAGAAACTCACAGTCTGGTAGAACAAAAGAGAGAAATCCAGAAAAATTCAAACATTTACTGACCGCAGGACTCGCACAGGGTGCTGGGCACAAGAGGGACGTGGCCCTGCTTGCATGGGGTTTCACGAGAATGAGGGGGACCACTTCAGATGACTGATGGTTCTAGTGGTTCTCTTCCATCAGGTGGTGGTAACACACATACAGAGGAAAGGTACAGAACTACAGTTTACGGAGATGAGCCCAAAAACCGAGAGGCCTGGCCCAGACACAGGACCGGAGTCCAGGAAGGCTGTCTGGAGGAAGTGACTCTTCAACTGAACCAAGCAGTGGAAAGAGGCATGAACATGGGGCGGGGGGTGGTTAGCACACAGGCAGCAGGAAGCCTGCAGGCCAGACGCCAGACTGCTAATGGGCACGGCCCACAGGTCTGGAGCTGGCCATCAGGAGAGGATGGGAGAGTTAAAAGCAGGGCCTGTAAGCGAACGGCTTGGGTACCAGGCTTAGCCTGTGGGCCACGTGAAGGCCATGGAGTCAGCACAGGCCACCGAGGGGTCAGAAACATGTGCTTCCTTACTAAAGAAATCTCCAAGAGCCAGCCTGCAAGACAGCCCAGGGCAGGCGGAGACCAGAGGAGGTCAGCTGGGCCACGAGCCAGGGAGCGGTCACAGGCCCTAAACTTGGAGAGCAGTGGTGGGGCAGCAAACAGGGCTGGACTCCAGACTTACTCTCAGAGCAGAGACTTAGACTGAGAGAAGGGCGTGCAGACGGTGGAGTGTCTAGCATGGGAAGCCAGATGAGTCATCAAAATGAACTGATCAGGAAGAGCAGACTGGGGTAGAGGGTAGAGCGCTGGCAAATCCCTATCTGGACCTATAAAGCTCGGGGAATTTCATAAATGTGACCAACTCAGTAAAGTTCTGCAATCTCTCAACCAAAGCCCTTGAAGGAAAAGCATGTCACGATTCAGAATCTGTGAATTTTAGAAAGGTGACACAGTGCACTGGTTGGATATTACCTAACCCCTAGCAGGGCTGAGGATCAAACACACTTACACGTCTGCAGAGACACACAGGAAAAGCCACACTGAGGACAACAGCCAAGTCTGCTAAGGCCTCCTGGCAGTTCAAATCAAATTTTGCCTCCAAAGAGTTCAGGACTCACTACGTTCTGCCAAAAATGAGTTACAGGAAAACTTTTGGTTTTCGTCTTTTGGGTTTTGAAACTGCAGACACAGGGTTATGGACCCGTACTAATTTCTACTGCAACTCACAGATTAGGTGAGAGGATAAATCACAGAATATTTTTATGCTTTCCTTTTCTGCTTCTGAATGCATAGCTGGAATCAGGCTTAACAAGTGCTATTCAACCTTGCTCCTGGAGGACTGACTTTATGAAAGCGAAACCAGGGTAACTACCTAGACAGAAGGGACTCCCATGGTAAGTAGGAAGCTCGGGGGCATATGTGAGGAACAATTAGGTTTTATTTGAAGGCCTCGGACACTTGATACGAAGGAAAGGAAAGACACCATGGGGATGGGATGGGGTGGACTTCTTGGACCAGGATGGAACTCAGTTCTCTCATTTCACCCATAGCCACCTGAGCAGGAGCCATTATGCTCCCCATTTTAGTAGTGGAGAAAAAACCCACAAGGTTTTTAGAATTTAGGCACAACGTGGCATATGAGCTCTGACAAATGGAGAGAGAATCTTCCTATGTGGATGTGTCCACGAGGCAGCATGACCGAGTCAGGGGAGTGACCCACGATCCCAACTGCGGCATGGAGGACCACCTAGCCTCTCTGAACCTCAGTCTCCTCTTCCTGACAAAGGGCAGAATGCATACTTTGTGGCAATGCCTGGCACAAGTGGGTGCATTATACCCCACAGAAAACATACACAAACCCAGCTTCCAACTAAGACAGGGGAACAAAACAAAACAAAGGCACACATATGAGAGTTCTGCGGCATAAACGCACAACAGTTTCTATTTTAAGGTCGAGGTACAACTACCACCTTACTGACCCTAATATTCCTCCTAAGCCTGAAATCTCACGTTCTAACAGACTTCCAGAGGCAAAGGAAAGTTTTCACCCAGCAACTGATTCCTGTGAAATTTGGAATTCATAAACACGGGGAACGAAAGCGGATATGAATTCCAAATAATAACAATGAATAATAACAACTAAAATATCACCAATCTAGATTCACCAAAACACCTGTGAACCTCAATCTTCCAGATCTTCAGTTACTACCCAAACCAGTCCAGTCTTTCACGTTGCAGTGTCAGAAGCTGTCACTGATTTTCTTTACGCAAGAAGCCTGTCCACACAAACCTGACCGAGCTGAAACAAATGTCCCATGTGTTTCATGAGATTCCCAATGCAACTTTCTGTTCCACAGAGTCACAGAGCCTGGAACTCGGCACAGCAAGACAGGCTCTTATACCACTCTCAGGCTGGGGAACAGTCACAAGTCCCTGGTCTCCAGCTCCTGCCTAGAGGAGAAGAATGACTGCCTATCTGCCTTCGTAATGCAGTCCGCGTATTACACCAGATTCTATCTGGGGGGACACTGTTTTCCTACATTGCATTTTTCTAGGTCCATGGTTCTGAATGTATGGCTGGTCTTTCAGGAGTCCATGAGGTCCCCCTCTGTTCTCCACCTGTGTATCTATCTATCTATGCAAGGTTAGATTTTTCTTCATATATTTCAAGCAACATAAATGCAACAGATTGAATGTAGAAGCAAAAATGACAAGCCAGTTAATTCTATTAAGCCAGACATTAAAATGTAAAACAATGCCTCCCACTAAATTTCTTTTATTTTGGAAAATGCATACTTCATAATGATATGTTTATGTGTTTATTATAGTTCTTTTAAAATACCACCACAGCTCAACCACACTCCTGACTACACGCCCAGTAAATGGAGGAGGCAGGCCTCGCGAGCAGAAAAAGGACCAGGCAGATTAACAATGTTCCTGGACAATCATTTGCATCTGCATTCACATAATCCAGTATCGGGTACCGCAACCCTCCAACCCCACGTGGAAGGTACTAAGTTAGCACTGTGAAGAAAAAAAGAAAAAAACTCCTTTTATAAAATAGACCACATCTCTGCATGTGAATCCCCAGCAGGAGACTGGAGTCTTGGGCAGTGCGCACATAAGAACACGTGTAGCCCCTTGTACCTCACTGCTCACTCAAAACACATTAGCTACGAGCAAGACGCTGTTTACTGTTTTTGTTCGAAGCCTGTGAAAAGATTCTTGAGTGAGAGTCTGACTCAATGACACAGACTAGAGAAAGCAGCACCCCGCCTGCCCACCTGGGGGCAGCAGCCTGGCACTGCAAGACGCTGGCTTAGGAAAAGTCCCTCGCTTCTGCCAACCTAGAAGGAAAGCGAATAAAAATTATGAAACCCTCCCTACAAATGCAGCCGGGTAGGGTACGGGACCTGCCTTCTTTAAACTCCATTTTATCATTCGCTACCAAGTAGAGAAATGCAGGCCCTTTAGATTTCTCTCTAGGGCAGAGTCTCCCTCACCCACAGAAGGAGACTGCAAAGTGGTGAGAGTCAAACCTGAACACAAAGAAACTCCTGGTTTGTATTAAAAAGACCTGTAATGATTTTATGTCTCGTGTGTCTAAGTGGAGCCACGTGCTAGAAAGACCTAGAAGGAGACCCACGGTTCAGACATATTTCTAAACGACCTACAACTTAACTTCACGTACTGCTCAACAGTCTATGTGTTCACCCTTCTAAGGGATGTTTCCTGGGGATGAATCTTTCCTTCTCTGTCACTTTGCGGGTGAGGATGAGCTTCCTTCCAACAGTTCTCAAACACGAACCACATCCAGAATGACCCGAGCGCCGTGGCTGTGCACACCCCCGGCCCCCATCCAGAAACTCTCCTTCGGCAGCACGTCGGGGAGGGAGGCCTTAGGAATGTGTTTTTCACAAGGTCTTCAAGGGGTCCTGCAAGTGACCCCTGCCTGGCCCCGGGTGAAACACCATTCCAGCCTACTCTGTCCACGTCTTCCTGACTTAATCTCGGGGGGACCCTAGTCCCCACAGCTTTGTTCCTCACTTGGCTACAGCTGCTCCAGGAGGCCAGAGGTCTCTCGGACACACACGGGGCCACCCGCAAGGCTATTCAGTCTGCAGCAGTCCCCACAGCTGCCAAACAAGGTTCTGTCTCTTGCCTCTTTCACCAAGAGCCTGGAGATTTCTGCATCTCCAGGGTCAGTGGTGACAAAGCAGCCCTCTGCCGTGACCCTTGCCCTCCCCATTGGCAGAAGAGGAGGAACCCTAACAATCGAAGGATCTCCAAGTCTCCTTCCCTGACGAGACCTGTGATCTGAAGGTGTTCTTAAATTGCTGCATTTTGCTCTCAGCAGAATTTGAGAAGGACTGGAGAAAAAATATGCTTTGTATAACTCCTCACAATTTTCATAAAATAGTGGGTTATCAGTGGTTCCATGTCTGTCTTCCCCACTAGAAGGCGCACTTCTGAGAGGGCAAGGAACGTACCAGGTGCTCCGAACTATCTGTGCATTCACTGAAGGAGATGGGGCGGAGCCGGGGGTGGGGCACAGAGAGAGTTCTTCTATAGGCAGCTTATTTTTAGGAAACATCTGGCTGAGTCCAGTGAGCCCTGGAACCGGCTCCTCCCGTGTCTGGGAGCATCTCTGCTGAATTCCACAATCAGTGACCCCAAGTTGGTAGCTTACAATTAGTCAAGGTGGGAGTCTGCAAATTCTATTTGAGGACTTCTTCTGAGGGGTATGGGGAGCTGGCTATTTGCCAGCACACCATGGACCGGTGTGAGGGATACAGGGAGGGTTCAGACCCCCACGAGAGGAGATGAGGTCATCCCACTTTATCATATGCACACACAGTTCCGTCACTCTGAGGTTAAAGAGCAATCGATATGCCATTTAGATGAGCAATATGTTATCATGATGTGCTCTTGATAATACCAGAGACAATGACAGACCCTCTGGAATTATGCACGTAGCTATTGGGGCAGGGATTTATTACACTCGGGTTGTGACTGTTCAACTCACCTCCATAAAGGCACGTCCCCAATTGGACAGACAGGTGTTCTAGAACAAGATCGCTGCACGGCAAATTCTAGGTACTTTTCTGGTTTTTGCTATTAACGCTTTTTAGTTTCTCATGTAGGACTTGACCCCAAAGATGACACAGAAGGTGGTGCTCGCTCTCAGCACCCATCTGCTGCTCATGAACAACCCATCTACTTCCCAAAGCACACAGGACTCAGCTTTTGTGGCGCAGCCAAGCGAGGCAAACTACCAGAAAGGGAGGGAGAAGGGAAAACCCTGTCGGCCCTGCTCCAGTCAGTCTTCTTAAACACTCTCAGACCATCCTTCATTCTGGAGGCTCTTCTCCTCCTCATCTTTTATGGACTCTAAAACAGCAAGGAGAAAATTCTTCTTTATAACACTTGGATTATAGCTCCTTTTCTTTAAGATAGCAGGTAGGTTTTAGACCTTTGGTTAAAATATGTTAAGTGGAAGCAAAAATCAATACGATTGCCCCCATGCTGGCTTGTGGAGCCAGCCGCGTCCCTGGACACCTGCTTTGCCTCTCACGGCAGCGTGGGCATGGCTCACCCCAGTTAGGCGTCACTGTTGCTGTTGGCGGGTCTCTAGAAGTCCATCGAAAAATACTACCTCTGGTCACCGAAGACTCACCAGACCTCTGCGGAGTATATCAACTCCGTTACCACTTTACTGACCTATGAAACACAGACTAATAATGCAAGTAATCGATGTGAGCGAGGGTTAGGAGCCGTTCCTATCTCCGCTCTTGGATTTCACGGTGTTCCCATGTTTCTGGACCTGTTCACATTTTGTTCCAGCCAAATCCCTCCTATCAGGGAAGAGGCTGGAGAGCCTCAGGGGTGGACATACTGAGGGCAGGAAGGTATCCGGGCTGGGGTGGCAGGGAGAGGAGCCCCTGAAGTGGTAGAGGATAGAGGAAGGGAGCCTGAAGGGGGTCTCCGGCTGCTACTTTTAGTCAATGGCAGCTTTTAGTGTGGAAATGGGGGGCACAGACAGGGGGCAGGATGCCTGGTGTCCACGCTGTCCACTCAGAAGAGAAAGGGTGCAATTACCTGTGGGCTGCACAAATGACTACAGCTGGAACCAGACTTAAAGGATGGGGCAGGTTCCTGAACTGAGAAGGATTTGCTAAATACCCTCTGCTCAGCCCTGAGAGAAGCTATTTTCTCTTGGCTGGGTGTGGTCAGCTCTGAACGTGCGTTGCCACGTAACCAGAGGCAGGGAAAGCTGCACTGGTATGGAGCAGGCAGCTCCAAGAAAGCGAAAAGCTGTACAGTGTCCTGGAAGGGACAGGATACAGAAACTAAGATGACCCAGGTTCCAGAACTTTCTGCCACTGAGTAGCTTGTAACTTGGGCAAAGTACACACGCCTCTCTGGGCTTCATTTATCACCTCTACAGTGGAAATAACATGTGCCCAATTTCATGGAGGATAAAGTTGAAATCGGACAAAGCTCAAGAATAAGTTTTATAAGCTATAAAGCACTGCCTGACTACAGAGTCTGCTACTCGTACTCTTTGGAGGAAAACATCTTATGAAAAACTGATTACACTAACAGCTAATTTCAGAAAGGAAAGCAAGAGGCAGGAAAACAGAAACTCATGAAGACCCAAAATACAACCAACCAACAGGCATTCTGTTCTTCCGGCCCAGACATAGATGCCACTTCCTAAGAAAAACTGAAATGCTGACTTGTTTTTGCTCAGCACGACGCACCTTTATTGGGTCTCGAGTTAGCTGCCATGCAGACCAAACAACCCACTGGGCAAATGCCACCCCCTGGTAAGAGGTGAGCAGGAAGTGCTGGTGAAGTTCGCAGGGACAGCGAAGTGAGGCCTCCCCGCACCCGACTAAGCGGAGCCCCCAGGCCGCGCACCCTGGGCCCTGCTGCTCGGTGGTTTCCCCAGCTCCAGTCAGGACAGAAGTCAGGCTCCGGTAGGGGCCCTGGATAAAACCTGCAGAGATGCACAGAGGCTACTTGGAAAACGTACTGTTGGAAACAGCTCCTTTTGGGCCTTGGGCGGGTATTCGGAGGACATCTGCAGGCCAGACCAGGACTGGGGAAGAAGTGAGCTGGAGGTGGCCAGTGCTGTCAGGGAGGGGTAGCTGCAGCTGGCCCTGGGGGGGGGGGGGCGGCGCAGAAGGGTGAGTGTAGGGGGTGCAGAGGGGTGAGGGTGGGAGGAAGGCAGGGACCAGAGGACAGGAGTGCTGTCTGGCTCTGCCCATGAACAAGAAAAGGCAGAGTCTTGGTTCACACGGACCCAGTGCCAACAGGGGGACAGTCTGCAGTGGGCTCCGGGCGGGGGAGGCATTCCCACCCTGGGCCCTGGCACTGACGTGGCCTTTTCTCCCCACCTCTGCAGAAAAGTGAGTATGTCTGAGCACTGGGAGGCACAGGGACGACGCTACCCAGGGAAGAAGAGGAATACTGAGGGAAAACTAAGAGAACATCCGGATGGAGGAGGGGAAAACGTGCTCCCTCCTCCTCCTCATCCCAGGAAGGAGTGGGGGGCAGGTGGAGAAACTGGCTGCACCTCCCACCCCCTTCCACCTCCTACTCTCAATTTATTTTTCACTTCATTTCACGTGATAAGAACATAATGTCATTTTTCTGTTAGTCATCCCATTAGCAAACACAGCAAACGCAGCTGCCAGTTCACAAAACTGCTTTTCTGGGGGTCAGTGGGCCACATGGGCTCCAGCCCCATGCCTCACACTTGTCCCCCAGCCAGCCGTCTCCATGGGAACGCCCAGGGCTTCCAGGCTCAGGGGGCCTTGGGAAGGAGGGGCCTGCCTTCCAGAGGGGCTAGGTCCTGCCCTTTAACCGTGTGTCCCTGCTCAACAGGGCCAATCCCCCAAGGCTGTCATGGGGGTCTGGTGAGAGTGGGGCGCTAGCAGGGTGCCCCCTGTTCAACAGCTCCGATTCCTCCAGCATCTACTATGTGACAGGCTCTGTCCTCAGAGCTGGGGGTACACTGGGAAGTCTGCCCCAGGCCAGCCAGCAGAGAAGGGCCATTAAAAGGCGCTGCTGGGTAACTGAGGACAGTGGCTGGGGAGGGGGGTTAAAGAGCACACAGGCTCTGCAGTCCCGCTGCTCAGTGGCACACTGGCTGTGTTATTCTAAGCAAGTTACTTAACCTCTCTGCAGTTCAATTTTCTCAACTCAGCAGGGACAGAACCACACCTACCTGATCGTGTTGTGAAGACTAAAGAAGGGAGTTTTAAGTAACTTCACACAACATTCAGCCGCAGGTTAAGTCACGTATTGGGCTTTAACGGATAATGATAATCGGAACAATAAGGAATGTGGGAAGCATCATGGCAGGACAGCACAGGGTGGGACAGAAAGGCTTAACAGAAACACCTACTCCAGTCTGAAGGTGGGAGAAGAGGCTAGGGGGTCAGGGGCAGTTTCTTGGAGAGGACATCTGAGCTTGGACCTAGAGAAGAACTTCTATGAAGTTAACCCTTTATTTAATCTGCTACGTGGCTAGACAGGTAAGACTCCATGCTGACTCATCGAGCCCACACCTCGAACTCCTGCGCAATAGCCTCCCTCCCTCCTGGCTGCTACACTGCAGGAACCTCAGAGAACCAGGCCACTGTGAGCAAAGACAACAACTCTGGGGAGCCCTTGGCGGCAGCAGCCGGGATGGAGGTTCCAGAAGCAGGACCGCAGGCCCGAGCTCCTGCCACGTGGGGCGGGCAGGGTTCCTGGGAGCACCCCACCTCCACCCCACTCACAGCCACTGACAAGTCAAGAGGCTCCTTCATACACCCTAGTGATATGCTAATTCCACGAGTCCTTCACTGGGGCAACTGCAGTTATAGCCAAAACACTGGTTCCATCTTAGTGTTTTCAACACTGTTCAAGAGACAAGTGTGCCACCCTGTTCCCAAAATAAAATGGCCCAAAACCCACCCACAACTGCTTTCTACAATTTTTCTAATAAGTCCTGTTTGTAATTAGTAAAGACTAGGGAGTGGCTCCTGTAATTAGGCCAAGCATCGGTTCTGACACTTATGTTCTCCGGAATGTTCCTTCGATGGACTATAAAATCTCCTATCGATATTGGAATTACTGAACTGAACTACGATCACAACCGGAGCCTTCAAGCAGAGCGGAGTTAACAAGCTGCCCAGACAAAAGAGAGATTTTTATATACTTGAAGGCATCTGTGATTACTCCAGGGCTTTTCCAATTCAAAGACTCAGTGGTAAATTTTGATTGCTAAACCTAAAGGCAGATCACTAAATAACTCATACAGTCTCTTCACATTTTTCAAGTGAGTGAAGCTTCCATTTTCATGTCACATTGACTGCAGACTTACCAAGGTCGATAAGAATCGCATGCTGTTGGGAGGTGAGCCGTTTTAAGAGTTCTTTGTACGGCGTGTCCTTTGGTCGCTGTTTGCTGGGAAACTGGTGTTGAAGGCGGTATTGCTCTGCTAGGAATTTCCAGATTTCCCCCCGGAGATGACGTGGCACACCTTGGGGGCGGGGGAGGGGAATGCGGGCAGAAAACAGATTTTATGCTCAGAGTACGACCTAATAATGAAGAGGAGTTCGGTTTCATTCCACTGACCCAACCTCTTGTTCCATACGGATTAACAGCATCAAAATGGAAAGGAAACAAACAAAACTCTATTCTATCTGCTCCCCTTCCTGCCTCCCTCCACAGCCCCATCCTTCCCCCACCTCCCCGGCCCCTCACTCTCCCTTCAGCTCTCAAATACATACTTTGTTCGGACTGGGCTAGACCCAGCAAGGGATGAACTGGTGAATGACACGAGCCCCTATCTAGGGCCAATTCGTAATGTTCTAGGCACATAAAATTACAATGCACAACGTCGTCTCCTACAAGGGACGTGAGCCGAGTGAGGGGGTTCAGATGAAGGAGAGCAAGAGGTCGTGCAATCCTTCACTTGTGTCAAGATGTCAGAGTGTGGGAGGAAGAGAGAAGACGAGTCAGAGGAAAGAACTAGAAGCCTGGTGCGCACTGCGCACGTGTGGAGGAGGCAGGTGGCAGTCAGGCTGGAAGGGTTTTATTAAGAGGCGACATGAAGGATAAACAACCTGCACTTTATTTAGCAGCCGTGGGGAGCTACGGAATGTTATTGAGCTGGGGCGGGAGCAGCCTAATCGGGGAATGCTGCTTAGACACCGCGTGCCAGGTGGGCGGAGAAAGGGAGGAAAAGCTGGACACCGTCCACATAAATGTGCCTCGGGGAGCATTCAACCGGTACCTGAAAACAAGAAAAGCTATCCGAGAGCCTCTCCTCCATGTTTTAAACACAAGTGATTTGAATACTCAAAGTGATTAAAAATGTCACCTGAAACTATGAAAAGTTCTCTTAAAGCCGATGATGCTATTTAAGGCAAACTTTAGTAGCAAGAGTGACGGTTTTGATTCACAATTTTTGGTTCACCATTCTGCTGTTGTTACAAGGCCCAGATGTGGAAATGGGGGAGAAGGGAGCCTGCAGAATAAGACACCAAATCTTTCTCATCTCTCACAGGAGCTCTCTTGAGAGAAAAGGAAGCTGCGATTTAGGGACAAACTGTGACTGCTTTGTACACTTCCCGGCTACTCAGAGCGCCTGCCCAGGGAGACCATGTTCCTGGCTTTCCACTGGCCATGTCTGAGGGAAGTTTCAGCAGCAGGTGACATTTACCATGAGGTCACCAGGCGCTGCCACCATTCTAAGCACTCTGTCATTGCCGAGGGAAACAAGATGATGATCCTCATGGTAAAGACGAGGAAACTGAGGCCAACAAGCACAGATCCCTCACCCGAGATCACCCAGCAGCTGGTTCGGAGCAGAGCAGAGAACGAGCCTGGTGTTTCCCTCTTCACGTCTTCCCTGTCACAACAGTCAGACAAGCTGCTCCTCAGAAGGGTACTGGAAAAATGTATGTTGTGTTCCTGCCTGGCAGTCAGTAATAAAATCATCATCTGTGGCTCTGAACCAGAGAACACTCAAGGTCATTTATTACCAGATCCACAAAGAACTATTTAGAGCAATCACTCAGCCATCTCTTAGAAATACTGTAGGTGGGGCGGCTGGGTGGCTCAGCCAGCCAGGCATCTGACTCTTGATTTCAGCTCAGGTCTTGATCTTGCGGTCATCGAGTTCAAGCCTACACTGGGCTCCATGCCCAGCATGGAAAAAAATATTATACTTGGGGGGAAAAAAAAAACAACTTATGAAATAAATAAATAAATACTCTAGGTATGGTAAGTAATTTGATTTTTCCCTTACACATACCAGTTGTAAAAGAATAAAAAAGGTGAGCCTGTGGGAGATACCCAGGACCACACTTAACTGTGACCACACCCACACCTTCTCTAAATGCTGGTCTCACAGCATTCATCTCATGACCTTGTGTAGTCCCCAAAAAACATATGTCCTCATCCTAACCCCCGGAACCAGTGGACATGATTTGGAAAAAGAGTTTTTATGGACTACAATGAAGGTCCTGAACTGAGATCATCATCCGGACTATGCAGGCGGGTCCCCTAGCCAAGGACATGGGTC
This sequence comes from Mirounga angustirostris, assembly GCF_029215605.1. Lineage (NCBI taxonomy): Eukaryota > Metazoa > Chordata > Mammalia > Carnivora > Phocidae > Mirounga > Mirounga angustirostris. The sequence goes on along the minus strand of NW_026991710.1, from coordinate 31,580,650 downwards.
TTGATAAGAGACGCAGGGGAGCAGGCAAGAGGGGCAGGCAGTGTGACCAGGAGGCAGAGACCCCAGTGCCACAGCCCCAAGTCTAGAAATGCCAGCAGCCTCCACAGTGGCCAAGTGCAGCCCGGCCGACACCTCCACTCCAGACTTCTGGCCTCCAGGAGTTCGAGAGAAAAAAGTTCTGTTGTTTTAGCCACTAACTTTGTAATCATTTGTTATGGTAGCAACAGGAAACTAATACACCCTGACGTCTGCCTTTGTATATTATTCCACTCCTCTCTCTGCTGTCCCTGCTCAGAGAATACCTTATGGTGTGAGTACACATGCACACGCATGCGCAAGCCCTCAACATTTCAAACTATATCAGAAGTAAATTTGGCTTGAAAGACAGTCAACATGTTAAGTGATTTATAGTGGGGCTTTTCACAGAGTATTTTTTTCAGCCTGGGAAATTTTCCCAAAGTATGAGATGACCAATTTCCTCTTGTTACTAAATCATTCCCATTATCTTATCAGACCTTTATTTTTTGGAGGAAAAGAATACTCCTTGTGTCACTGGACAGTACCACATATTCTGGTATAGGAGAGCTTAGGTTTTGTGATTTAAAAACAAAGAGTCATGCAAGTTGGAGCCAGTGCCTTTGCTGAGAAGGACCTGGCACCCACTTCCCCAGGCTCAGTTTGCCTTCACTTGTAACCCACTCCTACCCCAGGCCGGCAGGCAGGGTTCAGCGTGGACAGGAGGCCACTCTCCCCCTAAACGTAAATACCTTTTTTTTATTTTTACTGACTTCAAAAGTAATTTGTGCTCACCATTTTTTTTTTTTAAAAGCCCTTCTAAAGATGCAAAAGATATAAAGAAAGTGAAAAACCACTCATAACTAGAGTGAACATATAATTCACCACCCAAAGCAGGAAGCTCTTGAAAGCAAAGGGAGGAAGGTATTAATTATTTCACTGGGACAAGCTGCAAACTAGGGCTATGCTGGGTAAACCGGATGTATGGTCATCCTGCCTATTACTCAGATATCTGCAAATGTGTCATACATGGCTTCCTACATATGTGCACACAGAGAAATACAACTATGAGACCGTGCGCTACTTATCTCAGACATCTTCTGCATCAGTAATTATAAATCTACTGCATCACTTTCAAGGACTATGGCACAGGATGGTCACACGGTTGGGGTTTTTGGGTTGTTTTGGTTTCTGACTCTACAATGCCACAATAAGCATTCTTCCTACTGCAGGGCATTTGTGACTGATTAATTTCTAGAACAGGTTTCTAGACGTGGCATTGCTGGATCAAAGGTAAGGAGTGTTTGCATCTGGCCCATATTGCCAGCTGCTCGGGTGGCCTTTTCACAATCTCATTCCTAACAAGTACGTGCCGGTTCATAAAGTTCTACCTTGCTATCTTTAGTGAAATCATTTAAACCCAGACTAAGCTTTCAGTTACTTAAAACTCCACAGTATTCTTCTTTCTTCCAAGTTGACACCCTAATCCTGCTGCTCTCATCCAGTTTTAACTTGGAAAGCTTATAAATCCCTTTTTTCCATCACTTAGGGGGTCCTCAGATCATTAGGAGGAAGGGCCTCATCACCCACACAGGACTGTCTTCTCTTTTAAATAAGGCTCCATGGTAACCTGGCCTCTACCTAAAAGGCCAAAGGGGTGGTTCTGATTTAATCTCATTTCTTATTCTGAGCTACAAGATGGACTGTGGGCATTTGTTTGGAGTCATTACATCGTACATGTTGAAACCAGCCAAGTAACTGACAAAGCCCTTTGTGCAGTTAGAAACAGAGTTCCTGTCACGCAAGGTGGTATGGCCATGCCAGCGGGTACAGAGGGGATTCCAGGTTTGGCTCACCTCAGCATACAAACCATACAATCACCTGGCCTAAACTTCACTATACAGCCTCCAGATGCCAGAGTGTTTCCATCAGTTCCCCCTCATAAAATGCATAATGTAAACCAATATATCCAGGTGCCAGGCTTCTAAGAAGCTCAAACACTTGGAAGAGTTGTCACAGACCATGTGATTTACCTTTTGTAGAAGCAAAGCCACCTAAAGACCATCATGTAGTCAATAGTGAAAAGGGAAAGAACAGACTCATTCCTCTCTCTGCTTTCTCCTTTTTCCAGACAGCAATCTGGGGCCATCTGGGGCAGTGGTAAGCCTCCAGCAACCACTACGGGCACAAAGAATGTGAGAACTGGAAGAGAGTTGTGAGACCCTCACTATGCCTCTCATTCTAGCAGCCAGGAGGCCTGCGCCCAAAAAGGCAAGGACACCCGCTAAAGGTCACACCGGGAGCCACTGGCCAATTTGGAGCCTGACTCCTCACCACCCACCCCATGTCTGGTCTCTGAGAAGAGCACTGCCGAGGCAGGTTCAACCACAGGTAGTACCGTGCGATGGCGAGAACTCTAGCAGACGGGTGTGTGAGCAGCTCTGTGGCCCTAGGCCCATTACAATTGAGCCATGTTTCCTTATCCATAGAAAGGGGAAAGTCATAATTAGCAAAAACCTATTACTAAAACTAGTGCTGTGAAATTCAGATAAAGTTTAAATAATGCCTGTAGTAGGCTTCAGAAAACTGCTTTGCATCACCCACTGTCTTAGAGATGAATTACACTTGTGTAACTTCTTCCATTGAGCTGCTAATAAAGTCAGAAGAAAACTGTAAGCTTCATACATATTTGTAAGGCTTGGTCTAAACTCTTGGTTATTCATGACTGCATTGACCAGAACTCAGTAATCACTAGATTAGACTCCGAAAGTCTCCGATCTTGCCAGCAGATGCTAATATACATTTACTTAAAAGAAATAGTTGTTTTACTTGAACACTAATAATCATCAAAGTTAAGATGTAAAATGGAGCTACTCAAACTAGCTGTGATGAAGAACCAATTTTTGTTTTTTTTTTTTAATTTTTTTATTTTTAAAGATTTTTATTTTATTTATTTGAGAGAGTGAGAATGAGAGAGAAAGAGAGCACATGAGAGGGGGGAGGGTCAGAGGGAGAAGCAAACACCCTGCTGAGCAGGGAGCCCGATGTGGGACTCGATCCCGGGACTCCAGGATCGTGACCTGAGCCGAAGGCAGTTGCTTAACCAACTGAGCCACCCAGGCGCCCTTTTGTTTTCTTTTAAAGTGTTCTAATCCACTGCCTGTACTTTTTATAAAACACACTACAAGTGAATTTATAAAGGAACATGAAACAGGAAAAAAAAGACTGATACAACATAAGTCCACATTTTCTTTTTCTTTTAAGGATTACCCTCATCAAATTGCTTGGAAAAGTTTTTAAGTGCTTAGTCTCAAGTTCTCTACTTAGGCCAGTCGCCTGTGGACTGGCACACAATCCGTAGACCGCACTGACAAACAGCAAATACTGCCCACCCACCCGGGCCTCCCAGGATAGCAGGCACACGCAGTGTGCTTCCAGGGATCAGCTAATTTACTGCTCAAAGCAATCACTGTCATCACTCACATCTTACACATGGAGAAAGTGGGGCTCAGGGAGGTTAAGCCATTTGCCTAGAATCACAAGGCAAATCAGGAGGGCTGGGATCTAAACCTGGGACTACCTGTCTGAAGTCTGCACAAAATTCTGTTGTCTCCTGAGAGTGCTCAGAGAAGCTGTGCAATTAGTTTTCACTTTACCATTTAACTCAGAGTATGTCATCATTGTAGGCAACCAAGGTTGCCTGCAACCAAGCCCTGTTTTCCTATCTTCTTCCTGTTTTCTGTGCTTCTGGGCATTTTAATTAATTAAGAGGAATACTAATGGTGGTAAAATTTACATCAATTAAGATATCTGGAAACAGATTGGGGAAAGACATGGTAACTAGGAGAGAAATGGCCACCAAAACTGGACTTTAACATACTTTTTTTATTCCATACTTCTCCCCCCTAATAATCAATGTGAGGTAAGGATGGCTGGATGGATTTCCCATAAAGCTTACCTTGACCAACAGCCGAATGCATTTTCTCCATGTCAAACTTAATTTTTGATCTTCCTGGGGTGCTAAGCATCTTTTCCCAAACTGTGGTTACTTCTTTGAGACAAGGAGTGATTTCTTCATAATCGAGCTTTAGGCGCTTGTTCAGCAAATCATTTTCAGAGGCTAGAAGACATCATTTAAGACCATGTTAGAGAGAATGCTATGGCTGCCTACTCACACAGCACTGCTGAGATGCTGAGCTGTTACAGCCAGCTTACCAGGTCCAAACTAAAGTCACTGTTCCTGCGCCACCCCATTTTCCTTACCTTGGAAAAAACTAAATGCACCTAGGAGGTATCCTTGATTTCTCTTGCCCCTTCATCACCCCCAATGAGTCCTGTTGGCTCTGCTATTACAGTACATCCCATACCTGTCCAGTTCCAGCAATCTCCATAGCTACCCTATTAAACCACAGATATCTCAAGGACAGGAGCAGTGTGTTAAAATTCCTGGTGCCTGGCATGCTTAGAGACCAACAAAATTTATTCATCTGAACCAGAAGAGACCCTCCAAGGACAGTTTCTCCTTGGTTAGAGCCAAACCTCCTTAGGTAGCTTCTACTTAGTCATGTTTCTGCTTCCTGCAGCTCAACAGAAGAAATCTGCCCCTCTCATAGGACGTTGCCCCAAATACATGGAGGTAGTTATTATTTCCCACCAACCTTATTCAGCTTAAACTGCATTAAAAATGTACCTAAGTTACCAAAATGGGGTGGGGGAGGGGAGAGGAATCAATAAAGGAAAAGTTTAACTTGACAATTCTCAGGATTCGATCAGACAATTTCACTCCCATCTAAAACCACTATATCCTATTTCGACAGTGGTAATGCTGTCAGCCCCCAAATCCATTCCACCTCACATCTCAGATCCTGACTACGAGTGTATTAGGACAGCAGGTAGGATGCATAGCTAAGTATAAGCCAATACCTAGGCCTCTGCAGAACTGATCAACTACTGTCTTTTATGATATAATAAGCAAAGACTATGTCCTAAGTACTTTATATTTAGCAACATTTCATCCTAATAACTCTCTGAGGCAGGGTTCTGGGTGAGAAAACCGAGGCACAGAGGCTGAGTGGTTCCTCCACGGTCCTGAGCAGGAGGTGGAGGGGCCTGGGGCCCTTGCCCTTCTCCACTGCTCGGCAGAGCTTGCTGTTCTTAATTATACAGTTTTTCTGGGATGAGGCATATATCTATCGGGGGTCTTAAACGTTTGACAGAATCCAGTGGAGCTTTCTGGGCCTAGAGTTTTCCGAGTGAAAGATTTCCAATACGAATGTGATCTCTTTAACAGATACAGGGCCATTCAGATCTTTTTCTTCTCATTTCAGTTTTGGTAAGTTGCACTCTTCACGAAGTTTGTCCATTCCATCTAAGCTGTTACGTTTCTTGGCATAAACTCATTTTTTGTCCTAGAGACACTGATAAGTCAATGCAAACATCTCATGAGTCTGTCCTCCCCCAACCCCCTGAAAATACGTGCACTCTCCCCACCCCCACATTATTCAGGAGGAGAGGAGGCTGCTCATAGTCAGCCCAGGCCCACAGAAGTAGGAGGTGCTGGAGGCAGGATGTGAAGACCCCGGGCTTAACCACTACACTTCTGTGTACACTTCAGTGCCTATTATTTTTAAGATGGGAATTACAGCTACCTTACTGAGTTGCTCTGATGAGGATTAAAGGAGATGAAATATACTAAACATCTACAACATGTCTACTAATCAGCAAGTGCTCACAAATTATCCAAAATATAAAGGCAAATAAGGAAAAACATGAAACACTGCTTTACTAATTAAGTGCTGATAACATGAAATAAAGTATTTTCTTTTTCCATATTAGAAACTGAGCAAAGGCTAACTCCGTTAATCTGGTTAATGCTCCCCTGATTCACTGGATGCAAGGATTATGTACTTAACTGACCCAATTACCACCTTCAGGTACAAATGCACCAAAAGATGGTGCTGAAATAGCTGCAGAGCTCCCTAGCTCCCTCGTCCAGCTCTCATTTCATAGACACAGACACTGAAGTTCACAGAAGGTACAGGGCTTGCCCAAAGTTATTCACCAGCTGGTGGGTAGTCAAGCGACTCTGGGCCTGGGGCTGCCTCACCTATGATTCTTCATCTACCACTTTATTCTCTTCCTTCTTACTTTGGATAATACGTTTTTCTAAGGTCCCACTAAACAACCCTGTGACAAATCGGGTTCAGGACTAGCTTTGCTGGGGACAGAGATTGCAGGTAGCACTGGGCTCTCGGTGCCAATGGACGTTTCTCTGGCAGTGAACTCTGCTGTGAGCCTTTGGGACTGACTGAAGAGCCCAGCAAGCAACATGAGGAACCCGCTCTGAGGTCAACAGAGCGATACCATCCAGCCAGAAGATTCAGTTGAAAAGGCTTAGTCCATGTATGTCACTGTTGGCCCAAGCACCATCCTGCTGTGTGAGTATCCCAACACTGCTGCCTAAAATCCGTAGCCTCCAAAATGTCTTATCAGGCAAGGCAGTTGGTGCATTCTTGTGACAAACGTCAAGGCTCCCAGGCAAGGCCGTTAGATATAAGACCAAACCGTTTAAATTATTAAATAAGAGTCTACAAACCCATGATTGTGCTTTCTGGGGCTAGGGCAACCAGGACTGCATGAGATCAAAGGTAACTCTGCAAAAAAGTCCTCTAAAATACATATTACCATTTACCATGGATGTATGAGTGAACTTGGACTTTGAACTAATAATCTTCAGGTCCGATTTATGCCCATTACACAGGGTAGGATGGAGCTGCCCATCCCCAATCCCGCACTATTAGCAACTGCCTTCACAGATAAAATGTTCTTCCAACTGCCACCATTTCTTAAAAACTTAGCAGGGAAAGGCTAAAAGGCTGGAAGCATCAATGATTAAATGACCTCCAAACCTGTACAGATTTTAGAAAAATTACACTCAATCTTTATTTTTTTATAGCCAATAGGAAAAAAACCTTTAAAAAAATACCTTCAGTTACGATTCCATTAAAATTCAAAATTCAAATGTGTCGTTGTACCACTATGCAGATATAGTGTCTTTATTTATTTTTTTTTAAGATTTTATGTATTTATTTGACAGAGAAAGAGAGCACAAGTAGGCAGAGAGGCAGGCAGGGGGAGAGGGAGAAGCAGAGCCCGACGCGGGGCTCGATCCCAGGACCCCGGGATCATGACCTGAGCCGAAGGCAGACGCTTAACTGACTGAGCCACCCAGGTGCCCCCAGATATAGTGTCTTTAATATGAACTTTAATATGAAGTATGAAATTCTGAATGATATGAGTCAGTTCAACAAGAAATACTGTGCTAACCCCAAACCATGGCTGTATTGAACCATACCCTGTCCTGCATTAGGCTGCCTGCATCTTCATTTATAATAGGGGGAAAATGGTCCTGCAGAGGGGCACGGCGGAGACTGTTGGCTGGGGAGACAGGAAATGCATTTTAGACCCAGCACCACAAGAAGTTAGCTGTTTAACTCTGGGGAAATCAGAATTCAGCTTCCAACTGCCTACAATGGAGTGAAGTGGATTTAGATGATGTGGTTTGGTTCTTTCTCAGATGCAGTCGTTCTGGAATAGTAACAGATACTTAACCCACATATTCAAAAGCCAGGAAATAGACTTAAGCATAGAAGAACCTCCTCATACATGTCCTTCTAATTTCTTTCCCAAACAGCAAGCAATTCAGCTTTAACACCTGATCAATTTCAACCACTCCCATATATAATTTAACTTTCCTTTAAAAAGCAACTAAAAGTGGCACCTGGGTGGCACAGTCAGTTAAAGGTTCGACTCTTGGTATCGGCTCAGTTTGTGATCTCAGGATCCTGAGACTGAGCCCCTCCACACTCAATACAGAGTTTGCTTGAGATTCTCCCTCTCCCTGCCCCTCCTGCTTGTGTGCTCTCTCCCTAAAATTAAATAAATTGGGGCGCCTGGATCAGTTAAGCATCTGCCTTTGGCTCAGGTCATGATCTCAGGGTCCTGGGATGGAGCCCGTGTCAGGCTCCCTGCTCAGTGAGGAGTTTGCTTCTCCCGTTCCCTCTGCCCTTCCCCCCACCCACGCTCATGCTCTCTCTCTCAAATAAATAAAATACAACCTTAAAAAAAAAAAATCTTTAAGAAAATAAAAAAAACCAATGCAACAGAATGACTGTCTCTCTAGTACACAGTACATTCCCGGTTGGTTCTTGTCAAATCTTGCTTCTGTATTTATTTAAAGATTTATTTATGTGAGAGAGAGAGAGTGAGCACGGGGGGGGGGGGGGGGGGGAGGCAGAGGGAGAAAAGAGAGAGTTCCAAGCAGACTCCACGTCAAGTGTGGAGCCAGAAGTGGGGCTCAATCCCACAACCCTGAGATCAACGACCTGAGCCAAAACCAAGAGTCAGATGCTCAGCTGACTGAGCCACCCAAGTGCCCCTTGTTTCTGTATTTAATGAGAAAGTTCTGTGCCCATCCCACACCAACAAAGCTTACCAAATGTTTTTTAGGCAATTCATGGTCAGGTTCTTATTGATGATTAAGCTTCTCAGCAATATAGGTACTGTAATGCACTGAAACCATGCTTTCTAAATTATATTAAAGAAGCTTATTATGCTTTCACCACAAAGGTAAATGCATGTTGAACTTTAGAGAGCTAAGAAGAGAAATTAACTCAAACAGCAAGAACTGAAGACCAGCCAGGACTGACCACTGCCAGATGAAATGAGGAAGCAGCAGAACGGTGCTGGCAAGGGCTAGTGAACGCAATGCAACACCTGGCAAGGTGTTCCAGGGAGCCTGACGGAACTCTTCCGCGCTCATTCTTCTCTGTCTGGTCATCATTTACACAGCTTTACAAAAGCTCCGCTTCTGTGGCATACTGATCTTGCCGCGTCGATGCAGTCACGATGCCTCCTAACATCCCAAGAAGCCAGCCAGCACCATTCCCATGTTACAGCTACGCCCTGATTTTCCATGGCTGTCATTTCCAGGATGACTGGCCAGGATAAGTATTAGGACTTACGACCTACACGACGAACGTAACTGCCTCTCCGCTTTTCAACAAAAATCCCAACCAATAGACACGAGTATGAGTGCTGTGCTCCAGAGCCGTCATTTAGCTCATGCTCATTTAGCACTTGGTGATGTCATCACGGTCAAATCTCTTTCCAACATCTGCTTTTATTTGTCTTTTAAAGATTTATTTAGACATCTGCTTTTAGAATGGCCTTCAAGAACACACAAGAAAACAGCAAGAAAACAGAGCTGGAAGAAAACTTAGCATTCAGTGCTGTAAAATCCCCTTGCGCGGCACCCCTCCCACAGCACCATCCGGGGATGACCGGTCTGCCTCAATACCGGGGACAGGGCGGGGGGTGGGGGTGGGGGTGGAGCCCACAGTATCCGTCAGTGGCCCATTCCAGCCACCAAGCTACTTTCATAACAAAAGGTCTTATTACTTTGTATCTGACTTCTTGTTTTTGATCAAAGATGACACACTTCTTTGGACTATGAACCTTATTCATCAGATTCGGTGTCTTAATAACCTTCACCTCTATACAGATCTTGAGATAAAAGATGAAGATCTGCAGTCAAGAAGTAAGTTCAATGAAAGGTACTCTACTTCTACAACTGCCCTGGGCCATGGCAGCACGACTCAACTGCCTTCCTCTGGAAGTTATGTCTGACTTCCTGATCAAAATGCCCATGATTTCCCATCCAGCCAGCACTCTATACTCCTAGACCCATGTTCTTTCCATCAGACCGCCCACTTAGCTTCTGAGCTACTAGGAAAATAATATTTTTTGGGTCAAGCAACAGTACAGAAACAGGAAATGAACAAAATCTAAACTTGCAAAGTTCATGTCTTATTTTGATACTGATATAACCCCTGGCAAGAACTTGACTGGTCTGAGCCTCAGTTTCCTCTTAAGGCTAATATATGCCTTCCAGAGCTGTCAGCATTAAACGAGTCTGTCTATATAAAACCTTGGTATCAGTTCAGGTAGAACTCTGCTAACGCTAAAGCTTAGTCCTCTTCAGATCACCTGCAACCCACCAAAAATGCACATAGAGTGAGGTTATGAACTTAAGTGATTTGTGTAGGATTAGTTTATACCTACCAGCCAAGCACAGACTGTGGCTGAGGGCAAAGTAGGGAGAGGGAGAGAAAACAAAACAAAAAACACTCTTCAGAGGGTTGAAGCTTACATTTGAAGGTTGTCTCTTGGAAGTTCTACATGTTATGCTAAAAATGACCATATAGGAATAATTTAATATAGTTGGTGAGATTGTCATGAACTCTCCAGAAAGTCAAAAGCATTAACTCGACTTTGAAAAAATAAACATATTTCATATATACACATATGTACGTATGCTAGAGGATCTTGTTTTTCTTTTTAAAGACAGCATACTTATGTCTGATGTGATTCACTTCAGAGCCAAGATAAATTATCAGGCCTGTCATTCTAAAAAAATGGCAAACCAACCTTGCAGCTTCTGATTTTCCTTCTCCATTCTGAGGAGCAGTATCTGTTGTAAAATAGCCTTTTGCCATAACTCTCGAAGCTCGCGAGATGTCCTTTTCTTCTCCTCTGGGACGGGGCCGAAGGGTCCATCTTCACAAACTGGTTCTAAAGGAGATCGTGGTGGAAGCTCTCCCAGTTCTGAGTAATCTGGGGATGGAAAAGGACATTTCAGAATGGTCATTTTTTTTTTTTAATACAGATTTAAACGTAGTGTCAAATCAGAAAATTTCTGTTCATTCAGATTTTATGAAATGGTGTCACCGATTTAAAATTCAAGTTTTAATATGCATTGAAATAAGTTAGGTCTGAGCCACAACCATCAAATTATACATCAGATAGCAAGCAAAAGTTGGAGGAGCTGAGGAAATGTTCAAAGATACCTACTTTTAATGACTGTATTATTGGTAATGGCAAACATTCACAGAGTGCTCACTCTGAACCGATTGTTCTGAGGGCTTTATGGATACTAGTTTATTTAACACTCAACCACCCTGAGATGTAGCTACTATAACTATTCAGTTTTAAAGAAAAGCAAACTGAAGCACATTTGACACCTGCCAAATGTCACAGAGCTAGGAAGTGTAGAACCAGGATCGGGGACCCAAGCAGACTGGCTTAACCACCACGTTATAAGGCTAGATATTCTGGAAGAAGATTAATGCGTATTTAATAGCCAATAATAACAGTGACCATTAATGGGTCCTCTACCAAGTGCTGGGCACCATGCCAGGTGTTTTATATAGACAGACTCATTTAATCCTGATGACAACTCCAGAAGACAGGCATTAGCCTGAAGAGAAAACTAAGGCTCAGAGAAGCAAAGGAAGTTGCCCAGGGTCAGACAGTGAATAAGCAGGTGTGGTGGGATCCCAACCAATGTCTGCCTGACTTGGAAGTTCATGCTTTCTGCTCAATATCCCTGTAATTCAAATGTTTCCTATGTCATCAAGTTTAAAATTTCCATTTATTAGTTGAAATCTCTTTACATTTCATGAATTTGTACCTTTCTCAACTGCAGACCCCATGTGGCTGGGACACAGTGCTGTTGTAACTCACAAATACCTTACAGACAAGCAGAAAGAACATCCCACCAGCTTACTCTGAAACTAGCTACAAACAGCAAAAGTTCTCATATGGAATATTACTCAGCCATCAGAAAGGATGAATAACTACTGTCTGCATCAACATGGATGGAACTGGAGGGGATTATGCTAAGTGAAATAAGTCAAGCAGAGAAAGACAATTATCACATGGTTTCACTCCTATGTGGAACATAAGGAATAGAGTGGAGGACCACAGGGGAAGGGAGGGAAAACTGAATGGGAAGAATTCAGAGAGGGGGACAAACCATGAGAGACTCTTGACTCCAGGAAACATACTGAGGGTTACAGAAGGGAGGGGGATGGTGGGATGGGGTAACCAGGTGATGGGTATTAAGGAGGGCACATGTTGTGATGAGCACTGGGTGTTATACACAACTAATGAATCGCTGAACATTACATCAAAAACTAATGATGTACTTCTATGTTGGCTAATTGAACATAATTTAAAAAAAAAGTTCTTATATGAGTGGGCCCCATCTGAGGCAATGCATTCCTGGGTATTTCTCTCTAAACTGAACCTAAGTAAAATCACAGTCCTAACATTCTGTGAAAAGCCCTTGACAGACAACCCGAATTTCACAACCACCCAGAACACAACATACAATCTCTTCCAGTGTACAGTTCCAACAAAATTCCATGCTACAATTAATTTCCAAAACAGTTTCAGCATTGACTGCTCATTATCTAAAAGTGGGTTTGATTTCCTGCTATGAAATCTATGAAATCAAACACAAGCTACAAACACAAGCTACAAGTTTCATTTTCTAAAGTGACTTGCCCATCTTAACTCCTATTAAAGTTACTGGATTAAAAAAAATTATGATAAGCATTAAGAATGCTTTGTGATGTCTGTAAGCATTTAAATGCTTATCATCACATTTCTATCTATGTCTATTTCATTATGATCCTATTAAATGAAGGAATAAATTAAAATTCTTCTTTTGGGGGTAGTTTTTATGCACGTTATAGGAGAATGCTCATGTGTAATGGTCAGTATAAAAGCAGGAATCACAATTGTTGTATGGTAGGATCTCAACCTTAAAATTATTATGAAGAGCAGGACCATTCAGTGACTAAAAGGTCAGGCTCTGGAGCCAGGCTGTCTGGGTTTTAATTAAGACTATGCATTTTTTGATTTTGTGACCTTCAGCAAATTGCTTAACCCCTTAATGCCTCAGTTTCCCAATCTGTCAAGCAGGAATAACAGCACCTCCCTCACAGAAGTGTTACAGGGACTGGGGCACGTGGGTGGCTCAGGAGGTTAAGCGTCAACTCTTAATTTCAGGTCAGGTCATGATCTCAGGGTAGAGAGATCTGTGCTCTGTGTGGAGTCTGCTTGTCCCTCTCCCTTCCCCTGCTTGCATGCGCTCTCCCTCTCGCTCTCTAAAATAAATAAAATCTTTTTTTTTTTTTTTAAAGAAGTGTTACAGGGATTGAGTTAATTCATATCTTATAAACTACCTGAAACGGGGTCGAACACACAGTAAGAACACAGTGAGTACTAGCTTCTTATTGGTTGCTATTACATAGTCCTTAACGGCACAGAAAAAAACACTGGAAGGAAACACTTAGAAATTTATCCACTCAGTTGTAAGCTCTAAGAAGGCCAGACAGGCCACCTTGTCAGTGAGGGTTCACCTAGCACCTGGCACAGTGTCTGCACCTAGCAGGTGCTGGGCAGATCCTGCGGAAGGAGAGAGATAGGTGGGTGCTAGGTTTGCATGTGCTTCCTGCTCTTTTTTGTATTTCCTAAATTTGTGACAATAAACGTAATTTTTAGAACCAACTGAAGAAAAGTAATGCAAATCTGTTCCGATTTATATCAAAGATTGCAAAATGTTCTGCAAAACACTTAGAAGACAAACCGATCCCCCCAAACTTGTATACTTAGCACTAGTTGGTACTGAATATGATACAGCTGAAGTTTACCCTTTTTTTCAGAAGGCATTTTAGTTAGTATTCTCATTCAATCTTATTCTGCAGCCTAGAGTCTTCTATCTGAGCTCTTCCCTCTTTTACCATCATGGCTGTTGAAACTCTGCTGGACACTGCAGTGGTGATTCAAGTTCTGCTTCATCTCATGCTGAAGGATTCACAAGGGTCGGCGGGGAGACGGCCTTGCCGTGGGGCAGCCTAGTCATAAAGTAGTTTAGTGACTTACAAAAGACCGATAGTTAACTGTCGGTTTGTTCTAAATCTGGCCTGGCTAAATGAATCCAAGTGGGCTGTTTTCTTATCAATGCAAAAAGACGCAAGTTTGGGCCGAGGGTGGCCCTCTTTCATGGACACATGCCTGGGGTACGGAGTGCCTGGGGTACAGTCTTGTGAGACGTGTACTCAACAGCATGGGGCTGAGTGGAGTGGCAAGGCCAGGGAGAGGATAATATGAAGATGTTGGTCAACTGGCAGCTGAGAACCTTATTCTAATAATAAATGTGTGCATTATTTTAACTTGGATCATTCCTAAGCCATTTACATCAGTATTTATTGCGTCCCTTATATACCTGGGATGTGACATGCTAGGTGGTCTAAGAGAGGCTCCTTTGATGTTTCTAACATTCTTTTGTTTCTAACATTCTTTAGAACAACACTGGGGATCTGGCTTCCTTCCCGGACCAATACTCTTGCTGAGAGGCTGCCACACAGAGACTGATGGGGAGAGCCGGGAGGAACTGGGCTAGGGGTCCCTCCACCCCCAGGCCAGCTTGGCGGTCCCTCTTTGTAAACCTCTGTAGACACGTACACTTTTGGGGTTCCAGTCCCTCGGTGCAAAATGTGAGAAATGATATTCCCCTCTGACTGCCCCAACTGTGGAGCCGACAGGCACTGACAGACAGACATACTTCTACATCTACAAGACCCCGAAACCAAAGGGCCGCAATAACATGCTAGCCTAGGATGAGACTTTACTATCTGGACATGCCCTATAATGACAAGATGAAGCATGCTTAATTACAACAGAGCCTTTCAGAAACCGTCGGTTTCAATGGGTTCTGAGAACTTCAAAGCCAGCCACAAGTCAGGGGTCCTGCGAGACAATCCTTGCTGGGACATTCTTAACAGGGTCATAAATAGGATCTAGGCTGGTGCGTCAATACTTTAGCTGCCAAATATCCTCCTGAGACTATGCTGCTACATTCTTCTCTCGCCCCCCCTCTGCACACAGGTGTGCAGGGAAGAGCATGACTCCGCACCATCGGTAGGAACACGGCCGACGCTGTGACAGGGCAGAGGAAAGGGACACGCGTGCACACAGTCTCCCAGCTGTCCCGTGCTGACTGAAAAGTACGGAATACGGGGCTGCTGGCTGGTACTTTCACGAGACACTGCTATCAGGTTTGAACTGCTATTCTCCTCCTTGTAGAGACCTGACACTGAGTCACACATTAAGTGCCTTGTAAGAGAGGGGCACTCCGGGAGGAACATGAAGAGATAGGCCCTTCTTCAACATTCTGGGTTTTCTGTTATCCCACAGCAGAGCATTTTTATAACTCTCTCCATCTCAAAAATCTTGATCTCCCATGCCAAAAGAGCAATGTTTAAGATTCCTGCTATTCTGAAACCTCTGCTTTAGCAACATGAATAGACTTTGGAAATGAGAATTAAAACTGAACAATAAGCCTCTGGAGAAAAGTTAACAACAGGGATTAACGTCTGCAGCATCTGTTGTTACCAACAACTGAAGACAATTTCTTAAAAACCAGAGTAAAATAACCATGTAGACTTAAGAAAGGAACAGGCAGTCCTCTATGAATGCTGTCAAACTGTTTACAGAGCACGAACAACTTTACCTCTCCTGCGACAGAATGTCGTGCCAGGGAAACAGCAGATACACACGGAACAGTCACCGAACAAAAGGATTCATTTACCCGAAACTGCTCTACAGCTTACCGTGTCTTCTTTGGAAAATAATAACAACAACAACAATAACAAAAGAACCTTGTTATTTTCTACAGTTGCATTATAGAATGGTCCAGCCACAGGGAAACAGAATTTTTTTTTTAAATAACATTTGGTAAAAAGAAATTTTTTTTTTTTTAAGATTTTATTTATTTATTTGACAGGGAGAGACAGCCAGAGAGATAACACAAGCAGGGTAAGCGGGAGAGAGAGAAGCAGGCTTCCCGCCGAGCAGGCAGCCCGATGCGGGGCTCGATCCCAGCACCCTGGGATCATGACCTGAGCCAAAGGCAGACGCTTAACGACTGAGCCACCCAGGTGCCCCCAAAAAAGAAATATTTTTAAGTTTTTGCCACATGCCTGCTAGAACTCCAAATATGACTAGGACACAATCCCTCAAATTTCAACAGGGTGATTGGGAGAAGTACATGGCTGCTAGGAAGTACAAAGAAAGTGTTCTAGAAATTTAGCAAAGAAAATGAGTCTCTCCTGTCTGTCAGGTCAAGAGCATGAGCCCTGGGGTCACACGTCCGGGGTCAAATCCCAGCTCCACTACTAACCTAGCCACTCAAACGCAAACATGTGTGGTCTGACGCTTTACACCCATTCCCTCATCTGCCTAACAGTGTCTATGCTCTGTGGACTGGTGTGTGTGGTTAAGTGGTAAACGTGCGGAAACACAAGCCTAGCACATAGCAAGCATTCAATAAACCGACAGCTGTCGTTCTTCTTATCACCATCATCAGGACCAGGTTTTTGGAAGTGGTGGTAGCTTTTGGAGGACATGGCAAAGTCACAAAGGTGGAAATTTCTCGTAAATGTGGCTATGAAAACAAGGTGTCCAGGTGACAGTTCCTCATCCAGTGACCCGTTTCAGCCAATGAGCAGATGTAGGTGTGTATGTGAAAACAAGAATGGTTGAGCCCAGATTACAGAAAGTGCCGAATGATTAATTTATGTATTAATGGGTGAGGAAATGGGAATCACAGAAGATTTGAGGTTTTTACAGTTTTTAAGGAAAAGGTATTCCATTTATGTGTTCTTTAGCGCTGGAAAGAGACCGCGGCTGTCGGGGAATGCAGAGCTTAGTGGATCAAACGGAGGGCTATTATAAAACCACATGAGAAGGCGCTGGGCAGGGCGGGGGCTATGAAGACAGGAGCACGAGCCTAGCTCTGCCTGAGATGGGGTGCAAGGGGAGGAGAGGACACGTGCTGGGGAGCTAGGCACACACATTTTATTAAAAAGTGGCAGCCAAGGCATGCAGAAACGAAAGACAGAAGCAAGGGTCTCGCAGGACTCTATCTCTATATCCTTCCAAATTAGCTATTTGGAGGGGAGTCTCCAAGGCTCCACGAAGACGACTTGGAGTCACAGAAGCCAAAAGCCCCCTGTTCAGAGGTTGTGAGGACAGCTCCGAGGAGCAGCAGCAAAGGAGTGAAGGCGGCGTGGTGGTGGGCAGTCCAGGGCAGACAGCCAGGCAGGCGGACCAGGACTGAAGGCAAGGTGGTCAGACGGCGCTCCTGGGGCCTCCGGTCAGCCCACCATGCCCCCAGCTGCCCCCTTCCGGGCTGAGCTCTGAGAGCAGAGGCATGCAGCACCCCGAATTTGGTTTCCTGGTGGTGGAGGCTACGAAAGTTAAGGCCTACATAAAGCTTGAAAAGAACCAAGAAAATGCTGCAGATGAATTTTTATATTTAATGCAGGAGATAAAATTATCCTTTGAAATAAATAGCATTTGTTTTTGCATCTGCAAGGGGAATGATACTGTACTTTCAAGAGGGCTGAAGGTCAGGGCTCTTGTTTCTTGATTAAAGTCAATAAAACTATAAAGAGGAACATATATTCAGTCTGTTGGAATATAAAACACTGAGCTCTGTCATAGTTTGCTCTCTCCTATTAACCCTGTACAGAACACTGGATTTCAAACTGTGGTCCCTGGGATTTTCTAGGACACCTCAGGGTGGAAAAGCACCTCGAGCTGCACAAAAGGCCCCTGGTGAGTGCCAGCAGGCTGTGTATGTGTGAGGAGGTGTCCAAGGACGTCCCGCCAACAGCCGCTGTGTGCCGACCGCGTCAGACACCCCTTGCTCACGCTCCGTTCCTTCTTCTGGACTGTGGGGGAAACGGTCAGCACTCACAGGAACATAGGGATCCAGGGCTGAAAAGGGCACCAGAAGGTGACTTAGCTCAACCCCCTTTCCTTCCCAGAGGAGGAAACTGAGGCTCAAAGAGGTCCAAACTCACATTTTTTGGACCACTGCCTATGTATGTGCCAGGCCGTGTAGCTTCCAAGTCCCCACTGATTTCATGCTCACAACCACCCGATAAGCAAGGACTGTTTTTATCCCCCAACGGCACAGCCCGAGACACCAAACTAGCACTTGGACTCCGGGTGCTCAGCGTGACGGAAACGAACTAGTGCTGACACTCACCCCCAGGAAAATCAGCCCCCTGACTCTCCGTGCCTCAGTTCCCTCATCCACAAATCCCAGACAATAACGGCCTCCATCTCCCCCAGCTCTGTTGCAGAGATTAAATGAAAAATCCTTATGAACACATAAAATCGTACATGGCCAGGGATAAGTACTGAATTCCTATTATCATCAGTATCTATTTTATTCCAAACCTGGCTAGATCCTTGTGCTGCTTAGACTTCTCCACAATCAGACTAGGGCTGGGGAGAAAGAAGAAACCCGGTTTACCGAAGAACACTGGGGAAGACAGACGCTTACTCTTCCCAGGGGCTCTCCCCAACAACAGGAGCCCCTGGTCACTGCCTTAGCGTGTCCAGGACCTGTGGTCACGACAGGCCTGGAAGCACGGGAGAGGGACGGTCACCCTCACAATAGCGGGGATGCCCTTTTAGCCTTTGTCTGGCTGATGCCCTCCTCCTTCAAAGCTCAGCGCCAAGGCCACAGCCTCTGGAGAGACTCCTCTCGCCATCCCCTGCCCCGTCAGAGCCTGCAGCACCCCCTCGATGCTGCCCCAGCGCCCTGGCAAACCTCAACCGAGCCTCCAGGATTCTGAGAATGTCATCCCTGGGGCCAAAGACCACTGCCCTGAGCACAATCAAGTCAAGAGGAGCTCGGAGAAGCAGAAGATCAGGCAGCCTGGAGCATCTTAGGGAAAAACGAAGCAGAAGGGAAAGGAGTAAAAGAGGGACAGTCTAGACGGGGGGACAAGGACAAACATGCAGGAGGAGACACAAGCAAGGCCCTTGTGTGGCACTCAGTTCTGGCCCAAGTAACAGGCCCAGCTCTTTTCCACAGTTTTATTCCTAAACTGTGCAAAAACTATTTAAAAACTTTATATGAACGTTATACATCTATATGTGAATATACAGATGCCTGATATGTGTGCATAGAACTTTATACAAGAAGCTTTATAAGAAAAATACTACAGAGAACGTATTAATCACCCCGGTGACCCATCATTTAATTTACCCCAAGAACAATGAAATGAACCCCGCCTCGGTCCCCAAGGAGAGAGCAGAGGAAGCCACCGACAGTGGGTGTGAGAAGCGGCAGGAGAAGAGCCCACAGAGGGTGGCCGAAGTGCAGGAGAGACGAGCCTAATCTGAGCCTGGCATGGGGGTGGGGCAGGGACAGTGCTGGACACATGATTAGGCAGGACGACTGCCGAGAGGGAAGGTCACTCCATGAGAAGCACGGGAATGAAAACATCATGATGAATTTGGGAATTTCGAGGAGCTCTGCATGACCCTGGGAAACTGTGCATGCTGAGGTGGGGGAGTACCTGCACACAGTAAGAAATGAGTCAGGGTGAACAGTGAAGGGCCTCCTATGCTAGCAAGCAAGCCATCCTGACATGAGCTCTAGCGAAGAAGTGAAAAAATGACAAGCCATCAGGTTCTGTTTCAGAGAAGTTACCCTGTTGCCCACACTTAGCCCTCTGATCTTGTCCAAATGGAGATTTCAAAAGGCCATCCTACGTTCATCATTTACATTGGTAACTCTCCTGACGACAGCTGCTGGTCAAGCCCACCCTGCTTGGACTTCACTATGGGCACGGAGGACAAGATTTCCCTGACCCCTTCCTCACAAAAGCACTGCGGGTCACCATCCCCAGAACCCAGGCCGTGAGTTCCGCCCACGGGAGCAGCTCCAGATCAGCAGCATCCGTATCCTCCGCTTGTTTGGCAGAATGTCTGTCTTGGCGCCTTAGACCCACTGGCTCACAGACTCGGGTGGGACCCGGGGACCGGGGTTTTAACATCTGGAATTCTATGCACACTGAAGTTCAAGAATCCCTGGCCTCTGGCAGTCAGCATTTTTTCGGCCACTTACTTTAGGTTGTAGATTTACCTTAATTGGTGGTTTTACATTATCCGACACTAAAAAATGGAGTTACCTTTTAAATAAATTATTTCAAGTTAATTAAGGACTCCATCTGTTACAGATAACCTGATCATTAATAAAAATTTAAAATACAACATATCTTGATTGTCAAACACCAGCCAAATCTCGTTTTAATCTTCGTCAAAGGCAACTGTTTGAAATAAAATTAATACCATTTTCTCAAGAAATGCATTCAGAAAGTCATCCCTCCCTGCTGACCCAGGTCAACTACCCACACTATTAGACTGATAATAAATTTCCTTCCAGAAAACTTCCAGATATGAACATAAATAGGAACACAGACCAATGAGTCACCCAACAGAAACAGAAAAATATACTACTAAAAGCTAAGATCACGATTTCTCAGTTCGTGAAATTTGACCATCTGCAGAAAAGCAGCTCATCTGTTTACAGCACGGCTTCCGGCACTTCCCCCATGTGAACCCCTCCAAGGAGGACAGGCCCTGCTCCACACCCTGCAAGGAAGGTGTGCTCAGTCTCAGGGGGGCTTTCTGCATCTCTTCCGACTAGAAGCCTGGGGAGGAAAGCAACATCCTCACCCTCAAATCCCCCCTGACCACAGCAAAGGGCACTGAGGGTCCAAGTTAAACCTGGTACGAGTAAGGGACTGCATCATGGAATGACGGCTTTCAAACTATACCCCATGAAGCTGACGGCAAAGTCCACGCAGGGTCCAGGGGAGCAGTGGGGGACAGAGCTGCCTGAGTTCGGACGGCTGTAACAACATACCACAGACCAAAGGGCTACAACAACATTTATTTCTCACCGTTCTGGAGGCTGAAAGTTCAAATTCAGAGTGCCAGCATGGTCAGGTTCTTGGGGAAGGCCCTTTTCCTGGCTTGCCTCCTTCTTGTTGTGCTCTCATGTGGCAGAGAGAGAGAGCGCACGCTCTGGTCTCCTCCTCTTAGTTATAAGGCATTGATCCCATCATGGAGGCTCGACCCACATGCATGGGCTCATCTAAACCTAGCTACCTCCCAAAGGCCCCACCTCCAAACACCAACACATTAAGTACTGGGGCTTCAACGTGAATTTTCAGGGGACACACTCAATCCATAGCATGAGCAAATACGGTTCGAAACTACTCCTTTTCTCCGTTTCAGCAGAGCAACTGGATTTCATGGGTTTTAGGGCCTCTAAAAACTTTCCTTTAAAAAGAGTTGTCATGGGCGCCAGGGTGGCTCAGTTGGTTAAGCAACTGCCTTCGGCTCAGGCCATGATCCTGGAGTCCCGGGATCGAGTCCCACATCAGGCTCCCTGCTCAGTGGGGAGTCTCCTTCTCCCTCTGACCCTCTTCCCTCTCATGCTCTCTGTTTCTCATTCTCTCTGTTTCTCATTCTCTCTCTCAAATAAATAAATAAAATCTTTAAAAAAATTTAAAAAAAAATAAGAAGAGTTGTCAGTAGCTAAGAAAAAAGTTTTAAGAGTACAGGTAACAAGGTTTTTTTTTATGACCAGAAGGAACAGGATGGTGTTTTGAGTCTTGATGGACTGGCAAAATTCAGAACTTTTTTTTGCAGGGGGAAAGGAGACCTGGAAGCCAGAAAGAAGGAGCTGCTTGAGCAAAGGTCCACAGTATTCCAGCTCAGAGTCACCCTTCCTTCAATCCACGGTACTTGCTATCAACGTCAGTGTGGCAACTGACTTGTGCTGCCATGGGACATCTTAAACATTTTATCTTGGGGCATCTTTTATCAACCAGGTCCTGGGATAGGGCTTAGAAGTGGACTGTCATCTGGTCTACCTTCCTCAACACCTGCTTGTCAGTGCAGGACAACCTGACTTTCCCCCCGCTGCAGGAAGCGGATTTCGAATGTACTTCCAACCCCGCCTGCTCAAGAGCACTATCCAGGCACTTAAACCAGGGCTCCCATGAGAAGCCCAACTTCCAATGAAAATCACTTGAACACCCGTAAGGTGATGAAGAAAAAGAGAACAGGACAACTCTGCAACCTCAAGACATGAGTCAAACACAATCTGTCGATATAAAATCAGAGAAAATACAATGGACCCTTGAACAACACAGGGGCTGGGGCACGACCCCCACGCCACTGAAAATCCACAAAGAACTCTGACTCCCTCAAAACTCAACGACCAACAGCCTACTGTTGACCAGAAGCCTTACTGATAATGTCAATAGTTGATTTAACACATATTTTATGAATTATATACTGTATTCTTACAGCAAAAGTAGGGAAAAGAAAGTGTTAAGAAAATCTTAAGAAAAAATACATTTATAGTCCTCTACTATATTTGTTGAAAAAAAAAAAAATCTGTGTAGAAGTGGATCTGTACATTTCGACCCCGTATTAGTCAAGGGTCAATGGTACATTCAGGGTGAAAAAACATTCAAGTTTTGTGAAAGAACCAAAAGTCAAGATCTAGTTTCTGCCACACAGACATTTATAATATAAACAGGTAGATGTAGTGTATTTAATAAATAATATTAATTAAGCTTGGTGTGGAAAAGGATCATTTTATCCTGACAATGTTGTAAACCCCAAATCATTAACGTCATCACTGTGAGGCAACCCCCCCACCCCCTCAGAGGGCAGCTTTCCAATTCAGAACCTTGAACTCCGCTCTAGCTGCACCCAGCCCTTCTCCTCTTTTTCTCCCTGGGTACTGGTTGCTTGTCTCTCCTACCACACCTGCACACTCCTTTATCCAGCATAAATCCACTTTCAACCCAGTTCTTCCAACAGTGCTTTGCACAGAGCTGTGCGCTCAGAATATTTATATGTTAAAGAACACAGTAAGGCGCTCTCCTTGCGTCAGGGGTAGGGATTCTATCTTGTACGCAGATTTCAGACTTCCATTAAAAACTGTCGGTGGGTCCTGGTGATGTTAGATAAAGACTGAGTTATGCATAGAAAGAACCACGCGGAGAGCAGAGGAAAAGCTGCTGCAGCCATGGACATCTGAGAGATGGGCCTGAGGGGCAGCCTAGGAACAGGAAGGAGGGGGAGGGGGCAGTGCGTGTGGAAGGAGAGCGAGCTCCACGCAGTCAGGGCCTCTGCCATGGGGGGGCCAATCTTCCGTGACTGGTAAAATGGGAAACAGTGGCACAGATGGTGATTTTCAAGAAGAAGAGCCCCCTTTACCCTTCTGGCCCAGGCGTCCAGGGGTCTTAGGTGCCCTGACTGGGCTTCCCCCCACCCCCCTGGAAAAAAAAGTATGTTCACTCAGTGCAGGGCAACTGGAAACATGGGGGGGGGGGGCGGAAATATATATATATATACACACACACACATATATACATATATATATATGTATATATATATAAAGAAGAAGAAGAAGAAGAAAGTTACTATAATCCCACCTTCCAAAGATAAGTTCTTTTAACATTTCCACATATTTCCCTCTGGTCTTTTCTTGGATCTTCACTGCATGTAGAACCGTACTTCCATCTGGAGGGGTCTGAACAGAGTTCTGGGTTTTTGTTCGCACTGCACTGTCTCTCCCAGGTCTGTGACCCCCCAACTGGAAGCACCACAACGGGACGTGCGCATCGGAAGCACCTGAGGCAGGCCAAGCGGGAGCACGACGCAGTGGGATCGTGACCCTAGCCCTACGGAAAGGGGCAGGTGGCCTGGGCACACTTAGGACTCGCCTCCAGAGGAGTATTTGGAACTACTCAACTACAAATAATCTATAATAGGGGGCTGTGATGTGCCCTTCTCAGGTGCCAGAGAAGAGCTGGGGAGGCCTTCGGTGGGAATTTGTGGGAACGGGGAGCCCTGTCATTATAAGGGGCTCAGGAAAGGGGATGGTGGGGAATATAAGGAAGAAAACCATGACCCCACCCCCATCCCCCCCCCAAAAAAATCCAAAGCAGGAGGGAGGAAGGAAAGGTCCCAATGGCAATGGCACACACTGATGACCTGCCCGGGCAGCTAGGAAACCTCGAGGGGGTTCTGCTGGCATGACAGTCCTGCGGTGAGGACTTGGACTTGAGGGCTGATGAGGATGGATGCTAGAAGCCCCAGCTAGAAACTCCGCCGGCCTCCCCCCACCCCCTCCTCCTCTCACCATCTGTGGCTAAAAACGCGAACCCCACCCATCCCATTACACAATGCTTATCTGGATACCATCTAAGGTCAGACTGCATGAGAGGAAGCCCATGACTTAAAAGTTAGGAAATACTTTCAGGCTTCACTGGGGAGAGGGGATGGGGAAGTCCACACTGTGAAACAAGAAGGTGACAAGAGCGACCCCGGTTCTTCCTCTGACTCGACACAGTGTTCAATGGGCTATATGTGGAAATGTGACCTTTCCACCTGGAAAAGCCCAGCCTCACTGCCTTCCTTATAAGGGCCCATATCCTGAAGGAAGCCAACTCGGAGAGCAGCACTCTTTTTGGGTAACCACGCCTGCTCAGCAGTTGGGAGGCCTGGGTTTTAGCTGTGTAAAATTTCGGGCTTTGTCCTCAATGAGAAAATAGAAACCAACAGCGTGATCATCAAGGTGGCTTGCATCCCTTAAAAGTCAGCACTCTGATGTTCATTCAAAACCCTAACAGACCTCACACAATTGGGTTTATGAGTTAAAGCCGACGCGTCAAGCTCGAATGTTCTCTGAAGACTGTATTGGTAGTAAGCAAATTCTTTAAACATTACCAGAGCTTGCGTCACCCAAAAAAACTCAAGAAAGAAGTAACATTTCCTTCTGAAAGTCTCTACTGACCATAATTGAACATGGCGCCTCCCAGAACCCTGAGCTTCCGTTTGCAGTTCCTCAGAAGGGAGAGGTGTTACGTGAGTGCAGGGGACAAAACAAATGCGAGGAACTAGCCACTCTGATAGAACAAAGTCATTTGGTAAAGACTTAGCATAGCTCCATTCCAAAGGACGAACACTTTCTAAACATCCTGGCACAACACAAAAAACCAAGTACTGTGCACACAGCCCAAAAGCGGCACCTTAAATTTCAAGGAAGGTCAACACGGTGGGAGTTGACCCTCCAGAGCCTGGGGACCGTGTGTTTAGCCGGCCAGGTCTCAGCTCACTGCACTGGTCAACCTCTGGGCATCTGGAAAGCTGCACGTCGTCTGACCTTCTGCTGGGATGATTTTAAAGAGCGCAACATCTATGACATTTCTTTGCAATGATTCTGGTCTTTTGTCTCTCCCCATCGAGGGAGTTTGAAGAGAGAGCAGTCCCCTGCATCTGTCAGCACTCTTGACCCACACGTGGCTTTTCGCCCTCTGAATCCAGAGCACACGGCGGCTGGGCGAGGCGGGGCGTGTCGCCACGGGTGTGCACCTGGGATGGCGCAGGAGCAGGACCCACGTCTTCTCTGGCTCTGACTTCGAGCCATGACATGCCCTTTGCCAACAAGCTGAAGCCGTAGTGTGAACCACCTGCACACTATCCAGGAGGCTCAGAGAGGCACTTTCTAGCAATGTGAGTGTCCTCCATGTGCCGCAGAGTCTCTGATGGCCCAAGAACATCCCTTTGCTTGTCCTGAAAGTCTAGTGATAATAAAAGGGAGGGTGGTGGGGGATGGAATTAAAGAATGGCTGCCATTTGTGGTGGAGACTGAGAAGGCAGCTGGTTTTAGTGCCTTCCAAACCCCAGAAGGAACAGACTGTCTACACTCTGACGTAGCGCCCGTCTGTCGGGTGCTTCCTCGCTGGCAATCCTAACATCCCTAACTCCACGAGGTGGTGCTGTTATCATGCCCGTGTGAAAGCAGAGGACTCTGGCGACTGCCCTCGGTCAACAGCTCATCCAGGGAGGAGCCAGGCCTTAAGCCCAGGCCCAGTCTGACTTAAAGATCCATACTCTTCAACTCAACAACACCAAAAGAACAAATAACTCAATTACAAAGTAGGCAAACGACTTGAAAAAAGACATTTATCCAAAGATGATACACAAGTGGCCAATAAGAATATGAAAAGATGCTCAACACCAGTATTCATTAAAGGAATGCAAATCAAAACCACAATGAGGTATCACCTTGTACTCATTAGGATGGACATGTCAAAAGAACCCCAGAAAACAATTATCGGTGAGGATCCGGAGATACCGGAACCCTTGTGCACTGTTGGTAGGAATGTAAAATGGTGCGGCTGCTGTGGGAAACAGTATGGCAGCTCCCCTCCCCCCAAATTAAAAACAGAATCACCATGTGATCCAGCAATTCCACTTCTAGGTACATATGGAAAAGAACTGAAGGCAAGATCTTGGGCAGATATGTGCACACCCATGTTCACTGCATCACTATTCACAATAACCAAAAGGTAGAAACAACCTAAATATCCACTGACAAAGGAATAAACAAATGTATCTCTCACACTCTCTCTCTCTCTCTCTCTCTCTCACACACACACACACACACACACACACACACAGTGGAATATTATTCAGCCTTAAAAAGGGAGGAAATCTCTTCATACGCTGGATGAACCTTGAGGGCACAATATTAAGTGAAGTAAGGCCGTCACAAAAAGACAAATACTATACCGATTCCACTTATGTGAAATAGCTAAGGTAAACTCATAGAGAACAGAAAGTAGAAAGGCATTTGGCAGGAACTGGGGAAGAGGGAATGAAGAGTTAGTGTTCAACTGGTATAAAGTTTCAGTTTTGCAAGATTAAAAAGTTCTGTAGAACCACTGCACAACAATGTGATTTTACTTAACGCTATTTAACTATACACTTAAAAATGGTGAAGATGGTAAATTTTATGTGTTTCTTGCGACAACAAAAAATTTTCAAATATTTTTTAGTTCATACTCTTAACCAGGATGCTGCGCACTGATTCTCCAGTGGATCATGCCTTCCTGAAATTATGCACGACCCTTTTCCTCTCCAGTAGCCAGAAGCCATTTGCAAAAATATTCATCACAATGGGAGTTATCAACCAGCACCAAGTTTCCCTTTGTTTCTCCTCAGGACAAAGAAAAGAGAGGACCACGGGCTGGAAGGAGGCAATGGAAAACCTCAAAGGGCCCATTTTTAAAACTCTGGCAACTCAGAAAAGGTGGGTGCAAGGAAGGAGTCCTGATGTAAATGAAAATCGGAGAGTCCAGGATATCCTCCCAAAGGTCACTCCAATTCAAAACATGCAGTCAGAACATTCCCAAGCCCTGTCTCTCTGCCATACAAACACGTGTCTCTCCGTGGGTCTGAGGTTTTCCAAGGCCATGCACTTTTGTCTTCTTCAGGCCCAAGCTCCCATTCATTATGCAATACTGCCTCTCATGGAGGGAGACAGTTACTGCCAGCCCCATGTTACAAAGGAAGGGACTGCGGTCAGGTGGCGGGCCCAGAGTCCTAGAGGTGGGAGGCAGCGGGGCACCTGACCCCCAGACCAACCCACCTGCACAGCCCCTATTCAGGCTGTCCTGCAGTCGGCCAATGCTGGGGGTGCTGACCCTGGACACTATTCCTAAATACGATGCAGCTGAAGGCCCCTGTGGGTCATATGGTCTTTGAGCCTTGGTCTTCTCATCTGTAAAATGAGGCAATGGATTAATTTTTCTTTCTAACATGAAAAGCTCCAAATCATCTAAGTTGTCAATAATATCAGAGACTTTACTGAACTCCACAGACTCAGGGTATCATAACAGGAGTAGAAAACAGAAGTACTGAACAAACAAAAGAGCCTTTTACCCTGCCATCCAAGAGTCCACTGTCTGGCACAAGAACCAATACAGACACACCTGAGTATGGAGACAGACCTATACCATTCCGAAAAGAATGAAGTAGCAATAGGATGGTTATGAAACCACTTCCGACCCACAGCAGGTAAAACGGTTATCAATCACAACCAAAGGAGCTCTGTGACACCCTGAGGGCGGGACGGCCAGGGACTGTGGCAGTGAACTGGACTTACATTAACACGGGCAACCAGAAAAGGCAAAATGCCAAAGCCCTCCCCAGAGCAGCATCTAGAGGGCGATGACCTGGGTCATTATACCACTAAAAATCGACACCACGTGTTGGGAAAACTGGACAGCCACATGCAAAAGGATGAAACCAGACCACTATATCATACACAAAAATTAACTCGAATGGATTAAAGACCTGAAACTGTAAGATTACCACATGAAAACACAGGCAGTAAGCTCCTTGATATTGGTCTTAATGTTTTTGTGGATCTGACTCCAAAGGCAAGAAAAACAAAAGCAAAAACAAACAAATGGGATTACAGCAAACTAAAAAGCTTCTGCACCAAAGGAAACCATCATCAAAACAAAAAGGTAACCTACTGAATGGGAGAAGATATTGCAAATCACATATCCAACAAGGGGTTAATATCCCAAATATATAAAGAACTCATACAACTTAACAACAACAAAAACAATCCGATTTAAAAAATGGGCAGAGGATCTAAAGAGACGATTTTCCAAAGATGACATTCATATGGCCACCGGGGCCATGGAAAGATGCTCGACATCACTAACCCCCAGGGAAACGCAAATCAAAGCCATTGAGCTATCCCCTCATGCCGGTCAGAAGGCTTTTCAAGAAGACGGGAAACAACAAGTGTTGGCAAGGACGTGGAGAAGAGGGAACCCTTGGTGCACTGTTGGTGGGGATACAAACTGGTGCAGCCACTCTGGAAAACAGTATGGAGGTTCCTCAAAAAGTTAAGAAGAGAACTACCCTATGACCCAGCTATTCCACTCCTGGGTACTCATGTGAAAAATACAAAAACACTAATTGGAAAAGATATGTGCCCCTGTTCACAGTAGCATTATTTATAAGAGCCAAGAAAAAGAAGCTACCTACGTGTCTACTGCTGGATGAGTGGATAGAGAAGATGTGGTATACAGACACAGTGGAATACCACTCAGCCATTAAAGGAAAAAAAAAAGAATGAAATCTTGCCATTTCTGATGACACAGATGAACCTTGAGGGGACTATGCTAAGTGAAATAAGTCAGAGGAAAAACAAAAACAGTATGACTTTACTCTCATGTGGAATCTAAAACCAAAAACCAATCCAAACCGAACTTACAGATTGGTGGTGATCAGAAGGGAAGGAGGAGGGAGTGGGCAAAACGGGCAAAGGGGGTCAAATGTATGGGAATGGATGGTAACCTAACTTTTGGAAGTGATCACTTCATAAAGAATACAGGAGTCAATTATAGTACCGCACATCTGAAACTTACATAGTGTTATAGACCAATTTCGCCTCAATTAACAACATAATAGAATGATATAAAAATAGCCACCCTGGTATGTTTGTTTTCTCATATCACTGATGTGACTTCTTCAGAAACAATAAAACACTGTATTATCAGGAATCTTAAAATGACTTCAACCGCAGAGTTCAAACTTTTAACAAACTACGTTAATTTAGAAAGAGAACGTACTGATTCAGACTGGCCTGCCAATTACAATTCCAGAACACAAAGTTTATAGTTGTACACAGCCAGAGCAAGCTGAGAAGACGCAACGTGGTACCTTTGGAGCTACTGGATATAGAGAAAAAGGTTCCATGGGCTTTTAAATTTCTTAATGTG
This sequence comes from Mirounga angustirostris, assembly GCF_029215605.1. NCBI lineage: Eukaryota > Metazoa > Chordata > Mammalia > Carnivora > Phocidae > Mirounga > Mirounga angustirostris. The sequence goes on along the minus strand of NW_026991710.1, from coordinate 31,551,245 downwards.
ACTTTTAAACATAACATAACTGCAATTTTATTTCTGCTGAAACCAGAGAGATCGGAATCTCAATGATCATTAGGCAGCCAGGTGCTCTGGGACACCTGAGGCCTTTCCTGGGACAGCGACCAGGCAGGGAGTGGCCCTCGGGAGGCAAAGGCCTCTCAGGCAGGAAAGAGGACAGTGGCCGGCAGGCAACCAGAAAAACCCTTCAAATGAAGGCTCGTATCTCTAACTTTTAAGCTAGATTTCTGCAAATTAAGGCTGTCACTTTCTCAGCTCAAATTACTGGTTATGCCAAGTTGAATAATTCCAAACAGAAGGGGCGGGGGGATCACCAAATGAGCATCTGTCGTTCAAGTCCACAAGAGAGAGAAGTGATTTTATAATCAGGTCCATTTCCAAAGAATCTGAATACTTGCTACTTATCATGATTTGTGACAGGAATGTGTTTCCATTATAACCCTCTATGAGACTAAATATATTGTGAACATTTTTCTTAATTAAAAATTAATTTTTCCTACTATCACATGTAACTACATTATAAAATTGAAAGAGAGAAAAGAGGAAAATATCACCTATTATCACAATTTCCCAAACTTCTGTAGAGTATCAGTATATTTTCTTTATATTTTTTCTCCATGTTTTGTTATTTGTTACACAGTATAATCTGAGTAGTTATAATAAAATAACCATATTTGGTTAATATTCCAAAATCATCTACTGTGTATCCAGCAGAAATCAATGACCCAAACCCTGTGCCAGGTCCCAGAAGTGTAACAAGACAGCATCCTTGTCCTCATGGAGCTTTAACTCGGTTTCAGAGATGTGCCCACAGTGCTTGCAGTGGCCTGTCGAGGAGGCAAAAGTGGATGCAGGCCCCAGGCAGGCTCACCCACACCACGGGTCTAGGGTCCATGGAAAGCCCCGAGATGGCTCGCCGGGCTTTCTTCCTCCAGGGACACCCTGACCACCTCTGGCTGCTGAGCCACGTGACAACTGCCTACCTCACTGTAAGAATCCCAAATTCTAATTACTGGGTAAATACGTTAATCGAACTTCCTTCCCAGCAGCGGAATTTTTGACACAAGGTCACCGGCTTCTTTCCCAGCACTTCTGGTAATAAGAAATGTACATGCTTGCTGCACATCATTTCACCTACTTGCAGATAACCAGCGACCGTGATAACGCCAGTGAGCTCCAGTTACCGTCACTTTCGTGGTTCTGCCTTTGGTCGGGAAACAAGATCACGAACAAGAACACACCGACCTGTGGCAGCTGGAGGCTGTGCCTTCTCCTCCCCGCGCAGGCCCTGCCCTGTTGCACCCCCCCGTCTGGAGAGTAGCTTGAGTGGGCCCCCCTGCCATGCTGGCGCCCCGCTTCTCCTGGCCCTCCTTGGGGAAGCTGCTATGAGCTCGGCCAGTCAGTGGCTCCCCAATGCCCGGAGGGAAACACAGACTGGCCGTTAGGTAATCGGTGGCCTCTGGAGCCAAGAGGTCACCGAGACTTGGAGGCTGGTGTGACTCTGCGGAGTGACTTGTCAGCTGGGAAAGCTGGGGTGTAGAATAAAGAGGAAACCAGAAGGAAAATTACACGGCCCCAAAGAGAGGGGGCCAGAGAGACTTCCATGTTTCCAGACAACTTCTAGTTTCCAGCCCTTGCCCTTATCTTGATTTTTAAAAGCCTCCTTCTGATTAAGCTTGCTTGAGTCATTTTCTGTTTCTTGCAACAGAACAATCACCGACTGACGAACTCTCATCTGTTTCCTGAGCATTCCCCGAGCGCCGCCTCTATGCAGTGGGCATCTGAGGACAGCTGAGAGCTGAAAACAACTTCCTCTCTCAAGAAACCAGAAACTGGTGGAGAGGCAGGAATAGAACATAATCAGGGAAAGCAGGTTGGTGATAATCAGGTCTGGTTTCATGGAAAGAGAACTGAACGCAGCCACGACAACCAAGGGTTCAGTCCCTTCTACCACTGACGGCCCATATGACCTTATGTAGGTCCTTCTCCCTCTCGGAGCCTCGGTTTCTTAAACTGTAAAATTAGAAACTTGAAATCTCCAAGTCCTCATGTGCCTTTACTATTCCTTAAAAGCAGTGGACCCAACACCTCCTACATATCCAGTGACAATATTTTTAGAAGCCATGTTGGTGGCAGAATATCTGTAACCTCTGCCCGAAGTTTACCACCTCAGTTTGGAGACGACACAACACGAGCGCCATCCTGAAGGCTGGGCCTGTGGTTCTGAGTGACGGGGTCAGGGTGAAGTGAGGCCTTAAGGAGCTCATCACCTAGAGCAGCCCGTGCAAGAGACTTTGTATGAGGGAAACGTTCTAGAGCTAGCCACTGGCCACACGTGGTTCTTGAGCACCTGAAGTGGGGCTAGGGTGAGGAACCAAATTCCGTACTGCATTTAAGGGTGATGAGTTTACATTTAAGTTTAATTAGCCTTATGTGGCTAATGGCAACTATGGGTCAGCACAGACCTAGCGGTGGAGCCAGGTAATCCCAAGACAAAGTACGCGGCTCTCCAGCAGGGACAAGCATCGGGGAAGGAGAGGCTGATTATGTCTAAGAGAAGAGAGGACAAGACGGTGACACTGAAGGGCCCTGAAGGATCAGGAGAGTCTGTCAGGGCTGAAGTGTAGTGTGCTGGGTGCACAGAGGACAAGAGAGCTGGAGGAGCTTTCTGGGCAAAGGAAACCATCCGTGCAAAACTGTGGTACATGAAGAAACGCAGCATACGGGGAAGCAGCCAAGCGCTGTGCGTGGGCCGTGCTGCAGCCCCGACTCCCCACCCCATACCCGTTCTCCCCTCCATCCCTACAACCGCGGGTACCACACAAGGTGGCAACAGGCTCAGCCAAACATCACGGTCTCCCAGCCTCCCCTGTGGCTACAAGTGGCCCGTGACATGGTTCCAGATAATGAGACCAAGTGGAGCTCTACTGGGGATTTCCACAACAGTAGGGCTCTCTTGATACAGAGGGGTCACCCTTTCCTCCTTATTGCTTCCTCTTCCTTCGTCTTGGAAGCGCAAGGGGAGCAAAGGTGGGGCAGCCATCTCATGACAGGAGGCATTCAGGAGGGTGAAAGAGGAGAACAGAAAAGCCCCCAGATCACCTATCACATCAATGGAGCCAGAACCAGCCTTGCTCTCACACCCCCCCAAACTCCTCGATTATGCCAGAGTAGCAAGATTCCGAGTACATTTAGTCAGACAATCTCTAGAGGACATTACATTTGGCACCCAGAGGTGAGGGGCTAAAAAACGCGGAACCGGCAGGGCAGAGAAAATCGGGGAGTAGGAAATGAGGAGGAATGGCAATCCAGGGACTCCGCCCTGTGCCGGTAAAACACCTGGTCTGTGTGCAGCCTGCTCTGCTCGGGGGGTATACACCAGGTGCGACACACTGCAGCGTCAGGAACGAGGACAGAAACTTCCAGAATGTGGGGTGCAGAGACTTCTCTAGGGGAGAACGATGGCCGCATTCTGCAAATAGCAAGAGGAAGATGGACCGCTTTATTAAGGCAGCTCTTCCTACCGCTGACCCCTAAGTCCCACCATTTGAAGCTTCGTTGGGCTAACAAAGTCACTGGCTTCTATGACCCACCTGGCGCAAGGCTGGTGCCGGTAAGAAAAATTTCCCCTCAGTAACTGTTTGGGGAAGGTGATACCACCAAGACACAATTCTAAAAACCAAACCCACCGAGGTAAGACTATAACTTCTCATCACGAGAACTGCCCTTAACCTAGAGTTCTCAAGCGAACACACCTGGACAGGAAATGAACTACGATACCGCAACTTTCCGTGAAAAACCTTATTCTCTCAAGTGTAAAATGCATAGTTTGGTACCACAAATTATTTTCAGAGTTATATAAGGCCATTAGTTACAGCATTTCCTTATCAATAAATGATGTTTAAAATCTTGTCAGTGTCCATTCTATAAATATTTTCATTCAGATGAAAGTGATAAAACAAATTTACTTGAAAAAAAAATCATTTAGAAAGTAGTTTAATGCATCCCTTAGCTTCACCTCCGCAGTTTACAAAATCAAGAGCTCACCATGTGTGCCAACAGCTCTAATTCTGGAGCCGCTAGAGCTCACGTCCCGCGGGAAGGTGTGGCTTTGCTACTTCCAGGAGACCTATGTTCCTTCATTTAAATAAATGGTACTAATAAAAACCATTCAACTAGGAAAATTCTGTTTTTAAAAATTAGGATACAATAATGCCTAAACTGGGAGCTGTATTAGCAAAGGTTAACACAGAATTCTAGAATCCTTCCCACACAAGAATGGTTCTTTCACCTATCACAAACACAAATTTAAGCAAATATTCCTAAAACTCAACAGTTCATCACTGGGTTTAAGAGACTGGATTCAGGGGCGCTTGGCTGGCTCAGTCTGTGGAACATGTGACTCTTAATCTTGGGGTCATGAGTTCAAGACCCACGCTGGGCCTAGAGCTTACTTAAAAAAATAAAATATAAAAGAAGAGACTGGCTTTAGAACCAACTTGGTGCGAATCGTGGCTGTGAACTGAGCGCTATGGGCGCTGTGGCCACGTTATCCAGCATTTCCAGCCTCGCCTCTAGGATAACGGGCCGGGCCACCCTCGGCAGGAAGTCACGGTGAGACTTACCCAGCTGGGTAAGAGTGCAAACACCAAATACTCACTACATGATAAGGATAATTACAATGGCTAGTGTTAATATTTGATTACTTTTATTGCAAAGAAAATAGGACCTGTTGGCTGCTTCACAATCTGCCATAGGACGCATTTCTAATTTCCAAGTCTGTTGTTCATTTTACTAACGACCACTGAGGGCTTTTTTGGTTGCAGTTTAAATCAGAAGAGTATGTGCCCTTGCCTATGAGTCACTGCAGTGTGAGAAATCCGGAGGGCAAAGTGTGGTCCCCAAACGTGCAGCATCAGCATCACCTGGGAAGCTGTAAGAAATGCCAATTCTCGGGCGCCTGGGTGGCTCAGTTGGTTAAGCGACTGCCTTCGGCTCAGGTCATGATCCTGGAGTCCCAGGATCGAGTCCCGCATCGGGCTCCCTGCTCGGCAGGGAGTCTGCTTCTCCCTCTGACCCTCCTCCCTCTCATGCTCTCTCTCTCTCATTCTCTCTCTCGCAAATAAATAAAATCTTAAAAAAAAAAAAAAAAGAAAAAAGAAATGCCAATTCTCAGGCTCCCCCAAGAATTCCATCTCCAGAACCCTAAACTTCAGAACTAAGGAACAGCAATGTGTGTCTCCACGAATCCTCCAAGGAATCTTAAGTACACTCAGTTTGAGAACAGCTAAAGGAAATGTCATCTTGGGCCAATTCCACTAACCGGTGGCCCTCTGATGGCCCCCCCTGGGACTGGGAGAGCTATGGGGGTCCCTCGCCTTCCCAGGTGCTCCTGGGGCAACACCAGAGTCCCCGGCACACCAACCCCCCTCAGCCTGAAGCAGAAGGAAGGCACACGAGGCCAGCCAGCAGGGAAGCCTGGTACTGGGGGACCAAACCGCCCCCACCCCCACCGGCCTAACAATTATAACCGTCAGAGTGTCATCTGTGATTCTGACCCCAGAGGAGTATGTGTCACACCAGCTCACCCATAAAACCCTTTCTTAACATACGGCCACGCAAAAACACGTCCGCAAATGTTCACAGCAGCAGTGTTCCTAAGAGCCAACAGGTGAGAAGAACCCAAATGTCCATCAACTGGCAGACGGATAAACAAGATATGGCCTGTCATCACAATGGCATATGAATGGCCCACAAAAGGAAACGAAGCACTAACACACACTACAACATGGTGAACCCTGAAAACGTGCTCAATGAAAAATGCCACAGAGGACCACACAGTGTCTGATTCCATCTACATGACAGAACAGGCAGTCCAGAGAGACAGCAAACAGAGGAGCGGCTGGGCTGTCTCGGGTTTGAAGGAGGGGTGGGAGGCATGGGTTTTTTTCTGGGGGGACAAAAATGTTTTAAAATTAGGTTGTACTAATGATTGTACAACTCTATGAAAATAGGGTTTAAAAACAATGCACTATACACATATTTTTTGAATTGTACACTTTAAATGGGTAAATTGTATAATATATGAATTATATTTCAAAAAGGTCATTTTTTAAAGAAAACAAACCCTTCCTCAGAGCTAATCGATCCTGACTGGCAGTGCTGTCCAGGCTGTAGGATAGAAGGGCACAGCTGTAGGGTAGAAGGGCACAGCTGTGAGGAGGGCCAGGAGGGCGATGAGGGAAGCAGGCACCTACGGCACAGGATATAAGGAAATCCTCGTTCTCAGGACCGTGTAAGCACAGGGTCCGTTCTTACAGGACCCTGAAAGTGAGTGCCTCTTCTAATTTTGCATGCAGGACACCTGCCTGCCGCGTCCCAGTCTTGCCCGGATTTTGAGGCTGCTTTATGTTCGAATATATTTACAGATTTTTAGCCCCCTAAAAATATTTTCAAACTACTTAACATCCCCCTCACTTTATAAATTTCAATGGCTCCTAGCACCTACAGATTCAGGTTCAAAGGTGACAAATCAAGATCTTCTATTTGGGACTTTAAGCCTGTGGGCATACCTTCACAGGCTCTGGAGTTAGATTAAGCCCTAAGGAGGAACTCCCTGCCAACTAGAGTGCTCTAAGCAGGGATTCACACCCGGGCCTTCAGATCCCAGGGCCTCTGGTGCCCAAACCCTGGGCCCTCTGCCCCTGCACCCTTCCTACCAAGCAGCAGAGGCTGAGGTTTCTTTGTATCATCGACAACCTTAGCTCCAAACTTCGCACAAAGTGTTAAGGATGGAGTGTTTAAACGCGGATGGTTAATTAGGAAAAGCTCAATCAATGCTAACAATCGTTATCATGCACAAAATTAGCAAACTAAGGTAAAATCTTGCCATTCACTATGGCTTCCCAATGTCCATAATGATGGGCCAAGAAACACAATAAGGGGGAAAAAAAATCTAGTAGCTTCAAACTACAGAAATCCATGAATAATCAGATTTCCGGCTTGCGATATTTAATCTTGAACCTGGTCTTTATTCACCACAGAAAAGGAAAGTTAAATGGAGAGAAAATTAAGAACAATTTTAAAAAGCCACGTGACTGGCAATCAGAGACCAGTTTTTTTCTTTCTTATTTTACCCAAGCCCTAGAACCCTGTAGAAAAAGAAAGAAAAACATCTCAATTTCAGAAGGTAGCTCTCCATTCAAATAAGCTGGAAATGAGCAAGGGAGATACATACTGTAACAAAAACAAGACCAAAAACAAAAATCACAGGGGAAAAAAAGGGATTTCTGAGATTGGAAAGAATGCAGGACCGTCAAGACACAGGGAACAACACTGCCACCAAGTGGTGACGGTGCCTCAAGTCACCCTCTGCCATCTAGACCAGCGATCTCAACTGGGACAGCAACAGAATCCTGTGTGCGTGTGTGTGCGTGTGCGTGTTTTAAAAGAATTCATGCCTAGGCCCCATCCCCACCCAACTGATTCGGCGAAGCAGAATGCAGAGGGGCAGGTGCAGCCTGTATTTTAAAATCTCCCCAGGTGACTTTGGTGCATAGGGAAAGCTAAGAACCAGGAATCAACCCAAAAGGTCATACAGATATCACTATGGTGCTTATATTTTCAGTAATGTTTTACTTGTAGTCACTCCACCTATATGATCCATTAAAATTTCCTAATGGTATATAAATTCTTGAAAATTTGGCTAAGTACATACAAATCATAGTTCTAACAGGTTTTACATTTTTAACAGTATAATCATTATAAAGATTCCAACTATATTCCTTAGTCTTGCCATTAGTATTTATGTCTAATATCTAATCCAACACTTAAGCTTATCATAAATTAGACACAGCTATACTCCACACAAAACCCTTTGAACGTTAGTTTCACTAGACTATTTGCTCATACAATGGGTTTCAAATCAATAAATCTTATCTATATTAGATGGGTTTTCCTTTTTTCTCTTTTAAACAAGACATAAAAAGTCTGAATGCTTCTATTGTTGGTGAAATCTGTAAATACACAATGTAATCTGAAACACTTCAATGAAAGCTATCAGACTACCACTAAAATTGTTCCTTGGCACACAGAGGTAAATAAAAGGATTTCCCCCCTTTCCAGAGTCCGGAGTTACCTAAAAAATTACTTCTTTAACAACAAAGAATTATCTTTTGTACGATACACTAGGAGGCAAAACTGTGGAGTGTTTCTACTCCCAAGTACCTGGTCAGGAGTTGACTTTCTGCATTCTGCAGGCCTGACAGTGAGGTCAGAGTTCACTAGGAAAACAAACACTCGAACAGGTCTCTGTGCCCTGGGGGCCACCCAAGAGGCAAAGCTTCCCTGGAAAATATGGGGCAAGAAAGAGGCAGAGCACCATATGCTTGGTGTCATTTGGCAAATTATCAAATTTGTCTTATCGCTGTCAGCACATGCTTATCACTGCATTTCCCCCACCAAACTCTTTCCTTCTCTAGGAAGCACTAACCTCCCTCCTCAAAAAACGTCACTGGTGACCCAGATTTCTTGGAGGTCTGAGACACGTGGGTGACTCCTTGGGTTATCCCTCCGGGATGCGTAGCATCAGAAAGAGACACAGGAGTCCCATTCTGGGTCCAGAAGGTCTGGGCTGGATTTATCCTGGTAGCTTGTTTCAAGCCCTTGCTACTCATATTGAACGAGCAATATCAGCATCACTGGGGAGTCTGCTAGAAAGGGAGACCCTCTGGACCCACCAGACCAGAACCTGCCTCTGTACAGGCTCTCCAGAGAACCCTAAGGACATGAACATTCGAGACCATGGCCACCCAATGTACAGATGCATTCATGTCTTCGTCTGCAGGAGGAGAGCACCTCCCCTGGCCCCACCTTCAGTACGGGCCTACGGTGGGATCAATAGTGGGAAGGCTCTGAAAATGAGAAGGCTCTACCAAGACTCCAGCATGGGCACCCTCTCAGAACGTGTGCGCTCAGCCATGCCCCACATACGTAGCCCTAAGCTCCCAACCCTCAGCAGCTTCGCCCTGCGGCAGACCGAAAGGCACCCCCATGATACCACATCTATGGGGCTGACAGTTTACTCCACTGACCTTTCACATACTCAGCATCTCACAAACTCCTCACCCAAGGAACCCAGAACACGTAGGAGAGAGAATGCATTTTCCTTGGGCTTCTGGGGCGGTAGCCCTAAGTGATCACGACAAACTTAAAGCATCACTAAAGACCTGTGTTTTAAATTTAAGCAGCCAGGCAGCTTTTTGTATTCTATTTTATGATCTACCTGTTTGTTTTATTGCAAAAACATCTGCCTTGCCAAGTCTCCATATACCAACTGGTGATTTCCCTACTTATTCGTTTCCCTTCAACGCCTTGGCATACACCTGCCCCGCCCCTCTGAAGTGCAGAGTGGGAACAAGCCTTCCTAGACTTTGCTAAAGTCAAGCAGGAGTTCCTACAAGAAACCAACTGGTCTCTGTTGAATTAAAAAAATAAAACAGTTGGGGATTTGGGAATGTTTGCGCTGGTCTTACCAGACATATGTGAGTAAATTTCTAAATAGAAATTAACTGCCTACCTACTTCAGATGAGTCTCCAAAACATAAAATTCAGATTCTTGCAGCTTAATTATTTCACAAGATTTTGTATATAGAAAGTCACGTGCCCCTGAGTAAACAGCAGGCTGATTTTGTTGGATACCTCTGTCCGCATAGCCTTCATATTTTTGTCTCGCACTATACTTAGAGCCATGCTCCTTACTCACTAACCCCTGCTCTCCAGGTTTGAGCCCCTCTGTTAAAAAAAATTAGGACACCAAAGTTACAGGAAATCCTATTTCTCCCCCACCTATATCCTTAACACAATGCAAACACTATGGTTTTTAAATGACTGGTGGTTTGTTTTATTAGTATTTTCCAAGTGGGATGAAACCGGTGGGACGGTACGAGTATCTGCCTCACTTTTTCAGCTTGAACAAAGGCCAAAAGGTTTCCTGTCTGTTTAACTGAAGTTTGCGCTGCCAGAAGAAAAATACCAAATGGTCACAAGTAGTCACTCCGAGCATCTGAAACACTTAAAAGGCCCTATTCAGGGTTCCCTGCAAGCACACTTTTCCATCCACCACGCCCCAGCCAGAGAGCAGCTCCCTGAGGCCACCGGTGGTGGATGCCTGGGCTGCCTGCGGGCCCAGCCCCCGGGGCAAGGCAGGAACCGAGGCCACGAGGCGCCTCCAGTAGCACATGCCCTGCCGGGGACCATCTGGCCAAAACAGGAACCTCGGGGCTTTCACGTGTCTGTGAATCTGGAGGTGTCCCAGCTGCGGGGAACACACAGCTGCAGTGGGGGGGCCAAGGGGTCCCAGAGCACAGTGGAAGGAGGTGGTATCTCTGTGGCCCCGAGACAGGGTGCAAACAGTGGCAGAGGCTGAGGATGCCTGATTTTGGAGAAGAAAATTCACAGAATGATGCTGAGAAATCTCTCTCCCTCTGCTGCACACTCCAGTCCCAATGTGGACGTGGAGGTGGAGACGGCTGACCAAAGGCAAGTCCATACATTAAAATACTCAGAAACGGCTGGCGGGGGGGGGCTGCCTGGCTGACAGGGAGACCCGTGGACAGACAGAATAAAGACCCAGGCAGGTGCCGGCAGGGAACGTCCTGTGGGAAGGGGCTCTGGAGAGGAAGCTCACGCGGGAGGCCATGCCACGCCTCTCCGGTGGCAGCCGGGCTCCCGCGGGCACAGGTCCGTGAGCTCCAGGCCTGCCTCTGTCGTCCACTAGCTCTGCAGTCTGGGGAAAGGGATTTAAGCCATTCCAAGCCTCCATTCCCTCATCTGTGAAATGGGTGTCATAAAAATGCCAACCTTCCCAATAAGGCTGACTGGGAATTCAAGAACTCCTACAGAGCACCTGCCATAGATAACAACATAAGTGATTATTACTATACCTATTCAGAGTCCTAAATGCTTGTATTCTCTCTCTCTCATACAGACTACCTACAATATAACCCCAAAATTCATACAATATTTAATTCTAAATAAAGAGCATAAAGGACATGTTCCTATAGAGGAGGAAGAGAGAGGGGGAGTTAAGAAATCACTAATGAGCATATACTAAGTTTGTAAAAGTTTGAGCAATTTACTTGCCTTCCTTTAAAAGTCATCAAGCCTGTAAGGACTAGAGAAGCCGATGACAGAGATCATGAGTAAGTAAATGCTAGAGCGTGTTACAAGGAGGTAAGTGCTATGGGAAAAGTCAGGAGACGCAGACAAGGAATGTCTGGTGGTAGGAGGGGAGGGTGCAATCTGAAACAGAGTGGCCAGGAGGGGCCTCCTTGGAAAGGTGACTTTAAGCAATGATCTGAGGCAGGTGAGGTGGTTAATCAGGAGGTTAAGGGGAATAGCATTCCAGGCAGAGAGAAGAGCCCATGCAAAGGCCTCAGGGCATGTGTGGCAGGAGGGACGGACCCCAGTAGAAGCCGCCATCAGAGGGAACAGGTAGGCAATGTACTGTGACGTCGGCTAGCGCTACACGGGGCTCTCTCGGGACACCTTCCCACAGGAGAGGGGGAGAACCCACAGCTCAGTAACCGGGGCCTGAAGAATCCGTGAGGATTATGGCCTGGGCAGGGCAGGAGCGGTGTGTGTGGAGCTCTGCTGTGTTCGGTACTTAAAGGCAGAGGCATGGCTCGTCAACTTGACGCTGCTCTCTACAACATACTGGTCATCAGTATCAAGCTTCAAAACCATCCCAAAAGGACTGGCCAAACTGATGCTCTAGCACTTCACAGGTACAAGGTGCTTGGGGAAAGAGCTTTGGTTTTTGTTTATTTGTTTTTAAAAAAGAAAACCTTTTCGAGGGCACCTAGAAATCAATCTAATTTTTAAATAACAGTTAATGCCCCAAAGGACAAGCTGTAGTAAGAGCCAGGAATGTGAGTTAAGGACTCAAAGCAGAAACAGATTATGAAGGTGAGGCCACATGAAGAAAACAGTAGTGGAGGGAGGAGGTATACCAGAGGGCCAGGATGGCGGGACTGCTGCGTGGGTGCCGGCCCCTGCAGCTGGGGACGGTGTGTGCTCAGAGGACAGGACTTGGACTGGAGGGGACTCGGCAGTAACCCGCGGGAGGGCGAAGAAACGAGGGCAGTTCGGCCGGAGAGGAGCTTTAGAGGAAGCCGTGGTTTCCATGACCTCCTACCATCTGAAGAACGGGAAGCAGAAGTAGAGTCTGTGTGGCTTCAGACACAGACCAGAGAGGCACCAAGGGATGGAATATGACAGGGAGGAGGATTTGGTTCAATCTAAGAAATTCATTGGAACTTCAGAACTGTTCAAAAATGGGGCAGGCTGCTTCCCACAGTCACCCACAGCCCTTACTACATGCCCAGCCACAGGGCTCTGAGTTTGGGACCCTTATCATTGCACATTTAAATGCATGACATACATCACCACGCGTCAGTCTCCACAACGCCCGTGAGATGCGGCCACTGCAATACTGGGCACTATTCTGAAACCTCGAAACCCCACTTCTGGTGTTACTGCTGTTCTGTCATGTCAGCCACAAATCACAGCTCAGCTCCCCGCTTCTGGGCCTTCCTCCAGTCCCTTCCCCTTCTCCTCCACCCGCCCTACCTGCTAACAGGGCGCCACCAGGACCTGGGAGAAAGAGCCCTCGCAGCAGGCTGGCCTCTCCACTGCAGCAGGGGAAGGGGGGGACACGGCCATCTGGCTCTGGCCATCCGGCTCCCGTCCGGCTCCCGTGGGCAGTAAGAGAAATCAAAGCTCCTGCCACTGAGCTCAGCAGCTCCCATGAGGGGCTCCAGGTCGCAGGAGGGCGGCCCCGTATGGAGGGGCTGAGGCAGGAGCAGCAGTGGGCCCAGAGACCCCAGAGGGACCTTTCTGCACCATGGGAGGTAACTTTACACTGGAAACCTTGGCCTCACTCATTTTTTCCAAATCTATGAATTCTGAAAGCTTTTAAATAAAATGTCAGTAGAAACATCATGCTTCCTTATCTCAATCAGTGTGGCAATAGGCATAATGAATCCTCTACCACGGGCGAGAAGTTTTGACAGCTTGTTCCAGTTCACGGCTCCTAAGGGGAAAAGCTGGGATTTAAAGACAGCCGCTCTGGCTCCAGCCTTCAGAAGAGGTCCCTAAATGAGCTCTAAATTCCTTCCCTAGGTTCACCTTCATGGCCACCCCAGGCCCTCCGACACCGAGGCGGCCAGCTCTGTGCTTTCCATCAATATGCGAGCAAGTGACCCCGGCCCCTGAGTACCATTTCCAGTGGTGGGGGATGAGAAATACCAAGCACTCTGTTCTCGGGTCCCGAGAGACTGCGCGACCCAGGCTTCGGGATACTGGGGCTGATCTGCTCAGCGCTCTGGCCTCTGGGAGAACGATCCATTATCCCAACTCATTCATGGCAAACTTTCACCCAACAATGTTGGCTAGCCCAGAATTCACCAAGGAACCCTGTCAACTGCAAACACCATAAATAAGAATGCAACTTGGGGTTAAACATCCGTTTCTTACAGTGTTTCCAGACTAAACCAACTAAAAACAGAAGCCTCCAAAAAGAGAAGGTGGACACACACCCCGGCGCTTCTACCCGCTGGGCCACACAAGGTCACGTTCTCGAGTGCTGCCCATGGTGCACTCCACTCGCCCATTTTATCTTGGGGTCCTCCAGAGAGGCAAACATTTGCCAGCACCGACCAACCTTCTGACTCCGGTCCCTCAGACACCAACTGGGAGACACCAGTGTCCATCCGGGCACTCGCCACACTTCCCCACTCAGGCAGAGAGCAGCCCTGGGTGGGGCCTGCAGAGCTCACTGCACTTCCTCAGCCATCAGAGCTCCCCCAAGGGGTACAGCCTCCCAGGCTGTGCACTTTACAAGCCTGGTGTTTCAAACAGCCACCAGCCCAGCAGACCCCTTTGGCTTAGAAGTTTAGGAAGTCACACAATCTGGCTGTTGGACATTACCAGACAATCTACAAAAATGAAAATGAAATCTTTAAAACTAAACATTCTAAACTGATACACACTTAAAATAACTCAATTTAATGACTTAAAAAAAAAAAAAGATCTCACTGCATTTATAAGCCCAATCTTTCTAGCGTTCCTTTACTTGCTCCTTCCTGCTGGGAAACAACAGTACAGGAAGCTTAACACCAGTGCTCCGACCTCAATAATGGTTAACAAAAATAACTGTATTGCTTTACACTGGACATGTCTTAAGTTTCCAAAGTACTTTCACAATCATAATTTAATGTAATTCCATGAGATAAGAAGAGCCAACATTCACTATAACCACTTTATGACTCAGGTTAAGTGCAGTTATAGGATTTATATCACAAAGCTAGTTGAGCCCAAACCAGGCTCTTGTTTAATTTGGCAGAGGAGGCATTTTTTAAATTAAATATTAGAGAGAACTCTGGGGGAGGGAGGGGAAAGGAGAGGGAGAAAGAGAGAGAAGCAGGAAAGAGGGGCAGAGGTTGAGGAGCGTGAGGAGGGCGTAGGGGTCCCCCACCCAGGGCAGCCGCATCGAACCTACTCTGCAAACTCTCGGGGTAGCCTGGGCTGCTGCTTAACACATGCATGGAAGTATGTCGAGGGACAAGAATGGATCCATAGTACATGCAACCTGAGGAACTCAATCTTTGAGAGGTCCACTCTGTTGCTTTGCTTTCTCTTTTTCTTCAGATTTTATTTATTTATTTGAAAGAGAAAGAGTGTGTGTGTGTGTGTGTGTGTGTGTGTGTATGACAGAGAGAGATCACGAGCAGAGGGGAGGGGTAGAGGGAGAAGTAGACTCCCCACTGAGCAAGGAGCCCCATGCGGGACTCGATCCCAGGACCCTGGGATCACGACCCAAGCCAAAGGCAGACGCTTAACCGACTGAGCCACCCAGGCACCCTGCTTTGCTTTTCTAAAAGAAAAAAAAAAAGTTTTCTGATTAAAGAGCATTAGGGAAAAGAAATACCTGCTGCTGAAAATTTAGGCTATTACTGGGCAGAGACAAATCTTAAGTTTAGAACTGCATTTAAACTTGTTTTTTACACTGTGACTCCACATAGGAAGGCCCAAAGACAGACTTGAGCATACTCTATCTGGGAGACACAAGCAGGCTGCGAGGGCACCAGATGGTCCTCCTGTGACCCCACACCGAGGGATAGCAGCTGACGAGGCAGGGGACGTGGCGGGTGTAACCAGAGCGCTGGGACCAGGGAGCACCGCCACAAGCCCGCTGCACTGAGGCAGTGTGTCAACCTACAGTCCAGTCGCAGGGGGGAGGTAGACAAGCTTGGGAACGCAGTGGGAACAGAAGGAGCCCCTCCACATTCCCACACACGGTGGGTGAGCGGTCACAACAGCTCGGCAGAGGGGCCATTTTTCACCCGAGGTGCTGCAAGCTGCTGAGTTCTCTTACACGTGGAATTTGAGGATCTCTCTGGAAATAGCAATAGGCATGGTCATTTGAGCTTCTTACCTAGGGAGCTTTAAAATCGGGGGGTGATTTGACTTGAAATCTCATTTCGTCTTTTCCTTCACCTAATGCACTGCTGTTACTCATGCCAGAATCTCACAGGTCACTTCCGGGGTGTACGGTACCTTCATATCTGCTGGGAGAGTCGCACACTTTCTGTGGGGTTGCCACTCGGAGGAATATCTGCTGCCTCCACGAGTGTCTCCGTGTCTTCACGGGGGTCCTGCTGGCATCGCCAAGGTGGTTAGCTTTGGAGTCAAAGTCCCTGGAAGCACAAAATGACTGATTGATGACTGATGGGGAGATATAATCAGGTATTTTAGCTTGACTCTTTGTTTTTAAACAAAACACTACATTATAAATTATCTTTGTATAAGAAAACATAATTAGATAATCATGCAAGCTGAATCAAGCCCGCAGTGGGTCAACATTCCTAAGGGACTGTTTTCTTACAGGCTGCCTTTCATGAAAAGCACAAGACTGCATGCCCTTAATTTATGTCCATTATAAAAGACGTTAAGAAATACGCTCCACAGGCCACTAGCTTCCAGTTGGGCCTTTCTTGGCACACTTCAGAAAAGAGAAACTGTCTCTAAAGGGGGCACTGGCACCAGGGCACCATCTCCCCTCATCCGTGCGTGGGAAGATTTTCTCAGCATAGGTCTGCATCGCCAGACAGCCGCAAAAATGAAGAAAGATTACAAAGAACCATCAAGGCAATAATTACCCAGTCACTTGATGACAACTATGTTAACATCTATCGTTTTTAAACTACAAAACAAAGTATATTTACTAACACATATCGTAAATACTGTCTCATCAGTGATTTTTCTTCCTATTCGCAGGACAACTTGGGGAAGCCCTTGTAATTTACACCCGCGTACACACCGCAACTAAGGAATCACCCTGCCTCATAGGTCAGACACCCGGACTTATTTACAGAGCCACATGCTCACTCTCAGAAACACTGCTATCACTTAGAGAACCAGTTAAGACTTTCTTGGATCCTCTGCAAACAACACATTAATAAACTACTCCTGGTCAAAACCGGAGAACAAGAGGACTCTTTCTTTAAGTGACGTTCAGTAGGAAAGTATAAGAAAGAAGACACAACCGATTCAGCTAAAATGATCTTCTGAGTGTCAAAAAAATAGCTGAAAAATCCCTGTATATATCAGTAATTCGACACTTCTACCCAGGCTTGATAAATCTAAATTAAACCCTACCTTTTCGTGTTCATAAAGTCAGAGGTGTTATTTTCATCTACAGGAGCCAGAAATTTTAGAAAATTTGGCACAGAGGAAGAAGAATGAAGTTTTTTCCGCAGGGCATTACGGTAGGAGACGCTGAGAGTTTGAGAAGAGAGTTTAGGATAAAGAAATACAAACACAAAAAGTATAAAATATAAGCTTTAAAGTAAACACTTTAGTTCTCATGCTAAGAAAATTAAACCCGGTAAGAAATTAAAAAGTTTACAAATGAGATTTAATATCTGTAGTCAATAAAATTCTATTTTAAATGAATGGAATCAGTGAATTAATTCAAACACATCAGTCCATTCAGTTACGCAACATAACAAGCTCTAGACACCCACTGTACAACCCAGTGCCCGTTGTTAGCCATACTGTGCTGTGCGCTTTAACAACGTGTTAAGGGTGTAGAGCTCATGTTAAGCAGTCTCACCAGAATAAAATAAAAACATAACAAAAAAGTCAGTCCATCTTCCAAAATGACTTTTCCTTTCAAACTGGAAAAAAATAATTTTCCTAAATTCATGCGGACATTTCTGATTTGGCACAAACCACAGTGTATATGATCAAACACAGTTCTTGTTAAACTGTGTGTGTGTGTGTGTATCCTGGGCAGAGATATTGGAAAATAAGTATGTAAGAAATGGCTTGACATGAAGACCTGGCAACAGCAACAGTAATTAATCAATAGTGAATTAAGTCAGTTCAGATGATAGACTGAAAATAATACAATCAAAACCAGACAAGAACACACACACACACACAAGCGGTGGCCCTGGGTTCTCTCCCGCCATGCAGCACCACCTCTCTGTGCAAACTTCCCGGGAAGACAAACGACACTGAACTTGCCGCGTGAGTGTGCTCACCTCTTCGGCACAGCATTCCCACTTTGTTCTCCACTTGAGCTATGCTTTAGGTACTTAAAAAAATTTGGCGAGGAGGCGGAGGGGTTAAGACGAGGTGGAAGAGCAGGAGCTGAAGACTGACCTGAGCAACTTTTAGACTCGCCCACAGGTGGATGATTCACACTAAACAGCAATTAGAGAGAAGGCAGGGCGATTAGCGGGAAGGGGGGGAGCCCAGGGGCGAGCCGAAGGGGGGCGCGGAGGGAACAGGCTAGGCTGCCGCCATCCGCTTATTTAAACACCAGCTGTCACAGTCAGAGGACTGCTCTTCACTTCTCTTCTGTATCCACTGTCTCTTTGACAAAGGTAGTTTTCAGTTAAAAAAAAAAAAAAAGAGTACTGTGAAAAGTCATTCTTGATCATTTCTCACACATGTACGAACCCAATAGTGCTTTTTCCTCCCTTCCCTTTTCAGAAACTGGCAGCAATTTTTTTTTGTTTTTTACTTAAATGCAAAAAAAGGAAAGCAAAACAAACTCCATAGTTTTTAAAATACACGTCTCTTTAAAATGAACAATAACCTGCCTGGAATTCAAGGTCTCACTTCTTGTGCATAAATGAGGAAAGAGGTTCATAAGGGAGCAGAAAGCAACACAGGTATGCTACGGAGGGAGGGAGGCGGGCATCTCTCCACCCTCCCCTGCCCTCCCCTGTCCAGCAAGATCCATTAGGAAGCTGCATTCTTGGCGAGAGGGGAAACGTACTGTCAGGGGTACCCCTTTCCTACCACGTCTGCTTGTGTGAAACTGCAGGCCTAGCAAGAGAACTGGGCATCTCTAGACAGGAATGCGTCCACAATCACTGGGGACATGGCAGAGAGGGGAGAGAGAAGCCATAAACTGGCAAGAGCCCCATAAACCCTTGAACTGTTGTCTCTAAGACGTCACATATTAAATACTAGCTTCTGGCGTGCGTCCTGCTTTGGGATCATAGTTACACAGCCGAATTTTTGAAAGCCATAATCCTTTTCAATGGCTGACAGGAAACAAAGCGGAGAGGCTCTGCTACACCTTTCAAATAGTTTCATTTCTTCACTCAAAACCTGTCAAACGCCTCCGTACAGACTGTGCCTGATCCGTGCATGACCCCCACGCCCGACGCACGTCAGTCCCAGGAGGGCAGCAACTCTACACATTTATTCACGTTTATAGGTGAGGGGTTTTAAAAGATTTTTCAAGTTATTTTTAAGGATAACTCTGTGACTGCTTAGGGTCAAATTAATTGCCAAGGGACCCTGGAAGGGGCCCGGAGACCTTCTGCTCCGCTGCTGCTTACCCATCTCTAGAACCAGGAAATTCCAACCGCTCATTCGAGCCCAGTTATTCAAAGTGAGCAGATCCGGTTAGCAGACTCTAGAATACGCACACGGAAGGACATCCATTCCAGTTTGGTCACACACAGAAGCTAAGCAGGTGTGCCCAGGTCACAACCGGGCCAGGACCGAGCCAGCCCCGGACCCTGGGCCGCACAGGCAGCAGACGCGGCAACGTCGCCGCTCATGCCCCGCCTGGGACGGACGCCGCATCTCCGTGCCACCAGAGAAGGATCCCGGGTTTGCAAACGAGGACTCCCCAGCTCGCCCCCCTGCCACCTGTCCCCAAAGCCGGCAGCTAGGTTCCAGGAGCCCTGCCTCGCACCCTGCGTGAGCAGTGACTACTACCCACTTCGAGGGCCATTTCTGCTCCGTCTCAGCTGCTTCCTCCTGAGACTCGTACTTGCTACTTGAACAAGCAGCAAGCCTCTTACATCTACAGAGTTGCCGCGGGAGGAACCGGACACACCTTCAAGTGTTAGCTTTTAAGCCCACAGTAGAACCTGACTCAAGTCTCCGTCACCCAGTAAGCACAGCTGGGCTGCACATTCTGGGTTAACGACAGATACGCCCCAGCTAGTTACACAACAAATTCACATTTTTAAACAAATCTTACTTCCGGTCATGAGGCGTCTCTGTGCTCACTGAGTGGTACCTCGTAAGTTTCCTTTGGGAGGCCCCCGGAGACCCCTGAGCCGGTTCCGGAGGCTCCAGGCACTCCACGGGGAAATGACTCAGGGTGTTGGCGCGCCTGCGGAAGCTCTGCTGGGGTGACAGTGGGGCAGGCTCTTCTGCGGGCTGGCTCTCCGGGTCACTGGACAGGTCATCCGAGGAGCCGAGGAGCCTGAAGGAGCTCTCGGAGGCGGGCAGGGCCTCTTTCTCACACACGGACGGCTCCTGACGGCAGACGGACAGCAGGTCAGGCGTATCACGGGCAATCTCCTCCCAGGGGCAGGAAAACATTTGGACACAGGAGCCCATCTGGTTATAATGCCATCTAGAGGCCACCGAGAATGTAAGGGAACGAAGGCCCGATAAGGCCCTGCTTATCAGAGACCAAATGCTAGGCTGCTGGACAGATGGGGAAACCTGCCCAAATCCAAGGGGAAGGCCGTAGCTGTTGTAAGCGAAGCCGTCAATAGCCCCTTCTCCCTGTAAAAGACTCTACTGTGCTTTTAACTCGTAGAACTTGTCTGCACTGTTTACGCAAACCAAGACGTTCTTTATCTCTGCCAAGTGTGTTCATACACGTTCTACCCACATTGTTAAGGCTCTCTGATTTTGATCTAATGTTGAAATTTAACTTGGGGATCCTGAGGTTAAAAACTATATCCTGTATTATTCTTCGAATATGAAGAATCTCTCTTTAGGCACTTATGCCAGAACTCGCGGCCAATTATTTAACTTCTTTCTGTACCCCAATTTTCTCATCTGTAAAAGGGTAGAGAGAAAATTTCTCAGTGGGTTTCAAGAATTAGGCAAGGTAATCCAAGTGAAAGTGCACTGTAAAATGTTATACAAATATAAGTTACTGTATCAGGTACTCAATGAAGCTACTAAGTAGGTAACCCCAACATTTGTTGAGAAATCATGACAATACTTTAATACCATAGTCTTTCGAGATACATGCTTTTTCAAAGACATGAACTACTACTCAGGCAATCCTATGCTTTGCACTGCACCCAGGACATGGTTGGTGGCTAATATATTCTTCTCCTACCGAAGAACATAAAATAAGGGGGGGCATATCAGTTTGCCCCTGCTGAAACTGCTAGAAGAGATAAACATAGAAAGAGTAAAATGAAATGAATGCATCTAATGATAGACTGAAGAATCTAAATTCTATCTCTTCATTTGATATACGGTTGTGTGCCTTTCAGATGATATATTAAGGATTTTAATTTTTAAAAATATGTTTATTGAGGGGAGAGATATACATTTAATTTTGTAGGAATTAGATAGGAAAAACTTAATTCCCAACATACTACAAAATATTAATTACCTTTAAACATAGCTGAAATTTTCCATTCTTCGAGACTCTGTAGTTCCAAAGATCCTTTTAAGGATTTAAAATTTTGTCTAAGATGACACATCAGAGCAAACATTCTCCATTATGCAAGCCTGTTCATCTCAACTCTTATTAACTTCCCTCCAAATTACATGAAGGAGCTAATCCTTAGCTTAATCTTACACCTAAAAGGGCTACTCGGATGTTCCTCAACAAGTAGATGATCAATTTACTGGTAGAGATCCAGTTACATAAAATAGCTTATTTTTACAACAGTTTCTCAATCTCAGGTTAAAAAAAGACGTAAAGAAGTACACATAAAGATACCCCCCCACACAATACAAGCAGGTGGCTTCTGAAAGTTGTATTTCTCTTAAGATTACCCTAGAAATTCAAGCTTCATATATATTTTAGATCTGTGCTTTGGAGAAGAATATAAACAAGCGATAAGATTTTCTGGAAAAGTCACTTGAGTGACATGAGCCTCTTCACAGTATCTTTATTTGCAGTGGTCTGAGAAGTCTCTTCCCTGTCCACTTCCCCAAGCGCAATGCCTATCCTTTAAAATTTAATTCAAAGGCACCACTTCCCCCATTCCCACGCTTTCTCTGGTTCCACTGGTCCAAAATAACTTCCCTTCCCCTTGCTCTTGGGATGGCGAAGTTACCACCATCTCTTAGTCTAACTCTCAGGGCTCCTTCCATACTCTGATGCTGGTGTTGAGTATCTGTCGCCTCCCAGTTAAGTTCCCAAGGGCTCTGTCCCATTCATCTGTATATTGCAGATACACCATAAACTGTTTCCCAATGTGAAGTAAACTGTGGTGTAGAACCGGTATGTAGTTGATGGAGGTCAGATGATGCTCCGTCCCACCAGATTTTAACTCAGAAAATCATATTCTGAGGACTGGTGTCTAGGGCCTTGCTCCCGAGAGAGAGTCCGCAAACCGGGAGCATCAACACCACCTTGGAGCTTGTCAGAGATGCGGCATTTCAGGCCCACCCCAGGCCCACTGAACCAGTATCTGTCTTTCTGCCGGAACCGCATTAAAGGTACACCTGAGAACTTGAGCAGCACCCTCCCGAGTCAGTGTTTCTCAAGCGGTAGATGGCAGGTGGTACTATCAATTTGTTGGCCATGAACATTTTTAAAATAAAAAAGATCCAAAGAGAACAGTACGTGTCACAGATTGTTTACAGTAAATACTGTTTTATGCGATCTTAATTCTGGATGCGAGCGTGTACGTATGTGTTTGTGAATCGTTTCACAACATTAAATGCGTTTCTTACTGTTGGCTATGGTCTAAAAGCTCTGGAAGCCACGTGCCCGGGAGCAAACTCAGAACTTGAGAGCTGTGTGGTCAGGGGCTGGCTCCACAGAGCTTCCATCGCTCAAGAGTCTGAAGGAGCTCTGGTGGCAGAAGGAAAGCTGGCCTGCCTAACGAAAACCCCAAGTTCACTTTCTGGTGGTTAAAAAGAGCTGAAGCTGCCTAAATGTCTAGAAAGCAAGAAACTAAAACAAGGACACGGACACAGGTTTGTTACCAAAGAGAACCACTGGCTTGCTCATTATCACGAAGCTGTGCTTGGGGACAGACCCAAGGAGTGAAGCTTAGTTGTCTAATTTATAAGAATAGTAATATATTTAATTACAATCGTAGAGCCAGCCAAAGGGTAAAAGTATTCAAGCTGTAAACTTCACGGAATTCACAAAACCCAAGTTTTCCCAATTTCAATTATTGTTAATATTGGGCAAGAAGTCCACTGGTTGCTTTGTGATAAATTACCTCTCAGTGATCTAAAAGTGTCATCTTGCTTCTTTGCTTATGTAATGGCCATCTGCTTTGTTATGTGAAACTTTTAAGTTACAGAATTGCAAGACCAGCCCTCCTCCTGCACCCAGAAGTCTCAGGCACCAAACTTTTCATGATGAAAGATAGGGGGCTTCCTGGGATCCTTTTGTAGGCTCTGCAGGTAGCAGATGAGCATGACCCATTTGCTGATTTCTTCAGGGTGTCACAGAAAGGGAGATGTGCTTACTTTGCTCGTGTTACTTAAAGTGCTAGACATGGAGCTGTCCAGATCCAGACTGGAGGAGTGTTCCTGGAGGCCTCTGGCTTTACTACCCTACATAAAGAAAAGCAATCAAATTAGAATCCCTTAGGCTTGTGCAAAGGCATCAGATAGAAGCAGCTTGGTCTATTTAAACCACCCCAGGAAAAATGATCTACTGAGATAAAGCTGCTGAGCACATATGTGCATTAAGATAATCAACATTTTTTTTTTAATAGCACAGCAACCTAAATGTTCCTGAACACCTTGTGTATGAATCATTTGGCAGCGATGACGGGCAGGAAGAAGAGACAATCTGTCTATGAAGAAAAGCAAGCACACTCAACACCTCTCTCCCAAGTCCCAAGCTGTCACACCCCATCAGCTATGGGACGCCCAGACAACACTCTATCCACTCAGGAGCTCTCAGAGGTGGCCACCTGGTTTTGTAAATGGACTGTTTTTAATTATCTCTAAGGATGCTGCAAAATTCTGAGAAACACCTTCAAAGAAAATAAAATTTAACCAGAACAAAATTAAGCATGGTTCAGATGGAGTGTATCATGAAATTAAAAAAAAACAATAAAAACAAACAAACAAAAAAACTCTGTAAGACATTTCAAGCTCCAGAAAGATGTGAAACTTTGAAAGAAAATCAAACTCTGATCTCTCACGAGTGCCATCAAAGGTCAGGTACACCTGCTGGGGTGGGGAGCACACAGCATGTAATTTCTTAGGGAACTCCCAGACTGGTGTCTAGGTTTCCTCTGTGCTTCCTGCAGAGTGCAGTGCGCAAACCTGTCCGTACAGGGCCAGATACTAAATCTCTTGGGCTCTGGGGGCCATATTGTCTGTGGCAACTACTCAGCTCTGCACAAAAGCAAATTAAGAGTATAGGTAAATGAGTGGATACCACTATGTCTCCAAAACTTTATTTACAAAAACAGGAGGTGGGTGGCATTTGACCTGAGAGCCACAGTTTACTGACCCGCTACAGAGAGTTCTAGACATGTACCAGCCGCGGCTGACAGTAAATGGTTTTTTAAGCTGTGCCTCGTGGCACTTAGGGAGGATGGGTCCCACACTTTATTACATCTAATCTGTGCTCTTCACAGAGACTGGCCAGCGAATAACATCCTTTTAGGAAACAAAAATACCATGCTATGTAAGAGAATTTCTTTTAACCTAAACCAAGTTAAAAACTGAAGTGTAGGGCGCCTGGGTGGCTCAGTTGGTTAAGCGACTGCCTTCGGCTCGGGTCATGATCCTGGAGTCCTGGGATCGAGTCCCACATCGGGCTCCCTGCTCGGCGGGGGGTCTGCTTCTCCCTCTGACCCTCTTCCCTCTCATGCTGTCTCTCATTCTCTCTCAAATAAATAAATAAAATCTTAAAAAAAAAAAAAAAAAAAAAAAAACCTGAAGTGTAGGTAACACTGCTCTAAGACTGAGAAGACATTAAAAAGGTTTTTACCCTTCTGTACTTTATAACAAACACTGATGGCACAAAAGCAAAGAAATGAGGGCGCCTGGCTGGCTCAGTTGGAAGAGCATGCAACTCTTGATCTCAGGTTTGTGAGTGTGAGTCCCACATTGAGTGTAGAGATTAAAGATTTTTCGTTTTGTTTTGTTTTGTTTTGACAGAGATAGCGAGAACGGGAACACAAGCAGGGGGAGCGGGAGAGGGCGAAGCAGGCTTCTCGCTGAGCAGAGAGCCCAGTGTGGGGCTTGATCCCAGGACCCTGGGATCATGACCTGAGCCGAAGGCAGACGCTTAATGACTAAGCCACCCAGGCACCTTGAGCATAGAGATTACTTAAAAATAATTTTTTTTAAAAAAAGGCAAAGAATTGAATCTTATGTTCTCTTAAAAAGTGATTTTAACTTAGATGAGGAGAAATTATGCTACTTACCCGGGATAAAATACTTTCTAAAGACTCCGTTAAAGATCTCTTGGCTTTATTTTTCAGCATATCTAGTCTAAATCGAGTGGCACTTGGTGGTAACTCACTTCCAATATTCTCTGCTGCAATCTGTGAGGTCTAAAAAGTGAAACAATGAAAAGTTAAGTCAGTCACTTACAGCTTCCTTGCTCCCTTCCTTTTTCCCTTCTTAAAGGAATGATCAATCTCTAGGATGCATCTTTTTGACCCCAGGACGTTATTCTGATCCCCTGACCTCATCTCATCTGCTCCTCGAAGGCAAGGCTGCAAGTCCAGGAAACAGTCTGCCTCAAAGCACTGCTCCCAGTCTGCCTCAAAGCACTGCTCCGACCACTCCAAACAAAACGAGGAAATGTGCTTGGAAACCACTCCGTTAACAAAGCTCGTGAGCTCTGGCTCTGCGGTCAGGATCAGAGATGTGTCCCTCACTAACTGGCCTTGGACAAGCTACTTCCTCTCTCCTCGACTTAGTTCCTTCCTCTGTCAACTCAGACCCACCTCACGATCTAATCCTAACGCTGTGTTGTGAGATGAAACAGGTAAAACCACGTGAAGCATTGAGGAAAGGGGCTGGTACCGAGGTGGACAGTGTTAGCTCTTCCAAGTAAAGAACAACTTACCTTTGGGGGAATTTCAGAGGCTGAAACAAATAGAATCCACTCCATAACTTTAAATTTTATTTTCTTTTTTTAAGATTTTATTTATTCATTTGAGACACAGAGATACAGAGAGAGAGAGAAAGCATGAGCAGTGGGAGAGGCAGAGGGAGGGGGAGAAGCAGACTCCCCACTGAGCCAGGAGCCCGATGTGGGACTCGATCCCAGGACCCTGGGATCACGACCTGAGCCGAAGGCAGACGCCCAACCATCTGAGCCACCCAGGCGCCCCTCTATAACTTTAAATTAATCCCTTCATCACCTTCTGTGGAGCTGTCTTCTCCACTTCTTCCTCTCCCCCACCTACAGGTTCTGTCACCCCTTCCCTCTGCAACCACGCTTGCCCCCCTCACTGGTCACAACATGAAGTTGCCAACACAATGGCGTTTGGATGCCAACCAGAAAATGAGGTTTAATCCTACTTATTAACAAAGAGGTATGGTAAAAAAAAAAAAAAAAAAAAAAACTATAAAAACTCTCTAGATTAAAAACACAAACAAGCACATACTCCAATACTCTAAACTCAGACCATTCTTTGTTGTTACATACTTCAAGCATACAGAAAAGCGCACAGACCAATATAACACATGCATCTGCACCCCTACCCCCGCCCCCCCGACTCAGCTCTAGCCAAGTGAACATGCACGTGTTGAGAGCAGTGAGGATCGCGGGCTCCAGAGCCTGGGCCCAGATGAGATGCTTCTCTGTGTCTCCCTAGCTCTGTGGCCTTGGACAGATCTTTACCTGCTGCCCCTCCGTTCCTCCACCTGCAGACTGAGGACACACAGGGAACTTTCCCCACAGAGCACTTATGAGCTTCAGATGAACTAATGCACATTAAAGCACCGAGAACATACCTGATGCTCAGTAGATGTCAGCTATGAGTCACGATCATTGACTCTTAGCTACTGTTTCCCATGTTTTATGGAAAACATTACAGACCTCTGTGATGCCTCCTGGAACCACTCTCCATTTCCCAGCTGCACAAATAACCCCGCTCCTGAAGTTGGTGTTCGTCAACTCGTACCATGTACCTTCATATACATGTATGTATCCATAAAACATACGTAATGGTTTACATGTAGTTGAAACTTTAAATGAACAGATCATCCTGTACATACCCTCCCATAACTACCTTTTGTCTTTCAATGTAGTTTTTCAGATTTATCTGTGTTGACAAATGTTCTTGGATTCACTCACTTTAATTAGAGTGCAGTTGCTCACTGTATAACAACGTAATTTGTTCACATTCCTATGCTTAAACATGTATTCCTTCGTGCTTTTACAAAGGAGACTGAGCTAATCTCTACCGAACATAGCTCCTTAGCACAGATGTGAAAGTTTTCGCAAGGTAAATAATTAGAAATGTCCTTGCTGGGTCACTAGGTCTGCGCATCTTCACAGGTACCAGATACGGTCAGATTTTTTTCCCCTAAATGGTACTAATTAACAGTCACAGTATCAGTACATGAGAGTTCACCTCTACATGGCATGGTCAGATTTCTCCATTTCTGCCAATTTGATAGCTACAGATGGTCTCTTAATTTGTCTTCCCCGGATTCCTATGTGATTATGCATTTTTTATTATTTAGCTATTTGCTGGTCAAAGATATAGGTCTTCTTTGAAATGATGAAATCCTAGTTCATCAATGAATGTCAAACATTTTTCAAGGCATAAACGAGAAATAAAGGGTTCTGATAAGAGCTACCTTTGGCTTCATGCAGTCATCAGAGTTTTACTTCTGTGAGAATTAGAATGTGCATTAAGAGAATGACAACTAGCTTAGAAATTCTTTGGAGGGAGACCATCATTTATCTTTGTGTTTTCGTAGAGTATACGGAGCATGCTCTGGACACTTCCCACTTGCTTGCTGAAGGAGCGAATGAGCAATGATCACCAGGTGGGCCCTGGGGAAACACGTACCCAAAGCAACAGACTCCCGCAACAGATACTAACTAAGTGCCTGCTAAACATCATGCAGCACGGGCAGGTGCCTTACTCACTGCCATTGGTCTTGTGCAATCATTTACCAAGTATCAGGGCCACAGACTCCAGAGCAAAGGAAAGGATCCACACAGGGCCCTTGGGGGCCTGCCCTTGACTCGCCGCCAGTTCTCCCACAAAGTTAAGAAATCGTGCGCTTGCTTTCAAACTCCACACAAGTTTCCATGAAGTAGAAGCATTTTGAATGGATTGTTTTGATAGATAAAGAAAACACTGGCTACAAGACCAGTGACACACAGCAGAAAGTACATACAAGAAAAACTGCACTTTTCCTTTTCTGAAACCAGGCCATAAGAATGTCTGTACACGGAGTTCAACGCTTCGTCCGCTCTCCTCTCCCACCTAACATGATGCTTTTCCAGGTCTATCACCACAATTCTAATATGCTTTGAAAATAATTCATGTTTAGAAAATATATTCCTTGTTCATTTTAAAATAAGCATCTAGAGGGCGCCTGGGTGGCTCAGATGGTTAAGCGTCTGCCTTCAGCTCAGGTCATGATCTCAGGGTCCTGGGATCGAGTCCTGCATCGGGCTCCCTGCTCCTTGGGAGCCTGCTTCTCCCTCTGCCTCTCTCTCTCTCTCTCTCTCTCTGTCATGAATAAATAAATAAAATCTTTAAAAAAAAAAAATTTATTAAAAAAAAAATAAATAAATAAATAAATAAAATAAGCATCTAGAAGTTTCTCCTTTGAAGAGGATGCTGGTTCTTCCAATTTGGGGTGCTAGAGCAACTTGCACCGAGTCGCCACACTGCCCAGCCCAGGACAGAAGGGTGAACTCTGCACAGAAGTGTGGAGCCAAGTTTTAAATTCTGCGGCTACACCGACGTTCTCAGGTCAGAACCCACCATCCTGTGGCGCCGTGGCGTGCCCACGAGCAGCCTTATTCCTAACAACGAGCACCTGCAAGTAGCCAAGGTGTCCACCAGAAGGATGATGGAGAAAACTGGGGCTGGCCCACGGGAATAAAAAGGAACAAAGGACTGATGACACGCAACAACATGGATGAGTGGCACAAAGTGAAAGAAGCCAGAACTGAAAGAGTAAAGACTCTCTGATTCCATCTGCAAAACTTCTAGAATAAGCAAATCAACCTATGGTATAAATAATCAAAACCGTGGCTGCCTGGGGGAGGGGTAGTGAGGACCAGCAAAGAGGTACGGGGGTACATTCCGGCATGAAAGAGGATGCTCTCTATCTTGATGGGGGCTTGGGCCACCTAAATGTATGAAGTCCTCAAAACTCAACGAGTAGTGCACTCAAGATCTGTGCAGCTTACAGGATGTAAATCTCCAAAGACAACTGTGAACAAATACTGAGCTACAGCTAATTATATGCACGCTGAAGTGTATGGGAATAAAGAGTGCTGGTATCAGAAATTTACTTTACAAGTCATCCCAAAAAAGGTGAAATAAGAACTGGACGGATATATGGGAAAGCAAATATTGCAAAATGCGACAAATGGTATAATCTGGATGGTGGGTATATGAATGCTCATTGTTTCTTCCAACTTTCCTACATGTTTGAAATTTTTCAAAATAAAATGTCAGAAAAACTCCTCTACTGGAAAATGGACCCAGGCAAATCAGTGAGTAGTTATATAACATTAAATTTTGTTAGGTATGTTCCTAAAAAGCATAATGATTAAAATAGTGCCCTTCGGGGCGCCTGGGTGGCTCAGTTGGTTGAGCGACTGCCTTCGGCTCAGGTCATGATCCTGGAGTCCTGGGATCAAGTCCCGCATCGGGCTCCCTGTGCGGCAGGGAGCCCGCTTCTCCCTCTGACCCTCCCCCCTCTCATGTGCTCTCTCTCTCATTCTGTCTCAAATAAATAAATAAAATCTTTAAAAAAAAAAAAATAGTGCCCTTGGACCTGCGACACATCAGCTGTCATTCCCTAACATGCTGCTTGACCTCTTTTCCACATCTCCATCTCGAACAATGGTATTATACCACCTGCCTCAAAAAAGTTGTAGAAAAACTGGGATCACTCATGCAAAAAATTCAAACTCTGTATGTGGCAAACATTCAGTAAGTGGCAGTTGATTGAATATTCTTAATTTTTCACACCAGCTCTGTCCAGACAAGTAGAAACAGTATGTCCACTTACTAAAATGTGACACTTTCTAACTTTATTATTTTATAGGTCTTTGCCCAAAGCGATTCTTCCTTTTCCACAAGAACAAAACGTCCTTCAGTTGTTCTATTTTATAAAAATGGTTCCTCTGACAGCTATCCAACGCTACCATTTTAGTCTTTGAAAAGCACATACAGCATCACCACTGGCTCTGAGAAGTGCAGCCCTGGGTCTGTGCTCAGTGTCCTCTGTCCACTTGAGGGCCGGGGGCCAGAGAAGTTCACTGCCAAAGCCATGGTTCTAACTCCTCTCTAGGTCAAGTCATAACACTGTCCAAAGGCTATGGGAATTTTTAGGTGCAACAAGAGCATAATGAGATCCATGTAAACTATGTGGTAGCAGAAAATGAGAGCAGGAATCTACTGGTGAATCTCAAAGCTTCATCTGATCCATCTAAAAACAGCAGCTGCACTGAAAAGCCTGATCCTCAGAGCCCGAGTGGGTGTCCAGCCTGGGGAAGACCCAACCACAACTGGGGATCAGAGCAACTTCTTTACAGGCACGGACGTGAGCCTGCTGGGGAACAAAATGTTTAGAAACCTCGAGAGAAAGCACTGACAGCTCTGCTTTGTGAGGCCTGGAAGCTGTGACATTAAATTCTCTCATGTTTTCAAATGGAAAAAAAATTAAATATATTTCTCCACTGGACTAAACTATGCCCAAATCATAAAGATACTTCTCTGTTCCTTAAATATCAGTTTGTACTTAGGTCAAAACTTTCCATCCACCATAAATGCTTCATTCCCCTCCAGCAGTTATAAATCATTTCAAATTATCAATTTCCTGTTGGAACAAGTTAGGGAAGAAAATTACAACAGGGAAAACCTATTAATGGCACAAGAGGGAAAAAAAGGGGGGGATGGAAACAAGAAAATAGGTTGAAAAGCAGCAAAGAATTCACTGTCAGCGTAGGCTGGGTGGCCCACCCGAGTGAGCTGGAGGAGCACAGAACTCCCACGCTGTCCTGGGAAGGGAGGGATGGGGGCTGACAGAGGCCAGACACACATACGGTGCACTGACGTTAGGGTCCCTGCTAAGAGATGCTAAGGTTGGCCAAGGGGATGAAAAACAATGTTGGACACTGTACGTGAGCTCTGTGAGCTCAGGAAAGGGACCTGACTGCCAGAGCCAAGTGGAAGGTAGGAATCTGGGGAGAGTAAAACCATATCACCGTTAGGTGACCAGAAAAGCAGAGGTGTTTATAGGGAGAGGGTGCGCCACTGAGCATTAAAGCCCCTGTAGAACAGATCAGTTAGGCATTTTATAAAAAGGCAATATACTGGGGTGCCTGGTGGCTCGGTCGGTTAAGCGCCCAACTCTTGGTTTCGGCTCAGGTTATGATCTCACAGTTGTGAGATCGAGCCCCATGTCAGGCTCTGCGTTGGGCGTGGAGCCTGCTTAAGATTCTCTCTCTCCCTCTGCTCCTTCCCACCTTCCCAATCTCTCTCTCTCTCTCAAAAAAAAAAACAAAAACTGCAGCGCGTGGGTGGCTCAGTCAGTTAAACATCTGCCTTCTGCTCAGGTCATGATCCCACGGTCCTAGGATCGAGCCCCATGTTGGGCTCCGTGCTCAGCGGGGAGCCTGCTTCTCCCTCTCCCTCTGCCCTCCCCACCACTCATGCTCAATCTTAAATAATAAAAAATAAATAAAATCTTTAAAAAAATAAAAAGACCATATACTTTTGGAAAATTAAGGATTTTCTGAACATCTTTCAGTGATATTTCTCTAGATTTTCTGACTTACAGGGAACTTAAATACAAAATGCACACCTGAAGCTCTACTGGTTATCATGAATTGACTTACAGAGTCTAAGGGACATGAGAACGTGATCCGTGACACCACGTGTATGGAATCGCAGACTCGGAGCCCCAGCTTCGGACACAGCACCCCGAGACAGAAAAGCTGAACGATGCTTGTGCCCAGAAGAGGAAGGCAAGCCAATTTGGGACCTCCAGCACGTGAAACAGCGTCAATGCCAGTCTGGTACGTGGATGCCCATGCGCCAGGCTCCCCAGCACGGCACCTGACCGGTCAGTACAGCTACCTTACATTCACATAGTACTGACATTCCAGAGAACCTCCGGGCACCTTACAGAATTCTGAAGGCAGCGATGCAAGGTCATTCCCGTTGTCCCGGGGAGAGAGGGGAGGTGACAGAGACGGGCTCCCTGCAGGTCAAGTAGCTTGCTGTGGCAGTATCTACTCTC
Organism: Mirounga angustirostris; assembly: GCF_029215605.1. Lineage (NCBI taxonomy): Eukaryota > Metazoa > Chordata > Mammalia > Carnivora > Phocidae > Mirounga > Mirounga angustirostris. Next base: position 31,519,265 of record NW_026991710.1, on the reverse strand, counting down.
CAATTCCTTCTTGAAGCTCTACACCCGCCCTCTTGTTGGGAACGCCTGCTCCACCCACCCCGTGAGGCAGACGCAACTTCTCTCACCGCCTCCAAGCAGTCTAAATATTTCCAAATTTCCCCTACATGTGCAACAAGTAAAAATAAAACACAGGGAGAAAAAGAGTTTCAGAACTTGAGAAAATCCTCAAGTTTCTGTTTTACACAGCATCCTGGTAAAATTAAAAGAGGGGAAAAAAATGCCATACCTGCTTTATCTCCCCAATATGGATGTGACCTTTTTGTTTCTCTTCATATAAACATCTCAGGAAAGAAATAATCAATTCATTCTCTCGCTGTTCACTTCTTGGTCTCGATTTCTTAAAAAAAAAAAAAAAAAGAATATATTACATTTATTTTTAATTGTCAACAAAACTGCTAAACCATGCCTTTGAAAATGCTAACAGCTTCCATCCACCCGTTATAATGGCTGCTTTTACCCAATCATCTCACTAGGGGGCACAAATGATCCTAGCTAGACATGGACACCATTACGGGACAATGGAGCCAGTGGGCCAGATTCAGCTTTTGACCTCTGATGTCCTTATACCTAAAATAAATATTTCAAATCAGATAGAAGCACAGATAAAATATTTAATAAATAAGCTGTCTTGAAAACAAGAAAAGAATAAAATCTGTGTAAACATATCCAGAGGTCAAGAGCCATAATGGCCACATGTTTATAAACTTTTATGGCTAGGGAACTGGAAAGGAAAACAGCAACTGGATCGAGGGTCATGGTCCCACCCATCCAAAGTGCTGTTCAGCATGAAGCACTTTCTGCAAGCCCCACAAGGCCTAAACTTGCACGCAATATTTCATGGCACTGACTCATTTTTTTTTTTTCTCCTTTCTTTTTTAAGGAAATTCTCCCTACATCTTTTATTTTTCAGATAAGTAGTGGCAAAGCACACTGAACTAGAAATCAGGATACATAGGTTCTGGTGCTGCCACAACAAGATTACATGACCAAAGGCGAGTCATGTAATCTTAGCTTCCTCATCTGTTCAAAGAAAGATTATGCACAAAGTAAACTCCCCAATTCTTTGGATCTGAAACATCAGTGTTCATTTTTAGAAGACCATGTAATTTATTATTTTCTCTGAAAATGAAGAAAAAAGTTATTCTGAAGACACACAAAGCTTCTAGCCTATAAACCTTGAAAATATGGGTTTTTGAAGAGTTTGAGAGTGAGAGAGAGAGAGAGCAGGGGGAGGAGCAGAGGGAGGAGAAGCAGACTCTGTGCTGAGCAGGGAGCCCGCCAAGTGGCGGGCGTCATGGGAGCCCTGGGATCATGACCTGAGCCGAAGGCAGACACTTAACCAACTGAGCCACCCAGACACCCTGAAAATGTGTGTTTTTCATAATGATGATTATCCATTTTCCTGCTGCTCACCGCCCCCCATCCAAACTTCTAGCCTGCTCTTCAAAACAAAGACTGTAATAAATGAATCAACTATACAACCATCTAGTCTGGATCAATACCACCCTTGGCAACCTCCTCTCTGAGCTAACCTAGAAGCAATGATTTTACCCTTTGTGTCACAGGTTTTAGAAGCAAAGGTAACACTAACCCAGACCTTCTGGTATTCCTACTCTTTAAAAAAAGATCATTTAAAATGTAAGTTGTTCCTAAAACTGAAGGAAAAGACAGTAAATCATTAGAAGGGGTTGTTTTCACTGAGGACTTGCTATTCTTTAAATTTCAGATTCAAGGATTGAATATCTTAGAGCAGATGCTCTCAATCTCAATTCCAAGCTGTGAACCCTGATGTTATGATGAAGTTTTACATGTTTTATGTAACAAGTGCATTTTTCCAAAGAAAGTTCCCTTCAGATCTTCAAGAAAGGAAAAGGATAGTCATATACCACAATCCCAACCTTATACTGAGTAGCCCAAGGAGGTGATGGATACACGGTGAGTTTACACGCCCAGGAGGCACGAGGAACCCTCATTCACTGCTGATGGGACTGCACGATGACACAGCTGCTGTAGGGGCCAGTTTGACAGCTTCTTACCAAACCAACCATGCCCTTAGCACTCGATCCAGCCAATCACACTGCTTCATATTTACCCAAATGAGTTGAAAATTTGTGACATACTAAAACCAACACACAAATGTTTATAGCAGCTTCATTTATAACTGCCAAAACTTACGAGCAACCGAGATATCCTTCAACAGTGAATAAACAAATTGTGACACATCCATAAAATGGAATATAAAGGGCACCTGGGTGGCTCAGCTGGTTAAGCATCTATCTGCCTTGGGCTCAGGTCATGATCCCGGGGTCCTGGGATGGAGTCTCACATCAGGCTCCCTGCTCAGCAGGAGAGTCTGCTTCTCCCTCTGCCTCTGCTCCTCTCCCTGCTCGCACTCTCTCAAATGAATAAATAAAATCTTTAAAAAAATGGAATATTATTCAGCACTAAAATGAACTATCGGGCCATGAAAAGACACAGAGGAACTGTAAATGCATGTTGTTAAGTGAAAGCCAATCCACTGCATGCTGTATGATTCCAACTGTATGACATTCTGGACGAGGCAAAACAATGGAGACGGTGAAAGATCAGTGGGGGCCCGGGGTTTGGGGGAGGGGGGGCAGAAATAAACTGATGGAGCATAGAGGATTTTTAGGGTAGTGAAAAAACAATTCTCTTTGATCCTATAATGGTAGATACATGTCATTATATACATTTGTTAGAACCCACAGAATGTACAATACTAAAAGTTAACCCTAATGTCAACTATGGACTTCAGTTATTAATAATGTATCAATATGGGCTAACCAATAGTAACAAATGTACCACACTAAGACGTTAATAATAGGGAAAAGTGGCCCGAGGGTAAGGCTGGGGTGTGAGAGGTTATATGGGGACTCTGTATTTTCTAGCCACTTTTTCTCTAAAACTAAAACTGCTGTAAAAAAAAAAAAAAAGTCTATTTTTTTTAAGTCTAGGAAAGAGGAACAGACAGGAATTAGGGGATGTCTCTGAACAGACACCTAAGAGTTGGAACCATTCTTTCTTCCATAACTTTAATTAATTATTTGGAGCTGTTCTCACAAGAAGATGTGTATTTTTCTTGGAGAAACTGTGCAATTGCTTATTTCAAAGTCTCAAAAAAGGTTAAAAATGCAGTAATAAGAGGAGACATTTTTTCCTCAAAATATGCAAGAAAGTTGTCCAGATGGACAGAAAATGAGACAAATGAGCACCATGTACTATCACAGTCATCAGAAACTGAAGCAAAGGAGGAAATGCATCACGGAGGTCGTGAAACATCACAGAGGAAAGTCAATAAGGTCAGAAATCCACGTCCATGATATCCTACAAGGTCAAAAAATAAATCCTTTCTTCCTTAAAATAACCGAAATGTGACTAGGGGCTACTCTTCTATTGAGTTCAAATGATTAGCAAGGTGTCGACACCCACCACCCTCCACAGTGGCAACTCATTCCTTTCTACAGGTGATTTAATTTTACAAACACTCATTAGTCAGAGAGACAAGTCTGAGGAAAATGATGGGGAATCCAGTTGGATAGCATCACTTTGCAGTTAAAAATTAACTTGCTTATAGGGGCGCCTGGGTGGCTCAGTAGGTTAAGCGGCTGCCTTCGGCTCAGGTCATGATCCCGGGGTCCTGGGATGGAGCCCCCTTGTCCAGCTCCCTGCTCAGCGGAGAGCCTGCTTCTCCCTCTGCCTCTGCCTGCCACTCTGCCTACTTGTGCTGTCAGATAAATAAAATCTTTAAAAAAAAAAAAATTAACTTTCTTATAAAAAATCAATCTGCAGTGTCAGGGGCGCCTGGGTGGCTCAGTCGTTAAGCGTCTGCCTTCGGCTCAGGTCGTGATCCCAGGGTCCTGGGATCGAGCCCCGTATCAGGCTCCCTGCTCGGCGGGAAGTCTGCTTCTCCCTCTCCCACTCCCCCTGCTTGTGTTCCCTCTCTCGCTGTCTCTCTCTCTGTCAAATAAATAAATAAAATCTTAAAAAAAAAAAAATCAATCTACAGAGTCAGAAGTCAGGACGGTGTGTCCCCAGGGGCAATACCGATGTGGGGGGTAGTGGGCGGAGATTCTGAGGAGCTGGAAATGCTCTATTTCTTAATCTTCATGCTGGCTGGCTACACAGGAGCATTCATCTTCTAAAAATTCACTGAAACACACACACCACTAATTTGTGTGCTTTTCTCCTGTTACTTCATTTAAACAAATGCAAACAACTGATTGCCTGTTAAAGGTAACAAAGCCAGTTCTGCCACATGCTTCTTGACTTATTTCTAGGAGAAGGCCTACGAATTGGACGTAAGACTGACTGGAAACTGAATTTCCAACACTGACTGATGAATACCAGAATGCTGAGAATCTGCAGTCTTTGGAGGATACTACTTAAAATGGCAATGCCCACTTGGACACTACCAGAATTCTAACATCTAACATCTAACGTTATAATCAAATCAAATCTTATAGCAATTAATTTTAAAGCCATGGAAAATCCAGCTAAGTTGATATTCTTCAAAAAGTGGAGGGAAAAACAGCTCCTCTATTAATCTTTACAACTTGTGAAAAATCATCTTCTTTAATCATTACTGACCCCCACTGAGTATGAATCGACTTGATTTATCCATTCAGTATTAATTCAGCCATTCACTGAAATACTCTCATTCTGAAGAAGAGAGTTGGACTTTTGAGGCATTTCCCTTACTAGCCCTACTTGGGCTGGAAAGCACCAAAGGGGACCGACCACCGGACCCCATGGGCTGCCGCACAGTTGCACAGTGAGATATGCTTGAAGATTATGCGTTTCATAAGGTCATCGATTAAACAGTGGCTCTGAAGTGTCATGAGTCCCCTGACAAAAGGGTTAACAGGCCCCCAGGCTCATCTGGCACCAAGTTCTCTCAGCGTGCTCAAAGTCAGCCCGCACGCGGCAGCAACAACCTCCAGTGACACGTACACGGCCATTACAGATTTCTGCTCTTCATGTCCTGTGTAGTCTGCCCTTCTTTCTCTGCATTAAGCATTTATTTACAAAAACCCTGATTATGTATGCTTTAACTAAGTAATCATGTACCATTAATTTCAATCGTAATTACATTTGTCTTATGAAGATATGCCCTTGGAGAGTTCTTCAGAAATAAACTACCCTCCAGGAAAACTGTACAAAGGAACGTCTTAACCTTTCTGTTTACAAAAGGGCTCCTGACACTGCAAAGCCACCTTTTTCTTTATGATCTTTTTAAAAGGTATGATTTTCAAACACATTAGCAGGTACTGCTACCTAGAAACAAACTTGGTTTATAAAATGTTTTCTAAGAACCAAGAATGGTCATTGAAAATAATTCAATGAAACCCTCAAGCCATTAGAAGAGATCCATGTCAAATTTTATCATTTAAGGAAGAGCCACACTTATGATGATGGAGGACAAAGAGCTGGCTTTTCACACCCAGTGTCCCTTTCCTTTGGTCTTTAAGCCTTCTAGAACAACACATAGGGGTCCCAAGATATTAACTGCATGCATTTAAAAACAAAAACAAACAAAAACCTGTGTTGTGCCATCACTTGTCTCTAAAGTCTCTTTTCCATAATGCACTGGCTATCTAAAAATTTAGATCAAAGAGAGTCTCAGAATCACATCCATCAGGAATTTCTCATTGCTGAAGAACACTTTATTACCTATGCTGAGCCATCGCACTGTTTTGGGATGGCTACACAGTGCTGTCTAAATAAAATGCACATTAGGGGAGGCATGTGCATCTCCTAGGCTTGCCGCAAAGATGTTCCCCAAAGTGGCTTGATAACACTCGACGAGCAAGTGGACCGGCATCATGGAAAAAGGCCTCAGCCTCCACGGTAAATGCATTAACAGTCAGAAGCAAACCGTCCATCCATTTATGAATTCCAAGTACAAGTCACACTAAGTTTTTCTGAGTACTGTGTCCTCAGAACTCTAAAGATCCTTCAAGAAAAAACCAAGTAGCCTGTCTCAAGTCGATTCAGAAGAAAACAAGAAAATGTAAAGGCAACTGGAAATTGTGAGAATTACATTCTAAGCTACTTATGAAATTGAAAAACCTCTCCATGCTTTTCTTCTCCGAACATGTGTCACTCCTGCCAGAAAACAGATCACGGGCCTGCGTGTACAGTCCTGCACCCACTGAGGAGGCGGAGAGAACTCCCCATCCAGAGCTGCCAGCCCTCTTGATTTGCGTAACAGACTCCTCTGCAGGACCCCTGCCGCTCTCCTCCCCGCAAAAAAAGATATTTACTCTTTGTTCTGATGTGCTTTCCTCCCTACAAAAGCGCCAGGAAACATCAGAAAGTGCCCCTCGGCTGAAGCGGACATGAAATCTGTGATGAGCTCGTTAAAGATTCCTAACGAACACAGTCCAGGCATTCCAGCACACACAGCATGGTCTCCCTGAGCTCCGCGGCATCTACATGCAAGGACAAGAGCGAGTTTCCAGAACACCGATGAGCCTGGCTTTGGTTTTGTATTTTGTTTTTATATTTAGGTTTGATAAACAGTTCTAAGTAGCTAACATCATCTCCATCCCTTTCCAACACTGAGGAAGAAGGCAGGAACCACCAATGACCAAGTTCACGTACGAAATGCTGTCTCTGCCCACTGCCACACTTTGGGGCTGGGACCCCAAGCAGGAAGGGGCTGGGACCCCAAGCAGGAAGGGGCTGGGCAGAAGCTTCCTGTGGAGCAGAGGAGTGCTCGGGGACCAAAGTCCACGTCTTCCGTCTCCTGGGCTGAGGGCTCTTTTCACTCTGCAATTCCTTTCGCTCATTCCAAAACATTTTTTAAGGCAGGACTTTTCTGGGTTAGTCGCATTCACCGTGAAATCCAAGACTTGGTGGAAGTCTGCCGTCTGACCTGGCCCCTGCCCAGGGCTGCTAAGCCTAAACCAAGAGGAACTCGGGGCCACTTCCTCTGAGCTGTGGCAGCTCTGGTTTGCTATTTTTCATACGTACCATCTCACAGGTAAGCTGCTTAGCTCTGCTTTCAGTCTAGCAATTAGAAACTCGTACTTTACCTGAACCTCTTCAAAAATAGTTGCTTGCTCCTGATTAGTTAATGTTGTCAGGTGCTTCTGGAGTTCTAGTTTGGTTTTGGAAGAATTCATTCCTATTAAGAAAAAAAGATTCATGAAAACACTCTATGGAGAAGTTACAAGGCAGAGTAAAACTTCCGTACTCGTGCTTTTTACGTCCTTACCCACTTACTCCAGGCTTCTGAAGTTTTCCGGACATTCTACTCAGTAAAATATGGTTCATGATGGCAATGATGACAACTAACATGTTTTAGTCAAGCCCTCATTCGCCAGGCACAGTCTTATAAACATTAGGCCTGCCTCATTTAATACTGAGAACAGTCAATGAAGATGCTCCAGTTATCCCCATTTTGCAGTTAAGGAAACCGAGACCCAGAAAACTGATGTGAACTCCAAAGACCACCATGCTGGACCCCACCTCAGGTCTGCACAGTTCCGAATTTTTCTTTCTCCATCATTCCATGTTAGAACACCTCATACAATCGGAACACTGTCCTCAGAAAATAGATTCTCATGAGTATTATATATAAACTTGACAACTCAAGGAAAAACAACTACTGCTCCACTTGAAACATGTTTCTCTTCCACAGTAGGCTCCTCCGCATAAAACTGATTCATGTGGCTAACAACCTTCCTTTTATCACCACTTGCATTAATAGTCTTAAGCCCATCTAATTACCATTACAGAGGATTGCGAGGAAAAGTTAGAAAGTCACAATCTTAGTGCCAATGAGAAGCTGATACTCTGGAAAGTTGTTTCTCCACACAAATATCGCTTAGATCCTGCTTTGCCTTTTCTTGGTGCCGGAGATAAATGTTACACATGCTGAGAAGATTTAGAATGAAAGGATTTGCTGACCTAACTACCGTGGGAAAACTGCCGGAAAACTGCCGCCGCTCAGTACTTTTATTCCAAAGGCAGCCCTCACCTCACCCACCTGCTGCAGCTCCCTCCCCATTCCCCCCTCCCCCCAGCTGAGGAGGCTGGGTGCCTAGGCAGGTGCTTGGCCAAGGCTCTGCCCCGGAGGACACTGTGAATACATCTACACGGCTAAGGATGGCCAGGAGGGGACACCTCTGAAGTCTGGAACCAGGACTTGGAAATCAAGCCTCTGTTTTTACACAGGTGTTTGCTGAGGTCTAGAGAAGCCAGGTGATGGGGTGCCTGGGTGGCTCAGACGTTAAGTGTCTGCCTTCGGCTCAGGTCATGATCCCGGGGTCCTGGGATCGAGCCCCGCATCGGGCTCCCTGCTCCGCGGGAAGCCTGCTTCTCCCACTCCCCCTGTTTGTGTTCCCTCTCTCGCTGTGTCTCTCTCTGTCAAATAAATAAAATCTTAAAAAAAAAAGAAGCCGGGTGACTCGTCAAAAGTCAGGAGGCCGATCAGCAGCCAAGCCCGCCACAGAGCCGCTGCCTCCCCACCCCAACCCCACCCCAGGGCAGCCGGACGCAGAGCCGCCACCCTGCTCACAGCTCTGATGGAAGCCGCACCCCTCCTCAAACTGCAGGGGCTACCTCAGCTTCCGGGATGTCCCTCCTCCCAGCAGCACCCCCCCCTTAGTTTCTGCCAAGAAAATCCTATAAAAATAGAAGCCAGTACTTCTGAAGTGACGGCTGTGCCACTACGTGCATCATCTCAATCCTCACAACAGTCCCTGAGTGGGCACCATCTTTAGTAATTCCAAAGTATGAATGAAGAAACTGAGGCATGGGCAAAGTCCAGCATTTTGTCCGAGGTCACCGGCTAAGTGAGGGACAGTCAGGCTCTACACCATGCCCGTCTACCTCCGCGGACGGCTCGTGAACTCCCCACTGCCTCCTCCACCCACAAGTGGCCTCAGTCCTAAAGTGAATGCGGAGGTGGACGAAGTGCAGAAAAGACAGATGGGTTTTGTCAGACGCCGTTCAGGGACTCTTCCAGCAAGCTGGCAGGTCATACAAGCCAGGGAAACAGAGAGATGGTTTTACTGCACTAACTACTTAAATGTTGAATCAAAATAGTGTTTAAATTTACGAGTAAAATGAACAGTCATCGTTAACCAAAAGGCCTCTCCGCAGGTCTCTGACACAATGTGACAAGCATCCTATTTTGGACATATGTGATTGTTTGACGAGACATTCACATGTGGAGAGAACCGCCAAGCTCTAAGAAAAGTCTGACCAACTATACAACAGACTAACAGTATAATGGAATAACTACACAACAGACTAATTATACACCTCTAACAATCAGGCCACAATACAGACTACTCTTCATACTCAGCAGGTATGAGGAGATTCTTGGCAAGTTTCATCCTTGCTGTCAGGATGCCTCACCTCAGGAGGTCCCTGCTGCCCCACCTCAAACAGGAGGTGAGGTTTCTGACCCCCCTCGGCCCCCGTGCCTGGCTCTCCACTCCACGTTCACAGCGAACCTTCCACGTGGCTTCTCAGCAACGTCAACCGCTGCTGGCTGGCTTCTGCAGCAAGAAGGTGGCACCCCCCACATGATGCCAAAAGGCTTTACAGGGGGAAGGGGTGCAAGGAACAACAGAGAAAAAGGTAACCAGAGTGAAGCGCGTTCCCCAACTACAACCCCTTTAGCCCGGCTGTTAGTGAGGCCATTCACAGCGTTAGTGCAGAAAAGGCTCTTATTAAGGGAGCTCTGATGAACGGCTTTGCTCTACCAGAGGCAAATTTACTTAGACCGCAAAAGGAAAACTCAGTTCAACTCTTTTTCCTTTTTAGTGAACATATAATTCATTCTAGTAATTCCCAAAATGCTCTGCTCAACTTTAAAATAAGCAAAATGCTAAATAAAGCACTGGAGGAGCTGTTCAGAGTTCAAATTCAGACCCAAGCAAAGCTGCATGTCTTACATGTTGTGAGTGGCATGTCCAACGTGATCGGTGGGTAGAGTGTATGTACTTTTTTATAAATCCTAGGGCATAACCCGACTACATCAATTGATTAAGAAAGCAGTCTTTATGGGGCACCTGGGTGGCTTAGTCGTTAAGCGTCTGCCTTCGGCTCAGGTTATGATCCCAGGGTCCTGGGATCGAGCCCTGCATCGGGCTCCTTGCTTGGCGGGAAGCCTGCTTCTCCCTCTCCCACTCCCCCTGCTTGTGTTCCTGATCTCGTTATCTCTCTCTCTGTCAAATAAATAAAATCTAAAAAAAAAAAAAAAGAAAAAAAAGAAAGCAGTCTTTAAGTCTTCCTTTTTGTGGCCACGTCACTGGTCCTCTCCCCAGTGTATGGAAATCGTGGCCAGAGCGTGACTTCCTATTAGAGCTACTCTTATGGGAACATACAATGAGCTTTCATAAACCGCTTCACTCTACTTATGAGGAATGCACCACAGCAAAGAGCAAGGGCCTCAAAGTGTTCGTAAAACTAGCATCACCCCAACAAAGGACACCTCTCCCCTACTATGGATGCCCTCTATACTTAAGAAATGCTTCCCATCAGGCAGGCAAAACACCAGCCTTCTAATTGTGCTATCAAGAATGTTTCTACCTTAGCAGAGCTTTCTGCTTTGCTTGGGTTTTATCAGGTAAAAAGACGAATTAAATAATAATTCCAAAATACAGCAGCAAAATCCCTACCCTGACTGAACTTTTCAGCTCTCACTTTCTGAAAGCTAAGCCAGACCACAGAAAGATTTATCAGGTAGAACTCTGGAATCCTTCCAGTCCTGCAGATCACGGTCTGCTTTATCTTCAAGGCCAACATTGTCGTTGGCTTCTTAATAAGCTCTTAAGGGACAATTCTGTCATCGTTTCCCTGATCTTGACAACCACTAAGGGAAGGGTTAGTGATCCTTTCAGATGAGATCTCTAGGTAAAGCTCAACTTTTCTCCTTTCCAGCTATATTCTGTATAATGTCAGCAAACAGTAACAACTAGGGAAGCACAGTTGAAAATATTAATCATTTTGATTCATTTTAAAGAGCACTATAATGCCAGCAAATGAGCTTTTGAAACTTAAGGTGGTAATTGTCAATTTAGCTCATTTAAAAAGGGAAATCAGATACCACTGCACACCCATTAGGATGGTTATCATTAATAAAAAAAAAAAAAAAGGAAGAGCGAAAGTAACACGCGTTGGCCAGGATGTGGAGAAAAAGGAACACTTGTGCACTGCTAACGGGAATGTAAAATGGTGTAGCCACTGTGGAAAATATAGTGGCAGTCCCTCAAAAAATTTCACACATAATTACCATATGATCCAGCAATTCTCCTTCTGGGTATATTCCCCAAAGAACTGACAACAGGAACAGGAAGAGCTACTGTACACCGACTTTACAGCAACATCATTCGCAACAGCCAATAGGTGCAAACAATTCAGACATCTACGGACAGATGACTAGACACGATGGTACAGACATACAAGGGGATACTAGTCTGCCTGAAAACAGAATGAAATTCATGCTACAACATGAATAAACCTAGGAGATGTTATGCTAAATAAGCCAGCCACAAAAGGACAAAAGCTGCCTGATTCCACTTAGATGAGGTACCTGGAGCCCGTCACGCTCACAAAGACAGAAGCAGAATGGTGGCTGCCAGGGGCCAGGGCAGGGGACCTGGGGCGTTCCGGCTTAATGACTCTCAGTTTGGAAAGATTAAAAAGCCCCAGAGATGGATGGCGGTGGTGGCCTCAGAACAACGTGAATGTACTTCACGCCACTGAACTGTCCACTTTAAAAAGGTTAAAATGGTCAATTTTATATGATGTGTACTTTTACCACGATTATGAAAAAAGGGAAATGAAATCTAAATAGTATAGAGTTTTTCTCTACCCAAGTAGAGCTTATTAGAACTATTCTAGGGACTGGGAAATGATCAAATCTGGTTTGGGGTTTTTCTGGTTTTTGTTTGTTTGTAACACGGGTTGTTCAAATCCTGTGACTTCCCTCAGACTCACACACAACATTTTAGAAATCCTCTTATACGTGGAAAAAAATGTAAAACCAAAGAGAGAGAGAGGAATGAACCCCTTCAAAGTCGGGTTCCCTCAGAGGATCATCATGGCGGGTTTACCCTGGTTCTCTTCCTCTCGCCCCCCGCCTCCCCTGCAGGCCCAGAAATGGAGCATCTCCCCTCCCACCTGAAGAAGATTCCCCCCCCTCGTTCAGGAGGGGTCTCCTCCTTTCTATTCTGACCCACCAGGGCCCCGCGGCTCTGGATTTGCTCAAACCTCCCCAGCTGTGCAAAGCTGGGTCAGCTGGCTCTTCTCCCAGCGCGGCCTCCTCCTGGGGAGCGGCTCTGAGGGCTGGTAACAGGGAGGGCCTTCCCACACGGGCAGACGCCCGGACTCACACACTAGTCTCCCCCTAGACTTCGAGTCCTCGATGTACTTATCCCTGAAGTGTACAAATCCACAATCCTCTTTCCTCCCACATGTGAAAGCACCTAGCATAGTGCCTAGTACATCTTAAGTGCTCAATAAATAGTAGCTGCAAATGATCACATTTACCGCGGTTTCTCCCTATACCACATTTCTAGACACTATAGTCAACTCTCAGTCCCTTTTACTCTTTCCCTGTGACTCAGCTGCAACCTGTCTTCTGCCCCCTTCACTCCGTGAACACTGTTCCGGCAGGGGTTACCGATAACCTTGGACCTGAAACACCTGGTGGAGATTCTGCAGCTCTGACCTTAGCAGATCTCTTCACAGCAACCAACAGGGCTGACCCGACCACTCACAACCTGGGTAAACACTAGGCGGCTGGATTTATAGTTTCTATTTCTCTACTCCACGACCCTTAGAGTGGCGATGGTAGACGGGGGCATGGCAGTTCATTTTCAAACCCTGAGCACCTAGCACAATAGCTCAGCAAGATACAGAAGACACCCCCCCGCATGCTGGAAGTTCATCTAGGATCCCTGTGACTAACAGGAGCCTCTCAAGGAACGCAGAGCGCCTCGGTTTTCCTGGAGGGGGGCCACTACTCACCCTCTATCCGCTCACAGAGCTTGTGCAGGCCCTGCAGGGGGCAGCCCTCACACAGCTGGGCAGGTGCCTTTGCTGTCTGCTGCACGGCAGCCACGGTGAATGCCTGCTTCAGGGTCATCATGATTTCATCAACCTGATCGGAGAGAAGACACAGGGCAGCCAGCAAAATGCCCATTTAAGATGAGTGGGGCTGAGACTTCAGGACTCTGCAAAGACTTAGCATTTTAAGATTTTGGGGTGGGGGGGACTATTAATCACCAATGGACAGATAATAATCATCATAATAACTGCTAGGATTACAGGCTGAGAAACACTACCTAGATGCTCAAAGCTCATAAAGGAGAAAAGGTAAAAAATAAAAACAAATTCAATACTCATGAAAAGACCAACTCCTCTGCATCGTACGTCCAAAATGACGTATTTTAATGCTAGGCCAAGGGTAAACGGGAGCATGTTCCTCACAAACAACGAAAATGGAGGACACATACCCAAATAAGGCTTGCATGTGTACTAGCAAGTTATTAAATAGTCATGGCGGATAATTAAAGCCAAATAACGACAAGTCGATGAAGCTCTACGGTTTGCGAAGGAAAGAAAAATCAGTGAGGTTGACATTGCACGTAAGTACATCTTCCAGGTAAGAGCTGCTTATTCTCACTTACCAGAGCTTCATTGGTGCACTGAAACACGTAACAGACGAAATGAAAGCCTCCGCCCCCTGAAGACTCTCGGCAGATAAACCCAAAGTGGTCCACGTGTCTGATACCCTGTTGAAGGCGGGGAAGAGAGGGAGGAGCTTTGAGCCGTATCCGAGTCACGAGTGCCAGAAGGCAACAAGACTGAGGCAGCAGTCTTCTAGAGCACTCAAATTATTTCCCAGATTCTTCTGAGGTACAGCTGATACTGAATGTTACAAGAGTTTCAGGTGTACAACACGTCTGTACGTCATGCCATGCCGTGCTCACCCCCAGTGTAGCTCCCATCTACCACCAAGCAACGCTATTACAATACCCTGACTGTATTCCCAGCACCGTGACCATTCATCCCTGTGACTTGGGCATTCCGTACCTGGAAGCCTACACACCTCCCACCCCTCTCCCCTCTGGCAACTGTCAGTTTGTTCTCTATTTGGGTCTGTTTCTGCTTTTTTTTCTTCATCTTTCTTGAACTTATTTCACTTAGCATAATGCCCTCTAGATCCATCCATGTTGTCCCAAATGGCAAGATCTCCATCCTTTTGATGGCTGAGTAATACTCCATTGGGTATATATACATACCACATCTTCCTCAGCCATTCCTTTATGGACACTTGGATTTCTTCCATATCTTAGCTATTGTAAGTAAGGCTGCAGTAAAAACACGGATGCATATATCTTTTTGAATTAGTGCTTTTGTTTTCTTTGGGTAAATAGCCAGTAGTGGAATTACCAGATCATATGGTAGTTCTATTTTTAATGTTTTGAGGAACCTCCATGCTGTTCTCCACAGTGCCTGCTCTGGTTTGCATCCCCACCAGCAGTGCACCAAGGGTTCCTTTTTCTCCACATCCTTGCCAGCGATAGCTCACTGTGATTTTGATTTGTATTTCCCTGATGGTAAGTGATGTTGAGCATCTTTCCATGTGTTCTCTTGGCCATCTATATGACTTCTTTGGAAAAATGTCTATTCAGGTCCTCTGCCCATTTTTAAATTAGATTATTTGGTTTTTTGGTGTTGAGTTGTGTAAGTTCTTTTCCTATTTTGGATATTAACTCTTCATGGGGTACATCATTTGCAGATATCTTTTCTCACTCAGTAAGCTGCTTTTTAATTTCGTTGTTGGTTTCCTTCTCTGTGCAAAAGCTTTTTATTTTGTTTTAATCCCAATAGTTTATTTTGGCTGTTGTTTCTCTTGCCTGAGGAGGTATCTGGAAAATTCTGCAATAGCCAATGTCAAAGAAGTTAACTGCCTGTGTTTTCTTCAAGGAGTTTTGTGCTTTCATGTTCCACACATTTAGGACTTGAATCCATTTTCAGTTTATCTCTGTGTACAGCATAAGCAAGTGGTCCAGTGTCATTCTTTTATGTAGCTGTCCAATTTTCCCAGGGCCACTGTTGAAGAGACGGTCTTTTCCCCATTGTATACTCTTGCCTCCTTTGTCATAGACTGACCATACAATCGTGGGTTTATTTCTGGGCTATTCTGTTTCACTGATCCATGTGTCTATTTTTGTGCCAGTAGCATACTGTTTTGATTACTACAACTTTGTAGTATATAATCTGGGATTGTGATCTCCAGTTTTGTTGTTCTCAGGATTGCTTTGGCTTTTTGGGGTCTTTTGTGGTTCCACACGATTTTCTCAGGTATTTTAAATATCTAAAAACATCTCTCAAATATGAAGATTAACATCATTCTACTAAAATATTATTCTGATTACCCCCATAATATAAGAACTGAAAGGCAGGATTTTTAATGTTCATTTTAGTAATAAAAGGAAATACAGAAAAGTGGACACAGAAAAATGAGAACTTTTCCTAGGTACTAAAGAATAAAAAATTACTTTGAGAATCAAAAGTAGACAAAAGATGATTGAAGAAACACAACTATACACACACAAGCACACACACACGCAAACACTCATAGACACAAAGGTTAACAAAAAAAAAAAGATTTAAAACCCATTTATACTCTCCTACAAGAACAAACAGGTAAGTACTGAAGTACACTGGTATGAAGAATGAGTCAAGAATTATACACACAAAGAGCAGAGAAGCTTTTAAATGTAAGCTATTAAGGCCAAGGCTGTACACCATAGCTTCCTAAGAACTCTTCTCAATAAATACGTAAACTTGTTTTGGAAGTATCAGCTAAGAGGCACCGTGATGCAGATAAGACATAGCCCATAAATATTAATACGTGAGCGTCTCCAGAAAGCCCCAGCACGCAGAGATACGAGTGCCAGTAACTTGAAACTCAGGTCATCATGTACACTTGTGTAAGCTACACCCTTCAGGAAATAATAAAACTGTTACATGAAAAAGCAAACCTTGAACATTAACATTTCAAGAGAAATAGCAAAGCGAGATTAAATTCCGTGGATCATCTCACTTTCAGGTTGAACATTTTTCCAATAAATGGGCAATCACGGACAGATTCTGGCATCTCAATCCATGTTCTCGCACAGCAAGGTAAGCACCTGCTAGACATTCGTTCTCCGGGGAATAGGATTTGGAAAAATTTATTTTGCAAATGGTTCCCTAATCAACTATAAAAGGAGCATTCTTTATTTTCACATTTTGGGAAATGGATTCAAAAGGGATTTTTTTTAATGCAGATCATGTTACAAATCAGCAATGAGATTTTCATTACATCTTATTAATTATGAGAACATGGAAGCGAGGAAGTGAGAAGTCAGAGTTTTAAAATACAGCCAAACAATAACTTTAAGTGATCTCCTGTTTGTTGCTAGGAAGACCCTGAGTACAATTGACATAGCTCACTATAACCGATTCTCCAAAATATCTCCATGAAACACACCTTGGGAGACTATCAAGAAAGAACTCAAGTAGACACTGAATTCTGAGGAAAACATCCTTAAAGAGATTCACTATTTTAAGAAAGAATAATGACTCGTACCCAAAAAGAAGTTAAGAATTTTTATAAAGTAGAAGAAATGAGCATCTATTTAAAAATATTTGTATATATGAATGTATATATAAGACATGTACGCAGACCCACACATACACATCTGGAATTTGTGACTACAGAACATGACCACCAATAACTGAAAAAAGAAAAGTACACCAATTTCCTCCAGTAGATTACTGTTGCTAATAGCGAACTTAATTTCAAAATTATACGTATATTTTGCCTTAATATACCAAATCAAAAGAGAAATGCCAAGATCGCAAATCAAGTGTACCTAGAAGGCATACATCTTGTGACCTTTTAGCACTTCTGTTGAATAACAGATAGAAGAATTCATTAAAAATTCAAATGCAAATGAGGCAATAACCCATCTCCATTTACCTGAGAGCAAAAGGATATCTCCTTAAAATTTTTCTCCAATGCTATTTTTTTGGTGTCAGGACTGATGAGGTAAACTTCAGATTGGCCAATCTTAAAAGACAAAAAAAGAAACTAGTTTTTCATGAAAGTTGAATTCAATTTTATTAAACAAACATTCTCATTCTGTGACCTATGAAAATATAGAACCAAAGGGACAATCTCCTTTAAGATTCTGACAATTTCACTGTGGACAATCACCTCCAGAGGCTTCGGTTTACTCTACAGATTTCAGGTAGCACAGGACACCTGCTAGTACGTTCACCCACGTAAGACAGCAGGCTTCTTTGAGATCAAAGAACCAAATATCCGAAAGTTAACAACGAAACCACAGATGCCACATCTCCCCTTTATAAGGATATAAAAAGTAAAGTTACCAGAAAACAAAAGCTCTCCTTTTGAAACTTCCAAAACACTTTCTATTAACTGTTTTACTGAAAAGTCTTTTAAAACTATTGTTAAAATAACCTACCATTTGTTGAGTAGCTAACTATGTGGTAGGCATTCAAATACTACTCACCTCTTAAAGTTAGAGCATTAGCATAGTTAACACTGCCTTACAGCCTTGGGTCAGCATAATAAACTCCATTCTAGCAGAGGGCTGTGTTGCAAGAGCCCATCCCTCCCTCAGGGCCTTTCACTTGCTGCTCCCTGAACCCAGGATACTCCAACTAGAATAATATCTAGGTGGCCACACTGAACCTCTGCTCAGCGAAAATCACTTCCTCCAAGAAGCCTTCCTGGAATCCCCAGATGTTCTCACATAATCCTCTACTTCTCCTTTGTGGCACTGAGCACAACTGTAATGAGACAATTACTTGAACACTAGGTTGTCAATCCCCCTTACTGGAATCTAAATTTGGCGTGGGCAGAGACCAGGGCTGTCTTGTTCACCGCTGTTATTACTAGCATGTTGCAAGGGACCCTGCACACGGCACTCACACACCAAGTACTTGAACATACGTGCGCCGAGCAGCTTTCACAGTAACACCAAGAGTTTTTTCTTTTTAAATATACACCACAGACTAAAGCACAAGCCTGAGTGCTTAGCATTTTTTTCAGTACATGATGAAAAGAGGAAGAAAAAGCCCTATTTACCCACTGACACATCATCTTCATCTTAAATCTGCTTACATCCAACATGGCCTTAACCTAAGTAGCAGCTTCCTTACCCGTCGGCCACCTCACCGCTCTGAGTTAGGCACAAGAACATCATACTCACGGTAATTTTGCTCTCTCTAGAATACCAGTCATGACATTCTAGAAGAGGGCTGAAGAACAATCAGTTCCCTAGATCATCAGTGGCCAGCTCACTGCCGGGAAGGCCCCAGGCAAGCCCATCCAGAGGAGCCCAGAGCAGCACAGAACCCAGGAACCCCAAGTGCCAAGGACAGCTTCCCTGTCCATTCCTTTTCGGCACTTGGCTATCAGTTCACCAAACCTCTTCCAGAAAAAAGGGAGTAAACAGTTGGCTAAACTATTATTTCAGTTTGGGTATAAATTTCAAATATCATCTTATCCCCAAATCCAATTATCCTGATTAACAAAGGATAAATGTTTTATAATAAATTAATAGAAACAGTAAAGAGGGAGTATTTTCCAACTAAAAGATTCTGTTGAAATATATTACTTGAAATTAATATACTTTAAAAAATCCTTTCGGGGGCCTCTTTTACATCTGTGCCCTGTCGCTTCCACTGAAAAGGTCTCTTTCAACTAAGGGGGGGGGGCGTGGTAGAGATAAAAACAAACAAGGATAGAAGATAGATTCTCTTTAGGTTTCCAATAATGATTTTATAAAGGCCTAGGACTAAAGTAAGGATTTTATCCTGAGAAAAGGATTATTCACTATAAAGGTAAAAGGTACATAGATTCACACATAAATCCGAAAGCAATTTGCTACGAATCCTTGCTCAATAAAGCCGGTTGAACATGGATCTCACACTGGGGATGAGCCCAGGGCTTGATGGTATTTTACCGTGAAGAGCATAGTTCGATTTTCCTCAATATCTGTCGGCTGCACAATATTGTGTCCGCTAAGGAGGTGGTTCTCAATGTCGTTTTCCTCAAAGGAGCTGAAAAAACTACTACTGCGAAGGCTTCCATCTTGAAACTCCTTCTTAAAGGCCAACGAGCGCAGCCCGGGCTGGGAGAAGGATTTGCGCATCGGCCTCCGGCCCTGCTCGCCGTTCCCCGCTGGCTGGAGCACAGATCGGAACTTCTCCGTGAAGGAAAGGCCTCCCGCGGGATTTGGGGTTTCAGAATTCTGGGAGACCAAGTCAAATTCGGCTTTCCTGCTGCAACTGACGTGGTTGAACTTCTCAATGCACTCGTCGATCAGGGCCGGAGGGGCCTTCTTGTGAGCCACCGTCACCCGGCCACAGAAGAGCACCTCAAACTTCTTGGCAAACGTGTCATCAAACTCGGACGGGCAATGGAGCTCCTCCTGCCGGGCAATCTTCCCGGCCTGGCGGATGGAGCTGATGATCTCAGGCACCTGCCAGGAAAGGAAGAGTGTTACTTGGACCCTGCAGTAGATGGTACTCCCACCCTGGCGCGCACGCCCATGCACGCGCGCACACACGCACACACACACGGCACGACTGTACGAGCAGCCTACGCTCTGCTGTCCCCGAGCGCCCCACCGCGTGCTCCGTGGCACTGAAGTAGGGGCCACGGGAACCTGAGACCGTAGACGCCTTCCCATGAGAGGGAAATGCACAAGCCTCACAGACAGGAGAAGAGGAACAATATTTATTAAGCACCTCTTTCGTGCCAGGGACTATGCTAGAGGATTCACGTGCCCACAACACTCCACAAGGTTAAGTGACTAGCCCACGGACACGCAGCCCAACGTGGCGCCTCGGAGTCCACCCCGGCTTGGTCACACTGCAAAGCCACGGGCCTCTCCGCAGCTCCCGTCACCTCCTTAAGAGGTCTGTCTCCAGTGGGGCTCACCAAAACATCATGCAATTTTTCTCGATTTCACGGCAGTGTGTCTCGGAGAGTCCTCCACAATAAATGCGTGAGGTGAGGATGCCAAGTGAAGACTGAAATTATCGTATAAAACCTTTCTTCAAATCACATCGTTATTTTTTCTTCAAGGACAACTGGCAATTGATTGCTCAGTTCTCGGTTTCCTAACAGTTAGCTGGTAATGACTACAGAGCTCGGAGGCTTTAACCACGGAGTGAGCAACCAAGAGAGTGTCATTATCGTGGCAACACGGGCGCTTCTCCCCACAGACTCCAAAGCCTTCGGGGTCCGTGCAGAGCCATGACCAAGAGAATGAACAAAGGGCCTCGTGTGCCAGTCGTCCCTACTGCTACAGCCTCTCATCAGGAGCTTCTGACAAGCGCCTTCAGGTGGCAGTGGACACGAAGACGAATCTGTGACCGCAGTAAGTATCTGTGTGACCACTTAGATGAGGCACAGCCGCAGTACTGAAACAAGACAGGCACGAGTTCAATCTTCATCAGGAAGGACCTAGTTTTCGTTAGGACCTAACACCCAAAGCATTTTTTTCCCTTTTTTGCTATGTAAGAAAGTTCAATTTAAGGCCCAATACCCAGAGGCTCAAAGTCTTCTAACAACATCATAGAGGAAAGAACAACAACAAAAAAACCCGTTAACAAGTCAGGTCAAAGATCAACATATACAGGAAAGGGACATGGTTGTATATTTAAAATGTATGCTTCTGGGGCGCCTGGGTGGCTCAGTTGGTTAAGCGACTGCCTTCGGCTCAGGTCATGATCCTGGAGTCCCTGGATCGAGTCCCGCATCGGGCTCCCTGCTCAGCAGGGGGTCTGCTTCTCCCTCTGACCCTCCTCCCTCTCATGCTCTCTGTCTCTCATTCCCTCTCTCTCAAATAAATAAATAAAATCTTTAAAAATAAATAAATAAATAAATAAATAAATAAATAAATAAATAAAATAAAATGTATGCTTCTGTTCCATAAGACCCAATGACTCGAGACTTTTCTCTTTGGGATTTCCTATCAAGCATGTCTTAAAGACAGTATCTCTGCCATAAAGATTATGATACATCCTTCCAAGGTATTTTATCATGCAAAGAGTTAAAATATATTTAGCTAGAGTCTGTAT
This sequence comes from Mirounga angustirostris, assembly GCF_029215605.1. Classification (NCBI taxonomy): domain Eukaryota; kingdom Metazoa; phylum Chordata; class Mammalia; order Carnivora; family Phocidae; genus Mirounga; species Mirounga angustirostris. Next base: position 31,498,085 of record NW_026991710.1, on the reverse strand, counting down.
TTTAAAAATTGATTACTGAAGCATACAAGCTAAACAGTACTAGATAAGCCAAAATCTCAACATCCGTCAAGCATGTATTTGCACCATTTGCTTGTGCTATAGCACACTCCCTACCACACTACACATCCCACAGAAGCCTGGAAATGGTTAATATAAAAGAGACAACAGAGAGAAGAGGGAGGGAGGAAGCCTAGGTTCCATTCACCATTCACACCTTTGCCAACAGTCACTATAGGACATTGGTAAGAATCGCCTCAGTTTTGTTTTGTTTTTGTTTTTTTGTTTTTTAAGATTTTATTTATTTATTTGAGACAGAGAGAATGAGAGAGAGAGAGCACATGAGAGGCGGGAGGGTCAGAGGGAGAAGCAGACTCCCTGCCGAGCAGGGAGCCCGATGCGGGACTCGATCCCGGGACTCCAGGATCATGACCTGAGCCGAAGGCAGTCGCTTAACCAACTGAGCCACCCAGGCGCCCTCGCCTCAGTTTCTTAAAAAAAAAAAGCTTGTAAGATTTTTCAGGTAAAAGTTACTTTTGTGAAGTAAAGAATTTTCAAAGAAAAATAACCAATTCATGCAACTAAAGAACCTCACCACTTTCCTGAACAAGTCTATGAAATTATTTTATCAGGAGTCCCATGAATCTTCCCCATTATTAAACGTACTCTCTGAACAGAAAAGTCTTACACAGGCTCCCGAGGCTTGTTAACATAAGTGTCATTTCTATGTGCTGGGTCTTTCACTGCATCTGAGGTAATGGTGTCTTTCATTAAATAATCAAAGCGCAGAGAAAATGGGTGAAGTCGTGTGAATTTACAGTGACTCGACAGTAAATGGCACAGAGAGAAGAAAGACCCAAAGTAGAGAATCTGATCGTTCCCTTACTTCCCAAGGCCGGAAGAGGCTGAAGAGCACACCACAACCTTGGTCGGGGTGGAGGCTGTGGAAGTTTTTCCAACCGCCAGTCTTTCCTACACACTAATCACAACCTTTAGGAGACGGGCTTTAGTCAAAGCCCAGTGCCCCCTCTCCTTGCTCTGGTGAACTGTAACATGGGCATAAAGGAGACAACGGGGGTTAAAAAGCATCACTGGGATCCTGACAAGAACATAACCGTCTCAGAGTATTTGACAGCATATCGCCAAACATAATTTCAGCAATAAACTGTTAACAATTAAAAATCTAATGTTTTAAAATTACTGTAAGTAAAACAGGAGACTTTTTCAATAAAAAAGGGACTCCACCTGTGTGTAAGTTTGTAAATCTATACTGAGAGTGTAGTTCCCTTTACAAAAGAACAGACCTGGAGCACTATTTCTCGAGAAATGAAGGCATAATATCCACTTGTGATGAAATCCTGAATTCTCCATTCTTTTAACTCTGTCCTGGATTCACCTACAGGGTTACTTGTCACATGAGGGGACGGAGTCGTTTACTTCATTTTATTTCCAAACATTTCTCTAGGTATCACTAGATGCCAGGAGGTAGGGATCCAGAAGCAGGGGATGGAAGCAAGGCAGTCCTGCCTGGGCGGGAGTGGGGCCCCAAGGGAGGCTTAGTTAGAACGTTTACAGTATTGAGATGGGGTCTGGGGGAGCCTGGACAAAGATGGGAGTCGAGAGAAAGGCTGAATAAAAGCTTCCGGAAGACAGAATACACAAGATTTGGTGGCTATCTGGATGGGGGAGTTGAGGGCATGGAAGCCAGCAGGTGACTTGCAGAGTCGGCCTCAAACTGCGTGAGCAGGGAACACAGAAGGAGCAGGTTTGCAGAGATGACATGAGGAGTTTGGCTTGTGTACGTGTTGAGTAAGACCAGGAGGACTTGAAAGTAAAGGCATCCAGCGGGCAGCTGGGCAGCTGGGCCTGGAGTCCAAGACAGGAGACGTAGGCTGGGACATCAGCAGCTCACGTGCAAGAGTGGCTGCCACCTGGGAACAGAAAAAGGCAAAGTAAAGGAAGAAGGCAGGGATGGGAGCGTAGGCCACACCAATGCTTCAGACCTAAGGAAACCGGGGACGGAAGGCAGAGGAGGAGAGGGGGAGCGGTCAAGGATGACGTCAGAATGTCAACCAAGGGAGAGGGGGCCACTGAGAATCAGCAGCTGCTGGAGTTGGCAGCTCACAGAGATACGTAAAAAGAAAGGGGTGATGCCAATAGTAACCCCTAAAATAAGCGAACTTAACTGAAAAGTCTCTCAAGGTAAAAATGCAGGCTCTGAGAACATAAACTTCAAGTTACAATATTTACCTCAAATACACTGACCCTGTTCGGGTAAATACACTGAGGCCAGTGGAGTTTATTCCCACTGATACGATCTGGGTACTTCTAACACAATCTTTTTTTAGTGTAGTCACAGCAATAATATCTACGTCATTTCTGATCACAGACAAGCAGACAGAGTAAATTAAAGTTACCTACAGCAAAAACAAGAACCTGAAAAGCATTATACTGGCATAAATTCAATGAGAGTTTGAGATTTTATTTCCTTGTACATTGGGAATCACAACAAAAAACAATGTTAATTAAAATGAATCACCGGTAATAAAAAAAAAAAAGGCCACGTTTAGACATAAAATGTATTAAACTGCTCTTCTATCAACCTATGAGTTTATACTAAAGCTCCTTTTTAAAGTAAATCTGCACTATTTCACAATCAAAACAACTTTCTTTCAAATTCACATACTAAAAAGCATGGTATATATGCGTGTTGTTTCTGCAGCAGGCTTAAGTGAATATTGTTTTTGTAAGTCACCAGAAAATGATACTTAGTGTAAGAGAACTAGAAACATTCATTTCTGTAAATAAAGTCCTTATTTAAACATTTGGGTCAACTTTTTTGGTAAGGATTTAGGGATTTTAAAGGATTATAAACACACTGCAAGTGTAATTTTACTCACAAGGACTAAGGAAAGAGCTTCTAAAACAGTATTTAGAATGAAAAGTCATTTTACTTTACATTTATACCTTTGTTTAAAGTATACACCTGCCAACTGGTAACAAATAAATAATAAATGAATCTGAAGAAGCCCGGATTTGTATTTAAAATTCTAGCATTTTTTCCCTGTTATTTAACAGTAAGACATTCCCAAACTAAAAATATGGCAGGCCACGCTGTGCTTTGTCCCTTAGATGAAATGTTCTCTCACGGCAAAAAGTTAAAACAAGCACTTCTAGGAGAAAATTATTCTGCATAATTATTTTCCAGAAGAAACAGACTTGTGTTTCATTTGTGTTGGTAAGGAGTGGTTTTTACATCCATCAGTCAGAAACAAGGTAAATGTAGGGGAAGAAAACGAAATTAAATCAAGTAGTTTCCTCTGTCTTACATGCCTTAAATTTAATACAAAACACTTAAGGCAACATCTTACGAGTGCTCACGACTTAATGAAGAGGCTGAAACAGCTGTCTGACCCCATCCAGATACGACACATGTCAGCACCCGAGTTGCCCAAGAGCGCGGCCTACAGAGCCTAGATCCAACACAGACGTGTGAGTACACCTCACACAGGGAGGAAGACGGGATTCTTCTGACCTGAGAGGCTCGCGGTCTAGGGAGTAAGGGACACTCTAAATATGTGATTTCCGGTATAACATGGCAGATGCGAGAACACCAACAGGAGCAAAGGGACTGAATGTGTGCCTGAGAAGGCCTCTCCTACCTGCCCATTGGCTTTGGATCCTCAGGGTGAACTAATGCCTCAACTGCAGCTTTCCGCTTACAATTAGCCCAAGGTCAGACTCACGGGGTAGGTCTTCCCAAAAGAGAGACCAGCCACGCTTATGAACGGACTGAGGCGGCATCTGGCACCTGAGAAATAATGACTGCTGGCCCTAACACAGGCCACCCGCCTCCTTCATCCTTCCTCTTCTATCCTCTAGGTCTTGCTCTTTCCTCTTACGTAAAACAGGAGTACTCAGCTTCCCTAGTTCTGAAATGGCCAATGGGACAAACTCTTAGCTGTCAAACCACATGAGAAGAGTTTCTGCAAACACAAAACCCAACATCCTACTCCAAAATAATCATTTGACAGGTTCACTACAACCGTTTGGGGCAAGCAACACGTTTCCGCAAATTTCTGAAACAATGAGACACAAATCCAACCTAAGTGATTTAACAGCTGCAGGAGCTAACCGAAGCGGGTGGGAGAAGGTCAGCAAGGAAGACTGAGAGAAGGGAGCTGCTGGAAGACTGTGAAGTTGTTCTGTAACTTTCCTAAAACAAGGTTTAAAAAAGGCAAAACATTTTGATTGGTTAGCAGAGATACTGACAGAGATCATGGACTAAATCACCGAATGTTCAGTCTGAGAACCTAAGCCCTCAAAGTCCAATCCTCCTCAGTGAATGCCCTGGCTCTCAACTCAAACGGGGCTGCGCGGGAGAACTGCCCTGCCCCAGGCTAAAAGCAGCAGCCTGTTTGGAGGTGGGGCCCTAGCATCTGCAGTGTTCAGAGGCGCTAGGCAGGTCTGATGGGCAGCATCTCTGAGGTACCCACCACCTGTCCCCCTCGTGTCTCCCTCGTCGCCCTGTCCCCACACCATTATACCCAAACCCTATTTGGCCCCCGGCAAGCTGTGCGTTTCAGCAGCACTGAAGCAGCCCGACTGCACAGACCCACACCGTGCTTGCGGCAGAGACGAAAAAACTGGCCAAGACGGAACAGAAAAAATCGCCACACAGATGTTTGACAAGCTGTTCATACCATTTAAGGGCAAATTTGGTTTGCAAATAAATTCACTGCATCTCTGAAGTCTCAGCTCATTAAATACATAGGTGTGAATGTCTTTTTTTTTTTTTAAGATTTTTATTTATTTATTTGAGAGAGCGAGAATGAGAGAGAGTACATGAGAGGGGGGAGGGCCAGAGGGAGAAGCAGGCTCCTCGCTGAGCAGGGAGCCCGACGCGGGACTCGATCCCGGGACTCCAGGATCATGACCTGAGCCGAAGGCAGTCGCTTAACCGACTGAGCCACCCAGGCGCCCCCATAGGTGTGAATGTCTTATAAGAAATGCTACTCTATAATTTTGATCAAAGTTTATATCAAAATAATCTCTCGAAGATTAAGAAATGCTCACAAATATAATGAACTAGCAGTTAATCACAGCAATCCCTCATATTGGTTATGCATGTTACATAATCTTTGCAAAGGGACACTGGGGTCCCTTTTCTACAAGGCAGAGGGAACTATAAACATGCAAATGTACTAGGAAAAAACATTAAAGCGCTGGTTCCTTCTCCAGGACACACACCACCATCGGTTTTTGTTTTTTTTTTTTAAAGATTTTATTTATTTATTTGACAGAGAGAGACACAGCGAGAGAGGGAACACAAGCAGGGGGAGTGGGAGAGGGAGAAGGATGCGGGACTCGATCCCAGGACCCTGGGATCATGACCCGAGCCGAACGCAGTCGCTTAACCAACTGAGCCACCCAGGTGCCCCACCACCATCGGTTTTTATAAATGATGCCCTTTTTTGAAATTTTGCCACTGAGAGATCATTATTAATAAAGGAATATTTGGTCATATAGTGTGTATTTGTTAATAAAACAGCAAAATCAGCTAGAGCACTGGGCACCAATACAGTTTTGCTTCTACCTAAAATCATCCAGGGCCAAATACATTAAACTTATTAAAACTGATTTTCAAGCTAACAAGTGCCCATGTGTTGTCTTTTCATGTCCAAATCAATAATCTTAGATGAAACACAGGAGATCTGGACCTTCTATCAGACAACAGACACGAGTCTTTTCACCTTTTCTCATTTATGCCTCAAAACAAAAGTCCCGGGGCGCCTGGGTGGCTCAGCCGTTAAGCATCCGCCTTCGGCTCAGGTCATGATCCCAAGGTCCTGGGATCGAGTCCCACATCGGGCTCCCTGCTCCGCGGGAAGCCTGCTCCTTCCTCCCCCACTCCCCCTGCTTGTGTTCCCTCTCTCGCTGTGTCTCTCTCTGTCAAATAAATAAATAAAATCTAAAAAAAAACAAAAACAAAAAACAAAAAAACCAGAAGTCCTTGTGAATCTCAGAGCAGTTAAAAGCAGTTACACCCCTAGTGCAGGAGCCAGAGCCCCAGCCCAAGGGCATCCCAGGCAGAGGTGTGTCCTGGCTCACCAACAGACGTGGGCAAGGACAGTCACAGCACTTCTAACAGCCAAAAGCCAGAGGCAAAACACTGCCCAGCAACAGAACTGACAAATATGTGTGATATCCATATAATCGAAAACATGTAGAAGGAGAATAAGCAAGCTATTCTATGTACAACAACATGGGTAAGTACTCATCATGTTGAGTAGAAACAACACGTAGAACAGAATCATATGGTAGAACTCCACTTCTGCAAAATTTCAAAAACAGGCAAAACTAAGCTATGACAACAGAAGACAGGATAGCTATTCTCTCTGGAGGAGGAGTGACTGGGAGTGGGCCTGTGGGACTTCTGGACTATTCTGTTTCTTCATCTGGGCACTGGGTATATGAGATTATTTAAACTCTGAAGTCACTGAGTATATGATTTATGTATAATTGTTTGTATAACATCAATGAAAATTTTATGAAAAAATAATATTTTCACAAGCATGATAGAATCTGATTGAGAAAAGGGTAAAAACTAGCCCAAAGTTACCCAGCTAAAGAGTCAGGACAGCACCTGCCTGATGCCAAGACACATCCTCTTTCCACTACACCAAGACTTCATTCTCAATTCAAAAAGACTTCCCACTTCCTGTGGGGGTCCACATGTTTTTTGGCTTTGGTTCGGCAGTTTCTTGTTTTGGTCTTACATGGGCTCCAGTGCCCTCCCCCCCAGTAAGGAGTAGTACCTCACCCACCCTCATTCCAGTGGTTCAATGGCACAGACAGGCCCAGGCCCAGCCCCAGCTCACGAGTGCCTGGGAACCAGCATATTCTATTACCCCACCCACCACAGAATTAGTTCAGGGTTGGTCACATAACCCAATCCAAACCAGACTGGCAGGCCTATGCATTTTTAAGGAATTGGTAGAAAAAAGAAACTTGCTGTGGCTTTAGACCAGTGGTTCTCCAACCTGGGGCAGTTCCACCCACCACCATCCCCCCAGGGACATCTGGCAACGTCTGGAGATATTTTGAGTTGTCACAACTGGAGGGAAAGAGTTGCAACTGGCACCTAGTCACTAGAGGCCAGGGATGCTGCTGCACATCCTACAATGGATAGGAGAGCTGCCCACAACAAAGAATTATCTTGCCCAAAATGTAGTATTGCCTAGATTAAGAAATCCTGCTCTTGAACTTAGAATTCTGAGGACATAAGCCTGGAATTTCTGGTGCTATCACAAATAAAGGCATGCTAGATAGTTCCAGAGGAGGTGAAACAAAGACAGGGAGGAAGAAAATGGAAGAGAGAGGGTGAGAATGATGGTTCTGATGTTTGAGGACCTGGATCCAACCATCCCTGAAGCCAATCAACTGGGATTCTTGTGCCAATAAATTTTTTATTATGCCATTTTACACTGGGTGTCTGTCACTTGCAACCAAGAGTCCTGTTCACACTCCCACTATATAAAACACTTTATGCCAAATTCTGTGGTGAATACAAGGATGAATCACACATAGATTCTGTTCTTCGGGTAACCTACAATCTAGACAGAGGGGATAAAGAAGTAGACAAATGACTCAACAAAGCAGAATGCCAACACTACAGGAGTAGAAGTGCTAAGAAGGGTAAGAAGACAGAGAAACACAAAATCTCAGTGCGTTTCAAATAAATTATCAAGAGCAAATAGGAAGATTTAAATATTTACCAAACTCTACCCTTACAATAAAACCAGCCACCAAAGACCCTCAGGGAGCCCAACTGACTCAATTTGTTCCCTATAAAAAAGGGGAACATATAAAATTTTAGATCACACCAAAAATGTTCAGAAAAAGCCAAGATAGATTTTACGTTTCAGTGACTTGTTTACACATTATTCCCATGCCTCTCTGCTCCCTGCCTCATTGAATGAGAAAGGGCTGTAAAAAAGAACTAAGAAAGAACTAAGAAACAGAACCAAAAAAAAAAGTGGGTAATTTACAAAGTATCCACACCCTGCCTTACACACAGGTCTAAATGAGCCACTCAAAGATGATTCTGCACCTCTCAAAAGGTAACTTTCTTCCCCTTGCACCAGGGTCCACCGTACAGCTGGAGCCCCTGGGGTAGCACGTGGCCCTGCCCCTCCCTCGGGGCTCCACAGCCCTCCTTTGCTGACCTGTGAGCAGAATCCACCTCAATGGAAAACACAGCAAAGAAGTTTTCTAGTTTCCACCAGATCTTCAAGGGTGAGACTTAGGTACAAGGCTTTCCTCCCCCAAAAGAACCGAACAGATCGGGGCGCCTGGGTGGCTCAGTCGTTAAGCGTCTGCCTTCGGCTCAGGTCATGATCCCAGGGTCCTGGGATCGAGTCCCACATCGGGCTCCCTGCTCGGTGGGAAGCCTGCTTCTCCCTCTCCCACTCTCCCTGCTTGTGTTCCTGCTCTCGCTGTCTCTCTGTCAGATAAATAAATAAAATCTTTGGGAAAAAAAAAAAAAAAAACCAAACAGATCAAGGAGAGCTTCCCTCCAAGGACAAGGTTCAGAGCACAGTAACGAGTCATCCCCCAAGGAGGCTGCACTTCGGCTCAGAACCTCAGCAACTCCCCGCAGGGCTGGGAACAGCATCCCACGCACAGCACATAAACACACCCATCCCTAAGCCACACAGTCTAGTCTTTTTAATCGAATCAGAAACTTCTCAGCATAATGTGCAACACGTGAGGCTCACGGAGAACTAGTCCCAGACAGCACCTTACAATTGGACTTAGTGTATTTAAAACACACTGAATGGAATCAGTTTATTAGAATTGAGGCCGAATACTGGAAAATGTAGGCTTTGCTCTTGACTTCTTCCCTTCCCTGTTCCCTTGTTTTAACAGGAAAATAAAGCTATATTTTCCCCTCTGTGATGCCTTCCTCTTACATACATGCACTCTGCTCCCCACCCCACCTCCCTCGGGGCCTCGGCTCCCACTCAGCACCAGCCACGGTGCCTTTGGGCCAACCGGGAGGACTTCTCCAGGCTGAGCGGAGAGCTCAAGATGGTGCAGGCAGGTTCCTATGGAGAAAAAGGGACAGAGAGGAGGAATACCTTGCCCCCGCCTCTTCCTCCCTTCCAGGGGCTGAGGTCAGGGCCCTCCGCTGAGCCCCATCAAAGCCCTGGCCAGGCTGTGGTATCTCACCTAGCTGTGAAAGGGCCAACCTTGGGGCGCGTGGGTGGCTCAGTCGTTAAGCGTCTGCCTTCGGCTCACGTCATGATCCCAGAGTTCTGGGATCAAGCCCCGCTTCGGGCTCCCTGCGCAGCGGGAAGCCTGCTTCTCCCTCTCCCACTCCCTCTGCTTGTGTTCCCTCTCTTGCTGTGTCTCTCTCTGTCAAAGAAATGAATAAAAATCTTTAAAAAAAAGGGGGGGGGGGCCAACCACAAGGACCATGTAAAACCACTTCTCGGTAAAGCAGCCTCTGTAAACACAGCAGCAGGATGCATTTAGTCATCTTTATTTCTAGTAAGTTTAATACACATCCACGTAAAAGAAAAATACAGAAACATATCAAGTTGCCCATATATTCCCAAGCCCAGAAATAGCTACAGTTAATACTCTGGTTTTTCTGACATACGGTTGCCTATGCTAAATGCTAATTTCCTTTATCAAAAAAAAAAAAAAAAAAAGCGTGTGTGGGGGATCAGTGTTCTGCAACTAACTTTTATCATCATGGAAATACTGCAGTGACCTATCACCCCCTAGAGAACCATCTCACTCCTTTCTGATAACCACAGCATCAATTCCATTCACTGAAACACTGTACATACAGGAATACTCAAAAAATTTTAAAAAATAAAAAATAAACCTACTCAGGATCCAGTGGCAATAAGCCTGATGCCAGCTTTCGGGAACTCTGCCCAACACGCCATTTTGGCAAATGTGTGATGAGCATCCCATCCTTTGCATAAACTGCCTGGACCCCAGGGTGCCTGGGTGGCTCAGTCGGTTAAGCGTCTGACTTTTGGTTTTGGTTCAGGTCATGATCTCAGGGTCCTGGGATGGAGCCCCGCACTCAGCGTGGAGTCTGCCTGAGATTCTCTCTCCTCCTGCCTCTCTGGCGTGTGCTCTCTCTCTCAAACAAATAAAATCTTTTAAAAACAAAACAAAACAAAACAAAACTGCCTGGACCCCTAGTTGCTGCTTTCGAGTAGTATGGTGTTTGTGTGCATGTTATGGGAGGGAGGTGGAAACTATGAGAATGAACCCAGTGTTGCCTGCTGGACGGGAGAGAAGCATTCCACTGCCGGGAACAGGCCCTCTAGGAGCAGACACTGAAACAGAATAGCCTCTAAGAAGACAGAGATGAATTCTCACTGCTGTAGGTCACAACTCTGAGGAGAAAGTCAGCCCCAACTCCTACGCAGCCGCAGCCGTGAATCTACTCCACGGACAGATCCTCAGCGAAGTTCTATAACTGGAGATGTGGACACAGGCTCCAGCTTCTGCACTTTCATGTGCAAGTCTGGGCAGGTCACCCACTTCCTAGAACCTCAGGCTCCTCTTTTATCAAAATGGAATATTACCAGCTACCTTGGAGGCTTGGAGGATAAACTAAACAATAAGCGTGTAAGTTGTTAGTATAAAGCCTTGCACATATTCACTCCCAATAACTGCTAGCTGTTCCCTTCATGTTTACAAAGTAAGAAAAGATCAACTCCCTATGAAAGTGACAGGACCTAAGGAGCCCAAGCCACATGAAGCAGCCCTGGGGTCTGAGGCCCCAGCTGGACAGCAAGAGAAGCCCAGGACCACTGAACCACCAGACACCTGAGCAAAGACGCCATGTTGGAAAAGGAATCATCTAGACCTCGCTGCCCCACAGGAAGCCAGGCAGACAAACTGCCCAGTGGAGCCCTTCCCAAATTCCGTACCCACAAAACCACATACATGATAAATGGTTGTATTAAGCCATTAAAAAAATTTTTTTATAACTTAAGTAACAGGACCTAAAGGCAACGGGCTTGCTATCCAACTGCCTTTCAGTACAGAACAAAAATTTATTCTATACCAGCCAGCAACTGATAATGCCAATCACATCAAGAATCTATCTTTCCACACATCCAGTAGGCAACAGAACTCTCCCCTACCTCACCCCACCCCCAATCTTCCAGCAATCCCAAACATGTAAAAGCAGGAATGTTCTGATTAACATGGAACTGGAAAAGCAGAACATTCCCTTCCCCTCCCTCAGCCAGCCCTGAGGTACATCACAATGACCCACAGAAACAGTGGGAAACTACCACCTAAAAAATACACAGGTCTGTGGGTGGCAAGCAGTTTTTTTAGCCTGCAGAACAGCTCTACAAACCTCAGAGCATAAGACACCTGCACGCCTGAATGTCTGCTCTAAGAGAGAACTATTGTCTATTTTGTTCACTGATGTAGCTCAAAGTGCCTACGACAGTGCCTGGCACACAGCCAAGTACCTGGCACACAGCCAAGTACTCGATAAATTTGCTTTCAATGTATGATGGCAATTCAAAATAAAAATTTAGTGGGGCACCTGGGTGGCTCAGTCAGTTGAGCATCTGACTCTTGGTTTCAGCTGAGGTCATGATCTCAGAGTCTTGAGATCGAGCCCCTCGTCGGGCTCCACACTCAGAAGGAGTCTGCTGAGATTCTCTCTCCCTCTCCGTCCCCCTGTGCCCCCACCCCATGTGTGCACTCACTCTCCCAAATAAATAAAATCTTTAAAAAGAAAAATTTAGTGACTTCAAGGTTTTGAAGTGATGACAAATATCTCAAGATCTTAGAAGAGAACCATGATAAATCTGTAAGATCTCCAACGCAATGTATGAGTGTATGCAAACAACAAGTATTTGCAGAAGAATAAATGCTGTAAAAAGAGTAAACCAGAAACACTGGGACTAAGTCCTTTGGGATTTTAAGATTTTTCTAGACAGCTGAAGGCTGACCCCTTTAAACGCCTAAGCTATTTTTATTTTCACCATTTTTAGATGGCAATCATTTAGTGTATTCTAGTTAAGGACTACAGAGAATGAAGTTTAACCCTTCCTTTGTTGCAGTACGCATGTGTTACAATGACCAGTAGAGCTACTGAGATTGTGCTGAACTGGGTACTGCTGTAGGCTAGGGCAACAGGCAAGACTTATGGGATTAGCGGGCATCTCGGGTGAGAGCCGCTATCTCAGCTTTTCATTACATATCCCACATTCCTACCAATCCTCCCTAAGCAAATGCTGGCATGCTCTTCTCCCAAATGCATCCCAGGGACCAAAGCGGACATTCCTAAACTTGTGTCCCAGACAAGCATAGTGAAGCCTATGGACTCCCTCAGAATAAAGTTTTTAAATGTACAAAATAGAAGACAAGGGAATACAAAATAACTTAATTACACTAAAAGGGAATTATCCAAATAATTATGATATAGTATTGCTTATTACTATATTTGACAGGATCTAGAGGTAAGTCAAACGAATGCTGTAATTCAAAGTAACGATGAGCATCCACACTATTTTTTAGAAATGTGTAACTACTGTAGGGGCGCCTAGGTAGCTCAGTCAGTTAAGTATCTGATTCTTGGTTTTGGCTCAGGTCATGATCTCAGGGTCATGAGATCGAGCCCCACATCAGGCTCTGCACTCAGCGAGGAGTCTGCTTGAGGATTCTCTCCCTCTGCCCCTCCATCCACTTGCACGTGCACACCACATGCACTCTTTCTCAAATAAAGAAAATATTTTAAAGATTTTATTTGAGAGAGCAAGAAATCGAGTATGTGTGAGTGTGAGCGAGCACAAGACGGGGTAGAGGCAGAGGGAGGAGCAGACCCCTGGCTGAACAGGGAGCCCCAACTTGGGGCTTGATTCCAGGACCCTGGGATCATGACCTGAGCTGAAGGCAGACACTTAACTGACTAAACCACCCAGGCGTCCCTAAACAAAGAAATTTTTTTAAAAATGCATAACTACTGTAATGCAATATGAAAACTGATTTTATTGATGTTACTGTCATGGAAGCTGCTAATGTTACTGGATTTGATGACCGCATTCATAATTGAAGGAATTGTTAAATTTTAGTTAGAAGTTAGTAAAAATAAAGATGTAATTTTCTTCCCTAGTTCATGGACCACCCCACCCATCCCCCACCCCAGATCCCATGTTAAGGACCCATGGACTAAAGGAAGCCCAGGGGGCAAGGGAAACCAGGTACATACAGCTAACTCAAAGATAATATAACCACCACCACCAGGCATCTCTCTCGGGGCCACAGTGTGTATATATTGTATGTATGAATAATGCAACAAAGCCATCACACCATGCCAATGCAAACATAAATCCCACTGAAAATGGGAAAGCTGCACCAGAAGCTATAGCCATCAAAATCTACAAAGAGAAATTAAAATGGAATGATGCCATCAGTATGGAGAGTAAATTTCAACCGAGTAAAACTCAAATGTCCATTAGTTAGAGTTATGGAATTAATTTCTACATAATGCAAATTCTTCCTCAATATAAAAACATTACAACTCTTTTCAAATGTTACTAACACTCAATTTAAGTCTGATGTGATTTACTGCCCAGCTAGTGCCTGAATATGACAATTTAGTCTAATGAACAAACAGATGGAAAATTATTTTCTACTATAAACTTTATATTATCCCTGCCAATGGGAGAAGAGGAAAAATGTGACAAAATAAATACCTTTGAATCCTCATTTCAGGAAATTTATTTGGGTTGCAGCTCACATTTGACAACTGTAGGCAGGCAGAGAAGCCTTTATTCTAGAATGTCCTTCCATCAACTCTCCACTACCATCTGCCCATTCTTCCAGTTCAAACATCTCCTCTGTTCCATTCCCCAGGTTCCCATGGAACCTGGCCCTCTGCTGTCACATAGGTAAACACACTGAGTCTGTCTTCCACATCACACTTTGGGTAGAGGTGGAACAGTGTCTAATTCATTGGGTGGACCATGCAAACCTTGTCAGAGCATTTACTTAACACACAACTTGAATGTGAGAGGAAAATAAATGGCAATTTTCTGTTTCTCCACCTTAATGTTCAAAGTGGATATTGTAATACTAATTAACCTCAACTGAAACATATTTACTTGAAAATACACCTAAGTGCTGTAGGTAAATTCTAAATTGAAATGAAAGAAACAATAAAAGGGCTTTATTTTCTAACCCTACCTAAAATCAGGTAGAGAAAATCAGGTAGAGACCCCAGTATTTCATATCATATGTACACTGTCAGAAGGAAAAGCCAAACTTCGGACACCTTCACTTGCATCGAGTTCATCCAGCATCTCAGGAACTAACACCACTTACGGGCACGAACTGTACCAGACACTGCGCTTCACACAGATTAGCTCACTGAATCCTCCCCTCAAGCCTCTGAGAAAAACATGTCCATTTTACAGAAATGCAGACTCTTCTGGATCGGGATCTGCGCTGGGCACCGGGGCTCTACATGAATGTGGCACCACCAGGAGTGGGGACTGAGAAGGGACACTAGTTAGGAAACAAGGCGAGGGAGGCCCTGGGAGCGACAGCAACCTCACTCACCAGGTGAACAGAGCACCAATGTTGGAGAGCAGGCAGGTGGGAGGAGAGGCCTGGCACCCAGCCCACCCAGGCTGCCGACAAGCCCCCGGGTGGGGCAGGTGGGCCTGGGCCCATGTGCCTTCCGGAGGACCACAGGGCCCTACAGAGGAGGGGGGCTGGGGGGCCACAGCAGGAGGGGAGGACGATGGGCCAGAGGATGCTGAGGGAGTCACTCAGGGCACCTCCAGACCGCATGATGAGTGATGAAGGACCTGGCAGGGAGAAGCACTGGCCTCCTCCCGGGCCTCCTCCACTTGGGGCAGTGGTTGGCGCATGCACGTGCAGAGAAGGGGGTAAAGCAATCACAACCAGAAGGTAACACAGCGACAAGAACAGAAAACCAACCGGATGGGAGAACCAACAGGTTAGCAGATCCACCCACCCACCCACGGGGACAAGAAACCTCCAGAAACCTGAGCACAGATTACAGTCTAGTATTTATTCCCAAGTTCTCACTCTTTTCCAGGCCGCTTCCTTGTCCCACCAGCACTGGAAACAGTGAGGACCAAGAAGCCTGGGTGTTCTGGGGCTTGACCGGGGTCCCTACCTGCCCACCCCCCAGTCCCCTGGGCGTTCTGGCTCAAGTTCTGACAGACTGAAAAAAATGCAGTGTTCAAGAGCGGCTCTTTCTTCTACTTATTTTCAGCCAAAGACATACAAAGATCCGGAGGGGCTGCCTGTGGTGGTCTCTGGGTAGCAGGAATGTGGTGGTTTGTTATCTTTGCTTATCAGCAGGTTATTTTTCTATAATTTTCAGGTATTGCTTTTGTAATCTTAAAGATTATTTTTCATTTTTTAAAAAGTACATTTTTCTTAAACTTTAAGGAATTTTAGAGATTACGGTCTACTGTTATTAGATGAGGGCTTCCAGGGACAAAATTATTTGGAGTGGAGGGGAAAAAATACCGTCATTGTAAATATATGATAAATTATTTCAACAGTACAAGTGAAATGGCATACATTCCTAAGTGGCCCCAAATGCGTCACTATGTAACCTGCAAAAGCCTTTAAGTCATGAAATACAGTCTGAAAAATAAACATCAACATCTATAGAAACTAAAACCTTAAGATGACAGTCCGAAAGCAATATTCAAAAGACTGTCCTTTTATATGCCTAGGTAATTACTTAAGGCAAAAATTTTAGCTGAAATCAAAATTGTGATAATAGTAAGAACTGGTCTGTCTATTTTATGAAGCAGACAGTTCAAACTTGAGTTTAGATAACCATTAACCTTATTAACCAAACACTTTCTTGCTACTTCCTAGGAACTGCAGTAAAATGAATGTAATTCAAATTATGACATCTGTGGACACAGTATGGAGTCCCCTTGACAACAGCAGTACTCATTTAAACACAGAATCATTTATGGCGCGGGCTACCCCTCACATTTACGGTGCCTTTTTCAAGGCGCCATTCAAATTATTCAAGGCCAAAACTGTCCTCCCCGTCGCAAACTCAAACCCGTGTGTGGCAGACGCCGGCAAGCCAGGCGTGGGCTGATGTCAGGCCTGGCCTCTGCGCCGTACATCACCCGCTCCAGCACACACAGCAGCCCGCTCGCAACCCGGTCACTGGCATCGGCGAGGTCCGTGGCGACTGCCAAGCAAATGTGTGACATTTCAACCTACTAAAGCACGGTGGCCAGACGCCATCACAGTCTGGGGTGCCATAGATAAACCAGTTATTTACCATTTTTGAACACACCGCACTAGCCTTTAGAACACGGACTGCATTCTTGAATAAAACCTATCGCCTATGTTCAGGAATCCTGAACTTCACTCAGATCAGTCGTAGAAATAGGTCTTTTCTCTCATATTGTTTTACCTTGAAATAAACTCTCCTCACCAAGCGGTCATTCCTTTTCTTTCTTTTTTTTTTTTTTTTTTTTTTAAGATTTTATTTATTTATTTGAGACAGAGAGCACGAGAGGGAGGAGGGTCAGAGGGAGAAGCAGACTCCCTGCCGAGCAGGGAGCCCGATGCGGGACTCGATCCCGGGACTCCGGGATCATGACCTGAGCCGAAGGCAGTCGCTTAACCAACTGAGCCACCCAGGCGCCCTGCGGTCATTCCTTTTCTTTCATCTTGATCAAGAGGCAAATCAGAACTTTGGCCAGTAAAGGATATTAGTTAGAACCAGTCTAATCTGTTTCCCACTTAACATATTTTAACTTCGTGTAATACCAACTGTAACAATAACAATACTATTTGCTGCTCCTTGGCTCTCTCAGAAGTTATAAATGTGAGATAACTTCAATACATGTTTATAAAACTCAGATTCCATCCTACTCTGCAAAAGCAGAGTAAGTGGCTAATACTTGTCCTGCTTTCAGAGATGAAGGAAATCAATAAAAGAAACACACAAGACAAAAATGAAAGAGTATAAAATTGCACACAGAATAAATAAAGTCTGCATTCATAACCACTGCCCAGCCCTCAGCTAACATTTCTCTTCCTCCCCGACCCACCCTACCTTCCCGGTGTGTGAGAAAGAAAATCTTGATTTTGTCCTAGCACCCAACCAAACCTCCATGGCCAGTTTCCCTAAGGCCGTTTACTCGTGTCATGCTGAAGGGAATGAGCTGCCGTACTCTCAAAATCATTTCCAGTTCCAAAATTCTACTATTCTATAAAAATAAATTAGAATATAGAATGAAAACCTGAAAAAAAAAAAATAAAATCCCAACATCAGGAACATATGTTAGGTCTGTAACATATGTAAATTGCAAAACAAACAAAACAAACAAAAAACCAAAAACTTCAGCTGGGGAAGTAAGTACCCATGGGGCAGACCCAGCTTGCCAAAAGTTCATGTGAAAAAGATTTACGGATTGTAGTTGACCATGTAAGCTCAGGATAAGCCAGCAGAATGGCCTGGAAACCAAAAGAATGAAAAGGAACAAAAAGCCTACGGCCTTAGGAGAAATGTCATCCTTACGTTAAGGGGGGAGGGGGGTCCCAGCCTCACCAACCTTCCACTGACTAGGCCACCCAGAAGTTTCGTTTTCGGTTTTAGTAGACTTTAAAAGCAGCCAGCAGTAAGCGTCACAGGTGCCGGCAATTCCATGGAGACCAGGGCCTGCAGTGTGGGAAGGGGACACGAGGAAGCCTTTGCAAATCTGCCTTGGGGAAGAGTGCATTAGTGCCCCCTCTCATAAATGGGAGAGCAAAGGGGTGAGACACAAAGGGAGAGAGATTTCTGCTTCAAATATAAAAATCTTTCAATTAGAGCTGTGTGCGATGGTATGGATTTCCTGAGGAATGCTGAGCATCCCTTGAGGAGATTCGAGCACGGGACAGAGGGAGCAACTCCACACTGCTCAGAATCAGACTGTCAACGCCCAGGCTTCGGGCTTCATTTAAAGACGGGCACCTGCCTCCACCACCTTCGTGGGCTGGCGGAGCAGTCAGTCAGTGGTTCCCACCACTGAGCAGAGGCTGAAAGCACAGTTCCTTCTCTGGCGCAGGCTCCCCCACGTGTCGGGGGTGGGGGGCTGACTTCATCTTCATGATACAAGATATTTTACAATCAGGAACATTCCTAGAGAGCCAACATGGAAACCAAGGCTGACAAGAGATAAAGACTGCTACTCCAGCCAAGCGCTGCAGCGAGCAACGTATTCAAAGCTTGTTTTTCCCATGCCAAGGGAATGGCTAATGTGTGTTGGGAAGTTTCAGTGACTTGCTGTGACTGAACTCTGATCTACTCCCGATTAATTCTACAATCAAGGAACAAGAATTCCACCTACCAAGTGGGAATTGTAGTCTCTGAATCCTGACATTTTCTTTTCTTTTTTTTAAGATTTTATTTATTTATTTGACACAGGGAGAGAGATAGCAAGAGAGAGCATAAGCAGGGGGAGCGGCAGAGGCAGAGGGAGCCCAACTCAGGGCTCGATCCCAGAACTCCTGGGATCAAGACCTGAGCTGAAGGCAGACGCTTCACCGACGAAGGCACCCAGGCGCCCTCAACCCATTCATTTTATCAGGAAACAGAGCCTGAGAGGGCTGGACCAGCCGGCTGGCATCTGGTCAGTCAGGCTGCACAGAACTGGACCTCCCTCTCTTTTTCTAGACCATACCAGGTCCCCACGATTTGCCTTTACCTAGAAGGAAATAAAGTCCTCGGTTTGAAATTTCCTTATTAGACTGAAGCCCCTAAGTCCATTAAATTAAAACACACACCAAAAAAGACTCCCAAAAACAAAAACACCAGGGCACCAGCCAGTGCCCAGATTTCTAATCTCTCCGACTCACAAGCCTTATTGGATCTGCACTTCCAAGTTTAAGAGCAGGCACTGTGTGAGCATGAGGACTCTGGTGCCCATCAAGGGGCCTGCATGAGGGGCTGGAGGGTAGAATTACCCTCTCTCTCCCACACACAAGAGCCAGGTGGGCTTCACTGCCTCTCTTTATTCAATCAGGATCAGAGCAAAAAACTGCTGCACCGAAAAAGCCCCCCAAAATCTGCAGAGAGGTACTCCAGGACACTGTGGACCTTCTGAACACCCACACCCAAACCACATTGCTGGCTCCCAAACTGAAAGCAATGTTTTTGAGAAAGACGATATTTAAGTTCCAAGTGTGCCATCAGCCCTGACTATCCCTGCTGATGAAATACAACCACGAGACGGTCAGGTGGGAGTCACTGCACACGGGAAGTGATGACCTCTGTGTACCAAAGGCTGCTCGGAGGTTGCACTCTCCCTCAGGCCGCGTCACCGCAGGCCTACGGTGTTAGCAGGCTCCAACACCAGCCCTCACCAGACAGGCACGAACTGTGCCTTTCTCCTCTTGGCATGTGTGTCCCAAGTGCCCGGACAGACAAGACCCACAATTAATGTATCGTGACCAACGCGGCACTTGAAGAAGCTGAATTTCTTGGCCAAGATGTCTGGAGTACCAGAAAACTACCCTAGATGGTGTGGCAACTGCAAAACAGTAAGACAGAAGCGTGTGCTCTGGTGGTCTAGCACATTGAACTCTTTCCCCGGGGAGCGGGGGGGGCAGGGAGGACGTCCAGAGATCACAATCTCAGCTAGTTTAGACACTACAGAATTGACAAAAATCAAACTTTGGTCTGATATTACTCATTACTCATAAGCAGGCATCTAGTTCGTGTTTCTGAAATCAAACTTTACAATTAAATCTTTAATATTTTAACTTAAGAAACTTACACATACAGGAAAAAACCTGACACAATAGTGACCATCACAACAGATCTATGTAGGGGTGCCTGGGTGGTTCAGATGGTTAAGCGGCTGCCTTAGGCTCAGGTCATGGTCCCGGAGTCCTGGGATCGAGCCCCGCATCAGGCTCCCTGCTCCGCGGGAAGCCTGCTTCTCCCTCTCCCACTCCTCCTGCTTGTGTTCCTGCTTTTGCTATCTCTCTCTCTGTCAAATAAATTAATAAAATCTTTAAAAAAAAAAAATAGACCTATGTAAATCCCTCTAAGCAAATATTGTCTCACAGACCTTAGAGTTTATTTTCACCTAATGACTGATTTCCTCTAGGCCCACCCTGTAGAAAGAACTTCCGCAAAATACCATTTGGCCAATTCTCTGCCTTCGGCAGGCCTACAATTATGAACTCAGCTAAACAAATAAACTTCCTTCCTATTTTTAAAGTTTTCCAAAATTGGAGAATCTACATCTTTGGTTGGCACACTATTTCCTGGACTTACTGCCCTGGCAGTGAAGAAATTCTTCACAGCATATTGAGAGATGAAAAGGACTTCAGAAATGGCCAGGCAGCAGCTCCCCACCTCTATCTTAGGGAAGGGGAAAACAAGGCGAAGTTGTGACCTTGGGGCAAGGTCACACAGGGGGTGGCTGGTGGCAGAGGCTGGGGTAATTCTCTCTGCCCCATTTTCCCCTTATCTGATCTAAATTACCTGTGGCCTGACGAAAGCATTTTGCTCTTGTTCCATACTGGTGAACCAGGACTTATGTTTAATTCATGCAGAATGTGATAAAACAACGAAGAATCTAAATATCATAGCAACTACAAGGTGACACAAAGAACTCTGGGCTAAGAAGAATCAGAATACCTTAATCTTAACTCTAACTTTGGGAAAGCCACCTCACCTCTGCAGGGCTCTATTTTTCATCTTTGAAAAGAGGGAAGAGAATGAAGCAACAGCAAAGGTCGCCTCCACCCCTAACTTAAATGAGGAGGATGGCGATGCTTCACCCCTATTAAGCGTTTCATCGGAGCCGGGCACTATTCTAAGTACATTATGCGGGTAAGTCCTCCACAGCCTGGAGGACAGCCACCATCCCCATTTTGTGGATGAACACATTCATCCTTGCAGAGAAGGGACTTACTTGTCTGTGGTCACACCTCCAGTGGGGACACATGGAGAGAGGAGGTCTCCCAGCAGTTCCAGGGGCCCTCTCTTCCTTATCAGAAGTAGACAGTCTGAGATGACTGGCCCAACTTGCAGTAATAGAGTCCAAATTGAGAACAATTACAGCAATCATTCAACAGAACATTCTCATTTTACAGATCAAGGACGGAGGCCCAGGGAAGTAGAACTTAAATCAGGAAATTTAATGGCTACACCCACCCTGCTTCCTAGACAAGCTTATCCTAAAAAGGGCTTTAATGGCTCACATCACGTATCATCTCATGTGACACCCACACAAGACTATCTGATGGCAGCAGGGCAATGATCCTCACTCCCATGGCAACCAGCCATGGTTAAACAGCAAGCTGGAGGGGCCTCCAACCCAAGCCTTTAACTTCCAGTCTCGTGTACTATCCCAGGCTCGAAAAAATGTCCACTGTGGCAGGAGTCTCTGGAGAGCCTATTCAAAATAGTCTCTAAACACAAGGAAAATTTCCCAGAGAGGCTAAAAACATGTTTCCATGGTGCTCTAAGAAAAATATCAGATAATAAGTGATAATACTCTTAAGGCCCACAACTCAAGTCAATAAGAAGCAGGCTTCCCGCGGAGCAGGGAGCCCGATGCGGGGCTCGATCCCAGGACTCCGGGACCATGACCTGAGCCTAAGGCAGCCGCTTAGCCATCTGAACCACCCAGGCACCCCTACATAGATCTGTTGTGATGGTCACTATTGTGTCAGGTTTTTTCCTATATGTGTAAGGAAAATTAAAAATCGCCTTGTTTTCCCCTTCCCTAAGATAGAGGTGGGGAGCTGCTGCCTGGCCATTTCTGAAGTCCTTTTCATCTCTCAATATACTGTGAAGAATTTCTTCACTGCCAGGGCAGTAAGTCCAGGAAATAGTGTGCCAACCAAAGATGTAGATTCTCCAATTTTGGAAAACTTTATGGTCATGGTCATCTCAAAACTGACCTCTTTGGTCCATCATTTAATTGCCCCTAACCTCCCCGCCAATCTTGACCAATCTGCAATCTTCCAGTGATTTTCTTCTTACTCCCTGTTCTCTTCCCTCCCTAACAAAGAACATCATGAAAAATTCAGGCTCTTTAAAAATTGTAGCTCCCCTTCTGGTGTAACTTCACTCTTATACACCGATTTTTAAAAGCAAGTTAGTGGACATTTTATGCTTCTCACCTAAGGAAGAAGAAAAATTCAAATTCTTGGTGGGACAAAATATTTTAAGTTCTGACCACCCTTGCTTCATTGTCTTGAACATGTGTTGTAATCCCTTTATTACAGAGATCGAACAGGTACAAGAGATAAAACATGCATTTACAGCCAGACAACTCAAGCTTTTAATCTAAATAGCTCTGACAAATGACCCAACCTCTCTGAACTTCAGTTCCTTTATCGCATTTTCCCAAAGAAATGGCTGGAGGGAATAACACCCCCCCCCCCATGATGATTTGGAAGCTGACTGCTCTCCACACAACGGCTGGCACGTATTAAGTGCTCAAAAACAGTCATCTCTTCCTTTCCACGGCTACATTAACACTAATGTAGTTTTCTCTCTGCTTTGCAAATGATGTTTCTCTGAACAAACTCAATCTCCCCTAGTAGAGAAGAGACACATTCTACACACCCACCCCACCTCCCACAGAACGCCCTCCGGGACACACAGCGAGAAGTGAATCAGCAGGTCACGGGAACTGTGTTGCCCCACTGCACTTGGGCAACTTCCACTCTCTTCAAATACTTGGGCCCGCCCTGGTTTCTTCCTACTCGCAGCTCACACCACTGGTCAGGCCTCCCGGGCTGCTGAGCATTGATGACACGCCACACATATCACAGGATCTCTACCCACCCCAGCGGACTGCTCATCTTCATGCTTCCTTTCTTTGTCTGTTCCCCTGTAGGTACCTGGACCTACTCTGAAATACACACATAAGCAGTCAGGTGATTAAATAAGGTATTCTGAAATACAACATGTGAACAGACAAGCATACCTTTGATTTTAGAAAAGTACTTTAAAGAAAAAAAGTGCAAACAGCAGGGCAACATCAACAAGGTGTGCAAAACCCAAGGGTCCAAGACCCTGGGTTTAAGTCCTGCCACAATGAGTCGTGTGATTTTGTTCAAATTAAGTTGCTTCCCCCCTCTGGGCCTCAGTTTCCTCATGGAGAAGAGAGAAAATGGAATTACATTCTGGTAACTCGCTGGCCTCCATTACAGGGAGGGGTGTGCAAGCCCTAGGCAACAGTGTTGGAAAGCAATCCTGAATGATTCCAAAACATGCTGGAAAACTACCACAAGTATATCCTAGCAATTTCCTTTTCATCCACCACACATCAGTGACCTACAATTCCATCATCTTTCCTTAAAGACTGAGCTCAGGGGGCGCCTGGGGAGCTCAGTCGGCTAAGGAGCCGACTCTTGGTTTTGGCTTGGGTCATGATATGGGGGTCCTGGACTGAGCCCCACATCAGGCTCTGCGCTCAGTGGGGAGTCTGCTTGGGGATTCTCTCTCTCCCTCTGCCCCTCCCCACCCACTTGTGACCGCACGTGCGCACTCCAAAAAAAATAAATCTTAAAAAAAGAGAGACTTAACTCAGATCTCATATCCTCAAAAAAAATCTCCCCGAACCCCTAGCAGAGTGATTCCCTGTGCACACATCTGTATGATTTCATTAAATCATCTTCACAGGTGGACCTCTCCCTGTTAAATTGCAAGCTGCTCAAAGGCTGGGCCCATGTCCTGCTCATCTCTGGATCCTCATGCCTACACCACACTTCCACAAAAACCGCTGACAAACTGTGAACTCAACCATGTTCAAAGAGTTTACACTTGCAGATGATCTTCACAATTTCCCATGCAGATTTTGACATTACTCAATTTTAAAACAGGATCTTTAAAAAGATGAATAGGGAGTACATTATTTTTTAGATGAGAAAGACTCAAGGTTAACTTAGCCAAGCTCAACCAAAGTAAATGAACAAGGCCTAGCAGTCTAATCCCATTATAACACATGACGGATATAAAAATAATTTGCAAAAGAAGTACCAAAGTACATAAAAACTAAGGAAATTCTTTTTCATCACGTCTTTTTTTAAATCTAACAAAATGATGTAAACGGCTGTTTCATGCTCCCAACAGCAAAATCAGAGGTAAGAGAGATAATGGAAAAATTAAAGATACTTAAGTATAAATACACAAATATAACCATTAAAATTTGTTTTTCTATAACTTTATTTATATATTTAATAAATACCACCACATATTATGAAATAAAATTCAAAAGGACAAATTTATTATTTCTACTGCTTAAAAGTTAACAATCAAAAAACGAAGGGGAGGGGCGCCTGGGTGGCTCAGTTGGTTAAGCGACTGCCTTCGGCTCAGGTCATGATCCTGGAGTCCCTGGATCGAGTCCGGCATCGGGCTCCCTGCTGAGCAGGGAGTCTGCTTCTCCCTCTGACCCTCCCCCCTCTCATGTGCTCTCTCTCATTCTCAAATAAATAAATAAAATCTTTAAAAAAAAAAAAAAAAAAAACGAAGGGGGGCCTCCACATTATGTCATCAGGGAAACACAAATTAAAGCAACAATGAGATACCATTACACACCCATTAGTACGGCCACAATCTGAAACACTGACACCACCAAATGCTAACGAAGACACGGAGCAACAGGAACTCTCATTCATTGCTGGTGGAAATGCAAAAATGGTATACCCACTTTGGAAGACAATGTGGCAGCTTCTTACAAAACTAAACATATTCTTACCATATAATCCAGCAATCATTCTTCTTGATGTCACCAGCCTTACTGAAGGGGGCTGAAAACTTACACCCACACAAAAACCTGCACACAAATGTTTACAGCTTTATGCATAACTGCCAATACTTGGAAGCAACTGAGACGCCCTTCTAGACAACGGTACATCTAGACAATGGAATGTCGTTCAGAGCTGTAAGGAGCAACCAAGCCATGAAAAGATACAGAAGAAACTTAAATGTACATTACTAAGTGAAAGAAGCCAATCTGAAAAGGATATATACTTCATGATTCCAGTTATAGGACATTCTGGAAAAGGCAAAACTATGAAGAACAGTGGCTGACAGGGGTTAGGGAGGAAGGACAAGATGAACAGGCAGAGCACGGAGGATTTTTAGGGCAGTGAAACTACTCTGTGTGGTAGTAAAAATACATGCCATTATACTTCTGTCCAAACCCATAGAATGTACAGTACCAGGAATGACCTGTAGCATACACTTGGGACTTTCCAAGATAATGTGTCAATGCAGGTGCATCAACTGTAACAAATGGTTGGAGATATTGATAATGGGGAAGGCTATGCATGTGTGGGAACAGAGGGTATATGAGAACTCTCTGTACCTCCTGCTCAATTTTGCTGTGAACCTAAAATTGCTCTTAAAAATTCAGTCTATTTAAAAAAGAAAAGACAGGAGGGCAATTTGAGTCAATTTTTCAATAATAATCTGATTCCTAGTCTATTATAATATCCTAATGGTATCTCGGGCAAAGTTAAATACATTGAAAAAGAGAAAAGGCCAAAGTATTTTTTAAATCTGATAAACTGAGGGACGCGTGGGTGGCTCAGTCATTAAGCATCTGCCTTCGGCTCGGGTTGTGATCCCAGGGTCCTGGGATCAAGCCCCGCATCGGGCTCCCTGCTGGGCAGGAAGCCTGCTTCTCCCTCTCCCACTCCCCCGCTTGTGTTCCCTCTCTCACTGTGTCTCTCTCTGTCAAATAAATAAAATCTTTAAAAAAATAAAAAATAAAAAATAAATTTGATAAACTGAATAGTTAATACATAAAATGTTGACATTTTTTAAAAGGTACAATAGTATGCAATGCAAAATTTTCCTTCCACTCCTACTCCCCAGACACTCCATTTCAAGGTTAATTTTTTAGGTTTTATCTCATGGGACACTATTTCCACTATCATCCTCCCAGATACAAGTGACTAATCTGAAATCATGGCATTTGTTCCAAAAACTATAAGCAACTCCTATGTCTAACAGTAGGTGTAACAGAAAATACAGAGAAC
This sequence comes from Mirounga angustirostris, assembly GCF_029215605.1. Taxonomy (NCBI): domain Eukaryota; kingdom Metazoa; phylum Chordata; class Mammalia; order Carnivora; family Phocidae; genus Mirounga; species Mirounga angustirostris. The sequence goes on along the minus strand of NW_026991710.1, from coordinate 31,472,012 downwards.
CTTGCTACACAAAGTACAGTCCCCAGACCATCAGCATTACCCGGGAGCCTACTGGAAATGCAGGATTTGGGGTTCCATCCAGACCTACTAAAACAGAACTATATTTTAATGAGATGCCCAAGTGATTCGTAGGCATGTAAGTAGTATGTTAAGACCACACCACCCCTGTTTTCATAGAATTTATAGGCTAGTAGAGGAGATAAAAGAATTAAACAACCGCAACACAAGGCATCATACAGAATGGACTACACGGCTACAAGAATTTGGGGAAAGATCAGCTTTGGTCTCTAGAGGGGGCCCCACTGCCCTGAGATCAAATGCCAGCCTCTCTGAAGGGTCCGTATGCCATGTGCATTCTGGCGGCTACTCAGCCGTCCAGCCTCCTTTTCTGCTCCCTGCAACGGATTCTCCAGCCAGCCTGGGACTGAGGCTTCTCCAGCGTGCCTCCAGGTCTTTGTACGTGCCACTCTAACCACCTGGCACACCCTGACCTCCGCTGGCTAACTCCTCAGCCCCCCTCAGACTGGAGCAAGATTCCCCCATGCCATTCCCCCATGCTCCCGGCTAGCGCTATCCTCCTGGCAGAGGAAATGCCTTAGGGGCTGTTTTCTACCCCATTTAGTATATTCCCCCGAAGAATGAATGAATACGCAGAGATGCTTCAGCGAGGGGGTGAAGGATGAGAAGGGTTTAGATAGCCAGAAACAGACCAAGGCTGAGACATATATAGGTTAAGATCAGTTTAGGGAATTTGTTTAGGGGAAAAAACGGATTTGCTTTTTTGTCATTAATGAGATCTGCTCTGAGCTCCCCGTTGTGCTGTGGATGAGGCAGGGTTTCTATTCCTGCCCATGGTGTGTGTTGTTACTCTAAGCAACTGGAGCTCCCGAGGAGAGGCTGCCACACACAAGCAAACAGGCCCCACGGGAGCCCTGCCGAAATCCTGGTCCCGGCTACGCCAGCTTCGCTCAGCACGAGGCAGCTCATTTTTCTCAAAGTCAAGGAATGGTTTGATTAGAACAAGGAGTTCTCCCCTCTTTATTAAACTCAAACATCCACTAATTAAACATAATATAAGTCTGCCAGAAAAAAAGACTGTTAGACTTTTAAATAATTCATCACATTAACCTAGGGCACACGAGCACGGAACGGACTGGGCACAGGCCAGCAGAGGGCCGCTGCCCAAGCACCGGGCGCAGGCCGATGCGCGCCTTCCAGGAAGGCTGCCCTGTGCCCATCAGCAGGCCAGCCCAGGCGGCCAGAGGCACACAAGGTGGGCAGCTCTGGGCTGCAGGACAGCGCAAAGGTAAACAAACCAGACTGGCGTCGGGACACAACTGGGCCCGAAAGGCCCGCCCTTTAGAGGCAGCTAACCAAGGGCAAGTTGTACTCAACACAGATGCAATTAGTTCCTCGGTCATTTGCACCAGTCTCAAACAAGACAGCAAAGCCACCTGGTCACATCACCTCAGAAGATAAAGAACAATTATGTCTCCACAGGTGTCCCTTCTTTACCGAAGTCCAGGCTACCACTATCACCCCCTGCCCGAAACACAACAGCCTAAGTTCTCTCTGCTTCCGCCCGAGGTATGTACACATCAGCCCACAGCGCTCCTCACGTTCACGCCCTTGAATGGCTTCCAGCTGCACTTAAAGCAAATAAATCCAAACTCCGTCCTGGGCCTACGGAGCCCTAAAGGGCCTGGCCCAGACTGCCCCTCCCCAACTCAGGGCCCACAACTCAGCCCCAGGTCACCGGATTCGTCACACCTGCCTTCTTCCCACTGCTTTAACACGCCCACCTGAGCCACCTCCAGGCCCTGGTCCCTGCTGTTCCCTCTGCCAGGCCCATGTTCAGCACCCTTACTCCCCAGATGAACTGCCACCTCCTTGCCAGCCCAGCCCCTAGTCACTCTCCACCAAGCACCTTGCTTACTTTTCTCCCTAGCACTTACCATCACCTGAAACTACCTTCTTTATCTACTTGCTTGCTTCTGTGTGGTCCCCCCACCTAGAATCTGAGCTCCATGGAAAAAGGAACCTGATCCGCCTTGGTCATCGCTAAATCTTCAACTCCTCAAACAGTACCTGGCATACACTAGGTGCTCACTAAATATCTGTGTTGAACACATTTCTTAAATGACTTGTTGAATGAATAATTGCTAGAAACCTATGTTTTCAGCAAGGCCAAAATATGAAAAACCTGGTTTCACATAAAATGTTAGTGACTGTTTTACAAAAGGATTCCTTATCTAATGCATTTTTAAATATTTGGCTTACGCAGCTTCAGTGTACACACTTTTTCTTTTCTATTTTTTTTTTTTTTAAAGATTTGACTTGTAAGTAATCTCTACACCCAACGTGGGGCTCAAACTCACAACCCCGAGATCAAGAGTCACATGCTCTACCCACTGAGCCAGCCGGGTGCCCCTAGTGTGCACTTTTTAAAGGACAAGCCTAGGGGCGCCTGGGTGGCTCAGTTGGTTAAGCGACTGCCTTCGGCTCAGGTCATGATCCTGGAGTCCCTGGATCGAGTCCCGCATCGGGCTCCCTGCTCGGCAGGGAGTCTGCTTCTCCCTCTGACCCTCCTCCCTCTCATGCTCTCTGTCTCTCATTCTCTCTCTCTCAAATAAATAAATAAAATCTTTTAAAAAATAAATAAATAAATAAAGGACAAGCCTAGGGACACCTGGGTGGCTCAGTCAGTTAAGCATCTGCCTTAGGCTGAAGTCATGATCCCAGGGTCCTGGGACCCAGTCCCACGTCGGGCTCCTTGGTCAGCAGGGAGCCTGCTTCTTGGTCTACCTGCCGCTCCCTCTGCTTGTGTGTGCTCATGAGCTCTTGCACTCTCTCTCTCTGACAAATAAATAAATAAAATCTTTAAAATATATATAAGTAAAGGATAAGCCTATTGTGCAAACTGAGTTAACTCCTTCAGGGCATCAGCAGTACCTGGTACACCAAAGGTACCCAATAACATCTGGTGAAAACATGAGCACTAGAAAAGAATACCAGGCATAAACTATAGGAAACTGCACTTGAATTTGAAAACACAGCAAATGTGGATATATTTAGGCTCATCTTCCATTTTACCTGCTTGAATGACATATATATTTAAAATCCACTACTTTGAGATGCTAGCAATAATCTTAGCCAGTATCTTCTTGTGTGTGTGTGTGATGGACCATAGAATATTTTTATTTATTTTTATTAACATATAATGTATTATTTGTTTCAGGGGTACAGATCTGTGATTCATCAGTCTTACACAATTCAAAGCGCTTACCATAGCACATACCCTCCCCAATGTCCATCACCCAGCCACCCCATCCCTCCCACCCCCCTCCATTCCAGCAATCCCAGTTTGTTTCCTGAGGTTAAGAGTCTCTTATGGTTTGTCTCCCTCTCTGATTTCGTCTTGTTTCATTTTTCCCTCCCTTCTCCTATGATCCTCTGTCTTGTTTCTCAAATTCCTCATATCAGTGAGATCATATACTTGTCTTTCTCTGATTGACTTATTTCACTTAGCATAATACCCTCTAGTTCCATCCACGTCATTGCAAATGGCAAGATTTCATTTTTTGATGGCTGCATAATATTCCTGTGTGTGTATACATACCACATCTTTATCCATTCATCTGTTGATGGACATCTAGGCTTTCCATAGTTTGGCTATTGTGGACATTGCTGCTATAAACACTGGAGTGCAGGTGCCCCTTCAGATCACTACATCTGTATCTTTGGGGTAGATACCCAGTAGTGCTACTGCTGGGTAGTAGGGTAGCTCTGTTTTCAACTTTTTGAGGAACCTCCATACTGTTTCCCAGAGTCTTAGCCAGTATCTTTACAGGCAGGTGCGAATCCAAATAAATTCAGAAAGTTATCTGGCGGCTCTGTAGCAGTCTTCACTAACTGATGCATGGAAGACACAGAAGTAAGTAATCAACAGAAATACTCAAAACTGCCAGGTGGCTAGGGACATCTGTGGGTTTAGTATAAAAATCATGATGCTTGAGAAATTTGTTTTTATTTGTAATCTATGTAAAAACTCACATGCCCCAATGAAAAACTAATCAAGAAATCATACCTCTATAAAACTGCCCCATTTGTAATACAATGCACACCTGCCCTACTGTTCCAAGGCCATGTCCAACTTAAAAGAAAGTGCATCTTCATAATTTTTTTAACATAAAATTCTTTGTTTGGACTCTATTCCTACACCATGAAATTGCTCACTCTACATATTCAATATTCATACAATATTAACGTGGCACCCAAGAAAAACAAATTCCTGTTCAGGTATCCATCTGCACCAAGTGATGTCCACGCCCCTTTCTCCTTCCCTACCAGGTGTTGAGCCACAGTTTGCAAAGGTCAAAATAGAACAGCAATTAGATGTACAAGTGTTTGTGTGAAGTGTGTGCTCACATTCACTTACGTGTTCTTGAAGGGTCATTCTAAAGTCAAATATAAATGTACTTTGGGATTATGCACATCGTATGTCTTATTTGCATCTCCTGTTTCTGCCTTTAAAATAGTCTCTCGTTTATAATGCCAACTGTGTTGATGCCTTATCTCTTAGCAGTAAACCAAATCAGGTTCCCTAGAAAGTCATTCTTACCTGCCTTAGCGCAGTAGGCAACGTGTCAGCCTCATAACCTAGAAAGTCATTCTTATCATCTACAACCCCAAGAAATGAACTTTTAAATAGTTTCATATTCTAAAAACTCATAGAACATATTGTCTATAAAAATCAATTTCAGGATGCAATTTATAATCGCACACCACCTAGCAGAAATGAAATATAAAATAACTACACTTTCTGCTGACAACGGATAAATGTGCTCCACAAACATTTCATAGTTTTGTTGTTCTGTAGTTTAAATAACTTTGGAATAACATGATTCAGAATTTAGATGAAGTTATCAACACACAGTTCATTTAAATAAACTTTTCCAAAAGTACTGCCAGTTGGAGAAAGCTGACAATCCTTGCAGAAGTCCTTACTGTTTTGTTTTTTGGGTTGGTTGGTTGTTTTTTAATAAAGCTTTGGTCTGGTGTTTTCACTGTCATCTGTTAGGCCAACGTGAACAAAAGTCCACCTCACTCCTACAGTGAAAAACATCTTTATTAAATATGTTTTGGAAAAGTAAGTAAAACCATAAAACAGTACAAGCAATAAGTTTTTTGGGTTTTGTTTCTGTTTTGTTTTTTTTAGACTTACTTCTTATTGATTTTGGAGTAAAAAAGAAAATAGTAAGTCTGGTTTTTTGGTTTCTCCCTTTGGCCTTACAGTATAAAGTATAACAGTATACAAGTAGACTCAAGTCCTCAACCTAAACTAAAATATAATCAGACAACACATCCTGAATTACTTTTTTTAAACTAACATCATTTTTTAAATTTAGCATTTACAAAAGCTAATTAGCTATCACTTCAAACCAGAAAATCTATGCATTATCATTCTTTTTTTCAATACAAAACTACGATTCAAAACTTTTTCATTTAGCACCAGCTGTGTTTCAGGAAGTGAAAATTCTGGTGAGGATGAGCTAGGATACAGTGCCCAATAATAAATCTGGTTTCTGTGTCTCCATTTTATTAGCATGTAAATGACAGGCAAAGCCTTATGTGGCTCACAAACGGGTATTTTAAAACCAGCACTCCAAAAGCACTGCATAACTAGCAGATATAACCACCACCCAATTATTATTTGTCAAGGGTCACATAATGGCTAACGGGTTCTCCCAACAGGAGTTTATTACTCAACCTGCCAAACGCCAGGAACAAGAGGAGTCCGTGGAGTATGAGAAAGGTGCCCTGTCGTCCTGCCGGCCTTTCAGAGGCTGCGCGGGATGCATCATTCAAAACACCCAAACGCCTGGTACTCCGCGAGGTATAAAAATAATTCCACGTTCTCCAACTGGTGGGAACTCTAGAAATCTACTCCAATCCCTTCGTTTTAGCAATAATGAAATTGGCAGGGATTTAGTGCTCAGTTATTCTGAAAGCGCTAATGTTCTGAAAACAAAACTTTATGGAAACAGAAAAGAATTTACATTCACAACTCACACCACCGAACCCTTAAATAATCAGAGTTTAAAACAAAGGACAGATACCCTCTGCGTGCACCCAGTCCAGCCTTTTGGCATTATCCCTGGCCACCAAGCTCAAACCTGTGTCAAGGAGGATGCCACACAAGGTCCCACCGCGGGGGGGGGGGCCACACCCGGCGGGGGGTCGGCGGCGCGCCGTGGGCTGCGGGGGAAGGGAAGCAGGCGGCCGCCAGGTGCGAACACCTGGGTCCGGGCGTCGGGCTTCACTCTCCCCACGCGTGAGGAGGGCGTGACGCCACCTGGCCCGTTCGGCCGACGAATGAATGAGAACCGCCCGGGAAACGACCCCAGCGGCGCCCGCCGCGCTCCGGTCGCTGTCCCCGGGCAGCGGGACGTCCCCCGCCGCGGGCAGTCCGGGCACGGGGTCTGACTGTCCCGCTCCCCCACCCCCACCCGCGGGCTCTCCCCGCGCCCCGGACCCTCTCACGGCCCGACGGTTACAAATGTGCCCAGAACGGCGCCCGCTAGACGCCGGCTCCCAGCACCGTCCGCTACGGTAACGGGCGCCGCCCCGACGCCGCCTACCTTGGCCACCCAGCTGAACAATGGTGACATCGCGGGCCGGGTGGCGGCTCCTCGCCCGTCGCTCCCGCTCACTCCCGCCGCCGGCCCATGAGGCGGCGGGTAGCCGGGGGCGGGCTCGGGGCGCGGCGGGGCGCGGGCATGGCTCCCCGGGCGGCGGCGGCGTCGACGGCGGCGGCGGCGGGCTCCTCCCCGCTCGGCACTGCCCGGAGAGGTCGCGCCCGCAGGGCTGCCCGGCCGGCCGAGAAAGGGAAGTGGGTGGGGAGAGCGCGGGGAAGGGGAGGGGAGGGAAGCGGAGGGGAGGGAGCGCCGCCGACCCCGCCCCCACCCCGCCCACCCCCACGCTGGGCCCCGGGCGGGAAGTTGGGACGCGCGGGGCTCGCCCTCGTCCGGGGTGCCCCCGGCTGCGCAGCTCCTGGGACAGGAGTCGAGCAACTTTTAGAAAACTAGGAATTCCTCTCTCTTAGGTTTGATAAAAGCCCCAGAGTTGAGCTAACACAAAGCCCGCCCAACTTAACCGGGGTTACCCCCCACCCCCACCGCGTTTCTTTCTAAAGGCTCTGAGATTGCTGGTAACAAAAGGACTAGTGTTTCCCCAGCCCCTAATACCTTTATATAATCAAAGGTGGTTTTCTTGGAGTCAGAAAACTAAGCTATGGGGGGAAGGGGGGGAGAGAAGCTCCGGCTCTTACCAGCCCGCAGCTTTCAGCCACGTGAGAAATTTTGATTTCACCAGTTTTCTTCTCTCCCAAGGCAAGATGATAAGGCAGTGTAGTCAGTTTATAGCTACAAAGGTTAAGGTAGGTTTCTAACTCAAGGCACCCTAGAGTTCCACGTTGGGGGAAAAAAATGTTCAAAGGTCTAACAGCCAATGTGTAAAATACATGTGTCACGTGGAGCCACTCACTGAGTTCATCAGGCCAAATAGCAAACCCCGCGCAAGAATTTTGCTTCTGTTTCTTTTTGTTATGTTGTGCGGTATTTTCAGAGAGGCCAACAGAACTTTTTAATCATCTCCAAATGTCCGGCATCTGAGCTAGGTGGGTGTATCATCTAGTGCTGCATAACAAAATAACCCAAAACTGAGAAGCTTAAAACACAAGTTTCTGTGGGTCAGAAATCCAGGAGCCTCTTGGCTGGCTGCTCTGACCCAAGGTCTCTCTTGAGGTTGGGTTCAAGCTGTCAGCTGGGGAGGCAGCCATCTCAAAACTGGAATGGGGCTGAAGGATCCATTTCCAAGCTCACTCACACAGTTTGTTCCTTGCAGGCTGTTGGACTCCGGACTTCGGGTTCTTGCTGCATCATGTGGTCCTCTCCATAGGGCTGCTCATAAAATGGCAGTTTGCATCCCCCAGCACAAATGATCCAAGAAAGAGCATATGTCCACGAAAGAAATCGGTCATTTTATAAACTGATCTCAGAAGTGACAGCCCAAAACTTCTGCTGTATTCTATTCATTAAAATGCGAGGAAATAAATCCAGTCCACTCACAAGGCAAGGGGGATTACACACGGACATGACTGCCAAGAGGAGAGGGCCGTGGGGGTGAGGGAGATGTCATCGTTTTGTTTCTCCTTCCAGGTAGGGTGCAGGGGGGAAGCCAAGAGTTCTAACAGCATTCTAACAGAGACTACCTGGGTAATTGAAAAGGGCCTTAGGAGCATCTTAGGGAGCATCTTCATGCTTTTGAGCAGTGATTGATATTCCCTACAGAAATGGGGCACCTGGGTGGCTCAGTTGGTTAAGCATCTGCCTTCGGCTCAGGTCATGATCCCAGGGTCCTGGGATTGAGCCCCGCATCGGGCTCCCTGCGTAGCGAGAAGCCTGCTTCCCCCTCTTCCACTCCCCCTGCTTGTGTTCCCTCTCTCGCTGTGTCTCTCTCTGTCAAATAAATAAAATCTTAAAAAAAAAAAAAAATTAAGAGCTAGGGGCGCCTGGCTGGCTCAGTGGGTAGAGCATGCGACTCTTGATCTTGGGGTTGTAAGCTCGAGCTCCACGTTGTGGGTAGAGTTTAATTAAAAGAAAAAAAAAAAAAAGAAAAGAAATTAAGAGCTAAAAAAGGGGAGGGCATTTGCAGCCATTTAACCAAATCCTACCCTGTTGGCAAATCACTTCCCCAAGCAAGTAGAAGAGATGAAGGCTGACAACTCCATTACACTGAGCACTCTTCTGTCCTCCACAACCTTGCTACTCAAAGAACCAGCAGCCTGAGCACTATCTGGCAATTTTTTAGAAGTGCAGACTCTCAGGCCCTGCCCTAACCCAGACCTACAGAGTCAGAACTTATATTTTACTGTGATTCCAGGTGGCTAGTGTGCACATTCAAGTTTGAGATGCACTAGTATATGAGAGTCATTGACATGGGGCTTCTAATGAGCTTCCGGCCAACAGACCCTTGAGAGAACAGCTGAAACTGTCCTGTGTCCTGGGGACCATGTGCACTAGCTCAGCTAGAGGGAGACCTAGAGGGTTCCTAGGCAACAACATAGTTTGGTGGGAGTGGATGGGCAGCTGAGGACAAGCAGGACAAGCTGGATCCAAGACAAATACCACCATACTCCATCACTCCAATCCCCAGACTGAGCTCTACGAAAATGCCCAGAACTTAGAAGCAACTCTAGGGTGAGAATGAAGGGAACCCAAAATTGATGAAAGAAACCTGAATTATTCCCAACTGAGATAAATTTTCTGCCAGTTGGGCAGGAGATGGGGAGGCAAAAAAATTAGATTAAATTTGGAGAATAAAAATCACACCTCTTGGGACACCTGGGTGGCTCAGTCGGTTAAGCGTCTGCCTTTGGCTCAGGTCATGATCCCAGGGTCCTGGGATCAAGCCCCGTGTCGGGCTCCCTGCTCGGCAGGAAGCCTGCTTCTCCCTCTCCCACTCCCCCTGCCTGTGTTCCCCCTCTCGCTGTGTCTCTCTCTGTCAAATAAATAAATAAAAAATCTTTTAAAAAAAAATCACACTTCTTGCACACACACACACACACACAGAATTAAAGTCAGATCAAATCCTGGATCTAACAGTTACAATGGGAAAGTGTGATGGCAGGTGAGATAGGGACATCAAGTCTTCACTGTTACACCCTTGATCCAATTCTCCATATACACACATCGGGGTGGAGGCTCGTCAGAACCCGGTTTGGACTTGCCCAAAGCTTACATATCCTTTAGACACACAGACGTTTCCCTCTGTCCCAGATCTCTCTGCCTGATCCAGGATTGGGCAGCATCACTCCTTTCATGAGAACGTAAGGTCCTTTCCACTGAATAGACCTGACAGGCAGTAACATGCGGAGCTCTAACAGCAAATAGTTTAAGAAATATAGAAAGGTCTTGGGGCGCCTGGGTGGCTCAGTCGTTAAGCGTCTGCCTTCAGCTCAGGTCATGATCCCAGGGTCCTGGGATCGAGCCCCACATCATGCTCTCTGCTCGGTGGGAGGCCTGCTTCTTCCTCTCCCACTCCCCTGCTTGTGTTCCCTCTCTCGATGTCTGTCTCTCTGTCAGATAATAAAATCTTTAAAAAAAAAAGAAAGAAAGAAATATAGAAGGGTCTTATTTTAATTCCCTGCCAACATGTACCTTGCAAGTCACAATGCAGGAAGAAATTCCATTATAATCTGGAATTCCATTAAAAGGAAACTGTTAACATCAGACAGTCTACTGATTCCACATTCAAATAAAACAATTTTCATTAAAACACCACACTCGCTCCCATCTGGAAAAAAAAGTAGCCTTCCCCCAAGAAACTGTATATTCCCCCAGAGGAAAGACTGTACATAAACCAGGGATTGGTTATTTTTAACAGCTCCCTAGTGATTCTCTTTCAGTCGGAACTGAAAACCCCTACAGAGTAGTTACTGCTCCAAGGTGCTGATGGTTCCCAGCCCTGATCGTCTATCAGAGTTAACAGTGGTGCCAGGGGGTAGGTGGGGAAGGAGGGCGGATAAATTGGCTGCTCTGGGGGCAGGGTGGAACTCTCAGGGACCTCAAAGGGCAGGCAGGTCACATAAATGCGTGAAGAGAGCCAGGTGTTAACACTGGTGTCGACCTCTAGCTTTACTTAAAGCTTGGAAGACTCTAACAGGTGAGTCTGGCTATCAGCCAGGATTGAGAACCACTTCCACAGTTCTAGGTCCCTTCTCTAAAAAAAAAAAAGGTATGAGGGGTGTCTGGCTGGCTCAGTCAGAAGAGCAGGCGACTCGATCTCAGGGTCATGAGTTCAAGTCCCACACTGGGGGTAGAGATGACTTGAATGAATGAATGAATGAATGAATGAAAAGAAAAAATAAGGTATGGTTGCTCTGTGAAGAGCAACAGGCTATCCAAATAGGATTGCTGAGATCTAAACAAACAGGATCTACAGAAAATCCGAGACTGCTGTCTTTCTACGTAACTTTAAAAGGATGATTTAATCTGTTTTCCTGAGACATTAAGGGAGGACTTGAAGAGGGATGGGGGAACCCAGGAACTGGAAGAGCTGCTCCCCTCCTAACTCTGATCGTAACCACCCCTCCCTCCCCCAAGAAACCCCCAACACTGCTGCCCGACTCTCCTGCCATGTTCCTCCTTTGAAGAGGAGCAAGACGCAAGGACAGCGAAATCTCCGCTGAGAATTCCGGAGGAGATGCACCTCCTTCGCTGCGCTCTACCGGCTCAGATGTGGAGGCAAACAGGGGGAAGCATGACCTCACTCTGCCAACCTGTTCCTCACCCCCCGCCCCCACCCTGCCCCAAGACCCGGCTAAAAAACAGGGCCGTTGTAATACAAGGAAACTCAGCGTGATTTCAAGTGAATCAGAACCCCTGGGCAACCATGATCCTGACACCAATGACAATATGGGTTTTTTTTCCCCACACCATCAAGCAATTCTCTGACACCAGCTGGGGGTCCTACAATTCAACTCAATTCTGACACCACTGACCTGGAGATTATGTCAGATCCCACAGGTTAAGAGCTCAGTCCCACAAGGCTGCGCCCCCCCCACACACACTTCCCATGGCAATCCCAAGGCCAAATTGCCACCTGGGCTTCTGACCCACCAGTCACAGGTTCTACCAACCCCCTGCTTGGGTTTGATTAATACGCTAGAGTGGCTCACAGAACTCAGAGAAACTTTCTACATCCTAGAAGAGGTTTATTAGAAGAGGCTGTAACTCAGGAACAGCCAGATGAGAGAAATGCGTAGGGCGAGGTGTGGAGAGAGTGCATGCAACTTGCACACCCTCTGTGAGTGCCACTGTCCTGGCATCTCCAAGTGCTCACCAACCAGGAAGCTCTCCAAACCCCGTCATGTGGGTTTTAATGGAGGCTTTATTACCTCAACATGATCAATTAAATCCTTGGCCCCTAGTGATTGAACTCAAACTTCAGTGCCTCTTTCCACCTACCCCCACCCCAGAGGTCAGGGGGTAGGACTGAAGGTTTCCTACCCTCTAATCACGTGGTTGGTTCCCTGGCAACCAATCTCCTTTCTTAGGGGACCACGGGGCTTTCCAAAAGCCACTGCATTAACATAACAAAAAGAACACCTTTTTTGGCTCTCTTCACAGGAAATTCCAAGGGTTTTAGGAGCTCCGTGTCAGGAAAGGGGACAAAGATCAAATATATATTTCTTATTATAAATCACAATATCGCAGCAACTAATCAGGGATTTATTCAGTTCGAGGATGTTCATCAGCACTTATTGTGTAAAGCAACACGTGTCTTGGCAAGGAACAGAAATGAGGTAAGACCTAAATCTTGACCTCAAGGGGGATAGAGGGTGGTAGCCAGTAGGACTGTAAAGGAAAAGAGTGAACAATGCCAAGGGAAAGGCCCAGGTGGAGCTCCATGGAGTTCCCAGAAAAAAAACCAAAGATAACTTATGCTGCAAAGGAAGAACCAGCTTCTGGCTGGAAGGTTACAGGACTTTTCTTTTTTTCTTTTTTAAGTAATCTCTACACCCAGTGAGGGGTTCGAACTCACAACTGGGAGATAAAGAATCGCATGCCCTACAGACTGAGCCAGCCGGGTGCCCTAAGACTTTAGCACTTGTACAGATGGTGATAAGACTTTCTAGGAGGAAGGATCTGCTGGACAAAGGCAATAACTCTGGAAATCAAGCCTTACTAAGACAGGACAGAAATCAGAGCTCACATTGCAAAAAGAGAATTTTAGTAAATATTAGTTTGGAGGTGTGCAGTTATCCCACTCTGGCATAAAACTTTGTTTCCAGAAAAAATATTTGCTGAGGATACTATCAAGTCCAAAAAAAATCATGCAACAAAATCCCTCTGTATGAACTGAAAACATATGCCATGCAAAAACTTGCACATGAATGTTCACAGTAGTATTATTCATAACAACTATGAAGTAGAAACAACCCAAGTGTCCATCAACTGATGAATGGATAAACAAAATGTAGTGTAGCACACAACAGAGTATTATTTTGTCATAAAAAATAATGAAGTACTGATACATGCTGCAATGTAAATGGACCTTGCAAACATTATGCTAAGTGAAAGAAGCCAGACGCAAAAGATTATATATTTTATGATTCCACTTATATATCCAGAATGGGCAAATCCATAGAGACAGAAAGTAGATTCATAGTTTCCAGGGATTGGAAAGGGGGAAAAATGGGGAGTGATAGTTTCTGTTTTGAGGTGATGAAAATATTTTGGAATTTTTAGTATATTCACTATACTAAATATACTAAAAATATACTAAAAACTGAAATTTCATGGTATGTGAATTACGAATCAATTTTTAAAATCCCTCTAGGTGATGATGTTTTAATGACTTTAGGTAAGTTAATTCCATGAGGCTTTATAATAATGGAACCCACACTCTAGAGGGCTAGTTGTAGGATTTTTTTTTTTTTTTTAAGGATTCTCTAAACCCAAATGTTAGGAGTGAGTTGGACAGCTGGGCAGTCAGGCCCAGGGTCCCCAACAAGAAAATAAGGAGTCAGGACAGCTAAAATAAAACAGCACTAGCATCCTATTTTGCAGCTTAGACAGGACTGCACTGACATTCTGCTTTGCAGACTTTGCAGAAATGACTTCTGAAAAACGTCCTAAAGTAAGACAATTAAGCACAAAGCATTTGTCAATATCATGGGCAGTTAAGACATAAGCCCCCAGATGTCGGCCAAAAACGCGATCATCAGTATGTTGACATTTACCTAATAGGTAGACAGATAGGGGGCCAAAGCCCTGATTGGCATGACTCAGCACACCCTGACTGCTTAAGATTGTTCTGCAAAAGAGCTCATAAAAAGCCCTACACTTAGAAACTCCAAGGGCAACCCTCTCGGGCCCCCCTCCCTCTCCGGGAACTTTATACTATTGCTCAGTGAACTCTGCTTTGCTGCCCACCACTCTTCATCTGGTCTACCCCTTCATTCTTCGAAGCAGCGTGACCAAGCACTGTGGGCACTAAAGGCAGAGAATTCCTGCAACACCATGTGGGGCTTGAACTTAAAACCCCGGGATCAAGAGACGCATGCTCTACAGAATGAGCTTTAGGACTGAATGAGATGCATATGAAGCATCTCAGCCTGAATCCTTGCATAAAGTAGGTGCCTAAGAAATGTTAGCTGTAGTAGTAGAAGTAGTAGTAGTACTAGCAGTGATTGCTGTTGGTTAGTGATGGGTATTTATGATGATTAGTTTTATGTGTTCACCTGAATGGGCTGAGGGATGCTCAGTTGGCTGATAAATATTATTTCTGGGTATGTCTGTGAAGGTGTCTCTGGAAGAGATTAGCATCTGAATCAGTAGACTGCCTAAAGAAGATGGTCCTCCCCAATGTTGGGTTGGTATCATCCAAGAGTTGAGGGCCTCCATAGAACAAAAAGGGGAAGGAAGGGCAAATTTGTGCTCTCTGCTTGAGCTGAGACATCCGTCTTCTCCTACCTATGGGCATCAGCGCTCTTGGTTCTTGGGCCTTCTGATTCAGAACAGGACTTATACTATCAGCCCCCAAATTTGCAGGCCTTCAGTACTTGTACTGAGTTACACCACCAGCTTTCCTGGTCCTCCAGCTTACAGGTGGCAGATCATGGGACTTTACGGCCTCCATAACCATAAGACCCAATTCCTATAATAAATCTCCTCTTACATATATCTATCTCCTATTGGTTCTGTTTCTCTGGAGAACTCTAATATAGCATATGTTATAAATGCAAAAATAAAAGAGAAATGATGGGCTGGAGGTATCAAGTTCATGACTGGGTTTATAGACAGGACAAACAGTTGAGATCAAAGAGGAGATTGTGTTGTCAGCCAAAATTAATTCCAGGACGGGGTGGGCCTCCCTGACTCTCAATATTTTCCTCTCCCTTTTTATGAGTTGCTAAGTCTAGCAGCATGATTGTGCTCCATTTGTTCCTTTAACTCTGTAAGGCACACCACGAATTGTCCACGTCTCTCCAGTAAATTCCCATCATTCTAGCCAGGCAGAGACTTGGAATGTGCAAGCGTTCCTGCCCCTCACTTTCAAACACCTCAGAAATTCCTCCCTCAGCAATGAATCCTGTTCATTTCCACTACTACTCCCCTGTTCCTCTTCCCACACATCCCAGCCCTCCTTACCTGTCTACCTCTCTCACTTTCTCTTAAGTACATACATGCAATCACATTTTAAATCACGGTAAATTCAAAAGGGAGTCTTTGGGTGGCAAGACCAAGTATGTGAAGGCCAGCTTCAGAACACACTGTGCTTCATAAATTGGTGAGTGAGGGAAAGGAAGTTCAGGGGGGGAAGTAGAAGGATAAATTTGGTGAAGACTTATTTGGACGTAGACAATAAACTCAGGTTATTAGCTAAAGAACACTCTAATGCATCCATATCAATGTTTAAATTAAGGTCTCTAGTTTTGTTTTGATTTCAGGCATCAGGTTGTCGTTTCTTGTTAGCCAAAATAACAGCAAACAGATTTTTTTTTTTGCAAACAGATTTAATAAGACACTTTTAATGGCTCCAGGCACCTTCAGTACGTTTACTAAAAAGCCTTGCAAAATTAAGAACTGGCTGCACGCAACTAGAAATACTAAGACCTTGCAGTGTAAAAAAGTGAGCCATTGAATTGTTAACTCTAGAAGGGACCAGCCAGTGACAAACCCCCTTACTGTGAATACAGTTCACCCCAACTGCAGGATGCCTTTTTTCTCTCTGCACTCAACAGTCTTTTTAAAACAAATTTAGGGGCACCTGGGTGGCTCAGGCGGTAAGTGTCCAACTGTGGGTCTCAGCTCAGGTTTTGATCTCAGGGTCATGAGTTCAAGCCCTGCCCTGGGAGTGGAGCTTACTTAAAATTAGAAAGAAAGAGAGAAGGAAAGAAAGAAAGCAATTTACTTTATGACAGATTTCTCTCTTCATTAAAAATAACAATGAATTCATTAAAATGGTTATGACATTTCCAAACCAGATAAATGAATATATTTACTATTTTAATATCTGTTCCTGTCTCAGTGTTTCGGCATAATATGTATGGTAATTGTTTTCACTTTTTAGCTGGTAAGACATTCCAAAAATAGAAACAGTGTTTTTCTATTTTTAGCTCAGTCTATAAAGTTTAAGCAAATAATCATCTTTCCAAAAACTGTACACACATGTTTCAAAATCATGGAAAAACCCAGCGGCAATGAGCTCACAAAAAAAAACACTGAAAATTTAGTTATAAGATTTTTTACATCTTCACCCTGTGTTATAACTAACCATGGATGCTCAGCTTTAAGCTCAGACATTTTTATTATAATTTATAATGGAAACATTAAAAACACCACTTTGCATAGCACTAACTTTACCAAAAAAATAACTTATTTTCTAAACTGAAAGTTATGTTTCTCCTAAAAAATGAGACTAAAAAATATTAATCCCTATCTCCCGATCAAATATATTAGTGAATAAAAATTGGACCCAAACTCCCCTTCTTCCCTTCTTTCATAGTAGATTATAATTTCCTTTAAAAAAAAAAAAAGTGGCTTATTTTCCCTTTGATTAGGGTGATTTCCCGCTTCTAAAACAATTTCTATTTGTTCACTATCATCTAGTTCTTTAAAATCATCAAGTTTCAATCCAGCAATCGTGCTCCTTGGAATTTACCCAAAGCAGTTGAAACCTCATGTCCCCACAAAAACCCGCACACAGATATTTGTAGCAGCTTTATTTAATTACCAAAACCTGGAAGTAACCAAGATGTCCTTCAGTAGGTGAATGGATAAATAAACTGCAGTACATCCAGATAATAGAGTATTATTCAGCGCTAGAAAGAAATGAGCTATTTTTTTAAAAGATTTTATTTATTTATTTGTCAGAGAGAGAGAGAGAGCACAAGCAGGGGGAGTGGCAGGAAGAGGGAGGATTAGGCTCCCCACTGAGCACGGAGCCTGATGTGGGACTTGATCCCAGGAACCTGGGATCATGACCTGAGTTGAAGGCAGTTGCTTAATTGACTGAGCCACCCAGGCATCCCAAGAAATGAGCTATTAAGCCATGGACATACATGGAGGAACCATAAATGTGTATTACTAAAGAAAGAAGCCAATCTGGAAAGGCTACATACTCTACGATTCCAACTCTATGACATTCTGGAAAAGGTAAAACTATGGAGATAGTCAAAGATCAGTGGTTGCGAAGGGGTTGGGATGGGAAGAGAGGGATGAATAGGGAGAGCACAGAGGATTTTTAGGGCAGTGAAAATTACCTCGTATGATGTTATAATGATGGATACATGTCATTATATATTTGTTCAAACCCAAAGAATGTCCAACACCAAGAGTGAGTCCTAATATAAACTATGGACTTTGGGTGATCATGTTGTATCGATGTAGATTCACCAATTGTAATAAATATATCAACTCAGATGGGGGGATGCTGATAATGGGAGAGGCTAGTTATTCATGGAGGCTGGGTGTAGAGGAAATCTCTATACTTTCTGCTCACTTTCTGCCGTGAACCTAAAATTGTTCTAAAAAAATAAGTCTTAAAAAAATCATCGCGTTTTAAACACAATGGAAACTCTCTTATGAATGCTCTCACTCTTTTCAAAGCCTAAATTTGTACGTGTCAGTATTTTTGGATCACAATATTTTTGGAACCACGCAGCAAGCACCTAAAAAGCAGAACTGTGACTCTTCCATGTTGGTTACCCGTGCCTGGTACAGAGCCATGTACCTCTGCACGGTCACGCAAACAATTCACATGTTTCCTCGCTATAGCTTGAGATTCCTCCACAATGTCCACCAAGCCGTGTACACTTGCAGGTCACCAAGAGGAGAGTGCCTGGTTATGCTCAGTGCGATTTACAGGTGCACAGAGCAAGCGAACTTTCCAGAAACTAAGACACTGGTGCCTCCACGTTCCTGGGTAAGTACCCCTCCAGGAACTTTAAGATAGAAGGTCCCTCTGGGTTCACAGCTTAGCAAAGTAATGCATAGATTATAAAGCAAACCATCATCTGCCTCCTAGTCTCTGTACATAGCTAGAGGAGGTACATAACTGAAAACCAGTTCTGCTGGCTTTGACAGGAGATAGAAGGGATGAGAAGGTGTAAGAAGGAAACGGCTTCTCGGTTCCCTTTGTGTTCGAATCTCCTTTGATTTCTCAAATGCTTACAACTCGGGAGGTCTGAGATGAGACACTGCTCTCTTCACCTAGAATTTTTCAGACATGACAGAGGTTATGCCCTGGATGAAGTGAAGATAAATCAGCTTTCAGAGATCAGAAGTCATCTAAAGTGGTCTGATTGATTTGCACACAGCCCTTCGGAGTCTTCTTTGTGAAGGCAGCCTGGGAGGGGCTTAGGGAGGGGCATTCAGGTGTGCCGGCTTCTACCTGCACAAGACTGGCTGATGTGATCTCAGACAGCTCATGCTACATCACCCATTTCCACCTTGTACATTGCAGAGGTTAGACTCAAGATCTCCAAGGTCCCTTCCAAGCTTCCTTCAGGAATACTATGAAATATATGCTCAATTAAATGCCCATGATGGGTTCATGCCTGGCAGCCTTCTTAGCTCAGGGTCCAGGCAGAACTAAACTCACCAACTCACCCATCTCCAGGTCCTAATGTCACGAGGATGCCAAAGCCCTTGGAACTTTTCAAGAGACCTAGAGTTGGCTCCTTACCTCAGGGGAGAAGTTTGTAAGAATGAATGCCTACAGCTCAATGGTAGGGGTCACCTGCCCCCTGTCGGAGGTACCCCTTCTCCACGATCAAGAGTCAGGAAGGAAGGAAATAATATGTATTGAACATTTATTGCATGCCAGGTATTTTCATACATTATCTCATTAATCCTTACAACAACCCCAAAGTCTTGTGGGCCCAATTCCTGCCCTGCAAAGCTGCGGGGTCAGGACCTCTGTCTCAGTGTGTCCCGAAGGTGGCACTCCTGCTCCAGTGGGTCTGGAGGGCAGAGAATCAAGCCCAAGAGGGTTTTATTGCAAACATAAGATCTGATGGGAGTTTTGTCTTGTAGTTTGGATTTTTTTTTTGAATGGAAACGTTTATCCTCTGCCTGTCTCACCACTGTGTTTTGGAAGCACATAATTTGTTTGGTTTCACAGGTTCACAGCTTAGAGAGGAATTTGTCTCAATGTGTCTCAGGATGAATCATAGCTCCAATCTTACCCACATCTGATTTAGATGATATTTAGATGACTTTGGACTTCAGACTTTTGAGTTGATGTTGGAATAAGTGAAGACTTTGGGGGTTTGGGAATGGAATGAATGTGTTTTGCACATGAGAAAGACATGAATTTGGGGGGCCAGGGACAAAATGCTATAGACTTCATGTTCGTATCATCCCAAAATTCATGTTGAAACCGAATCCTCCATGTGATGGTATTTGGAAGTGGGGCCTTTGGGAAGGGATTAGGTCATAAGGGTGGAGCCCTCCTGAATGGGATTAGTATCCTTACAAAAGAGACCCCACAGAGCTCCTTGCCCCTTCCACCATGTCCTGACACAGCGAATAGCGAGAAGACAAGACGGCCTTCTACGAACCAGGAAAGTGGTCCTTATCAGACACTGAATCTGCCAGCACCTTCATCTTGAACTTCTCAGCCTCCAGAACTGTGAGAAATAAATTTCTGTTGTTTATAAGCCACTCGGTCTGTGGTGTTTTTGTGACAGTAACCTGAAGGAACTAAGGTAAGTAAAAATAATGGTAATAGAACATAATGTGTATTGAGGGCATACTATCTACAAGACATCACTAAAACCAGTGAACTTTTAGAAGGTGCTCATTACAGGCCACACATTGTTCTGAGCATTTCCAATAAGCAGGCAGGGACCAAGGTTACCCTATTTTGGATCGGGAAACTGCAGGGGCAGAATCAGGATTCAGGTCCAAGCATTCTGGCAACTTAACCGCTTTACAACACAGCCCCTAATTATCTCAAAAGTCTGCTGCAAGGTATTATTTATTCTATCTGGCAGATGAAGATGCTGAGGGTCAGAAAGGTAAACTACCTGACCCAGGTCAGGCTTGGGTAGAGCTGAGGCTCTCTCCACAACGGCAGGAAAGTAAATGGTCCCGAGTGCTATCAGTATGAACACAGGGCTTTGTGCTCTAAGATTTCAGGGATCTCTTCTGGTCAAGAGAGGTTCTGAAGACACCCACCAGCTTCCAGCCAACAGCTGGCTTTGTCAGAGAAGAAGTTCTGCCTGTTTTGTGGGGCTGGAGGCTGAGCCAATACCAGCTAGGCTACATGGAGGTGGGCTTGACATGGGAGCAGATTCTAATGAATAATCAAATGAAGGCGAGAGGAAGGAAGAAAGGAGAAGGGAAGCATGTTCTCTTTGGGTCCGAGGAAGCAGGCCTGCTCAAGGCTACAGCTGGCCAGGCCTAGGAAGAAGGAAATGGGGCCTGAAGCAGGCTCTCCACTGAGGCCACATTGGGGGCTGGCCAGCCCACTCAACCTGAACCCAATTTCATCAGGGACAAAGCAGCAGGCTGGGCCCCTGGGTGTGGGCGAGGTGGCAACAGTGATCCTTCCTCCCTGTGAAGAGCTGGCTTAGCTGATGGACTAAAGGACCCTGACCTCCCAGTGCCCAGGAAATTAGCTGGATGGGGTACATCCCTTGCCAAAGCTTAATTACAACCTGATTCTTGAGGGAGATGAGTCAGTGGGTCTAAGACAAGTTTTCCTCACAAGAAGCCCATCACCCTGCTCTTCCTCTCCACCATGACACTGTGGTGCAAGGCCTATAGGCTGGCCAAGTCAAAAATGGTGCACACAGCCTCTCTGGGGCAAGACATGTTGCTATATAGTTTCAATTCGTAGTTGATATATAGTACATAGAGTTGGTGATTTCAAGTATCCAACTCTGGCCCACTGTGTGCATACAGGGAATGTAAACCACTGAAGCATCCGTTAATTCATTGTCACTTAATATATATCTATCACACACCAGTGCACACCAGTCCCTAGAGATGCTACAGTAAACAAGTCACCTGTCCCCAGAGGAATGTCTTAGGTCCAGTGGGTCCAAGCTGCAAGTAAACAGGAAACTGCATGGCTGGATGAGAAGTGTTGCAAGAAGAGAAAGAGAAGGTACTATGTAAGCATACACAGAAGGCCTTGAACCCAACACAGGGATCTATAAACCCACCTGGAGGAAGTGAGGCTTAAGGATGCACACAAAGGCCAAGCAGAAATTAGCCACAAAATGGCAAAAAAAGGAGTGAGATTATTCCTAAGCTACAAAAGAGCAGATTCTGATACTGGAACTTTTATTACATAAAGTATTCTTGTTTTCTAAGTTTTTTTTTTTTAATTATAAAATATTTCAAAAAGATCAAATAGAATATTATGATAGACACTCATGTAGCTACTACCCAGTTTTAACAGTTTTAAATATGTTGCACATCTGTGTATGTATGTATTTTTTTAAAGAAATAAAATGGAACCCGCACCTCTGCAGGAGGCCGCAGCCAGACCCGCGCCGGAACCATGTTTCGCAACCAGGATGACAATGATGTCACTGTTTGGAGCCCTCAGGGCAGGATTCATCAAATTGAGTATGCAATGGAGGCTGTCAAGCAAGGTTCAGCCACAGTTGGTCTGAAATCAAAAACCCATGCAGTGTTGGTTGCATTGAAGAGAGCACAGTCAGAGCTTGCAGCTCATCAGAAAAAAATTCTCCATGTTGACAACCATATTGGTATCTCAATTGCGGGACTTACTGCTGACGCTAGACTGTTATGTAATTTTATGCGCCAAGAGTGTTTGGATTCCAGATTTGTATTTGACAGACCTCTTCCTGTGTCTCGTCTTGTATCTCTAATTGGAAGCAAGACCCAGACACCAACGCAACGATATGGCCGGAGACCATATGGTGTTGGGCTGCTTATTGCTGGTTATGATGATATGGGCCCTCACATTTTCCAAACCTGTCCATCTGCCAACTATTTTGACTGTAGAGCCATGTCCTTTGGAGCCCGTTCTCAATCAGCTCGTACTTACTTGGAGAGACATATGTCTGGGTTTATGGAGTGCAATTTGAATGAACTGGTTAAACATGGTCTGCATGCCTTACGAGAGACGCTTCCTGCAGAACAGGACCTAACTACAAAGAATGTTTCCATTGGAATTGTTGGTAAAGACTTGGAGTTTACGAATTATGATGATGATGATGTATCTCCATTCCTGGAAGGTCTTGAAGAAAGACCACAGAGAAAGGCACAGCCTGCTCAACCTGCTGATGAACCTGCAGAAAAGGCTGATGAACCGATGGAACATTAAGTTACAAGCCAGTCTGTATGTTTATTATCAAATCTGTAAGAATGCAGGAACATTTACTGATGACAATAATCTGTACGTAGGAATCAGTCCAGATGTGTTTTTCCCTAGCAACTTGTCTGAAACCATATAATGGTGTGCATTTTTCTTTGAGAGGGGTCTATACAATCATTTTCTAGAAAGTATAGGTATCTGTACTGATGTTTTTATATGAAGAACATAGTGTCCTTGTGGTTTTAAAGACAACTGTGAAATAAAATTGTTTCACCTAAAAAAAAAAAAAAAGAAGTAAAATGTTACTCATGGGGTTCTCCTTACATCCCCAGAAGTATCCACCATCCCATGCTGGGTCTATCTTTCCCTCTCTGTTTTTATACATTATCTAGATAAATATTAATCCACAAACAATATACACTCACGTTTCAATTTTTTCCTACACAGTATCACGGTGTAAACTATATTTTTGGCAATTGCTTTTTTTTTTTTTAAACACATTACCACCTTTTTTTTAAGATTATTTATTTATTTATTTGACAGAGACACAGCGAGAGAGGGAACACAAGTAGGGGGAGTGGAAGAGGGAGAAGCAGGCTCCCCGCTGAGCAGGGAGCCCAATGCGGGGCTCGATCCCAGGACACTGGGATCATGACCTGAGCTGAAGGCAGACGCTTAACGACTGAGCCACCCAGGTGCCCCTGGCAATTGCTTTTTTATACTCAACATGGTGTATTTTAACTGCTGAATAAAGTTCAATTGTAATACATTGTGACTATTCCATAATTTAATTATCTATTCCATTTTTGATGGACATATAGAATTTTTCTTTTTTTTTTTTAACCATAGCAACAACACCCTCTTACTTGCCTCTTTGTGCTCATGTCCACAATATATGCCTAGACATGGAACTGCTGGATTACAGGTATCCACCTCTACCGCACATGGCCATATTCCTCTGCAGAATCGCTATGCCAGTTTATACTCCCACCTGCATGCATGTGTTCCTGCTTCTTCACACCCTTGCCAGTCCTGATGTTATCAAGCTCTTAAATTTCAAAAATCTAATGAGTACGATATTATTTTCTTGCTTTAATCTACCCTTGCCTGGTTGCTAGTGAGTTGCCCATCTTTTCATAGGTAAAGAGGCTGTCCAGGTTTCCTCCTCCGTAAATTGCCTATTCACATTGTCAGCCCATTTTTTACAGGGCCGTCTTTTTTTTTTTAACTGATTTACAAAAATTTATTATATATTTTATTTACTTATTTATTTTAAGTAAGCTCTCTGCCCAACATGGGGCTTGAACTCACAACCGTGAGATCAAGAGTTGCATGTGCTACCTGCAGAGCCAGCCAGATGCCCCTGGTTTATACTTTTTTAATGGTTTCATATCTCCTGCCCTTGGGGAAATGCAACGAGATACCTGAAATGAAGAGTTCACGTTCATTTAGTGTAGGAGATACCTCTACTAAATAGTTAATTACTGTCCTGGAAATGTTAAAGACCCTCAGAGAAGCTACAAGGCCTGTGGTGACCACAGGCAGACTAAACCAAAGACCAGCTTATCCCTGGACTTAGGGTGATTTGTTAAATATTTTCTTTTTTGTCCAATTTTTTGTTTAATTCATTTGATTTATTTCAGCTTAGAATTTGACTTTTCATCATTGCTTAGAACAATCCTGAAAAAGAAATCTATAAGGACATAACCACAACTATTAACATCTTCATAACCAAATCCATAGACAATTAGACTAGAAAGTTATCATCTAGCTAAACCCCTTTATTTACCAGTGATGAACCTGAAGTCTGAGAGGTTAAGTTATTCATTTATTTAGTCATTCAATAGATATTTATTGAGCTTCCACTCTAACAGATATCATTTAGGTGCTTACTATGTACCAGACATTAAGCTAAGAATTTCATATAAATTTAAGCATTAGACATTTAAACATTAGACACTAAAACAAAAATTAGACACATTTGATGTCTCTAACAACAGCTTCAAGAGGTAAAATCTGAGAAGTTAAACAGCTTGCCCAAGGTTTATAAGTAGAGGAAAGCAGGATTAAGATGCAAAGATTCAAAAAACAATTAAAAAAAAAAAAAGACATTAAGATTCTGACCCCAGCAAGAGGATACACCAGTGATGCTTGGCCTGAGTTCAAAACACAGCGATATGAACCTTACAGAAGAACAAGACCCTAGCATTCACACAATATGATGTCCTCCTTCACAGATGAGATCCTGTTTTTCCACTGAACAGGGCAATGGATGGGCATAAGAAGCTTATGCCCACACCTAATAGAAACTCATCATGGACCGGTGTGGTCCATGATCCAAGACAAAGAGTACTGATACAGAGAACCCACCAAAGGGTCAGCTCCAGGGGCAGAGTAAGTACTTGACTATCATGGTGAACAACAGTCATGGTCCGTGTCCCTCATGGGGTTCACGGTCTAGAGGAGGAGACAGACATTAAGCGAGTAAGGAAACCGGTGGAATACATAATTACAGAGTGTACTAAGTGCTATGAAGGAAAAAGGTAATGTGAGAGAGAAAGCCTTGTGTGCAAGAATGTGTAGTCATAAAGGCCCCAATTAATGCTAAAACTGAGATGTGAAGGAGGTAGATGTCACAAGTCAGGAGAAAAGCATGTGCAAAGGCTCTGTGAATGGAAGGGAAAAAATATCTGTGAATGCAACAGAGAGACTGGGGGAGAAAGTGGCTCACGATAAAGCTGGAGATTGAAGCAAGGGGCAGATTACCCAGGGCCCTGAGGCTATGCTAAGAGTTGAACTTTATCCTCAGTGTAATTGGGGCAATATTGGAGGGTTTAAGGAAAGGAATCACATGGCTCAATCCTCTACTCTGGTCACTCTGACGACCACATGGAGAAAGGAATCCTGGGGGGGCAGGATGGGAACAAGAGACCAGTTCTCCAGTTTAGGAGGCTATTGTGATGGTGGCTTGGCTTAGGCTGGGGCTTGAGTGAAAATTAGGTAGAAGCTGATGGATTAAAGACATATTTTGGAAACAGAACCAACAGGGCTTGTGATAGAATGGAAGATATGGCGGAGGACATGGTATAAGTGAGACAGAAGAATCAAGAATGACCTCTAGGTTTTAAAAAATATATGAATAAAGAACTGTCTAGAATTATTTCTCAAATGTTTCATGGTTTGTCTTGAATTCTGAATTTTGAAACTTAGCAAACCCTCTCCAGTGGGAAGTGTGAGGGGGAGAGAAGGTCACATGGTCATGACTCTTCTCTAAGGATCAGTAAGGCAGCCTGGGACTGAGACTTTGTATCTTTTCTGGAGGTCCCTTAGAGCATCCTTTGACTGGGAGAGGAATCTGGAATCCTTGACCTCTGGCTGCCTCAGATGGTTCTGAAAAAGGCATCTCCAGCTGGCTTTTTATGGAATAAGACATTCAGAGTCAAGACTGCCACCCACTTGCAGTAGCACCAGCAAGCCACTAACATGTATGACAAACGCCAACTCTTGATCTAGAAAGCTCACGGAATCCTGGAATTCAGCCACCGCAGAGCAACTCCTAGATTGACATGAGACATCTGTGGCTCCATCAGAGCTTTGTACGGAAACCAAGGCAGGGACATAAGCTGCTTGAAGCTGTAAGCTGTCAGTTCCACCAATGCTTACAGCTTGAAACTGTAAGATGTTAGTTCTAAGCTGCAAAATGAGAGCTCATGAATATTATTTAACCATTCAGACATTTCTTTAGAAGTGGGGGCAGAGGGAGAGGGAGAATCTTAAGCAGAGTCCACACTCAGCGCGGAGCCCGGTGTAGGGCTCCATCTCACGACCCTGGGCTCATGACCCGAGCCAAAATCAAGAGTCAGACGCTTAACCGACTGGGCCACCCAGGCGCCCTAACCATTCAGACATTTTAAGATAATCAGTGTTAGTCCACGCTGCAAATGTGTTTCCTATTTTTTCAGCATATTCCACTTAACCCTCAATCTTCTCTGAATTATCGCCTTTTGCTTCCAGGACCTCCTCAAGGCTTTCATCTGGTTCCTGCTAGACTGGGGAGAAGACGTGGGAAGCTCTTGACCTGACCCTGGCCTCTGTTCCTTTATCCTTTGCTATTTCCTGTCTCCTGTTTTCTCTATGGGAGCAAATCTTGTTCACATATTTCAAAAAGTGGGAGCCTTAGCATAGAAGGAGTGTGGAAACAGGGGATGGCAGAGGGAGGATAAGAAGGAACACAACCCACTTTATATGTAAATAGAATGTTAACTATCACAGAAATCATTGCTGTAATGACAGACTTAACATGCCTAGAGTGTGATTTTTCAGGCATTTTGAAACGATCAAAAACCATGAAACGATCAAAAACCACTTAGATCAAGTGCAGAGCAACCCAAAAAGAAACAGCAGCTGCCTCCATAGCATTTCCTAATTTATAACATACTTTGGCAGACATGATTTCACTTCCTACTAACCTTTAGTAAAATCAAGTCCTCCACTTGTGACTAAAGCAGCTGCCCAAAGTTACCCCCAAAGCAACTGCAAGATGCCAAACAGACCTCACCCTGACTTATCTCTTTTACCCGCTCTGGTCTGTTGGCAGGAGAAATGCAGCATGCCGTGGTGAGTAGAGTCACAAGGATCTGTCTGGGCTCCGCAGTCCTGCCCTGGGCAATGTGAGTATGAATGATGCTGGCCGCGGCCACAGGATACAGGAGCGTTGTAACAACTGCAGACATTCGCCAGCCCTACTCCAACCTAGTCCAGCATCTTGATGCACAGCAGTAAAGGGCCACTTCTGTTTCTAAGTTGAAGGCAGTTTTACTGAGAGTCCTTTCAGCACCAAGATAAATATACTTGTTCTCCAATTCATTCCAGGACTCTTTTTTTTTTTTTAAAGATTTTTATTTATCTGACACAGAGAGATTGAGCATAAGCAGGGGGAGCAGTGGGCAGAAGAGGGAGAAGCAGGCTCCCTGCCGAGCAGAGAGCCCTACTCCGGGCTTGATCCCAGGACCCTGGGATCATGACCTGAGTCAAAGGCAGATGCTTAACCAATTGAGCCACCCAGGTGTCCCCATTCCAGGACTCTTTAACCCATGGCCAAGTGTGTGTCTGCATTTGAGTTCATATGCAGAAGAAAAAAATTCTATTTGCAAAAGGCCCACCTCAAAGACAGGCATTCACAGGTATTATCAGAACTCTTACTCCTAACCTGAGACCGCTAGCCAGTAAGTGACCGAGCCAGGATTTGGATCTGGTGTATCATGTGATTAACTGCTACACCGAGCCTGTGAACTCAGTTACCATTAGGGGTCAGGCAGACAATGCAAATGTGTGAAATGCTGGGTGGAAGGCACTAGAGAGTAGGAAGACAATGCAAATGTGTGAAATGCTGGGTGGAAGGCACTAGAGAGTAGGAAGACTGGTGAAATAGACTCTGCATGCCAAGCAGGCACTCAATGAACTGCTTTTCTTCTTCAAAACAAAAACAAATCTGTAGCAACCTGTCAGCAACCTTGCCCCATTATACCATTAGTGGAAACTATTGCTAACTGCCATCTTTCAAAGCATTTTGACACATTCATCCTTTATTTATTTATTTTTTAAGATTTTATTTATTTATTTGAGCGAGAGGGAAAGAGAGCACAAGCAGAGGGAAGAGGCAGAGGGAGAGGGAGAAGCAGACTCCCCGCTGAGCAGGGAGCCCGATGTGGGGCTTGATCCCAGGACCCTGAGATCATGACCTGAGCTGAAGGCAGACGCTTAATGACTGAGCCACCCAGGCACCCAGACACATTCATCTTTTAAATAAATAGTCTTAAAATGGTACTCTGAATCTGGGCAGAAATAAGGTAAAAGATGTAGTTGAAGTGGCCTAAAGAAGGGATAAACAAACACTAGTGGGGTGTAGAGGTGTGAAAGCAAATCCAATCCAGGAAAGCCTTCTGGAGGAAGTGGCATTTGAGCTGAGAGAGATGGAATGCTTCTTGTAGATTATGGAAGAGAAGAACCTCTCTGGGTAAAAGAAATAGGAATGAGCAAAAAAGGGGAAAGCTTGGCTATTTCAGGAGAATAAACAGGGTGCCTGGCTGGCTCAGTCGGTGGAGCATGTGACTCTTGATCTTGGGATTGTAGGTTCAAGCAACATATTGGGTGTAGAGATTACTTAAAAATAAAATCTTTAAAAAAATAAATTAAATTAAATCTTTAAAAAAAAGGAGAGTAAACAGTCTCATTTTGTTGGAGAATAGGGTACAAAATCGTGGAGTTAGAAAAGTATGAAAAATCATCATGGTCAAGGCACTTGACTGTCGAGCTAAGGAGCTTGGCATTTATGGGTTGGGCTTGGAAGGTAGACAGGTCAGAGAATGGGTTTTCTAGGAGACAAATCTGCTACGTTGATCTTACAGACTTTTTTTTCTTAAGTAAGCTCTATGCCTAACATGGGGCTTGAACTCATGACCCCAAGATCAAGAGTCAAATGCTCCTCTGACTGAGCCAGCCAGCCGCCCCATGATCTTACAGACTCTTTCTTAAGCATACATTTTTCCTAGACAACTTCAATCTGAAAAATATGTCATCATTCTTAGCATATGTTTTTAAAAGTAAACTTGGTCACCATAAATGTATATGAGAAAAGGGGCACAAAACTAGCAAATCCAGCAAATGCGGCCATCTGTTTCCACAGCTCTGAGTACAGATCAGCAAAAATAGAATTTTTAAAACCACAGAACTAAAGCTGAAATCACTGCCAGTGTAGGATTCCACAAGTGACTACTTATAATTTTTTTGTCTGGCGTCTTCAATAAAACATATCATCTACAGGACATCATGGAAAACTATCATCTGTTGCATGAGAAATGCAAGAAATAAAAAAGGAGGGAGGGAGGAGGAGAGGATATGTAGCTTGCTGGAAATGTAAATCAAATGTCAGAAGTGACCTTTTTAAAAGTAATGACGAAGGAAAAGAAAAATATCAAACAATCTGTTCTGAACTTTTACGAAAAAGCAGTAAAGGGTAAAAAAAAAAAAATTGAAATTTGGAGTCAGAGAGGCTATGTTGGGATCTCAACTCTCTCCTTTTAGTATATATTCTTGTGATGAGCTAAATTTCCTCATCTCTAAAAGGATAATATTACTTATGCCTTTAATGCTGATAAGACGGTGAGGGATAAAAGCATTGCGTCATATCACGTATCACATATATTCGTGTCTTTTCTTCCTGTGGAAAGGAAGGGATGTGCCTGCCATCTTGAGTTTGTGGCCATGGATAGTTCACAAACCCATCTGCTGCTTATGTTCTCCCAACACATGAAGGGAGTCTAAATGCTGACCCAGTCAGCGGGAGGCTTCATGAAAGCGGGAGGGGGGGGGGGAAGCAGTGAGAGGGAGTGGCATCAGTGCAGATAACCCCAGAGACCAGATAACAATCATCATGTTCCACCATGGCATGAATCAAGTGACTGCTCTGGGGGGGGCTTATTACTGTACTCTCCTCTCCTTTAGATTCTTATTAAAATCAGTGGACACCCTTGAGCATACCATATGAGGTCTAGCAGGGAAGATACAGAATGGAGGTCCAGGAAAAAGCCATTCAGAGATTTTAAATGTATTAAAGCAAAGCACAATGAGGCTAATCTACTGGAAATTCAATCTTTTGTCCACTAATATTTACTGAGCACCTATCTGGGGCCAGATACTAGGCAGACTGTGGGGATAGGTCTGCTAACAAAATGAACACAAATACCTGCCCTCAGGAAACTTATATCCTAGTGGAGAGAGAGAGAGACAGACAACACACAAAATAAAAATCTTTACGCCATAGTATGTTAGAAGTTAATCAGAAGCAGACTGTCTAGATTACAATCTATATATATAAATGGAAAAATGGAAAGTGTACACTTTGAGATAAAGTATGGTTAACAGTGGTTATTCTTGGAGCGCAGGCCACTCATGATAAATAAAGGGCAAGGATTTTTGTGGAAAAGAGTAAAATGGAGGGGCGCCTGGGTGGCTCGGTCGTTAAGTGTCTGCCTTTGGCTCAGGTCATGATCCCAGGGTCCTGGGATCGAGCCCCACATCAGGCTCCCTGCTCTGTGGGAAGCTTGCTTCTCCCTCTCCCACTCCCCCTGCTTGTGTTCCCTCTCTCGCTGTTTCTCTCTGTCAAATAAATAGATGGAATCTTTAAAAAAAAAAAAAAAAGAGTAAAATGGAAACCGCACAAGAAGACATGAGAATAGCATGATTATGAGAGAGAAAAAGAGAGACATGTACATGTATAGGAATCTCTAAGTATGTCTGTGTTACCTTAGGAAAGAAATTGGGAGAGGCATGTTTCAGAAACAAGATGGAGACAGAGATTCCTTTCTTACTTGTTACAGTTTCTCTCTTATTTTAAGACTTTTATTTATTCATTTGAGAGAGAGAGAGTGAGAGCACAAGGCGGGGGCAGACGCAGAGGGAGAAGCAGACTCCCCGCTGAGCAGGGAGCCTGACGTGGGGCTGGATCATGACCTGAGCCGAAGGCAGACGTTTAACCTACTGAGCCACCCCGGCGCCCCTACTTGTTACAGTCTCTTAAATTTATCAGATTATAAATAGCTTTTAACTTGCAGGGATGAAAGAGTTCTATATGTACTGATACAGAAATCAGTTTGTGATGCAGAAAGTGGAAAGTGCAGGCTACAGAGCTTTGTATCCTGTGAGCATGTATATGTTACCTACATAGAATTTTTTTTTTAACAGCATCTAGTGTTAGACAGCTGAGTGAGTTAGCCCACAAACGTCTTATGAGTCCTCTCCCTTCCTCACCACTCACATGCAGCATCACCAGGTAATGACTTATGTCTCAAAGCAGCCTTCCAAATGCATCCTCTTCTCTCCAGTCCACCTGCCACTGTCCTGGGTAAACCTAGTCATCTCTCCCCCGAACGACCACATACATCTCCTTACTGATCCCGGCCCGTCCTCCACAGAACTAGATTTACTCCTCAAAACACAGATCTGATTATATCACTGCCTTGATTCTCTCATGACAACTAGATCATGTCCAGTCTTGGCATGGCTCCCAAGACTCTTCGACGTCTGGCCTCACCTACCTGGGGTAGATAATGATTCCTGACTAAGAACGATTCCCCTACTCCTCTTTACTAACAGAACCCTAATTTTGTACAATTAATGAACAGAGACCCCTGATCTCAGGCTTTAGTCCCAAGGATGCTCATGAGTTGGCACATAGTATGCAATCCTTTATTTTGAATTATTATTATTTTTTTTACTAAATGAATGAACGGTATAAATTAGTCATGTTTATACTATTCCTCTTCCCAAGTGATTAGTCTACAAATCAACATGTGACCCAGCTTGGCTAACAGTTATATTAGAAGAAGTCAGCCTCATCCTTTCTGCTTGGAACTCACTTGTACAAGGAGCTATAGCAGCCATCTTGGAACCAGGAGGTCACAATCAACATAGGGTATCATGAGATGACAGCCTGGATTACTGGTGATATAGATCCAGCCACTCTGGAACTTCTTTTTTTTTTTTTTTTAAGATTTTATTTATTTATTTGACAGAGAGAGACACAGAGAGAAAGGGAACACAAGCAGAGGGAGCGGGAGAGGGAGAAGCAGGCTTCCCGCGGAGCAGGGAGCCCGACGCAGGGCTCGATCCCAGGACCCTGGGATCATGACCTGAGCCAAAGACAGACGCTTAACCGACTGAGCCACCGAGGCGTCCCACCATCGAAACTACTCAATATACACAGTTTCCCAGACTTGACTCATGCTCACTCCTCCCTTGAAGGAGCTTCCGTAGATTTTACCGGGATTCTCTACACATCAGCCTTGGTCACTTTTCTCAGCCATTTTAACTTATTTGCACTTACTTGCCACTATGTTTCTCTACGGTCTTTTATCCAAGTCATTATTAGGCAACGAAAGGACATGTTTAATAGGTAAAATGATTTGGAAAGATCTCAAACTTAATGGCAAAGTAGTAGATTTGATATATCACATTATATAACTGGTATGTTCTGCTTCAGTAACGTGAGAATTTAAAACTACCTAAGCGGGGCGCCTGGGTGGCTCAGTTGGGTAAGTGTCTGCCTTCCGCTCAGGTCACGGTCCCGGGGTCCTGGGATGGAACCCTGCATCGGGCTCCTGGCTCAGCAGGGAGCCTGCTTCTGCCTCCCCCTGCTCATGCTCTCTCTCTGTATCTCTCTGTCTCAAATGAATAAATAAATCTTAAAAAAAAAAATCATGTAAGCAGTGTTCTATTGCCGGTAATGACAGGCACACACCTTGATTAAGCCTTAATTGCACATAGCATTCTGACACGTTTTTTAAAAGTCTGATATTAATATGTATTAGCTTAACATACTCCGAAGAATTCTTCATGATCACTCCCAGATTAAAAGCACTATCCCTCTCTTATCTAAGGAATTCCTACCTGACTCTATTTCATTAATTAACAACATGCTTTTCATACCACACTATATTCCCGTGTATCTTTTTTAATATTATTCCAAAATTTAGCATTCATACTTTTCATCCTAAATTTGCCAGGAAAGGCATCAAATCACCTGATTTGAATGCAAAATGTGCCTGAGTGCCAGGGTGGGAAAGGCATGGGGACATGTGTGGGTAAAAGTCCCTGGGGCTGTCAGACGCCTCACACCAATCAGCACAAAGGGACGACTGCACATCCTCAATCAAATGAGTGGATCTGCTTTGATTTCCCCTGTTAAATTAGCACAGTTTTTCTGCAGCCCGGATCAACTCAAAACCATCACCTTATCTGTGCACACCACAAGGACATGAGAGATGACGGAAAAACCAGGACTCCAGATACGGAGGTTTTAATTCACATTCTTCCAATGACTGCCCAAGAACATCGGCCACATCACGAGGACTTTAAATCATACACTGTAAAAGTTAAAAATCTAAAAACTACTCTGTGCCCTCATCCACTGATTGAGTGAAGACCACAACCCAATCTCAAAGAACAGTGTGTGAAGATGCAGGATAAGCCATCTCGAGGCCACTGGTGGGCACGGGAGGCCCCTGGGCTCTGTGGTCTCCACCTTGCCAGCACCGGTAGCTCGGGGCTGCTCTCTATGTGGGTCTGCCCCACCTTTGCATTCATCTCCTTGCAAAGTCTCCCATGGTAATCGTGAGTTATTACAATCAAGGGAAAGGCTTCTTTATAGCCTGAGGACTCGTAGGCATTAATTTATAGATTGGTTCCACACTCGCAGAGCAGGGGCCATGGGAAAAACCCATGTCCATTATCAACCGAACTTCAGGATAATTTTCTAAAACCTAAACCTCTTAACGGCTTCCTCCTCACGGCAAAGACTGGGACCCCTTTCTAGATCATCAGTGTTTTAGTCTCCTGGACAAATACTATCACCACTTCATAGATTCTAAGTGTTTTACTGAACAGATATTCGGATAAAAACTCTTTGTGTCGTTTAAACACTGAAAGGCAACAGATTTTCAAATAAGCAAGGTCCAAACTGGGTTAAAAATGCATACTATCGGTCAGTCATTTCTATTTCTCACTTATAATAAATAACAAAATTCTGTCAATTCAGTACAAAATTTTCCTGCAAAGAGACCATCAAAGCACTTCTCCATGAGTCAAAAAAAGAAAACTTAATCACCTGCGCAAAAGTCACTATGCTTTATGATGTCTAAATCCACTATATTAGGCCCTCTACCCAAAGATTAACATAAAATCCTCTTAACAATACTTTGTGGCAGGTTCTGTGATGATACCCACCTTACAGATGAAGGAACTGAGGCACAAAGGGGTGACATCATTCACCCAGGGCCATTCAGGAGCAGAAGAGCAGCTCAGACTCACTGCAGAGCCTGTGACCTCTTTCCATGGTTAGCCTGTCGTACGTAAGATTATACTGAATAGCATCGTCCTGGCTTCTCAATTCGGTTCCCCGCAAAAACGGGCCCCGAGAAAAGGAATTGGGGGCAGGATAGAAATCCCCGGAAGCTCAAGTGACAACACAGGAAAGAAAGAAAAGCCCCAGACTGTGTGGTCATGAACGGGTTACTTCTGGGGGCCACTGGGGTTCAACTCCACTGGGGAATCAGAGGAATCCCGGAGAAGAGGGGTGAGCACACTGCAGCCACCAGGTCAAAGCCGACCCACTACACCTCTTCCTGTAAAGAAAGTCGAACTTTCTGGCACCTAGCCCAGCTCATTCCCTTCACAGGGTCTGAGGCTGCTCTCCTGCGGATGGGGCAGATTCGAATAGCAGCAACAGAGATCGTGGGGCCTGGAAGGTCGGAAACATTTACTATCTGGCCCTTAAGAGAAGGAGTTTGCTGACCCCAGATGTCAGCAAACATCCGAGAGAAGAGACGGAAGCTGAATATTTATTTACCTTATTAGTTTCAGGTTGCCCTGAGGTCATTAGATCCCCAAAACTGCCAGGCTGTCCTCAGGCACTCTGAGCTCACCCCTGGGGCTCCTGAGAAAGCCTCGGGCTGAGAAGCAGAGAGATGTGGTGGCTAAAGTGAGAAGCTCCCTGCACCGAGCTGTAGGTGAGCTCGGAGGGCCGTCAAGGGCCACCCGCCGGGCAGCAACAGCATGGACTACGTCCCACCTCTCTGGGCCTCAAAGCCTCTTCTAGCACAAAAAATAATAATCATATTTAGCACAGAGATTAGTGTAAAATTATACTGGAAAATACACTCAAAAAATTTAAAAGGGCTCGATAAACATTTTCAGTTATTTTGTAAATAATTTTCCTAAACATTAGTGCTAGGAAACACTATCATGTAACCTATAGCCTCATTCTCAGAAGAGTCCTCACATATATTGTTAAAGGTAAGGTAAACTAGAAGCCTGCCAATAAATAGAGAGGCTTCTGCCTACAACCGATACCCGCCTCTCCCTTTACCACTTAAAATCACCATCAGTTGCTTAACCAAAACTGATTGAGAATGGCAGCATTATTCATTGTCACCAAAAAGTGGAAGCAATCCAAGTGTCCATCAACTGCTGATCAGATAAACAAAATGTGGTCCATTGGGACAATGGAATGTTATTCAGCCACGAAAAGGAATGAGATACTGATATACGCTACTACACGGATGAACTTTAAAGACATTATACTAAGTGAAAGATGCCACATACAAAAGGCCACATGTTGTAGGATTCCACTGATGTGAAATATCTATAGGGACAGGACGTAGATGAGAGGTTTCTAGCGCTGGGGAGATTGAGTGGATGAAGGAGAAGATGGAGAGTGACAGCTGATAAGTACAGCATCTCTTTTGGGAGTGCCAAAATTGTTATAAAATTCGCTTGTGAGGATTGCACAACCCTGTGAATATACCAAAAACCACTGGATTGCATACTTGACACGGTGAATTTTGTGGGATGTGAATCCAAAACTGAATGAGAAGAGGCGGGCTCCTGTACTCCATAAAGAATGTGCCCACAAAATGTTCTCCGTGGGTGCTCTTCCCCGGCTCATTGCCCTTCCTTCGCCCTCGCTGTCTCCCTGGCAGGTTGCCTCTTACGGTCTTCCTTCTGGGCCCGCTCCTGCTTCTGGCTCTGTCTTCACACTGGGGGGTTCAGGTCGTAGTGTGACCGCATTCTGGCCATACTACCAGTTGGCTGTGTGACCTTGGGCAAGTTACTTCACCTCTCTAGGCTTCAGTTTCCTCATCTATAAAACAGACAATAATAGTGCCTACTTTGTATTGTTATTACTCTTATTAACAGACACTTAACTGAGCACTTACCATCTCACAGGCCCTACTCTTTTTTTTGGAGGTTTTTGTTGAACGTTTATTTACAATAAATGCTGCATATATTTAAAGTCTATGATCTGACGTGTTTTGACACATGAACACATCTGCGAAATGAGCACAACTTACAAAACATTTCCATAGCCCCCAAAAGTCCACGTGTCCCCTTGCAATCAATCCGTCCCTTCCTCCACCCCATCTGCCAGCAACTACTGATCTGTTTTCTCCACTAAAGATTAGCTGGCATTTTCTAGAGTTTTCTATAAATGAAATTATATAGCATGTACCCTTTTTATTGGGGGTGGGGACTTGTTTCATTCAGCATAATGATTCTGACATTTTCCACATCGCGAGGTGCATCCTTTTTACTGGTGAGAAGCACTCAACTTGCCACCTGTTGATGGCCATCTGGGTTGTTTTCAGTTTCTGGGCTGTTTTCCATTTGGGGCTCTAACGGATAAAGCTGCTAGGAGCCCTGGTGATAAGACTCATGTGAACATGTATTTCATTTCCACGTAGAACAGTCTGTAAAGCTCAGGAGAGCACCTGGCTCATGGCCCACAGACTGAAAAGGAAAGCAGACTCAGCATCGCCATGAACTGCCCTCCCAAACACCCTCTTCAGGCGCCTCCAAGCCCTGCTGCCACCACCACAGCTCTCACTTCTTGTCACTGTGGCCACCACTGTCCAGCTTCCTTTTCTGCAGCTGATGCCTCGAATTCTTTTCCTTGGGTAGCTGCTGACCCTTCAATGCCCTGGTCACGGTCTAGGCTCGACACGACAGAACTGTTCACTTCGTGCTCAGACAAAACAATGGTGGTATTTTAACAGATGCATGTGATACTGAGTTTTCCAACATGTCTTGTCTACCGAGGATTGTTTGTGTAACAGACAAGACACCAAGGCAAGGGCAAATTTAACTCCAATTAAAACATCAAAGTTCATTGCTTTCACCTCTTTTTAAATGTTCCCACTTGAACTAGTACCTTTTTTTTTTTTAAAGAGCCAGTGTTTCTTTGTAAAATATGATGGCTTTCTGTCATATGTACCACTGCTTTGCTATAATTACTTGTAATATGATATATATTTTTTAAAGATTTATTTATTTATTTGAGAGAGAGAGAGAGCGTGTACACGCATGAGTGGGGGGAGGGACAGAGGGATAGGGAGAGAGAGAATCCTCAAGCAGACTCCACGCTGAGTGCGGAGCCCAATGCAGGGCTCGATCTCATGACCCTGAGATCATGACCTGAGCCGAAATCAAGAGTCGGACACT
This sequence comes from Mirounga angustirostris, assembly GCF_029215605.1. Lineage (NCBI taxonomy): Eukaryota > Metazoa > Chordata > Mammalia > Carnivora > Phocidae > Mirounga > Mirounga angustirostris. The sequence goes on along the minus strand of NW_026991710.1, from coordinate 31,434,590 downwards.
TAACTGAGCCACCCAGTCGCCCCTTGTAAAATGAGATTTTTAAATGAAGACCCTTCTCTGTTATCAAAATGTCCACAAATGGTCCATAAAAAGCTGACTTCTATTTTGGCTGAGACTGCTAACTGGAATTATCTCAATTAATCCACATTTAAAAATTTCAACCTACGGGTGGCTGGGTGGCTCAGTCGGTTAAGCGTCTGCCTTCAGCTCAGGTCATGATCCCAGCGTCCTGGGATCGAGCCCTGCGTCGGGCTCCCTGCTCAGTGGAGAGTCTGCTTCTCCCTCTCCCTCTGCTTGTGCTCTATCACTTGCTCTCTGTCAAATAAATAAAAAATCTTTAAAAAAAATTTTCAACCCATATCTGCTTATTAGATTCTATCAAAAAGACCTACAATTTATCCTGAGTGTAAAACAGAACTGCTATAGCAGTTTCGGTACTAATATACATGAGTTTCAGACATAAAGATTTTATATGGGCATTCTGATGTATCATCTAAATCTTAACATATCTGCTCCCTTCTGTGTAGAAATATTTGATAAAGAAGCAGCACATGGTACTACTCACAAACTACACAGGCAGCATCTTTCAACAAAAGAAACCTGGTCATGTGACAACAGAGCAAAACAGGCTGGAATGAAAGGCTACACTGGATACTTATTTTGGGTCTAATATCATGACCCATCTGGGTCAGCCACGTAACAACCTGAGACACATTTATCCAACCTCCCTTCAGTATAGTATTCAGTTTACAGCTTTAACATATGGTTGGTCACATATCTTAAGAATATTAATCTTTGGGGCGCCTGGGTAGCTCAGTTGGTTAAGCAGCTGCCTTCAGCTCAGGTCATGATCCTGGAGTCCCAGGATCGAGTCCCGCATCGGGCTCCCTGCTCAGCAGGGGGTCTGCTTCTCTCTCTGACCCTCCTCTCTCTCATGCTCTCTCTCTGTCTCTCTCAATAAAATAAAATAAAAAATCTTAAAAAAAAAAAAAAGAATATTGATCTTTGGGGCACCTGGGTGGCTCCAGTTGGTTAAGCAGCTGCCCTGGGCTCAGGTCGTGATCCCAGGGTCCCGGGATCGAGCCCTGCGTCAGGCTCCCTGCGCAGCGGGAAACCTGCTTCTCCCTCTGCCATTCCCCCTGCTTGTGTTCCCTCTCTCTCTCTGTCAAATAAATAAATAAAATCTTAAAAAAAAAAAAAGAATGTTGATCTTTAACAGCTAGTTCTGCTTTGTTAAAATTCAACTTGCTTCTTTGAGCAACCCTCTGTTCTTTGTGTGAAATGGTCTCGAACAAACGCCTCTTCTGTTTGCACTGTCCTGCCCCATGGGCCACCTGAGCTCTGCTTCCCAGACCCAACAAAGCAGCCAGCCACCAGCACAATAAGGAAAAGTAACAGTGGTGCACCCGGAACAACTTCCCTGAAGGTTGGTCAAGGATGGGTTCACTCTAGAACAGCATTTCTTGAAAACTCCAGCAAAGCATTATTTCAGACAATTTTTGCTTTTTAAGAAGAAAAGAGCTCTCCACAGGAGACCTCCTGAATAGGAAGCCGTCTCGTCTCGTTGGCAACTCAGATCAATTAAGGAAGAATGAGTACCTTCCCTCCAACCGAACGCAAATTGTGCTCACCCATCAAAACGACAGATGCCATCACCAGGCTTGAGATTCCAAGCAACCACTTGATTCCCAAGTAAGAAATACCAGATAATAAGCCCTATGTGTAAATTATAAACACCTGATAATAGCTATGAAGTCCAGCCCTGTGCAGTTTAAGAAACAATTCTCCAAGAGGTTTCTTGAAGAAGTGTGTAAGAACATATTCCCAGCTGACAACTGGGGTTATTTCTGTGGTGATATGGGGTTTGGGAAGTAGGGAGAAAACTTACATTTTATACTTTACAAACTTCTGAACTGATGGTGTTTTTAATAGTGTTTACGATAAAATAATTGATTTTTAAAAGATTTTATTGGGGCGCCTGGGTGGCTCAGTCGTTAAGCGTCTGCCTTCGGCTCAGGTCATGATCCCAGGGTCCTGGGATCGAGCCCCGCATCGGGCTCCCTGCTCGGTGGAGAGCCTGCTTCTCTCTCTCCCACTCCCCCTGCTTGTGTTCCCTCTCTCGCTGTTTCTCTCTCTCTGTCAAATAAATAAATAAAATCTTTAAAAAAAAATAAAAAAATAAAATAAATTAAAAAATAAATAAAAGATTTTATTTATTTGACAGAGAAAGAGAGAGAGAGCAGATGCGCAAGCAGGGGGAGCAGGAGAGGGAGACGCAGGCTCCCCACTAAGCAGGGACCCCGATGCAGGACTCAATCCCAGGACCCCAGGATTATGACTTGAGCCGAAAGCAGAAGCTCAACCGACTGAGCCACTCAGGCACCCCTGTGATAAAATAATTTAAATGAGACAATACTTTCCTTGATTCTCCACTTTTCTGTCCGGTTGCCCCACAGTGGACAGGTAGAGCTTTTGGGGGCTGACCTGCACTGCCTGCCTTCCTCAGGGAGGAATCTCAAACAAGTGGTGGCATGGCCCCCTCTGCTGACGGGGGACAAATATGTACTCTCTTCCTCTTTCTGGCAGCTACTGAGCAGGCAGTCAACCTTGGTTCAGTCAGGTATTCCTGTCTGGGGCTTTTAATCTTGAAGGAGTCAAGTCAGGTCACGCGGTCAGTGAGACCAGACTCACTATGGCAGGGGCATGAAAAGTAAGCTGGCGTGAGGGGTGGAATAATGGTTTAGAGGAGACCGCAGAGGCAGATGAAGAATCATAGTAGCATTCCACAGCTTTCTTCTCCATCAGAAGCCATGCAAGAGCTTACATAGAGCTTACACAGAGGTGGCCACAGACTATATTCTGAACTAGGAGGGCAGTGCGTTAGAGTCCCATGTCACAGCAGCTAATGACCAGTGTCCCCGCCGGGGACAGCAGTGCCTGGCAGCCGTGGGGCCGGTGGTGGTCCCTCAGTGGGTATTCTGTGATGTCACCTTGGCCATAGTCACACCTGCTCCCCAGCTCTTGGTGGCTGTTCATTTTCAGGGCTTGATTCTCTGGTCTTTATGTTGATTCTGTGAATGACCCTCTATCCTTCTATAAATCCTTCTTCTGCTTCCATCAGCCAGGATTGGTTCTGGAAGCCTGACCCACAATTTGTTCATTCATTCATTCATTCATTCATTCAATATAGTGATTATTAACTGGTTAATATATACTGAACACTGTTCTAAGCACAGGAATTTTGCAGTGAACAAAACAAAAGTTCATTCCCTCGAGAAGCTTATATCCCAGTGGATCTCACTTCTTCCTGACCCTGCCTTCCTTTACCTTTCTCCGGAGGTATGTTTTACTTTGATACTATCCCTCTGGCCCTCAGCCAGCTAGTCTTCCTCAGCTCACCTTGACATGAAGGAGGCCAGGACCTTTTCATGTCTTTCTGGCCTTGTCCTTGAGTTCAGGACAAACCCTACTGTTCTACACCATGAATGGTCCTTCACCCTCGCACCATAAACACTTACTAGCCCCTGGACCATTCAAGTCTGCGAGGAGCTGGAGATGTAATGTTGAACTAGTCACTGACCCCAAAGAGACCACCGTGTAGCAGCAAAGACCGACAACAGACAATTAAGTAAGCCGTCAGCACGTGATCTGTGCCACAGGAAAGGAAGTATGGCGACCCAGAAATACTTAATAGGAACATCTTACCTAGTTTAGGAAGGAGCCAGAGAAGGCTTCCTGGGGGAGAGTGATGTTTAAGGTGGGATCTGAGGGATGAGCTATAGTTATCCAGCTGAAGAGGATACAGAGTGTAACAGTTATCAGGACAACACACACGGTATTCTAGAAGTAAGAGAGAGCACAGCGCATTCGAGAAAAAGGAAGGGGCTCACTATGGCAGGGGCATGAAAAGTAAGCTGGCGTGAGGGGTGGAATAATGGTTTAGAGGAGACCGCAGAGGCAGATGAAGAATCATAGTAGAATTCCACAGCTTTCTTCTCCATCAGAAGCCATGCAAGAGCTTACACAGAGGTGGCCACAGAAGGCTGTGTCGTCAGATCTGTAAATCAGAACGATCACTTGGATGCATGGGTGGAATGAACTGGAGAGGGGAAACACGGAGGCCTTGAGATTAAGAGCTCACCAAAGTAGTCCAGAATAGAAAGACTATATTCTGAACTAGGAGGGGCAGGAGAGATGAAAAGAAGCAGAAGTATTGGAGAGACACTTATTGCTTACCATCAAGATTTTCTGGTCGGGCTGGATACGGGGTGAACAAGGAGGGCAAGAACTCAGAGACAACACCCAGGTGTCTGATTTGGATAGCCAGGTGGACAGTGGGTCTTTAATCAAAAAGAAATGAAATGCTAGGTACGCCCAAGTGGCTCAGTCGGTTAAGTATCCAACTCTTGGTTTCAGCTCAGGTCGTGATCTCAGGGTCATGGGATCCAGTTCTGTGTCGGGTTCCAGCCTCAGCAGGGAGTCTGCCTGAGATTCTCTCCCTCTCCCTCTGCCCCTCCCCTCCCAAGTAAATAAATCTTTTTTTTTTAAATATTTTATTTATTTATTTGACACACAGAGAGAGAGCGACAGCAGGAACACAAGCAGGGGGAGTGGGAGAGGGAGAAGCAGGCTTCCCGCCCGAGCAGGGAGCCCAATGCGGGGCTCGATCCCAGGACCCCGGGATCATGACCTGAGCCAAAGGCAGACGCTTAATGACTGAGCCACCCAGTCACCCCTCAAGTAAATAAATAAATCTTAAAAAAAAAAAAAAAGAAATGCTAAAGAGGAAATGACTTCAGTTGGTCATGCTCAGTTTAAAGTGACCAAGGACAACTGCCTAAACCCAGCTGTATATGTGGGTCTGCTTTCAGGGCAGAGGTCTGAGGTAAAGGACGGGATCTAGGATCATACGGACAGTCACTGAGATCATAGGAATAGCTGAGATGACCCTGGAGTTAGTACAATCATGGGGTGGACTATATTACGTTACAAAGCTTCATTGCCCCTCCCTGGGGAACAAGGAGATTTAACCACCATGTTAATGTCATGTTTGGTCATGTTACTTATTTTGGCCAATGACATGCAAATGGAAATGACATGGGTCACCTCCCTTTTGTGCAGAAGCTCTGAGGCCAGTAGGTTCTCCATGGTCTCATTTCCATCTGCTATGACAAACAGCAACATTTCAGACAGAGGCCACTCAGTGAGCCTGGGTCTCAGAATAAACATTACAAGGAACTAAGTGATAATGGTAAATGTTTATTGTTATAAGTCACTGAGATCTGGAGATCGTGGGTTATTGCAGCAAAACCAAGCCAACTCTGGCTGATACAGGTGGGAAGAGAAGCAGGTCTATGACAGAACCCTGAGGAAAAGCAACATTTAAGTGTCAGCAGATAAAAGCGGAGCCTACAAAGAAAGACCACTCCTGCCCCAGTCTCTGACTTGTAGAAACTTCTGCAAATTAGCCTTTGTCAGACTCCTCTCTGCTGGCCAACTCGGGTTTCCACCCTCACAAAAGCAATGTCCTTTTTTTTTTTTCCTGCTCACTCTGCTCCTTTTCCTTTTGTCAGAAGCCATTTGCATCAATTTTCAGGCCTAAGGGCACCAACTCAGCACAAGGAGCATCTGGGGACAGGTGACAGTAGAAGCAACACGTCTTCATCCCCTCCCTCTAAATCTGTCCCTGCCTTGGTCCCGTCTGGGACTTCCTCTCTTCACTCCCTCCAGTTTTCAACCAATTTCTTGGATTTATTTCTGGCCAACCCTATCATTGGTCTTGGACCCGTCCTTTGTCTGGGGTTGTCAAGGCAGCCTGATGTGTACGGGCCCCTGGCACAACCTCTGGGACAGCCTGCACCCGTGGTAACCATGCCCACTCTGACTCATCCCAAGCTTCTGGTCTTGGCTCCCAGATATGTTCCCAGACAAACAGTTGTCTGGTCAGTAGACCTTTCCAGATTCCAGTCAGTCTGGCTCCTCTTCCCTTCATACTCACACGCCCCCCGCCCCCCAGCCTCAGAATTCAGACCATGACACATGGATGCCTATTGCCAAAGCTTCTCATCCACCAGCTTTCTCCCAGTTGACCAGAGGGTCACTGCTCACCTGGTACAAACTAATATGGTTAAGTGTCCTCATTTACACTGATCACGTGCAACGCAGGTAGCTTCTGCTCACCTTCAGCCCAGGACAAAGCTATTCAACAGGCTGTCTGGCTCCCCAACCTTCCAGGTTCCTTGACACGTTTTTTCCTTCTACCTAAAAGCCTTTCCGCCCCCCCCCCAAATTAATAAAACTATGCCACTTCCTCGGTGCAGACCCAGTCCCCAAACCAGAGATAGCCTACACAATGCTTACGATCAGTATGGAGGTCAAGATGAGGAAGCACGGGGACACCTGGGTGGTTCAGTTGGTTAAGCATCTGCTTTCAGCTCAGGTCATGACCCCAGGGTCCTGGGATTGAGTCCCACATCGGGCTCCTTGCTCAGCAGGGAGTCTGCTTCTCCCTCTGCCTGCCCCTCCCTCCTACTTGTACTTTCTCTCTCTCTCTCTCTCTCTGAAAAATAAATAAAAATCTTAAAAAAAAAATGATGAAGCACACCTAGCTTTTCTTAAGTTCCCTCATTGTTCGACATTTTGTACATATTGTTAGCTACTAACATTTACTGAAAGCTTATTAGATGACAATGTGCTGAACACTTAACATACTATCCATTTTCTTCCTCACAGTCAGCCTAAGAGTAGTTTTACTTTCCTCATTTTACAAACGTGAAACTCAGACTTTAAAAGTTTACATAATTACCTGACGAAACACCACCAATCCCAGGAGGGGTGTAGGTTTGCTTGATTCCAGAGTCTTTATTTTCTACTACGCTGCTATTTGTGTGTGTGTAGTTAAAGGTGCCAAAATTTTCTAATCTTTGGTTAGACAGTAGGTAATATATGTTGTAATGTATTTTTTTTTTTAATGTAAGCTCTATGTCCAACATGGGGCTTGAACTCATGATCCTGAGATAAAGCGTCACATGCTCTACCCACTGAGCCAGCCAGCTGCCCCTACTAGACTATGTTTTAACTGCCTGGTATCACACCTCATACAGTACAATATTCCAATGGAAGTTTTAAGACTCTGAAATTTATTAAGTTTAAGTGTATCAAAGAAACTCTTCTAAAATTATATTTTATGTGAAAACCATTTAGAAATTGCTCTGTGAGGGTAGGAAGCCAGGAGCCCTGAATCCCTGTCCCACCTTTGACATTGCCTAGCAGCACCTACTTTCTCTGAATCAGTTTTTTAAATCTGTAAAATGAAGGAATTTGACTTAATGCCCCATCAGGCCATTCCTGCTCCAAAATGCCACAATTCAGAAGACATTAAGTGTCACATCAAATCCCTCCTAAAATAACAGCTTTATACATAAAGTAGATTAATGCTTGCTCGTAACGGTTACTAGTGTTTGCATTTGTGACGTTCTAGTGCCGTTTTCCATCCCGAAAGCTTTGTAAAACCATTTTCCCCAAGTACCAATGAAAACAGTAAAAGTTGGTTTCATATGACCTCCAATCTAATGAATGCTTTAAAACATAACCATTATGGAGCATCAGTGGTAATTCTTGTTTCCCCACATCAATTAAAAGCTCAGAAATGAAAAATACATTGCATATTCTGAGTTGAGTGGGCTCCACAATGCACCATGCGAGGGATCTGTTCTAGAGAACTGACAGAAGCTATTTCTGTAAAGGGCAAACTAAAGATGCCCCGTCTTGACACATCCTTTAGAAATGACTGGGAGTTGGGTTTCAGAGATCCCACTGAAGATTCAGACTGTTTATTCTGGCAGAAGCCCATGAATGCAATCTTTAGCTGCCACTGGGGAAAAAAACAATGACAGATGAGTTTAAAGTTTTCTCAGATGATTCCAAATTTGTTAGTCAAAACCCTACCGACTAAAGCTGATGCGGGGAAGAAATGGAACAGAGACAGACCTTTTAGATCTAATGTGTTTCTTCACAATGTATTTCTTGGTCCTGCTCAGTGACCATCATTAGGCCAAAGGAAATTCGATGTGAGGCACAAGGAAGAGTAAAAGTTCTTTTCCGCTGCAGGATGAATTCGCAGAACATCTGGTGTGAGTTGGAACAGAAAGGAATGAGGGGAAGGGAAAAGGTTAGGGGTAATGGGGAGAACAGTGCTTCCTTCCCATAACTTTTTGTGACAATAAGTACCTATCATGGAGAATGGCATGAAGGAGGCTTGCGAGAAATAGTGATGGCCCTGGGAGCCTGGGTGGCTCAGTTGGTTCAGCGTCCAACTCTTGGTCTCGGTTCAGGTCATGATCTCATGGACTGTGAGATTGAGCCCCAAATCGGGCTCCTTGCTGGGCATGAAGCCTACTTAAGATTCTCTCTCTCCCTCTCCCTCTGCTCCCCGCACTTTTTCTCTCTCTCAAATAAATAAATAAATAAATTTTAAAACAAAAGAAATAGTAATGGCCATGATTATTCTTACATAAACTCAGTATCAGAAAGTTTCTTAGTGCATTCTTTCGCCATATGACAGGTAAAGTATTAAGTATAATCCAATACCATTTTTTCTACCTTTGTTGAAGTGAGTTTTTATCTTCTGAATGTACCTTAACTCTTCACCTTTTCATCACTTATGGTTTTAAATAATTATTTATTATTTTAATATCTGACAAGACTCCGCAAGGAAAACAAAGTAACACACATACAGAAAAGTACATAAAGAAGCTTCTCAAATTGTATTAAAACAGACCCATATGTAACTACCAACCAAGTCAAGAAATGAGGAACTACCATATGATCCGACAATGCTACCTCTGGGACTATATCTGAAGGAAATGAAAACGCCATGTCAAAGACAGATCTGCACCTCCCTGTTAATAGCTGCATTATTCACAATAGCCAAGACATGGAAACAACCTAAGTGTCCATCAGTGGATGAATGGATAAAGGAGCTGTGGCATATACACACAACAGAATATTATTTAGCTACCAAAAAATGAGTAAATTCTGCCATTTGTGACAATATGGAGGACCTTGAAGGCATCATACTAAATGAAATAAGTCAGACAGAGGAAGACAAGTATTATATGACTCATTTATATGTGGAATCTAAAAACAGAAACAAAACAAATTCACAAAAAAGAGATCAGATTTGTGGTTACCAGAGGTGACAGTGTGTGTGGGGTGGGGGGTGGGGGGACTGGAGGAAGGTGGCCAAAAGGTACAAAGTTCCAGCTGCAGGATAAATAAATACTGGGATGTAACAGACAACACGAGGACACTGGCTAACACTGCTTTTCGGCATATATGCAAGTTAAAAGTGTAAATCCTAATAGTTCCCACCACAAGGAGAAACATCTTATTTTTTCTTTTTCTTTTTCCATATCTCTATGAGATGATGGATATTAACTAATCTTATGGTTACCATTTCACAACATCTGTAAGTCAAATCATTACACTGTACACCTTAAACTTACACAGTGCTGTATGCCGATTATACCTCAATGAAACTGGAAAAGAAAAAGAAATGAATGAGCATTATCTGCCCAAAGATCCCCATGTGCCCCTTCATGATCCCAGCTCCTTCCTGCCCTGGAAAAGGGGGTGACTCCCAGCTTCCAAACACGTACCCCTAAACAATGGGTCAGTTCTTTTTGTACCCATTTGAAATGTATACGTATGGAATTACACGTATGTGCCTCTATCTGGCTTCCTTCGATCAGCATTATGGTTTTTAAATTAATTCATGTTTTTGCACAAAACTGTAATTTATTCATTTTTGTTGCTGTTTAGAAATCCATCATATTCCACAGTTTTTCCCTTCTCCTGATGATGGGTGTTTGGATTGTTTCCAATTTTTAGTTATTACAAACTATACTGCTAAAAACTTCCTGTTCCTGCTTCCTGGCATTAGGGTGCACAGATTCATAGGTAATCCCTTAGGACTGAAACTGCAGGGTTATGGGGTATGCAATATAGTCACCTCAGCAGATAATACCAAACTGTTGTCCAAACTGCTGGCCATCTGCATTTTTCATTCTCTTACTCCTCGTCCTGTTTTGCATTTGTCCATCACCCATCCCCACTTTTTCCCCCATCTTTACTTTTCTCTCTAAGAGACTTTGGTACATACCCCAGGAAGGTCAGTTAATACCATTTAGTTGAATACAACAGACCCATTGACGTATTTCATGTTAGGGAGGATGGCAGAAGACATTTCTTCCCAAATTCCTATGTAAGTCAAGATCCTCTTTAGATATCAAAGTTAATATAAGCATAGTTAAACCTTCATTTATACCTAAGCCAAAGATGTTAATCTTCTGCACACTATGCAAAAGCAATCTTCCCTTTTCATGTTGATTGCCAGAAAGCTTGGAGTCAAATTTACCCATCTGTAGCAAATAAATAGGTCAGTGCTTCTAGAGGTGGCCCTACACCACTGGGTCGGAATCACCTAGAGGCACGTGTTCACACTGCGGGGGCCAGAGTTCACCCGGCAAGGCCAAAGAACTTGCATTTTTTTGTTTTAAAGATTTTATTTATTTATTTGAGAGAGAGAGAGAGAATGAGAGAGAGAGCATGAGAGGGAGGAGGGTCATAGGGAGAAGCAGACTCCTCGCTGAGCAAGGAGCCCGATGCGGGACTCGATCCAGGGACTCCAGGATCATGACCTGAGCCGAAGGCAGTCGCTTAACCAACTGAGCCACCCAGGCGCCCAGAACTTGCATTTTTTAACAAGTACCCAACTGTGAGGCCAATGCAAGCTGAATTTGGAAACAACTGGTATACCATAATGTTACATAGTATCCCATTTTAACTTTTCTTTCTGACTCAATAGTATGTCCTTATTGTGTTTCTCTCCTCTGTCACCCAACTTTTAATCCATAGAATATTGTTAAATTTGTGTATACATGTAAACCACCCATGATCATTTGTGATTCAAGAACTGAATTGATAGGGCGCCTGGGTGGCTCAGTTGGTTGAGCGACTGCCTTCAGCTCAGGTCATGATCCTGGAGTCCCGGGATCGAGTCCCGCATCAGGCTCCCTGCTCAGCAGGGAGTCTGCTTCTCCCTCTGACCCTCCCCCCTCTCATGTGCTCTCTCTTTCTCATTCTCTCTCTCAAATAAATAAATAAAATCTTAAAAAAAAAAAAAAGAACTGAATTGATAGACCAATAGATAAATGCTAGACTAGATAGAAAGAAAAAAATTGCTCTGGTATCCCTTCACTATAAATATCACTAGTCACTTATGAAATTATCAAAAAAAAAAAAGGATGAAGAAGACACAAATTACTATACATGGTTTTACACTGAGGCATTTATAGTTTCATCACGACAAAGTTTAAAGCACCAACAGATAAAGTGAGGCCACAATGAGCACAGACTAGCAGTCCAGAAGAACATTCTTTGTTTCCTGCCCACAGTTCCTAGGCCCAGCCTGGACACCTTTCAGGAAGAGCCCGCAGCACTTCGGGTAACTCTGCTCATGGTTCATATGCCCCTGAATTTCCAGAAGTTACTTGGTAAGAACAGCTACTGCAGTATAAAAAGCAGCCACCACACGTCTCAGTGATAATGACATCCCTATCTGTGGGATAGAGAAGCTTAGATTAAGGTTGGAGTTCTTATAATCTAGCTCAGATTCGAGCCGAGCACACTGCATTCCTGACCGGAGCGGCCGGTTATCATTCCTCTGCCAAAACGAGCCTGGAAAAAAAAAATGGCACAGGTCGGCTGTTTATTGTGCACAGACAAGCTGCAAAATCAAGATCTCAGTTTTCTTAAGTATACCCATTGCAAGGGTTTGCTGCCTTATTGCAGGAAGCAAGAGAGAAAGCTGAATCCAAACGAACTGCTAGAGGCAAAACAGAACCCAGGATCTTGCCACCGGGATGAAGACAAAGTAACCGAAACAGAGATTCAACAATCATGAAGCTAAAACAAACAAGCGAACCAAAAAATCAACCCGAGGTAAAAGAAACATCCAGATTCTTTTTTATGACCCTTACCTTGACTCTGATAACTCTGTATCCCATCCAAGGGGGAAAACTTCCTGGGGTGATTCAATTATCAGAAGTTTGCAAAATAAAACAGAATACTGCTCTGTTTTGTTTTGTTTTGTTTTTTAAGATTTCATTTGTTTATTTGTCAGAGAGAGAGAAAGAGCACAAGCAGGGGGAGCGGCAGGCAGAGGGAGAAGCAGGCTCCCCGCTGAGCAAGGAGCCCGACGCGGAACTCGATCCCAGGACCCTGGGATCATGACCTGAGCCAAAGGCAGACGCTTAACGACTGAGCAAACCAGGTGTCCCAATACTGCTCTGTTTTAAAACATTTAAACATTTGGTATTTGTCATGGTGGGAATCACAATGAGCTTGGCCAATGCATTCAAAAAGTAATACTACATTATAAATACGTATACCTAACTTTTGTCTGACTTCCAAAAGATAAGGCACATGGTATTTTTTCATAAAATAGCTAATACTTAGGTAGCAGTAGCTCCTATTCTAGTACTTGACACATCTCAACTCATTTAATCCTTGCAACCCAAGACAGTGGTACTATTATTATCCTAGTTTAATAGACAGGGGAACTAAGGCACAAATTCAGTAATTTTCAAAAGTCCTTAAGCTAATAAATGGCTCTAAGGTGCAGCTTTTTTTTTTTTTTTTAAGATTTTATTTACTTATTTGACAGAGAGACACAGCGAGAGAGGGAACACAAGCAGGGGGAGAGAGAGAGGGAGAAGCAGGCTTCCCGCGGAGCTGGGAGCCCGACGCAGGGCTCGCTCCCAGGACCCTGGAATCATAACCTGAGCCGAAGGCAGATGCTTAACAACTGAGCCACCCAGGCGCCATGTAAGGTGCAGCTTTTAATCACACTTGCCATATATCCATCCTTACTATTTGGGAGAAGGGACAATAATGACCTCAATTTCAAACCACCAATATTTTTGAAGGTGCATTAAGCAGATAACAACATACGGATTTGTGTCTAAGCAGCTCAGCTTCACAATGTATCACGTATTTCCACAAAATTACATTTCATTTGCAAAATGGCACAATGATTGTTTCTAACATAAAAAATTCATCCACCATATCTAAGATAATGTACTTACTGGGTTTGCTTTTACACGAACATCACTGTGGTAAAGCAAAAACTAGGGATGCCTGGTACAGCTGGGACCATGGATTTGGGCTCTCCAGACCAAAGAAAATATGAGGTAAGTAGCAATAGTTGTAAGTAGTAATAGTTGTAGGAGTAGCTTAAGGGAGGGAAAGAGGGGCACCTAGATGGCTTGGTGGCTTAAGCATCTGAATCTTGATTTCAGCTCAGCTCATAATCTCAGGGTCATGAGATAGAGCCCTACATTGGGATCCACCCTGGGCATGAAGCCTGCTTAAGATTTTCTCTCTCTCTCTCCTTCTGCCCCTCCCCACACCTCCCCTCTCTTTAAAAAAAAAGAAAAGAGAGAGGGAGGGAGAGAGGGAAACACTTGAGAACAAGTAGCCCTGGTAAATTTAAGAACGGAGACCCGAAGAAAAAACAGAATTTGTTTTAGCAGAAGGAGAGGGGACTAGCTTCAAATGAAAAAAAAAAAAAATCAGAAATGAGAAGAGTTTTATTTATTTATTTATTTTAGATTTTATTTATTTGATAGAGAGCACAAGCAGGGGGAGCAGCAGGCAGAGCGAGAGGGAGAAGCAGGCTCACCGCTGAGCAGGGACCCCAACTTGGGGCTCGATCCCAGGACCCTGGGGTCACAACCTGAGCTGAAGGCAGACATCCAACCGTCTGAGCCACCCAGGCACCCCAGAAATGAGGAGAGTTTTAGATGGAACCAGAGGTTTGGAAGATCTAGCTAATGTGTTCCTGACTATATTAGGAGTCTGTGTTAATCTGAATAGCTACTAATAATTACTAAGTGATAATTCAAGCACCTGTAGACAAAACTACTTCACATAAATTCAGCCGAGACTTAGAGGACTTTGTTGAAAGTACTAGTCTCTAAAAAACAACTAGCTGGTGGTGGCAGTGGCCAAGGAAAAGGTAGGATTGATGTCCAGGTCCAGGTAGCTTTCCGGCAGAACTATTCTTGGATAGAGCTCAATAAATGTGTATTGAGTTGAGGACCACGTCACCAGGGTTCTTCTAGAATTGGGGCTGCATCACCTAGATCTAGAATATATACAGCCTCCATGTCCCCAGAGAGAGAGGCAAGCCTCCAAAAGGCATAGGACCATTATATAAAGCTTTATACGATGCATTATTTATAATAGCCAAGCTATGTAAACAACCCAAGTGTCTACCAATAGATCAATGGATAAAGAAGATGTAATACAGATACACAATGGAATTATTACTCCACCACAAAAAAATGAGATCTTGCAATGTGCAACAGCATGGATGGTGCTAGAGAGGATAATGCTGAGTGAGGTAAGTCAGGCCGAAAAAGACAAATACCATATGATTTCATTCATATGTGGAATTTAAGAAATAAAACAAAGGAACAAAGCAAAAAAAAAAAAAGAGAGAGATAAACAAAAGAAACCAGACACTTAAATACAGAGAACAAACTGGTGGTTACCAGAGGGGGAGGTGGGTGGGAGGATGGGGGAAACAGATAAAGGGGATTAAGAGGACACTTACATAATGAGCACCGAGGAATGTACAGAATTGTGGAGCCATTATATTGCACATCTGAAACTCACAGAACACTGTATGGTAATTATGTTTCAATTAAAAAAAAAAAAAAAGGCAGAGCCAGGACTATTCCATGGAGTTTTATGTGCTGCTCACTGAACCAGGGTGCCTGGCCAAGGAAGCAAGTGAAGAATGAATTCAGCACTGCCCCACTGGTGGAGCTGAAGAGCTGGACGGCTCCTCTCCGAGGAAGGAAGGGGAGACCTTTTCTAACATGATGCCATAGGACGTCAGCAGCCCTGGAGAGCAATGTTAAAGCATTAAGGAGTCACAGCAACATGATCTAAGGGATGGGAGGCAGAGAGTATCCTACAGGGGGGCACAAAGGGAAGGAATCTATGTCCTGGAGTATATCCTGTCACCTGTCATTTGCATTCTCTCTGCCTCCAGCATTCACATTTAGATATTGTTTACTGCTAGAATTCCCCATCTTCTCTAGAAAGGCCTCCCTGTATGTTTTCCTCATGTAGTACCTTTCTTCCAAAGCATGCACATGCCTTTGAAATAGTTTAAAGTTAACACAGACAGATTATAGAGCATTTCCTTCTAATGATGATGGATAATCATAAAGCCATTGAAGGGCACCATCTGGCAAATTCTGTAGAATGAATGTCCTCCAAACAGAAAGACATAAATCTTCAGTAACTGAATTAATTTAAACATATTAGAGATAGGTGGGGGTACTTTTAGGGCCAATTTCTCCCTTTTGTTTTACAGAGTAAATTGATACCAAAATACTTTGATCTTTTCTCAGAGAGGATGAGATAGCATTTTATTAAACTTTCATTAAAAACAATTATCTCTGAATAGCATAATTTTAAGGTGGTTTCCGTTTTCTTTGCTAAATTTCCCCTAAATTTTCTGCCATGGTTATGGGTCCTTTTTTTTTAATCCCAAGAAATATATAAATTTGTTTTTAGCTTATTTCTTTGTTCCCTCCACCTACAGACAGGATTGGGTTCATAAAGGAACGCAGCTGTACATGTTCTGAAAGAGGCTGGCTGAATCGGCCACTGGCTGAGCAAGAATAAAGCCCAGCAGTGCAAATGGAGAAGACAAGACAGCATTAGGAAAGATGGGCCCGCCACCCCACAGTCTGGGCTGTGAGCTAGGGACTTACTGCCTTTCCTCTCCATTCACTAAAGAGTACCCTAGGCACGATGAGCACAGGACCCTGGACTCCAGCTTACAGTCCAGTGCCTGGCACACAGGATAGGACACGGGTTTCTTGGAGGGCCTAAAGGGCTGACTTCCTAGTAGCCACAGCATTCTGACTAAAGGCATAGCCTCTGGAGTCCAACATAAGTGAGTTGTTCATGGAAAAGGATGTGTTTCCCCCAGACTCAGTTTCCTCAACTGTAAAGTAAGAATAAGAACACCGCCTCATAAAGCTCTTGCGAAAACTAAGTAAAATAATGAGTATAAAATACACAGCATAGTGCCTGGCATAGAGAAAGTACAGGGTTGACCCAGCAATTTCACTTTTCAGTATATTCCCAAAGAATTGAAAGCAGGGACTCAGATACTTGTGCGACAACGTTCACAGCAGCATTATTCACAATAGTCAAAAGATAGAAATGACATAAATGTCCAGCAACAGATGAATAGATAAACAAAATGTGGGCTATACATTCAATGGAATGTTATTCAGCCTTAAAAAGGAAAGAAATTCTGGCACATGCTACGACATGAACCTTAAAAATATTCTGCTAAGTGAAATAAACCAGACACAAAAGGACAAATATTATAGAATTCCACTTACAGAAGATACCTAGAATTGGCACATTCAGGGAGACAATAAATAGAAAGAATAGAAGTTACTAGGGTCTGGGGAGTTATTTTTAATGGGTACAGAGTTTCTGTTTGGGATGATGAAAAAGTTCTGGAAATGGTTAATGACGATAGTTGTACAACACAGAGGATGTACTTAATGCCACTGGGCAGTAATAATGGTTAAAATGATAAATTGTATGTTATGCATATTTTAGCACAATAAAAAAGTGCTGCATTAATGGTAGAATTTTTTTCTGTCCTTATTAACAATAGCAATAATCAGTTCATACAAAGCACAGGCCGCTCATAAACTTATAAACTCTGACTCATGGCAGAGTGATGAGAAACTATCCCATGAGGCGGTTTGGGGAGGGGGGAACGCGGCAGAAGCCCGCAAGGTGCAGCATACTTGAAAAAGCCCAGAGTAAGAGGATCGGTCTGAAGCAAATCCTAGCAAATGCAATGATCAAACCCAGTGAGTCAAGTCAAGGGGCAAATGAACTAAAAAGGAAAGAGGAGAATTAGTAGTTAAAGCTCTTGTGGTTGCCAACTGCCACCCCAAGGGATTACGCATCAGTGGGGACTTTACTGGCTCGTGCACCTGGAAGTGCAGGGAGAGCTACCAGCGGGCTGGCTCCCAGGGTGGAGATGAGGTCATCAGGGCCCAGCTACCTCATCCATCACTGCTGCCTCCATGTGGGCTTCATTCACACAGGCTCTTTCCAGGCAGTGGCCACGTGGTCCCCAGCAGCCCCAGAAGAGAGCCTGTCTTTCCAAGATTGAATCTGATTTGCTCGGCTTGGATCACCCTCTCACCCCTGAACCAATCACTGAAGCCAAGGTAACAGAATATGCTAATTAGCCATGGGTCATTCCCAGGGGACCAAATGGAGAAGCAATTGATAGATTAAGAATAGATGCTGCTCAGGCAAAAAGAACAAATGTCCAACAGTAGGGGACGTGAGTGGGAACCAAGTGAGGGAGGCTTAGGTAATTAACACAGATGAGGCTGGGGGGCTGTGGTTTGGTTTTCTTGCCCACCAGCAAATAGCATATGGGTGAGTCAGGATGGTTTAAATATATAGGATCTTAGCTGGCTATAGGCCAAAGCTCCTTCTGTACTGAGTTCTAACATGATTGCCTGAACCACACCGATTTCCCTACCCTGTAATTAGAATCATGCAATGAAAATCAGGATTGGCTTCTAGTGCTAGGACCTTCCAAAGAGTGGTGACATTTGACATAAGACACTAAGTCTCTCTGAACCTCAGTTTCCTAATTATAAAAAGGGGGGTTGAATCACAAGGCATCTAGGACCGCATGTGTCTGAGCCTCCATCCTGTACAACTGTAAATTAGGGTTTTTTTTAAAGATTTATTTATTTATTTATTTGAGAGAGAGAGAGAGTGCATGCAGGGGGGGAGCGGCAGAGGGAGAAAGTCTTAAACAGACCACGTTCAGTGCAGAGCCTAACGCAAAGCAGGGCTTGATCTCACGACCCTGAGATCACGACCTGAGCAGAAACCAAGAGTCGGACGCTTAACCGACTGCATCACCCATGTGCCCCTGTAAATTAATTTAAATATCAACTCAAAGGGTGGGTGAGCATATGAAATACAATGATGTGTATGAAAGCATTTTGTAGATTACAGAGCCATGCAAATTAGTTATGGTCATTATTTTTACAGTCAAAAGGTAGGGGGGTGGTAAAAGCAAAAATAAAATGGCCTTGAGTAGAGATAAAAATAGGAAAAGGAAGAAAAACTAGGTCAATCAGAATGAAAATTTTATATATCTATGTGTGTGTGTATATATAGTGAGTAGACATACTGTTTGTTTTTTTTTTTTTTTTTTCCTGGATTGGTTTAGAAGTCACAACAGCATCTCAATGTCTTTGGTGTCCATCCACTCTTCAATGACATCTGGCATTCACTTCCTATTACTCCACTGAAACAAAGGTGCCCATGCAGGGACCTCCCATGGGGCCATGTCTAGAAACTATCCACCAGCTATTATCTATACAAACTTCATTACTGCCCTTGACATTGCTGTCCTTGTCCTCATTTTTGAAAATCCTTATTGTCTTGGCTCTCAGGACACTGCTGTCTCATTCATCTCCTCCTATCTCTATATTCCCTTTTGGACTCCGCTTCCCCAGCCCACCTCCTAAAATACTCACATTCCTGGGGGGTTCCTTTCTCCATGGCTGTTGTCAACCACTCTCATAGTTTTGACTATCATGCATAGACTCCATTAATGTATCTCCAGCCCTGACCACTCAGCTGAGCTTCAGCCCATGGGATGTCCCTCAAACAACTCCAACACCCCACAAGCCCCAAATGGAAGTCATTAACTCCTTTTCCCTTATTAAGGTCTTCCCCCTAATCCAGCCAGCCACTAAGGCCAGGAACCTACTCACTCATCCTCCCTCCTCTTTTTGGTGACCCCCACCTCACACTTTCCATGGCTCTATGCCTAATATCTTCACCTGGTTTTCATTCCTCTTTAAAGATTCAGCTTAGGGGCACCTGGGTGACTCAGTCGTTGAGCGTCTGCCTTCAGCTCAGGTCAATCCCAGGGTCCTGGGACTGAGCCCCACATCGGGCTCCCTGCCCAGAGGGGAGCCTGCTTCTCCCTCTCCCATTCCCCCTGCTTGTGTTCCCTCTCTCCCTATGTCTCTCTCTGTCAAATAAGTAAATACAATCTTTAAAAAAGATAAAATAAAGTAAAGATTCAGCTTGTACATCATCTTCTTCAAGACAGCTTCCTGGAATCCCCAGGTGGAGGACAGTTCATCTAGTGGTACAACTGATCCCCACTACCTCTTACCAGATTATTTCGAAGCATCCGTCTGTGTCCTTCAGACCTCTGCCCGGCCTTCACAGCCCCCGGACTGTGAGTCCCTCAAGGGCCTGGGCAGTTTGCTGGGCTGTACCCCTTAGGCCTAGCACAGTGTCCGGCACATAGTACAAGTTCATTTAATGTTTGCTGAATGAAAACAATCCTCACCAGCCGTAGTGAGGCTAAATAAGAACACTCTGCTTGTGATGAAAGTAATTTGTTAATCTTTAAGAGTCAGTATAGATAATTGAATGTAATCACTCAGCACTGACAGAGTCAAAAGAAGGGGAAGTTCACATATCTAAACTATGAAACAGATGACATAGCAGATTCTGAATTTACATTAGAGTATTTATTTCCAGAAATATGCACATGCATTTTTTTAACCAGTGATCACATTCTGAGTCTTAAATAGGAGTAGATGTTCTTTTTCAGTATAGTTAGCTGCACAGAAACTGTTCAAATTAAAATTGATGACCCTAAAATTCTTTGGTCTATTCTTCTTTTGAACCTTTTATTTCCAAGATGCACATTTCTCATTTAAAAAAAAGGTATGCGTGTGGTGGGGATAGGTCTTCAAGCCTCCAGATAGGACTCATTTTTGTGCACATCTTTTCTCCCTGTTTTGGTATTTTCTTACAAGTAAAATATCAACTAAAACCACAAGGGAAAAGCTATTCAACAATTATGTTGAATTATACTAATTAACATTTTTTAAATGTTATATATACAAGAATGTAATAAGAAATTTTAAAATAGCGTATGTTGTATACTTACAAAAATAAAAGCATCCTTTATAATTAGTTGACAGATAAAGTGTACATTTGTATATCTGGGTTTTGGATAGTGATCAAAAATTGTAGGCTAGCCTTACAAAGAAAATGCCAGAAATGCTCCATGATGACATTGGTTTAGTCACTATTTAAAACATTAAAGCCAAGAAAGAAAAATATAAAATCTTACTTAGTGTAATTTTATTTGCTTCATAAAGCACAGTATAGCTTTATCTTCTCTTCACTGTAAAAATCAATGGTAGTGACCTCTTCTATTATAAGCAGTCCTGAGAAAATCCATAATATCGTGGAAGGAGAAAGGCAAGAACAGATTTTAGAAGTCCAAGCATTATAAATCACCCTTTGAGAATGGAAATCGCATGGATGTGACATTTATTCACTTGCAGATGCAATTTGTCTCCAGTTGTTTTTCAAAGCTCTGAATCTCATCAAGGCATGCCATCGTAATTAAAATGTAATCTCTGGTTTGAAATTTAACATCATGGATATAGCAGCGCAGGGCAACTAACCGCTCCAAGCCAGGCCTGCTGCAAAGGAGATCATCAAAATACTTTTTTAGTCTTTTTTTTTTTTTTTTGAGAGAGGCAGCATTGTTTCTGTTAATCTCTATGAATTAACTATTTCTGCTTAGAAGCAGACACAAAGCTACACAAGATCTTTGTTGCAGAAAAAAAACTATTGTGAAGAGAGAAAAATAGGGAAAATCAAAATGACTGTTCATAAGGGCTGGCTACAATATGGTACATCCATATAGAGACCAGATAAGCAGCAGGGGTCATTCTGTTATTTGAGAGATTAAAGAATTGGATCAAAATCTCTTTTCGTGGGGAAAGAGAAGGCCAGCATCTATCCCAAACTCTCCAGGGATTCCTGAGAGTCCACAGCTCCTCCTAGTCCCCGTGTTCCAGTTTCCAGACCCTATAGCAACCACAGCTTTCATTCCTGTCCTGCCTGCTATCACTATTTGTTTGTTTGAGAGAGAGAGAGCCAGTGAGCGTGGGGGGAGGGTCGGGGGGAGAAGGAGAGAAAGGATCCTCAAGCAGACCCCTTGCTGAGTGTGGAACCCAGTGCAGGACTAGATCACAGGACCCCAGGATCATGACCTGAGCCAAAGGCAAATGCTTAACCAACTGAGCCACCCAGGCATCCCTGCCTCTTATCACTCTTATTACTCATCCTTTCCCTGTTTACTGTATGCAGACAGACTACATAGCCCCTTTTCTTTGATTTACCCAAATGGCATTCACACAACCTCTTCTGTGTTGTAGGCTCTAATAGCTATCTGGGGTTATCAGCAAGCAGAGGCCACGGCAAGAGAGAGAGTGAGATATCTTACTGCAACATAATATACCACCGCAGCTAACTAAAAACTAATATCTGACCTCCTGTTCTTAGAAGACCTTGGCCATTTCCCCAAATCTGCCAGTGAGAATACAAATTTCACTTTGGCCTCCATTTCCCATTCTCAATGTTGAGGCCTGACTTTCTCCAAATTCTTTGTGGTTCTTTTCTTGTCTTTTTTTCATTTCATTTTATTTTTTTCATTGTTCTTGTGTATCTTTTTTACAGCATTATTGAGATGTAACTAACAGTTGACATTGTGTGAGTGTAAGGTGTACAAGGTATTGATTTGATACACATATGTATCGCAAAATGGTTACCACCATAGCTAAGCACAGCATCCCATTAGCTAACACCTCCGTCTCATCAGATAATTACCATTTCTTTCTGGGGGTGAGAACATTTAAGTTCTACTCTGTTCGAAACTTTCAAGTATATAATATGGTATTATTGACTACAATCACTATTTTGTACATTAGATCCCTAGGGCTCATTTTCCTTATAATTGGAAGTTTAGGTGCGCCTGGATGACTCAGTTGGTTAAGTGTCCGACTCTCGATTTCAGCTCAGGTTATGATCTCAGGGTTGTGAGATTGAGTCCTTCATTGGCTCTGTGCTGGGCATGGAGCCTGCTTAAAATTCTCTCTCTCCCTCCCTCCCTCTCCCTCTGCCCACCCCCTGCTCTCTCTCTTTCTCTAAAAAAAATAAATAAATTTAAAAAATAACTGGAAGTTTGTATTCTTTGACCAATATCTCCCCATTTCCTCCACCATTCTACTCTGTTTCTATGATTTTAGCTTTTTTAGATTCTATATATAAGTAAATCATACAGTATTTGTCTTTCTCTGTCTGACTTATTTCACTTAGCATCATGCACTCAAGGTCCACCCATATTGTCACAAACGGCAGAATTTCCTGCTTTCTCACAGCTGCATAGTATTCCACTGTGTATATGCCACCACTTCTTTATCCATTTACCCATCGATGGAGACCTAGGTTGCTTCCATGCCTTGGCTATTGTGAATAATATTGTAATGAACATGGAAATGCAGACATCTCTTTGACATCTGGTTTTTATTTCCTTTGTATATACATCCAGAAGTGGAATAGCTGGATCCTATGGTATTTCTATTTCTAATTTGGTGGTGAACCTCCATACTGTTTTCCATAGTGGCTGCACCAACGTACATTCCCATCAACAGTGCACAAGGGCTCCCTTTTCTCCACATCCTCGCTGACACTTGTTATCTCTTGTTTTTTGATGACAGCCATTCTATTAGGTGCAGCAGTGACATCGTGGTTCTGATCTGTATCTCCCTGATTATGAATTATGTTGAGTACTTTCTTATGTACCTGTTGGCCATTTGTATGACTTCTTTGGACAAATATCTATTCAGTTCCTCTGCCCATTTTTTTTTAAAAGATTTTATTTATTTATTTATTTGAGAGAGAGAGAGCAGGAGAGTGGGGAGGGTCTGAGGGAGAAGCAGACTCCCTGCCGAGCAGGGAGCCCGATGCGGGACTCGATCCCGGGACTCCAGGATCATGACCTGAGCCGAAGGCAGTCGCTTAACCAACTGAGCCACCTAGGCGCCCCCTCTGCCCATTTTTTAATCCAACTGGTTTTTTGCTGTTGAGTTTATCAGTTCATTATGTATTCTAGATATTCACCCCATATCAGACACATGATTTGCAAATATCTTCTCCCACTCCACAGGTTTTCATTTTGTTGTGCAGAAGCCTTTTTTTTTTTTTTAAAGATTTTATTTATTTGACAGATAGAGAGTGAGAGAGGGAACACACGCAGGGGGAGTGGGAGAGGGAGAAGCAGGCTTCCCACTGAGCAGGGAGCCCAATGCGAGGCTCGATCCCAGTGGGATCATGACCTGAGCCGAAGGCAGACGCTTAACGACTGAGCCACCCAGGCGCCCCTGTGCAGCAGCATTTTATTTTTTCTCCCACCCCCACCCTGTGCAGAAGCTTTTTAGTTTTATGTGGTCCCAACTGCTATTTTTGCTTTTGTTGCTCCCAAATCTTGTTTGTTTCTTATGCTAAGCAGATTAGACATCTCTGAGTCACTTGCAGCCCATCCTGGCTATGTTCTCTTTTCATAATGAAAATGGCTCATCAAAGCTAAACAAAGATGATGCTATCACCCAAGAGCAGTTCTGCCACAGTTACGAAACTAGCCCTTCCTTTCTCCCTGCTGCATACAACTGTGCAATCACCCAAAAGATGCACCTCTACTACCACGAGAAGTATCTAAGATATAGCTATATTCACTACTATATCTACGTGTGTGTTTATTTCTATTATATATATGTAGAGAGCACAGAGTTTAAAAAGAAATGGTAGAAATAAATATATGAATTGGTTCCATATGGAAACATTTGTTTATGTAATAAAAGAATATCTACGGGCGCCTGGGTGGCTCAGTTGGTTAAGCGACTGCCTTCGGCTCAGGTCATGATCCTGGAGTCCCGGAATCGAGTCCCGCATCGGGCTCCCTGCTTGGCAGGGAGTCTGCTTCTCCCTCTGACCCTCCTCCCTCTCATGCTCTCTGTCTCAAATAAATAAATAAAATCTTTAAAAAAAAAAAAGAATATCTACAAGAATATACACCAATTTGTTGGTTTCTCTCTAGGAGGTGGGATTCAGAGGGAACTTTAAATTTTAACACTTGTGTACTAATTTTTTTTTTACATTCAACATAAATGCCTCTATAATCAGAAAAGCTATTTATTTTGGAAGACAAAAGACTGACGCCAACAAAAATGGGCTCAAGTCGCTGCTAAAAGGATTTAACTTACACACAAGAGTTTCTCAATAGTAGACCGCTCAATATTCATGAAATCTCTCCCACAATAGTCCCCAGTAAATGCCAAAAAATTTTTGAGTTCATAAAAAGCAAGGAAGAGAACTGTACAGATTTCAAAGAGCTCAGAGCCAATGAATGTCATGTTATGAACAAAGACCAAGAGAGAAGAAGCTCAGAGGGATGGGGAGAGATGGATGGTATTTAAGAACAAAATCCTGACTGAACAAGAGAAATCTGTCCTGATGAGGAAGGAAAAGCAAAACAGGAAAATAAATGAATAGGCTTCATTGGGCCTTCCAGATGAGATAGGGTCAAAAAAATCAAAAACAGAAAGGAGAAGCACATCTCCAAGAATGACCACAAAAAAGGTAACATTCACCCATTCATTCATTCATGAAGTCCCCGCTATGTGCCAGGCACTGTCCTGGGTGCCCAGGTCTGGCAATGAACAAGAAAGTCAAGGGCCCTGTTCTCTTGGAGTTTAGGCAGGTGTGCCGATGGTAAACAAGGAAGCAGGGCAACAAACAAGATAATTTCAGATACTAGTATTGTGAAGACATTAAAACCAGATGAAGTGATAATAATTGGTGTGGAGGTACTTTTAACAGGGTGCCCAGAGGATAAGGTTTAATGCAACTCCAAAATGGTCTAAGGAAATAGCAGTCTCCCAGGCATGAACAATGACAAATGCAAAGTCCCCGTGTGAAGAATGAGGCTGTCATGTTTTAGGAATATAAACACGAGGGTGGCTGGGGTCCAGACAGCCCTGGAAGGGTGTGCGGAACAAGGTCCACATGGTAAGCCCCAGCAAGGATCCGGGATTTCATAGAGGGGAAAGTTATACAGGGGAAAGTTACAAGAGAGGTTTTAGGCAGGGGAGTGTCATGAATTTATAGGTTTTCTAAAAATGCTTCCAGGTTCTCTCTGGATGATTGGCAGGTGGAGAGAAGAAGCAAGAATGGAAACAGGGAGAGTAATTAGGAAGTATTTTAGCAGTCCAGATGAGAGATGACAGAGCCTCGGGCTCAGGGTTAGCAACAGAATCAGAGAAGTGCCAGATCTGGAATGGATCCTGAATAATTTGAATGAGAATGTGAAGAAAAGAGAGAAATCAAAGACAATGCCTAGATTTCAGCTGGAGCAACCCTCATTGCCACTTTGGAGCTGCTGAGGACTGGAGAAGCAACAGACTGGTGGGGAGTAAATTCAAGGGTTCTTTTTTAACCAGGTTGAGTTTGAGATGCCTATGTAACAGCCAAGTAGACAAGTCCAATTGGCACCTGGATAGACAAGTCTGGAACTCATCGGTGAGTCTGAAGAAATAGATTCACTTTGGGGAGTCACCATCAAACAGGTGGTATTTAACACTATGAGACTGGGCAAGGTCATCTGGAAAGAGGGTCGAGAAGAGAAATGTAGGAGACTGGGTCTTGGGGGACATAAAACTCAGAATTGAGAAGAAGAGGAAGCACAAAGGGGTTTGGGTGGAAACCACTACTGAAGTAAAAGAGAAAACAGGAGGGGATGGTTCTTCAAAAGCCAAGAGAAGAGAGTGTTTCAAGACAGAAGAAACACCGCGTTGCCAACTATGCCAAAAGCTACTGAGAAATTGGATGACAGAAGCAGAGAAGGAATCACCAGATCTCAGTGGCTGGTGACATGATACGAGCCTTTTTAGTGGAATGATCAGGACAGAAGGCCAGTTCGTAAGCCTAGGAGAAAATGGGTGAGTGGGGCGCCTGGGTGGCTCAGTTGGTTAAGCGACTGCCTTCGGCTCAGGTCATGATCCTGGAGTCCCGGGATCGAGTCCCGCATCGGGCTCCCCACTCAGCGGGGAGTCTGCTTCTCCCTCTGACCCTCCCCTCTCTCATGCTCTCTGTCTCTATCTCATTCTCTCTCTCAAATAAATAAATAAAATCTTTAAAAAAAAGAAAATGGGTGAGTGAAAGTGAAGGTAGCCACCAGAACAACTCTTAAAATAAAACAGAGCAGAAAGTTGGGCCACTAACTTGAGGGAGCTCGGAATGGGATACGGGGTCAGTGGAGGGTTTGTTTTTAAGATGGGAGATGCCAGAATAAATATTTTTAGAAGACCAAGCAGAACCAGATTAGGAATTTTACTTCTATGTTATTTTTCATATCATTCCTTAGGAACCAAGTAGGTCAGCATCAACAGGACAGCAAATCAGAATATGACTGACTTTCTCTTCCATTAGAGACCAACAAAGTGTTAAATTAAACTATTAATTTATCCAGAGGTAAAAGAGATTGAAGACATCAACTTGGTTCCATGAGAATAAGCTATTTCACATCATACTTATGGATCAAGACACTATCTACCTATCTATTTCTATTTATTTATGTAATCTCTACACTCAATGTGGGGTTTGAACTCAAGACCTGCAATCAAGAGTTGCATACTCTGCCGACTGAGCCAGCCAGGCACCCCTGGATCAAGACGCTTCTTGAGCTTTTACACTCACTACTGCAATAGCCTCCTAGCTGGTCTGCCTCATCTGTCTCTCATTCCACTATTCCATCCTCCACTCCAAAATCTAAAAACAAGTTCAGTTATTTCACTTTCCCTGATCAATGCCTCTAAATAGCAACCTTCTTAAGAATATCCACCCCCTTTAGTAAGGCTTATAAAGCCCCATAAAATCTGTCCCCAGCCTTTCCTCCCAGTCTCATCTCAGACCATGCAATTTGCAAAACTCTAATCACAGCAACCCTGGCCGCACTGGGCACCTCCGCATTCTCTTGTCCTGCTAGGGCTTGGCACACCCTCAATCCTCTATCTAGAATGTCTATTCAATCTGTACCCAACTCATCGGCCTGGAAAACCCCTAGTGCGTCTTTAATACCCATTCAAATGTCCCACGGAATATACACTTACTCAGGGTCCTTCCAGAAGATAGAGCTATGAAACACAGCTAGACATTAGAGGGAACAACTTCACTTCAATGTAAAATAGATTTAGGAATAGGTCAGTTGTCTGAAACAAAAGGGGAACATTGTCAGGTGATACTTTCCTTGTAAGTGGGAAGTGTAGAAATAGGAGGAAGATGACTTGCCAGGTGAAATCTCCTTGGGATAAAATCCATCCACATCCATTGTTCAATACAGACTCTTTAATACTTAGTTGTCTATCATTGCTAGGAAGGGCCAAAGAGCTGTCTCTACAAGTTTCTACTGTTCCTACTTTGCCCTCCAGAGCAATTCATAATGTGTCTATTTCTTTTTTGTACAAACATGGCAGCTTTTCAAATAACTGTAGGCACTTACACTAGACCTCCTCCCATTCTCCCAAATTTTCTCTTCTATAACTTATAGATGTTGCTAATTCCTGGCAGTACAGCATCCAGAATATAAAAACATCATTATACCTCTTGAGTAGGCAATCTTATCTTATTTGATTTTGTACCAGAGCACCCAGCCAAGTTCATGACATATGGTAACATTCCAGTGCATGCATTAATGTTGGATCTGCAACATTTCAAATACCCATATCACTCGACCACAAGAAATCATGGCTTCTGACACACTGCCCAGAACTAAGGCAACTAAGAAAGCATCTCTGCAGGACCAGCTGTCATGCAGTCAGATGTGAAGTGCTCAGTCAGACACAGAGTCCAACATCAGTGATCACACCACTCAAGGCCACCTCTTCTCTGGCGTCCTGCATCAGCTCCTCCCCAAAGCCCCACCTGCCATCCAGCTTCTTCTAAGGCTCTCAGAGCCAGGCCAGCTCTGCACTTGGCCTGGCCTGTTGGCTCAGGCTCCCAGGCAACCATTAGTGGGGCAGATGCCTAAGCATCCAAAGGGTGGAAATGAACTTAAAAAAAAGAAGAGGGGCGCCTGGGTGGTTCAGTTGGTTAAGTGTCTGACTTCGGCTCAGGTCATGAGCTCAGGGTCCTGGGATGGAGCCCCGTGTTGAGGGGCTCAGGATCCTGGGATTGAGCGCCCAGCTCAGTGGGGAGTCTGCTTGTCCCTCTCCCTCTGCCTCTGACCCTCTCCCTGCTTGTGCTCTGTCTCTCTCTCAAATAAAAAATCTTAAAAAAAAAAAAAAAAGAGAAAAAGTAGAAAGAAGAGATTTATCTCTTTCAGCGTATCCCAAACTAGCAGCTCACAGGGTTCTTGTCCATCTCAATACATACCTAGAGTTAAAAATAGGATGTAGTTTTGAATGTGACCTTTTCAGAAGAATTTTGAGCAAAATTCTATCATTAACAAATAGAAGGCAGCAAAGAAAAGGGGGAAGACTGGAGTCACTCTGTGATGAATGTTCTGATTATTTCTGGAAATACTTCTGGGTAGCTAGCCTAGTCCAGTGCTGACTAGTAGAGAGGGTATAAGCTATATATGTAATTTTAAATTTTCTAGTAGGCTTATCAAAGAAAGTAAAATAAGCAGGTGAAATTAATTCTAGTGTTAGATTTTATTTAACTCAATATATCCAAAATATTATCATTTCAACATGTAACCAATATAGAAAATTACTGAGATATTTTAAGTTCTTTTTTTTTCAAATGAAGTCGTTGCAATCTACTATGTTTTGACATTTACGGCACATTTCAACTCAGACTAGCCCCATTGCAAGTGCTCAATTGTCACATCGGGCTACTGATTACTGCACTGGATGGTAAAGGTCTAGGCTATAAATAAATCCTTTTAAGATACAAGTCAACTTTAGGTTCAAAATACTTGTAAACTCTATTATTAGGAACAGACTTTTATTAAAAAATAATTACAAACACAGCATTTGGTGAAAAATGCAAAGCTATACAAAGTGGTATGTATTGAAAAACAAGGACTTTTTAAAAATTAAGCATCTCTCACAAGGTGGATGCTTTCTGAAGCCCTCAGACTCATTTTTCAAAGTCAAAAATAAATTATGTAATCAATCCCGTGTCACAAACCCAAATCCTCCAACAAATACTTCGGAGTTCACGCAGCCCGGGACATTCTTTTTATAGATGAAAAAGAATCCCTGCCAACCTTTGCACCCAGCAACCGACTTCTGTCTGGCATGACAGACGGTCAAGTGTTGATTAGCTGACACGGATACACTGTTCCAGGCAACCGTGCACTGAGTCATAGCTGCCGAGTGGGACCCCAAATGAAACCTTACATAATAAACCAGAACAGGATCATAGATGCATGGCAGGAATGGAACACAGATCAAAAAGTCCTCCAAAATATACACAACAAAACCTTCTCAGAACCATCCCCCCCGAGTAACAAAAAGAGACTAACGTCTGAATGTGAAAACCAAATGCAGAAGGGCAACCAATAAGAACATCTGAAAAGTAATCCTATATTCCTCAGAATCATCACCCTCAGGAACAAAACGCTCCAGCTCAGTGCTGTAATTTCCAACCTCACTCTAGCAAAGAAAGAAAGTAATGAGCCGGCAAATACAACAGCCAAGCTAGAGACGCAATGGGAGCCAGACTACGGAAAATCCTGAAATAAGTGGTACATAGTTTAAGAGACAAAGGTAAAACCCCAGGCAGATGGGGAATTAGGAAGACAAATCAGTAATTGGTAAAATGCAACCAAAACAAAGCTACAATCAAAACTCAAATTCCAAAAAAAATTTAAATTAAATCACAAGACTAAGCTAAAGCAAACGCTGGCCTTTTTTTTTATTATTATGTTATGTTAATCACCATACATTACATCATTAGTTTTTGATGTAGTGTTCCATGATTCATTGTCTGCATATAACACCCAGTGCTCCATTCAATACGTGCCCTCTTTAATACCCATCACCAGGCTAACCCATCCCCCCACCCCCCTCTGGCGTTTTAGATAGGGATTTGAAGTCTTAGTCCTGGTAATCACAGGAAAACAAATTAAGACCACTTCCTTCATTGAATATGTAACCTA
Organism: Mirounga angustirostris; assembly: GCF_029215605.1. Taxonomy (NCBI): domain Eukaryota; kingdom Metazoa; phylum Chordata; class Mammalia; order Carnivora; family Phocidae; genus Mirounga; species Mirounga angustirostris. The sequence goes on along the minus strand of NW_026991710.1, from coordinate 31,404,397 downwards.
ATCCAGAGAGGCTGGGTGAGGGAGCTCTAAAACCTAGGGGTTACTGAGAAGGCCAATGTCCTCACAGAATACACTGGTTCTTCACTGGAAATTTTAAAGGGAAATATTTATTGCTCTGAAGTTAAGTCTACAAATAGTTAAGTACTCTTAAAATTTGTGGTAAGGACTCTGAGAAACAAACTGAGAGTTCTAGAGGGGAGGGGGGTGGAGGGATGGGTGAACCTGGTGATGGGTATTAAAGAGGGCACGTACTGCATGGAGCACTGGGTGTTATACGCAAACAATGAATCATGGACTCACAATAATAACATAATAAAATTAAATTAAAAAAAAAAATTTGTGGTAAGGGAGCCCACCAGGTTCAGTTCCAGATATGTGTCACATTCAAGAAATGCAGTTTAGATGCCAAAAATCATCGAAAAGGAAACCCATTCCCTCAAAGGACACTGACCACCTCTCAAATGCATCTTCCTCAGCAATATTTAATAAAGTACTCTTCTATATGCAGACTTCTTTCTAGAGGTCTACCTCTACTGTAAGTTTATGCAGTTACTCTACCCCTGACCCTGGGCTCCTTTCCCACACTTTCCCCCCTCCTCTTCGTCAGGAAACTTTTAGCACTTTATTATGGAGATCAACTTAGCCACTCTCCCAGTAAGAAATGACGCTTCCTCTTTGGAAGAGTGAAGAATAAGGCTATTAAGATGGACATTAAAGAGGGAACCTGATGTAATGAGCACTGGGTATTACATAAGACTGATGAATCACTGAGCTCTACCTCTGAAACCGAGAATACATTATATGTTAATTAACTGAATTTAAATTAAAAAAAAGAAATTTTTAAAAAAACAACAAAAAAAGATGTGTTAGTGTATTTATAAGCTTTGCTAGTCTGCTAGCACACTTGTATATGACAGTTTTTTGCCACTCAGTTTTTTCTATGAATAGAAGTTATTACTTTGGTGAAAAATTATAATTAATACGGATGGGTGAAATTATACCAGGAACAATAATGACAAATATAACTATTTGTTTAAGAAAGGAGTTTAAAATTTTTACTGTAAATTATTGTATTCACATAAGTATCACATTAATGCTTTTTCTCTGTTAAAATGTTAAATTTGGGGCGCCTGGGTGGCTCAGTCGTTAGGCATCTGCCTTCAGCTCAGATCATGATCCCAGGGTCCTGGGATCGAGCTCCGCATCAGGCTCCCTGCTTGGCAGGAGGCCTACTTCTCCCTCTCCCACTCCCCCTGCTTGTGTTCCCTCTGTCGCTGTGTCTCTCTGTCAAATAAATAAATAAAATCTTTAAAAAAATAATAATAACTAAAATAAAATAAAATGTTAAATTTGTTTTAGAGTCAACAAAGGCTAGTAAAAAGTCATTATCTTCTATATAGTGTGTCCATTATCAGAGGTTTTATATCTTTTCAGCATAATTGGCTGTTTTTTGACTTTATCATGTCCTTAGCTGTTAAAGAAAACTTTTTCTTCCTCGTGAATGTGCTGTTTCCTTAAAATCATGTTGTCCTCTGGGTTTATCTTAAAATATTTTATTGTCCCTTTGGTTACATAGGCAACAGAATATTGTTTTTCTGTCAACCATAGTCAGTATTAATCCAGTTACAAATCTTTGAATACTCCTGATTTTTGACTTTCAAATTTAGAAAATATAAAATTTTTAATTTAAAAAATTTTTATTTTTTTTTAAAGATTTTATTTATTTATTTGACAGAGAGAGTGAGAGAGCACAAGCAGGGGGAACAGTAGAGGGAGAGGAAGAAGCAGGCTCCCCGCCAAGCAGGGACCCTGATGCGGGGCTCGATCCCAGGACCCTGAGATCATGACCTGAGCCTAAGGCAGACGCTTAATCATCTGAGCCACCCAGGCACCCCTAAAAAAATTTTTAAATAAAACATTTAAATTTAGAAAATATAAAATAAAAATTTCACAATATTAAAAAAAAAGATTCTAGCAAATACCAGATTCTCTGATGGAGAAAGGGAAGCCCACAAGCACTCCCACATTAATGACGTCTGTCCCACCACAATTATGAAATATCCACACTGTGCCCAGACTGGACACAGCATCTGGAAGATCAGAATCTGAAGAGAGTCAAAACCAGTGTTTGAAAAGCCAGGACATATTTCAAGTAGAAAAGGAAGATCAGTTAAAAAACAATGAGCACTTAGTAAAACTGCTCTCATGTACCCAATCTCTGACTTACCCTGAGGTCCTGCACCTACTGTTCCCTCCCTGCTCACCAACCTACACTTCTCCATTTACTACCATCTTAATAATACCCTCCACTCCCCTTTCAAAATCTATTGTTTCTTCCTATTGACACAAAACAGCAACAGACAACGTCAGAAGCCCCAGCACTTACACCACCTGCAACTCAGTGATGGAAACTCCCTTTCAAGGAAGCAGAGTTTTTTCCTCGGTAAATAAAGAAAAGGATAGAATCAGAAATATTCTTATGAATGATCTCAAGTAAAACTCAAGTGAGTGGCAAATCTGATGTTCTTCTGAGTACAGATTTTCATAGAATAGACAAAGCTGAAGAACTAACTGGAGGAGGAAAAAACTAGACTATTTTTCAAGGGCTGAGTCTGGGCAGAACTCCTGATTTCTTTGTGATATGATGGGGGAAAGATCTGGTCAGGGTCACTCATGAAACCATCTGTTTTCCAGGATGGATGTCTTCACTTCCTACCATGGACCCAAACTCAAAACTACACTTCAACCCAGAACCTTATCCCACTGTGTTCACATGTGTTCTGAGGGATGTTCTTGGATGTTATGAGAAAACTGTAATCTATGGCCCAATAAATTTGGGGATTTCATGGACTAGTGTACAACTCAAGAGTGAAATAGAAAAGACAGCTTCTCTAAAACCGTGGTTCTCAGAGTGCGGACTATATAACTCTGTGAACCAATATCTTCCGAATAATCAATGCATGATGTTACACAGTCATACGTGCTTAAAAGATTCTTAAAAATGCATGACAGATCAGTGGATTTTATTTATTTTTTATTTTCTTCTTAAAAGACTTTATTCATTTATTTGACAGAGAGAGACAGGGAGAGAGGAAACACAAGCAGGGGGAGCAGGAGAGGGAGAAGCAGGCCTCCTGCTGAGCAGGGAGCCAGATGTGGGGCTAGACCTCAGGACTCCAGGATCATGACCTGAGCCAAAGGCAGATGCTTAACAACTGAGCCATCCAGGTACCCCAGATCAATGGATTTTAATATAACAAAGTGCAAGAGCGTTTTGATACAATTTCAAATTTCATATTGCAACAAGCCTTTAAGCAACTACCACTTGTCAAGTTTTGGTATAGTAGTAAAAAAATATCCACAATTTTCTAAAAAGGCTATAAAATGTTTCTCCATTTTCCTACCACATAGCTGTGTGAGGACAAGTTTTCTTCATATACTCAACCAAAATAACATGACAGAATGAATGAAGAAGCAGTGGAGAATCCAGTAGTAGTTGTCTATTAATCCAGATAAAAAAAGATGTGAAAAAACAAGCAAACAAAAAACCAAGAAGTAAAACTATGTCACTCTTATCATTAAATATTTTTGGAAAATATATAGTTATTTTTCACAAAAATATTCCTTATGCTAACACATAAGGGGCATATTACTTTTGTTTTTTAACAAATGAAGAAATTAGTACCTTCATAATTTCTGTTTTAATTTCTAGTACAGTAATTATTAATAAATATAACCCACCTCCATGCTCTTTGGGATCCTCAATAATTTTTAAGACTAAAAAGGGATCCTCACGTCAAAAAGTTGGAGATGCTGACCTAATGCATTTTGATCGTGGAAGCCTTTCTCTATGGAACACCTTGAATGTATTCTATGGAACATACAATGGGAAACACAGTCTCATCTTGGGTTCTAAAAATTATTCCTCTATATGCCTCTTCTCCCTAGACATTTTCAGCAAGTTAATTTATATACTATTTAAGGGTTTCCTCTCAAGTAGTAGTTTTGTGCTTCTAACCCTGGCAGTAAATGCATATATCTCCTCTGGCAAGCACCACCGAAAGTGACCTCATCTATTTAGGAGAGGCCTTAATCTGGAGAATGATTTCACTGAGCAAATGTTTCAAATAATCACGAGAAATGATGACATAGGTTAACATGCTCCATCAGCAGATAATCTGCTACCATGAGATATGGTGCCAGAGATGTCCCAAGAACATCAAAGCTATGATGCCCGATGGAGAATCGGGGCCAATTTGGTTTACCATGCAGTTTCCAACAAAACTGAATCACTGATTGAGGTAACTCTGCTACAGATTACTCTTTTAAACAAGGAGCAGGATGACAGCAATGTATTACTCCGAGTACTGGCAATTTGTGCTTGGAAGAATTGTATGCAAGCCAAAAATAACTCAAGACCTAATTCATATTTCTACCATGGCTTTTCAGAACACAGAGTAAGGCCAGTTGTCTACTTTCAGCAACACTGGGAGCTCCAGTTACAGAATTTAGTTATAAATCTCTTTTTCCTGTTAGGCATCTGGATGACTGGCCAGGAGCCTGTTCTCAGACGGCTGTAAAAAATTTTGGGAAAGAGTCAAAAGTGTAAAGTGCTGGACAACTATTCCACACAAAGACTCTCCCCAAGGAAATTCAGTCCTTATATAGAGCAGGCCTGGAGTACAGGCTGTTCAGTCCTTTCATTTACATTCTGGAATTTGCCCAAATAAGAGTAACCATTAAGTTTATTTATGCAGTTTTTAAAGTATCTAGTTTATAAAAATGTTGCTCAAGGATGACCAGGATCTTGGGAGCTGAAGACACTCATCTTGGCCTCCTTTTTCCTGTTACCTTAGACTTAAAGTGAAATTAGCATTTCCTCTGCTTCCAGTAAAACTTCCTTTAATGAAGATTTTTTTATGGCTGTCAGTGCTTCCTAAGGTGTCGTTCTAGCTCATTTGGTCCCCCTGGCAACATTATGAGATAGACATGCTAATTATCCCCATTTTACAGATGAGACAATAGGCTCAGAGTTGCGTGAGGCCACCAGTTTATAAGCGGCAGACTGGACTGGAATTTGGTCCCTCAGAACCTCTGTACTGGGATGCTGTCCCGTCTATTTGAGATGCATGGATAATAACATTAAATGATTTATGACTAAGGAGATACCCAGTTCTGTGGGTAAAGTAGTGGTTGTAAGCTTCATTGAAGAAAACCTTCCTTAGAGCCAGTGTGTTAGGCTCCGTTCTCTGTCTTCCAGTCATGACCTGGACACGGTCCACGGGCGATCTACCTACCACTGCCTCTGCCTTCCTTCTAGCCTGTACTGATATCCTCTTGCACGGCATCTGAAGCAGCACTCACTGAATGAATGAGCCCAAGAACCACTTTTGCTTAAAAGGAAATCTCTAAGAACCTACTTAGGTCACCAAGAGCATGAATTTCTAAATGAAGTTCTTGCACCCTGGAGGGTGTGCAGAACAAACAAACAAAAAACCAACAAAACAGTGCGGTACAGAGAGAAAAACATTAGCATTTCTATTTCCATTTACTGACATTTACCACATGATTGGCACTGGCCTCCTCACTCAGTGCATGGCAGACAGCCACAGAGGGATGCTAGGCCTGGCAGGGGCATTCCTCAGCCCATGGGGTTAGCCAGCAGTGGAGGCTATATCAAAGTTCACATGGGCCCAGTTGAGAACGTGACCGTAGGGATTATGTTTTCAATTTTACCTAAACTGAGCCTCACAAAATGGACAAGTGACTTTAAACAGGTCCTGCACAGAACCGCAAAACAAGGTAACAACAATGCAAGCACCAATACCCAGGAAAGTCATAGAGCTGACTATACTTTTACCATTTCTCATATGATACTTTTCTCAGCCACATCATGAGATATAACAATAACGAGTTAATCAGATCTGACACAAAGTTGGCATCCACACACACAAAACCTGCAAGTATCAAAACTTGGATTCATATCCACCATTCTTATCAACAGTCTTCGCCTAAGTGACCGTGATACCTTGGGAAATTGGCTAATAGTATTCATACGTAACTTCTAAATACATATATATTTTTTAACAGGGTCAAAGATGTGGAGCTCACTGATGTAGGTAGGACTCTACTACCCAAACTGCAATCTGCAAAGGAACAGCATCAGCCTCACCCTGGCAGCTTGTTAGAAATGTAGTCTTAGGGTCCGTCCCAGACCTCCTGGACCCAAATTTGTATTTTAACAAGATCTCCAGGTGATTCATGTGCACATTTCTGTTCGAGAAGCACTGCTTTAGAACACACACCTTAAATGATCTGAACCCTAACAGTTCAGCTCTTATTTACAAGTTGAGGCAGATTTCTCTGTTGAATTTTTGAACTCATAAAATTATAATTCCTAATAGCTGTTGTCAAATGTTCTTCAAAACTATAAAAAAAACCAAAACTATCCCCATAAACCAAAAAACCCAGCGAAATAATCTATGTATGACCACAGCATCCTCTTATTCATCCCAGTATCCATAAAGTCAATGTCCTGACCCCCAGTGCAATGAAAGCCATCCCGCTACACCTCCATCGCTTTCATCCCCACTTCCACTTACTTTTGTTTGATCGTCGGCTTTGAACACATAGCAGATACTCTGCTGACTGGCTGCATTGTCCTTAATCAGACAAGCAAAGTAACTTGGATCGTGACTGTTGTGAATCAGTTTGTGAGCATGCTGGGGCTTACACTCGAAGATGCTGGAACATATCAGCGGATCCCACTGTTGACTCTTCCCCGGCTCGGAGTCACATCTCAGTCCAGAGGGGGAAACACAAAGCCGGACTTGCCTGGCACCAGGCTCCTTTTTGGAGGACTGCCCACTGAGCCTGCGCACCTCCGCCACGGCCCAGGGCAGCATCGGCATGGTGGTCAGAGAGTGCACACGCAAGGAGCCCACCAGCTGCAGGCTGAAGTCCACGGAGGCCTCGTGAGGAAACAGATGCTTCCTCGCTGTGAATGTTATTGGTTCCATCTTGGGAAAGGTCTGGAAACTCAGCAAAACGTTGCCACTGTTTTCTGTTTTAGAACGAGTAATCTATTTTATGTGTTTCTGAGGCAGAATCCTGGGGGAGAAAAACAAAGGCATGAGAATTTAATGAAATCACAGCAATAGCTACTTTTGAAGAGTTACTATTTCAGAGGAACTTTTATAAAAGCCTGAAACCCAAACATGGGAAGAAACGGATCTTCGTTCAAGCAAGATGCCTGGCCTAGAAAGAGCCTTCTTGAACCTGTGCTTCAGATAAAACCCGAAAATGCCATAACTGTCACATTCACTACAGGTTACAAAGATCTCACCGGGAAACTCCTGTGAAACATCTGTAAGCCTTGTAGAGCCATCAGAAGCAGGCAGGACAGAAAACAGTATCGTCCTGCTCAGATACCTTTAAATCCTGTTCTATTAACACATATTTCAAGGAATTTTTTTTTAAGTAATCTCTATGCCCAGTGTGGGGCTTGAACTCATGACCCCGATATCAAGAGTTGCATGCTCTATGGACTGAGCCAGCCAGGTATCCCTTAAGGAATTTTTTTAAAGATACTCAAATTCAGCAGTGGTGATTCTCCCTCCAAAAAGTAATCTTGAGAGAAAAGCAGCTATCTATCCATTATCATAGTCCACTGAACCAGACCAGTTTTCAACAACTGACCTTTTCAATTATGATACTACTTAAGTTTTAAAAGCCTCTCCCTGACATAGTCCAGAGGTGCTGAACATGAATTCAAATTTCATTACCATGTAATTGGTGCCAGTTATGCTCCAAATATCACCATAAATATTGTTTCATTCAATTCATGTATTATAAGCCGTCACGCCCACACATTGCCTCTCCTCATCAATAGATGATGCTGCTTCCGGTCGACCAAACTCTCTCACCTGCCTTCCCCCTCTATGGGTGATTTTCAACAACCACATCTGATGCATCCTAACGCCTTCCTGTTCCACTGGGGACGAAACCCTTCTGTGCAGAGCTGACCTGTGTACAGGATCTCAAGCCTCGTCCTTCCCCAGCTGCTCACCGGATCTTCCTTCTGTCATGTACTCCCTGAGCACCTACCTATACACTGCATCTGTCTGATTCACCATTGTGTCCCCAGTGCCTGGCAGCGTCTGACTCACAACAGAGGCTCAATAACATTGTAAACAAATGAATGAAGTCTCTCCCATCTGAAAAAAAAAAAAAAAGACTTTTTCCCTTGACCTCAACCCTCCCGAGCCACAACTCTTCCTTCCCCACACAACTTTCTTCTACACTTACTGGCTCACTTCCTACTGCCCATCAACAATCTCGATTGTGACCAGATGCACTGCCTATGCATTGAACTTGCTCCCATGAAGGTCATCCACATCTTCTGGCTGTGAAACCCACAGGGGGCTTTTTAGTCCTTAACTGCCTTGTCCTTTCTGATGCATTTCTCAATGGTGACCACTCCCTCCTGCTTGAAAATCTTCTGTTTCTCCTCTTACCTTGCTGGTTGCTTCTTTTCAGGTTCTTGGATGGCTTTCCCCGCTGTTTAACTCCATCCCTTCTCCTCATTCCACCTGCTTTCTTTGGACAGTCTCACCTAATGGCTTGGGCGTCCACAACCACATTCAAAGAGTCCTGCTGGGGCTGCTAGCAGCTTTCTGCACTCCGGGCATATTGCAAGATCTTCATCTCCAACCCCAGCCTCGGTTACAGATTCCTAGTATTGCCATCGTCGGGACCTAGGTCACTGAGCTTGAGTTGTTTGTCACAGGTGGGCGTGGGAGGGTCGGCTCCTGATTCTCGACCCATCCTCTTGAGTGCTGCCCGAGAATGGCAGCGACCACATAGACCCTGATGATTCCCATGCGAATGTCTCCCACTGAACCTCCTTCCTGAGATCCAGATCAGGGCAGACCATTCAATATTTCTATCTGGATAGCCTAGAGCTACCTCAGCCTCAATGCAGTCATTTTTAAAGATTTATTACTTATTTTAGAGAGAGAGTGTGTGTGCGTGCAAGCAGGGGGAGGGGCTCAGGGAGAGGGAGAGAAGCAGACTCCCCACTGAGCCTGGAGCCCCACACAAGGCTTGATCCCACAACCCCGAGATCATGACCCGAGCCGAAATCAAGAGTCAGATGCTTAACGTGCTGAGCCACCCAGGCGCCCCTCAGTTTAGTTATTTTAAACTAACTCAGTCTCACCTCCCCCCTTCCCAGAACTTCTCTTGCTGCCCATAGCATTAAATAGTAAATAGCATTACTAGTTTATTGGCCAAGCCAAAGGCCAAGGAGTCATTGCTACAGACTGAATGTTGAACTCCTAATTCCCAATGTGATAGTATTTGGAGGTTGGGCCTTTGGGAGGTGATTAGGTCATGAGACTGAAACCCTTATGAATGGGATTAGTGCCCTCATAAAGAGACCCGGGGTACTCCCTTGCCCCCTCCCACCATGTGAGGAAATAAGAGACAAGACGGCTGTGTATGAACTGGGAATATATTCAATATTCAAATTCTAAACATTTTCTGAAATAGAACTGAAGTCTATTCCTTTAACTCTATATTTTTCTATATCATACAGATGCATAAATGATAAGAGTGAATTTTTATAATAGGATTTGAACACAGTTCAGAGCTAGTTTTTAATTTTAAACGTTCAAAAGTTCAGAAATAAACCCACACTTTCAAGCTCCAACATAGTTCGTGGAAACGTAGTCCCTGTCTCTTCTCCTTTAAAGTACAACCTCTCTTGATGATAAAAACAGACTTGAAGTTCATATAACCCCATAAATAATGGTCTCTCCCTCTCTCTCTCTTCATTTTTCTCTCTTTCACCTGGTGAGAGTGGCATTAAATGTCTGGCTCAACTTCCACTCCTGTAACTGAATCTGTTTCAAGTTCTAACTGTTGACAGCTGCTAATCCCAAGATATGTTTAAAGAAGTACTAGAATTATTACAAAGGGGAGACCTGAGCTCTACCAATTGGTGTAGACGAGGCAATTACTAATATGGTGGCAACAACAGACAGAATTATTTTTAGTTTTCTTGTAAGGCGATACATACATAGTGCAAAAAAATTACACAATTTAGAATTTCAAACATTTAGTATATAGTCATCAAATTAGTTCTGCCGTGTCATTGACAAAACTAATTAAATGCCTAGAGTTTTCATTTTTGAACCAGCCATGGCACATTCTTAGTTTCTCTGTAAAAAGTAGATTGGTCCGTAACACTGTTTGTAAACTATCAAATAAGTTCTACGCCAGGGAGTGTCTGGCCGGCTCAGTCAGATGAGCATGTAACCCTTGATCTCAGGGTGATGAGTTCGAGCCCCAAGTTCGGTGTAGAGATTACTTAAATAAGTAAAAATTAAAGAAAAAAAGTTCTACCCCAAAGATAGCATAATTATTTGTCATCAATTCAGATTCTGCTGATGTAAGATTCATGGTAACTTAGACTAGGTGAGTCACTGTCTGTACTACTTTTCAATAAAAAGTTCTGTGAAACAGAGGATCTAGTCAAATAATACTAATATACCATTAGATTATTTTTTAAGCCATCTCAGTCCACATCACTGGCATGCAACCTCTGACCATCCGTCCCGAGTAGAACTACCAATTCTAAGAGGGCTCTTGTGCTCCTACCCTCAGTAAGAAATGCCGCGATCTGTTTACCCAGGAACTTCTAGTTATGTTCTTGTTGGTAGAATCATCGGTATACAAACTCTATCCCTCACAGAGACCATCTGTATGCTACACAATTCCCACCGACCACAGTCCATAAACATGGTAGGCATCCCAAACACAAAGATACTCTTATTAGAACAGTTGCAATCATCTCTTTAGTGAGTCCTTCTATATCAAATATCCCTGAAAGCATGCACTTAGAATTATAAAATCTGAATGTCAGAAATGTCCTTTTAAGCTCTTTAGAAATTTCCCTTATATTTGAAGGGCACCTGACTGGCTCAGTGAGTTAAGGGTCTGCCTTCGGCTCAGGTCATGATCCCAGGGTCCTGGGATCGAGCCCCGCATCGGGCTCCCTGCTCAGTGGGGAGCCTGCTTCTAGCTCTCCTTCTGCCGCTCCTCCTGCTTGTGCTCTCTCTCTCTCTGTCAGGTAAATAAATAAAATCCCTAAAAAAAATTTTTTTCCCTTATATTTGAAATGAGGCAATGTGGTTCTGGAGAAGTTAAGTGGTTTGTCCAAGTTGGGTGACAGAATTAGGACAATCCGATCCCTGACTGCCATCCAAGTGCAGCAGAGAACCTCAGTTTCCTGATAAAAACATTTTCAAGGGTCAAGTTGAGAAAGCGAGTCACTTAACTTCTCCAAATCTCAAGTTTATTCTTAGAAGAGAACGGAATAAGATGATCCTCAAGTTGTCCTCTATCTCTAAAATCGGGTAAATCTAATTTTCATAATGTATAATACCAAATGTCCCCGACGTTGTGTGGGTATATAAAGCTGCTCTCATCTTCTTGTCAAGAATACAAATGTGGGGGAGGTACAAGAAGAAAGAATGGGGTTTATTGATCAGGAAACGAGAGAAGAGATGGCAGGAGTTAGCAAGCTGCCGTTGGGAACCCCCTCTCTTCCCAGCCTGCCTCCATGCTGTCCCAGCAAACCATGGGGAATAGGAGGGGGACTTTCCAGAAGCTAGCGATAAACACCAACAGCCACAGCACATTCAGCCGTCACCTTCTCAGAGTGCTGGTGGGAGGGGAGGAGGAAATAAAAGAGGGATAGACAGGAGAGGTGTTGAAGCTTCTAGCTCCAAGCCAGGTTAGGAACCAGCCAAGACTGATCAGCTGTCGGGGACCTCCCCCCTGCTCCCCGGGATGAGCCGGGAGTCCCCAGAGAGCTATTCACTTCCCCTTACAAATCAGTGGTTTCATTTTTCTGCTCTTTACTCCAGAGAGAGGGGGCATGCAGCTGAACAGAATTATTCTGCCACCCGAATATTCTAGTCTCATGCAGTAAGATCACCCGGGGCATGGCTACACTATTTGTCCCAGGATCTCACCCAATCAGAGCAGTGCGCTGCTACCTACGAATTGCCCACGGGCTCCAAAGATCTTTTGGGCAGCAGGCTATTTCACACAGAGCCATCACACAGAACTTCTGGAGCCCGTGGATCTAACCTCTTCATCACCAAGGACGCTCCAGCCCCAGTATGCACCTCTCTAATTTGACACATGAAGTAATGATGTTTGGAATGACTTCCTTCCTACATAAATCAGGGCCAATGTAAACCTAGTCCTTTAGGATGCCATGGCCACTTCCTGTATTCGCTTCTACTTTATGGCACAGGGTAATGGGGCAGGGGCCCTTGCTGGCCCTCAGGGATGTATATCCCTCCCTCCGGCATGACTGCTTTGTTATTCTCCTGAAAGTAATAATAGTAACTGTGAACACATCCGTAATAGCACTTACTGTGTGACTGTTAACTGAGCTCTCACAACAACCCTGGACAAGAAAGACTATTATTATCATATCTAAATAAGGACTCCAGTGGATTTTTTACCATTATCAGATAAGAGATGAGAAAGTGCTAGCACAGAGAAGTAAGGTCACTTGCCCAAGATCATCCTAGCAGCAGATGGGAGAACCAGGTTTTGAACCCAGGGCCTTCTACTCCAGACTTTGCATTTGCTCTTAACCACTTTGCTAGAGGAATACTTATTGACCAATGACCTCTTCTTGGACATTACATACATGATCTTCTGTATTCTTACAACTCTGAGATGTATGTTTTATCATCCCCATTTCCATACGGGTCCCCTAGCTAATGGTGTAGGCAGGATTTGTCTTATGCCCAAATTTCTATTCTTTGTGACAGAAACATATCTAGAAGGAAATAACTAAAATATCTTTCTAGTGAATTAGCTGGGTGGCTTTTCTATCGAAACTTTGCTTGGTCTCATTAATCGAAATCTAATGTCAAAATTATACCTTAGAAGTACAAAATAAACAAATAAAAATAATAATAGCAATAAGTAATATTTACTGAGTGCTCACTATGTAACAGGCACTGTTCTAAGAACTTTATATGTATAAATGCATTAAGTTTGACAACAAACTCCTAAGTATTTACCTACTTTGGAAACTTAGATTTACTGATCATAATTAATGTGTAGTTAAATACGTACACTCTCTTTTTAAGAGAAAAACACTGCTGCCTGTCACAAAGAACACAGGCATACTCAAAAATTAAACACCTCTTTGTTGGCACTAAAACATATTTCCTACATTCTGCACAGCTTTACTGAAACCCAAGTGTCAAGATTATTCATACGGCCCAAATATGATGAATCCTTTTCTAAACATTCGAAAACCTGAAAAGGGACACATTGCCCTTAAATCTAACAACCCACCCAATGGAAATCTCAGCTTGAAAATGTTAAAAATTGTGAGAATGGAAACCATCATGTCTTCTGTGAAGAATCTGGTTAAAAAACCTTTTTCTTGGGATGTGGGTTGGAAAGGAAGAAATGAAGATAAAAGTCAGCTAAGGCAATTCGTAAGGTACTGTAAGGGGTTCTGCACTGAAAACCCACATCCTCTGCCATCACCAGGGGGCTTCGAACCCAACGCTGCCTGTCTGCTGAGTGGAATCAGTCACTTTACCACACAGACTCTGATCCTCCAAGTTTTAATGGCCAAGAAAAGAAGAGGGCTGAAAAACATATCATATATTGGGACGCTCGTGGCCATCATACTTAAGAAGCACAGCCCAGCAGAAGAGGGGTGGGCCGGGGGGGAAGGCAAGGCAAGCTACCCCAACACATAAGCAGACTTAGGTCATCTGGGGAATGTAAGGAGCCGAGGCTGGGGATCTTCAGAGAAATGCCACGAAGAGTGGAAAAGGGGCCTGAGGGAGTTGTCATTTTGACAAGATAAAATTAAAAGCCTTTTCAAAGACAGAAGAATCCTCTCAAGCAGGCATCCCTACTCCAGGCACCATAATGATGGAACATGCTGGGTGTGAATGGGGAACAGGTAAGTGCCACTCCCTGCTGGTACCCGTGGTCTGTCCCAGAAGATCCCAGAAGATCTGGCAGAAAGGAGCCGCCCACCCACACCTGGCTCTGCACAGGAGTCTATTTGATTGTGATGCAGCCTCTCTGGTGGAGGCTGCCTTCTCCGGAAATGGAGGGCAAAGCCTGTCAACAGCTGGATAATGAGGAAGAAGAGGCAAGCTGCATTTCCTCAGAGTCACTCACTTCCTCCTCATACCCTCTGGTACTTCCTACAACAATCAATGGGGGAGAAGTCATCCCAATACTGATACAACAGCACTCAACCAGAAATGCTATCATAGTGAAAAGGGAAATCCCCAGACCCCCCAGTAGGAAAGATAGTGGTAGACTGTGGTAGACATTTGCAAAACTTAAATTTGATGTCAATAATTTACAACTACACCGATGAATTTTCCCCCTATTTTGCTGGTTTGCAAATGGCTGGACAAATCAACATAAAAACATTTATTTTCACATATGATAATTTTATTTACTGCTTTGAGCCACACTTAGTCCCTTTTACATCTCCTTGCACTCAGTTAATAGTCTCAGGATATTCCTCTTGCGTTCACTTCAGAAAGTATCCCCTAAACATTTCACACGGCACCAGGTAATTCACAGCTGTGTCCACTGTCCCATAGCTCATATTATGTCAATGGTTACTTACGGATAAAACTAAGGAGAAAGCCCTTTTTATGGTCTGATTTCCCTATAACTTGGTAGAAAAAAAAAAAAGAAGCAGGGAGATTCAAGACCGTGATAAGCATTCCATTTCAAACAGTTCTAAAACGCCTGTTTACAAAAGCAGTCAATCCTCTTTTATACAGACTTTTTCATGCAATGTCCTTATTCCTTTAGACAGTCTTCAGGATTCTCAGGAAGGAGCTGATCGTGAGGAACACTGGCCCCCAAGCAAGAGAAGCCATCTGAACTCTAGCTGCTTCAGGGGTCCCTAACCCAAGATAGTACTAGAACATGAAGTGCTCAGAAACACGGGAGAGTCATTTAGCAAGGTGAATCCCCAGCCTCTTGCAACAACTCCCCCATTCAGTCTTCCACCCCAGCCCCTCCCACACAGAGCAGGCTCCCAACACACCCCAAAACCCAGACGTGGCTATGCTCCAACTCTTATCAATCCCTTCAAATCTAGGCAGAGAATGAATTTCTCTTTTCCAAAAGAAGGGGTCTCTACCAAGGCCTCTGTAGTTCTGCTTAAGTACAGTGTGAGAAGTTTTGAAGTTTGGCCTTGTAAAGAGAGCGGAATTTCTTGGGTGTGACCCATTTAAACCAGGTCATTTAAAAATGCTCTTTCAAAGTCTGATTATATTAATAAATGAAATCATCCAATCATCTAAAAGGAAGAATGAGAGATCTAGACCTATCCATTAATGTAAGACACTCTGAAAATTAAACTGTTTGGTGGGAGGAACAATCATCACTTTCAATTTCTTTTCCTTTTTAAGCAATTTTCAGAGAATAATCTATTTTAAACAAAATAACAGGTAAAGCCACCTCTAGGTGGATTTCAAAGAAAACAGTCTCTTAAACACAACAACAACAGTGTGTGGCGAAGTTTAAGGGGTCTCCTAATCACAGAACGATCAGGAAGCTGCTAGAAACAATTAAGCAGGGTTTCAAAATGACTGGTACAGGATGTGCCCATAGAAAGAAATGTTGTGCGCTCTGCTGGAGCTGCCCAAGTCACTAGTGCAAAGTACCGTGAACTTTTAAAGGATGGCAAGGGGTCACTATGACCATCCTTCCCCCCCCAATCCGGTCGCCCTACAAACACAGCAGCCCCCAGAGATACTTGGCGGGAGGGGGTAGATGCCGAGCGAGCAGGAGCGAAGGGGGGCTGGAGGAGGGTGCTTGTCGGAGCTCCTGCGCGGTCATGAACTTGAAGGTTTCACTTTCGTTCAAGTAGGGGGGCAACGAGGTGGCAATGAACCCCACCCGCCCCCCCCGGAAGCCCCCCGCGCGGCGAGCACAGCACGAACGCCCTTGGGCTGCCGGATTCCAGCTTCGCGGGCCCGGGAGCACAGGGGTGTGCTTGGTGCCGGGTGGCGGCCGGGATGCCGCCGGAGGCGTGAAAGCCCCGGAGAGCACCTACCTGTACCGCGGCGCGCTCAGAGCCCGGGGCCCGGCCGGGGCGCGCAGGTGCTCGGGGGCGGCGCGGGGACGGCCTGGGCGGGCGGGGCGCCCATCGTGCGGGCTGGCTGCGCTCTTCCGCGGGGCGTGGAGGGGGGCCGGGAGGGATCCCCTCCGCTCGGCTCCCGCCTCTTCTACGCCCGGCTGAGGACACGGCGGGTTCCGCGGCGGCGGCAGCAACAGGCACGGTGGCGCGGAGGCTGCGGCGGCGGCGAAAGAGGAGGAGGTGTCTGCGCGCGGCTCGCGTTTCCTCCTCCCCGGCTGGGCGAGCGCGGGGGGAGTCGAGGGGAGGGCAGAAGCCGGGATCGCCCAAGTCGGTCCCCAGGGACCTAAGAGGGGGACGCGGTGCTCCCTCCCTCCCCCCTGCGCCTTGTGACTCTGCCCGGGCGGCACGGCCGGGACAGGCGAGTCACACGCGGGTAACAGCTGCTGCAGTGCAGGTCCGCCGCGGCCTCCCTCCTCTCCCTGCCTCTCCCCTGCCGGACGGCCCATCCTCCGCGCGCCCGGCCCGGCGGCGGGGGGCGGGGCACGGGGACCGATGGGGTGTCCCGGCGCCGCCCCAGCCAGTCCCCGCGCAGGGTCCTGGCCCGCCGTCCGCCTGGGCTCCGAGGACTCGGGGCCCCGCGCGTGATGAAGGCCCTCGCGGCGGGATGTGCGGTCGCACGCCCTGTCCCGGGCCGCCTATTTATAGCAGGTGGCGCTGCCCAACGCTCTCGTCCCGCGGTGCTCTCGGCAGGTGGCACCGCCCGCCCGCCCTTCGCTCCCCCGCGGCAGTGTCGCCTCATCTGCACCCTCGCTTTCACCTCGCGAAATGGACAAAGTGAAAACGCGGGAAGGCGACCTCGCCACCTGGCCCTCCCCTCCATCGCCCCCTCGTCCTGTCCCAGGGTTGGACACAAAGGCAAGGAGGGAACTGAGGCAGGGTCATTCTGTGGGGCGCCGGCAGGCAAGGCAGGGGCTCAAACAGCCAAGGCTGAAGTGTCGCCCCCGCCATGAAACCCCAGGCAGCCCCATTTGTGAGCCGCGCGGGTGACGCAGCCGCTCGGCCCGGCGCCTCTTCCCTCCCGCGGGGCCAGCGCGCGCACGCGCACACTCACACGCCGCGCACACACCCCCCTCGCCTCCCCTCTCCTACCCTAGCTGCGCCTACCCTAGAGCGGGCTTCGGGGAAGTTCCCGGCGGCCTTGGGGTGTGAAGAGAGCCCCGGGAGACGGAAGCCGGCGGCGAGAGCTGGCTCCCAGGCCGAGGGGGTGGCCGGGTGCAGGAAACCGGCCAACCTGCCACACTCCTGCCCCAGCAGGTAAATTGGGGCAGTTTCACTCCCGGGGGGAGGGGTGGGGTGGGAGCGAAGGGGATCTGAGGCAAGTAAGGGACGGAGCACCAACTCCGGAGACGAGTGAGCAGGGAAGGGAGAGCAGGGAGGAGAGGGAGTGGGGCGCGGGGGCCTGGGGAGGAGGCAGCCGCCGAAGGAGGCGGCGGTGGAGGAGCCAGGCGGCCTCTTGCAGGGTTTTTTTTTTTTTTGCTCAGTGGAACTGGAAGCTGACTTCGGGGAAGTGGCTGAGAGTTTGGGCAGCAGAGTTGGACTTAAACCCAATTCCCAACTCCACCACCGGGTTGGCTTGGGCAAGCTGCTAGACCTCGATTCTCCTCCATTCTCTTCCCTGTAAAATGGGACGGATACGTGCTTTGGAGGCCCAGTGGGAGGATAAAATGGGAAAGTGCGTGTATAGTGCTTAGCTCGCTGGCGCGAATGCAGACCCCAACTACTAACAGCTGCTATCATTACCGTGGCTCAGGAGGCAGATAGAAATCCGAGGTTCTCCCCTCGCCCCCAATCCTAACGGTGTGTTCTTAAAAGTTGATTGAAGCTCTTCGAAGCCTTTTTGACTAGACCTGCCCTATGGGATGCTCCCATCCAGGGAAGGTGTATTTCAGTGGGACACAAAAGTTTTATCCACAGTTTGATTTAAAACACTCATATAAGTGGTAGCTATTCTGGGGCGACTGGGTGGCTCAGTCTGTTAAGCATCTGCCTTCAGCTCAGATTATGATCCTGGAGTTCTGGGATCGAGTCCCCTATCCGGCTCCCTGCTCAGCCAGGAGTCAGCTGCTCCCTCTCCCTCTGCCCCTCACCCTGCTCATGCTGTCTCTCTCTCAAGGGCTCTCTCTCTCAAATAAATAAATACAATTAAAAAAAAAAAGTGGTAGCTGTTATTCGTAGAGGAGCCAGTCTATTTGGGGCACTATGGTAGGTACTTGACATATATTGTCTCTAATCCTAACAAAAATTCTGCTGTACGGAGATTATTAAATCCTGCTTGACTAATGAGGAAAATAAGAGGTTAATGCCTCTTTGAGGCCACGCGCTAGTAGGTGCTGGGACCCCCACGATCCAGAGCTGCTTGTAACATACTTTCTCTCCGGCCACTGTATACCTCTCTTGTAGCGCTCAGCTCATTCTTTGTTATAGCATAATTATTTGTGTACTTAGCCTTGAATTTTTTTTAAGAGAGGGAAAAATATATGCAGACATAAATACTCTAATGGCTAGAACATATGCTGGGTTATGGAAATTGTTCTTCATTAGGTTATAAGACCAGGTAAACCATTTAAGCCATATCGCTGTCTCTTGGATCACACCATGATTATTTCACATCTTTATCTCCAGTTCTCCCGAACAGTTCTCATTCCCTCTCTGCAGCAGCCTTCTGAACACACCTACCTGCAGAGAGCTAAGATGTCAAGACAGGTACATCGTCATCCATTCCACGGACACCCCCAAACTGCCTTTCACACATATTCTGCCAGATGATGGTTGAAACTATGACCTAAAAACCCTGCCTGCCGGCCACTGCCCCTGGAAGATGGGGTCGGGCCAAGGCTGGGCACTGCATGCAGATCCTGGCTCAAACCCCCTCCCACCTGCCACTCCACTCCCTTTTCTCTTCCTCACTAACCCCCTCCACCCCTACTCCATCCACACCTCCAGTTCCAGAGTGCAGGAAAACTTAGCACAGGCAGGAAGCCAGATGGAGTGCTCATCAGGTCACCAAGATAGAAAGTGAAAGGCGCGGGGAACAGAGATAGGCCTAGACCCAGAGTCCCTCACATTATTGTGGTGTGGAGGGGGAAACCTTCCTTCTCCCCCACCCCACTGCTAAAATCTTGCAAGTTGCAGCTCAGAGTTACAACCTAGTGGGAAATGACCTTTTGCCCTGACCCCACCCTGGGTTAGAGAAGGGCCATGGCCTTGTGAGAAGCTGTGATTTCTGCATTACTGTTCCAATTTCCAGGGCCAGTTGGTGCCCTTGGAATGATAATAAGGGATTTTACAATACTCTTAGCTTCCTGGATACAGAACTTCCTTTATAAGATGTGATAAAGATTTCCAAACCTTTTTGCCATAAAGCTTTGTCTCAGAGAGTAGGGGATAGCCTGTCATCAATCTCTTTTGCGCTCATTGTTGAGGGGGCTTTGGAACCAATGGTGATACCTGGGAGAGCAGGTTGAAGACTGGCAAACCAGGAAGGGACATCCATGTTGTCCCATGGTAGAGTGGACAGGTTAAGAGCTAACCATCCAGCCGGTATCTGCCAAGTGCCATTGCTCTTGGAGGAAAGTCGCTCCTTGCCCCTGTTGTGCAGGTATACCACTGTGTGAGGCGGGGCAGCAGGGCCTTGGTGATGGCTGCAGAGAGCTTCCTGGCTGCCCAGGAAGGTATTCTGTGCATAGTTCTCTAAGTCACTAATAACAAAACTGAGTAGGGAGTGGGGCTAAACACTGCTGTGACTCTGCCTCAGACCCTTGATTCTCTTGACTAATGTGACTCCCAGGAACACAAGGAGCATAGAGCTCTTCCCCACATGGGGCATTTACTGAGCTTTTGGCTCAGTGAGTGAAAGCCCCGGATGGGAAGGCATCAACAGTCATGGCTGCCGCCACCTCCTTGTATGGACAACCTCTGCACCCCCAGCTCCTCCTGAAATCCTGCCATGAATCATTCTTTTGGAGGCTTCCCTTATAGATTCTTTCCTAACTAAGTCCTTTGCAGCATATTTAATTGTACATTGTCAAAGGTCAGGAGCATTAATATCAACTTAAAGATGGCCATGGGGCTCTAGAAAATTGTGAGCCATTGCTGCCATTAAATCAACTGGGAAGCTCAGGGACTGAAAGAAACAACAGAGGCCACTTTACTTTTAAAAGGCTAAGGGAACCACATATAAATCTAGAATGAAAAGTCTTTGGTTAATGTAGAAAAGAGACCTTTCATAAAATTACTCATTATTATTAAATCTGTCAGTTGTTTAAATGTTCATAGTTGTTTGGAACCCAAACTCTTATTGCTACGATAAGTTTTCACCTAATTTCCAAATACGCATAATAAGGTAAGCATTCTTAACTAGTGGGCCTGTTTCCAAAATTGGCATCAATAAAGGCAAGAAATTAAGATTACACAGGATAGAACCCTGAGACAATAAGGTAGTTCACTGGGGATGCTTGCTCCCATGGATTGGGGGTGAATTTCTGGAGCCCGAGGTGGAGAAGGTTTCTGAGGCAAGCCTAAGCTCAGTGGGAGAGGGAGCGAGATGGAGAAGCCGCATGGAAGCATGGAAAAAGGCAGCACTGCAGAAACAGGACAATGCTGGGTGACTCCCCAGTCCTGCCAACCGAAGGCATGACTGGTAGCGCGTAAGCCACACGTTAAGTCATTAGCTTTAAGGAATATTCCTCCTTGGGGGCATTCTGGGTGGCTTAGGGGGTTAAGCATCGACTCTTGGTTTTGGCTCAGGTCCTGATCTCAGGGTCCTTAGATCGAGCCCCACATCAGGCTCCACACTCAGTGGAGGGTCTGCTTGGGGTTCTCTCTCTCCCTCTCTCCTTGCCCCTGCCCCCTGTGCACTCATGTGCACTCTCTTTCTCTCAATAAGTGAACAAATCTTAAAAAAAAAAAGAAATATTCCTCATTGATAAGGAAATGGATTGAAATCAAATGAGTGAATACATTACATTGTTTAGCCTACAGTACTAGGGCCTTGAGATTACTTTCTGAAAGGCACAAGAATGATAAAACATAGTACAGTAAAAAAATAAAATAAAATGAGCAGATAACCTATGTGGATCTTGGAATTTCAGAGTTTAAATAAACAAAAATTGCACTGCATGGGAGACTCATGCTTACCATGGATGAGACAACATAAATCTATGTGCAGTGAGAACAAGTGAACTGTATAGAGTAAGCTTCTATGAAGTGTCTGATTTCCTTTTATGGACAAAGCAGATAAAACTCTGGGCACTGGTTCCATTTCCCTTTTCAGCTTCCTCTCCTGTTTGTTAAATCATTGCTCTCTCTACTCAAGCAACGGTTCCATGCAGCCCTCTGACAGTATCCAGCCTTTACTTGGGGTTCCCACGGACCACCTGAGCTGGTTTTGTGGGTTTGGGCATCAAGCACCAGGCTAAGCAAGTGTTAGATAGCATGTCACCTTTTGTTATGGCACCCGAATTTATCTAAAGTCAGTGAGAATTTCTTTGTATAAATTCTAAGAGTTCTTGATCTCGGGGATTTTACCCAGACCCGAATGGGCAAAATGACCAAGCTTCCAACACTGCAAGATTCCCACTTCATTTAATCCCAAAGGCTATTATGACTTTGCTGGTACATAAGGTGTAATCTCACATAGAAAAAAAAAAAAAAATGCAATCGCCGGCTAACTGGCTTCCCTGCTTTTGTCCTCACCACCCTGCAGTCTATGTTTAATACAGCAACCAAGTGAATGTGCTGAAATATTAGTTGAGCAATATCACTGCTCTACTTAGAACTTAGAACATGGCTTCCCAGATATCCCAGAGTAAAAGTCAGTCATTGTAATGGTTGTAAAGCCCTATGGGACCTTCCCCCTTTCCCACCCCCACACCACTACCTCTGTTCTTCATTGCCTGCTACCAGTCCGGGGTCACACTGCACACAGACTTGCTCTTCCTTCCAGGCATACACTTGCCCCAGGGCCTTTGACTCTATTCTCTCTGCCACGGGTGCTCTTCAGATATCCACATTAGCCCTACTTAATTTACCTTCTTAAGTCATTGTTTAAAATGTTATCTTCTCCATGAGGCCTTCTCTCGCCAACTTTTTGAAAATGGAAACCACGGCTACGCGCCCCTCCACACGCTTCTTATCCCCTTTTCCTGATCTATATTTCTCCACAGCTTTTATTGCTCTCTGTTACTAGTATATCTTTTGTTGTTGTTGTTACTTGTGTATCTTGTCATGGTTCGCTCTCCCACCACCAAACCCCATGAGGGCAGAGAATTTTTTCTGCTTTGTTCACTGCTGCCTGCTGTATCTCCAATGTATACAATAGAACCTAGCATGTAGTGGACAGTCAATAAATAGGTGCTGAGTGAATGAATGAATGAATATCATTTGTAACACATGACATTTGTGAGTTCATTGATTGTCTATATAGTACTTCCCTTAGATCAGAAACTTTTCGAGGTTTCTCTCTATTTACCCCTTTGTGCTCTCATCCAGTTTTTCAACTGTCCTAAGAGTTCAGTCCTCCCCTTCAGGTGAGCTGAATGGTTGTTTCACAATCAACATAGGACCTGATTTCCAGATAGCCTATAAAAGGGTTGTAAAATCATGGAACTACTGAGAATTCATCCACACTTTGTTTCAAGTGTGGCTAAGAAAAATACCATTTTGGAGAACTGTCTGAAAGATATACAGTCTGATTGGCCCTCTAGAATCTGGATCCCCTAAAATCAGTTTCTGTATCAGGTCAACCCAAGTGAAGAGCAGTTTGCCTGGACTGTATCTAAAAAAAATTCCTTTTATTGAATTGCATTTTGACATTATCCTATTTGCCCATCTCAAGGGAATATATTTTATAAAAATGCCCTATTCAGTCTGGGATACTGTTTAATACCTAACACAATGTCCTTTTAAGGAGAAAACAATTCTTTTAGGGTTCTACAAGGAATAACTTTTCTTTGGCAACTGGATTTATCTTCTTCCTTGCACTAACTAATGGGTTCATGGGTGGGATTTAGGATCCATTTCTTGACAAGTATCGAGGTCATTTTGTATTTGAAGTCATTGATTCACAGATGCCCTTTCTAAGCCTTTGCCAGCTTGTGTGTTTTCATCCATCCAAGACAAAAATATAAATAACAATGTAAGGTATAATCTCACAAAACTGAATTAGACTATCTTGTATTCTGGAATCACGTTATTCCCACTTTGTAGGTATTAACAAAAGAGTCTTTCTTTTATGAAATAATGGTGAGAGTGGTAGGAGTCTTGTCGGCTTATTTTATTTTTGTTTGTGAATGCCTTTACCTGGCAAAAAGAATATGCTGGCTCACTTCTGTCATTTCCTAGCATTTTGGAAAATTTTACTGGTTCAGAAAGTCCAAAGTCTGAGAAACACTGGTTTTCTCCCTTACTCTTAGCTTCATTCAGCCTCACCTATTTTCTCATCCTTTAGTCCTATTTTCTTGTTCACTTGTTTTAAAGTTTTTTTTTTGTTGCCTTGTATGCATTGAAGACGCCTTTAAGGGGCGCCTGGCTGGCTCAGTCGATAGAGCATGCGACTCCTGATTTCAGGGTCATGAGTTCCAGCCCCACATTGAGTGTAGAGATTACTTAAAAAATAAATAAAAATCCCAAGGGTTTGGGGTGCCTGGGTGGCTCAGTCGGTTAAACATCTGCCTTCAGCTCAGGTCATGATCCCGGGGTCCTAGGATTGAGTCCCTGCATTGGGCTCCCTGCTCAGTGGGGAGCCTGCTTCTTCTTCTCCCTCTGTCCCTCCCCCACCCACCACCCCCGTCATGCTCTCTCTCACTTTCTCAAATAAAAAAAACCTTTTTTTAAAATCCCAAGGGTTTTATGAATGTAGAAAAAAAAAAAAGACACCTTCAATCATTTCTTGGATGGGGCAGACAGGAAGGAAGGAAGGAAGGAAGGAAGGAAGGAAGGAAGGAAGGAAGGAAGGAAGGAAGGAAGGGGCTTATACAAAGCAAAGAACAAATCAACCTGCACCTGCTTAGCATCCCAGCTCCACATTGCACCAAATGCTCTCATTCATCACCACCCTGAATGTTATCTGCAAGTTTACAGTGCTTTGTAATTGACATGTCTCATTTTACTTAATCCTCTCAGTAGCACTCAGGGGTGTTATTTTCTACCTTTCCCTTATTGGCAGAAAACTTGGGGCGGGGGAGGGGAAGGGGTTGGAATTTTAACCTAAATATTCTCCCTCCAAGCCTAATTCTTTTCCTCTATACTGTATTACCACCTTTTAAAACTACTGTTTTGAGGATGGTATCATGCAGAGGTTTTGTTTTTGCTTTTGTTTTTAAGGAGACATCAGGAGAGTCTGGTTATTTTCTTGGCTTTCAGAATAACCTTCCTTGTTGCAAGGTGTTCTGAGGGAGGGCTATGCTTCCACGAGGCTGCTCTGGCCCTTTAGCTTGAGGGAGCATCCACTGAACAGAATCAAGTTTCCCTGATCAGCACATATTGAAGAAATGGGCTGCAGGGTAGTCTCCTTTTGGTCACTATTTCTATTGCATAATAATTCACATTGTGCAACAGCATAGAGTGACAGCTCACTTCATTACTTAGTAATTTCCTTTAACAGTAAAGCTGAGCTAGAGACATTCGGCCCTCTTCTCATTTTCCTGTTGCTAAATATAAAATGTAAGCTGAAGTTCTCCTATTATTCAAGGGGAAGGAACATGAGTCTTTGAATTTGAAGCTTAGAGAAAAATTAAGATGAAAAGATTAAGGGGCGCCTGGGTGGCTCAGTTGGTTAAGCGTCTGCCTTCGGCTCAGGTCATGATCCCAGGATCCTGGATTCGAGTTCCACATTGGGCTCCCTGCTCAGCAGGGAGTCTGCTTCTCTGTCTGACCCTACCCCCTCTTGTGCTCTCTCTCACTCTCTCTTTCTCAAATAAATAAAATAAAATCTTTTAAAAAAAAGATGAAAAGATTAAGAAAAAATTAAAATTTAAAATACCCAGCTTCCTAAACTGGCAGGTATGTACTACAAGTGGCTTAGTAGAATCTTTGGATCAGTAGAGCTTTGTTGATCAGCAATTCTCTCTATGGGCTTGAGCTAGGCACGGAAGTGATGGAAAGACAGATGAGACATTGTCCCTGCCCTCAACACTGTTAACACACTTCTAATTCAGGATCAACAAACTTTGGCCCATTTAGTAAATATTTCAGCCTTTGCAGGCCATTCGGTCTCTGTTTCGACTTTGAGTTCTGTCACTATAGTGCAAAAGTCACCATAAACAGCACATACACAAACGAGTACAGCTGTGTTTTAGTGACGATGGGTGCTGAAACGTGACTTTCACAAATTTTGGCATGTCATGAAATAGTTTTATTTTTAAATTTTTTTTTCCAATCACTTAAAACGTAAAAACGACTTCATCCAACTCAAAAGCTTCTGAACAGCAAAGGGAACCAGCAACAAAATGAAAAGGCATGGGAGAAAACATTTGCAAACCACATATCCCATAAGGGTTAATAGATGCTTCGTTAATAACATGAAGTAACAAGATCTGGCCATAGTTCTAATAACAACCATGATCTGAGGTCGCGATAAGTATATATGATATTCTGAGATACCTGTGACAACGGAAATGTGACGTGAAAATCTGTGACTTCTACTGATGACAAATTTATGAGAACTGATCAACTTTTGTGGTTGTGTTGACTGCATTTATAATTGAAGGAAAATCTAAATTTTGATTAGAACTGCTAGAAGTAACTTTCTAAAAAATCTCTGGATTCTATGCATAGAGCCACCGGAGAATCTTTGATCTCAGGTTAAGAGGTCCTGAGAAGTCAATTGTGGGCTGGGGAAATCGGACAATGAGAAGACCCTCATCTTTGAGAGCACATTTTTTTTTTTTTAAAGATTTTATTTATTTGACAGAGAGAGACACAGCGAGAGAGGGAACACAAGCAGGGGGAGTGGGAGGGGGAGAAGCAGGCTCCCCGCCTAGCAGGGAGCCCGATGTGGGGCTCGATCCCAGGACCCTGGGATCATGACCTGAGCCGAAGGCAGACGCTTAACGACTGAGCCACCCAGGCGCCCTGAGCACATTTTTTTTTTTAAGATTTGTAAATCTTTAAGTAATCTCTACACTCAGTGTGGGGCTCAGATTCACAACCCTGAGACCAAGAGTCGTGAACTCCACCGACTAAGCCAGCCAGGCACCCTGAGAACACAATTGTAATAGAGATGAGAAGACAGAGGCTAAATTGAAGTGAAGTGACTCAGTTAGGAGAGAGTGCCATATGCAAGTCTGTCCCTATCCATGTGGCCTGTTCTGCTACTCCTTTAAGAGAAGGCCAGAGGGGCGCCTGGGGGGCTCAGTCAGTTAAGTGTCTGCCTTCGGCTCAGGTCATGATCTCAGGACCCTGGGATGGAGCCCCACATCAGGCTCTCTGTTCAGTGGAGAGTCTGCTTATCCCTCTCCCTCTGCCCTCCCCCCACTCATGCCCTCTTTCTCTCTCAAATAAATAAATAAATAAATAAAATCTTAAAGAGAGAGAGAAGGCTAGCCTGGTGTCAGGAGCTCTGTAGTGGAGTTTTTATGATACAGTAGCTGCTGCATCGTGGGAACCAGGCAAACTAAAAGGATTTAGATAGAACGTTGCCTGTCAACTGGACTTTTCAAGAGTTCTTACTAAAGCATTATTTTGGAAAAGTGGTTTGGAACAGACTTATTCTCCCCTAGGAAGATACCCCAGCTTGTCAGAAGCACTTACTACTTCTTTAATATCAACTCTACTGGTGGGAACAAGGATGTGATTCTTTTTGTTGAACTATTATATTTTTATATTTTTCTAATTATTTACAATAAATGTGTATTATTTTATAATGGGAAAAGCCTAAGTTTTATCTCTGCTCTTTATTTTGGGCTATCTCATCTATAGGAGCAAGTCAGCCTTGTTCCTGAATATTACATTAGAATTTGATGAAAACAGAAAGGAAGAAAAGAGGAGAAGATGGAAGGAAAGAGGGAAGGAAGAAAGGAAAGAAGAGGAGTGCCTGGGTGGCTCAGTTGTTAAGTGTCTGCCTTCGGCTCAGGTCATGATCCCAGGGTCCTGGGATCGAGCCCCACATGGGGCTCCCTGCTCTGTGGGAAGCCTGTTTCTCCCTCTCCCTCTCCCCCTGCTTGTGTTCCCTCTCTTGCTCTTAAAAAAAAAAAAAAAGAAAGGAAAGAAGGAAAAGTAAAAAAACTATTAGGTTTCCATACCATTCCAAGTTACTCAACCTTAACAAGGCCCCAGTACCTTTTGGTAATCCTTTAATTCATCTCTTATCCACTCGCCCTGCAAACACAGGAGTGAGCCTCAACCAAGTCCAGCCAACCCTGCCTAAGGGGTTGCCTTATCTGAGAACTGCCTCTCTGAGCCCAGCCCACATGGCCAATCCCACTGGCTGTGCTAATTAAATGTCTGTTGCCTTAAGTCACTCATATGGGGGGGAGGGGTTGGTTCTTAGGCAGCAAAAGCTAATTTATACAAGTGAGTAATGTTTTCCAAATGTAAGTTTCCTGGCAATGTCCCATATTCCACAAGTTCTCCAAGATTAACACACTGTGTGTTAGGATAACACCTATAGATGCTGTCAGAATCCAGAGAGGTTCTTCTGAGTGGCCAGTATTTTCTTAGTGTCTCATTACCCATCTAGGGCTTCGAAATTCTAGTTATATTGGGCATGCTGCCAAATCACACCTGGACTCAACCTCACCAACCAATCATCACAGTTCACATCTTCCTATAACTCGTGACAAGACTCCTTCCACAAATCTGTGTTAAATTCCTCTTTACTGCTCCAGAACCCCAGAAGCTCCTTTAGGTTTGGATGCTCCTTTGAAGGAAGACCCCATACCCGTCACACCGACCAGCATTAGATGGCCAAGGATCACTTCCTAGCTTTGTAAATGTAGGCAAATTACTTCACTGACTTCTGTTGCTTCTCGGTGTCCTCACCCATAAGACAGGGATACAAATAATAGTACTGACCTTACGATGTTGTCAGTGGGATAAACAAATTAGTAGAGGTAAAAATACTTAGACCAGAATCTAGTATGTAGTAAAGCATGCGATGATCATTATTACTCAGGGTTGCAATTTCTCTTCTTTTCCTTCTTCTCTGGATCATATCAGTCTTCTATCTCTCTAGGGAGAACGGGATGCGAATCTTAGACTACTTCTTTCAGGTGAGGATTAAGCAAACGCCCATCTTTTTGGAGTTCCTCAGGAATTCAGGGATTCTTCAGGAATTCAGCTGTTCATGAATTCATGCTGCTTCAGAAACAATATAGTGATCGCTGGAAAAAAAAAAAAAGTTTGACATTATGTTCTCTTCTAAATGGCCAAGATTTTGCCAGGCAAGCTTCTCCAAAGCCAATAACATTTTTTTTTCAAGTTAAAATTGAACAACAACGATTTAACAATCTTTCCAAAATTCTTTCAAGCCCTGTGCCCCCCAGATGGCATTTTGCCCCGAGCCGGAGGGTGTGTGGGAACGGCCATCAGGAGTGAGGCGGTCCTGGCCACACGTGGGCTGTGCAGGTGTGGAGAAGGCTCACAATTGAAATGGATATGAATGCTAGATAAAATATTTTTTAAATAAGTTTTTAAATGTAGAGTTGAACTCCAAAGAAAGGAAAAAAAGCTGCCTAGATGTTAAAAAAAGTTTCCTAGGTGAACTGGGAAGAGCAGAAAAGCAGTGTCTGGAGCATCCATGGCCTCAGGGGAGGTATGAGACGAATTAGGGCCTCAAGGGCCTCAAGAGCTAGGAGTTCGAGACCTCTCTCTCTCTCTCTCTCTCTCTCTCACACACACACACACACACACACACACACACGCAAACGCGTACACACTGGAAATATGGTCCCGGGGTGATAGAAGGCAGGGAGTTAGAACTGACTCCATTGTTTTTGTCCCCCTCACCCCCCCAAAAAAAATTTCTATTTTTTAAAAACTTTTTATTTAAGTAATCTCTACACCCAGCATGGGGCTCAAACTCATGACCCTGAGATCAAGAGTCGCATGTTCTATGGACTGAGCCAGGCAGGCACGCCAAGAAAGTTCTATTGGATTCTTTTTTCAAATCTCCTATTCTTATTCATGGTGTCCTGGCTTATCCCTTAGTGTCCAAGAAACCTGAAAGGACTGCACCTCTGTGACAGGGAATTAGAAACAAAGGTACTCCTGGTCCAGGATCAGGGAAGCTTGTAGTCTGCTTGACATGCTGGATGGAGGTGGGGGCTGAGGGGACAGGCAGGGGCAGAGGTGAGGAGAGTGAGTTCATGACCAGAAATCACAACTCCAAGCCTGAGTCCCACAGCAGAAGTGTGAATTTATGCTCGCAAATTGGTATAGAAATCCAAAGCTAATGAAAGTCACATAAAAATTCATCAATAATATTGTTAGAAGAGTTGCGAATATCTTCTCTCAGATTGTATGTTGTCTTTTAACTCTATTTTTTTAAAGATTTTATTTATTTATCTGAGAGAGAGAGTGAGCACAAGCAGGGGGAGAGACAGAGGGAGAAGCAGACTCCCTGCTGATTAGGGAGCCCCTGCAGGACTTAATCTCAGGACTCCAGGATCATAACCTAAGCCACCCAGGCACCCCTATACCAAAGTTTTAAATTCTAATGTGGTTGGCTCTTTTGCTTAATGGCTCCAGCTGGGTTAAGAAATCCTCCTCTACCCTGATATCATAGAGACAATCTCCTACACTTTCTTCTAAAGTGCTTAAAGTGTTCACAATTAGATTTTAAATCCAACTGCAATTTACTTTTTGATATGGTTTTGGATATGGTTTGAGGTGAAGATCTCATTTTAGCTTTTCCATTTGGATAGTTAATTGTTCCAGAATTTTTTACCCAAAAGTTCTTTCCCTACAGACTTAGGATGCCATGTTGGTCATATACCAATTTCTTCTACATACATGTGCTTATTTGTTATTTTCTTCCATTGGTTTGTTTGTCTATCTCTCTGCCAAATTTATTTAATATATCTTTATAATAAATTTTAACATTTGGTAGTACCACTCCTCTCTTCTTGTTGTTAAGAACTGAGGAGTCTGAGAATTTATCTCATTTGCAAGTGAACAAGTTAGCCGGTCGCTGTTCCATGGATGCGAGCAGAAGACTTGAGAGGCTGTCGTGTCAGGAGCAAAGGACTTTAGTTCATGCTTACAATGCAGCAGACTGTGGAAGTTTCACGTTCCCCTCAGCTACCCTTGTTTCCAAGTCCCACGTGGGACACAGAAGAGCTGAAATCAAGGCTGCACACATCACACTGAGGAACCCAAGATTAGGAGACCCCAGACTTGGGGCATCTGGTGGGCTCAGTGGAGAATGCGACTCTTGTTCTCAGCATTGTAAGTTCGAGCCCCACATTAGGTGTAGAGATTACTTAAAAGTAAAATCTTAAAAAAAAAAAGGAAACCCCAGACTTTTGAAGGGGGTGCTAGCAAACCTGCCCTTCCCTTAACCCAGAGAGAGACATTTCTTAAATATCCTGTACATCCAACGAATCTGCCCTTTGCCCTGGAGGGAGATATTATCTCTATCTTCCTAAGCTATTTGCTATACAAACACCCTTGAAGACAGTCCAAAAACAAAAATCAGTGCCTGTGCTTCGATGTGCAGACATGCAAGAAACCAGTGGAGCCTTGTCCCCCAATATCTATGCTTCTTCAGTATTACTTTGCTTCTTGTGGCCCTTTATTCTTCCATATGAATTTTTAAATCAATTTGTATAGTTGTTTGGATAGACTGCTGCTAGATATAAATTTAAAAACATACTCTTAGGGCGCCTGGGTGTCTCAGTAGGTTAAGTGTCTGCCTTCAGCTCAGGTCATGATCCCAGAGTGCTGGGATCGAGTCCTACATCAGGCTCCCTGCTACCTGGGGAGTCTGCTCTCTCTCCCTCTGCCCCACCCCCTGGCTCATGCTTTGTCTCTCAAATAAATAAAATCTTTAAAAAAAACAAAAAACAAAAAACATACTCTTAAAAACAAACAACAACAAAATACTCTTTACAACCACATATAAACAATATAACTAATTAGTAACTGTAATTGTAGGCATGCAAAGCAATTAAAAGTTAAGTTAATTTAACTAATTTATTTATTTGAGAGAGAGAGCATGAGCAGGGTGAGGGGCAGAGGGAGAAGCAGACTCCCTGCTGAGCAGGGAGCCCGATGTGGAGCTCGATTCTGGGACTCCAGCATCATGACATGAGCTGAAGGCAGATGCTTAACCTACTGAGCCACCCAGGTGCCCAGCAATTTACAGTTTAAAGAGAAAGCACGGGGGCGCCTGACTGGCTCAGTCGGTGGAGCATGTGACTGTTGATCTCAGGGTTGTAGGATCGAGCCCCACATTGGGTGTAAAGATTACTTAAAAATAAAATCTCATAAGAATAAAAAAATAGGGACCCCTGGGTGGCTCAGTAGTTAAACATCTGCCTTCGGCTCAGGTCATGATCCCAGGGTCCTGGGATCGAGCCCTGCATCGGGCTCCCTGCTCTGCGGGAAGCCTGCTTCTCCCTCTCCCTCTCCCCCTGCTTGTGTTCCCTCTCTCGCTGTGTCTCTGTCAAATAAATAAAATCTTTAAAAAGAATAAAAAAGAGAAACTGGAAATCAACAACAAATTAAAAAGCAAACAAAATAACAGCAGCAACAATAGCAACAAAACAGAGAACCCCCTGAGATCTTGCAGAAGTAAATACAGAATAGCCTTGTGATCACATTTCTACAAAGTAGGGCACAAGGGACAAAACAAACAAAAAACAAAAAATAAATTTTTGTTGAAAATAACAAGCACATTCACAAAACACTAGGAAAACATC
Source organism: Mirounga angustirostris (assembly GCF_029215605.1). Classification (NCBI taxonomy): domain Eukaryota; kingdom Metazoa; phylum Chordata; class Mammalia; order Carnivora; family Phocidae; genus Mirounga; species Mirounga angustirostris. The sequence continues at coordinate 31,372,306 of NW_026991710.1, read as the reverse complement.
CACTGCAAGAGACAGTCAATACATACAGCAAACTGAAGAAATATCATTAGAATTTTAGGTTATAGTGGAAGCTGAAACAAGCATATTAAAATTTATTTTCAAAAACTCAAAAAGCAAAAATGGGAACCAAGAGAATGGAATGGTATAGAATGAAATAATAAAGAAAAGGAAGGTTTTGAAAACTAGATCAAACTGAACTTCTAGGGAAAAAAACAACTGAAAACTAAAACTCCAAAGAAAGGTTAAATGTCCAATTAGAGAAAGCTAACAGGTTAGTGATCTGGAAGATAGCTCTGAGAAAATGGCTGAGACAGCAAAACAGACATAAAGAAATGGAAAACAATACATGTGTTTCTAAAATAATGAAACTACAAATCACCAAGCACAAAACAAAGTCTTGCAAGCAATCAATAGTGAGCGAAAGGTACCACCTCACCTCCATGAAGTTCAAGAACAGGCAAAACTAATCTATGATGTTAGCTGTTAGAACAGCAGTTATCTCTGGAGGGCGAGGGAAGGTTCCGGCTGAAAAGGGCACTCACGTACCCTTTGAGATACCGGATATGTTTTACACCTTCTTGGTTGCATTATTGTGTACCTATGTAAGAGGTCACTGAACTGTGCACTTAAGATTTTGTGCATTTTCTTGTATGTGTATTACACTTTAATAAAAATACTTTAAAAAAAGCCATCAGAGAAAAGGGGGAAAAGTTATTTACAAAGGGATTACAGCTAAATTAACAAACAAAAAGGGCCAAAATATAATTCAACAGTGACTTCGAAGTGCCAGGGAAAATATATATCAACTTAGAGTTCTGTACCTTGCAGAACTATTATTAACAAATAAGGCTGACTAAAGATATTTCCAGGTCAAGACTAAAACAACCTCTAAAATATGTGCTTCAGGGGCGCCTGGGTGGCTCAATTGGTTGGGCGACTGCCTTCGGCTCAGGTCATGATCCTGGAGTCCCAGGATCGAGTCCCGCATCGGGCTCCCTGCTCAGCGGGGAGTCTGCTTCTCCCTCTCCTGCTCCCCCCTCTTGTGCTCTTTCTCTCTCTCACTCTCTCCCTCAAATAAATAAATAAAATCTTAAAAAAAAATTAAAAAAAAAAGAAATATACATGTTAAGATTTTAAGAGTAACCCCCCCCCACACACACACAGAAGGAATTGAATATACAACTAAAATGGCACAGGAAACAAAGAGGGTAAGACAAACTATCTTGAGCCTTTTTAAAAAGTAAACTTAAGAGCCATGTTTCCTTTTCTGTGAACTATCTTTCCACATCATTTGCTCTCATCTCTATTGATTGTTGATCTTTTTTGTTACTGATAGCTGGGGACTCTTTGTACATGAGGGAGAGAAGCCCTTTGTGATAGAAATCGCAAACATTTTTGCTCAGTTTGTCACAGATTTTATTTCATGTGGGCAGCTTTCAATCCTTTCTTTTAACATGAGTCTTAGTTAGAAAGGCCTTTCTCACTCTGAGGTTGAAAAAGAATTAATCCCATATTGTCTTCCAACACCTTTCCCTAGGTCCTGTGTGTCTCATTTCCCCAGGCGAACTTTTCTAGGCAAGAGCGGTAGTGGGTACATCTGCTTGTCAATCCATAAGGCCTAATGTCTTTTGTGGGATTTCTCCAGTAGTTAATACATTTCTACTGAAAACTTCAGTTTCTCCCTAATCACCCAGGAGTGTCCTGTATGACCTAGACAATTGAAAAATGTCAACAGTGACTTTGAAAAATAATTTGGTTTCATCCCCCTTATAGATAAGGGAATTGAGGTTAGTGAAGAAGCATCTCACAGTTAGGAAGCAGTGGGGTTGGGATCGAAACTCAGGTTGTTGCTACGGAGTCCACAGCCTTAACCCCAGTAGGTTGTAATGAGTGTAAGATACATTGATTTTTTTTCTCTCTAAAAATTACTGGTGATATCTGGGGAAATGAAGGCAGCAAAAAGATAAGTGATTTTCTAAAACAGACCTACAAACACTAAATGGGGGAATTATGAAAGGTAGTTTATAAATCTCATATGTTCATTTATCCAATGACAGTAATACTTAATACTTTGCAGTTTATAAAGTGTTCTCACAAAGATCAGATCATGTCACTCTTCCTTCCTTACTTCCTCTCTCTCTCCCTTCCTTCCTTCCTTCCTTCCTTCCTTCCTTCCTTCCTTCCTTCCTTCCTTCCTTCCTTCCTTCCTTCCTATTAGAGAGAAAGAGAGAGCACACATGCATGTGGGGCTGGGGGTGGAGGGGCACAGGGAGAGAATCTTAAGCAGGCTCCACACCCAGCTTGGAGTCCAACACAGGGCTCAATCTCAGGACACTGAGATCATGACCTGAGCCGAAATCAAGAGCCAGACGCTTAACTGACTGAACCACCCAAGCGCCCCTCATGTCACTCTTTCAACAGGGAGATGTTTTAGCTGTTAAAATAGCATTTGTCCTATAGTAGAATGAGAGGGGAAAATAGCATATAGACAATGCTATTCATTGCTGTTATATGAACAAAGAATTGGAAACAACTTAAATGTCCTTCAGAGGGACTGAAAAGCAGAGGCAGAACAATGTGTCTCTTGTTCTACTGTTTGCCAGCAATGCATATTTCAACTTTATCCTTTTGAGTTTCTAAATTCAGAAATAGTCTGTTCAATATTTCTTTCATCATTGTGATAGTCAACATTCTCCCACATAAGACGTATCCTTTGGCCGCAAGCTCAGGGTCTGTTTCATCCACAAGGTCAGTCCATTCAACTGCAACTATATTTCTTTCTTCTTTTAGGTGTCCACTCATTAGCCCTCCTCTAGCTTGCGTGGTAACTGGCAATTCTCAAAGCAGAACAACCCTTCAATCTTATTTGTGTTATTGATGATAGAGTGCAACATTGGCCAAACTCTGTGACTTCACAGACTTTCTTCAGGATTTTTTTTTTTTGTCTTACTTTGTGAGATTGATTTTTGTTGCTTGCTACACAGATGCATACTCCCGGGCAGATTTCATATGGCATTGTACAATTTAATAGCTTTCGGTCCAGCATCCTTTCCACAGAAGCTGCTAAACATAGACTCTCTGAACAGACATAGGACATAGATCCCAAATGAGACCATGCTCATTTAACTCTCTTGCTATCTTATTCACAAAGATCGTGTTGCAGTTTTGGTTGCACAGCAGAGTATACACCATCTGAAGGAAGATTATCATATTTCCTGATTTGTGGTTCCATCCACCATGTGGCTGGTCGACTCAAGGAAAGCCGTCATCAGATCTCTTCTTGGATTCCTACACTCCATTCACATTGCTCCCTTTCTTTGTTGGTCTTCATAACACAGTACAAAAATGTAATTTTGTTTTATAACAGGCAAGTAATCTATTAAGAGAAATCACTAAAGGGCGCCTGGCTGGCTCAGCTGGTAGAGCATGCAACCCTTGAGTTTGAGCCCTGCATTGGGCACAGAGTTTACTTAAAAAAAAAAAAAAAAAAAAGAAATTACTAAATTCCTGAAGGTATGACAAATCACTTTCTTTGTGCCAGTGGAGCCCAAGAGAACTGAGAGCAGCACTCTCTCATTAAGAGTGACATAAGCTACAAATCCCACCTGAAATTGCTTATCAGCTTCTCCTGCTTCTTCCGTGGGAGGCTGGCCTCCACCAGTCTTGTGGCATTCTGTGTGACACTGGATACATTAACTCATCCCTCTTAACTGAACCCTTTGCCATTTACCTGATTACTTGTGTTATGCAGGGCAGAGCAGGAGTAGGTAAAGTGGCCAGTGATAACCAATCCACGGCACTTGGAAGATCAAGATGGCACCCCTCCTCCACTTCTATCAAGTATTCTTGCCAAAAAATCAAATCTGAATCAGATCATGTCTCTCCATCTTCTGTACCACTTCACAGAAAATGGAAGGCACAGAGAAATAGGATAATATACCATGAGGAGGCAATTAGTAAAATCCAAAGTGTGGGAAACCCTACAGAACAGATGATTGGGTCGTTGGAAACAAACTATAAAAAGGGAGAAAAAAGAGATGAAGAATTTATAGATTAAAAGATTGAAGAGACCCATCAACCGAATTCAATGAATGACTACTGGAACCCTGGTTCAAGCAAAGTGTAGAGATATTGGCAAACTGGATAATTGAGGATATTAAGGAACTGTAAGCATTTGTAGGTATGACAATAATATAGCGATGGGTGTAAATAAGTCCCATCTTTTATGGATACATACTGAAATATTTACAGATGCAAGGACAGGTCTGGGATTTGCTTCAGAATTGTTGCGTAGCAAGATGGGACATGAGGGGAAATGGATGTAAACCAATTGGCTACGAATGGAGGACTGGCTATGAGTGGAGCTGGGTGATGGATACTCAGAGATCCACTGTACTATTCTTTTTTCTTTTTTTTTTTAAGTATTTTAAAGATTTTATTTATTTGAGAGAGGGAGAGAGCAGCACCAGAGAGAGCACGAGCTGGGAGGAGGGGCAGAGGGAGAGGGAGAAGCAGACTCCTTGGGCACCTGGATGGCTCAGTCGTTAAGCGTCTGCCTTCGGCTCAGGTCATGATCCCAGGGTCCTGGGATCGAGTCCCACATTGGGCTCCCTGCTCTGCGGGAAGCCTGCTTCTCCCTCCCTGCTTGTGTTCCTGCTCTCGCTATGTCTCTTTCTGTCAAAAAAATAAATAAAATCTTTAAAAAAAAAAAAAAAAGGACCCTGGGATCATGACCCGAGCTGAAGGCAGACACTTAACCGACTGAGCCACCCAGGCGCCCCTTAAAATAGTTTTTTTTCCCGTTACAATGAAATAATTCTGAACAATGTATTTTAAGGACCCAATCAGGCTCATCATCTCTGAACTGCAACCCAAACTTCTTCTAGCAGTTTCACAGTGCTATTTTGAAATGGTTTCAAGAGCTACTTAGACCTGGAACTGGCTCTTTGGTCCAAGTGCCCAACTGCCTTCTGTACCAAACACTGATGCCGCTTTAACTGGACCCGAGCGGGAAGAGACAGAGAAACAGCTCTGTTCTTCCCTGTGTATTTTCAAGGACTGACAGAGGGGAGCCAGGGAGAAAGGAACCTGGCCCCCCAACACTGCTCTCCATCCTGGTGCCCAAGCGCTCGTGCTGGTGGGGCAGCCGGAGGCTCTCACCTCTCCAGACAGCTGCCTTTTTCCTCCAGTGAATCCCAGTAGTTACTGCACTCTGCCTATGTGGAGAAGTCAAGGGGAGTGATGGTATCTTCCACTTTCTGTCCCCTGCCTTGGAGTGTGACATCTTGCTTTCAATGGTTGTTCCACACAAATCTGCTTGGAGCAAGGACGGAACGAAGGGACGATGCACAGAAAGGATCTGCAGAGAGCCTCCCAGAGTCGAATTGTTTTGAACAAAAATGTTAGGGATTTGGGCGCCTGGGTGTCTCAGTCGGTTGAGCGGCTGACTCTTGATTTCAGCTCAGGTCATGATCCCAGAGTCCTGGGATGGAGCCCCACATTGGGCTCCCTGCTCGGCGGGGAGTCTGCTTCTCCCTCTGCACCCGCAACCCCCCCCAGCTCCTGCTCCCCCCCATCAAAAATAAATAAATAAAATCTTTAAAAAAAAAATGTTAGGGATTTGAATTTGGTCGTCTCAAAAAAGACGAGTCCAAAAGGGGGCATCACATTTGGAACAATGTGTGCTTGCCCACAGTTGGGGCAGTCCAGGATAGCAGGACCACGCTGTACCACCGTGCCCTGTGCGTGTGTATTTCCCCTGCTAGGCTGACTCTGAGAGCAGGACAGCAGGTTATTACCAGCATCTAGAGAAGTGGCTGGCTCGTCGTAGCAGGATTCCAACAGGACTCAGTGAACATACGAATGAATGCACAAATAGGATTTGGTCTTTTTTTTTTTTCCCGAAGATTTTATTTATTTATTTGAGAGGGAGAGACAACAGCGAGAGAGGGAACACAAGCAGGGGGAGTGGGAGAGGGAGAAGCAGGCTCTCCGCTGAGCAGGGAACCCGATGTGGGACTTGATCCCAGGACCCTGGGATCATGACCCAAGTCAAAGGCAGACGCTTAATGACTGAGCCACCCAAGTGCCCCAGATTTGGTCTTTTAGAATGAAGAAATTATAAGTATGATTTAGATGCCATCCTTTCAAAATCCCTCCAAAGTAGGACATACGTGTTTGTTCCATCACTTAAAGCATTTATTTTTATTTATTTACTTTTTTAAGGTTCATTTATTATTATTTTTTTAGTAATTTCTACACCCAATGGTGGGCTCGAACCCAAGACATCAAGATCAAGAGTCGCCTGCCTTTCTGACTGAGCCAGCCGGGTGCCCCAAAGCAGTTATTTTTAAAGCCAAGAGTTTCCAATGTCATGAAATAACACCACTTTCCCATGATAGCATGATGATTGAGGTACATTGATGAGATAAACGAAAGGTACTCCCATTTTTTCTTAAAGAGTAACAGCTGTTATTTCGTAGACCACAAAGAAAATACAAAGTTGGCCTGCATTTTCTCCTGCAAGACAGTCCTTCAGACTAAAAGGGATCTGTTTTTTTGGAACACCAAAAGAAAACGGTTCCAGCTCTTCCACTCAAGTAGGACCACTTTCCCCAAGCAGGGGTAGCTCTTAGAAACAGAGAGCGTGGCTGTGCGGGTGCTCAGTCCTGATCATCCCCTTACTCCCCAGCAAAATATTTCCCAGTACTGCGGACCATGTGGTTCCACCTTGCTTGTCCCTGGTTTCAGCTCACACCCTTCAGGCTGCAAGGACAGGCCGGATATGAACACCAGGCTGCCTACCCCCTCTTCGGTACCAAGTGTTTTCCCCCTGATCTCCAATGTTAGGTCTTGTGATAGGACTAGTTAAGCATTCTGCCAAAGAGAATCGCCAATGATTTATTGTTGCTGATAATGTCCTTTATGTATTTTCCACATAAGAATGAAATGACCTCAGAGATCATTTAGCAAAATCTCCACTGAGATTATCACCCAAAGCTCATGGTCTACATGAGGGGTCACTCTTGGTGTTGTATATTCTGTGGATTTGGACAAATGTATACTGACATGTATTCACCATTATAGTATCCTATAGAGTATTTTCACTTTCCTAAAAATCCTCTGTGCTCCACCTATTCACAGCTCCCCGCCCTACCCATGTAGGTTCATCAGTTGTAACAAAGGTACCACTTCTGGTGGGGATGTTGATCATGGGAGAGGCTACTACTATGGGGGAGCAGGGAAGATATAGGATATTTCTATACCTTCCTCTCATTTTTGCTGTGAGCCTAGAACTGCTCTTAAAAAGTCTTTTACAAGAATAACAAAATTGAGACTTTGGGAGGTTAAGTGACTTGACCAAGGTCACAAAGATGGTTCACAGCAGACCATGATTAGAACCCAGGGGTCTTATGTTGCAAGCTTTATGCACCACACATTATGCTACCTGCCATCCCATAAAAACACACAAAAAAATATTCAGTGAGCATACATGGTGTGCTATTTCTTAGAACTACAAGTGATAAATAGAGTTAGGGGATCTCCTCCAGGTCCAACTGAATCACCTGCTCACATGAATGGCAGAAAAGTGCGGTATGTCCTGAAGTTTATGTCTGGGTTATGTTTTTAGCACCCCCTCCAAAAAAAAAAACAAACCACACACATCCCCCAGCACCTCTATACTTTAGTTGGTGTTGTGCTCTATGTTTGGGAGCCCTTCTCCTTCATCTTCAGCTGCTACTCACCCCCAAAGGCGAAGCAGTCATTCATCTCTCTTCCGTGAGGTTTTCTCTGGGTAGGATGGATCCGTCTCTCATACTTCTGAACCTCAGTACTTTGCAGATAACTCCATTAGAGAATTTGTAAGCATTCCAGTTACTCCCTAGCCCTCCAGTTAGACTGTGAGCATCATCACAGCATGGTGGGTCACCACCACCTTTGTATTTCCAGTAACAAACTGGGGCATAGTTTATATGCTCCAAAATCTGCACAGAGGATACAGATCTGACATTTCTTATTTCTAGAGTACACTTTGAGACTAGAAAACATCATAAAACAAAAATACATACAGCTTTTCCAATGAAGCAGCTGACAGAATATATCGAATATTATAGATTTAAGTTCTCTGAAAGGGGGGTGCCTGGGTGGCTCAGTCAGTTAAGCATCTGCCTTCAGCTCAGGTCATGATCCCAGCGTCCTGGGATAGAGCCCCACATCGGGCTCCTGGCTCAGCAGGGAGCCTGCTTCTCCCTCTGCCCACCCGCACTCTTGTGCTCGCTCTCGCTCTCCCTCTCTCAAATAAAATCTTAAAAAAAAAAAAAAAGAAAGCATAACACTTTGGAAGGTTCTCTGAAAGGCACAAGCTATATATCACTAAGATATAAAAACACTTTTTCCCTTTACTTTAGAAAAATGATTGCCAATGAGATTGTAATTTTTCATTGTTCTGAAACTGCTAGTAACCATCTAGGTTAATAATAATAACAACAGGCAATCATTTGCTTGAAAAATAGAAAAACCACATAAAATACAGAAAGCACATAAAGAACAGTGTGGTCCTGACTCATGGGTGCTCAAAGGGAGTCATTTTGGATGGTTTTAAGGCCACTGGTTATGAGGAGGTGAGGAGGCACAGGTTAAAGACAAACCTGGGAAAGGAAATCTAATGGTTTTGTTTTATTTTATTTTATTTTAAAGATTTTATTTATTTATTTGTCAGAGACAGAGGGAACACAAGCAGGGGGAGCAGCAGAGGGAGAGGGAGAAACAGGCTTCCCGCTGAGCAAGGAGCCCAATGCGGGACTTGATCCCAGGATTCTGGGATCACGACCTGAGCCGAAGGCAGATGCCCAAATAACTGAGCCACCCAGGCGTCCCAATCTAATGGTTGTAGATTATAATCACATACGAACAAGGCAAAAAACCCAAATCAGGTATATAGTTAATGTTTACAGTCCTTGCTGCTTCTGTTCCAAAGATTACATGAACTTGTACCAAAGCAAACAACTGTACAATAAAGTACTTTGCAGTTTCAAGTAGCCAATTTTTTAATTCAAGCTTTAAAAAGATAAATGTTAATGCACTGAACAAAGATGGTTAGGCTGTTTTTTCCTAGCACATATACAATGTATAATGATGTATTATTAGAACTAAAAAGTTTTAGGTAAAAAATGTATCTTTTTATAGTATCTTTTGGGCCACTTTATAGATTCTTGTAAATTCCTCCACTTTAGGTTCCCTAAACATGAACACGGCATTTGATTTGTTTATATATTTTACCTTATAAGCAACTGATAGAAATGTAAATATACATATACCTAAAAAGTGGCTATCCTATAATATGACAGCCCAGAATTTAGAAACTGTATAGGCTTTCTGGCGATTTCAATTACGCATAAAAAGAATTATAGAGGAGACACATTTGTTATTTATTCTAATTAAAGCGTATTAATTACAATATGTTATTGTAAAGAAAGTTAGCTATTTTTAAAATCTTCATTTTTGAATTCAGATAATGCCCAGGTTCAACCCTTTAATAGGAATGTTGGTTTGTTAGGTTTGGCCATCTTTTCTTTATTCATCTTAAAGGTCAAAAATAGAACAATGAGGAATGTAGGTCTATTAAAAATATATAAATACTTGTAGCAATTGTTTAAGTCATTTGGTCCTCAAAAACACTGCTTAATTGTAATTATGCCCAAGGCTGGAATATTTTACTCTGCCTTTGGTTGCAGGTTGTACTTTTGTGGCTGGAAAAAATGTTCTTCAATAGCACTGACTAGTTCATTTAGTTCCTTCTTCAGCTGCTCGGGATCACTGGAAAATAAGGGGGGAAATTCCAGATCAGTGGATTATTCCAAAGCATATTTGAAGTTCTCCCCACATTGGTCAAGTAACATTGAAATGTACCCTTAAGAGAGGGCTAAATCAGACAAAACAGAACCCCAGTGACTGAAGCATGGGAACACATCTGTTGACTTGGACAAAAAAAACCCCATGAGACAATATCCATTCTTTCATCCAAGGTTTTACTAGGGTCTCTACTATAAACAAATAAGAATTTTTTTTAAATGATTATGTTACGTTAATCACCATACATTACATCATTAGTTTTTGATGTAGTGTTCCATGATTCATTGTTTGCCTATAACACCCAGTGCTCCATGCAGAACGTGCCCTCTTTAATACCCATCACCAGGCTAACCCATCCTCCCACCCCCCTCCCCTTTAGAACCCTCAGTTTGTTTTTCAGAGTCCATAGTCTCTCATGGTTCGTCTCCCCCTCCGATTTCCACCCCCCTTCATTCTTCCCCTCCTGCTATCTTCTTCTTTTTAAACATATAATGTATTATTTGTTTCAGAGGTACAGATCTGTGATTCAACAGTCTTGCACAATTCACAGCGCTCACCATAGCACATACCCTTCCCAATATCTATCACCCAGTCACCCCATCCCTCCCCCCCCCCACTCCAGCAAGCCTCAGTTTGTTTCCCGAGATTAAGAATTCCTCATATCAGTGAGGTCATTTGATACATGTCTTTCTCTGATTGACTTATTTCGCTCAGTGTAATACCCTCCAGTTCCATCCACGTCGTTGCAAATGGCAAGATCTCATTCCTTTTGATGGCTGCATAATATTCCATTGTATATATATACCACATCTTCTTTATCCATTCATCTATCAATGGACATCTTGGCTCTTTCCACAGTTTGGCTATTGTGGACATTGCTGCTATAAACATCGGGGCGCACGTACCCCTTCAGATCCCTATTTTTGTATCTTTGGGGTAAATACCCAGTAGTGCAATTGCTGGGTTGTATGGTAGCTCTATTTTCAACTTTTTGAGGAACCTCCATACTGTTTTCCAGAGTGGCTGCACCAGCTTGCATTCCCACCAACAGTGTAGGAGGGTTCCCCTTTCTCTGCATCCCTGCCAACATCTGTCGTTTCCTGACTTGTTAATTTTAGCCATTCTGACTGGTGTGAGGGGATATCTCATTGAGGTTTTGATTTGGATTTCCCTGATGCTGAGCTAAACAAATAAGAATTTTTAAGAAACACAGTTTTTTGCTCTAGCATCCCCTAAAAGATCTGCAATATTTGTACCTAACAGAGCAAAGAAAACTTTGATGACTTCAGTTGTCATTCGATCCTGCTGAACTTTTACAAATGACATCTCTGTTAAGTTCTCGGTCTCCCAGGATAGGAATGTTCCTGATTCCATTTGCCTTCAAACTACTGGAAGCTAAGCAGCAGCCGGTCTGCAAGGCCTTCCTAGAAGGTACAGAGAATGGGAGCCTCCTAGTGGGCCTGCTAATCACACACCAGGAACTCAGAGTTCCCCCCTCCTCCTCCCCTCCCTTTTTAATCTTTTTTATTCTAACTCCAGAACAAAAGGGTCCTGACTAAAGTACACAAAACAATCTAGGGAGCTAGTTCCCTCTAAGGAAATCAAGTTTTCAAGCATATGAAAAACATTTATTTAAATGCAAACAACTGGAAGGTAGGAAAAGATAAAACGAATTTGTGTTTAGACTAGCAGCTCATGTTAGTGTCAGGTTACTAGTGCTGGGTGTTTACTCTAAGTTCTTGAAACCAAAAAGCTGAATTTAAAAAGCTAAATCCTTCAGTTCCAACTTGCATGACTTCATACTGACTGTCTTCAATATATGTAACTTTATTTTAATGGAAAACGAAATTCTTGTAATGAGTTAAGATCATTTTTACATTGTAATTCCTCCCCAGTACAACTAAAACAATCCATTTTATTGCAGACATTAATTCTGGCTCTACTACCAGCCCTATGCCCTCGGGTAAGTGGCCTCGCCTCTCCAAGGCCCAGATTTCTCATTTGTAAAATTGGAATAAAGACTTTTATTTTCTCAAGAGAGTTGCTGTGTAGATTGAGATAAATTATATAAAGCAATTAGCACAGAACCTGGCCCCAAAACCTCAATAAATGTAGCTATCATTAAAATTATGTTTACCCCCACTGGTGACATATAAAGTATGCTTCATAAATACATATGAATCACATAGGTCATTGTTTCCTTTCCCCTAAGTGTGTTTTGAAGACAATACTTCTCAGGAAGGCACATACCTAATACTTACTGTTGTGGTTTTTTTTTTTAACAATATGCCTAAAATTAAACTCACCAGTGAATATACAAATATAAACATTTAAATATATATACCTCCTACTGGTTTTGTTAGTTAGAACCTTGCTTGATATAATTAGTATCTAAACCCTGAGATAGTAACAGAGTGTCCTTGTTCTTGGGAATTGTGTATTGAGGTTTGCAACTTATTTTCAGATGGCTCAGGGAAAAAAACAAACAAAATCAAACCTGCATATACAATACATGGTAAGAGGCAGGAAATACTGCAAAATGTTAGCAATTGCTGAGTCTAGCTTAAAGTGGGCTAACTATGGCTGGCAGCCTGCTGACAGCCCATTTTTGTAAAGATTTATTGGAACATAGTCACACCTATTCCTTTATGTATAAGATTTCTTTCTGCTTTTGAGCAACAGCAGAGGGGAGTAGTGCGACCATATGGCTTGCAAATTCTAAAATGTTTACTATCTGGCTCTTTACAGAATAAGTTTGTGGGGCACCTGGGTGGCTCAGTCGGTTAAGCGTCTGCCTTCGGCTCAGGTCATGATCCCAGGGTCCTGGGATCGAGCCCCGCATCGAGCCCCGCATGGGGCTCCCTGTTCCACGGGAAGCCTCCTTCTCCTCCCACTCCCCCTGCTTGTGTTCCTGCTCTATTTCTTTGTCAAATAAATAAATAAAATCTTTAAAAAAAAAGTTCGCCAACCCTTGGTCTAAGTGAAAGGTATGTGGGTATTCATTGAAATTTTCTAAAATACAAAGTTAGACAAAAGACATCTACTGATTTGATTCCCATCTTTTTATAAGCAGGACTTAAATTAGAAAAGGATTTTCCGTTCTAAAGGATAAGTGGGTCATGGAATTCTATGAAAAAATGAAATTGATGATATAAAATATACTAATATTAAAGTGATCAGAAAATAAGGAAACTTAGCCATGGCTTTATTGCTGTTTTATGTTAGGTATGCTGGTGACCTGACAGCATATCTGTGGACTGGCCTAGTGCCCAATGTCCCAATTAATAAACTGGAGCAGCATTTTGATAGATATAATAAAAGGACAATTTTTCAAAACATTTTCAGGACTTTGTAAACTAATATTTGAAGTTAAAGCCACCCAGTAATCCATGTGAATACTATTAAATACCAGATCCTCAAACATTAAATAGTATTGTTATTATAAAGTTTCTGAATTATTATATTTGCACAGAGTAACGACAAGGAAGGGACAAATATAGAGAGAAAATGGATCTTTAAGTTGGACTTTTGTTCCTTTGTTTTCTTTTTTTAAGATTTTATTTATTTGACAAAGAGTTAGCGAGAGCAGGAACACAAGCGGAGGAGTGGGAGAGGGAGAAGCAGGCTTCCCACCGAGCAGGGAGCCCAATGCAGGGCTTGATGCGGGGCTCGATCCCAGGACCCTGGGATCATGACCTGAACCAAAGGCAGACGCTTAACAACTGAGCCACTCAGGCGCCCTGTTCCTTTGTTTTCAAAAGAAAGAGGGATATATGAAAACATTAAGTGAGAATGAGTTACAAAGAAACGTCTATGGAAAACCCCATTCTCAAGAGTAGCAAAGAGCTTAATATGTAAGATACACAGAAACACTGATACTTGCAAATATTACAATAAAATCCTGGTAATCCAGAATGCTTAGAAAATGAGCTGTTTTATGTGTTTGTTCAAGTTGCTTACCAGCTGAGTTTTTGCCCTTGCAGCACAAAAAGGTTTTGAATGGGACTCTGTAGCAAAATATAGGACACAGTCTATGGCTTCTTAGATATATTTGACTGTTGTGATATTTAAAAGCCATAAACATGACTTTGACTGTTGGACTGGAGCTCTTATTCAGAAGAAGTATCAGGGCCCATGTGGATGTGGTACTCTATCTCCCTTACGATAAAGCAGTGAACATTCTGAGTTCCTGTGTCCATGTTTCCTAGTTTTGTTTTAGTATTTTTTTCCCTTGCTGTCAGCAGTCCTTTCTTCCTGCCCAAGGAATGTCTAACACTCACAATTCTGTCCCAGCCTCTCTAATTTGCTACATTTAATCTGCTACTGTCTGACCAATTGAAGATGCTCAGAAAATTTCCTCTGCTTTTATTTCCACATAGTGCAAATTGGATTCCCAAGACCAAACAACTCTTCAACGTGCAAAGCTTTGATGTGTAAATGTCCTAACAACCGCTTAGACCCATCTTCCCCACTACAGTATTGAATGCTGGAAATGTGGTTAGTGCGACCCAACCCAGGAACTGAGTTGTTAATGTCATTTAAGTTTAATTAATTGAAATTCAAAATTAAGAACTGACATTTCACTGTTATTGGAAAATTTAAGTATATTTGAACAATTTAGGTATCAAAATCTACTTTTTCAACTGTAAATTTTATGAAATGGTAATACATTTGACCTTTTGACAGCATGGGGGTTTAGGAGTTAGCAACCCCCCATGCAGTCAAAAATCTATGTATAACTCTTGACTCCCAAAAAGTTAGCTATTAATATCCTTCTGTTGACCAGAAACCCTACCGAAACATAAATAGTCAATTGACAGGATGCCTGGGTGGCTCAGTCAGTTAGGTGTCTGCCTTTGGCTCAGGTCATGATCTCACGGTCCTGTGATGGAGCCCCATGTTGGGCTCCCAGCTCAGCGGGGAGTCTGCATCTCCCTCTCCCTCCCTCTGCCTCTCCCCCCGCTTGTGCTCTGTCTCTCTCTCAAATGAATAAATAAAACCTTTAAAAAATAAAAAAAAAAATAAAGTTTAAGATGTTATAGTACTGCAAAGTGAATTCAAACCCTTTACCAAGGTCACAACAACACGACCCTGAAGCTATCAGACCATCAGCTCTTTGGTGGCAAGGACCCTTTCTGCTATGGCACTTTCTCCTCTCCAGAACCCAGCACAGACCCATGCAAAACAGGTGCTCAAAGATATCTGTTCAGTGCATATGCAATGGATTTTAATTTATTGTATCAGAGACGGGTGACTCTGGAAAGGAAAACTCATTGGTGCTAGTCTCAAATAAAGGTACTAGAAAAAGGAAACTGTATTACTATTACTGAAATTCAGAATGAAATTTTTCCCTACAAAGAGAGGTGGGACAGAAATAAGTACGTAGAAATCAGCTCTCCTGTCCCCGGATGCTTCAAGCAGCTGTTAATGTCACAAAATTGCTGCAGGTTCTGAAATAACATTCCTAATTAAAGTATATACTGGAAAAACAAAATGTTTTACTTAGCATTTGCACAGACCGATTAGGAATTTTAGGGAATAATAATCACGGGTGCTGCCATCCGTATCATACCTATTTCCAGGGGGGGCACACAGTTCTGAATAGTACTTGATTTTGGGCTCGGTCCCACTGGTCCGCATGGTGGCCACGCCCCCGTTAGCAAAAGTAAAGGTGATCATTTGGCTGCTTTTGCTAGTTGGGAGAACCTGAAAAAGACCCATATCAAAGTATATCACTAAAATTTTAGAAGAAAAGTTCAGCAGAAAATTCCTGAAATCTTCCCGTAGAGAAAAAAACAAGCTGCATGGAAAGGACTGAATAAGTGGCATCAACATCCCTTTATGTGGCAGACAGTAGGCCTCAGCTAGTTCCTGACGGAATGAAAGATCAGACCCTCAACAGCAGTCCTGGAAACTAAGCGATAATGGAGCACTGCTTTCAAAACTGCGAGTCAATCAAGTGTGAGTGTAGAGTGAGACATTTTCAGACTTAAATGCCTCCAAAAATCGACCTCCTATTCATTTTTTTTTAGGAAGCTACTAGAGGAGGTGATTTAGGAAAGTAACTATAGTAAGAGGAAGTCATGGGGTCCAGGAGACAAGCATGCACCCCATAAGTGGTGAAGGGCGTTCCCAGGATGACATGTGTGTACTCAACACAGAGACGAGCTGGCCCTGCCTGGATGGGGGACCAGAAGGGAGGCCAGTGGAAACAAAAGAGAACAGATAAAATTGCATTGGACCATGTGGAAAACCCTACTGAGAGGCATCCGAAGGAATGTGGGAAGACTGGAGATCGTTACATAAAAATCCAAGAAAATGAAAGAACAGAACAACTATTAATTATAGAAAAGATAATTATACAATTTGGGGGAACCTAATCAAAGTACACAACTTAGCTAAGTGGGAAACAATAGTTACTAGTCCTAATAATGCAAGCACAGGATCTGAATTCACCAAGCATTGTGGCAAAGGTGTTTGTGAAGACAGGGGGAGAAGGGGGAAGAGTGAATGCAAGAAATGTCAGATTTCAATCCTTATCTCCATAATAGAAAAGTAATAAAGTCCAACACTGAGAAGCCCAAGCAACACCACATGAGCAGGTTATTTGCAATTTGGTGGTAAAACGCCAGGCGAGACAACTCAGAGGGAAGGGGGCTGTCTTGACATGGCAAAGAGATGGTGGAGGTTGGGCTGCCATATTTCATCATGACTCTTTCAAAAATATTTCTCTTTAAAAATATATTGTGTGCAGATGAAAATTTAGAAAAAAAAATAAAAAGGAAATATCAAGGATGTCTAATATCTCATAAGAATAGTCTCACTCTCCTTCCCCAACCCCCTGCCATTAGTTAGCAATACTCTTCTGCCCTATTTGAGCCTTCTTTTGACTCCAGTGGAGGATCCACATGATATGAAGAATGCAAACTCAGGCTTTATAGCTAACAGTGCCTGGACATTCAGGGAACAGAGTAAAACAAACTAGGAAGCAAACAGTGTTTCTCAAAGTATGTACTGGTAACATCAGCATCAGGAGGGATCTTGATACAAATGCAGATTTTGGCCCCCACCCCAGATCTACTCATTCAGAAACACCACGGCAGGCTGCCATACTTGATGTATTGAGCAGGTGCCCAGACAAAGGAAAACCCAGATCTGGAGGCAGAAGACCCAGATGTGACCACAACCATCACCAACTAGCTGTGCGACCACAGGCAGGTCCTACACTTCCGAGCATTGATTTCCTATGTGTTACATGGTGACGTTGGTTTAGATGACTAGTGACGATCCCTGTAGTTGTAGCCCGTGATTTTTAACTTTCCGTTTATTTCGATAGCATATTTATAGTAATGCCAGAATGCCTAAAATCAGCTTCAGTTAATTCCATGATTAAATAAGTTAATCTATTCAAAGTATAATAGAAGGTAAATACAGAAGAGTTTAGTTGATAAAAGATAGTATTACTTACAGCTTTTTTATCAGGTTGGCTATCGTCATAGCCAGTTGTAAGATCCCTAATGCCAGCAATTTCAAATCTGCCACAAGTTTTTGGATAATTATTCTTCCCATCGTAGTTTCTAAGGTTTTCAAATAATTTCTTAATGGTGCCTTGATCATGGCAGATAAAATATGAAGCTTTGGTAATATGGTAACCATATCTATCAAAACAAATATAATTAAATAAGTAATATACAGCATGAGGACTCTGTAATAATATTGCACTATATATTTGCAAGTTGCTAAGAGCATAGATCTTAAAAGTTCTCATCACAGGAAGAAATATTTGTAATTATGTGTGGTATGGATGTTAACTAGACTTACTGCGATGATCGATTTGTAATATATACAAATATCGAATCATTGCATTGAATACCTAAAGCTAATGTCAATTACATCTCAATAGAAAAAATACAAATATGCAAAATAAGGAACAAATAATCCCACAGGATGTACACAAAACATACACAGAATATGTATCAACCAGTTTTAAACTAAATGAAACAAGTAACCATGACTAGCTACAAACGAATAATTCCGCATAAAAAAGAGGTACAACAATTGACCCCAGCGATTGCCAAACTGCTGCCTGGCCTTCAGCCTGTATCTGGGGGTGAAAGTTTCATTGCCCGGCAGCCACACCCCACCCATTCCCATATATGCCCCTGGCTGCTTCTCACTATAAAGGCAGACTTGACTAATGCCTCTAAAAACTCAATAGATGGTTCGTGAACACCTTTGATCTTTTCCGATATCAGACACTTAAAATCACCTTCTTCAATTAGCTATTTCTGCAACTGATGTTCTCATTTGTTACGGATTAACGCAGTCATGAGTGATAATTAGTATCAAATGGCTAAGCATCGAAAGAAAATGGGATCCTTTCCTTAGTTTCCAGAAGAAAGAGAATCCACAACCAAAGAGCGTTAGAAAGAACACTAGTGTCTGACACATAAAAACATAATAAAACATTGAAAACTATTACTTCAACTAAACAGAGTTAACAGAATAGAAACTTACTCAACATAGATGGCCTTTAGCTGCTGAGACAAAGACAGATTCTTGGTGGCTAGAAAGCTAGCCAGCTCTGCGCTGATGACTGCGGCGCTGACTCCGTCCTTGTCCAGGACAAAAGGGCAGCACATGTACCCTGCAGAAACACGTGTCATGCGTACACCCTTAGGAAGGGGCTCCTGTAACGCTATACACGCACATTGTCTCCACACAACTTGCCCATCGCCTACGAGGCTGTACGGTATGAATATGCGAATGCTTCTCATTTACCACCTTTATATTCAAGAATCCAGCCCAATGCCTAAGCGCAAGGCGGGCCTTCAAGATGTCCTGGTTGAATAACCTATAAGGAGACTGTCCCTCCTGGACAAACTGTTCATTCCCTACGTCCAGCCAAAACCCCTCCCGCTCACACAGAATGGTTTCCAGATGTTCTCATCAATGCTTATTCTGTCTTCTCCGAATTCCAACAGTTCTGGTGAGTTCTGTCCTTCACCTTGACACCTAGCCCATACTCTTTTGTGTGGTTACTAACACGATCTACGCAAACTGCCCTAGGCTAAGGTCAGTGTCATCTGTTTCTCTCAGAGTCACTATGTGATTGATATGCAATAAATAGTTGATAAACAAATGTAAGGAAAAAATTTTAACAAAAGCCATAGAAAGATAAGACTGCCAATTGTAACGAAAAGGAAAAAGCTGAGCTATTACACACTTCCTTTGATTAATTAGTTAAATGATATGCGGGAGCATCTGTGCTGCAGGAAATACAGATGAATCTTCTTTTTTTTTTAAAAAAAGATTTATATAGGGCGCCTGGGTGGCTCAGTCGTTAAGCGTCTGCCTTCAGCTCAGGTCATGGTCCCGGGGTCCTGGGATCGAGCCCCGCATCAGGCTCCCTGCTCGGCGGAAAGCCTGCTTCTCCCTCTCCTGCTCCCCTGCTTGTGTTCCCTCTCTCGCTGTGTCTCTCTCTGTCAAATAAATAAATAAAATCTTTAAAAAATAAAAATAAAAAAAGATTTATTTATTTGAAAGAGGGAGAGAGACAGAGACAGAGAGAAAGAGAGTGGGGGGAGAGGCAGAGGGAAAGAATTTCAAGCAGACTCCCCACTGAGCAGGGAGCCCAACTTGGGGCTCTATCCCAGGACCCTAAGATCATGACCTGAGCTGAAACCAAGAGTCAGACACTTAACCGACTGAGCCACCCAGGCACCCGCAGATGAGTCTTCTTATAGAAGTATAAGGTATAATAGCTTTTACGAAACAAACAGCTAAAAAATGCCCCACACAAACATCTGAATTTCAAGTTTTTCTACCTAGCTCCCCTTTCTCCTCACCTATGCTGACAATTTAAGACAAATGTTTCTCAGTCATTCTGGCTGGACTTGGAGCTGTCCTTTCAAGTGATAGTCACTTTGATGAAAGCCCCACAACCAAGTCCTCTCCTTTCCTCTGCACAGACTTCCGCCCAGCACTTTCGGAAGAGGAGTGAACCATATCAGATGTGGAGATCAACACCGCAGTTGAGGGAATACCACCACTCCCCAAAATATGTGGGGTCCTGAGCTCCAACCACCCAAGTGCAGAACATCACTGTTTTCATGCAGGGAAAGGCTTACATTAATGGCTTGGTTATTTGTGAGATACTCTTTTTAGCTGAAAGAAAATCTGAGAAGCCAACTGTAGGGTAGGACGGTCCAACACTCTTTGAGCGCCAGTGTACTCCCGGTCTTCTGTTACTTTTCTGAACCCCAATCCAAATCCCATTTATTTGCACTCTATATATTAGCTAGTGCTACAATCACCATTATCACTTCTTACCGATAGCTTCTTCGAATGCAAATAAGACATTCTTCCCCTGGTCTATTAGCTGTTTGGCTCGGTTTCCCATCCACTTAAAGCCAGTTAGTGTTTCCTAAAGGAGTAACCCAGAAGAGAAAGAAATGCCTTAGACCTTGTACAGAGCCAAAGAAATTTGAGAGGAAGTCCCAGAAACACGTTACCTCAAAGTGAAAGCCCTCCTTTAAGGCAATGGCTCGTAAGATTTTGGAGGATACGGTGCTCGACAACATGTATAAGTCTTTGAGGGCACTGTGATCTTGGTTCTTTTCTTTCCAAGAAGTAAAAAGCCACCAGCCCAAGAGGGCCCCCAATTCGTTGCCTGAAAACACTCTCCATTCACCACTGAAAGAAAAAACAACCAATGCTTTGCTGTGATCTTAAGAGAGATGCTGGAAGTCACTGGGACAGGACAATTAAGCCAAACAAGGCTTAGAGTGGTTTCTGCAAGTGCTCTTATCTTTCTTCTTTAAAGAACTGGTTGGAAACGTGACTGTCACTTCACAAACATCTAAGCAGCTACTCTGTCTCAACTGGTTTGCTCAAACCTCCCATCTCTGAAGAGCGAGGATACACAACGCTTTTATTTGTCTTTGGCAAAAGCTCTGGTTTTAAAGATGATAGAAATATGCTGGCAAGATCCCACCTCAGGATAATAGTCTGTGTATCTCAATTTTCGATCTGGTCAGTATTGAGGATTCTGGGAGGGCAACAGCCTAGCATGCCTCAAGAACAAGTTCATACTATAATGATCAGGACACCAGAAAACAGATGTGGGACTTACTCTCTTTTCCATAGTCCGCATAGCTAGAAGTACATTTCGTGTTTCAACAGGTATCATCCTGGGTGAACTTTCTAGAAAGTGATTAGAATTGAATCTGTTTGATGATAATCTGAAACCCTAATCTTTTGGGGCGCCTGGGTGACTCAGTAGGTTAAGCTTTCGACTCTTGATCTAGGCTCAGATCATGACCTCTCCCTCATTCTCTCTAAAAAAAGTTTAAATAAATAAATAAAACCCCCAACCCTTTGGCAGCACCCCACTACTCCCCAAACATCACATGTGCTGTTTGACACCCAAAACTGCTTGGACCCTGCCTGCCTTTCATCTTTTCTCTCCACTTATGTCCTATTAATTCTGGACAAACTCTATGGTCAAACTTGTCTTAAACACTGGGTATCCAACTGCTATTCCTCTCCGGTCTGCTCAACCTAAATTCAACATTTCCTTGAAGGTCCAGCTCCTTTGCCAAACCCTTTAGCAAATACTACACTGTAAAGCCAACTCCAAACAAAGGACTTGCTGGCATTAGGGACTGAATCATTAATTATAATAAAATCAATGATGAAATGAGAGAAGATAAATAGTACTTTCAATTCCAAGTACATCCTGGGTTGGTTTACTCGGCATGATGCTGGCCCCCAGAACAGCATTTTGCTGTATGTTAGAGGTTCAGTGACAATCTGTATAATAAATGGTAAATATTTCCAAATAGGTCCAGTCTCCCCAAGAACATTTTACTGCTAAAGATGTCACCCCGGTATGTTTTCTATTAGATAGGTCACCAAAATCAATTGTACCTGTCTTGCTTTTCTGCCACAGCAAGTCTATCAGCATCCGGATCATTTGCTAAAACGATTTTGGCCTTGGTTTTGTCAGCCAAGGCAAAAGATAAAGTCTGAAAAAGAGGAGGAAAATAAAAGATTACTTCAATCAAGAATCGGGCATATTGCAGTCTTTAAAAACATTCAGTTCTTTAAGAACTAAAAGAACTTTCCCCAAACGAAGGCAGAATTTTATTTCTGGAGCTGGTCTTGGCTGGTCACCTATTACTTCCTAAGCCAGAGGTCAGGTAATGGGAACATCAACACATGACCCACACCTGCCCGTGGGATTCACCCCACATCCGATAGCGTGTATGTGGCTGGACCGGTATTTCTAGGCCTTGCCAAGTGAGCAACCTGGTTGCTACCCTAACCTTTAAAAAGGTTGAAGGAACTATAATTTAAATAGCATTACTTCATATTAGAAAAATTAAGGAGGGGCGCCTGGGTGGCTCAGTTGGTTAAGCGACTGCCTTCGGCTCAGGTCATGATCCTGGAGTCCTGGGATCGAGTCCCACGTCGGGCTCCCTGCTCGGCGGGGAGCCTGCTTCTCCCTCTGACCCTCCTCCCTCTCATGCTCTCTCTATCTCATTCTCTCTCTCAAATAAATAAATAAAATCTTAAAAAAAAAAAAAAGAAAAGAAAAGAAAAATTAAGGAATAAAAATTAAGGAATAAAAAAATTAAGGAATAAAAATCATGTGATGAATATCTATTCTATTACTGTTCCCTTTTCACATTTAGAAAGCACAGTAAACTCAATTTAAATTTAATTCAATTTAAAATATGATGTTGATTTCAGCTCTCACATCCTGATGCTAAGATATGTATTTTGAAGGTTCCTGTCAGAAATGGATGACTAACATATAAATATTTCTCATGATGAAGCTGAGTTTTTTGTTCAGCACAATGAAAACACATAAAAAGTTATTTTACTTGATAGTAAGAATTTTGGATATAACAGGTAAGTTTTAGAACAAAAAAGATTAGGTTACCAAGACACCTTTACCCTCCTCAGGATTCGGGTATTTCACTGTTGGGAACTCAGGATCGGGATCTTTCTGTTCGGGAACAGCCTCAGGAGGAGCAAAGCCAAAAGCCTTGAAAGCCGACTGCACAAACTCATGACCCACGCCATGGACAGAGGTGTGCACAAACTTCACCTTCGTCTCTCTGTTCACACTCCTGGGATTAAACATGCCATGCAAAAGGATAAAATATAGATGAAAGATGCAAGTATGGCTTGCAAAACTAGAAGCTCTGTTATCAAGGAACCAGATTCCTAAGAAAGTAAGAAATCAATGTATTAAGAAGGTACAAGACAACCGACTGTCTTTCTAATTCCATTTAAAAAAAGAAGCAAAACTTATCCACTCTTTCCCAAATATATACTCTACCCCCAACATATTCAAGTTTTAAATTTTACTCTCTAGTTATTTTCCGTAAATCTGATGACTTTCAGAGTTTGTTTTACGAGACAGCTTTCACACCTAGAGTGGGACTCAAGAAAGAACTCGGGGCTCAGGTTCCAGAAGAGACTCACGGCTGCCCGAGGGTGCCGGCCCATGGCAATGCCAGCACCCCGGCTCCTAATACTCTCTACTAGCTTCAAAATGATTTTCAAAATGTCCCTTTTTACAAAATGGGATGGAACACCTTAAACATAGATGTGTAAATTTTTTTTTTCTTTGTCAGGTAACAATCCTGTTTGTCAGATTACCCAGGGTCAGGGAATTAAAATAGAATAACAATAAATATCCAAAGTAAAAGTTATAGAAAGGTAAAAATAAGACTTAGAAGAATTCCAGGGGTGCCTGGGAGGCTCAGTTGGTTAAGCATCTGCCTTCAGCTCAGGTCACGATCCCAGAGTCTTGGGATTGAGCTCCGCATCAGGCTCCCTGCTCAGTGCGGCATCTGCTTCTCCCTCTATCCTTCCCCTCTGCTTGTGGTCTCTGCCTCGCTCTCTCTCTCTCTCTCTCAAATAAATAAAATCTTAAAAAAAAAAGAAAAATTCCAGAGTTCTAACTGCTAGAATCTTAGGTTATTGCCCTAACCTAACCCATTTCTTTTGAAAGTGAATAAATGCACAAGGTCTTCTCTTAAAATAGGAAATAACGTGCATCTGGAAAAATAAATATACAAGACTAAGTGAGAGCAAATCTGGAAAAAAACTGCTCAGATATTAAAGTGAAGTATAAAGCTATCATAATTAGAATAGTTTAGGACTAGATTAAAAAGGCAATTAAAGGAACAGAATAGAGAGCAGAAGTTGATCAAGTTTGAAATGGGAAATATATGTGAAAAGCAGTAATGGCTTCATGGTTAACATGCTTTGAAGACAGACTCTGAATTTAAATCCTGGAGTTCTGCCACTTACAAGCTGTGTGACTGTTGGTTATTTACTCAACCTCTCTGTGTCACAACTTTCTCATCTATAAAATGGTAATACACCAGAACCTACCCTCAGCATTACTGTGAGGATTAAAATGAGATTAAATTAATCAGTAAAAGTAAAGGCCTACAGAAGCTATCTATATAAGCACTCAATCTGTGTTGGGAATTATTTGATAAAGTGATATTTCCAATTAGTCAAAAAAGGTAGATTCTCCAATTTAATGTGTTGGTGTAACTGCAAAACTTAAAAAAAAAAACCAACAAACCAATCTGCTTTCCTATTTCATGTCTCACACAGAATTAAAAATCACTAATGACTGAAAAGATTTAAACATTATAAAATGTAAGTATGCAAGTCCTAGAAAAAAACAAGGGGGACTTTTTAAAAAAATAATCTTGGTGTAGAGAAAGTCTTAGTACGACACTAAACTCAGACCTCATAAATTAAAAGACTGATAGACATTATCCAATTTTTATGAGTTCATCAAAAAGTTTCAATAAAAAAGTCCAAAGGTAATAACAACAGAAGGGAAAACAATATTTGAAATAAATGAAGACTAGTTATCTATACGAGCAAAGAGGTTTCACAAATGCAAAAAATGAATACATACATAGAAAAATATAGGTAAAATAAATATGAAAAAATAGTTTATTCATACTTAAAGAGTCCAAATAAAGTAAGATATTACTTTCATCTGGCGAAATAAGAAATCTGATAATCCTCAGTATGGGTAAGATGTGTGGATCACATATTGTTGATACACTTGAGATATTACATCACTGTGTCTGATATGGTTGTGATTCTGTCGGTGGGAGCATGAACCGGTATAACGTGTTTGGAGAGCAATTTATTAGTCACGGCCAGCTCTGTCAATGCATGCACAATGCTGCTACCAGAACTGTAGCTCACGGTACCTACGCACGCACATGCACACAAGGACTCATGAATCGAGCATGTTGCCAACAGTGCTCCGTGGAGGAGCGAGCAAGTCCAAACCCCTGCCTCCGTGAAATCCAATCAGAGGGATGGAAGGAAGGTGCATAGATGTGTTTCGTTTGGTGTGTACACCGTTTACAAAATGGACCCGATAATTAAAAATGAGGAGATTTCACACTG
Organism: Mirounga angustirostris; assembly: GCF_029215605.1. Lineage (NCBI taxonomy): Eukaryota > Metazoa > Chordata > Mammalia > Carnivora > Phocidae > Mirounga > Mirounga angustirostris. Next base: position 31,346,989 of record NW_026991710.1, on the reverse strand, counting down.
AAAATGTAGGTTTCTCAATTCTCTCAGGGAGAACAAATCAGACCCTCTGGCAACTCTGGACCTCCATTTGCACTTGGTAACACTCAGCAACTGGGGTCCATGCTCTACCAGGGAGCCTCCATTCCCCGTGGTCCCACAAATACAATATTAGAGACAACCGAGAAATTGTGCCTCTTTAACATCAGTGGTTTCTTCCTGGAGGGGACTATCAGGAGTGGTGGACCCCACAGCATGTTACAGCAGGACAACACTGTTACTGGGCTTGTCTGCTTCTTACCTAACTGCACGTCCTGAGTCTGCATCCCTGGGTTACATACATGGCCACTGCCACTTACCTAACTGTACGTCCTGAGTCTGTGTCCCTGGGTTACATACGCGGTCCCTGCCACTTACCTAACTGTACGTCCTGAGTCTGTGTCCCTGGGTTACATACGCGGTCCCTGCCACTTACCTAACTGTACGTCCTGAGTCTGCATCCCTCGGTTACATACACAGTCACTACCACTTACCTAACTGCACGTCCTGAGTCTGCATCCCTGGGTATATACGTGGTCCCTGCCACTTACCTAACTGTATGTCCTGAGTCTGCGTCCCTGGGTACATATGCGGTCACTACCACTTACTGAACTGTGCGTCCTGAGTCTGCGTCCCTGGGTTACATACACGGTCACTGTCACTTACCTAACTGCACGTTCTGAGTCTGCATCCCTGGGTTACATACACGGTCACTGCCACTTACCTAACTGTACGTCCTGAGTCTGCGTCCCTGGGTTACACACACAGTCACTGCCACTTACCTAACTGTACGTCCTGAGTCTACGTCCCTGGGTTACATACACGGTCACTGCTTCTTACCTAACTGTACGTCCTGAGTCTGTGTCCCCGGGTTACACACACAGTCACTGCCACTTACCTAACTGCACGTCCTGAGTCTACATCCCTCGGTGACATACACAGTCACTGCCACTTACCTAACTGTACGTCCTAAGTCTGAGTCCCTCGGTGACATATGTGGTCACTGCCACTTACCTAACTGCATGTACTGAGTCTGCATCCCCGGGTTACATACACGGTCACTGCTACTTACCTAACTGTACATCCTGAGTCTGCGTCCCTGGGTTACATACACGCTCACTGCCTCTTACCTAACTGTATGTCCTGAGTCTGTGTCCCTCGGTTACATACACGGTCACTGCCACTTACTGTACGTCCTGAGTCTGCATCCCTGGGTTACACACACGGTCACTGCTTCTTACCTAACTGCACGTCCTGAGTCTGCGTCCCTGGGTTACATACACACTTACTGCCTCTTACCTAACTGTATGTCCTGAGTCTGTGTCCCTCGGTTACATACACGGTCACTGCCACTTACTGTACGTCCGGAGTCTGCATCCCTGGGTTACATACACGGTCACTGCCACTTACCTAACTGTACGTCCTGAGTCTGCGTCCCTGGGTTACATACATGGGTACATCAGCTGTTACAACGAAAGAGTCAGGACTAATAGGGGCTAACTCAGAAGGTGCCCATGACAAATTAACTGGGGGAAAAAGGCACAGAACAAACTCCACGCATGCTATATTCCTATCTATGGTCTTGAAACATATTACACATAGAATATGCTAGCATATGCACAAAAAATTTTTGGAAAGAGAAAAAACATCAGTGTTTCCTTTTGCCACCTCTCAGCAAAGCTTTTTTTAATATACAGATATGCAAACACACACTCACATACGTGTGTGTGTGTGATTCTACAACCGAGGTCAGCAAACTATGGCCGAAAAGCCAGCCACCTGCTTTTGTAAATAAAATTTTTTAGGAACCTCGCTATGTTTGTGCTCATTCATTCATGTACCACCCACAGCTGCCTTCCTCCCACCACAGTGGAGTCGGACAGTTGTAATATAGTGGCTCACAAAGCCAAAACTATGTATTATCTGTCCTTTCAAGAAAAATCGCTGACCCCTGACCTACGGCCTCTAAAATCAGATGCAGCTACAGTATATGTACCAACTGGACAGAAAAATTGAATGAAAACTGAAAGACTTTGGCTTTCAATCACATTATTTTAACTCATGTGAGATGAGTTTACAATCCATTTACCTGTGAAAACAGTATTTTTTAAGGTCTTCAAAGTAGCTCTTGTTAATGGAAGCACTTGGGTCATGAAGCAGTGGACTGCCATTAATTAACGAATCGTCCCAAGCTTGGGGCCATGGCTCCAGATTTTCTTCAATAGCTTGAGAAATCCCTTTATCATGAGGAGAAGTGATCTGAGCTCCGTTGTCCCAATAGACCTGGAGAAGGCAGGCACATATCCAGACGGCTTAGGGTTAATGGAAATAAAGCCTCTGTACCTACACTGTGAAGGTACGGGATGCATACAGAAAGACGTAGGGATGGAGCGAAAAAGCAGAATACCTTGTACCCATTATCCTGCTTTGGATTGTGGGAAGCAGTTACCATGATTCCAGCACAAAGTTTCAAATGCAATACCGTGTAGGGCTGTAAAGACAAGAAACAACAAGAGTTTTAAGCAAAAAATCAGAAATCCTTAGTCTGGGTATTGTATACTGTTTGTATCAACTTGTTCTCTTTTAATACACATAATAGAGAAACATCATAAAAAGGTGTCATTCCATATTTTTGTGCCACACTCGAGTATATCTGTATGATCCTTAGGTGACTGCTCAAAATTGTGGGACATACACCCCAATAAGACAGCTGAGTATTTTCCTAGGTGTCTTCTTCTTCTTCTTCTTTTTTTTTTAAGATTTTATTTATTTATTTGACAGAGAGAGACACAGCAAGAGAAGGAATACAAGCAGGGGGAGTGGGAGAGGGAGAAGCTGGCTTCCTGCTGAGCAGGGAGCCCAATGCAGGGCTCGATCCCAGGATCCTGAGATCATGACCTGAGCCAAAGGCAGACGCTCAACGACTGAGCCACCAAGGTGCCCCCCAGGTACTTTCTTCTCATTCTGTCTTCCACTTGGTAGAACCAGCAATCTGTTCAAACAAAAAGAAGGTCTAATCCTTCATCTCACACTCTTTTCAGCCTTCTGCTTGGGACAGAAGCTTATGGATTCTGTTTCTTCCCTCCAACTGCTTTCTCTTCTTTCCCATTTGCTTTTAGGGAACGGGGCAGGGTAATGTTGAAGAAATGATGGGGTGCTCCTACAGCCTGGTCACTCATCTCCCGCCAAGGTTAGAAATCCCTTTCTTGTAAATACTCAGCTCTCATCTTTACAAGACTATACTTCCTCAGATGGGGAGGGGGCGGGCTTCTCCTCCCTACGGCCGCATGTGAGATTTACTACACACAGGGAGCCTGAGGTTCTAGCCATCTGCCCCCCTCCAGCCTCCCACCAAGAATCTCTGTGGTCATTTGTCCCTTTAGGAGTTATTTTATATCCCCCAAGCAAAGAAAAGGGGAGAACCACTCCACAGCATAGGAAAACGGTCATGCGACACTCATATAATTCATGTCTGATAGAAAAATAATAGCAGTCAACACTGACATGGTACAGAAGATCAAGGATGCTTGAACACATTGCAGTTTTTCCATCAAACAATGAAATCCGAGCTACGTTTGGACGTGACATTGCGTGTCTACTGGGTTATTTACAGTCTGGGAGATGCTGCATCTACCTGTCAGCACACCAGAACCAGTGAACGTCAAACTGCAGAGCCAGCTTCTGTACTGACTCACTCTCTTGCCACCTGATGGGAGGAACTGCACTCTACTCATGTTTTTGGCTTAATTTCTAAAAACATATATTCTCAGGGGCGCCTGGGTGGCTCAGTCATTAAGCGTCTGCCTTCGGCTCAGGTCATGATCCCAGGGTCCTGGGATCGAGCCCCGCATCGGGCTCCCTGCTCGGCCGGAAGCCTGCTTCTCCCTCTCCCACTCCCCCTGCTTGTGTTCCTTCTCTTGCTGTCTCTCTCTGTCAAATAAATAAATAAATAGAATCTTTAAAAACATATATTCTCAGCATCTGGCCCCATGCTTAAAAACAACAGCTGTCATAGTCCCTATTGTCTTTTTCTTTAGGTTTTGCTACGTGAAGGATCTGATTGAAAAAATCTTACTAAAATATGCCAAGCATTCTTCATGTTCCGGTCATGAATAGTACTTAGAACAAAACATGTGTATAAAAAGCTGGTGTGTCGACCTGTCAAAAATATTCAGGGTGAGGTATGGTTTGAGGTGAATTCAGATTTTGACCCAAGAAGTTTCCTAATTGTGCCAGTGAGAAAAAGAAATACAAACCAAATGAAAACAGAGACAACAAACAAAAGACATTTCGCTAACTAGTTAAAATATCCTTTGAATGTTAAAAAGGAAAATAGCACTGAGAAAAAAATAAACTCTGATGCATCAGGAGTTGAACACCAGAGAACTATTATTAGGATGTGGGGAGAACATACCCAGAGAGGTGAGAGAATGCCTGATAAAATGCTAAGGGGCTCTTCCATCATATAAATACCCAAATCCTAATAGCTTAAAGACCATAGAATGCAGCCACATCCCATCCCTGATCCTGTGACAGAAAATTATAAACAGAAAGGGTTACTTACCACAAAGGGGGTTGGGGTTATACCAGAAAAGAGGTACACAGGAATCCCTTGAGTGATAAATGTGGTTGCAGCTAGTCGGGCAAATCTGGAAATGCAGCGTGGCGGGGGAGAAAGGAGAGTAGGGTGTCAGGACTGTGGATGACGGTGAAGAAGGAAATGAACGCTCGACCCCTTCTTCAGGTTCATTCATTCTATTTCCATTGGCATAGGACATTCAAGTTGGAGGAATCTTAGAAGTCATCTTGCTCTACCCCTTTGTTTTACAGAAATGGGACTAAAGCCAAGAAAAGCCAGACAAGTTGCCCCATGTCAATTAGTCACACAGCAGCTGAGCGAGGCCCACACCCAAGGTTTTCAATTCCATCTCGGTGGTTCTCAGCCAAGGACAATTCTGCCCCTGTGGGACATCTGAAATGTCCAAGATGTTTTTGATTGTCACTGGGGAGCAGGGTAGGGTGCTGTTAGCAGGCTAGAGGCCAGGGATGCTGCCAAACATCCTACAATGCACACAGCAGGCCCCAACAAAGAAGTATCCAGCCCAGTATGACGTCACATGTCAACAGGGCAGAGGCTGAGAAATGCTCGTCTAAAGTTCTCACAGCCCAATATAAGCCACATAGACTAGCATCTGATGAGACATCGTCTCACGAAATATGACGTATACTGGCAAATGTATGTGAGTGTGCATGTGATATATACACAGGGCACAGACACATCTCGGCTCCATTTGGCCCTTTAAAACAAGACTTAAGGGGCGCCTGGGTGGCTCAGTCGTTGAGCATCTGCCTTCGGCTCAGGTCATGACCCCAGGATCCTCGGATTGAGCCCCGCATCAGGCTCCCTGCTCCGCGGGAGGCCTGCTTCTTCCTCTCCCACTCCCCCTGCTTGTGTTCCTTCTCTGTCTCTCTCTCTGTCAAATAAATAAAATCTTTAAAAAAAATAAATAGATAAAACAAGACTTAAATCTTTGATGCTGATATTTTTCTTAGGACAGGACACAGAACTGGGCATCAAATCTTTCTTCAGCCTTGGGGTTAGATATTTTATCACAAAAACTGAGCAGTTTACTTCCACTGAACCACATTATACCATTACAGGATTAAACAAGCAGATATGTATTCATTCTCTTCCCAAATATTTCTTGAGCACCAGCTTTAGCCAACACTTTCTGGGAGCTGGTTGGGCACAAAGAGATCTCTGTGTTTTCACAACTTGAGTGTTAAAATTCCTAGGATCCACAGTAATACAAACATGATTTTGACAGTGGAAAAAAAAAAAAAAGCCTCCACATAAGGGAAACTCATAAAAATAATAAAACACAGCAAAAACAATTTTAATAAAAATCTGAAGTAGGTCTAAACTATTCATTCGAACTGAAGTGACTTCAAACTGACATCACTTTCACCCTCATGAAATGTTTCTCTTGTGTTCTGGCTGACTTTAAAGTCGTTTTCTTGAAAGAAGCAAGGGAGACACTCAACGTATACATTATGTATACAAACTAAGTTACAAATCTGCACAGGAAAGATTCAATTAATGTGCTCTCTGCATATGCTTGACAGTTACTGTTTATGTGTTTATGTTCCCCACCAGATATTTAAAATTGGAAGATTAAAGGACTAACAAACAGTTCCTACATAAAATTCTGTGCCTGCAATCATTTCTGACTCTTTAATAAAATTCCATTTGCTTACCGTGAATGTTTGACCGTGTACTGGTTTAATATTTATGATACTATCTCTGAATGTCTTGCATGGTGTAGGGGATAGAGAGCGACCCTGAGCTCCACTCCATCCCATCAAACCCGGAGACTTGAGCCATAAACTCACAGAGCAGTCACTTTCCGGAAATGATATGGCTCCGAGGCCAGAGTAAGAAATATCCATGCCTTAGTCAACAACGTGAACACATCTGAAGGATGCCTCAACCAGAAGCAGGAGAGTCAGCCTACAAAGAAGCAACTTCAGAAGTTCCACAGGTACAATTAGCCACATCTGTGCACCGCGCATGCTCTGGCTGCAGGAAGTGGCCCAACCCCGGGGCCGGGAAAGCATGCTTATGACTTAATTTTTTTTTTAAAAGGTTTTACTTATTTATTTGACAGAGAGCGAGAGAGCACAGCAGGGAGAGCAGCAGAGGGAGAGGGAGAAGCAGGCTCCCCACTGAGCAGGGAGCCGGACGCAGGGCTCGATCCCAGGACCTCGGGATCATGACCTGAGCCGAAGGAAGATGCTTATCCGACTGAGCCACCCAGGCACCCCGCGTATGACCTAATTCTAACTGTAAGCTCACTAACTAAAAACTGACAAACTGATTCTGGCTTATACTATGTCTCTCTCATAAACGTAGAGCTATGGCTTCTCTCTTGCTTTGTTGACTAAAACCACATTTTTGAGCCTGCAGCTTAAGAGCAAAAATCTTAACAGGGCGTCTGGATGGCTGGGTTGGTTGAGCATCCAAATCTTGATTTTGGCTCAGGTCATGATCTTAGGGTCCTGAGATCGAGCCCCCTGTGGGGCTTCAGGCTCAGCACAGAGTCTGCTTCAGGTTCTCTCTCTCCCTCTCTGTCCTTCTCCCCCTGCTTGTGCTTTCTCAGTAAATAAATAAATAAATAAATAAATAAATAAATAAATAAATAAATAAATAAAATCTTAAAAAAAAAAGGCAAAAATCTTATGTCATTCTGAGTTCAGTCTGGGAGCTGACAGCATCTAATCTTATGCCCTGGCCATACTCCCTTCCTCAGAGCTGCACATTTGTTCCCATCAATGCTTCTCCCTTAGATTAGAAGCTCCTCATGGGCAAAGATTAGGACTCTATGAACTCGGGGCGCCTGGGTGGCTCAGTTGGTTGGGCATCTGCCTTGGGCTTGGGTCATGATTCCAGGGTCCTGGGATCGAGTCCCACATCGGGCTCCCTGCTCAGTGGGGAGCCTGCTTCTCCCTCTGCCTCTAGCGCTTCTCCCTGCTCATGCTCTGTCTCTCACACTCTCTCAAGTAAATAAATAAAATCTTAAAAAAAAAAAGGAGGGGCACCTGGGTGGCTCAGTGGGTTAAGCACCTGCCTTCGGCTCAGGTTATGACCCCAGGGTCCTGGGATCGAGTCCCGAGTCGGGCTCCCTGCTCAGTGGGGAGCCTGCTTCTCCCTCTCCCTCTGCCTGCCGCTCTGCCTATCTGTGCTCGCTCTCTATGTCTCTGTCAAATAAATAAATACAAATCTTGAAAAAAAAAGGACTCTATGAACTCATTCTGCGCTGTAAAGGTAATGAGACTTTTCATTAATATTAAATATTTGTATGTTCTTTCAACCTAAGAAACTACTAATACATATACTCTGGAGTAAAAATTCATCATAATCGGGGACGTGTTCAAGTGAAAAAGAGGGTCATGTAACATGATTAAGAGCGGGCGGTGGCGACCTACAGCCCATTTGTAAATAAAGCTTTATTGGGACACCACCATGCCCATTCCGTACGTATGACCTACGGCTGCGCTTGTGCTCTGTGCCAGAGTTGAGTTGTTGTGACAGACTGTACAGCTCATGACGTGTAAGATGTTTACTACTGGTGTCAGCTTCTTGATGCTGAAATTGTGGCTCCTTCTCCAGCTTCACGATCTTAGAGCACGGAGATAAAAGTACGCACTTTATAGGTTGTTGTGAGAATTGAATGAGTAAATACCTAAGGGCCTCATTCACATCCAGCACTCAAGTAATTGCAGCTATTACTATCATCATCATCATCGTCATCTGCATCTGCATCATCACCTGCCTGTGGCTACATGAGAGTCCCGGTGGTTTGGGAATGATACAAGAAAGCAGCTGAAAACAGGTGCTCAAGAAATGGGAAGGAGCTCAGGCGGCTTATGAATAGTGGGGGAAGAAAAAAAATGACAAATGGAAGAAAGCGAGAGGGAGAAATAACGTTGCCCCTTTAAAAAATGTCTGTCTTTTAGACAGATCTTAAATTCTCTTTTGTATGAATACTTTCATTCTTTTAAACCCAAACGTAAAACCAGAATTCGGAAACGTTGCAAATGGAATGTACTCATCATTTCTATAGATAAGCAATGTGGCTGACAAATGTATGCGAAGTGATTAAAAATAAAACCACAAAATACACTACAAAAAATGGTTTCTTACGTATCTTTCAATACCTTTTGCTGTTGCCTCCACTTGGTGGATGAGCTCGAGCATCAAAGCTGATCACAACACCTCTTTGCTTCAGGTCACTGAATTGCTTTTCCAGGTATCTGCAAAATCCCTAAAAAATATCCCATGGATAATTAAACAAACTGAACAATAAGAAAAAACAGTTTTATTTATGTCTAGCTCTATGTATGAGGCACTGTGCTAGACACTTCGTGTCTATTATTGGTAACCCCCCAGATCAACTTTGCTAAGGAATCCCATTGTATAGATGGGAAAGCTAAGGCTCAGAGGGGCTTGCCCAGACACATGAGCCTGGATTTCTGTCTGGGTCCGGTTAGAGGTGGTACAGGGCAAGGGTTAAAAGCACACAGAATCTGTGGGCTCATACTCTACTCTGCCACCTACGAGAGCAAATGACAAATCCCTTAGTCACTTGGTGGCTCAGGTTCCTGTTCTGTAAAACAGCAAAACAACAGTACCTACCTCAAAGGGCTGTTTTTAGGATTAAATTAATTAAAACCTGCTGAGTGCTGACAATCCAACACCCACTAAGCACTATTTGTTTGCTGTTACGAGCATTATTTTTATCCCTTTCCTTCAAGGTCTATGGTCCCCCCTTCACACAAGTTTTGAAATGTCTGAGGAAAAGGAGATGCTTCAAACATTTCTGCTGCTCAGTGAGTCAAAGAAACTTAGTCTGTTTTACAAGTTTTTGACAATTATCTGATCTAAACCTGTTCTACTTGTGGTCTTGTTTTCTAGCAGGCGAGCTTTTATGGAGGCCTTATCGGTCCAATTACATGGCTCAGCCAATTATACATATAAAAATTGTGCAGAATTTGGGCTATTGCCACCTACTGATGGAATGCACAATTCCTGAATCTCAGTGGACGCAGTAAATAACCTCACATCAATTGGAAATATGGAAGATTAGAAAAACAATAAACTTTGAATTCAACGGGTTTATATCACTGGACAAAATAGGTTTTTATTTTGAGCAAAGAGAATGCGGGCTGACTAATATTACTTATTTCACCTGGACTGAAGAAAGTCTTTTTTTTTTTTTTGTCCCCGCCCTTAAAGGAAGACTTTTAAAAAATAAATAATAACTCTTTATTTTTGGTAGGGGAGATCCTTTACAGCTTTGTTGTCAAAGCGGTGCCAACTGAGAGTGCTTTTCATTTTTCTTAGACAAAAATATTACATTGGGGGGCTCCTGGGTGGCTCAGTTGTGAAGCGTCTGCCTTCGGCTCAGGTCGTGATCCCAGGGTCCTGGGATCAAGCCCCGCATCGGGCTCCCTGCTCCGCGGGAAGCCTGCTTCTCCCTCTCCCATTCCCCCTGCTTGTGTTCCCTCTCTCGTTGTATCTCTCTCTGTCAAATAAATAAATAAAATCTTAAAAAAAAAAAAATTCTGAGGGCGAGTGATACAAAGAAGGACACGTGTGCATTGGTTCTGTGGGTTTTCCAGAAGGTACCCAGGTGCCTGGAAGGCTTACACCAGCGACAGCACCCTCTGCCCAGCCCCAGTCAATTCCCGGGCTGTGGCCCCAGTGTTCGAAGGCACAAAAAGCACTCATTCTTAGCCCAGAATCCTCACACCACCAAACTGCTCTAAAAAACTGGGGCCAGCTGAGACTAAGGGCCTGAGAAAATGGCTAAGAGAAGAGGGGATGTTTACTCTAGAGAAAAGACTCAGTGTGCGCTGAGAGAGGTTTATGGAATTGAAATGTTATTACAGGAGACATAAAATGAACTTTGTATGGCTTCGAAAGCTCAAACTATGACCAATATGTAAAAACTGAAGACACATTTGAGCTCAAAATCACAAAACCATGTTTTTTGTCTTTTGTTTAGAGCAGGAGGTAGGGGCAGAGGGAGAGAGAGAATCTTAAGCAGGTTCCACACCCAGCGCAGAGCCCGATGTGAGGCTTGATCTCACAACCCTGAGATCGTGACCTGAGTAGAAATCAAGAGTCAGCCACTTAACCGACTGAGCCACCCAGGCGCCCTGAAACCATTCTTTAATGAGAACAACCCAAAGACAGATTGGCTATTCCAGAAGACAGTGAGTACTCCATCATCGATGTGAGGTGGCCTGGTGAAGTAACCTTAGAGGAAATTACAACCTCTATCAATGAGGCAAACAGTACAAAACTTTCCCTCTACTCTCTACCCTGTTTCCCACTGGGATGTTTATGGCTCACATACATCTGCTTCTTAAATCCACCCAGATGAATTTTGGGGCACCATTAGGGTAGGAGTCCACACTGGAGACCAGCAGCAAGAGTGCCTAGACCATAGAGAAAGCCAGGGCATTCACCAGGTGACAGAACCCCAGCCTGGGGATGGAAGCCTGGGTGGTTTGTTCTGGGAACCTCTTTTGCTGATTATCAGCCACTCCTAAGACTTTAAAAATGTACCTGCCGATCTCATAAAACTGTCATAACTCTGAACATCCTTGTCTCCTACTGTAAGTGGTCCAGTGTAGGCTGGATAATCACTTGAAAGTGGTGGGGGCTAGAGAGGAAATTATCTCAAGGAGTGGCTGGTTGAATCAGCTGACCTTTAAAGGATCTACTCATTTTAGTTCTGTAGGATTCTTACCTATCACAAGGTCTACTCCCAGAAGAGGCCAATTCCCCTAAGGCAGAAGATGTATGAGACAGGGCCTAAGACCTTTCTGTGGATAGATTTCATCATACTTACAAATTAGATGTAGATGAGTACAGGAGAAAAGGCTCTGGGTTCATCTAGAATCCCTCAGAATCCCCTAACAATTAAGCCTAATAGGGGATGGAACCAACTAGACTTTCCAGTGTCAGCCATGCGCATATATCCCATTTCCTGTGCCCCTCTAATGGGACCGACATTCCTCCACTGAGAGGTGAGTGTCTATGTGCTCTCTCCTTGAACACGGACAACCTCCTTGAGTCGCTACTGACAAACAGAATATGATGGAAGTAGGTGAATTTGTGTGACTTTCAAGGCTAGGTCATCAAAATCAACATAGCTGCCGCCTGTGCAGTCTCTCTGGATGCTCTCACCGGCCGCTCCCCGAGCCACGCTGTACGAAGCCCAGGCCACATGGAGGCCTCCAGCCCCAGCTAAGACCTCAGCCAAAAGTCAGCAGTAACTGCAGACATGAGTGGGAACGAGCTTTCAGTGATTCCAGCTTCTGAGCTGGCTCAGGTGGTGCCAAGTCCCGCAGAGGGGAGCTGTCCCCGCTGAACTCCACCTATAGGTTTGTGAATGAAACAAACGTGGTTGTTTAAAACCACTATGTTTTGGGTGATATGTTATATAACCTAGAGCAGAGGGTGACCTTACCCAGTGGCACAATTCCATGCTATCCATAAACCAGAACAGGATTCCCAGGCTCACTCCACTCTGAGCCTTCCCTCCAAAAAGATCTCAGGGAGCCCTATTGCTGAACAGGAAGCTGGAGCCAGGGTTTCCATGGCAACCCCATACCCTTATGTAAGACTTCTTATTAGGGTTTCACTAGAACATGCCCAAGTCTGCCTTTTCTGCTGGGAGCTACATGTAAGGTACACATAATCATCATTAGTCAAATTTTCTAGACTTTTTTTCCCCTCAGAATTAAAGTCGCCTTCATTTTTAACAAGTCTAAGTAGTTGAAGAAACAGAATAATCGGGGCGCCTGGGTGGCTCAGTCGTTAAGCGTCTGCCTTCAGCTCAGGTCATGATCCCAGGGTCCTGGGATCGAGCCCCGCATCGGGCTCCCTGCTCAGCGAGAAGCCTGCTTCTCCCTCTCTCACTCCCCCTGCTTGTGTTCCCTCTCTCGCTGTGTCTCTTTGTCAAATAAATAAATAAAATCTTAAAAAAAAAAAAGAAAGAAAGAAACAGAATAATCTATTCCTCATTTCCTTCATAAACAAAACTCCAGATACCTCATGACAGAAAGGTTTCATCTCTATTCCTAAAAGTTGGGTGTAGACTCTGACAGTAAAATTTACAAATGAAGGCAGAGGAACTCAGCAATAATTTCCACCTACACTATCAATTAACATGAAATAGAATCAGCTTCTGGTTATTCTGGCCGTTAGAGAAACTTCTCAATGAGTGCATCGCTACCACCATTGCAGAAGTACAAGACCATAAAAGTCGTCAGCTTAGCTGGTGGATTTGCACTGGAATGAAAGTTCCATGAGGGAATCTGTCTGTTTTAGTCATTGTTGTATCTTCAAAGCCTGGCACTTGGTAGGCATTCAATAAATTTCTGTAGAAAGAAAGGAAAAAAGGGAGGGAGGAAGAAAGAAAAACAGAAAGAAAGAAAAGCAGGCTGTATGAATTTTGAAACAAGTACCCTTTCACCAATTGCATAAGCCTACTGTACAGAGTAAATGTGTGACTCCCTGCGCCTTGGCAAACCCATAAGACCTGGCCATAATTAAAACAATATAGGTCCCTCAAATACAACAGGAGCCCGGGGTTATATTAATTAGACAAGGAGGCCATTAGACTGAGGAGGCTTTAATGTCTTGATTGCCTATAGAAGCAAACCCAAACCCAAGCCTGTAAATGCCTGAAGGTTAAGAAATTAAAACCTAAGGGCGGCCAATTACTAACAGCCAGAGAGACTTTCCCAAAAAAGGCAACCGCATGAGCTATAGCCAATCTATTAATTTCCTCGCTCTGCTTCTGCTTCTTCTCTGTAAGTCTTTCTCCCAGCTCCTGCCAGTGGGGTGCTCGTAATGACTTCCAGTTTGGTACGGCCCGATTCAAACAGGTTTTTGCTTAAAATTGTTAACATGCCTGAGTTTATCCTTTACCACTGGGAACATGTTAAGAATAACCAAGAAATATAAAAACGTGGTACCTGTGTAGTCTGGATGATGGTCAAGTCATTCATATGAGAAATGCCCGTTCCCATAGCAGCTCGAAGGCCGGCTGTCCCAAACTCCATTCGAGCCCCAAAACATTTCTGTAGTTCTTCTTTATTACCGTCCGCCATTAGTTGTTTCGCTGACTCCAAAGTTAAAGGATTCTGCGGAACAGAAACGTATACAACATACAGCCAGCTGAATAACAGAATAAAACATCTGAAATATAAAAAAAAGACTCACAATAACTTAACCTATAGGGGGTATATATTTGAAAAGCCCTACACATATGGCTTCTCAGTTTCCGATGACGTTGAAATCTGAAATATGAGGTAAGGTGTTTTTTTTTTTTAATTGCACATTACATTAGTTTCAGGTGACTCAATTTTTTAATTATAATCTGTGATACTGTGATACAATATGAAATATACATTTCGTTTTTGTCCCTGGCTCCTGGAATAGAGCTTGTAACTAAAGCCGTTGGAATTTCCAGAGTGGTAGGGGTAAGAACAACTTTTGTTATTATTATTCATAATAAACCCCTTTCGCCAAACCTGAGCTTATGCCCAGGCAGTGGCCTGGTTGCCAGGGAAACCAACTAGTGATTAGAGGGCTGGAGGCTGGGTTCCTCACCAGTGGCCAAAGATTTGATCCCGCCCAGGGTAACAGAACCTCCCCCCAAAACCCTCAACAACTGGTGTCAGAGACCTTCGGAGCTGGGGAACACTTGGGGTGCTGGGAGAGCATGGAAGCTCGGCACCCCTTCCCAGACACCTTGCCCTATGCAGCTCTTTCATTTGGCTGTTCCTGAGCTGTACCCTTTCCAAGAAAACTGGTAATCATTAGTAAAATGCTTCCCTGAGCTCGGTGAGCCGTTCTAGCAAATTACAAGCCTGAGAAGGGGGCCACGGGTACCCCTGAGGTATCAATGGCTGGTCAGAAGCACAGGTGATAACCTGGGGCTTTTGACTGGCATCTGAGGTGGGGGTAGTTTTGTGGGGCTGAGCCCCTAAGCTGAGGGCGGGATCTGTGCTGGGTCCGGGTGGTGAGTGTCAGAATTGAGTGAAATTGTGGGATGCCCAGTCGGTATCCATAGAAAATAACTCGGTGTGGAAAACCTGTACATTTGGTGTCAGGAGTGTTGTGACTAGAAGGAAGTAGTTTTCTCCTTTATAATGTGTTATTTTCTTTCCCACCAAGGCAAGTGCTTTTGGAGAAATGGAATGAACACCTAGGTTCTGGGGTCTAACATCCAGAATGGAATGCCAGCCATACCGTCACCTACCGACTAGATGCACTTGGGTAGATTATTTTGCTTCTTCTTTTTTTTTTTTTTTTAAAGATTTTATTTGTTTATTTGACAGAAAGAGACACAGCGAGAGAGTGATCACAAGCAGGGGGAGTGGGGGAGGAAGAAGCAGGCTTCCCGCGCGCGGAACAGGGAGCCCAATGCGGGGCTCGATCCCAGGACCCTGGGATCATGACCTGAGCCGAAGGCAGACGCTTAACCATCTGAGCCACCCAGGCGCCCCGACTATTTTGCTTCTTGAATTCTCAGTTTCTTCATCCGTAAAATGGGAACAGTCTAGAACCTCCTTTACAAGGCGGTTCTGAGGTGGTTTGCATTAAATTAACGTAAAACATCTTTCTCTGCCTGGCACTTACTTGTAATCAAATGTTCATTTTCTTCCCTAGTATCTTCAAATTTTCCCACAGAGTTACGAGATTATACAGTTTAAATCAAAACCTTACTATTGTAGTGTCTTCTAATTTGTACAATTCTTTCACATACCTGGTCAAATGTGAAGCTTGCAATGACCACAAGAAGCAGACAAATAACAAAACCCCCAATTTACAGAGGAGAAGCCTCAGAGATTAAGTGACTTGCTTAAACATTAATCTAGTGCTTTCTCTATTACATTAGCTGTTTCAAATAGACACTCCTATGAATCATTTAAGTTCATTTTACATTGCCTGATTTTCTTTGTACAAGAGTTGCAGAAAATGTTAAGAATGGAGGAAAATGACAATCACATTAATGCCACATCAGGCTTTTAAATTAAGAGTTCAGAGGAACCAGAGAGCAAGCACTTTTTCTTACAGTCGTCATCCAACTGCTGAACATGCAGCCAAGATATGCCACGTAATTAAACTCTGAAATGCTATTGCAATAAAACGTGAAGAGGAAGTAATCCCACATTTCCACATTGTTCCACCTTGGGGTCAGGTAAAACCCCACCTTTTGGGTTAAAAGCAATAGCCACTGATCACAGAGCAGATGCCCTCAAGGAAGGATTTAGATCTGGAACACAAAAGAGGTTTAATAAATATTTGCTGAGTGAAAGAGGAAACACAGACTTCAAGGCCACACCCAATATCTGGTGAGTTTCCTGTACACGGGGTAGATGTGGAAAATGCCAACTGGCCTTTGATAGCCATTAAAGACCAAATAGCCTGAGAGAAACCAAAGGAGACAGAGACTAGAACTGCAAAGTCAGGAGGGTGGCAGAGATCAGAATCAGCCAGGAGAGTAACCAAAGGTGATAGCAGAGACACCAGGGATGAAGGTGGGGATAAGGCGGAGTGGGAATGCAGAGGGCACCTGCCTTGCGGCCCTGGGGGAAATCAGAGAAGACCGCTGCAATGCTTTTGGTTGGCAGGATGCTCCCCACTTGGCATCTGTCTCAAACCGAGGAAGAAATAGAGGAAAGAACAAGAGGAGTGGTAGAAATTAACAATAAAAAGGAGGGGTGCCTGGGTGGTTCAGTCAGTTGAGCGTCCACTTGATTTCCACTCGGTTCATGATCTTGGGGTCCTGGGATTGGGTCCCACGACAGGCTCTGTGTTCAGTGCAGAGTCTGCTTGGGATTCTCTCTCTCTCTCTCCCTCTGTCTCTCCCCCTGCTTGTACTCTCTCTCTCTAAAATAAATAAATAAAATCTTTAAAAAAATAAATAAAAAGAATAATATCCCTTTACCTCTACCCAGGGAGGTACTCTCTCTCCATATGCAGATACAACATTTTGTGGAAATTAGGTTTCTATTTCTTCAAAGGGAAAGGCTCATTGAAAAACACATTATCAATTATGACTTTAAAAGGGCTCTAGGGGCCCCTGTGTGGTTCAGTCAGTTAAGCGCCTCACTCTTGATTTCAGCTCAGGTTATGATCTCAGGGTTGTGAGGTCGAGCCCCGCACTGGGCTCCACGCTGAGCGCGGAGCCTGCTTAAGATTCTCTCTCTCCCTGTCCCTCTGCCCCTCCCCTCCTCTAAAAAAAAAAAAGGATTCTACCCACCTCAAGTTACTAAGTTACCAGAAATGGAAACATTTTCCTTCTCTACAGAATTACAAGACTGTCTTTCCAGGAAAAGAAACACCACCCAAGAAGTTGCCAATAGCATCCTGTGGGGGATGTGCTCTCCCTTCTCATTCAGGGGCCAGAAGTGAAGAGGAAGACCTGGCCCCTGCCGCCAGAGCTTGCAACTCCCTTCCTTCACCCTGCAAGTATGAGCCATGCACCATATCAGGCCCTAGTGACCATGAAAATTAATGAGCAAGTGGACAGGAACCGCTGTTTAACTTGTCGGGGCCCAGGGCAAATGACAGCGTGGGACTCCCTGTTTGACAAGTTTTAAGAATTTCAAGACAGTACAGCCGAGGATTAAACCAAGTCCTGGGCCCTCCTGGAACGGGGGCTGTGCTACCAACCCGAGTCCGCCTTTCAAGTCAGCCCTGGGGCCAGACATTAAACAAATGCACCTACAAACAAGGTTTTGTTCTGTTTTGTTTTGTTTTTTGACCAATCTAGAGATAGTATTAGGGAGACATAATTTACCACTGGTTGTCAGGGAAGGCCTGTCTACATAAACACATTTAAGTTCAGACCCAAAACAGGAATGACAGCCCGAGCAACAAGTTCAGCAGAGGAGCCAAGGAACATTCTGGGAAAACAAAGTGCATGCCCAAGGAGCAAGAAGGAGAGTCAGACAAGAGAGGGGGTACTGTCTGGAGTTGGGTCCCTGATTCTCTCTCTCTGCTCTAGCACCTAAGAGAGTGAACAGGGGAAAAGCTAGCGGTCTGTGAAGGAGTCCCCTTCTATCTTTCCAGCAAAGCCAGAGACGGGAGGAAGATGCCTGAAGCCAGGCGGGCCCCATCAGGAGTACCCGTGTTCACAACCGAGCACCTGGGAGAGGTGGATGGGAATACTGCTCTGCAAAGTTCCCAGGAGCAAAAGGCATAGGATGGACGGAAGGATTCTGGGTCTCTGGGGACGCACGGCGGGCTGCGGAAGGACCGCTGAGCCAGCGGTCTGAGTGACACGAACGCGCGCACGCCCCAACTGGACACGACCCTTGGGCCCGGCCAAGTCGAGATCAGCTCCGGCTCGCTCTCCCACTCCCCCACTTGCAGCCCCAGACGGCCAGATGCCTGGTTTTGCCCCGGGACACCTTTTCCCCGGGCAAACTTCGGATCTGCCACAGGCAGGGCCAAATGCAAGGAGGCCTGGCCACCCCTGCTTCCTCCTCCGCCGCCTTCCCGAGTTTGATGAGAAAAACAACTTTGTTTTTCTGAGTTGCTCCCAAGCCACTTTACAATCTTACAACCCTGGTCACATCCAGAGGGATTCCCGCCCTAAGCTCTCGCTTTGCTTTCCCAGGGGCACCTTTTAAATAACCACTTAAAGCTCAGCCCGGAGAAAAATTAGCGACCGCGCCCCAACCACCTTACTCCGGGTGCTTGCTACCCGGCTCTCTCTGCGGCTCCCCGGCGACCTGGGACGGAGGGCTGACCTTGCCCCGGCTCTCTGCACCCACTCCCCACTCTTGGATCCGTAGTACAGCTTGCGACTCGACTTCCTCCGTGTGGATGCGCTGAGACCGCGCCTAGCATCAAACTGCCCGGGTGGGTCCCACTTCCCCACAGCGGGAGCCCGGCTGCTGAGGGCGCGGGCTGTGGCCTCGCGGGGGCGGCTTGCGTTTTCCCATCCAGCAGCTCGTAATCTGCATATTCGTAAATTCAGTTCAGCAGCTCCGGTTTTCCTCGGGCCGCGCGGCCGGCGGCTGCGAGCGGCGGGAGGGAGGGAAGCGCAGGCACCCGCACTCCCCGCAGGAAAGGCAGGGGGGCGCCTGCGGGGTGCAGAGGATCCCACGCCTCCCCCGGACGCTCCCACCCCCTGGCGCCCTCACCCTGTCCCATCGCAGCCACCGCGCCGTCTCCTGGTCCAGCCGGGTGTCCATGCCTGGGGCTCCCGGAGCCGCGGTCGCCGCCGCTGCCATCCCCGCGCTGCCTGCAGCCAAGCTGGGGAGGCCCGGGGACTGCCCTTCCGGCCGGGCCGGGAGAGGGGGGGCGGGGCCTGGAGAGGCGGGGGCGGGGAGAACCGGCCACGCGGAAGGCCGCGTCCCGGAGGAAAGCGACGAGCTCCGCCTCCTTGCAGTTCACCCGAGCGCCTCTGGGGGGACGGAGGCCCGGGTCAGTGGAGGGGGAGGGGGAAAGGGGAAGGGGATGGGGCAGGGGAGCCGGGCCGGGCGGCGGGCCGGGGTAGTGGAGGTGGGGAGGTTGCTGCTGAGAAAGTCTTTGCCATCATCTCTGAAAGGTCCCAGGTCACATCCACCTAGACAACAGCTATTCATTGTGCCAGGCACCTTGTCAGTGCTGGGGCCCATGATGAGTAAACCCAGGCAGGAGCCTGAAAATTATGTAGAAATTATTTTTTAAATTTTATTTGTTTATTTGACAGAGAGAGACACAGCAAGAGAGGGAACACAGGCAGGGGGAGTGGGAGAGGGAGAAGCAGGCTTCCCGCTGAGCAGGAAGCCCGATGTGGGGCTCGATCCCAGGACTCTGGGATCATGACCTGAGCCCAAGGCAGATGCTTAACAACTGAGCCACCCAGGCACTCTATGTAGAAATCCTGAGGGTCATGAATAACTGAGAAAAATCTTGAAAAAGAACAAAATGGGAGGATTAAGATAAATACACGGTGGAATAGAATGGAGATCCTGGAAACAATTATAGGTGTATGGACAGCTTATTTCAGAGGAGACACTGTAGAGCAGGGTGAAAGGACTTTTTTTTGGATTAATGGTGGTGGGTCAACTGGATATCCAAGTAGCAAAAAGGGGAAAGAAACTTGAGCCCCCACCTCATATCACATACAAATAAGCATTCCAGGTCAATTGTAGATCGAGTGTGAAAGGTAGAATGAAAATTCTAGAAACTAAGGTAGGAGTACGTCTTCATGACCTTGGGATCGTTAAACCATAAAGAAGATGCATGCAGTGAGCATAAAAGGGTGTGTGCAAGAATATTTCTAGTAGCCCTGTCTGTAATAGCCCCAAATTGGAAACAACTTTATGTCCATCAACAATACAATGGCTAATACTGTGGTATGTTCATACAGTGAGGTAAATAAATTATGGTATATTCATATAGCAATGAAAATGATTGTTATACACATCATTGATAAATCTTACAAACATTAAATTGAGTGAAAGAAGCCAAACTCTCCCACCCCCCTACACCCCAAATATTGGACCATTCCATACATATGACATTCTACAATAGGTAAAATTATAGGGAAAGAAAACAGATCAGTGGGTCCCAAGACCTGGGGATGGGGAGAGGGATTGATTACAAAGGATTCAAGGGAGTTTGGGGGGTGAGGGAGCTGTTCTGATTACAAAGGATTCAAGGGAATTTGGGGAGTGAGGGATTGATTACAAAGGATTCAAGGGAATTTTGGGGATGAGGGAACTGTTCTGTCAGGTTGTCTGCAGATCAGCCCCACTTGGGGCTGTCTCGTTCTGTCAACCAGACCAACTTTCTTTGCAATCATACTAGGACAGAAATTGCAGGACCCATAAAGTCAGAGACCAGGCAGGTCTCACTTGCCCTTTGTTTCCCTCTCACATGCCAGCACTCTCCCAGACCAGTCTGTGTGGCTTCCAGCTCCTGCCAGGTAGGGGTGGATGGGATGGGAAGGTGGCAGGGTTCTGGACCCCAGGTCCTATCACTTCCTCCATGATAATGACTGCAGGTGAGTCTCTGTTGCAGTTCAGAAGGTGCGGGGAGCGGGGTGGTCAGGGGATTCATTGACACTTCTCGTTATTTTCCTCAGCATGGAATTACGGGTCCATCGTATGATTCAGTCAGTGTTATTTTAACCTCTTTTGGGACACCAAGGGGTCAGGTTTCTCAATATTCAACATTCAAGGAGAGAAAGCAATCGGATTTTTAAGCTGAGAGGAATTTTTAACAAGGAAGTAGCCAAATTGTAAGTAAATTCTCCTCCCTTCACCTGCAAAGGGCACCAAGGTCTGGGGTACTGTGCTGAAGACGATGAACAAGACTCTCATGGCAATACTCCCATCTGCTTCCCATGTGAAGTAGAAAACAGTCCAAGGGTGCATTGGGGGGGGAGGGTCTCTCTGTGCGGGGAACTTTCCCAGGGTCTCTTGTAACGAAGGTGCCTGCCCTGGGCGTCTCTCTGGTTCTGATAATGATGCTATAGTGATCTGAAGCTGCTGATTCCCACACATGACCCCAAATCACATCTCATGTCTGTGGAAGCCTTTGTAGAATAATGGGAGCAGGAAGGGTTCTTCGGGAACAGTTTCGGACCTCCTTGTTTTGCAGATGAGGGAACGGCGACACAAAATGTAAGAGTCCTTCTCCAAGACACACAGCTGGTCAGTGAAAGAACCAGGCTTCTCCTGCCTGGTCTCCTAACTTTCTAATCCGATATTCAGTCTCCTGTTCTCTCAGCCCATTTCTATGCATGCCCATAGAAGGAAGCTTCATGAACTCTGGTAACCTGTTTCCATGTGATAGCAGCCAGCTGTGGTTGAAAAACAAATATTAACCATCTCTGATGTTGATAATGTTGGGTGATGCTCAAAATAATTTCATTTGTTTGTGCATGCTCCTTTGCTGCTTAAGAACTGTTTCTCACATGGAGGTCCCATTTTCCTTGGAAGGTTTCCCAATTTCCCCAAACACCTTGTCAGCGATTCTACCAGTTCCTTTGTATCCAGCCCAGGAATAGTTATTCTAAAACTTTTTATTTTGGGAAGTTCTGAATATTTACTAAAATTGATCCCCATGGAACTATCACCCAGGCCAACAATGATCATCCTTGGCCTGTCTTGTTCCGTCAATCCACTTCTGCCTCCTGTATACATTGAAGAAGTTTCCAGACATCATGTCCTTTCATCTATAAATATTTTAGCGTATATCTCTGAAAGGTAAGGACACATTCAAAATAACTTCAAAACCATTATCTCATCCAAACTTTTTAAAGTTAAAAATTTCTTAATATCATTAAATGTCCACTTAGTGTTCAAATTTTCAAATATCTAGTAAGAGTCTTCATTTTTTGTTTGTTTGTTCACAGTTTGCTTGAACCAGGAGCCAGAATATCTTACCATTGGTTGATAAGTCTTTTATATCTCTCTTAATCTCTAGGTTCTGCCTCAACTTCCTTGCAATTTATTTGTTGAAGAAACCAGGTTATCTGTCCTGTTGGATTTCCTACAATCTGGCTTTTGCTGACTGGAGTCTCTGTCCAGTTCCTCTGTCTGCTGTATTTCCTGTAAATTCATTTCCTTATAATCGACTTTCCACAATCTCTCCCTCACCTGACTGTGTGAGCTCCTTGAGGTGTTTTATGTATCTTTGCCTACCAAGAGCCTACCACTGTAAGTGCCGATAAACAGGTGAAGGAATGAATGAAGTCAGGAGGCTGTGTGTTCTTTCTTGATTAGGAAAAGGGAAGGTACTAGAGTCAGGATTGGATCTTGCTTCTACCCTTTGTTCTGTGGGGGACCCTGGACAAGCCACTTAGCCCCTCTTAGCCTCGTTTGTCATTTCTAAAATGAAGCAATAATAGTGTCCACCTCACTGGGGTGATGTGGGTCTTAAATGAGGAAATATGTGTAAAATGCTTGGCATAGGGCCCAGCCTAGGAAAAGCACTCAATAAATGTTAGCTATTGTTATGAAAATACTGCTAGCTTGAAATTCTGTATTAGTCATGATAGGCTAGGTCAAGCTGAAGTAAGAAATTAATCCTGAAATCTCAGGACTTAGTGAAACAAAGTTGTTTTTTTTTTTTTCCCTTGCTCGTGTTACATGTCCAGGGTAAGTATGTGACTGGTATACTCCACACAGTCACTTGGGGACCAGGAGGCTTTCATCTGTGGTTCTTCCATCTTAATATGTGGCCTCTGCAGTCGCCATGGAAGACAAGAGGAAAGTATAGAGGTTACCCAGTGGCTTTTAAATGCTTCTGCCTGGTCGTGGCCCATGTCACTCCCACTCACATTTCATTAGCTAAAACTCATCACATGAACCCACGTAATTGCAGGAATGTTGGGAAGTGTAGACCACCCAGGTGCCCAGGAAGGAGAAGAGAAGTGGATAGGCAACCCTGTGTTGCCTGTGATTCACTGTCAGGATGATCGCACATGTCAGCGCTTCTGGTACATTTCCAACAAGCAAGGGGTAATTCTTAGATACCACTCAGTTGAAATTTAGAACAAATCACTTGATGGAACAATCTATTTTCCTCCGTGTGATAGAGTGATGCTTTGTGATAGAGATCAGATCATGACCCTCTCCTGTTTTCAATCCTTCCATGGCTTCACAAGGTACTTATAAAAAAAAAAATAACTTTTACCATGCGCTTCAAAGTTCTACTGAATCTGCCCCTTGCCCTGATTTCCTGCCGCGTTTCACTGACTGCAATCAACAGCCATTCTGTTCTCTGGGCTGATCCTCGACCATGTCAAGCAGGGGCTGGTCTGAGGCCTGTGTTTGTATTGTTCTCCCCCAGATATCCTGATGACAATGCCCACATCTACTTCGGGCCTCTGCTCAAGTATCTCCTCATCAGAAAGACTCTTCTCTAGAAAGTGCTGGTAAATGATTAATGAGCTCTCTGGAATAAAATAAAAAACAAAACAAAACCAAAAACCTGGTTTGCATTATTTGCCAATTTCTATGGTGTAAATACAACCACCATGGCTGATTGCAAGCTATCAACGTGACCTCATTCAACATGGAGTCGGGAAGACATGGCAGTACACCGTTATGTGAAATTTTCAACATGCGGATATAATAGATGTAAATAAAAAGTAACAAGTAGAAAAATAAATATAAATGGTGACATGTTTTGCATGTTTATTACCTTTGCTTTTATTATAATGTTTACTTGTTAGGTTATATAATTTAACTTATAATAATGGCTGTTTAATATCTGACTAGCAAAATTCCTAAAAATGTAGTGGCCAGCTCTGATGAAAGTGGTGTGAGCTGTCTGTCACCAACACACCATCGCCTCTCCTTAAATGGGAACTTCACCACCACCCTCTTACCCTACTTAATTTTTCTTCAAAGTGTTTATCAGTACCTGCCATGATATTATAAATTGGATTTTAATATTGTCTGTCTACCCTGCTATAATGTAAATCCTTTTTTGTCTGAGTCTCCAGCACCTAGAACAGTGCTTGGTTCATAGTAGATGTCCAATAAATATTTCTTGAAAAATGAATCACTGGGTCCCTTTATATTCATGAAGAAAAAAGAAAGGTGGCATATAATAATATAAGATACACCTATACAAACCTTTTCTCTAAAGTAAGCTAGCACTTCTGAATTTAACCAAGAAGAATGAAATGCTTGTCACTATTCTCTAGTGCCCCAACTTCAAGGTTGATGAAAGAATGAGTAATAATGTATCAGTGGGGACGCCTGGGTGGCTCAGTCGGTTAAGCATCTGCCTTCAGCTCAGGTCATGATCCCAGGGTCCTGGGATCCAGCCCTGCATCTGGCTCCCTGCTCAGCAGGAAACCTGTTTCTCCCTCTCCCTCTGCAGTTCCCCTGCTTGTGCTTTCTTGCTCTCTGTCAAATAAAATCTTAAAAAAAAAAAAAAGAAAGTGTCAGTAGACTTTATCAGTATATTCATTACTGGCCATAAACCCAAACTACACCAACAACAATCGTTTCTGCAGACCGGCTGGAGTTTGATGGTCTTTCTCTGTGAAAAGATTTAAATATCTATTATTTATGCCTATTTTCATTAAGTAAATTCATGAAATTGCTTAGTTTTCTCTCATTTCTTATTTTAATAATTCTTTGAGTTTGAATTCCTACTAGGCCTTCTGATCATTAGAAATTTAACACCAGGCCTGGTTTGTGGTCCCTTACCCCGGCTCCTGCTTTTAAAATTTCCACATCTCTTTTTCCTTCTCATGGTGTCCAGTCTAGCACACCTTCCCCTACCCATCACCCCCAACCTGTCACAACTAGATAGATCTCAGGGAAAGAGTCATTCATTCTCTGAACTGCTGTGCATCTTGGTTTCTGCTTTGGTCAGATAAAGATATGCCCTGATCAATTGTCAGAGTATGTGAGGGTAATACTCTCTAGGAGGTTCATGTTTGAAAACTCAACACCCTTTAAACATGAACACTAAAGCGTTAGTATACTCATCTCAGCTGAGGACTAGGCCTTACACTAAAAAATGCATTCCTATAAAGTGTTGAATTTAAGAAACTTAGTAGGAAGGGAATTTTTTTTCTTTTTTTCTTTCTTTTTTTCTGAGCACCACATAATTCTTGGTGTTTCTGAGACATCACTGTTTTGTCAAATGAATAATGAGCCTTACTTTTTAAGCCAGAACCCAGAGGACCTACAGTTTCTTGTTTGGGTAGCCACTAGATAAATGATTATGCTCTAGATGAAACGGCTGCATTTTGCGTTTTTATCCAAACTATTTTGATCTACTATCTTCTCAACTCAGTCTGTTAACCCTACCTGCATTAAAGTGGAATTTAGTTGGTACTTCTTAAAGTGAACAGTATTAGAAAGGAGTCCAAAAGCATACTGCTAAAAGAAATACTGGTCTCCAATAAAATTACGTTGCAAGGATAACTGACAAATCATTATTTAAGGTGGATAATCCAGGCTTAAATTCTTTAAAGTACCATTGTGTTTAACTCAAGAAAAAACATTTTAAACCTATAAACTTTCCCATACTCATCACTATTCAACTTTTCTCAAATCCCATTTTCTTTTTTTTTTCTAAAGATTTTATTTATTCATTTGAGACACAGAGACACAGAGAAAGAGAGAGAGAGAGAGAGAGAGCATGAGCAGGGGGAAAGGCAGAGGCAGAGGGAGAAGCAGGCTTCCCGCTGAGCCAGGAGCCTGATGTGGGGCTCGATCCCAGGACCCTGGGATCAGGACCTGAGCTGAAAGCAGACGCTTAACCATCTTAGCCACCCAGGTGCCCCCCCATTTTCTTTCTTAAATGATTTAAGGCCCCCCTGCTTTGCCCTTTCTACCTGTAGAGATTATATTATCGTTTTCGATGACTCTTGCATCATCCCCTTCCTTATTAGAGGATTATACATCTACCCTTTTCCAGGCAACACACAGGGACTTCCTGTTGGAGGAGAAACTTCCCCTCCCCATCAGTGCTGGCCTTGGCTGTGTGACCTGCTTTGCTCAGTGGAATGTGAGGACATGAGACAAGGGTCACATGTGAACAGAAATTTGAAGAGGCACCACATTTTCAGGCGCTTCTTGCCTCTGTCACCGAGCAACACGTCCCAGATGGTGCTTCTCCTTCAGCTTCCATCTGGGCATGAGAAGTCACAAGCAGTGAGTTGTCTGCCTCCGACCCAGAGCCACAGCCATTTAATGGGGTCATGAGAGACATATTTGCTATTATAAAACGCGAGGGTTTATGGGATCGTTCGTGATTGCAGCAAACCTGATTGACCTATCCTGGAATGGCCTTTACCTGATGGAATAAAGAAATGTTGGATTTTAAAAGTCAGCCCTTCTACGTTTTCCCATAGCATATGAAGATAAAAGAATTCAGAACAAGTTTCCAGATCATATTTGACCTTTCCCTCTGGGTCACCTGCTTGATGAGGGACAGTCAGAGATTTCAGCCTCCTCTCAATGGCAGAAACAAACAAACAAAAAAACCCAATAATAAAAAAAACAAAACCCAAAAAACCCAATTGTTTCTCAACCAACTCCAGGCACCATGTATCTTAAATAATTGAAAAGTTTTTACTGTTAAATTTTTCATGTTTTGCTTTTCCAAATGGCCTCTGACTAGCATACAGAGAGACTTCCGCAAAAAGCACAAATGAAAATTTTCCACAGTTCTTGAATACTGGTAATTATCACATTCTGAAAAATACTGTGTCATAGTTTGACTTGATGAAATCTTATTAAAGTGTGGTTTGACAACTGTAATTTGCTCTAAACAGGGTCCTTCTCAAATTAAAGGCTTAGATAATTATATAGTTGGACATCTAAATAGTTAAAGGTTTTCAGTGAATTTTATCTTTTCTGAATGTCAAAGGCCCATTGCTTAGCTTTATGTCTTAATATTCACTTACATTTTATGTATGTATGTATGTGTGTATAATATTTTGTTTTAGTAATGGAGGAAAAGTTCCATGCTCAACTTTAAAACTACATTTAAAAATGTTACTATTTTTCACAAGAATGTGCTAAAACATTGAGTGGTTTAATTTGATGTGACATTGATGACAGATATCTACTACACGGAAGATTAGATGCAGGAGCTATTGTGGTGAACAAGAAAAACAGGATTTAAAAAAAAGGCTCATAATGGTAAATAATCTCAAACCACAGAATCAATCTGATAAACATTAAAATATTAGTTTTATTAATGGCAAGACCTGCATTGAGACTTTACACCAAAAATAGCAGGTTGGCCACATATATTTGCTTTTGCTTCTTCTAAAACCACAGTAGGAGGGAAGTGAAGGGACATTTTAGGAAGACATAAATCCACGTGAACAAAGAGAATGGGAAGAGGTGGGAGACAGCAGCAAGTTTTGGAGGCTGGGAAGCAACTGGAAGAATGTAACTGACATAGCAACCTTGAGAGCACTGAATCCTAAACGGGTGGAGAAAACCAGGAACAATGCAGTTCAAAGGCAGAACCCCCCCCCCCAAAACTTGGGAACTGGTAGACCCAGATACTTCTGGAAGTAAAAGTAAGATCAGAAAGATTGGTCGAAAGTCTGTTTAAAAAGCAGTTAGAGGGGCGCCTGGGTGGTTCAGTTAGTGAAGCATCTGCCTCTGGCTCACGTCATGATCCCAGGGTCCTGGGATCGAACCTCACATTGGGCTCCCTGCTAGGCCAGGAGCCTGCTTCTCCCTCTGCCTGCCATTGTCTCTGCTTGTGCTCTGTCTCTCTCTGTCAAATAAATAAATAAAATCTTAAAAAAAAAAAAAAGTAGTCGTTAGATTGGGACACCTGAGTGGTTCAGTCAGTTAAAAGTCTGATTCTTTATCTCAGCTCAGGTCTTGATCTCAGGGTCATGAGTTCAAACCCCGCATTGGGCTGGGTGTGAGGACTACTTAAAAAAAAAAAAATTAAAAAAGACAGATCTCTAGACTTCTTGCCTTCCAGGCCAATGACGATTGCTCCTTAGCTGAACACACCAGCAGGGGACTGCAGGTTTATATTCTGGTGTTTAAAATGAGGGAATCATGACTGAGGAACCCCAGATATGGGTTAAGATCAGGTTACCAAAGTGACGATAGGAGGAATAAGTAAAACTTTATATGCTGAATATTGATACCACCCCAGGCTTCTTGCCTATCTATCTTCCCAGAATGGGGTGGAGCCTTGTCTAGAGAGTATAACCAGCCCAAGAAGAAAGAAGCCCAATGGAATGGGCAGGTAAGTTACCTTACACTGAAGCCATGTAGCACATCAGATTTCTAATCAATACTTTTGTGTTCTACTCTTTTAAAAAAATATTATTATTATTTTATTTTTTAAGATTTTATTTTATTTCA
Source organism: Mirounga angustirostris (assembly GCF_029215605.1). Lineage (NCBI taxonomy): Eukaryota > Metazoa > Chordata > Mammalia > Carnivora > Phocidae > Mirounga > Mirounga angustirostris. Next base: position 31,318,564 of record NW_026991710.1, on the reverse strand, counting down.
CAACCCCAAGATCAAGAGTTGCACATCCCACTGACTAAGCCAGCCAGGTGCCACTGTGCTCTACTTTTAAGAATGAGAAGATAGCAGAATGATTAAATAATAACAGAATGATTAAAAATAAAAGGATTTAGGGACTAGAAAACAGATCATGGAAATTAAAAACATAATAGTAGAAGTAAAAAATCCACAAAAATGTTGGAAGAAAAGTTAAGGAAATCTTCCAAAAGGTAGAACAAAGAGAAGGGGAAAAATGTAAAGTAAGAAATTAGAGTATTTTAGGAATTCCAGAAAAGGAGAGTAGAGAAAATGGAGGGAAGGAAATCATCAAAGAAATAACTCAAGAAAATTTCCCAAAAATGAGGTTCCAGACTGAAGGGCCCACTGAATACTCGATAAAGTACATCTAGAAAGACCCACATTGAGACACAGGATAGTGAAATTTCAGAACACTCTGCCCAAGTCAGGGAGTGAACCAAAATGAAAGGAAGACATGAGATCTGAGAAAAAGGTATCTATAAGAATAAGATGAAAGGTGTCTCCGAGGTGATGTTGAAGGGAACTGTCTGAATGTCCTCTGTGCAGCTGGTCTAGATGTCAATCCATACAATCTAGAGCAGGTCAGAATGCGGCAAGAGAGATGGCTTCCAAAGGTTGCAAATATATGGGGCCGGGGGTATATGGGAAATCCCTGTACTGCCCCCCCACCATGTTGTTGTAAACCTAAAACCTAAAACTGCTCTAAAAAACTAAAGTAAAAAAAAATGGGAAGTGATAAAGTACCTGATATATTTGGAAGTGTTGAGAGATTTACTCAACGGGAGGAGTGATTAGGGATAAATTAGTGGTATTAAAAATTTAAACAAATGTTAAGAAGCACTTAAAACTCTCGAGAGATAAGTTGGGCAGGAAAGAAAAACTAATAACATGAATTAGCTGTAAACAGCATTTACATTTTACACGACCATAAAATGGAAGCTGGCATTGATTTAACCGAACTTACAACACATTGGGAGGGTGAGATACTGAGAGCAGTGTGCATGTGTGTGGCAGAAAATGTAAAATCTTCATCTCCTATGTGGAAAAATCAGTAATGTTTAAAGTAAAAAACAAAACAAAACAAAAAAACCCACAAAACACCAAGGTGTATTTAGATTAGCGCGTTATATAGAATTATGGAGGAAAATATAAACCAACTGGTTAAAGAGTTAGATAAAGTTGCATTTTGGAAATGGTGGTGGTTGTAGAGACTGCTGTTTTTCCTAACATGCCTTTTAGAATTATGGACAAGTCTTTAAACTATAGGCCTATGTAACGTTGATAAAAAATACTGGGGGCACTAAGGTGCCTGGGTGGTTCAAGCAGTTGGGCGTCTCACTCTTGATTTCGGCTCAGGTCGTGATCTCAGGGTCCTGGGATGGAGCTCTGTGCTTAGCAGGGAGTCTGCTTGAGGATTCTCTCCCTCTCCCTCTTCCCCTCCCTCCCCCTCGAGCTCCATAAATATATAAATAGATAGATAGATAGATAGATAGATAGATAGATAGATAGATAGATAAATTAATTAATTAAAAAAATAAACAAACTTTAAAAAATATACTGGTGGCACCTGGCAGAGCATGCAATTCTTGATCTCAGGGTCGTGAGGCATGGAGCCTACTTAAAAAAATAAATGAAAAATATTAAATAAACCAAAAAATCCGCATCAAAGAAGAGGCTTTGAGGTGAAACCAAATAGGCTGTGTGTGAATTTGGCCCACTTGGTTTTCTTCTGAGGAGTAAGCTCTGGGCTCCCCAATCCTCAGAAGATGCAGCTGGAACACCAGGGCGCACGCCGTCCATGAAGGTGAGTGAGGGAAGAGTTTCAGGTGGGGAAACGCTGAAATGCAGCTGCGAGAAAGAAGGAAAGTTCAGAAGTTGCCCCTGGAATTAGGAATGCACAATTTGCAGGTATTTGCTTGAGATGTCCACCTGACAGAAAGAAACGATCAGCCTCTTAGCTCAGTGATTCCCAAACCAAAATTACCTGGGAACCTTAAAAAAAAAAAAAGCTCCTTCATTCTCAGGCATTTACCCTCACACACCTGAACAAACACACTCAAAACTCGAACTATGGTCAGACCATTGGGTTTTACGGGGCGGGGCTTAGGACTGCGCATGTCAAGAAGTCGGAGTTCGACCCCCTGGTCAGCAAGGCTTGGGGAACGTAGGCCTGGCTAGACTGTGTCCAGTGCAATAGCGATCGGTGGGCATTGGCCACACCCGCAAATCCTGCTCCTCCTCAAACTTAAGGTATTTTGTTCTCAGCAATAATTCACATATCTGAAGCTCGTGTTAAATATTGGCTTCATATCTAGTATGTTTTTCAGTATCCTGTTTTTAAAATGTTCATTTTGCCTTAAAGAAAGTCAATGGACTGCACTTTGTAAGGGATTTTTCTTCCAGAATTTCACATCATTATAGGTGATGTCTATTCTTATGCGTAAGTGCACTTGTTATTCAGACATTGAAGACTGTTTCTTTTCTTTTTCTAATTTTTTTTTTTTTTACGGATTTTACTTTTAGGTAATCTCTACACCCAAGGTGGGGTCCGAACTTAAAACCCCCAGATCAAGACTCACATGCTCCACCAGCTGAGCCAGCTGGGCACTCCAGTTTGTTTTTTTCTTTTTAAAGATTTTATTTGTTTATTTGGCAGAGAGAGACAAAGCGAGAGAAGGAACACAAGCAGGGGGAGCGGGAGAGGGAGAAGCAGGCTTCCCGCTGAGCAGGGAGCCTGATGCGGGGCTCGATCCCAGGACCCTGGGATCATGACCTGAGCCGAAGGCAGAAGCTTAACTGACTGAGCCACCCAGGAGCCCCAGTTTGTTTCTTTTTAATAAAAATGTTAAGCATTGAGAACAAGAGGCAAAACTGCTCTTTCAATGGCTTTTCCAAAGAACAATTTAAACAGCAAACAAAAGTTTATTTATTTAAAATATTTTATTTATTTATTTATTTATTTATTTGAGAGAGAGAGCAGGAGCAGTGGGAGAGGCAGAGGGAGAGGGAAAAGCAGACTCCCCACCCAGCAGGGAGCTGGACACGGGGTTCAATCCCAGGACCCTGAGATGAGGACACAAGCAGAAGGCAGACGTTTGACTGACTGAGCCACCCAAGCGCCCAACAAAACAGTTTATAACTCAGTTATTAATCCTGCAGTCATATTTTTATTTATTTTTAAAAAAGATTTATTTATTGGGGCACCTGGTTGGCTCAGTCGTTAAGCGTCTGCCTTCGGCTCAGGTCATGATCCCAGGGTCCAGGGATCGAGCCCCGCATTGGGCTCCCTGCTCAGCGGGAAGCCTGCTTCTCCCTCTTCCACTCCCCCTGCTTGTGTTCCCTCTCTTGCTGTGTCTCTCTGTCAAATAAATAAATAAAATCTTAAAAAAAATAATTTTTCTTGCATTAATGTTATCTATTTCTATAATGCAACTTTATAATACTATTCTCTGAAAGTGAAAATAACTATTAAAAACAGCTCTTTTTTGTTGTGGTAAAATATATATAACTTTATTTGCCATTTTTAAGTGTATGGTTCCTTGGTATTAAGTACATTCCTATTATCACCTACCATGATCACCATCCATCTCCAGAACTTAAACAACTCATTTAAAAATGTCTGAAGATAGTTGTTTTATATGCTTAATATCCATTAAAAAATTCAGTGTTGGGAGGGTGCCTGGGTGGCTCGGTTAAGTGTCTGCCTCTTGGTTTTGGCTCAGGTCATGATCTCAGGGTCATCAGATCAAGCCCCAAGTTGGGCTCCACACTCATTGCAGAGTCTGCTTGGGATTATTTCTCCCTCCTCCTTCTCCTCTTGCTCCCCCCCCACCCCGGCTCGCTCTCTCTCTCTCTCTCAAATAAATAAATAAATAAATAAATAAATAAATAAATAAATAAATCGAATCGAATCTTAAAAAACAATTCAGTGTTGGCCAAGCTAATTAAAACTAATACAAATATTAAGGGAAAATTAATAATTTATGAGTATCTTGAAATATCTCATTTTTCTCTTTTTTCTACTGTATTCGTTTGCTACCAATGGATGATGAGTTATCCAAGTTTAGCAGCTAAAAACAACGAATACTTTACATTCTCTTTATTATATGCACTCCTTGAAATCTGATGAGTATATTACACTAGATTATGTCTCAATTTGGACTAGACTCATTTCAAGTGCTCAGTAGTAGCCACATGTTAACATGCTTGCTGCATGAAGACACAGCAGTTATGATGAGGACTGCCTGGTCCTGAGCACCCTAGAGCTCATTCTAGATCTCACAAGCAGAAGATTGCAGGATAAATGCACAGGCACATGGCAGTTGTGTGAACTGCCCTCAATTCACGTTGTACCCTCCTGGTTTCATAGGAGGCCCACGAATGGTCTTAGCTAGATGAAATCCCTCTAGATGAAGGAGCTGGGAACCCCAGGGCATGGTCTTGGGTCAAGGTATGGTAGTTTAGGATGTGGTCTAGAAAATAGCAACCTTCCAGGAATCTTGTGTACTGACCCGCTTAAACTAACAAAATTTATCCAAGGTTAGACAAGAGACAGTCAAAATAATTCTCAACAGCTTATTGCAATAGTTTATTGGTATGAGAAGTGTTAAAAGGACTACCACAACTCCTATATCCACAGAAACAGAGCATCGTACCTGCCTGGTGTATCTAGCTTTCCTGCCTCCACCATGACAACCTTGAGAAGCTCAGGCACTGGCAGTGGGAATATGAATGGTGTATTGACAGAGCCACCTTGGAAAACAAGTGTAGGCACTGTCTGCTTCAGCACTTCCAACTGAGGTACATAACCTAGAGCAAAGGTCTGCAGACTTCTCTGTGAAGACCCGGGTAAGTAAATATCTGGGGCTTTGTGGGCCCGAAGGTCTCGGCCACAGAGACCGGCTCCGCTGCTGTAGTCGAAAGCAGCCGTAGCAGCGCGGAACTGAACGGGGTGTTTATGGTCCAATAAAACTTTATTTGTAGACACTGAAATTTGACTTTCAGATCATTTTCACATGTCACAAATTATTTTCCTCTTTCTTTCTTTTTTCAGCTATTTAAAATGTAAAAACGGGGGCGCCTGGGTGGCTCAGATGGTTAAGCATCTGCCTTCAGCTCAGGTCATGATCCCAGGGTCCTGGGATCGAGCCCCACATAGGGCTCCTGGCTCAGCGAGGAGCCTGCTTCTTCCTCTCCCTCTGCCTCTCTCCCTGCTCATGCTTTCTCTCTCTCTCTCTGTATCTCTGTGTCTCAAATGAATAAAAAAAAAAAATTTTAAATGTAAAAACGATTCCCACCTTCATGGGCCATATAAAAACAGGCAGCAGAGACTTTCCGAGAGGAACGCCCGTACCTGTGTTGTGAGAGGCTCTTGCTGACCACGCGGATGGAACTAGGGGGGATTATGCTAAGCAAGATGAGTCAGCCAGAGAAAGCTAATTATCCTATGATTTCACTCATATGTGGAATTTAAGAAACAAAACAGAGGATCATAGAGGGAGAGAGGGAAAAATAAAATGAAATCAGAGAGGGAGAAAAACCATAGGAGACTTTTTTTTTTTTTAAGATTTTATTTATTTGTTAGAGAGAGCGAGAGAGCACAAGCAGGGGGGGCAGCAGAGGGAGAGGGAGAAGCAGGCTCCCTGATGTGGGGCTCGATCCCAGGACCCTGGGATCATGACCTGAGCCAAAGGCAGATAGGTGCTTAACCAACTGAGCCACACCCAGGCGCCCCAAGCATAAGAGACTCTTTTTTTTTTTTTTTAAAGATTTTATTTATTTATTTGACAGAGAGAGAGAGCAAGAGCAGGAACACAAGCAGGGGGAGTGGGAGAGGGAGAAGCAGGCTTCCCGCTGAGCAGGGAGCCAGATGTGGGACTCGATCCCAGGACCCTGGAATCATGACCTGAGCCGAAGGCAGACGCTTAATGACTGAGCCACCCAGGCGCCCCATAAGAGACTCTTAATCATAGGAAACAAACTGAGGGTTGCTGGAGGGGACGGGGGTGGGGAGATGGGGTAACTGGATGATGGACATTAAGGAGGCCACATGATGTAATGAGCACTGGGTATTACATAAGACTGATGAATCACTGACCTCTACCTCTGAAACTAATAATACATTATATGTTAATTAATTGAATTTAAATAAAATTTAAAAATAAGAGAGACTCTTGCTAGAAGGCTTCAGCAGCATTGCCTGTAATAACAACAAAATAAAAAGTCTACCAAAGAAGCATAGACAATGAACACTAGTTTATGGCATAGTCATAGGATGGAACTCTTCATAGCACTGAAAATGCATGAAATACATTTACATGTGTCTTATAGATAAATCCCAAACACTTACTATTGATCAAGAAAGCAAGTCACAAAAGAATTCATGCAGTATGATAGTTACATTAAGGGTAAAAGAAAGGGCGGGCAAAATTAAGTAATACATAGGCGATTAAACTATAAAGACAGTCAAGGAAATTATTAACACATAATTGAAGAAAGTGGCTCCCTTGGGACAAGGAGAGATGAGGCTGTGTTGGGAGAAGCAGAGAAAAGCAGACGGGAGCTTCCAAGTTACTGCAATTTTTCTATTTCCTAAATTCTTGTGCTGGGCACACAGGAGTTCCTTTCCTTCTCACACTTTAAACTGTATGTATATGAATAATATACACTTATGAATGTATACTTTACTAGAAGTATAATTTTTAAAAAAGCATCGCTCCTGATAATTTGAAGTTAATATAGTGCTTTATTCCACAGATTTGCTTACATATTAGGGATAGCGAACAAATCTTGGTTTTGTGGGAAAGGGTGCCCTCTTCTGGCGATATGTCCAATGTTGTGAAAGATTTCTCCTAGAAAACTTTTAGAGGCTTTTAAAAATACCAGAAACTCATAAAATGACATGACTAAGAGGTACTTTGTGAGTTGTTTTATGCCTATTCTTAGCCAGTCTGAAGTTGTTCATTTTTAGAAATCTCTAGGGAAGCATTTTTTTCTATTTTCATTTAATAAAATGACTTGGTTTAGATTTTCAAATCCGCATTTCCGTTATATCCTGATTTCTATTTCTTATCAGACCCCTTTCTTGGAAGATTTAAGGTACAGCTACAGAACTGCTTAGCATGGAATGCCTCCCTTGGTCTGTAATCACCCCAGTAGGTGGGAAAGACGGGGATTCTTGTCGTTGGCAACAGCTTATATATTCCCGCAAGTATTTCAGAATTCTATTCAAAGAGGAAAAATCTATTCAGGTCTAAAATCTTGTGGGGACTGCCCTGGTTTGCCTAAATATCCAGCGTAGGCCTTCATTTAATATATAACACTACACTACAGTTTCTGAAAAAGATCTGAACAAAAATTACCATTTAGTTAATAATTACTAAAAATACAGTTGAAGTTGTAGCATTAGTTACTTGGAACTAATAAATCCATTTGTTTGACCCAGCCACTACAATTTAGTTATATTTGTTCCTTTGTTAACTCACCAAACAAGCACTTATTTATGACGATTGTCATCTTAACCTTAAATCAAACATAGTATTTATTCTCCCAGATCATCTTAGACCATTATTGTATGAAAAAGAATCTTTTTTAAAATTCCTTTTTTAACATTATATGTTAGTTTGAAAAAATTGCGAAATATTTCTTAATTTATTATCTTTCCTTTCTTTCATGGCTATCATAAACCAAATTTCTATGAAGGGTTTTATTGGCTGTAAAATTGTTTTATAGCAAAACATGTTAATTGAGTAAAAAAATGGGTTGCACTGTTTTGAAAATGTGTACTATTTTTATTATGTATGGAAGAACGAAAAATAGACAACAGAAATTAGAATCGTATAGATTTGAGAGATTATCTTGTCTGTTGCACCCACCTAGGACGATTGCCCTCATCTGAGTAAACAGAGTTCTAATGTGTTCGCGTGATTGGTCCCAGATCACACAATTTTAGTAATTGAGATAACTCTTTTAACCAGTTTCAAATGGACATAAGTAGCAGATTGGTTTTTATCTTAATGGAATATGTTTCTTAGTGGGCACTTGGCACGCCCAGTCTTCTATCCCTGGGTAGCTGGGAGGCAGTGTTGTATAGTGGGAAAGAGCTTCCAGGTCAGAGAGAGCAGGGAGCTGGCTCTCACCACTGGGTGGCAGATCGTGGGCATATTACTAGGGGTTTAAATGGGAATAATAATATATACCCTAGAGGGTTGTCATGGGGCTTAAAAGATGTGTAGTGCTTGGAACACAATAGATCTTCAATTACTAGAAGCTGCCCTTATTACTAGCTATATATTTTTATTACTGTGTACTTATTATTAGCTATATATGTATGTGTGTTATTATTAGCTGCGTGTTTTTTATTAGTGGTATTTTTAATGCTTATGTGCATTTTTCATCTGAAATCCATCTCCTTAATTACTAGTTATGTGCTTTAATTCTCTATATTTTCCCACAGTCTGTAGCAGAGTGATTTACATTATATTTAACTCATTGGTGCCTCAGTTTCTTCATTTGTATGAAGAAGGAGAAATTGAACCAAATAGTTTAAAAATTCCTTTTAGCCCTAACTTTCCATGTGCTCACCAGTTGGTTTTTTTGAGCCTCAAATTCCTGCTTCTCAGAGGGTTTTCAGGTCTGAATGATCTACATTAGCTTCCCACGATAATTCACTCCTCTAAATGCATAATGAAAAATTTTGGATGGAGGGGTACCTGGCTGGCTCGGTCGGTGGAGCATGCGACTCTTGATCTAGAGATGAGTTCAAGCCCCAGGTTTGGCTTGGAACCCACTAAAAAAAATAATTGAAAATCATTGTCAGGAGTTTTAAAAAATGATGATGGGGGATAAATCACTGTTTCATAAATGCTGTCAGGCAAGCAGAACAGCAGGGAGAAAAATTCACTTGGATCCATACTTCATATTATTTACTGAAGTCAACATCAGGGGGTCCAAGAAGTTCAATATTTAATACCAATCTACTGAAGACAAAAAAAGTCCTTGGAAAAATGGAATGCAAAATTTAGCCCAGCTGCGGAGGAGAGAGAAATCTTTGATGCTTCAGGTATTGGCTAAGACCAGCGATGCAATGCCTATGATCAAATATGGGAAGTCAGACTAGAAATTTGTGTGCATACTAACTGTCCTGAAACGAATACTGAAAGAAACCCAACAGGACAGAGGAAACAAACATCTGATAACAGCTTTATTGTTCAAATACAGCAAGGACATCCATGCAAAAATCAACAGAGTTCATCTAGTAGGCACTGAAGGTGATCCAGGACAAGAGACAGTGCATTGTCTCATGGAAAGTGTCTATGAGCCAATAGAAAGAAGGTATACAAATTAAGGTCGCAAAAATTAATAAAAATAATAATGTTCAATGGAGCCTGGGCTACTAGGTCACCATGAAGAAACAAAATGTACTTTCTCACGGCAGAAGAGTTACATCTTTCTGGGGAATACGTTTCCAATATGTAGCAGGCTCTTTAAAAACTATTCATACCCTTTAACCCATTAATTCTATTTTGGAAATATATCCGAAGGAAGTATACTTAGAGGAAAAAACATTAGTGGTAGAAGCACAAATATAGCTTCTCTGTTTATAGTACAAAGTAAATAGAAAGGGAAAGAAGGAAAGAATATGGGACATGCATACACACGTATATGCATATGCATGTATGTACATATATATGTATGTGTGTACTTAATATACATACATACTATACATTCATTGCCGTATTCTCTAGGCAGCACAAGTTAATGTGGTCTGTGTAAGTATTTGGAATTGTTTTTATGAAATAATCTTAAGGTGAAAAGGAGAAGCACCGGATAGTAATTATATACTGAGTGCAGCTGAAGCCATTCATGTGATGATTACTCAGTTGAGTTTAGGTCTCATGGTCTCTGTTTCCTCTGTGAATCAGATGACTGAGTTGTTCGTTGAAAGCACTTGGGGATGAGGAGGGCAGGAGATGAGGGAGGTGGAAACCAGAGAAGGCTGCCTAAGAATTGAAGTAGCTGCTTTGGGGCATGGGATAAAGAACCAGTATTCTTGGAAGGATGATGGCTGAAGTTACAGATCATGACTTTGTTGCAGTGTGAAGAGTGATTTTTTGTTTCCTGGCAGTGATCCAAAGTCAGAATGTGGGAGCAAAAGATGCAGACAGAATCAATAAACGAAAGTTACGAATTTGCAGAGAGGTGAAAAGAATGACAATGGAACATGTGAGTTGAAGTACCAGTAAATACGTTGGTCATTTCCTTGAAAGTGACGGAAGTGAAACATTAACTTAAGTAAATAAAGAACAGCTGGTAGATCAAAGGGAAGGTCAGAGAATGAGGTTTAAAAAACAGGTGCGAACAAAGGGAGATCAGCCAGCGCACACAGGAATGAATGACCAGGGCACCCTGCTGGGATGGCTACCACTGTTGCCAAGGTGGCCCACTGCACCTTGGGGCCTCCCTCCCCCTACATCTGGACCCACCTTGCCCAGATTCTGCAGCCATGAATACATACTAAACTAGCCATTTGTCCTCTGTAGTCAAGAGTTGAGCTCAGGTGGGAGCATCCAAATGGCTAACACTTGGTCATGTGTCCGATCTCTACTTCTAGAAGGAAGGGAGAAATATCTGGCCCCTTCAGCTTCCATTCTGAAAAGGAGTCTCTCCCTCCCGGCAGATTCTCACCATGGGGATCCCCCGCATTAGGAAGGGGGTTTAGACACTGAATACAAAACAAACAATACAGCCCTCTTATACACTGTTGTAAAAGAGTGGTTGGGTATTGGACCATTGGTTCTGGGATGAGAGGAAAAGATGGGGGAAGGGGGTTTAGACACTGAATACAAAACAAACAATACAGCCCTCTTATTCACTGTTGTAAAAGAGTGGTTGGGTATTGGACCATTGGTTCTGGGATGAGAGGAAAAGATGGGGGAAAAGATGGTAGTTGAAAAATTTGGAGAAAAGGGAGAGAGCGGGACTGGAGATTTTGATGATTTTTGAATGTCAGGAGTGAGAATGCTGGAAAGATAGGAGACTGTCAGAAAGTAGGACATTAGAGGTTAAAATGAAAAGGAGGCGCATGTGAGATTTCTAGGCATGGATACCATGCAGTTATACATCAAGGCCAACCGGAAGAAAATGTGGACTGTGGAATGCCAGGAATGGGACAGAGGTGACGCTCAGTGTGACAGACCTGTCCCAGCTCATAGTGAAGAGTGCAGCACTTAATACCTAAGTGAATGAATGTCAGATAGGTTTTTTCCTTCTGCAGAGTTTTCTGTATTTCTGATTTATTAAAAAAAAAAAAAAGACAGAAAGTTGTGCTTAATATCTGCCCTGATAATGACTTAATCTGATTTTCTACAGGACTTTGAGGTATGATACAAGAGAGGCACAAGGACCAAAAAACCCGGCCTTATTAGATTTTTGCTTCATTAATTAGGTACTCACATTGCTTTACTGGTATAGATATAAGCTAAACAATTTCAGTACATCTGTCTGCTTTCTGGCTTAAAGGGTCTATTTGGTGAGGGTTAGATATTATTGCCGATCACTCGCCTGTTTGCTCCTAGATTCATTCTCTGCCTTCTCCCTATCTGCTCTCTATTACGGGGACCTACATTTCTCAGGCTCCCTCGTCAATTGGCTTCTTGGTAAGTCCAGCTAAGGGGAGGCACTAAAGGCAGATTTAGGGCCAGGAAGAGGAGAGAAGCCAGAGTATTTCTCTCTGTGTGTCTGTGCCTCCCTCCCTCCAGTCTTCCCCCCCCCCCTTCTCTCTTTCTTCCTCTCTTCCTCCTTCTCTTTCTCCCTCCCTCTCTCCCTCCCTGCCACCATGTTTCTCTCTCTGGTGAAGTCTCTGATGGCAGTGTGTCTTCACCTCCTGTCCTGCCCCCCTCTCTCCTTCTGGGCATCTCCCACTGGAAGGCAGCTTTGGGGCTCTGATGACACCATTTTATCCTACTGACCTTCTTGTCCTGGGGGTGGTAGTGACTTCCCATATCCCTAATATCTGGGTAGTCTCACTGTCCCTATTTGGCTTCTCAAGTCCTTTTACAAATTCATTGTTTGAGATTCTCATTGCTTGAAAGCCCTAAAGTGTTTTCTGTTCTGACAGGATCCTGCCTGATCTGATATTCATAGAGAAAACAAAATATTGTGGAATTCACTTGATCTTCAGGTGAAGTCTAAAGTCACCAGACTCAGACAGAGCTTCCTGTCCCCTGAGACCACTTGGGTTCAAATGGGGAGTTATAACCTGAAGCATAGTGTGCCTCGCCATTCATCAAATCCTTCCTCTTTCCTCCTAGACACTCAGCCAGTCCCCATTTCCCAACCATACAGTGGATTGCTGGCAAATGGACTATGGATAGAATTTATATCTGGCTTTTCCGGGCCTGGACAGAAACACTTCCTTCTCTGTCTCTTTCCCGTTCTGCTGACTGGACTTGAACATTTGGGGCAACTCTAGGAGTCGGTATTGAAGATGTCAGAGGCTCCGTCTTTGTGGCTCCTTAACTGACTATGTGGAGCAGACCCTTCTCACACAAACCTCTGCTAATTGGATTTGAGACGAGTGAGAGCTAAACTCCTATGCATAGTCACTGAGATTTGGGAGTTTGTTACAGCATTTAATGCTACATTAACTAATACATAACCTAAGAGAATTTTTTATTTGGGAGGATAGTGATTAAGAATGGAGGTAGATGGGGGTGTCTGGGTGGCTCAGTTGGTTAAGCATCTGCCTTCTGCCTTTGGCTCAGGTCAGGATCCCGGGGTCCCTGAAAGCCGGGGTCCCGCGGCTTCTCCCTCTCCCTCTGCTGCTCCCCCTGCTTGTGCTTTCTCTCGCTTTGTTTCTTGCTCTCTGTCAAATGAATGAATAAAATCTTAAAAAAAAAAAAAATGGAGGTAGATGGGCTTGGAATCCCACTTGGCCACTTACAGGCTGTCTGACTTTTGAGTGAGTCACTAATGCTCAGTTTCGTCTGCTGTAAAATGGGCATAATAATAATCCTATCCCTATGTGGTAAGGAATTACTATGGCTAATATCTATACATGTAATGCCATGTGTAATTACTATATTATACTGCATTATATTAATTGGCATAATAATTAATGAGAATAACTGTTAACCATTTTTGTTATTAGCCAACTAGAAAATGGAATGGATTTTAAACGGAATTTCCCTTGCCCTAGGTGTGTAACTCATAGGCAACTCACATAACCTTAAGATACACCAATATAATTAAGTACCATCTTTAGATAAATGGAATTTCATTATGTAATCAATCACATGACCATTGAACATTTTTCCTGGTGTTGTCATTACATTTTTCCACCACAGCTGCTAGAAAATAATGTGGCTGATACCAACCTCCCAGGGAAACATCAATGGGCAACTGAAAGGCTAAATAGGAAGAGGATTTTATAACCCACAGTCTCACCTGATCTCCTAGTCAGGACTGAGGACTTCTTCCTTTGAACCCTCACCACACATTTGACGCTCGATGACATTTTCTTGTTGTCCATCTTGCCTGCTGGATCAGCCTACAGGCAATAGATGAAAGAGAATTTAGGCAGGATGTTTACAGGTCAAGGAGAACCCAAGAGGGTAATGAGACACTCCCACTCTGCATGGGGGAGGGGAAGCCAACTGTTGGCGCCGGGCCTGCAAGAGCCCAAGGGACGGACTGGTTCCTGGCATGTGGCCCCAGCTGTGGCTCTGGGAGAAGCCTGCTCCTCTCTAGCTGTGGCTGGGAGGGGATCCGGCCACCAGCAAGCCGCGGCAGGGCCGACAGAGCCAGGCCAGTACAAAACTTCACTATTCTCTCCCCTACCCTTCTCCTGCTGGGCCTCCCATTCACCGAGCCTATCAGAGGCCAGGGAGCAAGGGAGCCTAGTCATAAAAAAGTCCATAAAAGTCAGCCCGCAGGGGCACCGGGCAGGGTGGAGTGTGGTTCTCCAGGCGCAAAGGAGAATAGTCAGGACCTGCCTCTATAAGACTGTGAGCTTCTTATGAGAAATCTGTCTTATTGCCTCTGCATCCTCAGTGCTCAGTGAAGGACACTTAATAGATGTTAGTTCAACACATGAATATGGAGAACAAAGATGCTTGCATTTATTTATTTAATATATATATATATATTTTTTTTTTTTGAGAGAGAGAGAGAATGCAAGTGGCAGGGGAGGGGCAGAGGGAGAGGGAGAGAGAGAATCCCAAGCAGACTCCATGCCCAGTGCAGAGCCCCATGTGGGGCTTGATCTCACAACCCTGAGATTGGGACCCCAGACAAAATCAAGAGTCAGATGCTCAACTGACTGAGCCACCAGGCACTCCAAAGATGCTTACATTTAAATTTAAAGAAGAATGTATCATGCTTTCATATTCTTAATTTGCTTTGGGGATGATGTTGTTCATGAACCCATGGCGTCCCGGTCCTTGAGATCCATCCTTCTTCACTCATCGGTGATTGCTCTCCTGTCTTGAGGTCACTCCATGCCTGTGGCCACTGTGTCCTCTGGCATTGGTCAGCCTCGCCAGGCTATGGAGCTGACTCGCCAATGCCTAAGTGCCGGTTCCTCCTCATCCTACATTTCCTGGACCTTTTCCTTGTTAGATCTTTTGCTATACTAAAATCTGCATTTAAAAAAAAAAGATCTTATTTTATTTATGTATTTGAGAGAGTGGGCGAGTAGGAGAAGGGGGCATCAGGAAGGGGCAGAGGGAGAGGGAGAAGCAGGCTTCCCGCGGAGCAGGGAGCCCGATGCGGGGCTCGATCCCAGGACCCTGGGATCATGACCTGAGCTGAAGGCAGACGCTTAACGACTGAGCCACCCAGGTGCCCCTAAAATCTGCATTTTTAACATTCAGCCTGATGGGCTTCCTTTTCCTGCAGGTCCAGCACTATCAGCTGCTCAAGTTTTGTCAACCAATGGGTAAAAAAAGAGAGGGCACAAGAGAGGAGCAATACGTACTGGAGAACATCTCAGTGTAGGTAGGACTGTGGCTCCCACCGACTGCAACAGGGATGTACTCTAGTCTGTCGTACTTCTTCCCTTAGTGGTGCACTGTTTCGTATGATGTTTTGTTTTGTTTTTTTCCATTTTGGGTTCAGAAAAATATTTTAGAAACAAATAGCGCATAAAAATAGGATATGTATTTACTGGCAAAAGAGAAACTTTTTAAGGAAGTTATAAACACTCAGACCATATGCATAGTAGACAGTTTTATTTTGGAGCTTAGGGAAATGAGGTATTATTTTCTTAAAGATTTTATTTATTTATTTGACAGAGAGACACAGTGAGAGAGGGAGCACAAGCAGGGGAAGTGGGAGAGGGAGAAGCAGGCTTCCCGCGGAGCAGGGAGCAGGGAGCAGGGAGCCCCAGACCCTGGGATCATGACCTGAGCCGGACGCAGAAACTTAACGATTGGGCCACCCAGGCGCCACGGGAAATGAGGTATTTTATATCGAGTTATTTTGGGACAAAACTTTTGTCTGAGGACCAAGGATTCATCTAAAAGGAAATTAGACAATAGGTATATGGAGAATATGTTCCTGTCGCTTTTCTGATTGGCTAAGTTGTTCTATTTGCTTTGAAGGCTGTTAGAAGAAACATATTAGAAACAGAAACTTGGTCAGAAGGGAATCACCTATTACCTCCAGGTATGTGCAGCCTTAAAATTCGGATAAATAGATTTTTTAAAGCCTTAATTTTTAACAAGCATCACTAATCATTAAGCCCATTTGCATTTTCTACTTCGAGCATTTCACTGAAGGTCACGGATCAAGTTTCTTTTTGGTCATGACTTAGTCACGTGAACTTTGACCAAGTTTACCTATGACTTTTTTTTTTTTAAAGATTTTATTAATTTATTTGAGAGAGAGAGCATGCACTATTGAGGAGAGAGGCAGAGGGAGAGGGAGAAGCAAACTTGGGGTTTCATCCCAGGACCCCAAGATCATGACCTGAGCTGAAGTCAGATGCTCAACTGACTGAGCCACCCAGGTGCCCCTACCTATGACTTTTATTGTAGGAAAAATGTTCTCAGGGAGACAAGATGCTTTTCTTTCACCTCATTATGACCAAAACTTGTAAGAGTCTGAGGACATAAAATAGGATATCCATATTGTGGTAAGCATATACATCTGTGATCTATATTTTATTCATGAATTCACTGTTTATTGGATGTTTTTTTGTTCAGGCTCTATAATAGCCTGGTACTTCAGGGATTTAATAAAAAGTGAAACACGGTTCCTCCCCCCAAAAAGCTTCTGTAGTTGGAGAGAAACCAAATGTTGAATAACTCTACAGACCAAAATATGGCAGCCATCACAAGGAACATTTGTTAAGTACGATTTGAGTGGAAGAGAGAATATACATTTAGAATTCTGAAGGAGAGCTGATTAAAGACAATTCAGAGAAGCTTCTAGAAAGGAAAAGGAGATGAGATTGGTAGAATTTGAAATAACAAGGGTCAGGGGAGGAAATGATGTGAGGGAAGGATCCTGGGGAATTGTTACTTACCCCCCTCCCCCCAATTTGATTTCTCTGTCAAACATGGAATTGGGAAATAGCCCCACGGGAACAGCTTTACTTGTGGCAGGAAATGGCGGGCCCTCTGTTGCAGGCCAAGCAATTGCATGCACCAATTGGCGTGTCTGTAGACTTCCCTAGGTGAAATGCTCAGGTCGTGATGGCAGGAAAAAAGGCTGGATGAATGATTTCACTTTAGAAAAGAATGTAAGGGATCGTTTGGCTTCAAGACTAAAAAACAAAAACATAATACAAAAGAAGGTAGGCGAGAAAATCGATATTGGCAAGTGATTCTAAATATCCATTTAATATCACTGGATTATAAAAATGTATTATATTAGGATACAATAGATATAACCAGAGGCATTGACAACATATAACAAAACAAAGAAATTAAAAATGCGTCAATACAGCTAAGAATTAAACTCTCTCTCTTTTAATTTTTACTAGTCCTTGAATTTGACTGGGGTTTCTCAACCTCAGCGCTATTGAGATTTCGGGGAGGGTAACTGCTTGATATTTGGGGCTGTCTTGTGCCATTGCACCTGCTTAGCAGCATCTCTGCCCCTTACCTGTTAGATGCCAGGAGCGTTCCGCCCCAGACCCCAGTATGACAACCCAAAATTTCTGCAGACCTTGCCAAATGTCCTCTGGAGGGCAAAAATCACTCCTCCTGAGAACCACTAATTTAGAGAAATTTTTTTGAAGTCCTGAATAGGTTTAACCAAGTATCAAATATGTGGGGGTAGAGTAGGGGGTTAGTTCAGAGAGAAAGGAAAAGAAGAAAGACAGTTAAAAACATTTATTCAAGGAAGTATATTCTCATTTGTTCCTAGAAGTCTTGATTCTTTCTGGTAGAAAACACACAAAATATTATTTCTGAAAAAAGCCACCAGCTGTCTTGAGCTCTCCAAACCAAGGTTTGGATGTTCTTGGCAGCTGAACTCTGCTGGCTGAGTGCAGGAACCTTCTGGGCCTAGCCTGGTGCAGACTCTCACATTTTTATGTGATGAGCATTTCATGACTTATCAACCTCAGGGCAGGGTCTAAGGTGAAGCTGGTTGGGGCAGATGGCCTCTCCCCAGTGTTTACAAAGTCATCTCCAAGTGGATGAGCAAGGGTTGCCTGGCTGGCTCAGTCAGTAGAACATGTGACTCTTGATCTTGGGGTTGTGAGTTCGAGCCCCATGTTGGGTGCAGAGATTCCTTAAAAAGTAATAAATAAACAAAATAAAGTGACTGTGCAAGATATGGGGAACACGCTCAGGTGACTAAGCCCCACGGAAGTGACCTTCCCTGCGTAGAGAGAGCAAACCAAATTGTTCAGCCTTTGATGGACGGTGTTCTCCAGTCAGATGGAGTCAACACTGTGCTCGATTCTCGTTGCTAGGCAGAATTACCTCATCAATACTGGCAATGTTCTCATCTCAATCTCTAGGGCTGTAAGCATTGGTATCCTTTTAAGAAATGCATTATATTTTATGTATGAAAGTGGAGGATATTTTTATCTGAGTATTTGGCATCAGAATTCCTTATAGGGAGAGTTGATGTTGTTGGAAGAAAAAAAACATTTGATGAATAATACGTGGAATGAAGGAAGAGATGTTGAAGTTGCATTTTAAGTGAAAAGGGTCATCATGTTTACCAGTGCTTTCTGTGAAACAAAGGGATGATTCTGCTCTGCCTTTTGGAGGAGACAGTAAAACAAAAGGGACAGGGGAAGGGAGAAATAGGAGGAGGGATAAGCAAGTACGGAAAAGGTTGTATAATTTTCACCTGCCCGAGTCCCCCCAAGTAAAAATCTTCTCTCTGGTTAGTGGTACATGAGGCACCAAGTAGTAGAATACCAGACTCCTGGTGGCTTAAATAAATGGGAGTTCATTTAAAATCAGAGATACGTAGTTGTTGGCATGGCTTCAGCTGCTCGGTGATACCCTCAGGGATCCACACACTCTCTATATTTCCATGTTATCATCCTTATTCTATTGGCTTTTTGCTCATGCTTACCATGTATGGTCTCATGGAACTGCTGTGGGCTCACACATTGAGTTGGTATTTAAGGCAGGAAGAAGGAGAAAGAGGAAAAAGCTACCAGTGATGGCCATGTTCTTCTTTTAAGAAAGTGAAATCTTTCCTGGAAACCCTCCCAGCAAGTTTCTACTTATACGTGGTCTCCCTGATCTCAAGGGGTGAAAGGAAATAATTAGCCTTTATATCCTCTTTAGCAGAGGCAGGCAAGGGGGAAGGCATGGTGCTGGGTCAGCCAGCCTCCACGGTCTGCCTCCTCTATTGAACTCATAAAGATTGGCTGTGTGTGAGCAGTTTGGGAAATGCAAGAGGGAGATGAGTTTCATCCTGGGAATTGATCCGGTGTGAACAGAAGCAGTCATGGAAAGTCAGATGTCACAAAGCAAGGAAGGTCGGGAGAATGCAGCCTTCCAGAACAAGCAGAAATCATGGTGAGAGCTTTGGGCCTCACAGGCTGTGGATTTGAGGGGCGGGGCAATCGCAACAATTAGATCTCATGACTGACGTCTGAGTTACATTAACCTCTAGTTAATCACCAATTCCTACTAATTATTCTTCTCTACGGTCTTCAAATTTGCCACTTTCACTAGTCTCTTCTTTAACGTCAAAGCTAATGTCTTGCATGCCATTCTGGAAATTTCCATCCCTGCCTTGTTTCTCTGCCTTCAGTTTTTCTCTTTCTAGTCCACCTTCTTGTAGCTTGTTGTTTATCTAGCTGTTGCCCGATACCTAAAAAACTGCAAAATTGCTTTCAGGGAGAAATAGCATAATAAATAAATGGCTAGAAGATGGAATGTCTCAGGTGGTGGTGAGAAATTAATAACAGAAATATTCATCCTAATGCTGGGGTGGAGATGTCCCCTTGTTTATGCCTGAGAGCTCTATCTTCAAACACAGAGGTCCTTCAACCTCAGATCTTTAGCCCCCTGTCAGAGCAGCATAGAGTTCCTTTGGATTCCCAGGTACAAAGAAAGCCCACACCAATAATTTCTGGTGCCAATTATTTGCAAAGTTCAAATAGATAGGTTACACCCCTCCATAACAAGCAACAGAAATATAATTATATTAAAACAAGCCTTGAACAATAACTATAAATAGGAAATGTGTTTTAGAATATTTATCTTGGGGAAATTCTTAAAATATCTTGCTAAACAGAAGAAGTAGGCTCCAAAACAGTTTGTATGATCTGAGTTTTCTCATATACAGAGAGAGATGGAGGTATTGCATTATATATGCATCTTGGGCACTAAGTTTAGAATTTAATCTCCAGGAAGGTGTGGCTCCTTTATCATGTTTAATCTCCATAATAGCCAATCTGTTAATATGTATCAAGATTACAGTTGCTTAATATTAAAACATAACAGAGCGGAAACTTCCAGTAAGCAGGACAACTTTAGAATTCTCCACCACCCCCCTCCAGGTTATTTTAAGATACTGCTTTTCTTTCTTCCTTTAGTCTAGCTGAGCCATTCTCTGACTTCAGTATGCCTAAGAAGCATTTTCCAGGCTTGTAAACATAAAACCGTGTACACTCTAATTTATGAGTGATTTGAGGGCAGCTCAGGGATAATTTGCAAGTTTTTCCCTCTTTTAAACTGATTTTAGAGTTAAACCTTGAATCACTTGCTAGTCAGCATATTTACATTTAAAAAAAAGATTTAAATGGATATCTTGTATATGAGAAAGTTGACAGCATGATTTTTTTTAAAGATTTTATTTATTTATTTTGACAGAGAGAGAGAGACAGCAAGAGAGGGAACACAAGCAGGGGGAGTGGGAGAGGGAGAAGCAGGCTTCCCGCAGAGCAGGGAGCCCGATGCGGGGCTCGATCCTAGGACCCTGGGATCATGACCTGAGCCGAAGGCAGACGCTTTACGACTGAACCACCCAGGCACCCCAAGCATGATTTTTGATAATGGAATTATTAAAAAAGCTCTTACTCATAAGACTGATGAATCACAGACCTGTACCTCTGAAACAAATAATACATTATATGTTAATAAAATAAAAAATACATAAATAAAGTAAGAAAAGCTCTTACTCTATTTTCATTTGTATTTTCTAATTTTTCTACAATGAAGCTGTAGTACTTTTCTGATCAAAAAAATGTTATTTTAAAATGATCAAATGATCAAAGTTCACCAACAACTTTTTTTCCCCCCAAGGGCTTTTTTGTCAGCTTGAAGGTAGAACCTGTCACAAAAGCTGCCAGGATGATTCTAGAAGCTAACCCCACCCTGGCTTAGCTCTAAGCCCCACAGATCGGCTATCCCTCACTTCAAGACAGGTACTGGCAAGTGTCTTCCCATGGGGTTATTTCCAACAGAGTGACAGAACCAGAGATAAATCAATCCAGCAGTATGTAGGGACAAACCCAATCAACTCACTAACAGAATGGGCTACAATGCTAGACTATGAACTCCCAGACCACTTTTGTTCCGTGACTTTTAGATGATCAACTTTGTGGTTTCTTTGTGTACAGTCCTAGTTTTTGCTAGCCACGCAGTATTGCTGCGGTCACAGAGGTAAGAATTCTGAATTTTCCCATGCTTAATTGACTGTTGAGAGTGTACTTTGTGCAAGAGAATTTGGTTTAGATTTATCATGCTGAGCATTTAAGTCAAATTAGTAACGCTGCCCTTTACAAAGTATGTAGAAAATCAACCAGTTTAGCTACTCTGTGCTGTTCAGCTATACGCAAACATGTTCTGTGTTTCTCAGATTTTTTTCCAGGACCTTGAGGGTGGAGAGCCAGAATGCTCTTCCTCTGTGCTTGCAAAATCATGGCCCATATGCTCAAAAACTGCAGATAATATTGAAAAAGAATAAAGAAATACATACAGAGCATCCTCCCAAACAGACCTTTGTGGCGCTAAGTTTTATTTGAGGTTGAGAAGTCTACGTCTAGTAGGAAACAATGAAGATCAATGGGCCACCCAGGGGCACTCTCTCCCCAGGAAATTGCTGTGGTTTCCAGCCCAGCCCCTTTCTGCTCTTTACCTGTGTCTCAGCTTAGACAGCTTTGAAGTAGCCATAAAAGGACCTACAAAGGAGTTTTCAGATTCCACTGAGAAAGGGGACACAGTAGAAAGCAGGTCACTTATTTTTATATCCTTATTTGCCTTTGTCTCCCCTTTCATGCTTATTCTCCTCCTGAGCCACCACAAAATTGTGGGGAGGAGCAAAAGCTCATCACCTTAAGATCCATCTAGATGTGAAGTGGCAGAGGGATTGAAGTTACTGTTTTTCTCTTTCAAAGGAAAATAAAAGCAAACGGGTAATTTGGGTACGTAAGGCATGGTGGACACATCAAAGAGCCCCGTAGGTAAAGCTGTAGAGTTTATATTAGCATTTAAATGCATGAGCATTCGTGCAGATTTCTGTTTTGTTTTGTTTTAGTTCAGCCTGACAAATAGTTTTCCCTACCTACGTGATCTCACCACATTTGCATCATGCAAAAATCCTTCTCCCAGCAGGACCTGGCTTCCCGGGACTGTGGGGGGTCCACGAGGGACAAAGAAGTTCTTGTGGACCCAGGAGATGGTGTAGATAACATGCTTTTGGAGGTTACAAGTGAAGGTCATGGAGAACAACCACACATCCTGCCAAGGCTTGAAACAACCCTCCTCCCATACCTGAATCCCTTAATTAGCTTGCTAAAAGGCTTTCATTCATCATGAAGCTTCCATGGGAGATACTTCGAGAAAGGGTAGAATGGAGGGTCTTTTCGGGGCAGCTCTCTCTTTTCTGGCAGCAGTGACTGCTTAGATCATTCTGAAATCACTGCATTCATTCAGGCTCATTGCTCTTCACATATTTTTAAATGTAAGACATTTTCAAATGGAGGTCAGTCACAGTTTTCTTCATAAGCATTGTATTTCACTGTCATTCCAGCCTTTTGCCTTTGAGAAGAGTGGGTGATTTTAAGTTGTTCTTATGAGACTGGTCTTTCCTGTCTTGTCAGAGCCCATTATCGCTACTCACCTGAACTGCAAACAAGATGGCGACCAGGATGGTTGAAGCCCTGTCTAGGCGTCAGTGACTATCCATCCTAGGCGGAGGCACTTCTGTAGGACGTGACGGCCGGCAGCAATCAATTATAGTTCAACCAACCGACCAACACACGTTTACCACTGGGCCAAGCACGGTGCTCAGCATCATGGGCATAGATAGAGGTACTGGCATGGTGTGTATTCTTGGGACAAAGGGGGAGTGATTAATATTTAATAAGTGCTCACCATATAGTTGGCACTCTGCTAGCCATTGGAGAAATACACGGATACAGAGCACGGCTGTGTCTCCAGGGAGCACGCAGGCAAATTGAAGCGAAAAGTGTGCGCATGCTCGCGCATGCACACACACACACACACACACACCAAGCACCTTATATCCTTTTTGGAGCAAACAAAGTCATTTAATCCCCATAACGTAACGATACTGGCACTATTATTATCTGCGTCATACAGCTACGGAGGTGAGGACGAGAGTTCCTTGATAAGCCACAGAGCTGGGATTTCAACCCGGGCAGTTTCGCTGTCGACCCCATGCCATTAACCCTATAGACTGCATCGCACATTCCACATATGCACATAAGAAGTAAGTTATGAAACAAAACTGTAGTCAAGTTGCCTTCACTTTCGGAGTTCTTGCTATCCAACATCAGAAACTGGTTAGGGGAGTGTGTGTGTGTATTTATCTATCTGTACATACCTCTCAGAGCCTTCACTAACCATACTCTTACTGCGTGCTAGTTGAAACTCAGGAATGAAATATAGTTAGATGATATGATATTCATTGTTACCTAACGGAGCTACATAAGCTCTCACCATTCGATATCAGAAACTGAGTCTTTGGAGAAGACGTGATCCTTGTATAAGAGCCGAATCACTGAAGCATATAACAAATGCAACAGGAGATGGCAGCTGAAATAACCTCCTCAAGGATAAATAGATGTTAGCCCAAAGATGAAGGAGAAAGGCCCAAATGGCTGAGGCACACAGACAAGGAATAAGCACTTGCATTCAGAACAGGAAGACTGGAAAGCCTGTACATGGAGAGGGGCCAGAGATGGAGCTAGACAGGGAGACAGTGGGCGAGGCTGTCAGAGCACTGATTGGATTTCATGTTGTAGACAATGGTATGTCACTGGTAATTTTAAGCATGCGAGTGACATGATCAGATTTGTGAATTTAAAAGATTGCTGTGGTTTCAGTATTTCCAAAGGTTTGACGTTAAGTGGCTTCTGCATGCTTGGGAATACTTTGTGGAAGGAATGGTATCCACACTGGCAGACTGCGGAAGTCTAATTGTGGAATTTTTTTTTGCTAGGTAGCAATGTTGGTCTGAAAACTCTTAGAGAAAGCCATGGGGGACAATGAAGCCCCCACATGGACACATGTCCAGATATAGATAATATATATGCAGGGACCTGTACAGTATAAAATTACTGGTTGATCCACCCCTCTGCATAAAATAGTTAAACTGGAAAGCTACATTTTGTTTGTAAATGGTGTAGGCATTATCTACATTTATAACGGGCTTGGAGTTCTTCAAAACAACTGGAAGTTTACTTCTTCAAGGCCAACGGGAGAGTTTGCTGCTTTGAATCCCTCTGACTTTGGTTTCTGACCTTGACTTATTTCTCCATGGCTTCACCTGGTTAGGTCAGGCCCACTCAGGACATCTCCCATTTGAATAACTCAAAATCAACTGATTAGGGACCTTAATTACAACTGTAAAGTCCCTTTTCCTATGCCATATAAAATGACCTAATCACAAGAATGATATCTTATGGAGTGGCAATCTTGGAGATGATCTTAAAATTTTGCCCATCATAGGTATCCTTGAAAAGGGAAGCTAACCTCTCAGGAGCTATCCTTGGATGCCTCTGTTTACCTCTGCTAAATGTTTTCCTCTTCCCAGACACCAGCATTCATGGATGCAAATTTGGGACTTATTGATAGAGCTGGTTTTAATTTGGCGCTTTTTAAAATGCCTGATGTGCAAATAACACTGACCACTAACGAACACCCTAGTGTATTTTGTCATCAATTGCTTTTCTGGAGTTGCTCCCCTGTGAGAGTAGATGTTGATAGGAACACTTTGAAAATGAGTTGCTATTTATTTAGGCTCTGGTGGTAGTGATGGCCATGTGTTCACGGACTACTTCCTTTTCCTTTGGGTACAGAGCCAGGCTATGCTACCCAGGCTCACCCTTGGATATGGTCCAGTAACTACCCTCCCGCACAATCGTCCACTCTCTTGGTGTCTTGCCATCTACGAGGTTAGGAATCAGAGGACTCTACTGCCCTGGGGGATGGCGAAGACAGAAGGTTGAAGGAGGCTGGGTCCTGAGTAATTGCTTGGAAGAGAGTCACACAGTAGGGCTACCTGGCCAGGAACATGGCATTTTCATGAGTGAAAACGAACTTTTTGTGCCAAGCACTGACTATCACAGCAGTTAACATCCCCTGACAGGTACATCTGGGTTTCATCCTGCCCGTGGCCCCAGGGCTCCTCCACACGTGCTTCCTAATTGATACTTAGAGGAATATCATTAATCTGGTGTTGTTACTCTTGTTATTTTCTTTATTTCTTTATTATTTTATTTTAAAAAAGATTTGATTAATTTATTTCAGAGAGAGAGAGACAGAGGGCACCAGCATGAGTGGTGTGGTGGGGTGGGGAGGGGCAGAGGGAGAAGCAGGCTCCCCGCCGAGCAGAGCGCCTGATGCAAGATTCGATCCCAGGACCGTGGGATCATGACCTGAGCCGAAGGCAGATGCTTAACCCACTGAGCCACCCAGACGCCCTACTACTTCTCTTTATTTTTTAAACATAAAAGCATAATCCATATCCTATGACTACTAGAACACACAAGAGAGTATTTATTATATTGGGGAAATGAAATAGTATTCAACCTTTTTTTTGACTACATAAGCTAATGAAGTTTTAGGACAACGTCTGCATAGATCTACTTGTAAAAGGAAAATAAATTTTTTCTTGCCAGGTGAAGTATTCTCTTGAAATTTAGTAAGTTGGAAATCCAATTGATTTTCCCTTTATTAATCTGATTAATTTATATACGCATTGCCCCAGACTAAAGCCCAAGTATATTGAGAGGCTACCTAGTGAAAACCAGGAGATCAAGTTCCTGCTGCTTATCAAGTTGGTCCCCTACACTTTTACGTTTACCTTTCTTACCTTTCTTTCTTGAGAACAATGATGTCATTGCTTAGAAGTTAGCTGTTTCCAGGAACCCACTATGTGATTTTAATGACCCTAGTAAAGGACATTTTGTTTTGTACTTTGAACTAAAAGAATCAATACTAATTCCAGTTTATTTAATAAAATGGCTTGATATTTAATATACAAACATTTGGAAACTTAAGGTAACATTTCACGGGTTTTATTGATCGATTTCAACCAAGATAGGACTATCTTTGGTCTGAGTTAGCCTATTCCCTTAGGAATAGATTGTTAGAAAAAAGATAAGGTAAGAAAAAGCAACAAAAAAATGATATAGTGACTCAAACAACTACATTTGAATTATAATTTAGATAATGAAAGAAGGATGACCAAATGCAAGAATAATGAACATGGGGGAAACCAAATAAGACAAATGTGAGCTGGAAAAAAAATCAATATAGACACATTTTGCAAATTATAGGTTTAAGAAAAAAAGGGAGAGTAAAATAAAAACTTCACTCCAGACTAATGGAGTCAAGAAATATTAACTGAAGAATGTTAGTAAGAAGAGAAAGAGATGCCAAGTATACTAAATATTTAAGAAAAAGAAGGAAATCCCATAACTTGGGACAATACAATATGTTGAACCTGGAGGACATTATGCTAAGTGAAATAAGCCAGACACAGAGAAAAATATACCTCATGGTATCACTTACATGTGGAATCCCAAGAAAGAAAGAGAAAGCAAGAAGAAAGAAAGAAGGAAGGTAAGAAAGAAAGAAAGAAGAAAGAGAGAAGACAGAAAGAAAGGAAGAAAAGAAAAAAGAAAGAAAGAAAGAAAGAAAGAAAGAAAAGAAAAGAAAAGAAAGATAGATTAAAATTATCTCAGAAACAGAAAGGTGGTTGCTGAGAACTGGGGGAAATAGGGAAAGGTTGGTCAAAGGGTTCAAACTTTCAGTTGTGAGATGAATAAGGCATGAGGATCGAATGTAAAACATAGTGACTACAGTTGGTAAGACTGTAGTGTATAACTGAAATTTGCTGAGAAGTTAAATGTTCGCACCAAAAAAAAAAAAAAAAAGGTAGCTATGTGGGGTGATGTGTTAATCACCTTGAGGGAGGGAGTCCTTCCACATCGCTTTGTGGTTTAAAGATCTTACAGTTTTATTTAATTATACCTCAAAAAAGCTGGGAGGAAAACAAAGAAAAATGAAAAGAAGCTTTAAAATCCCATAGTCCTGGCTTCACATTCCAGTTCTACTTTCATCTAGGCTATGACCTCGGACTAATTATTTACCACTTGGAGTTCACATGTCCCCAACTGTCCAATGAAAATAATAATAATACCTCCTAAGATGCCTGTGAAACTGGATTTCTCAAGCGTTTCCAGTCTCCGGTGCTGTAGCCGAGTCAGCCTCTCTCCTGTTAGGCCAGTTCTCTCTGCTCCCATGGTCATTACATGGCAGCTGGGCAGGGACAGCTCAGCCACCCTCTATTTCCAGGCTGCCCGCAGGTAGATGTGGTCACGTGACTAGTTCTTGCCAATGGAATGTGAGTGAACACCAGACGGGCCACTTCGGGATCTACTGGCTAAGATGCTGAATGTGCCTCCTCCATGTGTCTGCCCAGCCTTGACCATGTGGACGAGACCGAGTCCTTGAGGCCCTGAATGACTGGAGGAGAGCATCTAACAACCTCAAATATCCACCTCACACTAGAGGTTCCATGGGAAAGCAATAAATTTCCACCCTCTTTTAAGCTCCTGTTGCTCTCCCTTGTTACAAGATCCTAGTCCTATCCTAGCAAATACAGCTCCATTTAGACAACATAAAAGTCTCTCCTTTCCCCTTCATGTATTTACTCCACTGCTGACTCTGGTGGAAAATCACTGCAGATTCTGGATATTTCCACCCACCAAGAAAATGGCGTCAGATGACTTTATTGAAAGCTCTAGAAAAACTGGATATTTTTACCAGATATAAAATGACCTTATTTAATTTTTCCCATACAACCTCACCCCCACTCTCCCCCCAAAAATCTGATACCTACCTTACTGCTTTAAAATATAGTCTATTAGAAACTTGAGGTACAGTAAGGCCAACAGATCAGGAGTTTGATGGCCATTGAAAAGATAAATTTGTTACAGTTCCCAAGAGGAGGGGACACACCATGCCATGGGGGCTGGGGCCACCTGGGAAAGCACTGGGGTCTCGGTCAGGAGGCAGAAGAAGAGGGGGAAATGCGGGCAAGGGTCTTTATTGTTGTTCCTGGAGGAATGAATGGGTGAAGAGGAGCAACAGGCTTAGGAATTGGCTAGTTTGAATGATTTAAGGGGGCTATGCATAGGGCATAGTTGTCTGGTAGCTGACATTGTGATCACTGGGGTGGAAGGATAGTGGTTTGGAGATGGTTGGGGTGTGGATTCTGGATTGGTTGGTTTGTATTTGAAGAGCACACTAGTGGGTGAGTTGTTTATTTTCTCTAGGAATTGACTAACCCTGGGAAGAGCAGTCAATTAAGGTCAGAGAGTCCCAGATGTCAAAGCATCAGGACACAGAAAATCAAAGATGTGCTTAATACACTTACAGCTTTGAAAATATCTTTGACTGGAAAATAGTAGGCATTCCATAAATGCCAAATATCATTTTTATTACATGCCAATTGTGCTTTAGCATGCAAAAACATGAAAGATTGCGCCTATCCTCAAACATTTAATAATCAAGCTAGATAATGTATAAATGCAAAATGTAACATGAGGCAGTGTAAGTACCAAAAGAGTAATATAAGCAATAGAATATAATATAATGAGGGCAAGGGAGGTTCTGCAGACACCAGATGACTCTGGGGTAGGATGGCTTGAGTAGTGTGGGGAAGAGCTCAGATGGACCTCTTGAAGGAGGAGTAGGATTCTGACAAGGAGAGAGAGAGGTGGGAGAGCATTGCCCCAGGATGTAGGCTCCAAGAGACCATGTCCGGCTTACTCATCACTGTTGCCATCAGCACCCAGCACAGTACCTGGTACAAGATGCACAGTGTGTAAATCCCGGTTGAATGGAAATAAGTTCTGGGTCTGGAAGAAGGACTTGAATGAGACTGATCTGAATAATGAAGCAATATGTTCGGAAAGGTAGGTTGGAACCCTGTGTTATTTTGGGTCCTCCAAGAAACAGCACTAACGTGCAACAAAATGTGCAAGGATTCCATTAAGGGATTCTATTAAGACAAAATGAAGAGGGATCAGGCTAGGTGAGCCATCAGACCATGAATAAAGGAGAGAGAAAAGGAAGGTTGGGGTAGAGGCATCCTGGATTGCTGTGTAGTTTTTGAAAGGCCATCAAGGAGCCCTTGAGTGAAAGTTGACAGTCAGATGTTTAAGAAATTGCCCAAGGTCAAATATCAAAGTCAGAACTAGAACTCAGATCTCCTTTGTTCTCAGCTCAGTGAGTTTCCCTTTTTTGATGAATAAATAAAACTCGTAGGAGGTCAAATGGCTTTCCCAGAATTGAAGGAGAATTTTGGTTCAACCTGTTCCAAGTTTAGTGATAGAGCATAAAACTTCCTGGAAAATTATGCAAAAAAGATAACCTGTTTGCCGTATTGGCTTGCTGGGAATTGGTCCAGGTTGGCACCTAGAAAACCACTTGATGAATGCCAATGCCAAACTCCTGCTTTGTATTTGCAGCTACCCTTCAGCAAGGAGAAACTGTGTCACATAATGGAAAAAACACTGGGCAAGGTCACTGACCAGATGAGCAACTTTCCTGGGCTCATTTACCTGTGGACGAGCTGTATGCACATGTCCACCCAACCCAATGCCTGAGGGAGGATTCTGAGAACCCAGATAGGTGTGAACATTGTGGCTTCAGTCATGGAGGACAAGGAAAGTGGTTGCTCTTATGGAGGGCCAGAATGGTGTCAGGATGACTTCTTCAGATTGTGCTGAAGGTGTGGTGAGAACATCGCATTGGTTAAATACGTTTTCTGTGCCTGACTCTGTGGAAGGCTCTGGGAATAAAATGATGAGTAAGGCTCCTTGAGGAGCCCCTAGTCTAGTGAGAAGACCCGGCGGGAGGTAGTGTTGGATGAGGGGAGGAAGAGGGCTTCGTGAGGCATCCTGTGGAATGCTGGGTACACCACATAATCTCAGAGTTGGTTTCTTCAAATGAAATACTTCTCCCGGGTGTTGCAAAGATGAGAAATAGCATCGATAAGCCGACCAGAACAGCATCTGGGACAAAAGTGGTCTTCTCAACATGACTTGCTGTCATAACCAGTGTGACAGGGTATGAGATTATTGAGTGCAAGTGTTTCCAGGCTGTCCCTTGCCCACCCCCCAGCCCTCCTCTAGATGAAGAGACTGCCTTCTCGGGCTACTTGCTGGTGGGCTTCTACGTGTGTGAAACGCTCTTGGGGGTGAAGCAAAAGATGAGGATACAGAATTGAAAATAGGTGAAGGGGAGTAAGGGGTGTATAAACTTCCAGTTATACAATAAGTCCCGGGGACGACAGTACAACATCGAGAAGAGAGTCCATAATACTGTAATAACCCTGGAGGGTGACAGATGACTGCCCTGATCATGGTGAGCACTGAGTAATGCAGACAATTGTCACATCATGGCACATTGCGTGTCTACTATACTTCAATTAAAAAAACAAACAAACTAGGTGATAGGAAATGACAGGTGTATAGGAGAGGCCAAGTAGACCCAACAGGGCATTGAGTGAGGGAGGAGATGAGGTGAGAGAAAAATGCCTCCTGGGGCCGGGAGAGGACAGGGTCGGGAGGGTAGAAGGGAATGAGAGCCCCTGGAGCTATGGGCTGAGGGAATGGGGCGGGGGGGAACATGCAACTGGAGACTTTGAATTAGACCCTTCCGCCTTCATTTTTGAGAGATGAAGAATGAGGATTTCCTTTTTGCATGTTTTTGGCTGCCTTGGCCTCTTTAACTATGATGTCATAGAAAGACTGAACCACAAAGGTTTGGCATTCTAAAGGCTCACATTACACACATACATAATCGGAATGCATTGTGGTGACAGAGATATTTACAAAGTGCTATGGGGTTCAAGGCAGGAGCAATTCTTTCTCATGAATGGGTCAGAGACAAGGAAGCATTTGACCTGTTTGATGGCTGGCTTTGATTTTTCCTGCATGAATGGTCTTGGTAAAATCACTTAAACTCTCTGAGCCTCGACCTCCTCATCTATAAATGAAGGATGATTTAAAAAAATACCCTCTTTAAAGGCTTTGCCCAAGGATCAAAGGAGAGATAATTGAATGTGTAATATAAAGTGAAGAGGCAGTTGAGGGTTCTAATTGAGAGCATGGGTTATGAGGCTAGATGCACGTGATTTGAATTTGGGCTCCCCGTGCCTTGGACAAGCAGTAGGATATCCGTGGGACCCAGTGGTCAGTGCATGGAGAGTGCTCACAGAATGCCCGTCACAGGATACACGCTCAGGCTTTGCTACATTGTCTTTGCAAATCTGGAAGCACTGTGCAAATAGCTATTATAATTTTGTAACTCCCACGAAGACCTAAGCCTAGCGGCACCAAACTGTAGAGGCGAAAATGCACAAGGGGAGGGAGTGAGGTACCATATCGGTTTCCTGTTGCAGCTATAACAAATCACGAGGGACAACACAAATTTCTGCGCTTACAGTTCTGGATGTTAGAAGTCTGGAATCCATTTCACTGGGCTGGCTCCTTCTGGAAATTCTAGGGGAGAATGCTTCCTTGCCTTTTGATGCTGCTAGAGTCTGACTCCACTCCTGGGGTCATAGCCGCCTTCAGCCATCTTCAAAGATGGCAGCCGAGGGTCTTCTCTCCCCTCTGGCCTTGGCTTCCATGCTTGCAACTCGTCTGACCCTGACGCTGCTGTGTCCATCCTATAAGGACACTCATAATGACATTGGGCCCGCCTGGATAATTCAGGACGCTCATCTCAAGATCCTTAACATAATTACCCATAAAAATTGTTCTTGTTGAAGAAGGTACGGTGTTCACAGGTTCTGGGGGTGAGGACATGGACATGTTTGGACAGCTGGTTTTCAGGCTGCCACAGGTACCCAGGGAAGGAGAAAGGAATTTCCAAGAAGGAAAAACTTGAAAATTGAGAAAGCTTACTTCAGATAGTGAGTTAACTACAGAAGAGTTCGAAAGGCAATGAAGGCGAGTGGCGAGAGGACAGATCCAGGCAGGGCCACAGTCCCGTGACCCCCAACAGCTGAGGCAGGCTAACCGCCTCCTTTCTTGTTCACCTGCCTGCATGGCTCTCAGTCCCCATTCTCACTGCAGTGTCTATCCTTGCCCCTCTCTTCCCTCTGCCTCTCTTCCTCTCAGTGTCCAGAAGCAGCATGAGACCTGCTGTCAGGCGGATCTGAGTTTTGAATTTTGGTTCAATCACTCTCCAACTTCACAAACCGGGTCCAATCGCTTAACCTGTCTGAACCTGAGATGCCTTATTTATTGGAACAGGTGTAATGTCAGTGGAGGGGGGTGGGTTGCAAAACATAACATGAGATCACTTTTTGGATACCAGACTCAAATCAATGCTAGTGTTCCTCTCTTCCTCTTCCTCCCGTCTTTTAGGGTTCAGCCAACCTTCTTAGCGCCTCCGTAGTCCTTTTTACATCTACTGTCTCATGTCTTTCTCGCCACGACCTTGCGAGACAGACTTACTTCCTTTTGATGGTGAAGGCAAATCTGTTTCTTAGTCCACGTACACTCCTGACAGCTAGGATGTGGGGATTTCTCCCACGCCAAGCAATTCTCCAACTCTCTGATATCAACAGGGTGTCTTACAAATTCTGACAGTAACTACTCAGAGCTGGGGCAGACCTTGCAAGTCAAGAACTCAGTTGCACAAGACTGCCCCTTCCTTAGGCACCAACCAGAAGGAGAGTCTCCAGGCTACCCACGCTTCTGTCCTGCTTGGCTACAAAATGGGGGTTCCCATGATCCCCTCCTAGGTTTGATAGTTTGCTATAACAGCCCGCAGAACTTGGGGAAACACTTAATGTTTATTGTTTTAGTGTAATAGATATGACAAAGGATACAGATGAACAGCCGGATGAAGAGGTACATAGGGCCTTGAGTGCAGGAACTGGTCCCCGTGGGATTGGCGTGCATCACCCTCCCGGCATGTGAATGTGTTCCCCAACTCAAAAGCCCTCCCCATTCCAGAGTTTAGGGGTTTTTATGGAGGCTTCATCCCATAGGCATATCTGATTA
This sequence comes from Mirounga angustirostris, assembly GCF_029215605.1. Lineage (NCBI taxonomy): Eukaryota > Metazoa > Chordata > Mammalia > Carnivora > Phocidae > Mirounga > Mirounga angustirostris. Next base: position 31,285,542 of record NW_026991710.1, on the reverse strand, counting down.
TTCATTCAACCTCTGACCTCTCTCCGCAGCCTGGAGGAGAGAAGGGGGACTATAAATTCCAGGCTTCTAATCATAGTCTGGTCTTTCTGGCGGTTGTCCTGAAGCTATTCAGGAGCCCCCCAAGGGTCACCTCATTACAACAAAATGTGCTCTTATCACCCAGGACATTTCAAGGGGTTTAAGAGCTCTGTGTCAGGAACCAGCAGCAGAGACCAAATATGTATTTCTTACGTTGTCAGAGATTGGCACAGTGGGATCCAGAGAGTTGAGGTAATTTGCCAACTCTGTGTCATAGCAGGTGGCCAAGCTGTGACCCTGGCTGGAGTCTTCTGACTCCACGTCTGTCTCTGGCAACAGAACCACGGTGTACATCTCACCGTTGCTAGATTAAAGTTTTAATTTCTTGCTACTTATCTTCCAAAAGTAGAACACTCAGGACCTCTCTTTAATTTCTGTTTCTTATAAAACAACACCAAAAGCCATCTGCGGTGGAGCTTTTAACTTCGTGCGTGGCCTTGATTTTGTTCTGAGGGTCCACAGCCGTCCCCAAAGAGCTGCCCCGCTCCGGCTACGCGCAGCACAAAGTTCTGCTCTTTCCCTTCGGAGGTGCTGGCAGGTGGCCCGCCCACAGCCTGTGGTCCTGCTCATTGTGGATCATTTCTGCCGGGCTGGTCATGTGAGGGGAAGTGGAGGACTGGAGAGCACAAAAGCCATAATTAGTAGGAGTGGGAGGAGACTGTAGCTGGTACTGGCACGCATCCCAGCAGAGGCCACGCGCACCAGCGGGCCACCCTGCGTGCGAGCCCGGACTAAGGAGAGGTGGCGCACAGGTGGCTGCCGGGCTACACCTCTCCCATGTGAGAACAGGAACGAGTGCCCTCGGGGTGCCTGGGTGGCTCAGCCATTAAGCGTCTGCCTTGGGCTCAGGTCATGATCCCAGGGTCCTGGGATTGAGCCCCGCGTCGAGCCCCACGTCGGGCTCCCTGCTCGGCAGGAAGCCTGCTTCTCCCTCTCCCACTCCCCCTATCTCTCTTTTTGTCAAATAAATAAATAAAATCTTAAAAAAAGAAAAAAAGAAACGACTACCCTCTCTGGACAGAGGCGACCTTGGCCAGCGGAGGTCTCTGAGCCAATTAGGAAAAGGTGCCCCTTTCTTTGCACGGGCATAGTCCCAAGCCAAGGCAGAAAAACTGGTAGCATTTTTAGCAGAATATATAGCAGAATGGGTCAAGCCTAGTTTCTGGGATTGGACTATCACTCCACCACTTAACTGCTGTGTGACCTCAGGCAACTGGCTTCACCTCTCTGTGACTCAGGTTGGTTATCTATAAATCGAGGAGAATAACTATACCTATTTCAAAGGTTCTCATGAGGATGCGATGATCTAACACACATAAGAGTTAAAATAGTTCCTAATCAGTGGCTCAGTCAGGGGGCGTCTGACTTCAGCTCGGGTCATGATCTCAGGGTCTTGGGATCCTGCATCAGGCTCCCAGCTCAGTGGGGAGTCTGCTTCTCCCTCTCCCTCTGCCCCTCCCCCGGCTCATACACTCTCAAATAAATAAAATCTTTTTTTAAAAAGTTCCTAATCAAAGTAAGCACCCTATGACTGTGAGTTAGCATTATTACCAGGGCTGCAAAGCCAGGTACTGGGAGAAACAGAGCCCCCTATTCTCTCTCTCCTTCCAATCCCAGGCCCCAGGTATCTTTTTACCCTCCTTTTCCTCTGCCATTCTAGAACTCTCCTCTCTGATACCTCACCCTCCCTGACCCCCTGATGACACCAGTGAATTCATCCGAGAACTAAGCTTGCATGCATGCCTGCTTCAACACCTGTTTGATTAGGGACTGAACCTGTCCGCTTAGTGTATTTGTTAAGAGCTGAGCTGTTGAAACAAAGAAACCTAACTTTGGAGCGGTTTAAAAAAGACAGAAGTTTACAATTTAGAATTGCCACCAGTCACTTTTGGAACAGGTAAGTGGACCATCTGCCCTGAGACTATTTTTCCAATAATGTTCCCTGTGCCCTCTCTAGTCAAGGGCGCCATTACCCAGCCGCTCTGTCATGCGTAGGAAATGGGGCTCATTCCCATGGTCTCTGGACCACGAGACCTCATCGGGCTCGCTCCCTGTAGAGCCTGTGAACTGTTCTCCTTGGTTTATCATGCAGCCAACATATCCTACTGGCTTCTGGCTCACTCTCTTTCCCCCTTCCTCTTAACAATCCATGTACTCTTCCAAGAAATCCACCAGTCCAACATTTATCTTGCAGTGGTTTGATCAGAGTGGCTACAGTTAAGAAAAGACGAGTTTTACCCTGCGACCTGATTTGGTAGCTCTCGATACAATGTTCTTTTCAGCGTGTTAGAGTTGGCAATAAATGGTCCTGTGGTAGGAGGTGGCAGTGAAGAGGACGTCAATAACCATGATTGTTGATGGTTATTAGCTGTAAATGGAGCCGGCAAAACGATCCCGTTACCCAGAAGTGGCATAAATACCAATGGCAGGCACGAAAAGTATAATATGCGTACAGACAAAGCAGAGACTTCTCATTTGTAAAGCGTCTTTATTTTGCCATCTGTTCTTTAATTTTTCTCTCAGAAATCTCTGACACACGTGCATTTGTGCTGGGAGGGTTGGCGACGCTGCTGTGTTCGTCCCCTGGAGCACCTGGAGGCCAGGGTTCCTGCCCTAGCTTCTCAAGGGTTCACCAGCAGCCGCATGAGGCAGGGGTGGGCCCGGGTCCCCACTCCGAAGCTGGCACTCCCCTCCAGGTGCAGTGTGACTCCGTGTGTCCCTTGTCAGTTTGGAGCTGTCTTTGGGGACATGCTCTTCCAGAAAGAGATAAAGCAAAACAGTGCTAGATGCTTCTTTATTCTAGAAGTATGAGGAGATCTGTACTCACTTGCACTTTACTCATACATTCATTCATTTATTCACTAAATTTTTTGTTAAGGTTTTATTTATTTATTTGAGAGAGAGAGAGAGAGAGTGAGTATAGGAGCAGGGGGGAGGCGCAGAGGGAGAAGCAGACTCCTCGCTGGGCAGGGAGCCCCATGCCGGACTCGATCCCAGGACCCTTGGATCGTGACCTGAGCAAAAGGCAGACGCTTAACTGACTGAGCCACCCAGGCGCCCCACAGGAAATGTTGTCTACTCACTCCGTCTTCGTCAGTGTATTTGCCAGGATAAAGGTTAAGCAGCTATAATAAAGAAATAAATTCGGTGGCTTAGGAAGGAAAGAAGCCTTCGCTCTCTCCAGTCAGTCCAGGTTGGCAGGACAGCCCAACACCATAGGATCACTCAGGATCTTGTTGTCTCTCCAAGACACTCTCTGCCCCTGTGATGTGTGTGGTTTGTCTCTGTACTCAGAGGATGTCTCACTCTCCCTTTCCACAAAAGGGAACCTGTTCTGATGGAGTGTTTACACCTCACTGTGATAAACTGTAAACATGTTGAACTTAAGAGATGTCATAAAAATGTTTATATGAATTTGTTATTACATATGTTGTTTTTGAGAGAAGTTTAAAACACAAAGGAAAGCATGTTTATCCCTGAAAGCAAGCAGAATAGACAAGTTGTCTGCATCAGAGAGAGCGCCAGTGAAGGCCCTGGTACCTAAGGTGATACTCCTATAATTCCTAATCCCGTAGTGATCCCATTTTGCATAAGAGCCCTGCCTTCCCTGCTGTCACTGAATATTGGGCATCTATCTCTTGCCTCTCTTGGGAGAACACTGAACTGGATTTTGCAGATGGTGGCATGCAGTTTGGAGGAGATTCCGATCTCCTCCTGTACACAGCAGAAAGAAATCTTGGTAGCAAAGGTCAGTGACATACTACCTGGGAGTGAGCAGGGAAGGAGGAAGAGGAAAACTGACCAGACTGTTGAGGTTGTGTGTGCCTATCACGACCACCCCCACCAACTCTCTATCAGCCTGCCTAGAGAAAGGAAATAAATAAATGTAAATGTTGCATTAACCGTGTGTGTGTGTGTGTGTGTGTGTGATCAGTAGCTTTTTTGGATATTGACTACCCTTTGACATGCTGAACTTCTGGGTTTTATTTTAGGAAGGGGCATACTTTTCTAAGTTAATATTCAGAATAAAAGCAGCCTTCTTTTGTATGGTCAAGGCTTAGTCAAGAGAAGATCCAACTTCCAGGAACGGGAAAAGAAATAGTCCGATACAGCAATTCCCTCTAAACAAAAGAGGTGCATGTAGTCCACTCACCCCTCATTGGTGACAACCTGATCCCACAGCCATACCAAGCTGCAAGGGATGCTGGGAAATGTAGTCTCCAGTCCTATGCCAGAGCTCAAGCTTCATCACATGCAAGAAAGTGAGAAAAGGTTTGGTGGAGCAATTCCTCAGTGTAGCGTGGATTTTTAGTGCTAAACCAAAATCCTTTCTCATATTCTCCCACCCTTTACCAGAGTTATAGTTATGTCTTAAAATTTCCATGAAGCAAAAAATAAAATAAAATAAAATAAATTAAAATAATAAAATAAAATTTCCATTAAGCACAGGGGGACTACTCATGCAGAGCAGAATACTCACGCTTCCCCCTGCCCTCGCAGGAGGCGATTGCTCCATCTTACAGAGCAAGTCCAGTCCTGCTGTTATTTCTTTCTTCCTTGGCATGCTGTTCTTCGTTGCCATGAATCAACACTGTTGCTATGCATTTCAAATGTGCTAATTGGCCGCAAGCACAGCCAGTTCTAGCGCATGTTGAAAATGAGCCCACCATCAGGAAATCATCGATTCTAGCACACATATCACTCAGATCCTGCAGGGCTTTGGATACCGCTGTGGTCGGTAGGGACAGAGTTCTACCAAGGTCAACGCCTACTATGATCAGAGCTTTGGCTTTGGTGCTCTACACACACTTTCTTTAATCTCTTAAACTATGTTTCTAGGCAGTTTCTGGGATCACTTCCCCAAGTCCTTGTTCCTTATTCTTGAAGGAATCCAAATGGTAATAGTCATCTTAGATTAATCATTACTGATGGCCCTGGGGCTGGGGAGTGCCCTATGTAACATGGGAATGCCCAACATTACAGACAATTAGGGCTCTGCTAGTGAAGTAAAAATGTTCTGGGACCCAATTTTAACATGTGGAGGAGGGCTTTTACCCCTCACACCATCAGGTAATTCTCAGATACCTGCTGGATGTCCTACAATTCAACTCAATCCTGACACTGTCTAGCGGGAGACAGCATCAGACTCCACAGGTGAAGGGCTCAGTCCTACCAGACTGTCACCACCCTCCCACCCCCGCCCGCTTCAGAAGTTAGTCACAAGCCCAAGCCCAGGGTGTCACCTGTGCTTCTCAGCAACCAGCTGTAGATTAGAGGTTCCAACAACCTCTCCTTGCGTTCTATTCATTTGCCAGAGTGGCTCACATAGCTCAGAGAAACCTTTACTTACTAGATGACCGGTTTATTAGGAATGGATGTAACTCAGAAATAGCCAGATGAAAGAGATAGATGCATAGGGCGAGGTGTGTGGGTAAGGGCGTGAAGCTTCCATGTCCTCTCCACGCGCGCTACTCCCCCTGAGTATCTATGCGGTCACCAACCTGGAAGCTCTTCGAACACTGTCCTTTGGGGTTTTATGGCAGCTTCATTATATAGTAGGCACGATTGATTCAATCATTGGCTATTGGCAACTAATTCAATTTCGGGTCTCTGTCCCCTCCCTGGAAATCAGGAGGTGGGACTGAAATTTCCAACCCCTTATTCTTGGTTGCTTTTGCTGGCAACCAGCCCCCATCCTTAGGTGCATTTCAAAAGTCCCCTCATTGACCGTAAACTCAGTTGTGATGGAAAGGGGCTTGTCATGAATAACAAGACACCCATTTCACCTTAATGGATCTGAAGCTTTTTAGGACCTGAGGACAAGAGAGCAAATATGACAAAAGATCTTCCCAATGTTCTTACGCTCAGAAGACTCAAAGGGCTTTGGGAGGTGTGAGCCAGGAACTGTGGATGAAGGCCAAATACATATATTAATTATGAATCACAATATTGCCCTAGGAATAAAGGGAATAATTGTTGGGTAGGCAACTAGCAGTTGCTCGAGATGGCTTCAGCCAAGTCTATCTTTCTATAACCAGGTTAACGAGTAGCTAGCTCTTGCCACAGTCTCGAATACAGCTTTTCCACATTTTACAGTTGTCTGGGAAAAAAATTGATGCCTGTGTCAGGCCAAGACTGATTTCCACTACATTTGGATGAATATCTCTATTCCTAATCTCTCCATGCTAGAAAATGCCTCTTCAAGATTTGATCTCTGGGAGTGTGAGAGATGGAAGTCATTCCTGCAGCTTTTTCTCAGAGTTTGTTTGTTTATTTGTTTGTTTTGCTAGACTCCTGCAAGTGGTCGTCCAAGTACAGGCCACGTGAAGGGATCACTTCTTTTTCAATCATACCCTTCTGATTTTGGAGTCAAATAGCCTTTCGTCAGGCTTGTCTGAGGAACTGGCTCACTTTCTGGACACTAGCTAGACTCACCACATCCCCAGACGCAAATTCCTTACCTCTGTTAGATACATCCTTAAAAGAAAAAAATAGTAATGTGTGAACATAATGTGATGTTGATATAGGAAAGATGTTAGGGTTCGAAGCCGACTGCCAAGAAAGAATTCTGGAGAGGTCTTTGGTGCAAACACGTGGTTTTATTATAAAGCCCGGGGACAGGACCCATGGGCAGAAAAAGCTGCACCGGGGTCCTGAGGAGTGGCCCATTTTATATTTTCAAGTTGGGAGGGCGTTAGGGATAGTGTAAGTCTCTAAGGAATTTTGGAAACAAGGTTTCCAGTACCTTTAGGGAGCTAGCTATTGTTGGGAAAAGGCCATTTATTACTGTCTAATAAAACCTGAGTCATGAGACCCTTCAGATGTATGTCGGTGGGCCGTATGCTTGGGGGATGATTGCCAACACGTATCTCGCGGGGGGGCGGGGTAGTGTAGAGATAAAGGAGGTTTCCAAAGGAATTTTTATATGTTAAAGTAGACTTACAGGATCCTGGAGGCTTGGGCTAAGATTGCCTTTTGCCCTGAGCAAAGTATTAAGATGGAGGCAGCTGAGTCCCTGGAGGAAGGTCACTCTTCCTGTTTCAAGGACTTTTCAATGGACTGTAAGTAGTAGGAAATTTAATAATTTTTCTTTTGCCTTTGTTTCCTGCATCAGTGTAATTGATTTTTTTTTTTTTTTTGAAAACAGCGTGCTGCAATGCATGTATTTAAATTCCTCTTCAAAAGCATATCTTGCACATACAAGCTTGGAAGTTTGCCTTTTCGCAACACCTTCACAGCCCACTTTTCATTCTCTTCAGTGGTCGCACACCTTTGTCCCTTAAGGGTGGATTTGATTTCTAAGGACTGCTAACTATCCTCAAGGGTCCCAAGCGGTAAATTAAGCAGTTAAGCAAGCGCAGGAATGCTCTTCAGGCCCAACACGAAGTGTGATGATACAAGGTGATGTTTGTTTTCTGAAAAAAAAACAAAAAAAAACAAAAACAAAAAAAAAACTGGCTCTTATTGATAATAATTCTTTTAAATGCGGTTCAAAAATGTTTTGGGTAACTCTAGCATCATTTGCAAAGCATATCAAGCAAAGCTTTTTCTATGGTCCGTTGCTCCCTTCAAAGTGTAAGTTTGAATCCTGACCCTGAAATCACTGGCCAAGAAACCCTTCTGTACGTCAGTTTTCCTGTCTGTAAAGGTAACTTTTTCCTCCACCCCTCCAGGATCTAATGAAGGCATTGCATCTGGTGGTTACATTTCTTTATTCTTTTTTATGCTGAAAGAATTACGTGTTTTATTTATTTATTTATTTGTAAGCATTGCCCTTTTGAAGAGACCAGGCCAGCTGTCCTTTTTTTTTTTTTTTATGTTATGTGAGTCACCATACATCATTACTTTTTGATGTAGTGTTCCACGATTCATTGTTTGCATATAACACTCAGTGCTCCATGTAGTACATGCCCTCTTTAATACCCATCACCGGGCTAACCCATTCCCCCACCCCCCTCCCCTCTAAAACCCTCAGTTTGTTTCTCTGAGTCCATAGTCTCTCATGGTTTGTCTCCCTCTCCAATTTCACCCCCTTCATTTTTCCCTTTATACTCTCTTCTTTTTTTTTTTAAACATATAATGTATTATTTGTTTCAGGGGCACAGGTCTGTGATTCATCAGTCTTAACAAAATTCATAGTGCTCACCATAGCACATACCCTCCCCAATGTCTATCACCCAGCCACCCCATCCCTCCCACCCCCCACCACTCCAGCAACCCTCAGTTTGTTTCCTGAGATTAAGAATTCCTCATATCAGTGAGATCATATGATACTTATTTTTCTCTGATCGACGTATTTTGCTTAGCATAATACCCTCTAGTTCCATCCACGTCGTTGCAAATGGCAAGATTTTTTTGATGGCTGCATAATATTCCATTGTGTATATATATATACCACATCTTCTTTTTTTTTTTTTTTTAAAGATTTTATTTATTTATTTGACAGAGAAAGACACAGCGAGAGAGGGAACACAAGCAGGGGGAGTGGGAGAGGGAGAAGCAGACTCCCTGCCGAGCAGGGAGCCCGATGCGGGACTCGATCCAGGGACTCCAGGATCATGACCTGAGCCAAAGGCAGTCGCTTAACCAACTGAGCCACCCAGGCGCCCTATACCACATCTTCTTTATCCATTCATCTGTCGATGGACATCTTGGCTCTTGCCATAGTTTGGCTATTGTGGACATTGCTGCTATAAACATTGGGGTATACATGCCCTTTCAGATCACTACATTTGTATCTTTGGGGTAAATACCCGGTAGTTCAATTGCTGGGTCATAGGGTAGCTCTATTTTCAACTTTTTGAGGAACCTCCATACTGTTTTACAGAGTGGCTGCATCAGCTTGCATTCCCACCAACAGCGTAGGAGGGTTCCCCTTTCTCCACATCCTCGCCAACATCTGTCGTTTCCTGACTTGTTAATTTTAGCCATTGTGACTGGTGTGAGGTGGTATCTCATTGAGGTTTTGATTTGGATTTCCCTGATGCAGAGCGATGTTGAGCACATTTTCACGCGTCTGTTGGCCATTTGAATGTCTGTTCATGTCTTCTGCCCATTTCTTGATTGGATTATTTGTTCTTTGGGTGTTGAGTTTGGTAAGTTCTTTATAGATTTTGGATACTAGCCCTTTATCTGATATGTCATTTGCAAATATCTTCTCCCATTCTGTCGGTTGTCTTTGGTTTTGTTGACTGTTTCTTTTGCTGTGCAAAAGCTTTTTATCCTGATGGAGTCCCAATAGTTCATTTTTGCCCTTGCTTCCCTTGCCTTTGGCGATGTTTCTAGAAAGAACTTGCTGCGGCTGAGGTCAAAGAGGTTGCTCAGGCCAGCTGTCTTGTAGAATGTTCCACGCTCTGGATTTTCCTCATGGTGTCATTCACCTTGTTCCTTTCGTCCAGGTTATTTCCTGACAGCTGGAAGGTGGGTCCAGAAGTTTGACAAGATTCAGCTTACACATTTCTGGCAAGAATACTGCACAGGTGACCCTGAGTATGTCATGTTGTGTTTTATCAGGTATCACAAAATGTCATGGTGTCCTACTGTGACTGACACTTGATCTGTTAAGATGCCAGCTGCTAGAACTTTCCGCTGAAATGCTGTTTTCTCCCTCTTGCCCTTAGAAAGCAGTGGGGAGATAACTTAGCCCCCTGTACATATCCTTGTCTGCAGCGATCTTGAGAGCAACTCCTGATGGCTTCATAGCATGAATTTTAAGCTCCTTCAACGAGCTCTTTTGTATTTCTTATGAATCCTAGGTTATAAGTGTTCATTTGGTTGTTCTTCAAAAACAGCATCTTGCTCAATGCTGATAGAGAAGTTCTGCAAATATGTGTAAACATTTCCTGTCGGGGACAGCTGGAAACACTTACCCTGAAACATCCCCACTGGGTAGTGGAGGACTCAGTTTTGCTATGAAAACCTTCTTCACTTTCCACCAGCACCCAGGGTTTTCAGAGTGACTCACAAGATAGATAGGCTTCCCGCTGCCAAGGACTCCATTGTGTTCTCCTGGTACAGGGGGTTTCAATCCTGATTATACATCTGAGTCATCGTGGGAGCTTTAAACTATCCTGATCCTACTCCAGACCATTTGGATCTGCATCTGTGAGAGTGAGATCAAGCATAAATATACGGTAAAGGCTTTCCAGGTGATTCTATTGGGCAAGCCAGGTAGGAACCACTGAAAAAGAAGTTCCTTCTAAAAGGAAAAGTGATTGTCACCGTTTAACATCAAGATCCTATATACCTTTCTCCAGAATCATGGTTGCCAAACTTGGGCTGCACATTAGAATCACTGGGGGGATTTGAAAACTCCTGATGGCCAGGTTACACACTATATCAGTGAAATGGGAATGTCTGGGCACAGGAGGCAGGCATCAGCATATTTGAAAGATTCCAGGCAAGTCCAGAGCACAGCTAAGTTTGGGAATGACTACACTGAAGAAGCAGCTGTGGTTTGCTTGAAAGAACATGAACTCGGGAATCAAACAGCTCTGCTGCTCGCTACCTGTGTTAACTTCTTAGCCTAAATTGTTTTTGAGGAGAAGAGGGAGAACAATGCTATCTTACAGTTTTGTTGTCTGGATCTGGAGAGAATAGCTGTGCTAGCACATGAAGGTTAGTACCCATTCTGCCCCTTGGATTAGTTTCTTATCGCTGCTGTACCAAATTACCACAAACATCGTGGCTTAAAGCAACACAAGTTTATTCTCTTAGCATTCTGTTGGCCAGAAATCCAACATGGGTCTCAGCGGGCTAAAGCTGAGATATTGGCAGGGCCACATTCCTTTCTGGAGACTCTAGGGAAGGATCTGTTTGCTTGCTGTTTCCAGCTTCTAGAAGCCACCTGCATTCTGCAATCATGTCTCCCTTTCATTTCAGAGCGAGGGATGGCCAGTAATCTTTCTCACATTATATCACTCGGACTCTTCTACCTCTCTCTTCTACATTTAAGGACCATCCAGGCGCACCAGGGTGGCTCAGTTGGTTAAGCTTCTGCCTTTGGCTCAGGTCATGATCCCAGGTTCCTGGGATGGAGTTCCACATAGGGCTCCTTGCTCAGTGGGGAGTCTGCTTCTCCCTCTGCTCCCCACCCCCACCCCTGCTCATGCTCGCTTGTAGGCTCTCCCTCTCTCTCTCTCAAATAAATAAATAAAAATCTTTAAAAAAAAAGGACCATCCAGATGATCCAACATAATCTCATTGTTGTAAAATAGCTGATTAATAACCTTAATTTCCCTTTGCCAAGTTATGTAACATATTCACAGGCACTGGGCATTCTGGAGAGGTCATTATTTTGTCTACCACACCCTCAATACCTTTCCCTTTGATCAGGATACAAAACATAACTGTAGGTTCATGTCGACTGATGTCCTATAAATACACGAGAGTCTTGCTAATGTTCGATGAACATGACCAACTAAATGAGACCTATTGGAGGTCTTGTTTTGTTATTTGTCCTACTAACAGACCCCTTCCCTGTTGCTCTGTCGGGGGCCAGGCTCCCGTGTTTGTCTCACATGATCCTGCAGCATAACCAGTGCAGAGTGGGCCACGGGGGGCCAATGAAAGAGCTTGCCAACACCTCACTGGAATTTGCCTTAAGAACTGGAGGGGAGAGACGCGGATAACTGTCATCAGTGGTTGCCGCGTTCTGGAATCAAAGGGGTTGTAGAGACGGGACTGAAGTTGCCAATATGCTAACGCAATGCTAGTCAGGGTTTGAAAGAGGCAAGAGCCAGCTGAGCTCACACAGAGAGGAAGCGGTTCTGCAGAGATGACAGCTGAGTGCATTTACCGAGGGAAGCCAGCATGCAAGACTTTCCCCACAGCTTTGGCTCTATTTTAGAAAATAGCGTTTTGAACAATTATTAAGAACTAGAACTTGTGACAGGGGAGAGAATTAAAGAGGCTGATTATGAGTTCCAAAGATTGTTTATAAAGTCATAGCAGCGTTCTCTTACTCATGTAACAGGGAAAATGGAGAAAAGAAAGTGAAAAATCAGAAAATCTCATCATCCTACATGTTCCTGATCTTCCATCTTTTATAAATAATAACATAGAAAGTGCTATGGGGGAGGCAATGCATTATTTGGAAGTGTTTTAGGCTAAAACGAGCAACAAAACTGGTTAATGGCAGCTGAACTCCAAGGACATTTAATTTTATTTAACAAGAAGGCCAGAGTGATTCCAGGGTTTGTTCTGAAGTTCCATGATGTCATCAAGGACACCCCATCCTTCTCCCCACTCTCTCCAAAGAAGGACATTCCCAACTATTGGCTTCTCATTCTTGTTCTGGTGACCTCAAGGTCGCAAGATGGCTGCCACAACTTGAGGTATTTTGGCTTCACATCAGCTTTCCAAGGTAGAAGGTAGAAGGTGGGGGTAGTGCATAGAGGCTATATTCTTCTGAGGTTCTGTCATTTTATGTGAGATAGGGACCACCCCACCCCCACCCCCCAGCCAACATCTCCCTACATCTCTTTGGCCGGAACAGGCTCACTTGCCCACCTCTAACCCAACACCATCAAAGGGGAATGGGACAAGATGATGACTTAGACAACACACAGTGAATCGCCTGTGACGGGAATAGATGCCTCCCTGCCTCCCTGTGATGAGTGGATTTCCACCGGTTGAAGTTCTGTTAGCAGAGAAGAAGTGGGCTATGGCTATTGGGTAGCCAATAAACTGTTGGCAACAAGCCAGCAATGAAATAGCTGGAGGAGGAAGAAGAGGAGAAATAGGAATTAGGAAACCACAGACTTCTTGGTTTTGCAAGATAAGAACTGTAGTTATGCCTATTACAGCAACTCCGGCTAAGGCTGCTGAAACCGCATCAGAAATGTATTTTTCCTATATGCTGAAGGAAACTTCCACGTTCTAGGTTAAAGGCCTTGCCTGGGATTTGCTCTCCGCTATTGACCGTCAGATGCTACTTGAGAAACTGCTGTCATTGGCAGTGGGAAGGGCCACATAACACAAGTTCTAAGCATCAGACAGATTTGGGGACTCCTCTTTCTCTCTCCCACCTTGCCCCGAGTAGTTAAAAATAAACACAAAGTCCAACCCATAACTACCAACCCATAACTGCCATGACTAGTACCCATTTCAGTGTTTTTAAAAATAACAATATCAAGGGGTGCCTGGTGGCTCAGTCAGTTGGGCGTTCAACTCTTGATTTTGACTAGGTCATGATCTCAGGATGGTGAGATTGAACCCTGCGTCGGGCTCCACGCTCCGCAGGGAGTCTGCTTGAGATTTTCTCTCTCCCTCTGGCCTCTCCCCCGCCCAATCCATGCATGTTCTCTCTCTCTCAAATAAGTAAATAAATCTTTAAAAAAAATAACAATATCAACTTTTTCCAAAATCATTTTTTGGTAGTTGCAACTTTTCAGATGCCCATAAATATGTGCTTATTCTCTATTTTGGGTAAAGCACCATTGCTCATGGGAATTCTCTAGTTCTGCATGTCATCACTGGAACCCCAGATAATATATAAAAAATTATTTATCACCTCAATGGTTTGAGAGTTAATTGAGACCATCAAAGGGTGACATCCCGAAGGCGTAGCTCTAAGCGACTTCAGTAACGAGGTCAACATATGTAAAGCACAGAAAATACTGCTTGACATAGAGTGAGCTCTACATAAAGTGTTGTTATAGATCTCAAAACTCTTTCAGAATGAAAAGAGACCACATGATGTATACAAGGATGGTACGTTAATGAGAGAGCAGTGGGGAGAGGGGAAGGGTAAGAGGACGAACACTCTCTGATGATCCTCCCTATTCCAGGTACAGGAAAGGCAATGTACATCTCTGTGTTATGACATGTTAATCATGACAGCAACCCCACGAGGTAAGTATTATTACGGCCACTTGACCAGAGAGGAAATTGAAGCTAAGAAATTTGGAGAGACTTGGGCAAGATAAATCAGTAGGCAGCAAAGCTATCTCAGGTCTGTCCCAGCTGACCCGTGCTTTTCTTAAGAATACATGCTACTTTCTTTTTTAATTTGACAGACTCATAGGACAAAATATTTGGAAATGGATAAAAGCTTTAGGCGTTCATAAAAAAGGGCGCCAAACCCACTTAAGCTGGGTGGCTGATGGTGTCCCTGGAGGCAAGTATAATATAGCTTTTGCATAACTCTTGTTGATTATTTATAGCCTTGGAGTTACAAAGGTGAAAAATGTGATTCCTGTCCTCAGAGAACTTACAGGCCAGTGGAGAAACAGAAATGCAAACAAATTCAACACGGTAACTGCTACAGTGGTCACACGTTCAGAACAGAGGTGGATTATGGTAAAAGAAATCCCTACCTGGAAGGGGATTGGAGAAAGATTCACGGAGGATATAATTTTGACACAGGATGCTGGCTAAGGACAAACAGGAGTTTGCCAGGCAGAGAGGACAGAGAGGACAGTCTGTGAAAAGGAGGGAGGCTGAAGACATCTCTGGGAATTGCAAGGAGTTCAGCATTGATGGCTCGTGAAATTTAGAGATAAGAGTGGCAGAAAATAAGTCTCTAGGGGAAACAAGTGCCAGACCTTCCTAAAAGTGTTTAAGTTTCATTGTTTTTAGAAGGAAAATAATAATTATGCAGCACTGTGATGTCACCAAATAAGAAATGACGTGAAAGCATAGAGGTCCAAAGTAATTAATATTTTAACTTTCATGCCTGCCCAAGATTGGAGAGGACCTAAATGTGCACCGATAGAGGACTTGTTAAATACATCTTGTATACACATAAATGAAAAACTATGCAACTATTCAAAAAGAATGAGACAAACCTACAGTGTCCTAGATCAGGTGCTCTAGAAAGCCAAGCTAACAATGTAGGGAGATACAAGCCTCGGATGGCGAGGGGGAGGCCAGTGTGAAGTAAGTCCAGAGAAGGTTCATTGCCATGCAACGTGCTAGCATGCCCACCACATCAACGACTGGAAGAGACACAGCGCTTCGCTCAGCAGGTGGGTTACAAGCAGGAGCCATCTCAGGGTGGACTATGCAGGAGAGGTAGGAGAAGTCACCTGCTTGGCTCCTCCTGTCTCTTGTTTCCAATTGGTGGAGCTTCTCACTTCCCAGTTAGGTCCTGACCCTTGGTGGCACCTGGGTCGCTGGGACCTATGCCTTGTTCTATGGTGTTTCATCTGGGTCCCAAAGTGGAGGGGCTACCAGGTGCAGGAGGAGCACTGACCGAGAGAGAGAAAGAGGGAGCCTGTTGAGGGAATTTTAAAAGGCACGGGAAGAGTTTTCTCCCGATACATATAATGCTGGGCTATAAAGTCTGGAAACATAGACATTATTTTATCACATATTATATGTTGATAAGCTAGCTTTTTTTTTTTAAAGATTTTATTTATTTATTTGAGAGAGAGAGAATGAGAGACAGAGAGCGTGAGAAGGAGGAGGGTCAGAGGGAGAAGCAGACTCCCCGCTGAGTAGGGAGCCCGATGTGGGACTCGATCCTGGGACTCCAGGATCATGACCTGAGCCGAAGGCAGTCGCTTAACCAACTGAGCCACCCAGGCGCCCCGATAAGCTAGCTTTTTTACAAAAAAATTCCTTATGTTTTCTTATGTAGGCACCTTGTGTTTTGGTATAAAACAAGCTTCAGAATGTCCTTTAATTGAATAAACAAGGTACAGCACAGTACATACGCTGCCTGCCAACCCTGGGTAGAATAAAGAATATGTGTGTGGGGCAGAAGCTGGCAAAATAGCTGAAGGAGATTAAAAGGTATAAAATAAATAAGTCATGGGGATACAACGTACAGCATAGGGAATATAGTCAATAATATTGTACTAGTGTTGTATGGTGACCACACTTATCTTGGTGAGCAGTTCACAATGGATACACATGTTGGATCACCAGCTGGTACACCCGAAACTCACAGAATATTGTATGCAGCTATGCTTTGCTAAAAATTAAAAAAAAAAAGTATGTATGCTTATTTCTGCATAGAATTCTTCTGGAAGGAGATCCAAGAAGCCACCAGCAGTGTTTGTCTTTGGGAGGAGGAATTAGGTGGGAGGGGGGTTGAGTAAGAGGAAATTCACTTTTCACCATATCTCTTTTTGTGCTTTTCTAAGTCTGCACCCTGTCAGACTATAATTTATTCGTCTGAAAACTTACATTACACTGAGAAACCCATTTTTAATGTTAGTGTCAGGGTGGCTGGTAAAACAGGCGGCAAAGAATTACACCAAGAGTAGAACCACCAGCAGGACAGAGTTTATTTAGTCTCTGAGGCTGGAGAGGGACCCAACACCGAGAGAGACGTCGCCCCCCAGTTTCCGTTAGGCTGGGCCTTCTAAGGGGTTTTCAGGGTGTGAGAGGGCTGCAGCTGTGGCGAGGGGGCCAACTCTTGGCCAGGTGGAGCGGGAGGTGACACTTTCTCCAGGGGCTCTGTCCGGGAGGTGGGTTGTGGTCCCGCTAGAGAATACCTTTTGTCGTTGTGGTCTACTTTCTGAGAATGAGGGGCACCATGACCTGGAAAAGCAAAGAGTTAGGGCCAAGCACAGACACCTGTGGGTTTAGTCTGTAAGCTTGCCTGGGGAGGGGACCTTTTTTCCCCCTTTCAGTTAGGAAGATCCCACTGGCAGTAGTAAAGAGGATTTTTGAAGGAGATCATTTAACTCAGCAAATATGTAGGAGCATCAGGATACCAGGGCGGAAAGGGAAGGAAACATGGCAGACCTGGCCCTGCCTGACAGAGTTTGTAACTGAGAGAGAGGACAGGTAGACAAGTGTAAAGGCAGCGCTGTGGGCTCTGGAACCCTCAGCAAGTGAGGACAACAGATCCTCGCTCTGAGTACACAATCCCAGTGCTGAAGAAGTGATTTTGTGGTAAAACCCCTACATGGGCCGCGCTCAGTCTCTCGTGTTTCCTCCCTATGGTCCCTGTGCTGTACTTTTCATCCCCGTGACTTATTTATGTTACAACTGGAAGTTTGTACCTTTTACTCCCCTTCACCTATTTTGCCCATCCCCCAACTCTTCCTCTCTAGCAACCACCAGCTTGTTCTCTGTCTTGGTGAGTCTGTTTCTGCTTTTGTTGCTGTTGTGTATTTGTTCCTTCGTTTGGTTTTTTTTAGGTTCCACATATGAGTGGAATCATATGGTATTTGTCTTACTCTGGATGACTTACTTCACTTAGCGTCATACTCTCTAGGTCTATCCATGTTGTTGCAAATGGCAAGATCTCATTCTCTTTTATGGCCATTTGTGTGTGTGTGTGTGTGTGTGTGAGAGAGAGAGAGTTATATAATCATAGTTACATATAATATATATATATATAATATATAAATTAGTTTCTCATTTTTAAATTGTTGATGTTGAGCCAGAAAAGAGGTACACAAACTTTTTCTGTAAGGGGGAAGTGATAAATATTTTAGGCTTTGCAAGCTGGACTGTCTCTGTCCCAGCTCCTCAAGTCTGTTGAGGAGGTACGCGGCAGCCTTACCAATATCTACGCAAACGAGCAACGCTTGGTCTAATTAAACTACTGGGAGCCTTGCAAGTCTATTGGAGGCTCCAAGAGGACTTGGAATATCATACAATTTTTAGGTGTCGTGAAATATTATCCTTCCTTTGATTTTTCCCGAAGCCTTTAGAAATGCACAACCTCTTGTCGGCTTGTAGGCTGTACCAAAATGGGCAGAGGGTCCTATTTTGCCTGCAGGCTGTGGTAGGCTCACCCCTAAGTTAAAATTCTAACTCCGTCCACGTAAAATATCGATACGTCTCCAAACAGCAGTGCAGGTGCTGCTGGACCACGCAATCGTTGTGGTTCTGTGGCTGGTTGCTTGATTTGCATTTCATTTTGGTTTAACTTTGGGTTTGTTCCCCTTACTTCGGCATGCTTATTCTTGCTGCATCGTGTGCTGATTTGAAATGGAGTCCTGCACTGCCAAGAAGGTCACAAAAGAAGATTTAATTCCCCTGTGACTGCCGGTTATTTCATTTCTGGACATTAGAGGCGCTTTTATGAGCTCCACACCATATGCCATATGGAATATCATTATGAGCTCCCTAGAGCTTCTGTTATGGCCATCTGTCTGTGACTTCCTGTGTGGTTTCTTTGGCAGATGGGGACTCATCTATCAGAAATGCTTCTGTAAAGTAAGTTTTCAAAGCTCAATTCTAAACATCTGCCTCTGGAGTTAGATGTATATTTTCAAGGCTTAGACGTTGGAAGCACATTCATAATGATCGCTATTGTGAAGGCCCAGTTGCCAATCAGAAGAGTGTATTGTAGTCCATCACCAGGGTGACACCTGGACACAAGCGCGGCCAACCCTGCAAAATCCTCCCCAAGGAAAGCTCTAGAGTCTCCCATTTGGAGGACTCTGACTTGTTAGTCAGAACCTTGGCGTTCTGCCTGCACTAGGCCTCTGCTCTCAAACACACCCAGAATTTTCCATCCTAGTGGTAGGAATTATATTTGTCATCATATTGTGTATTTTGTTTTTGTGTCCCCAGTATCGAATACGACACCTAACACTTAGTAGGAGTTCAGTGAATTTTTGTTAACCTGAACTGAGATGTTGAATTATCCCCCGTGAGCTTCTAGATCATCTCTCTCTGCAGTATCAATGACAGGACTTTCACTCAACATGACATTGGTGATCAGTGGTAAAGGAACTGTTTGTCTTCCATCTCCTTTGTTCTGCCCCGGGTGAGGTCTTTCACTGCCCACACTGCTGACCTCCACCTGATCCTGTTGCCCCATATTTGGTGCCATGCCAGGCTAGGACTCTCCCCCAGATTCTCCAGAAGTTTCTCAGCACTTGCCCTCGGTGGACCAACCATAGTACTCCTTGGGGAACTGATGACCTCCTGCCAAGATTACTCCTCAGTGAGGATCCAAAGTCCCAGGGGGGAACCAACCAGACCGTCCTGCCCCAAAAGGGTGGGGATTACCCTTTGGAGGGATTCTCCCCTCCCTTTCTTTTCTCTTTTTAGCCCTCGGGTGGTCTGACCCTGTACTTCCCAGACAACTGAAGATCTCGGGCCAGGGCAGCTGCCTGGTGTGGTCTGAAGGTCTGAGGATGAACATGACCACTGCCCAAATGCCAAAGATTTGTCATTGTCGAGCTGTCAGTGGGGAATGTAGAGGCTACTTTAAGGCAATAGGCTTGAGCAATGGAAACCCGAGGAAGGGAAAAGGGCCCACAGTGACCACAGGGCTGAAAGCAAACAGCCTCATTAAGCAACCCACCTGGAGATAGCCATAGGCCCTACCTGCCCAATGGGCTGCTTACAACCAGGCACAGGTACCAAAAAAGGAAAATTCCATATGTTCCCATACCTCTTCACTCCCCCCATAACTATAGCCCCTCACTACCTCTTGTGGCAGAGTCTCTTTCTTCTTTGCTGTCTTGCCCACTCTTCCCTTGCTGTATAGTCAATAAACTCCTATCTCCTTAAAAAAAAAAAAAAAAAAAGAATTGTTTGTTATGTTGTCTTGGTGGCTGATTATGAATGTATATAAAGTTCATATTTATTTTGTGAAGATGAGTGAGATACTCAGAATAAAGCATTTTCAGATCTTCACATAAATGCATAGAATAGATCACCCAGGATCGCAAGATGTGGATGGATGAAAGTATCTTGACCTCTGAGTAAGAAGATCTTGACTTAAATACCAGCTCTTTACAAGCTCTAAAAAAACAAAACAAAACAAAACAAAAAACCACTTACTATCTTGGATCTATTTTGGTCTCTGAAACAAAGAATAATCCCTGCCCTCTCTTCCACCTTGCAACCTAGAAGTGATGTAAGAATTGAACAAGATAGTGTAAATGACTAAAGTTTACAAAATGAAAATTTGCAATGCAAATATAGGATTTGTTCATTCATATGCACATTTATGGCCCCCTAAGGACAAAGCACTGGGGAATACAGATGTGAAAACAAATAATTTTTAAAGGCAGACAAATGAGTTGGCACACAGGGAGGTAGCAGGAACGGTCCTCAACTTGAACGGGCTTAAGAATCAGGTGGAAGGTATGTTAAACATGCAGATTCCTGTGCCCCACTAGAGAGATTCTGGTGTGAAAGATCTGGGCTTGGGTACAGTATTCTATGGATTTAACAAACTCCCCAGGAGATTCTGATGTGGGTGGTCCATGGACCAGGCTTTGAGAATACCAACTTAGGATTTAGCAGGGAAGATAGAAAAAAAAAATCACTAACAACTTTCTTATTAATTTTAGGACCCCAAAATAGGCCTGCAATATTTTGTTAAAATGGTGTTCACGGCCGGTGAAGAAGTGAGAAACAAGTGAGATGATGAGATCAAGGGTACAACAATGGTACAATGGGAGTCTTCTCTCCTTACTTCCCACATTTTCTGTCCTTTCCACCTGTGACTGTAACCCTAGATTTCTTTTTTTTTTTTTAAGATTTTATTTATTTATCTGAGAGAGAGAGAATGAGAGAGAGCACATGAGAGGGGGGAGGGTCAGAGGGAGAAGCAGACTCCCTGCCGAGCAGGGAGCCCGATGCGGGACTCGATCCAGGGACTCCAGGATCATGACCTGAGCCGAAGGCAGTGTAGCTTAACAAACTGAGCCACCCAGGCGCCCAACCCTAGATTTCTTTTAGGAGTTGGCATATTTGTTAGGATTCAGTTGAGTTCTATGTGTTTACAAAAAAAAAAAAAACAAAAAAAAAAGTAATGGCTTACACAAGGTAGGAGTTTTTCTTACTGGAAAGCAAGGTCCAGAGATAAGTGATCCAGAGCTGGGATGGTGGCTCCACAAAGTCACGAGGGATCTGCTAGGTGACTTTTTAGTTCCTCATTCTATCATCCATAGGGTGTGGGACCCTCAACCTCAGGGTCCAAGATGGCAACTATAGCACCATAACTCACAGCATTTTTCCAGGCAGTGAGATAGAGATCAGAAAGGGCAAAAGGAGAATCAACTGTCTTTTAAGGAGACTTCCTAAAACTCATCATCCCTATGTATATCTCATTGGCTAAAGCTGCAGAAATGGGGCGCCTGGGTGGCTCAGTTGGTTAAGCGACTGCCTTCGGCTCAGGTCATGATCCTGGAGTCCCGGGATCGAGTCCCGCATCGGGCTCCCTGCTCGGCAGGGAGTCTGCTTCTCCCTCTGACCCTCCTCCCTCTCATGCTCTCTGTCTCTCATTCTCTCTCTCTCAAATAAATAAATAAAATCTTAAAAAAAAAATAAAATAAAATAAAGCTGCAGAAATGTATTGGTTATTCCCCAGGCAGCCACACACCATGATATAAATCAGTGTTTCTATTAGTAAGGAAGAGGGAAG
The DNA here is from genome assembly GCF_029215605.1 of Mirounga angustirostris. Taxonomy (NCBI): domain Eukaryota; kingdom Metazoa; phylum Chordata; class Mammalia; order Carnivora; family Phocidae; genus Mirounga; species Mirounga angustirostris. Next base: position 31,264,169 of record NW_026991710.1, on the reverse strand, counting down.
AATAAATACATAATGAGGTAGGCAACCAGAAATCTCAAGCTCAGATGGGATCCTGGGGTTTGAAGCTTGTTTCACTCGGCCTGGGCCTCTGGCCACAGCGACTCCAGCTATTGCCTGATGTTGAAGCTCACGAAGAGGTAGCAGAGCAGAGAAAATCCAGTGGTGCTGGTGGGCAGACACAGATTTGGCATACACAGATTTTCTGAGTTGGTGGCATGAAAGTGCCCTCTGCCCTCTGTCTTCTAAAGTTTATTTCCCTGACCGTACCTGTATGGTTAAGAGATAGCCTACTGTTTGATTGACATCCCAGATTTAAGACTAAATAGCCCAATGACTTTTGGTAACTTAGCTGCCAAATGCTTTTGTTTTTATTTCTCTAAAATTGAGATACATTCTGATTTAGCTACGTTCCTCATAGGGTTATTTTGCTCATTGAATGCTATACGTGAAGTGCTTTTACACTTTAGGGTTAGATTCACAAATATATTATTTTGAAAAAAAAAATCCATCAAAGATAGGCTAAGGATTAATGAAAGTAGTTTGAATTATTTAAATTGGGTTCATATACCTAAAACTTTAATTTAAAATTTCCTATTAGCAGGTGACATGAATAATTAAAACATGTCATTTAATCCGAAGGAAATTCCTCTTACTGGATTTTTAATAAGATATCCAAACTATGAATATCTCAGCTATTGCCTCCAGTTCTTCCTGATTAATGTAGCTCATTAGCATAACAAATTCTCCCTCCCTCAGAACTGATCATTTTTTCTTGAAGGCCTTATCATAACTTCTTTGTATCAAACTCGGGTATCTTGTTTTTCTTCAATGAGACCCCTTCTTTTTATGTGTACATTTTAGGTGTAGCCAGATAGGAATGGGCAAAACATACATAACCACATTGGTTTCATTTTACAGATGGTGATTGACCAAAGTCAGCCCTTGAATGCACCTCTGCCCTTCATTACTCTACATGACCACTCACGCCTTCTCTGCTCTCCTCAGACCTCCAATCGCCCTTTGCTCTGGACTCACTAGCTGGACCTTGCTCTCTGGAATTTATGCATCTTGCGTAAGTGAAACTTTACAAGACTGCTCAGAAACTAGTTGAGCAACCATCGTCTTGTTATTTATCTTAATATAGTTCTGATGAACATGTACATAGTTCTACTAAAAAGGTGCCAGACAAATCCAAACTCAGGTTCAAGGTGCTGCTGCTTTATTCTTATGGACAAATCTACTCCCATGTTAGCAAGGTTCTGGGCTTGGCTCTAAATAAGAACCCCAGTTTGCAGACTACGGTTGAGGAGGCATCAGCATTCTTGCCTTCCCTGTAAATGTCTCTCTCATCCAAGTTGTGCTCATCTATCAAGGCGCAGCACAAACATGACCCTCTAAGCCAAAAGTGATTTTTTTTTCTCCCCTGAACCTGGAGACTAATTTATAGCTCTCCTGTGAGGCCCCACCTTACACTGATTTGACTTATAGTGGCTTGGATACGTATCATCTCTCCAGTAGACTGTAAAGCAATGAGCAGGGACCATGCCACATATTCTGTGTCTCCAGTGTCACTAAGGAATGAACCCTGGACTCATGTCGTGGCTTGTATTCACCTTTCATTCATTCACTGCATAACTATCAAGTGCTGACCATGGGCACTTGGGCCAGGCCCCGTCCTAGGTACGGGAGAGTGATAGAACAATGGCGAGCACGATTCACTCCCTCAAGGTGTGCAGCTCACAGCGCTGTCGGCAACGACGCTGGTCCATGAACTCTGGGTTACCTGTCTGCTCCGAGATCAGTCCAGAAACCGAGAGTAAGCACTTCGAAACTTTCAGAGCTATTTTATACCATGAAATCCAAGCACGTGATCAGTGTTAGCAAATGCGGTTTGAGGTTTGAGTTTTGTGTACAAGCGTGTTTTGTTTTTTTTTTTTAAGATTTTATTTATTTATTTATTTGTATATAGAGACACAGCGAGAGAGGGAACACAAGCAGGGGGAGCGGGAGAGGGAGAAGCAGGCTTCCCGCAGAGCAGGGAGCCCGATGTGGGGCTCGATCCCAGGACCCTGAGATCATGACATGAGCCAAAGGCAGACGCTAAACGACTGAGCCACCCAGGATGACAGAACAGCATTGTGGAATGATTATCCTGATGAAGAACTTGAACTGCTTTCTTCCTTGAGAAAGTCTTGCTATAAAGAAAACACGTCGGCTGAACTAAACAAGGTGCTTGGTGCTGTAAGAACAGTTGTGAATTTATGCAGAAATTAATGTAGTAAAGTGAAGATTATCCTCTTTATTAGTTTATGATATAGAAGCTGAGCAGAACAATTGTTAATGCTGAGAAAGGATGGGTTTTGAGGGGAAAAGTCTGTTGGAAATGTTTAAACTAAACTTGTAATGTTTCTGCAAGTAAGAAACCAGTCTTCCAACTTTTTCAAGATACCAAAAAAGCCATCTATACTTTCTTATTGTCTGACCTCTTCATGTTTTTAATAATCTTAATATTCCAGGCAAGGAGGGGAGCCTGGGTGGCTCAGTTGGTTAAGCGGCTGCCTTCGGCTCAGGTCATGATCCCAGGGTCCTGGGATCGAGCCCCACATCGGGCTCCCTGCTCAGCAGAGAGCCTGCTTCTGCCCTTCCCTCTGCCTGCCACTCTGCCTACTTGTGCTATCTCTCTGACAAATAAATAAATAAATAATATCTTTAAAAAAAAAAATTCCACGCAAGGAAAAAAAGTAACGTTTTTTTTTTAAGATTTTATTTATTTATTTATTTGAGAGAGAGAATGAGAGAGAGAGAGAGAGAGCATGAGAGGGGGGAGGGTCAGAGGGAGAAGCAGACTCCCCACTGAGCAGGGAGCCCGATGCGGGACTCGATCCTGGGACTCCAGGATCATGACCTGAGCCGAAGGCAGTCGCTTAACCAACTGAGCCACCCAGGCGCCCCATGTTTTTTTTTAATATTTTATTTTTAAGTAAGCTCTATGCCCAACACGGGGATTGAACTCATGACCCAAGGTCAAGAGTCGCACGCTCCTCCAACTGAGCCAGCCAGGCACCCCAGTAACATTGTTTTTTAATGACAGAAATAAACGAAAAGGCAAAATTAGAAGTTAGAAACCTGGAATAACAGAACTTTTATAAAAAAGTGTTACAACATTTCTCTTAACTCGGTACTAATTATCAATGAAATAGGTGATAAGCTAGCTAGTTCACACCTTTTCTTATCACCAGACAATTTATGAATTTGATAGAACATTTTGACTTTTATTTTCCATACAAAAGAAATTCTTAGAGCCAGAATCTATTTTTTCACCCAAAGATGATAGAAATTTAGCTAAAATTTTATAGAATAAATTGTTAAAACTGGCTGCTAATGAAAGATGGAAGAGGAATTATTGTGGATGAGTCAATAAATATCCTGAGCTTGCTAAAATTGCTTCAACATCTCTATCCCATTTCTGTCCACATACTTCTATGACACGAGTTTCTCTGCTTTGCTAATAAGACAAAATATAGGTGCTTAGATTTACACCCAGTAAGTGGTGTTGTCACAAATCTAACCTAATTAGCTAAATCAACAAGAAAGAAGCAGCTCATTTTTCCCATTAAAGACTTTAAGTATTGACATGCATATAGGTGTTTGTTCAAAGTGTTTGTTTATTTGCATAGAAGTGTTTAACAAGAGATAGACTATTGGGTCATTTTATAATCAAGCAAGCAAAGAAAGCAACTTCAAAGGTCATATGAAAAGGTAAGTACTCTCCCCCTCAAGAATGCAGACATTTCTTAGCAGGTATCTCTCATCCTTGGGCGGATTTAGAATTAAGAAGAGAAATGTTCAAGAGAATGAAGCACATACTGTTAATATTTACAGGTGGAGGGATCCATGCCGATTTGGGAGGAAGGCGGGACCACCACCTTTCTCCACCTCCCTCTCCCTTCTGGTCAGAAGGATTCCCCATGGCCCCTGGAGTGGGTCAGAGCTTCAGCTTCCGATTTGAATGAGCATGGGATTTCACTGTGCCCTCTTCACTTCCAGAGATGTGATCTGTGATAAGTTCTTTGCTCCTCTAAGGTTCATTTTTATCATCTATGGAATAGTACCCAACTGATAGCATTGTAAGGAGTAGAAAATACATGGGGATTGTTGGAACAGAGTAAGTGCTTAATAAAGAGCAGCTCCTCCAGCTGTCCATTGTTGAGTAACCACATGACATTTTGTCACGGAAAACAACAACCTTTTTATCTTGCTTATGGAATCTCTATACCAGGAATTCAAAAAGGGCACAACAGAGGATGTGTGCCACGATTACATCTAGGGTCTTAGCTGAAGTGACTGGAACAGCTGGAGGTAAACTGAATAGATGGAGCTGGGGTTGGGAAGGATCAACTTCCAAGATGGCTTCTTGACTCATGCATCTGGTGCCTGGGTTGGGATGGCTGAAGAATGGGCCCAGCTAGGATTGTTGACTGGAGTGCTCACCTATGGCCTCCCCATGTGGCCTGGGCTTCCTTAGAGCATGGCAACCTCAGGATAGTCAAACTACTTAGTGGCAGCTCGGAGCTCTTGGTATCACACTGTGCCAGTTTTAAATCATGGCCCCAAATTCTTTTTTTTTTTTTTAAAGATTTTATTTATTTATTTGAGAGAGAGAGAATGAGAGACAGAGAGCACAAGAGGGAAGAGGATCAGAGGGAGAAGCAGACCCCCTGCTGAGCAGGGAGCCCGATGTGGGACTCGATCCCGGGACTCCAGGATCATGACCTGAGCTGAAGGCAGTCGCTTAACCAACTGAGCCACCCAGGTGCCCATGGCCCCAAATTCTTGATCGTCCTTCCATTAAGACATCTCTGATGAAGGCTTTGAAGAAAAAAGATGCATGAATACTAGAAAACCTCCCAAAGTCTGGCATTTACTCCATGAGTAATGCAGTAGTAGGAGAAGTAGTAGAATAAATTATCAGGATTTTTGGGGATGGGCAATGTGTGAATTTAGGATTTAAAGATGTTGGGACTGGGTCCCTGATTTTCCTTGGCTCATAGTGATTTTTGAATAGGGCTGTTCCAACCCTCTCCTGCCTCCTCCTATCATAGAGTTTCTGCCTCCTGGGGTAATTTCTGCCCTTGCTGTGGCCACCTTGGCCACTGGCAAGCTCTACTCTTGCTCTCTGACTTCCTGATCTGCAAGCCTTCTTAGCTACTGCTCTGACCCCTTCTCTGCCTTCAGTTCACGCTGTTTTCTTCTGAGGCCATGATAATGGGAGGCCAGGAAACTCAAGGGAAGCCAGAGAGGTTTGTGTGCAAATGTGGAGAATGATGTGAATACAGATGGCTCAGCCTTTATTATAAGGTTAGCATCAAGTAAAATTACATATTTGTTTCTTACAACAAAAATACCTTTTTAAAAAAAGATTTTATTTATTTTTGTGTGTGTGAGAGAGAGAGAGCATGAGCAGGGGGAGGGGCAGTGGGAGAAGGGGAAGGAGAAGCAGGCTCCCAGCTGAGCAGGGAGCCCGATGCGGGGCTCCATCCCAGGACCCCAAGATCATGACCTGAGCTGAAGGCAGACGATTAACCGAGGAGGCCACCCAGGTGCCCCAAAACAAAAATATCTTGAAGACACTGAAGACTTTAAAAGCAGGGTGCTATGGTTTTGCATATACATAGTCACACACATTTACACATAAGGGTTCTTTTAAGAAGAATATCATTTACGCTGTTATTTTTCTTCTTTCTGGCAGGCATCCCTGGTTTATACCAATAGCTAGTCAGCTCTTAAAGGGCATTCCTGTTGTGGTTTATTAGAAGATTCAATACCTTCAAAGACTTAGGTCTTTCCCTCTCTGCCTACTGTACTCAGTGTGGGTAGAGAATAATGGGAATGTGGACAAGGTCACAGTCCCCTCAGCACTCCTGGCTCTGCTTGGCTTGTTTTCAAGTGACTTACTGATGTTTACCCAGAAGAATCAGAAGATTGAGTGGGTGAGTCTGGACGAATCATCACCACACCAGAGGAGAACTCAGCCCTATGTAAGCAGCACCTATCATCAGGAGATAATTTGGTGGTAGGGAATCTAGAAATCAATGGGAACTTCTCCCCTTAGCTTTGTTTTTTGTGTGTGTGTTCTCTTGGCATTCATCGATTTTGCCTCTCAGCTTGTGAAGTACTTGCACTTTGAGCCTTCCTTTTTTATTTGTGATTTTTATGACAATTATAATTGAGCTTCATGAAATCTCCTCTAGTCCTGTAGGCTTTTGGACATAGTCTCTCTGTTTGAGGTTAGGTCCAGAAGCTTCTTCCACATACATTTTTTACTTTAGGAGTTGTTTTGGAATTTCTCTGGAAACCACACACTGAGTCAGAACGAAACCTTTTTAGAACATCTCCCTAAACTGAATACCTTAGCAGAATGGATCCATCCAAGGAGCGTGCTTGAGGAAAAAGGTCTGAATGCCGTCTAGCTAAATATAGGGATTTGTCCTGCTGAGTGGACTGTGCAAGCTGAGGACAAAACCTGACGTGTTTGGGGATTTTTAGACGCTGTTATATTGGAGCGGAAGTAGAGGCTTGGGGGCAGTGAAAATAGAGAAGAGACCCAGCTGGGAGGACACAGAAAGAAGAATCTGGAGAGGAAGTAGTGAATGGAGAAGCATGGTTAAGCTTAGCTGCAAAGTGTGATGTAACCTTCCTAGACTCCCCATAAAATCTAGAAAATTGATATTATAGTTAGATCTTTTTTGCCAAATAACCTTTTTATTTTAGATCAGTTTTAGATTTACAGACAAGATGTGAAAACAGTACAGAGAGCTGGCATATACCTATCCCACACCCAGTTTCCCTGTTACTAATATCTTACATTAGTATAGGGCCCTTTTCACTATTAATGAACCAACATCAGTATTTTATTATTAACTAAAGTCCATGCTTTATTTAGACTTCCTTGGTTTTTTTACCTGATGTCCTTAAATTTTTTTTTTTTTTTCTCTTCCAGGATCCCATCCCATCCAGGATGCCACATTACATTTAGTTGTTATGTCTCCTTAGGCTCCTCTTGGCTGTGACGGTTTCTCAGACTTGCCTTGTTTCTGATGCCCTTGAGAGTGTTGAGGTGTACTGATCAAGCGTTTTGTAAAATGTACGCCAATTGGGATTCGTCTGATGTTTTCCATGATTAGATTGGGATTATGAGTTTTTGAAAGGAAGGCTATGGAGGTAATATGATACTCTCATCATAGCATGACAAAGGAACATACGACCGACATGGCTTGCTGCTATTGAAGTTGACCTTGATTACCTGTTTGTCAGGTTTCCCCACTGTAGTTATTTTCTGAGAGGAAGTCACTGTGCACAGCCCACATTTAAAGAATGGGGAGTTAGGCTCCGCCTCTTGGAGGGCAAACTAGCTATATAAATTATTTTGAATTCTGCACAGGAGACTTGTTTCTTCTCCTCATTTATCTATTTATTTGATCACTTATTTACATCAGTATGAACTCATGGATATTCATTTTATTCTTTGGATTATAATGCAATATTACTTTATTGATTTTGTTTCTCAAATTGTTCCAGCTTTGACCTTTGGGAGCTCTTTCAGTTGGCTCCTGTGTCCATTTGACATATCCCTTAATTGTGTGTGTGTGTTAGCACTTTCTGACTTTCTGGATCTTATCTATTTTCTGCCCAATCCTAGAATCAGCAATTTTTCTAAGGAGCCATGGTTTATTTATTGGAAAATGGTATCAGAAGCCAAGTTCTGGCTGCTCGATGTGCTTGTTGCTCCTGGGGGTCATTGTTTCTAGGCCCTCTCAGCTGACAGAACAAGAAGATAGATGTGTACCTTATCCTGTCTATACACATATCCATAAATATTTCTATATGTAGCCATCTATATATTAGGCTAAACATCCATTTATACTGAGGTCTCGAGCCCTGATCTATTATCACATGGGTGATTCTAGTCTCCTCCCCTTGCTTACCTCTAAACTCCCACTCTAACACTGAGAAACCAGCCATTTACTGAATTGCTCCATTTCGGTACAGATGGGTCATGGTATCAGAATTGTTAGCTTGTATCTCTGTGGGAAAAACTTTGTCAACTAGAGTGCGGTTTCTTCTACCTTTGGTCTTACAGGCTCTGCTCACATCCAAAGTTACTTAGGTCAGCATCTCTTTCCCCCAGACTCTGGGATGACGTTGTTTCCAACACCTGCAGTACATTAGACTGATTCATCACCTTCTGCATTCCATCCTAGAAGTCCCTGTCCTACAAAGTGTTTTAAAAATTTGCATGCATGAAGGTTCCTTCTTTGTGCTGTAGAGTTCTATGGGTTTTGGCAAAGGCCTAGTGTCGTGTATTCATCATGAGAGTATCATACAGAATAGTTTCACTGATGTTAAAAAAAAAAAATCCTATGCTTCACCTATTTCAGCCCTTCCCCAGCTCATGAAAACCACCACTCTTTTTGCTTTTTAAAGTTAGATTTTTGGCCAGAAGGTACAAAGGGGAAATGCATCCCAGTGCCGAATGTGGGCTCAAGATGGAAGGGGAGAGGGACAGTGGGCACCCTTGGGGCCCAGAGACATGTGGACCACCGCTATGGGAATCATGTTCATGCCCCAAACCAGAGCTGAACCCCCTACTTATAGTCATTTTATTCCACATTGATTTAAGAACATTTTATGGAATGCTTACTACGTGCCAAGTGCTAAGAAGACAATGAGGTAAGACAGGGTTCCCGGCCTTATAGAACATATGCTTTAATAAGTAAGTTGGAAGGAGGGTAAAGAAAAGTGTTTTTTCACCTAACTAAAATGCATTCAACATCTCCCACTGAAGCCTGATGACTTCTTTTCTGCTGAGGATCATGACAGAAGCTAAGAAATGTTTTATAGAGATAATTATAGATGAACTCAAGACTGGGGACTCCGGATTTAAAAAGCACTGAGCTGGATGCATCTACCATCGTGAGGTCCAGGCCTGCCAGCAAAGCCTGCGGTCTCTACTGTCAGGCCCGCCTCCCTGGCTAGGCTGCCCCCCACCCCCACCCCGCTAACCCAGACTCACTGGTTCTGAAGTCCTGAAGTCAGTCCGTTGTTGGGCACAATCCAGGGCAGGGCCGGGGCTTTCTATGTCAACTATGGATCCCCACATGGAAAGGGAAAATACTCCTCCCAATCTCACCCCGCTCCTTACCTGCTGGGGTCCCTTTTGTACTGTTTCCTCCAACACGGCTTGAAGGGAAACCCAGGAAGTCGAATAACGGAAAGAGCACCGAGCCAACTTCCAGGGAAACAGAGCCCTGTGCCAGGATTCAGCTGGGGGCTGTTCACTGAGGCTGGTTTTCCAGTTGAGGCTCTGTAGACCCCCATAGCCCATCCTGCCTCCTGGACACCTGATGGGCCCGGGGACGCGAGGGCAAACAAGCTGAGGTTGTGTCTCCCGCTGGGGCTTTACCACAAAAGGAGATGTTTAACATTTCTTAACGAAGGAAGACATTTCCATTGCCTGGAGCAAGAGGGCTCTTTCTTTTTTTAGAGTGTTTTGTTTTGGTTTTTTATTTATTGGTGCAAAATGGTGGTTTATTAAAGCACGGGGACAGGACCCATGGGCGGAAAGAGTTGCTGCACCCGGGTTGTGACAATGTTTGGTTTTTTTAATGGATAAACACCTCAGGGTGCTGCCCACTCCACAGGCTCCAGTTTTAATGAACTCTGCAGTCACTGGTCCTTGCTGGGATTTGCGGGAACTCTCCAAAGATCCCCCTAAAGGGGCCTGGCTAATGAGTACTTAGTCTGCAGCTTTGTTGAGCGTTTACTGAGTGTAAGCGGTGAGGCCTGCCGTTACCACCACGAATCAGACAGACGCCCCCCCCGGGACACCGTCTCTCCAACGGCTTCACAGAGCATCTGTGAGGTCGGTTTTACTTGGAGCTGCTCCCTCGGGCAGAGCCGGGGTGTAGGGACATAGAAACGAGGAACGTGGGTTAGGAAGCCCAGCTCGCAGCAGCGGGACCTTGGAAGGGTGACTTCACCTCGCCACGTCTCAGTTTCCTTGCCTGGAAAGTAGGAATAGGAGCACCCTGTCAGGGGATTTGGGGGAAGGATTAAACAAATTTAGCCATGTGAAGCCTTTAGAACACACTTCCTACATGTCTGGTACATAGTAAGTCCTCAAAAACTGTTTGCAGTTATAATTATGGTCTTTTTTTATGTACCAGCTTAAGTGCTTTACAGCCATTACATAATTCATGATGACACAAACTTTCAATTTACAGATGGGCAGAGAGAGACTCAGAGAGGTGAGAGAGCTTGCCCAAGGACACAGGAAGTGGCAGAGCCAGTGGGTGAGTCTAGAATCCACGCTCTCATGTTGCAGAGATCTGTGTTTCGTGGAAACGAAAACTCTTCCCTGCTAGCATTGTTATCCGAAAGTGTCAGTAGAAGATTGTGGAGGGGGTGGGGCGGGGAGCACCTGGGTGGCTGAGTCAGTTAAGTGCCTGACTTCCGCTCAGGTCATGATTTCAGGGTCTTAGAAGCACCCCACCCCCTCCATGGAGCTCCCTGTGCATTGGGCTCCCTGCTCAGCTGGGATCTCCTTGTCCCTCTGCCCCTCCCCCTGGTAGTGCTCTCTCTCTCTCAAATAAATAAAAATCTTAAAATAAAGAAGGTTCTCACACAGCTGTCATCTCAACTCCGAACAATTTTAAGACACCACTGATTTTATGAAGTATTCTGGATCGACCGGTTCCAATGTGAAAAATGAGTGTGTATTTATAGTTGATAAAATTAGTAAAATAGGGTAATATTATAAAACTTTTTCTGAGTACGTTCTATGAGTCAAGCATGGACATCCTTTCCATATTTTAATGTATTTAATCATCATAACAAACCTATGAGAGAACTACTATTATCTTTATTTTCTAGATGAGGAAATAAAGACAAATAGAAGTTAAATAATTTGTTTAGATCCCATAACCAGAAGCAGGTTCAGAATTTGATACCAAACTATCTGATTCCAAAACTCATGCTCTTAACCACCATAACGATATGGTCTGAAAGACTCAAGCAGGAGAGACAGAGTGCCTTGCAGGTGGAAAGAATGAGGTCAACAAAGGCTTGGGGGTCAGAAAGTGCATGAAGAGCTAGAAAAAAAAAGTTTCAGCTTGACCAAAGGGGTAATAGGAGAAAATGATAGAAGGATGGGGATTCAGATGTCAAGCCAAGGAATCTAGGTGGATCTAAGAGAAAGGTAAAGAGTGTAGACTTTAGTTTATAGATATGTGCATGTATAGGTACATATATGTGTTGGCATGTATTGGTATATATAGGCATCAACATGTGTGTATCTGTACATGCATGTGTTTATATGTATGTTTATATGTGCATATATATACTTTATGTGTGATATATATTTTATATGCTATATATCATATGTGCATTATAAATCTTATATATGTGTGTGTTACATGCTTATACATATATAATATGTGTGTATATATATTAGTTATATATATATATATATGTAAATCCCTCTAATTATAGCAAATTCTTCCCAGAAACTTGGTACATTTCTCAGAGAGCCAGGGAAGAAAAACACTTTGAAAATTTATATTAATGCATTTAATTCAACAAAGATACTTGTTTGACTATCAGTATATTATTTTGAGTATTACTCTTGTGGGAAAAGGGGCAATTAATTCTATATTTCTGTTATATTTTCAATCATTTTTGTGCGATGATATTATCGACAAGGTTTTTTATTATCTTCTTTATATTTTTTTGTCTTTTCCAAACCCAACATGTATTAGTTTTGCAATCAGAGGAGCGATGCTATGCAGAACATTCAATCTTTATTTAGGCACTTAAACATTCTGTCTTATTTGTAGTACTTTAATAAGGATCTTCAATTACATCATAGTAAGTGCCTCATGTCTATTGACACAACATCTTTCTTCTGGGGCGTGTCAACCTCATTTATTTAGACCCCATAAGAATCCTTGGAGATGGTATTTTTGCTGAGCACCAAGAGCTACTTCGAACAGAAGATGGAAAGGTTGGCAGATTGTCATCCTACTTGAAAGACTGGGAAATGTGGCTCTAGGGATCAGCAGTGATTCATCCAGGGCTAAGCAGAGAATACAAGAGCTGGCAAGAGTCCCAAGAAGCCCCATGTTCTCCCTGAATAAGCAGATGTCTAGACATGGTGTCCAGAATGTCCACGTCACTGTAGCGTGATGACTCAAGAGACAACCAGTCCACCAATACTGACACGTTTGCATGATAACGTGTGGCCTTTCACAGGGAAATAGTTGAGACTCAAATGCAAGTGGAAAGAATAGCTCAAAAAGTGTTTTTATGGCTTCTAATAAACGATGATATTCATCTTTTGGAAAACCCACCAATTTATTTGTGGTTAGAATAGTGCAATCAAAGATCTCCCTTGTATTTAGGTTGAAATATATTAATAAGTCAGTATCTCTAACAGAGATATACTGCATTAAAATTTTAGAAGTTTCCTATGATTTTAGCATTTAAAAGATAGATACGAGCTTGATTTCCATTTATGACATAGCTAGGAAACTAAGAATAATTCACTTGAATTTTTGACTATAGTATATTTCACTCGATGGTAATTATATTTATTGTTACTCAGCATGTCCCTAGGAAACCTTTCTTTTACTGAGTTGAAATAGCTCATATTAGAATTCATCATGTAAGGGGCGCCTGGGTGGCTCAGTCGTTAGGCCCTGCCTTTGGCTCAGGTCATGATCCCAGGGTCCTGGGATGGAGCCCCGCATCGGGCTCCCTGCTCGGTGGGAACCCTGTTTCTCCCTCTCCCACTCCCCGTGCTTGTGTTCCCTCTCTCACTGTGTCTGTCAAATAAAATCTTTAAAAAAAAGAATTTATCATGTAAAACTAGAGTAAAAAACTAAGAATAATTTCCACATTGTGTTTAATATGAGAAGATAACATTCAAACACAGATCCATCTGATTCTGAACAGATCTCCAGTAAACTAACATTATTTAAAGTTATTTTTCTTATTATGTAGACCTTCAAGTGGGTCACTGAATTTCTAGATGATGAAACGTGTAATGTGATCATATGGTATATAGATTTTGATAGGAGTTTAATTTTGTGTGTTTTTGGAGCGCCTAAAAATATTCGTATCAGTAACACCGAAGAGTGCCCACAACTGGTCTTTGTGAGACTTGCCAAACCAAGTACAATTTTGAAGCATGTGTGTTTTTCTGATTCAAGTAGAGTACATCCAGTAGCTCAGCATTTCCCCTTCATTATTGATTGCATTCTCTCTATCAGCGTGACCTTGTTCCCTAGGGCCTCTCACCAATAATTGATACTAGAAAGGGGTGGGATTGGTGTAGGGTATGTGGATAATCTTATCCTACCATTTTTTTTTAAATAAGATTTTATTTATTTATTTGAAACAGAGAATGGGAGACAGAGAGCATGAGAGGGAGGAGGGTCAGAGGGAGAAGCAGACTCCCCGCTGAGCAGGGAGCCCGATGTGGGACTCGATTCCGGGACTCCAGGATCATGACCTGAGCCGAAGGCAGTCGCTTAACTGACTGAGCCACCCAGGCGCCCCCTACCATTTTTATGTAGTCATAGACATTGGAACCAAGACCTACTACCCAACCAGAGGTATCAAAGGTCCCCTAGGTAATATTCTGAATACTACATTTTAAGAATGGGCATTCTTAGAATGAAAAATTGGAGAAAAGAGTGTTGGCATCAGGCAGGCATTATGACGTACTGAGCCTACCTACCCTGGAGCAACATTCACAAATCCACGGACAAAACTTCTAACCCGCATGGCACAACTACCAATCAGGCCAGCTGTAAGCGTCTCGGTGCTGAAAACGATCCTAATTATGCATGGTTACAAGGTGGGCCAAACACAACATTTTGCATATTCCCTTTTTATCCACTGACCCAGATGCCCTCTTTTGCATTCCAGCATTGGATGGGTGATTGAATGAATTCCATATCATACTGGAACCATCCGTTCTTTGCGTCCACATTCCACACACTGAGGGTCTCTTATGACTACAGTTTCTTAGATTGTAACTGAAGACTGGTGACTCAAAAGAGTTTTGAGTCTCAAGTATGGATGCGACCTATAGAAAATATCTCTGACCTGGACTAGAACCTTTAATAGGAGGCATTCCCCAAGATATATAAAGCTTATTTCCTGGTGAAATAAAATGGCTCCCAAGTTTCTAGTGTTGACAGGGAAACATGGCAAGGACAGTTTGTCTTGGAAGCGAGAGACACCATGACTGTAAGAGGTCATTCAAGTAATCTTATTACCAATGCATCACCATGGTTTCAGATGTACGTTCAACACAAGGTCACTCCTACCTCAGGATTAAGCAGAAACTTGCGGCAGATGTTACCTCTTTGATTGCAGAGTACCCAATGTGCTCTAATTTTAATCTTAATCTATTCAAGTAATCCTGACCATTATAACCAACACCCTTCCTTCCCTTGGACCTTGCTATGCTAGAGTTGTGGAACAATATCCTTCCTTTACGTAGTTAGTTTGGTCTTCTCCAGCTTCACATCTTGACCTTTCACCATTCTCTTCCCAGATGCTATCCCTTCTGAAGTTCAATGTTGGTTTCCAATTTCCCTTAGTTTGTTTTCTTCTATTTTAAACACTAGGAATTGCTCACTGAGTATGTATGTATATTGAACATTCTGATTCTGTGACCATTACAATAAACAGAGTCAGATGCCAGGTTAAGAAAATGACAGCTTTTTCATAAGAAAACGACAGCTGAGGAGCCTCTCTCACCAGGTTGAAGAGCAGCACCAATTATCACTAAGGATATTTTTACTGTGACACATTTGAATCCTATTGTAGTCCCCTTTCTCATACGGCTCTCCTTTACTGGATGGACTGCTTCATCATGAGTTTCAGGTAAGGCTTTTCAAGGTATAGATGTAGTCACTGCTTTTTGGATCATGAGTCATATATCTTCCTCAATTCCTGGAGGCAGATTTACCTCCAACATAGCATCTGAGAAGGCCAAATTTTGGCACAGGATAACTCTTGACTGTACTACCTTGAAATGTCATTCAGTAATTCATGCATTTATTCATTCCACAAGTATTTTTTTAACATTTTCATGTGCCAGTCACTAAGCCAGGTATCGGTGATAAAATGATGAGCAAAAAACTACATCATCTCTGTCCTCAAGGAGCTTGCTCTCTATTCTATTTGGTTGGTTATTAATCAAATAATCATACAAATAAGTGGAAAATTTTAAATTGTGGTTAAGTGTTAAGAGGTCGGGGAAGACTTTGTTGAGAAATGATGATTGAGATGAAACCCAAAGAAATAATGAAGTTTGACTAGAAGAGAGAGGTAAAGAATTTCCCAACCACTGGCAATTGCACGTTCAAAGTCCCTGCAATAAGAGCAATCAAGGTGTGACCTGAATGAATTTGATGGCTGGAAGGTCATGGCTGAAGAGATGATCAGGGGCCAAACTCATGCAGGGCCTTATAGACATGCTAAGGATTTGGTATTTATCTTCCAGGCCACAGAAGGCTATTGAAGTGTTATGGCAGAGAGAAAAAGTGGTAAAGTGATCAGATTTGTGTTTTAAAGAGATCACTCTGGTGTTAGTGTAGAGTAGAAATAGGTGAGGGCTAAGATGTAAGGATGTAACCAGTCAGATCAGACTACTGGAGTAATCCAGGTGAGAAATGAAGGAAGCCAATCTATGGGAATGGAAATGGAAAGAAGAGGGTGGATGCCAGGTATTTTCAGGACTCAGTGATGGTTTGAATATGAGAAATGAGCAAATAGAGGTTTTAAGAATGAACAAAGACCACTTGGAGGGATCAAAGTTATTTCCATGAATATTTTGTATTTATCTTTCCAGTTTACTTCAATATTATAATTTTAAAATAGACCGCTCTTGTCTTGAAAAATTAGGGAACTAGGATTTGCTAGGGAGAATTTAGTCTATAGTCGAGTGTAGCTGTTGATCATCATGTTGAGGATATCAGAGGTTCCTATTGGTTCACTAGGAAGACCAAACATAGGTTAAATGATAAGCATTTCCCACAGAAATTGGTGGTTGGCAACATGTTGACCACCATTATCTACCCTCACTTGAGAAACTGATAAATTTCTTCTGGTCCACGCGGCCATGAGTTCCTCTCTGTTGTTGATGGTTGCTTTGGTAATTATAGCTTTCTTCTGAACTATGACAAAGGACTCTTATCAAACCAGTTCATCGGTGTTTGAGACTTTCTCCAGTCATTTTCATTTGCAGATTATCTATCTGGGCAGTTCATGGGTCACATTCCTTGGGAAGGGCACCAGCTCATGTAGTTTTGTTTGTTTTCTGAAGAAAGGTAACCCTGGAGAAAGCATTTTATTAACAGATATTACATTTATTGTGATCATTTTATCACCTCAGTCCCGGTCCTAGGGTTGTTAAAACAGAACTCTATTTTGTGTTTACTCTTCCTGGGACCTGTACTGGGAATAAGACAGATTTTCCTGGGAGTTTTATCAAACCCGGACCCGAGAAGACAAAATGATCATTTTGCTTCTTCCATATTCCCCCTTCTTTCAGTCACATTCAATAAGTCAGAGAACTCAAACTCTCAGGGAATACACTGTGCCCCACTGGAAAGCGCTAGGGCTATGGGTTCTTTGTTACTCTTTAATATTGATTGACCACTGTAAGAAGCAGCTGTGTTCACATTATCACTTACTGAACATTTACTATATGCCAGATACTGTGCTGTGTGGTTTATATGCATTGAACAGTGTTTTTTGAGGTAGAACATGCAGTAAGGTGCATAAATTTTTATTGTACAGTGTAAATCCCAATGAATTTTTATATATATGTATACACTTGCATAACCACCACCCAGATCATGATATAACATATTTCCAACACTCGGACTCCCTCATTCCCATTTCCCAGACAATACCTTTACCTCCTCCATGACAGGCATTATTCTGACCTCTATCACTATAGTTTAGTTTTGCCTGTTCTTGAACTTTATATAAGTGAAACATTTGCTCCCAAGATGGCTCACTCACAGGGCTGGTAAGTTGATATGGACTGTCAGCTGGCTTGAGGGATGGATGCCTTGGTTTTTATCCAGATGGGCTTCTCCATATGTGAGGACTTTCTTCAGAGTACGGTAGTTGAGTTCCAAGGGTGAATGTCCCAAGAGAGGTGGATACTGTATTTTTTTTATGACCTAGTCTTGGACCTAGTCCCATGGCATTGCTTCTGCCATATTGTATTAGTCAAAATAGCCACAGTGGTTCACCCACGTTCAGGGGAGGGACATAAACCTGGGACACAGACCTTGATGGGATCATGGCAAGGTTCTGAAGGAGCGTATCAGCTGGGAAATATTATCACAGACATTTCTGGAAAATATAATCTGCCACACTTTCCCTTTCACTTTGCTGATGGCACCTTAGTATATGTGCTGCTGAAGCGAGCACCTGCTGATGGCATCTTACAGTTAATAAAAGTTCCTGATTTTCTTACACCATACACAAAAATAAACTCAAAATACATTAAAGATCTAAATGTGAGACCTGAAATCATAAAAATTTTAGAAGAGAGCACAAACTGTAATTTCTCTGACATTGGCTATAGCAACATTTTTCTAGCTATGTCTCCTGAGGCAGGGGAATAAAAGCAAATGTAAACTATGGGACTCCATCAAAATAAAAAGCTTCTGCACAGGGAGGGAAATGATCAACAGAACTAAAAGACAATCTACTGAATGGGAGAAGATATTTGCAAATGGCTTATCCAATAAAGGGTTAGTATCCAAAATATATAAAGAATTGATACAATTCAACACCCAAAAACCAAATAATCCAGTTATAAAATGGGAAGACATGAACAGACCTTTCTCCAAAGAAGACGGCCAACAGGCATATGAAAAGATGCTCAACACCGCTCATCATCAGGGAAATACAAATCAAAACTACAATAAGATACCAAAACCACCTTATACTTGTCAGAAGGGTTAAAATCGAAAACACAAGAAACAAGTGTTGGCGAGGATGTGGAGAAAAAGGAGCTCTCTGGCACTGTTGGTGGCAATGCAAACTGGTGCAGCCACTGTGGAAAACAGAATGGAATTTTCTCAGAAGGTTAAAAATAGAACCACCCTACGATCCAGCATTGCACTACTGGGTATCTACCCCCAAAATACAAAAACACAAATTCAAAAGGATACCAGCACCCTTATGCTTATAGCAGCACTGTTTGCAATAGCCAGATATGGAAGCAGCCCATGTCCATTGCCTGATGAATGGATAAAGAAGCTGTGGTATAGATATACAATGGAATATTATTCAGTCATAAAAAAGAATGAGTTCTTGCCATTTGCAACAACATGAATAGAGGCAGAGAGTATAATGCTAAGCGAAATAAGTCAGTCAGAGAAAGACAGATACCATATGATTTTACTTACAGGTGGAATTTAAGAAGCAAAACAAAGGAGCAAAGAAAAAGAGAGAGAGAGAGAGACAAACCAAGAAACAGACTCAACTAAGAGAAGAAATTGGTGGTTACCAGACGGAGGTGGGTGGGGGGATGGGTGAAATAGGTGAGGATTAAAGAGGACACTTATCATGATGTGCACTGAGTGATGTCTAGAATTGTTGAACCATTGTACTGTACCCCCAAAACTAATATAACACTGTTTGCTAACTATCTGGAATTAAAATAAAAAACTTAAAAGAAAGTTCTTGATCCTAAAGAAGTTCAATTTATCAACCTTTTCTTTTGTGGCCAGTTCCTTGTGTGTGCTATTTAAGAAAGCTTTGCCTACTTTAAAGTTACGTTCTTGTACTTTATCCTCATCACTATCCTCTGAGGTAGGTGCTCATGATATTATGGGCCTCAATTTTTATAGAAGAGGAAATTGAAGCATAGAGAAGTTAACCACTTGCTCAAGATCTGACTCCCAAGTTCATGTTTTTGTCTTTCACTCTGACCCTCTTGGCACCCTGACACTTAGAATGAGCCCCTATTCCTGATGCACCTGTTCCGATCAGGCCCAACATCCGTGGGACCATCTCAGAGCTGATTCTTCCTCTGGAAGCCTGTTTGCCAATCTACATTTTCCTTCCACTCCTCCAGAACAAATAGTCCATGGAAAACCAATTCTATCAAGTTCCTAGATGATCTTGTAAGAAGTCATAAAGGAGAAGGCGGCTTCTTAGGTACATCTGACTGAAATTTGGTACAAACTCAAAGGGTTTTGTTTTATATTTTTTCCTACCAGTGTTGTTGTTTTGTTTGGTTTGGTGTCCAGGCAGAAAAATAAAGTAAGGAAAAAGGACCTGCATGATTCTAGTCCAAATGACCCTAAAAGTGTATTCAATTTTTAGGGCTGTATAACAATAACTATACAATCTTAAGGCTCACGATGAACAGGTCTGTAAGATGTAAGATGAGCATATAAACTACCATTTCCATGTGCTTTACCGGATTGTTGTGAGGATGAAATGAGCTAATGGATAGACGTTAACTCTAAGGGCAGGGACTGTAATACTTTCTACTTGTACAAAAAGCAGCAAATCCCTGCCAAGAGGCAAGCCACCAGGCAGAGTGGAGAGCAGAGCCACTCCCTAACCGGAACATATCTTAGGAAAATTTTGTGATCCCAATAATGTCATCATACATAAACACATTTTTATCTCAACTGTTACCAGGTATTTGGAAGCCTGCCAACTTTTACAGTTGTTCCTTTCCTCGCATGAACCATTAGGTAATCTAACGTTAAGTGACTCAGAGAAGAGAGGAGGGGACTCAGGCTTGTGCTGGTGTCTTCTGCAGGTTTCCTGGTTTTGTTTTGTTTTTTAATTTTTAAAAAGATTTTATTTATTTATTTGACAGAGAGAGAGAGGGCGAGAGAGGGAACACAAGCAGGGGGAGTGGGAGAGGGAGAAGCAGGCTTCCCGCAGAGCAGGGAGCCCGATGCAGGGCTCGATCCCAGGACCCTGGGATCATGACCTGAGCCGAAGGCAGACCCTTAATGACGGAGCCACCCAGGCGCCCCAGGTTTCCTGTTAATAACAGGTAAGAGGTAGGATGTACAATGGTGCTTTACCGGATAATCGTCCTTTACTGAACAATTCAATCTCAAATTAGTTATGGCGGGTGACAAAGCAAATAAGTTTTCTTTTAACTTCTCACTTTACTTAAAGTGACAGCATAATCAAATTATTGGATTTACTCTCTGGTTGCCACATGGCAATAATGTATATAATAAGACATAGGAAATAGATTACATTTAAAATATGTAAAGCACATAGACAAGGCAATTAATAAATATTCATGACCTTTTCTCTTTGACGAACTCCTTAGTTAAAGATTTAGATGTTGGAAAGACACTGATTTCATACTATTGTTTTCAACCAGATAGATGAATGGAAGTGTAAGAACATAGAGCAAGTTTATTGTCTGCAAAAACTGGAGCTGTGCAAACAATTGGATCTTGATATGTTAGATAATTGATCTGTCAAAACAGGAAAAAAGAGCATCTAAGTCTCAGTGAGTTGAGAGTCATATGTAATAAACCTAGAAAACAATTAATGAAGACTAATTAGAAAAGAATGTGCTTTGCCATTGTGAAGACACTAGAAAATCGGCAAACTGTTAAATAGGAAGACGTGTTTTATGGTCGAGGGGCTGCAAATAAATTTCTCAGGGTTCTGAGCCACCCATTGGAGCAGTAATATAATGAAGAAAAGAAGAAAGATGTAGGAGTGAAATGTGAGAAGCATTTCCTTTAAAATCGGGAGCAAAATAGAGATGTCACTGTCACCACTTTTAGTTTAGTCAGTATTGTGTGAAAGGTGGTAGCCAGAGCAACAAGGCTAAAATTAAATAGCTCTAAGGATTGGAAAGAAAAAAAAACAAAGCTATAATCGTTTGCAGATAATATAACTATCTGCACATATAGGCACAAAAAGCACAAAAAACTCACAAGGAACAATATAAAAATCAGTTCTAGCTCTGTAAATAGCAACAGTGAAAAAAAAAAACTAAAAAAAAGTATTTGCAATAACCACAGAAAGAAAATTAAGGTGACTATAAATAGACTTAACAAAGTTGGGCAAAACCTTTAGAAAGAAAATTATTAACATTTATTGAAAAACAGAAAGTAATGCCTAAGTAAATGTAGAGATATATCATGTTAATGGCAAGGAAGACAATATGGTAAAGATTTCAGTTTTCTCCCAATTTGATCTATAGGAAACTCCAGTTTCAATCCAAATACCAGTAGGCTTTTCGTGGACCTTGACAATCTGATCCAAAAACTTAAATGAAAAACCAAATCGCCAAGAGTAGTCAAGATACTTTTGGAGAACAGCCAAGTGAGGAAACTTGCTATAATAGATATTAAAACTTACTATAAAACTATAATTATAAGAGAGTATGGTGGGGCGCCTGGGTGGCTCAGTTGTGAAGCATCTGCCTTGGGCTCAGGTCATGATCCCAGGGTCCTGGGATCGAGCCCCGCATCGGGCTCCCTGCTCAGTGGGAAGCCTGCTTCTCCCTCTCCCACTCCTCCTGCTTGTGTTCCCTCTCTCACTGTTTCTCTCTCTGTCAAATAAATAAATAAAATCTTTAAAAAAAAAAAGAGAGAGTATGGTGCTGGCACAGGGGTTGACAAAGAGATCAATGGAACAGAATAGAAATAAAGATAAAACAAAGATGGAAACTTGACAGATGACTATGGTAGCAAGTCAGATCAGTGGGCAAAGGGGAGTATAGTCCATATATGGTGCCAGGATATGGTGTTTTTCATATGGGAAAAAGTGGAAGTTGGATCCCTATTTCATATCAGATGCAAAAATCAATTCCTGGTATATTAAATGTGAAAAGCAAAACTTTTATAATATTAGAAGAGAATATAAGAAATTATCCTAATGATTTAGAATATGGAAAGATGTCATAAATAAGATTAAAAAAGCATACAAGTACACCAAAAATAAGAAAAGAATCATGAATTAATTATAGTAAGGAAAATAAGTAAAAAAAGATTGAAACTAGGAAATATTTGTTTTTTTTAATTTAAATTCAATTAGCCAACATCATTAGTTTCAGATGAAGAGTTCAGTAATTCATCAGTTGCATATAACACCCAGTACTCATCACATTGCATGCCCTCCTTAATGCCCATCACCAAGTTACCCCAACCCCCACCCATTCCCCTCCAGCAGCCCTCAGTTTATTTCCTATAGTTAAGAGTCTTTCATGGTCTTTTTCCCTCTCTGATGACTACCAATTCAGTTTACCGTCCCTTCCCCTATGATCCTCTGGGCTGTTTCTTACATTCCACATATGAGTGAAACCATATGATAATTGTCTTTCTCTGATTGACTTATTTCATTCAGCATAATAGCCTCCAGTTCCATCCACATCGTTGCAAATGGGTAAGCATTCATCCTTTCTGATGGCTGAGTAATATTCCATTGTGTGTGTGTGTGTGTGTATCTCACATCTTTATCCATTTACCTGTTGATGGACATCTAGGCTCTTTCCACAGTTTGGCTGTTGTGGACATTGCTGCTATAAACATTGGGGTGCAAGTGCCCCTTCAGATCACAACATTGATATCTTTGGGGTAAATACCTAGTAGTGCAATTGCTGGGTCGTAGGGTAGCTCTATTTTTAACATCCTGGGGAACCTCCATACTGTTTTGCAGAGTGCCTGCACCAGCTTGCGTTCCCACCAACAGTGTAAGAGGGTTCCCCTTCCTCTGCATCCTCGCCAACATCTGTCCTTTCCTGATTTGTTAATTTTAGCTATTCTGATTAGTGTGAGGTGGGGTATCTCATTGTGGTTTTGATTTGTATTTCCCTGATGTCAAGTGATGTGGAGCATTTTTTCATGTGTCTGTTGGCCATTTGGATGTCTTCTTTGGAGAAATGTCTGTTCATGTCTTCTGCCCATTTCTTGACTGGGTTATTTGTTCTTTGGGTATTGCATTTGATAAGTTCTTTTAGATCCTGGGTACTAGCCCTTTATCGGATATGTCATTTGCAAATATCTTCTCCCATTCTGTTGGTTGCCTTTTAGTTTTGTTGACTGTTTCCTTTGCTGTGTAGAAGCTTTTTATCTTGATGAAGTCCCAATAGTTCATTGTCGCTTTTGTTTCCCTTGCCTTTGGAGACATGTTTAGCACGTTGTTGTGGCCGAGGTTGAAGAAGTTGTTGCCTGTGTTCTCCTCTAGGATTTTGATGGATTCCTGTCTCACATTTAGGTCTTTCATCCATTTTGAGTTTATCTTTGTGTATGGTGTAAGGAAATGGTCCAGTTTCATTCTTCTGCATGTGGCTGTCCAATTTTCCCAACACCATTTGTTGAAGAGACTGTCCTTTTCCCACTGGATATTCTTTCCTGCTTTGTCGATGATTAGTCAACCATAGAGTTGTGGGCCCATTTCTGGGTCCTCTGTTCTGCTCCATTGATCTATGTGTCTGTTTTTGTGCCAGTACCATACTGTCTGGATGATGACAGCTTCGTAATAGAGCTTGAAGTCCGGCATTGTGATGCCACCAGCTTTGGCTTTCTTTGTCAACATTCCTCTGGCTATTTGGGGTCTTTTCTGGTTCCATACAAATTTTAGGATTATTTGTTCCAGCTCTCTGAAAAATGTCATTTGTCAAATGTAGGTAGAATTCAGGATTCAGTTCCTTGTGGCATGTTGGCCTCTCTCGTTCTTTGCCACATGGGCCTCCCTAATACGGCTGCTTGATTTCTCAAAGTATCCAAGCTGAGAAGGCAATAGAGAGAGTGTGTATCAAGATGCAAATTACAATCTTGTGGAACATAATCATGGACATGACATCCCATTGCCATTGCCATCCTGTTGGTGAGAAGTCAGTCCCAGGTTTCACCCACACTCCAGGTGAGGGGATTACACAAGGGCATTGATACCAGGAGACAGAAATCACAGGTGGCCCTTGAAGAGCCTCCTGGCTATGGTAAGAAAGAATGGGATAGGCTTCAAAGAGAAGATGACCCTGAGAGAAGAGAGTCTGAGCTAGTGTAATGGGCAGAATGTTGACCTCCCAGGGTTGTCCATGTCCTAATCCCTAGAACCTATGAATAAAGTGGTAGGTATCATGGCAAAAGGAGTTCAAGTTGCAGGTAGAATTAAGGTTGCTAATCAACTGACTTAAAAAATAAGGAAATTATCCTGGGTAATCTAGGTAGGCTGCAAGTAGTCAGAATGGACTTAAAAGTAGAAGAGGGAGGCCAAACAATGACATCACTTAGAGAAGCATGGAAGACAGACATAGAGAGCTACAATGTTGCTGGCTCTGAAGATAGAGGAAGCAGCCTAAGAATGTGGGAGGTCTCTACAAGCTAGAAAGGGCAAGGAATCAGATTCTCTCCTATAGCCTCCAGAAAGAAATGGAGCCTGGTTCACACTTTGATTGTATCACAGGGAGGCCTGTTCCTGACTTTTATCCTACAAAAACTATAAGATAATAAATTTATGTTGTATAGATGGCTGAATTTTTGGTGACTTGTTACAGCAGCATCAAGAAACTAATACAATTGGGTCACTCAGCCCCAATACGACGGCTCTTGCAGGGTTCGTGGAGAGAGGCAAGACTGCAAGACTATTGAATCCAGCCCCATGGGTCCTACTTTGGAAATACCATCTGGGCGTGTAAGCATGAATTAAGAGTTGTAACCTTTGAACAACACCAGTGTGTGCTGAGGGTCTAGACCAGGAAGGGGTCACAGAATCCGGGAAAAACATATACAACTTTCAAAAAGTCCAGTCATTATCAATAGGGCACAGCAACAAAAATGAAAGGGCAGATGCACTGACCAGACTCCCCCTCTCCCATTCTCTCATCCTCAGGGCATTAGAAGTAGAATGTTCCCCGAGTGTCCCCCTAATCATCCAATTTATTAGAAAAACAAGAGAAGGTTACAAATGCTGAAGCTGGTTATATCCATCATTATAGTCCTGGTATTGAACATAGTGCCATGTACTCATTATGCACTCAGTACATGTGTTGGGTAGTATCTCAAACTTCCTTTGTGATTGGATCAATTCGGCAGTTCTGCGATAAGACATGTGACTTTATTTTTTTTTATTTTTTAATTTTTTTTAAAGATTTTATTTATTTATTTGAGAGAGAGAGAGAATGAGAGAGAACACATGAGAGGGGATAGGGTCGGGGGGCAAAGCGGACTCCCTGCCGAGCAAGGAGCCCGATGCGGGACTCAATCCTGGGACTCCAGGATCATGACCTGAGCCGAAGGCAGTCGCTTAACCAACTGAGCCACCCAGGCGCCCAAGACATGTGACTTTAAATGACAATCTAAGCCAAGATCATTATGCTAAGGTCCAAGGAAGTGAAGAGCAGATGAATGATGCTTTTTCCTCTAATGAACCTTATCAGAATTTCTGAGTTGGAAGCATAATGAAAAGGTTGGTTCCAATATTTCTAACACCTACATTTTGCTGATTAAAGCTTTATATTAAAAATTGATTTGTAAACTTAGTGCAATTTTTGTTTTGTTTTGTTTAGTGTTTTTTTTTTCTTCCAATTCTTTTTTTTTTATTCCCTCTCTTGGAGTTGAGGAGTGTCAGAAGTGATAAGCATTCTGGTCATGGGCATGAAGAAGCAAATAGTATATTGAAATGTCACATGGAGAAATCAATTCCTCAACACTTCTTAAGCACTTGGCAGCTAAATTAGAAATACGGAAATGTTGTTTTAGATGCAAAAATACTGTGCAATGCAACAAACATCTCCTTGGGGGAATGAAAATAAACACTTTAAATTATTTGATCATCTCATGAACCAAGGTGACTTGGCAAGCTCTCAACTTCTAGCAAGGGTCCTTTGGTCTGCAGCACACTCCAAACAGTTGCTCCAAGGCAGGACGATTTTTAGGACTATGGTAGAGGATTGTATCCATCATGATTTGGGGCAACATGGCAAAATGTTGGATGGGAATAGGCTAGGCCTCGGGGGCTGTAGGAATGGAGAGACAGGAGCAAGTTACCAGGTGGTGGGGGGAGTTTAGCCGAGTCTGGTGATAACTGTGGATCCCAGGGACAAAGGAGGAGAAGCATTGTTTAATTCACTCTCTTCTCATCTTTCCCCTGCTTACCCTCAAGAAGTGTCCCCCAGCCTAAAATTCCGTCTTTTCCCATTCCCCAGCTCAAAAGCCAACGGTCTCAGCCAGATGAAATGTGATTCATTGATTTGTGCTCAGACCTGCCGACAAATATTCTTATTTTCACTAGGAATTCATCCTTTAAACCAGTCCCTTAATAATGTTCTCAGTTGACTACTTTTTCACATTTACTAGATAACTACAAAATGTCCAAGTATGTGATAGTCACTGAAAAGGAAATATTGGGCAAAATTGGTTTGTTATCATAATAGCTTGCATTAAAATACTTATACATGTACATATTTCATTTGTCTTCATATAAATCATTATATATGTATATGTATTTTATAAATATATCTCAAATGTAAAATACGTGAGATTAGGATTCATTTATGAAGTTGCTAAAATTCAACCGGGCTGATTCCCTCTGCAAAATGATAGGTAAGGATCTGCCTGAGTATTGAGCAGGGCTTGAAAAAGCTGATTATATCAAAATTACTTGTGAAAAGTTAAGACAGTCAATTTTAAAATCATCAAAATTAAGTGAAGAAAATTATTTTTTAAATGACTTGATTATTTTTACCTGAAGAAAGGTAAAATTTTGAATTAACTTGTTTTTTATGCTGTGGCCTTTCAATGTCTCTGTGTTTGAACCGGTTTCCTTATTGCCCTCTGCAGATAGCCTGGGGTGCTGTTCCCTGCTTCAGCATCACCTCCCTCCATGTTGCCAGCCCACAAATTTATCTTCTTTTTTTTTTTTTTTAAAGATTTTATTTATTTGAGAGAGAGAATGAGACAGAGAGAGAGAGAGCATGAGAGGGGATAGGGTCAGAGGGAGAAGCAGACTCCCTGCCGAGCAGGGACTCGATCCCGGGACTCGATCCCGGGACTCCAGGATCATGACCTGAGCCGAAGGCAGTCGCTTAACCAACTGAGCCACCCAGGCGCCCCACAAATTTATCTTCTAAGTCACACTTATTAGGTCCCTGATGCGTAACAAGAGCGAAGGCAGACTGAAAACAGTTTCTAGACCTGGAGATGGCTATCAAAATGCTTTTAATGCCACCAACCTTTCAATTACCTGTTGAAACAGAAAAGGAGTCCAACAGTGATTTGCTTTGTGCCTTGGATGTTATTCACCTATTTGCCCAAATTTCAAATATTTGTACTTTTTCAAAAATAACTTTTTGTCTAGCAACAAAATAGTTTATGCTTATTGAAAAAAATATGGAAAAATGAAAGTTATCACAAGCTAATCACTGAGAAATTACCATGTTGAGTACCTTTTGGTATCATATTGTATCGTTGGGGGGATTTCTCAACTAATATCATTAGCATTTTCTCATGTCTTTAAATGGTCTCCAAAAACATGATTTTAATGACTGTAAACCATTAACTATTCTCTTCATATGGACATCTACATTAATTTCTGCAACAGTGTGATGAGAAACAGTCTTGCTCATTAACAATTAGCTACATATCTACATTTTAAAGGATGTATTTCTAGAAGTAACTTTAAAGATTCTTAGTGAATAAAGGAAAACCATTTTTTCCAGGCTTCAGCTATGATCTAACCCAAGTCACACTTGATTCCACTCCCTCACTGTTGATTGAGCCATATCATCAATCAGAATCATCTTACTTTCTCCCATTCTGCCTCCTACCACTTTTTTCTTCATCAAGATGACTTCTCCTCATCTTTCAACTCCCTGTAGAGTTGGAAATTATTAGCATTCATTGCATTCATTGCATTCCTTACTTGTTCATCAACACCTGTCTTCTCCTCTATACTGGAAACTTCTTGAGGTTGGGTCCCATGGATCATGTTGTCTTCTTCGTTGTTGTAACTGCAGCGTCTGATGTATAGCTGTATCTATATCTAATATCTGTGTGCATCCCTGTAGATATAGTAGGTGCTTCCTAAATATTTGATGAATGCATGAGTGAGTTAAATCTCTACAACCACCATGGGACCACTGGGTGTTCATCCCCATTGAGGACGAGGGAAGTGAGGCCCAGAGACAATAGAACACACTTACTTGGGGTTGCGCAGCAAAGAGCTGGGGGAAGTGGGATTTGAACCCAGATCTCTGACTTCAAGTCCCATGTTCTTTTCATTACAGAAGAGCTGCCCTCTCATTTCCTACTCTACACTGGCGCTGACGTCCATCTCTATCTCCCTAGCCTGAGACACGAGCAGTGGAAGCAGTTCCAGTAAGAGCAGGGCTGTGATGAAAACAGCTACCGCCACAGAGGACGGAAATGCAAGCACGGGGCTGCCTCTGGAGCCAAATGTTCTCCTCATCCAGAGTGAATTATGGCGCTCTCTCCAATCTGAGAAAATAACACCACAGACTGCAGCTCCCTTTCTTTGTAATAGATACCACAGGTCCTTTGAACCACCTTCAGAAAAATCTGCGTGGACTACTGTGGAGTTTTGCAATTCTCATTGTCCCGCTCCCGTCCTGGGGATGCTGCTTTAGTTCACCAAATCGTGCTGCTCTCTGTATAACAAATATTTCACCAAATTAGAATGAGAATGGATTTTAGATAGACCCCTCTCCTGCCATGTCCTTTTTCACATGTAGGAAGTGAGGTTCAGAGAAGTGAACCACCTTGCCCAAGCCACACAGCACCGGGGTGAGAACAGGGCCATCCTGCTCCTCTGTCTGGTGCTGTCCACTTTACCAATGACCTCCAGACACCGGGCTGCAGAGGGCCCACCTAGGACACAGCTCCTAGAAGTCCAGCTCGTGAGAATGCTGTCAGTCCAGCGAGCTCTCTATCACAATGACCACAATGTACCATCGTTACTTGCTCATTGGTCTGTTTTGTACCTGTCTCCCCCATTATTATATTAATAATCTTTATTAGCTCCACAGGTGAGGGGGGATGGCGGTCTGGTGACCGTTCTTCTTTTGCACCTGGCAGACTCCTACCAGTCCCTCAAAATTCGGCTCAAACATCTCCCGGTCAGGGAAGCCTGCACTGATCTCACCGGCCAGAGCAAGGACTGCCTTCTTTGCTCCTTCTGTAGGAAATTCTATTTGTTGAATGAATGAGCCTTACCTGATTTTTCTTTTTAATTCTAAAGGTTTTATTCATCATATATGTTTTCATTTGCTGAGACTGCTGTAGCAAAGAACCACAGACTTGGTGGCTTAAAACAACAGAAATTTATTCTCTCATTGTTCTGGAAGCGGGGAGTCTGAAATCAATGTACCTGCCAGGCGATGTTCCTCTCTGAAGGCTCTAGGGGAGGAGGCTTTCTTGCGTCTTCCAGCTTCTGCTAATCCCAGACTTGCCTTGGTTTGTAGCAGCCTGAGTCCGCTCTCTGGCTCTGTCTTCACCTGGCTGTGCTCCCTCGGTCTGTCTCGCTTCTCCTCTTCCCCTAGGACACCAGTCGTAGGCATGAAGGTGTTGCTCTGCTCTGGTGTGACCTCATCTTAACTAATTACACCTGCTATAACTCGAATTCCAAATAAGGTCACATTCTGAGGTAGCAGGAGTTGAACATATCTTTTTGAGGAACACAATTCAACCCTTAGCAACATATACCCTAAAAATGTACACTTAGGGGTACAAGTCTAAGTCAAAGTGAACTGAGCCATGTAACCAATCCTCAGATGGAGAAACAGAATATGATCAGCACCCCAAAGTCCTGTCATGCTTGCTTCCAGGCACTTGCCCCCTTCATCACCAGTAGCCACTATCCTGCCTAACAGAATGGATTAGATTTTTCTTTTAGTCATAATTCATATACCAGGAAATGTATCTGTTAAAGTGAAAATCTCAGTAGTTTTTAGTATACTCACAAAGTTGTGCAACCATCACCATTATCTAATTCCAGAACACTTTCATCACCTATGAAAGAAACCCCATGCCCGTTACCAGTCATTCCCATCACCCCTCTGGTTACCCCGGTCCCTGAGGAGCCACTCACCTACTTTCTGTCCCTATTGACTTGCCCCTTTGGACATTAATTTCATATAAATGGAATCATACAATATGTCTGGCTTCTTTCATCCCTGTCATAGCATGTATCAGTACTTTATTTCTTTTTATGATTGAAAAAGATTCTGTTGTATGTGTACACATTTTGTTTATCCATTCTTCAGTTGATAGGATCTGGGTCCTTTCCATTTTTTAGCTATTAGAATAATGGTTCTATGAACATTCTCGTATATGTTTTTGTGCGGACATACATTTTCAATTCTCTTGGGTATGTACTTATATATTTTTGTAAGCTCATCATCCAGCACAGTTCAAGGCTTAGGGTGGATATCAGTTGATTGATTGCAAGTTAAAAGCAATCCTAGCCTCTGAAAAGGCTAGCCTCTCCTACATTAGGGAGTAACTTGGACACTTGAGAGAATTGTTTGATGTATATTGTGCCTTCATATTCATTTTTCCAGGTAGTTAATAACCATCTGCTTTTCCACATCACTGTTAGTGCAGGAAACGGCACACTGCTCACACGCTCACAAAATGCCATCTGAAGTCACCATGAAAGGGCATGTGCTTAAAATAACAAAATGAAGTATTTTGGAAATTGTTAATTTTGGGGGGGAAAAACCCAGCAGGAAACAAAGCATATACCTATCATCGTTCCCTGATGAGGACATCAAAGAAGTACAGTGTTAGTGAGATCCCCTGGGCTCCGCTTTGTACCTCTAACAACAGTGATACGGACATGCTTCCAATACTCTCTACCTCTTTTTACAACGTTTCAATAGAGTGGATCCCTAGATAGATGATAGATAGATAGATAGATGATAGATAGATAGATAGATAGATAGATAGATAGATAGATAGATAGATGGATGTATAGCAGATAAGATATAAAGAATAATAAAACGGGCTCCTGGTGGCTTAGTCAGTTAAGTGTCTGACTCTTGATTTCAGTTCAGGTTGTGATCTCAGGGTCATAAGATCAAGTCCTGCATTGGGCTCTATGCTGGGTGTGAAGCCTGCTTGAGATTCTCTCTCCCTCCCCCTCTGCCCCTCACCCCATCCCTACTCACATGTATGTGCACACACACTCTCTCTCTCTTTAAAAAAAAAAAAGATTAAAACAAATACATGTGTATCTATTAACCCAGCTTAAGAAATAAAGTATTATCAAACTTGTTGAAGTCTATCTTCTCCCAATGAACCCACCTAACTGAATTTTGTGATAATAATTTGTGTTATAGTTTTACTACATTTGTATGTATCTCTAAACAATACATTTAGTTTTGTATCTATTTGAATTTTATATAAATAGTATTCCATTGCTTGCATTCTTCTGCCATGTGTTTTTTTCACTCAATATTATGTCTGTAAGATTAATCCATATTGATACATTTTGTTTTCATTTTTTCTCGTTCACTGCTCCATTTTGTCTAAATACTACAAATTATTTTTTCCTTTATGATGTCAGATACTTGGATTGTTTGCATTTTTTGCTATTACAAATAATATTGCTGTGAACATTCTTACACAGATCTCTGGAATATGCATTTTTATAAGGTATGCATGCCTACACTCAAGAATGGAACAGCTGGGCCATGAGGTGTTTTCCTATTTATAAGATAACGGTCCATTATTTTCCAAAGGGGTTTTATCAGTTTGTACCATTAGTGTGTTAGGAGTTTCCTTTGCTTTACATTCTCATTAACTCTTGGCATTGTCAGACTTCTGCATTTTGCCAGTATCATGGGTGTAAAATAGTACCAGCATCAGCTAGTCATTGGTGCATACTGATGACCACCAAACTCAATGTCTTAAAACAACACCCATTTACTATTTTTCACTAGTCAAGGGTAGGCAAGATGGCTCTGCTGATCTCACCCAGGCTTGCTCACACCCTGCAGATAGCTGGCAGGTGACCAGTGGGTTGGCTGCTCTAGGATGGCCTCGTGATTTATCTCT
This sequence comes from Mirounga angustirostris, assembly GCF_029215605.1. Classification (NCBI taxonomy): domain Eukaryota; kingdom Metazoa; phylum Chordata; class Mammalia; order Carnivora; family Phocidae; genus Mirounga; species Mirounga angustirostris. The sequence continues at coordinate 31,232,055 of NW_026991710.1, read as the reverse complement.
GTTCCACAGGTCTCTCTCATCACTGGGTAGGACAGTCCAGGCTGGTTCTCAGAGCTCAGACAGACAGAAGAGTAAGAGAAAGAGCAGAAATACATAAGTGCTTGTATGTGCTTGCAGTAAGTTTGTCGTTGTCAGATTGGACACGGTCAAGTCCAGAATCAATGAGGGAGAGTACTACCAAAGAGTGTGGATATAGGGAGGCATGAAAACCTGGGGCAGTGGGTACACTCAATTCTCCTCAGTGATTTGAATTTATATTTCCTTGATTAGAATTGAGGTTAAATATCTTTCAGAAGTTTGTTGGTCACATGTTTCCTCTTCTGAAATGCTTCTTCATGTCTTTTGTCCATTTTTATACCAAGATTTTATCTTTTTTGGTTCATCCAGAAGAGATTATGATGCTGATTAACCTAAATGTTAATCCTTTGCCAGATATATGCGTGTTTCAAATATCTCCTTTAGAAAGAGAAATTAAGGAGTCGATCCCATGTACAATTGCACCAAAAACCATAAGATATCTAGGGATAAACTTAACCAAGGAGGTAAAGGACCTGTACTCTAAAAACTATAGAACACTTAAGAAAGGAATTGAAGAAGACACAAAGAAATGGAAAAACATTCCAGGCTCATGGACTGGAAGAATAAATATTGTTAAAATGTCTTAAAAGTGGGCCTTTCTTCAATCAAGCCTTCAGATGAGTCCCCATCCTTGGCCAACACTTTGATTACAGCCTCATGAAAGACCCTGAAACAGGATCCAATTAAGCCATACCTGGATTGCAGACCCACAGAAACTATGAGGTAATACATGTGTGTTGTTTTAAGGCACTAGGTTTGTGATACTTTTGTTATAGAGCAGTAGGTATCTAATACACTTGCCAAAGAACCTCAGTGGGGACGACCCTAATCCATAAAATAGTTTCTCACTATGTTGAACCTCAAAAGTGTAGCTTGAAGTGTAGATACTTGTTACTCAAAATGTTGCTTATGGCCACATTTCAATCTCTGAGATTTTTAGAAATGCAAAAGCCCAAGTACCATCCCAGAGCTACTAAATCAGAATCTGCATTTTAACAAGATCCCTGGGTGTTTTATATATTCATATTAAAGTTTGAGAAAGGTGGGGATCCCTTTCCCCTAAAGAGGCTCCCCTCTGTAATTTTCTACCACCTTTGTAATTATGAGTCCTGCATACCACAGGGGTTAGAGGCACCTTTGTTCAGGACACCCTTCTCCTGGGTCAATGGAGCATATTCAAATTACCCCCTCCACTCCCTATAATAGGGAATATGTATTTCAAAGAACTTATTCCCTTAACATCCAGGTAGAGAATGTGCAGGTACATTTAAAAAATTCTACTTCTCTACTCACAGAAAACATCATTGTTACCCTCAGTGTTTGCAATCTGTTGGAAGGAGGGGGCTTCCCATAGATCAGAAAGTAGCAGCGTCCAGTAAGTGGCTCAGTGTGGGGATCGAATGGCAAAGCAATGACAGAGGTGGTTAAGAATACCATTTCCAGAGGAATCAGGACATGAAGTGATACGTGTTCTCCGAAATGTGGAGAACATGTAGGGCATTGGAGGGTGACAGATGTTGAAGAAAGAGCAGGTAGGAATATTTATGGGGCCCTTGGTGAACTTGGAGGTAGACCCATTTGGCCGGAGCATGGACTTCAGGTAAAGGGATAATGAGAGATTAAGGCAATCGAGGTCAACAATGTGGAGGGAGATAAAGAAAGAAAAAGAGAGTGTAAAAGGAAGATCGATCACAAAGGTACCAGTTACTGTTTCAACTAAGGCATCAAGATATAATAGATACCACATTCCAAAGTAAGGTGTGGGTGCTGATTTATCAACGAGGAGGTGGAACGCCAGTGACATGACTGAGTTCCTCACTCGTATAGGAGGTGTAAAAAGGTTGGGAATAATTGAAGAGGAGAAGAGAAGAGTTTTAGAAAGAGTGGCTGCTGTGCTGGGGCATTAAGCTCTCACCACCATCACATAGGAGGAGAGGGAAGGGGTTCTTCTTTCTTTACTTCAAGGCAAGGGGGACTCTTGGGCAACGCCACTCAGCTTAATATGTGTCCTCTTTCTGGTGCTTGTCTTCTACCTGCAAAGTCTAAATGGTGAGGGATGACTCGGTCAGCTGCTTTGACAGTGGAGCAAAGAAATGGCTTCACTTGGGGAAGGAGTGGCTGTGATTCCCACAGTTTTTGGAAGCAAAGAATGTGTTCCTGTGGGGCAGGCCTGGGAAGGGGTCTTAGGTCCTGTCTACAAGGATGGTCTGGAGGGGCCGGCAGCCGCCAGGGAAAAGAAGCCTGGAGCCTGAGGAATAAGTGAAGAGACAGCCAGAGTAGATGTTCTCCCTCTTTGATGAGAATTGAGGAAGATAGGTTCCCAGGGGTGGGAGGCAGAGCAGGAGGAGAGTTCTCCAAAGAACCAATGAAAATTCACATGAGAGAAAAGTCTGCTTTAACCACTTTCCATTCCTATTTAGCTCTGATGAGAATTCGCAAATAGAACTTCCTTGTCCTTTCTCCTCTCCCTCACACCCAAGTCTGTGAAGATAAAAAAGCGGTCAGCAGGAGGGGGAACACTAGCAGAAGGACCTGGCGGGGAAGGAGGGGCAAAGATTGGGTCCCCAGCATACAGACTCAGATGGGGATTTGCACACAAGGGGTGGGGTGTGATCAGGATCGGGCAGAGGAAGGCACTGAATTGGGATGCAGTTGCTACAGAGGCTCCAACCTTTCCCATAGCGAAGTTCTAGAACAGGTGGCTCTTCTGAAGTTGTCCCTCTTGGGAAGACAGTGCTCCCCCATTCCCATTAACCAGTCCCTGGATAAGGGATGTCCCCGGGAAGGAAGTAGCTCTCTTTTGCTGAGGCCAACTTCCAGAGATCCTCTCAGCTGAGAACCTTCGGGACCAATCCTCCAGCAGCCAAGGGACAATTAAGGCATGCCCGTGGATGGCACATCACTGCTTCAGTAAATGGACGACACAGCCTTCCCAGGGCACGAGCATAGGAGAGAGAAGAGTTTTTAATCATCACAGAGGACTGGACTTCTAATTAGTGTCCAGAGCAGCTTTTATTACCTTAAAGGTACCAGGAAGATCATGGGGCTTGCTCTAAATTTCATCCATGGGTGAGGACAGAAATATCCCCACAAAACAAATGTATAGAAATGTGTATTTAGCTAACCAGCTAAATAAACTTAATCCCCCAAACCTTGGTTATAACCACAGCAGTTTCTAGAGAAGCAGCAGCGGGAAGATAACTTTCACGTAAGAAAATTCCAGTGTGGGGTGGGGGGGAGTGGGGGGGAATTATTCAAAGGCAGCTCCTAGAGCAGGGGTTTCATACTTTTTTGGTGTGTGCTTTTGTGATGATCCCTTTGACAGGATGGCATGGCCTGTGGAATCTCTTCTCCAAATTGTATTTTCAAATATATGAAATAAAATATGTAGTACTACAAAGAAACCAGTTGCGTTGAAATATTATCGAAAAGTTTTGAAAAAAACTGTGGTTGAGTGATATATCCCACTTCACATTTTAAATATTAAGATCTTATTTTAAACCTTTGAAATTTTAAACCTCAAAGTGATTTCGAAATCATCAGGGGTCTAAGCCACATTTTGAGACATCTGCACAACTGTAATAAATATGAAAATACCTGTGATTTCTCCTGAGGCCAATGTGGCAGACACTGTGGGATGTTGCCTACATTCATAATGGAAGGCAATGCTAAATTTCACTTCAAGATTATTGAAAAAAAAATGAGTACTTACTGGATGAATAATTTAAGATTAATTGAATGAATAATTGCGAGATTAATAAGGATGTAATATTTTTCCCTGCCCAAATCCACAAACTCCCTTATTTCTATTTACAGACCCCTCAGGGGCCCATGGATTCCATGGAATCTGGAATCTGAATAAGATCAGCTAATCCTCTGCATCACAAAGCAATGAGAATTTTAGGATCTTGTTGAGGGGAAGCAAATTGGCCCTGGAGTGTGTGGAAGGCTTTGGAATTCTGGAAGAGAGGTAAGGGTTCTTTGCTCTCATCCTAAAAGCAAAGAGGTGAGTGGAGACCCAAGGAGTGTGGCGTGCTTCCAATAAGGAATTTTCCATGGCCATGATGGCCGAGAGAATTATGAGAACAGTCTCCTTTCCTGTTCTGTCTGTGCTGGATCCACAGAGGGTATTGGCCAAACTTTCAGGAAAAGTCTGTTACACGCAGCAACTTGTATTAGTATGTTGTGGGGGCGGGGGAGGGGGGAGAGTAGGCAGCATACATGTTTGGGGAGGGGGCAATGAAGAGAATTGCAGCAATTCCTAGAGGTCAGAGTGGCCATCCTAGAATTGTACCCAGAGAGCAATTAGGGGCCAGCTGACCATGAATAAGCACCTGGCAGCGGTGACTGAGTCAGAGAGGCCAAGAGACTGACCTTCTTCAACCGGAATATGTGAAAAGTGAGGGAGCCTGGACGCAGAGAGGGGGACCTGGGTCCTGCCTGCATGGAACGGAACTACCCAGAGGTAGACAGGTAGGTTACATCGGGCTGACGGTTTTAATGTGACCCCGTAGGCAGCAAAGGGCTGGCTCCTGGAAGGGTGTTGAGCCGAGGAGTGTCTGCTATAATCAGGCTTCTGCAAGGAGCACTCTGACAGTGGGACAGTAGGTGGGAGGGCGGCCCAGGCAAGACACAGACTCTGTTTCAGAGGCAACTGCATGACGTAGAACCACGAGGAACACAGAAGGAATATGAGAACCCTTAGAATCATGCCTTTTAGGGAGAAGCGATTGTTGACATAGCTTGCCTTTCCAAAGTTATTATTTTTTTTTTTTAAGATTTTATTTATTTTTCAACAGAGAGAGAGACACAGCGAGAGAGGGAACACAAGCAGGGGGAGTGGGAGAGGGAGAAGCAGGCTTCCTGCAGAGCAGGGAGCCCGATGGACTCGATCTCAGGACCCTGGGATCATGACCTGAGCCGAAGGGAGACGCTTAACGACTGAGCCAACCAGGCGCCCTCAAAGTTCTTCATTAAGTCTCACGGTGGGGAGTGGGGGGGGGGGCGGCTGGATGCGGGAGGGATGCTCATTGCACTCAGCTCCCTCCTGGCCAAGCATGTCTCTGGTGAAAGAGTTATGCATGAATGCTGAGACCCAGGGCAGAACCCTAAAGCTTTATTCCGTCTCTACCACACGTCAAGTAGTTTGTACTGTTGTTTCTTCACAGTATCAGCAGACAGAGTGGACACAGAAATACTTTAGGAGGCAAGGGTCCCCAGGGCCTCCTGTAGGCTCAGAAGGATAGAGAATCTTGATAAACATGACCCTTGGAGTGAAAGCAGAGGGTCGGAGTCTAAGAGGCTTTTCAGTCACTTAGGGACTCTATATGGTACAACAGTCTCATGCGGCTATGGAGCACTTGAAATGTAGTTAGTCCAAACTGAGATGTGCCATAAATGGAAAATAGCCACCAAATTTTGAAGATAGAGCACCATAAAAACAATATTAAACACCTCATTAGCAATTTCAAATTTTTGATTACATGTTGAAATAATATTCTGGATACGTTAGGTTAAATGAAATACATGATTAGAATTAATTTCACCTGTTGTTTTTTTTTTAAAGATTTATTTATTTATTTTAGAGAGAGAGAGCGCGCGTGCGCGCGCGCGTGTGCATATGCGAGCACAGGGAGGAGCAGGAGGAGAGAGAGCATCCCCAAGCAGACTCTCCACTGAGCGCGGAGTCTGACTCGGAGCTCGATTCCAGGACTCCGAGGACATGACCTGAGCAGAAACCAAGAGTCGGCCGCCCAACTGACTGAGCCACTCACATGCCCCAGTTCTTACTCTTTTTCTAATATGGCTACTAGAAAACTTAAAAATATATGTGTGACTTGCATTATATTTTTACCAGGAGAAATAACTTGTAGTTATTTCACATGGTTAGAAATCATCACAGAGTTAACTCATATAACCCATATAACTAGAGTCTGGCTTAAGCTATGCAACCGCTATGTGATGTTCTGTAATCTTTGTACTGTCCTCCTGTTCCTCTTTTTTCCTATTTTCCTTCTGATTCTCTATAGCCGTTTCAGGAAAACCTTTAAAATAAAAATAAACACGAAAATTTCCTGGGCATGATGGAGGGGCGGGGGCCTGTATGGGGCCTGGTGGTTGGCCCACACTGAGCCCAGGACGGACTGAGAAGACAATCACCCACAGAGGGACAGCGTTCTTAGCCTCCTAGCCAAGCAGATCAACTTTCTGGCCATGCCGAAAGGAAGTGAAAAGGAGCGTCTGTGTTACTGACCTGGGTCTTGGCAACAGACTGGCCCATATGGGATTCTCCGAGTTCCGAAGAAATTGGCAGCATCTCTATGTCATGAAAGGACCCTCCCATCCTGTGGTTCTCCCATACTCTCCATCCCACCACCCTGATTCATGCCCCTCATGCTCCACCAGACCCCTCAAGTTCTCCCTGTACCCCAGCCCTTTCCTGTCTAGCCAGCCTACGCTGAAGCTTGTTGCCTGAACCCATTATCCTTCAAAACTGCTAAATCACTTGAAAAACCTCTCAGATGGCAGGCTCTTTCCTGGAAAAACCCTAAACCTGGATCCATCTCCTAAGCTGCCTTCTTTTTCCTACCCCTGGGCTGCCAGGCACAGCTAGGCACGAGCATCATTCAATTGAGCAGATCGGTCCATGAAAGATTCATGGGCTCCACTCCAGCTGTACCCTCCACAAGATGCAGCATTGCCTGCACCACCAGGCCACTGTCCCTCCGGTGACCATGCAAACCTGCATCGCTCTCAGAATCTCTACGAATTAGCAAAAAGTGCCCTCCCTCCAGTTAGTTTTGATATTATACAATCTGGAGAGCTCTGTCTTCAGGATAGGAGGAAGTGGCATTTCCAGGGCCCCAGGGGGCAGCATACCTGGGCCCAAGTACTTAAAACCTGTCCACACACTGCCCCACCCCGCTTGCCCCTGACTTTGGGTCTTCACAGTGGTAGCAACTACCCCTCATCCCCAGGGAGAGAAGAGCAGGGTTGGTTCCTGGTTGGCATGAGTCAGGCTTCTGTGGGCGAAAGGAAAAAACCTCAAGGAATGCTCAGAGCGTGATTGACATAGGACCCAGTCACGCATGAGTGTGTAAGTGTGTGTGAGCGCCGGGGAGAGTATACATGTGTACTCTTCTGCGTGTGTGCACAGCCTTGTGGGCGGTGTGAGTTTACGGGAGGAAGCTCTCCTCTGCTTTTCCAAGACTTGACCAGGAAGCCAGAATCTCTTGCCTTCATATTCTGGGATAGGTTAATAAACAGTGCCCTTGTGCAGTACACAACCCAGATGCCTGTACTGATGGCTCTGACCATGGTCTCCTCAAACCTTGCATCATTCCCTTCCCTTCCATTGTCAGAGCATGGCTTTGCCTCAGTTCACATGAACCCCCTCGATTTTCTATTTCCCACGTGTAAGTATATGCACATCTGTACCTTTTCTTTCTTTCTTTCTTTCTTTCTTTCTTTCTTTCTTTCTTTCTTTCTTTCTTTCTTTTTCTCTTTTTTCTTTCTTTCTTTCTTTCTCTTTCTTTCTTCCTTTCTTTCTTTCTTCTTTTCCTTCTTTCTATTTCGTTCTTTCTTTCTCTTCTTTCTTTCTTCTCTTTCTTTCTTTCTCTTTCTTTCTTCTTTTCCTTCTTTCTATTCTGTTCTTTCTTTCTTTCTCTTCTTTCTCTTTCTTTCTTTCTTTTTTTCCATTTCCCTTCAATTTCAGAGCACAAGGTGTGTGCCTTTTGTTCAAGGCCAACAACTCCTATGCTATTGATCCCATCAGGGGTCTTCTCCGGACCTTGTTGCATTAGCTATCCCCCCACCCTATTCACACCTTCCTTTCTGTCTTTTTCCCAGTCGTCCCATAAAATCCACTCTATTTCATAAAAGCCTTCTCCTGACTCCCAAGGCCCCACTTCCCCTCCTTTTCTTTTCTCTCCCAGCCAAGCTTCTGGGAAGAAAACTCTCTAGGACTATTTTTACTTCTTCGCCCACTGCACTCTGGCCTCCCCTTCACCATGCTTCTTAGTGTCTTTCCACGGGTCCCTCAGCAACCCCCATGGTGCCTGATTAGCTGGATAACTTTCCAGTCCTTATTTTACTGGACTACTCTGTATGTTTGACACTGATGTTAAGTTCTTTCTTCAGGAAAATCTTGCCTCTGTTCGCTTCTGCGCAGAACCTATCAGCGAGTGAGAGGACCATGCCCAATGTCCCTATCTAGGAGGAAGAGTTGCACTCAGGTGGGCAGCCCCGTGTTCTCCTGAGACATGGGAAACCGATCCGCAGCCAAGCTGTGGAGGTCATGCTGAGCAGGGCCCGGGGGTGAGGCAGCTATGGGAGGCCCTGGCCAAGATACATGAGTAATAAGCAGCAGATGGCAGAGAGAGTCAGAGAGAGACAGGCAGACAGAGACAGAAATAAAAACCAGAGAGAGATAGAAGACAGAGACAAAAAGAGAGACAGAGAGGAAGCTTATACTTGCTAAGAGGTAGAAGCGAGGAGAATGTGGCAGCCCAGGGAGCTGGAGAAGGAGCCTTACCTCCTACATTTACTACTTACTGCTCCTGGTTCTAATGTGCTGGAGGACTTGGGGCCTGACTCTTTTTATATCCATGAAAGAGTTTACCCTCTTAATACATTTACTATTTATGGAGCTAGTGTTCAAGTTTCTGTTGATTGCAATCAAAAGGAAGCTTGCCTAAGTACCTTGTACCCTGTCCTCTGAAATGTGCTTTGTGGGTTTTTCCAAACCATGCAGTTCCTAACTATAATTCTCTCTTGCTGTTTACAGAGAACAACCATGTCAATGTCTATCCACCTGGTGTTGAAGCTCTACCAGCAAAGGGCCCGAGTCACTTACACCCAATTTTCAGAACGTGGTGGTCCAGAAAGGAAGCAGATTATGAACACCCTTGCACACCTAGCAAACAGATTCCTCCGACATCTACCGGGCACATGGACAAAATTAGGACTTCTGTATTTGCAACTCCTGACTTAGGATGAAAACAATCTCATTGAACAATGGAAATTCTTCTCACTGCCCCTAAAAAAAGTTTTATTTTGGTGACAGAATAATTTATGATAATTTATGACAATTCCTGGGCATTTGAAGTTCTCTGTTCTCCTTTTCTTGACTATTAGGCTCAGCTATGACCCACAGTTATTGCCAATGCATTCTCTGCTTCTTCCCCTCATGCATGCTCATCACTGTGGAGTTGACACCATGCAAATTCTCTCACTGTACATTTGCTCATACACTTTCCTCACCTCTCCATGAATCCCAAGACTCAGCCCAAATTGTACTTTCCCCATGAAGACTTGCTCTGAGCCTCCATTGCAATCCTTTTGGTCTTCTTGAAATTCCTCTAGTCCAGGGGTTCTCCACGGCGGGGGGGGGGGGGGGGGGGGCGGGCGGCGATTTTGTCCCCCCCCCCCCCCCCGGGAACATTTGGTAATATCTGGAGATATTTTTGGTTGTCACAACTCGGGGGGAGGGGGGCGGTGGTGGGAAGAGTATACTGGCATTTAGTTTGTAGAGGCAGAGAATGTTGCTAAACATCCTACAGTGCGCAAAACAGCCACCCAACACAGAATTATCTGGCCCATAGTGTTTTGATAATTTTGAGAAACCCTTCCTTCTAGCCTGACTCTGGCACCCTTCATCCTCTCTGTTGATTTCTTATTATGGCGTAGAATCTTAGGGCTGGATGCCCCCCCCCCCGCCCCCGGGCCTTTGATCATTTACTAAATGTTCAGTGACTCTCCCCTCTGGCCTCCTACCCTCAATCCAGTACTAGGAACATGGTACATGCTTGCTGTCAGATCAAAATAACCCTAGGTTGTATGAAATATCATTTTATTCCCTGCAAACATTTATATATATGCATATATATATTTTTTTAATTATCAGCTTTTCTCCTGGATATAACCTCTCAAAAGGAAACATGATTACATCTAAATCACAGAAGGAAGAAATTCTACAGAGACTTTCTGAGGAAGTTTGTTCAACATTAAGTAAAGTAAATACCAGCCAACTGAGTCTTATGCTTTTAAATGATGGTGATGAAAATCACCACCTTAGCGGCACAGAGGAAAACAGGAAAGGTTTCTACTAAGGGGAATGATTAACTGAATTCTTACAGAGACACTGGAAACAAAACAAAACAAAACAAAAACCAACAAAAAACAGAAAGGACAGCCCATTGCCTAAGTTTGTAAACTTGATTCCTCCAAACTCTTATTTATAGCCTATCCCCATAAACACTCTCCTTGAAGAAAAAAATTGTTGACACAGGGTTCAAAAAGGCTAGGTTAAGCATGCAAAAACAGACTAAGACTTTGTATTGGAAAAAGAGAGCTAATTGGCTAGTATTTTGCATTTTGGAGGCAGAACAGTATAAGCAGAAGTTCAAGTGCAGGCCTGCAGTGAGCTGATCTTGGATTTGAGTCCCAGCAACACCATGGAGCAGCTGTGTGACTTGGGTAAATTCCTTAATTCCTCACATCCTGATCTTCTCAGCTTTGAAGTGAAGGGCAGTAACAATACCTCCCCAAATATCAAGTTGTGAGGATTTGATGAAGGAACACAGGAAAAGTGTTCACTGTGGGATGGGGCTAAATCTAAGGGATGAATAAATGAGAGCTATTGTTAACAGCTATTCTACCTTTTAATATTTTATTTCTGAAACAAATGGGAAGATCCCTTAGCCTCATGGTGTCGATTTTTATTTCCTCAGAAGAAATGTGACATCCCCTTCCTAATATAAAAACCTTCCATCACATGGAAGTCTTCACATTTAAACTAAAACAAGCGATGGCTTTTTAAATTGTGCAAGCAAATCTGTAGTGGTAAGTACCTGGAGAATAACTGAAGCTTGATTTTCTTTCCTTCCTTTGTCTCTCCCTTCATCCCTTTCTCCCTCCTGCCCTCCCTCCCTTTAGTGGAATGTGCAAATGCACATATATGGGGTTATGTGACAGGGAGGTATCTACAGAGACTGGGTCAAACACCTAGGTGTTACAAAAAATCTGAGAAGGGAAATTTCAGAGCCTTGGGTTCCAACCCTGGTTCATCTAGGTATGAGGTATCTGGCAAGTCACTTAACTATCTCTCATCTCTAAAGTAAGGGGCTTGATAGATGGTTACTAAGGTTTCATCCAGCTTTAATTACAGGGTTGTATTTTTATTTCTGGAGAGCCATGAGTAGACATCCAATTCAAATATGTTGTTTAAAATGGCCCTGTCTTGGGGTGCCGGTGGAGCGTGCGACTCTTGATCTTGGAGCTGTGGGTTTGAGCCCCAGGTTGGGCGTAGAGATTACCTAACAAAAAAGGTCCTGTTTTTTTACTAGTAAGTTCAATCTGTGAAAAAAAGAGTGAAACATGATTAATTTTTCAAATGATATTTTACATTTTGCATAGATATCTTGGTTCAAGCATTTTGCTGCATTCTAAGTGCCAAAACCTGAGCTGGCTTTATGGGTATATGGCCTGGACACAGGGCTCCATGCTTAGAAGGGCTCCACAACTGCTTTAACACCTGCTGTTGCCATCCTGAAATTCTTAATAAGTTTTGAACAAAAGGCCCTGCATTTTCATTAGACACTAGGTTCTGCAAATTATATAGCTGGTTCTGGCTACAACTTACAGTTTACAGTTTAATTTCTAGGCCCAGGACTCTCTCCTTTTTAAAGTTAGAAACCTACATGGACGTTTTCCCTCTGCAGCCATTCTCAGTTTTTAGTGTGGTAAAAAACGGCTTCACCTGCCAGACTGCAGGATGTGCCCACAACTGAACAGGACCCACAGTGCCCGCCCTTGGCTTCCAAGGGCAGGGGCTCCCATCCTTCAGCCCCAGCTATCTGTAGTGGCCCAAGCTTCTGGGGATTCCCAGTGTTTGTAAGAGTCTATGTTTCCAGGACTCAACAAGAAGATAAATAGTCTTCTTTTGAAAATTGGAAGGTGACAGTCAAACCAAGGAAGAGCCCCATTCTGTGAAAACCCTCAGACCTCACCCCCCTCACCATGCCTGTGATCTTGAGCATTACTGAAGGCCTGACAACCTGGCTTCAGGGGTCTCTCAAGTGCAGTAAAGAGGGAACTACTCACAAAGGCTCTTGTCTAATCAATGCACATGATGGTTCAACTTCAAAGTCACTTCTGACTCTTAGTGTGTGTTGTCATTGAGCACAGCAATGAGCAAACACCACGAAGACGAGTTAATTCCAGTTTATCACAGTGTCCTGTGGGTTTACTCAACGGCCGGTGGAATGGGGATACTACTCACCTCACAGAGCTGACATGAGGATATAAGGAGATCGTAAGTGACGAGGTACCTTAAGAACTATTTCGTGAAAGTATTTGCAAAGTGCAATGTGGGCGCACGATTTAAAAAAAAAAAAAAAAGCAATTTGTTCCTGCAGGTAGGTATAGGTTTATTTCCCAAAAGGAGCAGCTTAAAGGAAAGCGGAGATAGGAAGAAATTTAAAGGATTTGCCTTTACTCCTCAATTTTCAAACAGTGAAGCTTCACGTACGGCGCAGCGCCCCTCTCTGGACCAGTCACGGAGGGGAATGACAGCTGAATAGAAATGCCAACAAAGAATTAATGCCCACTCCGATGACGGTCAAGTCAGGTCATCTAGAGCTTCCTGTCCCGCTCTCTCTCTTCCTCTTCCTCCGCCCGTCTGCTCTCAGCGAAGGGCAGGATGAGCCGCGGTGACCTGCCCGCTCCTCTAGCTCCCGCGCAATCCCCGCGTCTGCGCCGAAGCCGGACTGGGAAACCAAGCGGGCGCGGCGAGAAGAGGCGGGACCAGGCAGAAGTGGGCGTGACCGGGGCTGCCGGAGGGAGGTGTGGTCGGACCTCGGTGGGCGGGACAGGAGGGGCGGGGTCATGGCCTAATCCGGGCGGCCGCAGAAGCGGTGGAATTTAGAAGGAAGCGGACGCCGCGGGGCGAGGCGGGGTCAGGCCGCGATGGGCGGGGACGAGGTCGGGGCCACAGGTGGGGCTCGCTCCCGGGCAGGCGGAGCCCGGGGTTTGGCGGGGAGAGGCCGGGCCGAGCCGGGTGGGTGGGGCCGGAGAAGAGGGTGCTGTACGGGGCGGGGTTCACAGCGCGCGGGGGCCGAGCCCTGCTACTCCGTCGGCGGCCGGCTCTCGAGCTGCACTGCCTGCTGGATCCCGGGACGCGGCGCCCGGTGGGTGGAGGGCGAAGGAACGCTGCGATGGCCCCGGGGGAACTCTCGGGGTCCGCGGTCCTGGCCGCCGCTGTCTTCGTGGGAGGCACCGTGAGTTCGCCGCTAGTGGCCCCGGGTGAGTGTCCCATCCGGGCCTGGGCGCTCGGGAGGAGGCGGGGGGTCCGGACGGCAGCCCCGCTGTGCACTGAGCTGCCCTTGCCCTGGCAGAGCCGCGGGATCCCGACGCTGAACATCTGGCTGTTGGAGGGTGGCCGGGCCGGGTGCGCCGCGGGGCGACGGCTCCCGTCCCTCCCTTCCCGCTTGCCCGGGACCCGCCTTCCCTCCTCTCGCCCGCTCCTCTGAGGACCTGTTACCCCTAGCCCGCCCCTCTGAGCTGTCCGGGGTGTAGGGACTGGGCCTGGTCTTGGCTTCCGTCCGGGCGCTTCCCGCCAGGCTGAGCACCTTGGAGCCCCGCGGACCCCTTGCCGCGCTTGTCTTCAAAGGCCCCGCGAGCGGAAGATCGACACCGGCGACCGGGTGCGCTGTCGTAGCTCCCCCCACCTTTGTTTTATATTTTAAGACCTTGGGGAGTTCCATTTCTTTCCTTTCCAAGTTTTCATTAATTGTAGTGGTTGATGGATTCTTGGGGGCTTTCAGATGTCTTCCCCACATATCCTGGATAAATCAGGCTTGGAAAAAGGGAAGGCGCGTTTGCAAACTTACATTTTTTTTTTTCTTCTTTGAGTCAATTCCTGTCACCACAAAGGAACCTTGTGTGGTCAGAGCAGGAAGCCACCAGCAGAGACCATAAAAGTGTTGTCTTCAATGACGAATTTGGAGCAGGAGTTTTTAATTGAAATCTAAGAGGACGTGTAACTTTTACGGAAGTCCAGTCTTACACTCTTGTTTTTACGGCTGTAGACCCCAGGGATTCCTTGCCACTGGTTTCCCTCTTAATTGCCACTTTACAGCACTAGTTAAATAATAATAATAAACGCATACCTTCTTGGCCAGTTGGGGTTACCACAGCCTGGAATCTTACATCAGCAAGCTCTTCCAAGCTTGAGTGGCTCCTCTTCACGTCCAAATAATAAGCATCTGGAAGCCTTGCAACCCTGACTATCTCTTCCATACAAACACATACATTGCTTGCTCTTTACTCCTGAGAAGATTCGAATCTCTTACAGTTTAAACTGGCTTATCACTTTGGCCTTCACTTTTTCACAGAAAACAACATGTTAGGAAGGCAACAGGATGGAGAGTATGTCTCCTGAGCCTTTATTAGCAGACCCGTATTTTTCAGTCATCCCTCCTGGGGAAATGGAAGCTAGTGACATGTATTACTGGATGGGAGATTTTGGTTTTCACCCCGTGTTTCATGGCTGAGACAAGTGGGTGCATCATCAGGTTCAAATTGCACTCGGGGTTGTAGACCGTACTTAGCTGCCCCAGAATTTGAATAGCTTAACCTGGGAATAAAATTGTTAAAAAATCAGCATTGGATGCATATAATCAGCCATCAGCCAGGGATGTCCATTCCTGGGTTAAGTTTGTGTTTCGATGGATCTCTGAGCAACACTCAGCTCTCAGGTTTGGTATGTGATGAAAAAAGTTCTCATCGAATTGCAGAGCTACGTTTTTTGATCAAAGTTTACCATTGAAGAAGAACAAAGTATCTAAAAAGGAAAGAGTACAAAGGTGCCAGTGTGACTTGAGGCCTGTATGAAGAAAAGATGTCCTGACCAGCTAACATCTGGTCCTCTTGGAATCTATGACGGTATTAATGTTTGTAGGTAATGTTTTAGGAAAGTAGGAAGAAGGAAATAGGCAGCAGCGTTGAGTGCTTGCTGTATGCCAAGCTTTGAATTGGGTGATTAATATGCTTTCTCTACACTTATTTCTCAGAGTCCTATGAAGTTCTTATTTACAATGAGGCAACTGAGGCCCAGAGCAGTTAAATAATTGGCCCAGTCACATAGCTGATGTATCAGTCAGCCTTCAATCAGAGAAGCAGAACCAGTGGGAGGTGAGCGCATGTGTATGTGTGTGTGTATCTTTATATGTATCTTTGATAACCTAGCCTGCTTCATTCCAAAGTTCATTCTCTCTACCGTACCCCACTTCTCCCCAGAGAGAAAATAGAACAGAAATCAACCTCAGCAGTCTTGTTGAAATTCTAAGATCGGACATCCTAAAATTGTAAGCATGTGGTTAGCAGAAGTTGGGAAGCAGAGAAAAGGACAGATAACTTCACAGTGGGTAGTGATAATGTCTCTTTCTTTTCCTGCCTGCTAGAAGGATCTCGTTTAACTTCTGTCTCTTAAAAGCCACATTCGAAACTGTATACCACAGGCATCAGAAGGGATGATTTTCCACCTCTTGGCTTATTTATGCCCTTAAGGTTTCTGGTTACTCAACCTTTGGGCTTATTAGTTTCTCTACCAGACAATGGGCACGGCCTTCTAGAAAGGAGTGGGTGGAAAAGGTTCGGGGGCTGGTGAAGAGAGAATGGCACTCTCCTCGGGTTTTGTGGGCTTCCATCCAGCCTCCTACTCCTCATCTGATGCTAAAGATAAGCTTTATTAAATTCTGGGTTCTCCTTTGGCCAGGTAGCAGCCAAGCTGTGCAGCCACATAATAACATAGTCAGTGGACAGAATGTTTTGAGCAAGCATCCTGGTAGCTGAGACTTCCATGCCCAAATCTAATTTAAAGAGGAAATGAAAAATTTAAGAAGTGCCTTTCATTCTCTTCTCCCCCTTTTGCCCCCCTAAAGGAAATTAATCAAACAGATGATATGGGAATTTCAGTAGTTGAATTCAAATGAGACAGGCCAAAGCCCCAAGGCAATAGAAAAAAAATTTCCTTGTTACTTTTTAAAGAATTTGGCTCTGATGTTGAAGCTTACTTACATGTTAAGACAAAAGAGAAATTATTTAAAACTGACAAAAAATGATTTAAATTGTCATTGGTTAAAACTGTTATGTTGAGTGGTTTCTAATTATTTTAGGGCACTTCAGTAATTGGTAAAGATTTGGTGGGCTCCTGATAGCAGGGAGAATAAGGAGTCTGGTGTGCCAACAAGGACTAAACTTGGAATTTGGAGTTGGTTCATTGTAGACACTTCACTCTTTTTGGGGGAAGGATGCAGCGTTTGTTATACCTGTTTTGTGGCAGGCTCTGGTCTGAGTATTCAGATCATTTAATTCTTCAACACCCTGTCAGCTATGTGGTTTTATTCCTGTGTTTATAGATGAGAAAATCGGGTATCTGAGAAGTTAACTTGAAAAAGTCACTGAAATATTTAAGTTGGATTTTGACCTTCAGTCAGATCTGTTAGCTTCTGAAGCCTGTTCTTATTATTAGTAAATCATTTTGGTTTTCTTGCTAGTGAGAAATTTCTTTTTATTCGACGATATTTATAAAGAATCACCAAGTAATAGGCTAATGGCAAGATAGAGTGGAAAGAGCACCAAGCTCCAAGACAGCCCTGGAGTGGAAGTCAGGGAGAACCCCTGCCACTTCGGGGAGTGTGGCTGTCTATGACTCTATTTTCTTACCTATAAAATGGGCATGTGCTAGCTCCTATCGTTGCCTGCCTTACCGACTGCCAGTGAGCATATCTCTTATCCTTTGTACTGTTTCTTTCTGGATTTCTTTCCCATGGTGTCCATTAGGCTGGACTTAAAATGTCAGCCAAATTGTCTAATAAATGTAGACCACATGTCCTATAAAGTTGTCATTCTGGAGGTGGTGGTGGTTATGCAAAGAAAGGTTCATTGTATGTTTATAAAAGCCCAGAGTGGCACCTCAGATTCGTGAATTTGCTGCCATTGACTGGGAGTTATGTAGACAGGCCTTCTTTTTCCATTTCCCTTCAGCTAAAATACAGTGCTCTTGGTCCTTTTGGAAAATTCTCCCAAAGATTTAAAGATTTAAAGGGGAAACAATTACCCTTTGGTCTTGTTACTCCAAGGCACTCGCCACTGTTAGTGTATTTCCTTCTAGTTTTCTCTCTATTTTTTTGCTTGGATAGGATCATAATGCAAATATAATTTTGTATCCTGTGTTTTTCTTCTTTTTTTTAAAGATTTTATTTATTTACTTGAGAGAGAGAGAGAGCAAGCGCGCACAAGCAGGGAGAGCAGCAGAGGGAGAGGGAGAAGCAGGCTTCCCAATGAGCAGGGACCCTGGGAACGTGACCTGAGCCGAAGGCAGATGCTTAACCGACTGAGCCACCCAGGCACCCCGATCCTGTGTTTTTCCGTTAATATTATATGTGAAGTCTCTCCATTTCCCTACCTACTCAAAAAATTGCTGCATAATATTTTATTGTATGGATTCACTGATTTGGTGACTCTGTCTTAGATTTCAGTTGTTGCTAGTTATTTTTTTTTTTTTAAAGATTTATTTATGTATTTTGAGAGAGCGAGAATGAGAGAGAGTACATGAGAGGGGGGAGGGTCAGAGGGAGAAGCAGACTCCCCGCCGAGCAGGGAGCCCGATGCGGGACTCGATCCCAGGACTCCAGGATCATGACCTGAGCCGAAGGCAGTTGCTTAACCAACTGAGCCACCCAGGCGCCCGTTGCTAGTTATTTTTAATTGAATTTGAATTTTCGAATGAATTAGGGTATTTTTGAAAATTTTAAAAATTTTATTTATTTGAGAGAGAGCGAAAGAGCATGAGTGGGGGGAGGGGCAGAGGCAGAAGGAGAAGCAGACTCCCGCTGAGCAGGGAGCCCCATGCGGGGCTCGATCCCAGGACCCCGGGATCATGACCCGAGCCGAAGGCAGACGCTTAACCGACTGAGCCACCCAGGCGCCCCTCAAATGAATTGCTTCAGTGAATGTCTGTGTGTAAAGCTTTGTCTAGATACCGATGATGTCCATGGAAAAGGAGTTCTTGGAAAGGCGGTGTTGGGGTCAAAGGTATTCGTGTTTTTGAGGCCATTGATGACACCACCATCGGTGGTCTGAAGGTTGTCCCAGTTTACTGCTCACCGCAGTGTCGAAGGACTCAGTTTTCAAACTGTTGGCATTGTCTCAGAAAAACACATTTGCTAATTTATAAGGCAAAGAATGGTACCTTGATTGTTCTAATTTGTACATCTTTGATTACTGGTAGGTTGACTATGTTTTCTAGTATTTGAGCCATTTGCACATGCCTGTAATCCCTTTTGGACAATTCTGAAGTCAGAAAAGCTCTGAACACCAAGTTTTTGAGGCTTTTTTGCATACCCCATTGGTGGTAAAACCTAACCAGAACCAATATAAGATTCTGTAGTACGTATTCATTTCACTTGGTTCGAATATTACTAAATTTTGCTGCAGTAATCCCAATAAATTTGATTTTGGAGTGTTACATAATGTGTGCTAAATGCATTGCATTACCTTTCTAGAATCTACAAAGTCTGAATTTCGAGGCACATCTGACCTCCAGGTTTTCAGGGAAAGGATTTTGGTCCTGCATTTCCTCTCCGTGACTCATTTGTTCTTGTCTGTGGGCAGCCAAATGTACAACTGCTTAAAATAGTAAAATATCCTATGGAGAAAAGTAACTCCTCAAATGAGTGGTACCTCATGAAAAGAAGCACTATTTTGGTATCCTAGTGTGGAATCTGCTAAAATAAAGATACCTGGGCAAAGCTGAGGTTTTCTCTTTTCTCAGTGGCTTTGGGGATGGATGCCCCCTATAATGGCAACTTTATGGAGAAGCTGGGCTCCGTTTCTCCTCTGCCCGTTACTGACATGGCTCTCTTTGTAAGGGGGAAAAAGCCAGAATCTGCCCAGGGACTTTTTGGGGAGGGAGGGATGGATAGAAAGTGGCAGATACCCCAGGCAAACTGAGTTTCTCTGCCGGTCATCTCACCTTGAGAATCCTTTTGCCAAACTGTGGAACTCAGGGCAACTGGTTTTCTGTTGTGCCTTCGCCATCCCCCAAGGCCCCCACCTTCTTGTCTTTCCTCATCCCAGTATTCTTTCTTTCTTTCTTTTTTTTTTTTTTAAGATTTTATTTATTTATTTGAGAGAGAGAGAGAGAGATAGGGAGAGAGAGCACAAGCTGGGAGGAGAGGGAGAAGCAGGCTCCCCACTGAGCTGGGAGCCTGATGTGGGGCTCGAACCCAGGACCCCGGGATCATGACCTGAGCCGAAGGCAGACACGTAACTGGCTGAGCCATCCAGGCACCCCTGCTCATCCCAGGGTTCTAAACAGCTGCAGCTCTCCTGACTCTCCCCTCCCGTCATTCTGTTTGCATGCTCCTGTGTGTATGCATTCCCACCACTAAATAAAATGCCGTTGTACGGAGGGGAAAAATCTGAACCACTTTCCTCATCTGTATTAGGGAGAAAATGTGGGGTTGTTGTGACAATTACATGAGCTCTAAAACATGAGAGTTAATGGCACAGTGTTTGGCACAAAGTAAGTACCAAGAAAGTATATTATTATTATTTTGTCCTGAACCAAATACTAACCTACCACCACTCTCCGGTGAGACAAACTTCCTAAGTGCTCCAGCATTTTCCTTTCAGGTCCTCTGCTATTGCCTGAGGCATCCCCTATCTCATCTAGCTTCCCAGCTGCCACTGAGGCTGGTTGTGTAAGGACAGGGTGGGGGTTGAGGAAGCAATGTTGGGAGCACCTGAGGCCTCAAGGGGGGAGGAATAGGGACGAGTGGGCTTGGCAGGGAGTTCTCTTGCGATGCATGGGATATGTGGGGCTGAGCCACTGGCTACCAAAATTAGGCAAGGAAGGAGAGCAAGACAAAAGGAAAAAAACCATTGCCTTTATAAGGGTAGAATGTGACACTTTGTTTCGGAAGAGTTCTGGAAGATTCATTCATCAATTATCTGGTTATCTCTAGCCAGTCGATCCAAAAGTATAGTCACAGAATTTTGACAGTGTTCTCCTAGGATTTGATGTGATCATCCTCCTGACATACTTTGTGATTATTCAGGGTTGGACTTATCATTGTTCCTCTTACCATTGCTGACTAGTGAATGTTGCATTGAAGTAAATCTTATGATGAATGTGGTTTAATAAGAAATATATTTAGTCTTTGCCCCCAGTTCCTGGCACAAAGTTCCTCAAACCCTTAGAAGTTCCCAAGTGGTAGGAGTGTCTTTTGTGATTCATGAGGAGCCCCCTTAGAGGGGATGCTCTGGACTCAGGGTGGTACCCTAGGTAGCCTCAGGATGGGGCTGGTCCTCTGAAAGGTCATGTGGTTAGAGGATTGGAACTTTCAGCCTCACCCACCAACCTCTGGGAAGGGGAAGAGTTAGCAGGGAGAGCTTCTGATTAAGTACTTTAAAAAAACTTTTGAACAACAAGACTGGATGAACTTCTGGGTTGGTGAATGCCTGGACGTGTGTGGAGAGTAGCGCATTTAGAAAGCGTGGACATTCCACATCCTTTCCTCATACCTTACCATATGTGTCTCTCCTATCTGGTTGTTCCAGAGTCATATCTTTTCTAAGAAACCGGTGAGCCAGTAAGTCAAATGTTTCTCTCAGTGTTGTGAGCCGCTTCAGCAAATTAATTGCACCCAAGTGTGGAGTTATGGGAACCTCTGATTTATAGCCTGTGGATCAGAAGCACAAGGTGACAACCTGGACTTGGAATTGCCATCCAAGGTGAGGGCATGGGCAGGCTTGTAGGACTGAGCCCTTAACTTGTGGGATCTGATGCTCTATCCAGGTAAATAGCCTCAGGATACAATTATTGCTTGGTGGTGCTAGGAAAAACACATACTGGAATGAGGAAGTAGAATTCTGTAGCATTAGGGGCTGGAAGGAATCTTGACCATCTCCTCAAAGCTTATTTAGAATTGAGGACACTAAGTTGGCCTAGCCAGGACTTAAGCAGGTTCCTTTACTCGGTCTAGGACTCTTCCCATTGTGTTAAAGCTGGCTCTCCATTGAAGTGACCCCAGTCACTTCAGCTGCTTCTGATAAGGCTCCTTGGTCTACATTTGCACTTGATCCTCATGCTGGTTTCCCAGCTCTCTGGATCTGGGTAAGCAGGACTTGAGATGCATGACTGAGGCTAACTGACTTATGGAGCGATTGTGGTGTTTTTAGCTGTAAAACCTTAGTTACAGTCAGAGGGGATTTTGGTGGTCATCTTGTAATTAACCCGCTCTCTTTGCAGATGGGGAAACCAAGCCCCGAGGAGTTCAGTGGCCTGTGGGAGTCAGGAACAGCATTAGCCTGTAGTGGGGGAGCAGACCATTAAGCTTGGTGAGGAGAGGGCCTGTGTATGTGTCTTGGGCACTGTCCGCGGCTAAGATCCAAGCACAGGACCTAGAACAGAGCAGACACTTAAATACTGGAAGGAAGGAAGCCAGAGTTGGAATCCAGGTGTCTGACTTGGCTTTTTGTTTACAATAAAGTGAAGGGTTAGGCTTTCCAGTATTCACCCACAGATGTTAGCTATGGTCTCCCCTCTCTGTCCCTTCTCAAATTAATAAGAGGCTGTTTTGTCTGCCAGCTTCTATGGGCCATATTGTTCCCCAGGCCTGAGGTGCAAAAATCTGGTCATTGCGAAAAAAAAGAATGACGATAAAAGTAAGCAAGTACTGCTTCATTGGGTAAGTATGGTAGGACATTGATATGTTTGGAAGTGTTAATGAAAATTTTCAAAGCAAAAGTTTTCAAAACCCAAATCCATTCACGAAACTGTTTTCAAAGGTGAACTAAATTCAGTTGTGTTTCTAGAACCAGGGCACCAAAGGCATCTATTAATGTGTGTCTGTCATGTTCCATAATACTTTATATCTTTCTTTTATGCCTTTGTTTCACGGGACGGTGCTTTGATATATTTATTAATTCAGCAAATGTTAGTAAAGTGCCTTACCGTGCGCAAGGCCCTGGGGATGAAGTGATGTGAACAAAACAGACTCAGTCTGTGCCTTTATGGAGCTAGCAGGTTCTCTGGGAAGGTGGTAAAACAGGCAATAATGATAAAGTGTCTTTAGTATGTTTGGCACGTGGCCCAAGTACCTAACCTGGGGCTGGGGGTGGGATGAGAGAGTCTATACCCATCCTTCAAGCTGAGATCAAGGGTAGCACTCCCAAGAAACCTTCCCTAGGTTTTCCCTCTGATTTTATCTCCTGGGAATGGATGCGCAGAGTGCATGAAGGCCTGTGGCATCCATCCCGTGGTATTAAACATTAAATTCTGTGCAGTTATTCTCACTGTGTCTGTCTGACCAGCGGTCCTTAGAGCAGCAGAGCGTGGAAGACATGCTCAACTGTTTCAAGGCTTGATCAGATTCTTGCAAGTTCTCTGAGAAGCAGGCTGCTGTAGTCTCGGTCTCGCAGAGATGAGAAAACACATTTACTGAGGATTCACCAAGATGAAGAGAAGTGAAATGTCTCACTCACGTCACAGATGAGGGGAAACCACAGCTAAATGGATGTTCCTTGTTCTCAAATGTTCTCTATTATTATTGTGTGAAATTGTATGCACTGTGTGCTCAGCACCACAGGTAAAAGGAAGGTTGTATATTTAATCTTTTTCTTTTTTTTAACTTTTTCACCATAGGCCCATCTACTTAAAGGAAATGAAGGCATCAGAAATTGAATGCAGGTTTTGCTTTTTAGTGGAAAATGGGCTGTTTTCCAAGGAATTCTTTAGGAATTGTCCTTTTTGCTTTAAGAGTAAATCTTTGAATGGAGTAATTCAGTTTACATGTCATTAGGTTTATAAATGAATTTTTTAGAAGTTTTAGCATAAGGGGGATATTAAGGAAAAATGGACTTCAGTTTCCTAAAAAGACACAAATTAGACAATTATGCCATTACCCTTCTTAACAGGCCAGATAAGTTTAGCTGAGTGGTTGAAGATTTATAAAGAACCCATACATAAAATGTCACGTGATAGGTAGAGTTAAAACCAACCAAACAAAAAATCCTTTTCAATATCGGCAACATCCTTCCTCCCCCGTGCTTAAATACAGGCATAACGTGCTTTTGTGACATTCCTGTAAGGGGTGGAAGCTTGAAGAATTCACGGGGCTTTCTGTCTCACGATATAACTCGGCAGTGCTAATTTTCAAACGTTCTAACAGCTCTTCATAGCTGGAAGTCTCCAACACAATCGTGTGAATTATCTACGTGATACAAACAGCAGCCTGGGATTTCCTGGCATTGGTGAACTGGCAGATGGCTCATGAACAGGCATTCCTTCATTTTTCTTCGCATGTGTGTGCTGTATGCATGTGGAGCCTTAAATTCCTTTGCAGCTTCCTCAATTCTTTCCAACCTCCTCCTCCTCCTCCATTAAAGGCAAAACACAAAACAAGCGTGGCTAGAAACAAGAGGCATTGAAGATTGCTGGAAGCTAGGTGATAGAGCCAGGAAGCAGGGTTCCGAGGGAAAAATCTATTTCATACGCAGGATTGCCAAGTTCGTGTCTTAATATAGCCTTTGCAGGTGAAACAGGTAGATATTCCCTACAGGCAGTGTGCGATTCATGAAAAAACAAAGGGCCTTACTTGAGATACTATTAGGTATTGTGTAGGTATGTAAAATTAAAAAAACTGAACAAAACAAGCTTGGTTTCTGTCCTCCGCAGACTTGAGATTCAGAAGGGAAAGATAAGCTCTGAATACAAATCACTGTAGAATAATGGAGAATGAGTTTGGTACAATCCAAGAACTACAAAATGCTGTATGGGATCCCAGAAGAGGGAATTGCCTTCTGATAGGAGAGGTGGAAGGGACTTCAACATGCCAAAAGCCTGGTGTTGTCAGCGGACCCTAAAGGGAGTGGAGGGGCGGCATGGCCAACACAAGGAACAGCCTGTGCGAAG
Source organism: Mirounga angustirostris (assembly GCF_029215605.1). Lineage (NCBI taxonomy): Eukaryota > Metazoa > Chordata > Mammalia > Carnivora > Phocidae > Mirounga > Mirounga angustirostris. The sequence continues at coordinate 31,207,997 of NW_026991710.1, read as the reverse complement.
GTGTGGAGGCAGGGCAGGACAAGTCAGTGCAGAGCCGGTATGAACGGAGGGTTCCTCAGTGAAAATTGCAGACGGGAGGCTGAGATGAGGCTGTGGAGCTCCAGAAACTGTGCACTTTATTGTGTAGGCAGTGGGGGCCTAAGGCTGGGTGGAGTGGAGGATGGGGGACCCGAAGGGGCCCCCAGGCACTGGGATGTGATGGCAGAGCCCCAGAGGCTGAGCTCAGTAAGTCCTGAGTTTGAGACATGGCCCCAGTACCTCAGCAAAGCAGCCGATATTGCTGTTCCTTCTTGTTGTTTCTAAGTTGCTGCTTTGGAGAGACAGAAACAGAGACAGAGAGATGGGGGGAGGGGAGGGCCAAGAGGTGGGGACAGGGCTGAGGAGACTATCTGTTCTTTATGCATCTCAGAATTGTTTGGCATATAAAATGAATAACATAGTTCTTGGTCAGTGATAGAAATACAACACATAGTGTATAGGTTTAATTAATACCTATGACATCCAGAGAGAAACAGTTTTTCAAAGTTTAAGGAGTGCTGGGAAACCGGAATCATGAAGTAAGGGCAGCATGTAGTCTTGATGGTGTAAGGGTCAGGAAAAGTTCATTAATGGTGAAAGCTAGCTAATTGTGTATTTGTGTTCTGTTACAGTAAATCCTCTGACGTTGTACAAATCAGCTTGACTCCTGAATTCTTAATCGTTAAGCATTTATTCTCAGAAGAATGTTGTGCATTTCTGTTTCTTTCCCCCTATTGTTGGTCAGGTTCTCATTGTTTTCTCTTCCCTTGAGGTCGTGGGGGGGAAGGCGTGTCGGCCATCAGTGTATAGAGTAGTGTCTTTAAATAAAACCTGCAGATCAGCACTGGGGTGATTTCGAAAACGCTGCTTGGCTAAGGGCTTCATCTCCTTGTCATTTCTGGCAAGTCCGTTTTCTTCCGTCCCTTGGTTTTTTTACAACAACGTGACCAAGTTGATTTAGGGAGAGGGAAATAATCTGCTTGAAAGTACTAGTGCACGTTAGGCACCTACATGTTATGCAAATGGTAGTTTCTAGACAATGGATGTGGTGTGACTTAGTTCCTGGGTGGGAGTGGGAAGGGGGAAGACAAAGAGAAAGAGAATTCTTTTGCTTCAACCATATGATAAAATAGTTGATCTTTTCTATGCTGTTCAGTGCTGTATCTTGATATATAAATGAGCAAAGACTCTAGACTTGGAGTCAGTGTGGAATAATAAAACATATTTGTCCCTGGTTCCTGGCATAGAACTCCTAAAACCCTTGGGATTTTTTGAGCGCTAGGAGTGTCTTTTGTTATTCATGATGAGCCCTTTATTATACCTGAGTTTATACTAATGGATGACTCTTGGGACCCTAGATAGCTTCTGGATGAGGGCTGTTTGCCAGAGGAACCAACAACAGGATTCAAGGGTTGGAACTTTCAGTCCCATCCTCTGATTTCAGGGAAGGAAGAGGGACTGGTGATTGAATTAATCCATGGCCAATGACTTAATCATGCCTATGTGAGAAACTTCCATAAAAACTTGGAATTTAGGGATGTGCTGGGAGGGTGGTATGTCCAGAGAAAGCACGGAAGCACCGCACACAGCCCCCGCCCCCCATACTTTGCCCTGTGCGTCTCTTTCATTTGGCTCTTCCTGAGTCCTATCGTTTATAATCAAACTGTAATCCTAAGTGTTAGAGTTTTCTTGAGTTCTGTGAGTTATTCTAGAAAATTGGCGAACCTGAGGAAGAGCATGGAAATCCCTGAATTTGTCGTTGGTTAGCCTGGGGACACCATTTGCAGCCGGTGGCTGAAGTGGGGGCAGTCTTGTGGGACTGAGCCCTTCAACCTATGGGGTTGGGACTAGCTCCAGTGGTTGGGATCAGAACTGAACTGAATTGTAGGACACCCAGTTGGTGATGGAGAATTGGTTGTTGGAAAATGAAATAGTCAAGTCTTTCCTGTTTGGAAAAACCAACTCATGATATTAAAACGTTATGCTTGGAGGACTCTCTTTGAAATTATGGTGGTTTACTATTTAGATAAGGACTCAGAAGGCATTTAAAGAAATATAGAGGGAAAGAAAAGCAATTATCAGGCCAGTGCTTTATTGTTTATGAACTTACATTGTGTTTTATAGTGTAATAAAGTAGAAGTTATACCACTGTGTGGTTTTCTTTGACCCTTCTGTCCTGTGGTGTAACTCAAAGATTTCATAGCATTGTCTCTGCCTCCAGTCAGTGGAAATACCTAGTATATAAATATTAGGGATTGCACTTACGAGTAGTTTCCTTACTGGGGGATTTCCAGAATTATGGTTACCTCTACAGCATTAATATTACTATTAATTAATTACTTTTAATTAATTTAATTAATTTAATTAAAATTACTGTTGATTATGAAATCACCAATATTTGACTACTTTTGACTTATAGTGACAATAGTTTCATATGGTTCAAACTAATAGTAATGAAGGTTTCTTACTGATTTTTTATCTGTAGTTTTTTTTGTTTGTTTTTTTTTTAAAGATTTTATTTATTTATTTGACAGAGAGAGACACAGTGAGAGAGGGAACACAAGCAGGGGGAGTGGGAGAGGGAGAAGCAGGCTTCCCGCCGAGTAGGGAGCCCCATGTGGGGCTTGATCCCAGGACCCTGGGATCATGACCTGAGCTGAAGGCAGGTGCTTAACGACTGAGCCACCCAGGCGCCCTTATCTGTAGTTTTAAAAAGACAACTGTAGTGATTATCGTCAAGATATTTTAGAAAATTCAAGGAGTAGAAAAAGAAAAAGGTACTTCCCATGTTCTACCGACAAAAGATACAAAACATTAAAAAGAAAATTAAAATAACTTATAGTCTTACCACACAGAGATAACTACTGTAAACATTTTGCTATCTTTTTTTGCAATAAAACTGGGATCATGTTAGCTCAAAATCCTGCTTTTATTTATTTTTTTCACTTAATGTTTTCATTTACAATTGATATAACTTTAGACAAAGGGATATGGCAGATCTGGTCCCTTCACACGATTGTTTCTATTGTTTTAAAAGTCAAAGGGAAGTTTAGGATTTCCGAGTAATCAACAATTATAACAGTATTAAATGTGGATCAGGATGGCTTTTTGATTTTGCTTTTTATAAATGATAGCAGGAATTTTATTTTGAATTTAGTACTTGACACCAAAAAAAAAAAAAATAGATTGACTTAGAGAATATAAATAATTTAAATGCATTTTCCTTCCCAATGATTGGCTCACTAAGAAAAACCATTCTGTCATTCTACGATTATTATTGAATTAGGTGAGTTAATGATTACCCATAGATTTTCTACTTAAGACTCTAACTCAACTAGAGATGAGCTATCCCATTTCGTGGAACTTTACTTAATATCAGAACTGTTAACTCACACATCAGAGGCCATAGAGCCCAGAGTATTGTGTTCTGGGGCCTGGCTGCCTCGATTAAAATCTTAGTTGAGCTGCTTGCCAGCTGTGTGACCTGATGGAAGTTACTTGACCTCTTTGTGCTCTACTTTTCATATCTGCAAAATGGAGCGGAAACAAATAGCACCCTTCATAGAGTGATTGTAAGGGTTAAACGAGTTCATCCCTATCATACTCGGAATGGTATTTATACAGAGTATGCATAAATACGTGACTGTTATTAATAGTACTTTTCCTTGGGTCTAAGCCTTGGGGCTGGTTTTCAGAGTTCTTGTCTGAGTGTTGTGCTAGTGACCTTCGCATGGTGTCTTGCCCTTAAACTCAGCTTCTCTGTGTCTAGGGTTTTCCTAATTACTTCTGTTTACTCTTTCCCTCCTTTGCCTTTTTGCAAAGTGATGGTATTTTGTCTCCTAGCCCCCCCCTTGGCTTTGCTCTTTCTCTCGCGGCACTTGGGGAGGCTTCACATGGGAGGACTTCAACCGGGTCGTGACCTCGGTGCTCCACATTCACTCATCGTGGTTTCCCGCTTCCCGTGTTCCCAGGAGGCCGGCCACGTGCCTGGCTTGCAGGAACCCTGCCTGCCCAAGTGTGACTAATGGGAAAATCCTGTGTTGAGGACTTTTTGTAGCTTTCTGTTTAATCATGCTCCTCTTCCTGTTCCTGGAAGGAAGGCAAGCGCGGGGCCCGCGTGGGGGGCCCCGGGGGGGCGGCGCCCCGCGATGCTGCGTCGGGAGCCCCGTGGTGGCAGGTGCTCCTCACCTGCGGGGCTTATGCAGTGATTCAGTCCCCCGCATTTAACACGGCCTCCTCCGGTGCGGCTCCTGGGGTTCGCGCCTTTTCCTACGGGTCGGTTTCGTGTCCCCGGCTGAGTTGATCGACGCAGCGATAAAAAACTAACATTCACTGGGCACTTACTCTGTGCTAGGCAGATGGGTAAACCCGAGTTCATCTCATTTAATGCTTAGAAACGATTCTCTTATTATCTGCATTTTAGGGATGGGGAAACTGAGGCACAGGGACGTGAATTGACTTACCTGGGGTCACAGAGAGCTAAGAAGCAAGTTGAATGAACACAGTGCAGCTGAGAACAAGCTGGTTCCTGCTTTTGCTTCTTTCTAGGGAGCAGCTTTGCCACAGACCTTGGTTCAGATCCTGGCCATTCCCCAGATGAGTGACCTTGACTTCAATATTTCGTTCTTTCATGTCCCCATTTCTAAAATGGGTTTGGTCATAGCACCTATCTCAGAATCATGACAATTAAAGAAAAAAGATAATGGGAGTAAAGACACCTGGCACATAATAAGCTCTCAGTAAATGTCCGCTGCTCTTACCAGTTGGGGATAGAGTGGATGACCACAGGAGAATCAATCTCTCTGCCTCGCTGCCTCTGCTCGTCTTCCTCCTCGAAGCCCTTGCTTAGCTCCAGCCGGCTCAGCAACACCCCGTTGTTTTCCCCCGTGGTTAGTTTGTGTTGTCTTCTGCTTGCACGATGGAAACTACTTGGCTGAACTCCAACCCTGGCAGGGGCGGGTTGTACCAGAAACCAGGGACCTAGATCCCAGAGGCCTGGTCCTCTATGCCAACTCCCTCGCTGGAACTTGGTGGAGGAGTCAGTGGTTCCTAAGGGACCCCCTTCCCTCACCCTCGCTCTTGCTGTTTCTGCTGGAAACAGGCCTGCTGGGCTTGTCCTCTTCTTCCTATTTGGTTTCATCCTGACACTTGCCGTTAGCTTTCCCCCATAGTTTGAATAATTTCTAACCTTGTCCCTGCTTGGCTTCTTGCGAGGAATGTACACGAACAGATCTGTTAGGAATTGCAACCTTGTGAAAAGTGGGCAGTGGCTCTTTAGGGTATGTAAACGCGTCTCCTAATTTATCGTCCCTTTACGGATCTAGCAATTTGGAATGTAGCGGAGTCCCATGAAAATCTAGTTGAGGGCCAATTCCCCAAGCTGGGTTTAGGAATGTGCTATTTGCGGCCTTCTTTTGAATCTTTGCTAATGGCAACCTTATGTTGATTTCAATGAGCACAGGGGCTTGCTGGTATATTAACATCTTTCAGAAAGCTTACCCAACAAGTGTGTTAAGTACAAGCTATATCAGTTATCCAGCTCTGAAAATAATCTTTGTTTTTTAAAAACTGTCAGTATTTGGCAAATGGGTGTGTAAGTACACTGGACATTCTGTCCTACAAATAGCATCTTGACCAAACTGCTGATCAAGTTACAGGCAAACTGGACACTCAATTACCCAGGAGCCCTTCTGGAAGGGGATAGAGTCTGCTTTCCCAGTTTCACAGGTTCCATGTAGCAAATGGTTAAGGGGCTCGGCACTGTGTTCCAGAACTGTGAGAGGGATGAAGAGGTGCAAAAACAGGACGCCCTCCCCTCCACTTGGGGAGACAAGTGTGTTTGACTTAAACCAGGGTTTTTCTGTGAGTTCTTTTTTTTTTTTTTTAACCGTTTTATTTATGTATTTGAGAGAGAGAGAGAGAAAGAGCATGAGCAGGGCAAGGGGCAGAGGCAGAGGGAGAAGCAGACTCCCCACTGAGCAGGAAGCCAGACATGGGGCTCGATCCCAGGAACCTTGAGACCATGATCTGAGCCGAAGGCAGATGCTTAACTGACTGAGCCCCGCAGGCGCCTCCTCTTCTTGTGAGTTCTTTGTCACATTTGGGTTTCCTAACTTTGATTGCAGTTCTGTGTCCCAGTGATGTGTCTTGTAGTGAAGGGGGCGGGGAGGGTGTCAGCAAGTGTGAGTTGTGGTTCTTCTGTCTGTCTCAATTTTCTGTGTCTACCCAGTGATGTCATGTTAGGCCACTGATTTACTTGCAAAATGAGGATCTCATCCAGCCTCTTGGTTATCCCCTTGGGATTAGAGGTTTCCATAAAATAATGAATGTAAAAGTTTCAAATGTCATTTGGGTAGGAACTTTTATATCTTGTATGGTGTCTCTAGCAATGTATATGATCAAAGATTTTCCTCCTCCTGAGTCCCTTGCTTTCTGTCCCTTTCTCCCTTCTATTTCTGAAAGACTTGTAGATGCCATGTAACTAACACATTAGTTACATATTATGTCTGTGTCAACTATGGAATTGCTTCTAAGTACAATACTTAGTAATAATGTGAAAACATACCTCTGTGAACAAGATGGTTTTCAAGAGGAAAACATTTTCGTTTCCCTTCACAGTTTATGGAAGGGCAAAACAGCATTATACTTTAGAGTGATCTTTTGCTTTTTCAGTGAAAAATTAATATTGGGTAATTTTACGCTGCTGAGATCTTTCTTTCTTTCTTTCTTATTTATTTATTTATTTATTAAAGATTTTATTTATTTATTTAACAGAGAGAGAGACAGCGAGAGAGGGAACACAAGCAGGGAGAGTGGGAAAGGGAGAAGCAGGCTTTCTGCCGAGCAGCGAGCCCGATGCGGGGCTCGATCCCAGGACCCTGGGACCATGACCTGAGCCGAAGGCAGATGCTTAACGACTGAGCCACCCAGGTGCCCCTGAGATCTTTTTTAAAAAATGAATTTATTACAAATTTCATCTTGCTCTAGCTGGTTTTAATCATTTTTTGTGAAGAAGATTTTTACATTAAAAAAAGATGAATGCAGATTTCAATATTTATCGTACATAATAGGGTCTTTTGGAGAGAGGCAGTCTTTTTAGGGCTTAAGGGCATTATAGTGGGTGGATGTGGACCTGGGCTCCAGCCCAGCTCTGTGATCAGCTGCTGACGGTTGAACCTACCTGTTTACTGTGAGGTCTGTGTCCCTAGATAAAACTGAAGGCACCACCACTCTTCCAGGCCCCGTGAAACAGCGGCTAAGAGTGTGGGGCCCAGGAGTCCACCTTACAGATGTTGTGGAAATGAAATGACGTTGTCCAGGAAGCATCCAGAACAGTGCCTGGCGCGCTGCAAACACTCGGTAAATGCTGCCATTATGATTATTTTAATGTAGCAACTCATTCTTCAAAATATGCCACCTGTCACAAAGAATCTAAAGTGAAGATTAGATTTCTGAAGTTTTGTTGCTTTAAGGTCACTTCAAACAAACGACTTTTTAAAAATTCCATTACTTTCTTGTTTGGATATAATTTACAATTTGAAAGGTGCAGAAGGGGAAAATGAAAGTGTCTCTCACTCCTCTTCTCCAGCCATCCAGCCCCTCCCCAGAAGACCGATAGTGCTGTCAGTAGCCAAAGACTTTTAAATTTTAAAAAATCCCCACACTGGTGACACTGGAAGTAGTGAAAGATGGAGGAGAGGCAGGGGAATGGGGAGACAGAAAAAGAGGAGGAGGGGGATTCAGCTGGGGTCTGAACTGCAGAGCCCTGAACCTTGAGCATCGCCCTCGCTTACGCCCCTCTCTGAGGACCCCAAGAGGTACCCTGCAGCTCGGGGTCCACTGGGGGCTCTTCCACCTTCCCTGCCTTGGAGCTGTGGTTGGTGGCCTCCTGGCCTGTGTCCCGAGGCGGATACTGGCAAGTTGACCTTGTTCCAGTCTGGGGTGCGGCCAGGTCAGATGAGCCTTCTGTTGTCTTCTGAATGCAGACCATTGTTTGAAGGACTCTGGAAGGTTCAGGAATCATCCAGAAGTTGAGATCCTTGGCTTCTCTAAACAGTGGGATCCTAAAGTTAATTAATCCTCTCTCAAGGAGCAGCTCTGGGGTTGTGGCTGTTGTCTGTGTTCAATCTTCTGACGCCCTTGGGGAATTATGTTTGGTCAGGGAGTTCTGTAGCCTTTACAGAATGGTGAATCCAACACAACTGTGGAGAATGCTAGGGACTTTCTCTGACTCTGCAAAGTTAGTTTTCCCCTTCTAGTTTCAGTTGAAACCTATGATGCTAAATATATACAGTATCCGTCATTATTTTTAAGTATCTTTATTTATATTGACCTTCCCCTAGTTTCAGTCCTTTGTTCTGGTAGCTACCTGGGGTTCAGGAGTGATTCCGTTTCGCCCCTCAACCTCCAAGAATGTTTGTTCCCTTTTTATCCAGCCAAATTAAGTTTTTCTTTTGAAACCTAACGTAAAGTCCCTTTTCTTCCTGGATCACACTAATTACTTCCCTTCCCACACCTGTGGTACATATACAAAGAAACTGAAGCTGAAGGACGGGTTGTGCTCCGAACATTCCTTTTGAGTGATTGGGTTGGAAATTCAAACGCATTTTCTCATTAAAAATAATAATTAGGCTCCCACAAAGGCTATTTAAAAAATGATAAAATGGGACTTGGTGAACTTTTAATATAAAAGTTGAAAGAATCATAAAGTGGGTCCCTGTATACTGACCACTTAGATTCAGCGTTTTGCCAGACCCGCTTGCTCACCCTATCTGCCTGGCTGTCCATCTGTCTACCTACTTCCTTGCTGGACTATTTGAAATCAAGTTGCAGACAAGGTTACATTTCTCTCTAAATACCTCCACCGTGCCTCTTGTGGGATTAAGGACTTCCTTCTACATAACCACAATACCATCATTATACCTAAGAAAATAGACAGTAAGTTCTCTAATACTGCCTTAACCCAGTTTCCTCAGTTGTCCTCAAAATACACTTTATGGCCGCTTTGCAATTTTTATTATTGATTAAGATCTTGAGCTAGCTTCCAGTCAAGCTTTACATGTAGTATTTGGTTATTTTAGTTTCTAACAAAAGCTAACAGTCAAGTACTGGGCAAGGGAAGAAACTTTCTTGGCCTCTGGCAGTATTTTGAAATCTTCGGCTACTGGTCCCTCCCTGTCTCCCTCTCTCACTCTTCATGCCTGTCTCCAGATCCGGGGGTGCTCCCGCTGCCCTGAGCCCTCCATTTTGCCATCCCTGGCATATAGCTGATCTCACACGGGTATTAGCAGAAATCTCAGGGACAGCTGCATTTTTCAAGGGACCTGTTAGACGAAGACGTCTGTAAATCAGGGATTCCTAGCTGGGCATTGCTCATGTAGGCACGTTTTGCTGGGGGAAGCCATCTAGGCCTCTGTCTGTTCCCCGAGTGGTCTTTGCTGTCCAGAATGAGTTCTGGCCTCCAGTATCATGGGGCACTTGGACAAAATAATGGTAACCGAGTGACTGTATGCCCTGGGAGGGATTTCGTGTCACGGGTGGGTAGACTAGATCCTATCTGGATGTCCCCTCCCCGCCTGGTGACAGTTTCGGAGGCGGGTGGGGAGGGCTATAAGCAGCTGTTTATCTGGGGGTTGTTCAGAAGTTGGCAGGAGCCTGAAGTTTCACGACAAAGTTTAGCATTTCTTTATATACTGACTTCCATTGTCTTCTTGGTTCCATATAAGCTCGTTTGTTTTCCCCATACATTTTAAGCTTTTTAAATTAATTAATTAATTAATTATTTTTTAGAGGGCAAGCAATCCCCAGCTGATGTGTTTTATTTATTTATTTTTTTAAGATTTTATTTATTTATTTGACAGAGACACAGTGAGAGAGGGAACACAAACAGGGGGAGCAGGAGAGGGAGAAGCAGGCTTCCCGCCAAGCAGGGAGCCCGATGCGGGGCTCGATCCCAGGACCCTGGGACCATAACCTGAGCCGAAGGCAGACGCTTAACGACTGAGCCACCCAGGCACCCCATTTTAAGCCTTTTTAAATTTGTCTGCGTGAATGCCGTGTTGGGGATAGTCTTAAAAGGTCTGTGACTTGGGTTCTCTCTGTAGCCAAAAAAAGAAGTCATTTGGGGATGATTGAGTTTTGTAGAATTTGTTTTGCATTTGCCCCTTATATTGGTGTATGTAATTGATTTAAACTGCATTTAAACAATTAACTTCATAAAGGAGGTTGTTTTGCAGAAGCTCGGAGATCCATCCTGCTCAAGTGGTACTGGGAGGCCATGTGGGGGCTGCTCATGCCTGGTTTTCATGCAGGCTCTCACCAGTTTTTAACTGTGTGCCTTTGGCCAGGTGACATACCCTCCCTGAACCCATGATTCCTCTTCTCTAAAAGGATAGTACCCACCTCCTAGTGTTGTGACCATCTCAAACCCTCAGGGCCCACGGCTAAAACTCTACCTATGTAATTTCCCCCTTCAGAGGTCTAATGAAACACATTAATGTTTATGCAGCAAGCAAACTCACTGGAATAGAGGTCATAAATAGCCTCATGTCAGATCAGAACAGGTTTTGCCACCAATGAGTTTGTCAGATTTGGTTTTGCTGTGAAATGAATTATAAAAGCTTTTTGGATTTTACCTTGTGGAGCCAAGAGGGTGGGTGGGCTTGTGTTTTGATCACCAGTCACACTTGGCGGATGGGGCTGGAGAAAGCTGGGAATGCTGCGAGCAAACTGAGGTCCACAGAGGTACAGTGACTTGTTCAAATCGCAGAGGTGGCCAGTGGCAAAACTGAATAAAGAAAAGCCCTTTTAGGGAAATGTCCATCTATTGATCTTAGTAATCCAGACCAAAAATAGATTGCTCTTGGGCACTGTGATTTGTGTCTTCGCTGAAAACAAAATAGGGTGTGTGTATGTGTTTGTTTAGAAGCAATTTTCCAACCAAGCTTGGTGTGGGTTATCTTTACACTAGCAAGTGCCTTTTCCATCACAGAGTTGTCGGGTCATCCTGCTGAGAAACCCTAGATTCTGAAAATGCATACCCTTTCCTGATAAAAGGGGAAGGCTAGCTATCAGAAGCATAAAAATGTTCCTTGGTTGGAACAAAGCTGCTCGGGGGAGGTCACAAGGACCTTCTTATCTGTAGTCTCTAGTTATTAGCTTAGTCTTCCCCATTGTCTAGCAACCTCGAGCTATGCCCACTGGGTTTGAGGAATGCCATATCTAGGCTATTCCTTCTCAGCTCCTGTGACCACTGAGGTCAGTTGGAAATACAAGTATTATTTGGAAACAAGCTAAAAAAACTGCTTTTGATTTTGGGGGTTGACCTGGAGCCATTCCTCAGACCTCTTCCTCAGTTCCTTGCCATGTACAAGCTTTTTTTTTTTGAATACCACGTCTTCTTTTGTGACCTTCTTAATGGGATCTTCGCAAAACACAATACAGTTGAGTGGGTCCTCAAAATGCAGTGAATTAACCAAACCTGACCAGGTCTAGGAAAAACCCAAAGGAGTTTGATAAATGCTGGAGATGAGGCTACGGGCTTATTTTTGGAATAGGCTGAGTGGAACTGGGGTTGTGGCCTCTGTCGGGTGAGCTGTGATGTTGGAGTGGGGAGGGAGGTCAGCGATGGGGGCCAAAAGGCAATTTTGTAGTTGTTCATCCCGTAAGCTGCTTTGGAGTCTGGTGTTGAGCATAAAACCTGTCCTCCTTCCTGCTGTGCTCATTGGAAACCATAAGTTTGGAAGTTTGGGGAGCCTTGAATCTAAGTTGTGAAATATGAGAGCAAACCAGCATTTTGCATTTTAGTAGAAAAGTCTCTAAATGATGAAATATTGTTGAAAGAAAACAAATTAAAATATACCTTAGGCAGGCATTTGTAGTTGGATGGTGCCCAGTTAGAGGCCCAGTTCTACATGTGCAGAGACCCAGGCTTCCAGAAGGTAAGAGGCAGCAGTATAAACAGGCAGGAGCCAGGCTGTCTGGTTTGAATCCAGGCACTGGCACAGAGTAGCAGTGTGACCTTGGGAAGGCCACTCTACCTTCCTGTGTCTTCCCCATCTGTAATGTAAGGATAGACCTCTAACTGTGTCCTCGGTTTATTGTGAAGACTCCATGCTTAGCTCAGTGCTGGCTCATAAATGCTCCGTAAATGTACTGGTTGTTGTTGTTAGTGGTAATAGAGACACGAACTACTCTGAGCCACACTTCTGTCTCTTCTGGAACACCATGTCACCCAAAACCCTTCCCTTTCTTACCATGGCTCTGTCTGCTTTCCGTGCTGACTCTGATTGTTGGTCCCTTACTGTGCTGGGCTTTCCAGCTTGTATGGACTTCTCCGCATGGGTTACCCCAGCTAGAGAATTGGGGTGCACCTCTGGGCTGTGCCCAGGATGCCTGTTCACAGTCCTTTCCCTGCCCTCTCCCATCCCCTCAATGTCTCCGCCAGGCCCCCCTGTCTCCACGGGCTGCTCTTCTTCCCTGCTGCTCCCCCTCCCCCCCCCACCACCCCCGGTCTCAACAGATGTCATCTCTTCTTATTTATTGTGAGAGAAAATGGAGGATACCATGCACCTTGCTCCCTCAACTTCCCTCAGCCCACTAGTGAGGGCTCTAATTCACAGCCCGCTGCTTCAGGAAGAACTGGGTGTTTTTGTTTTGTTTTGTTTTGTTTTTCTATTCCAGTGTTTGCTCTGTCTTCTTCATATGGAAATCTTCTCAAGGCCATCACTCCTTATTCTCAGTCTCTCCCTTTTGCTCCTTCTGTGTATACATACATTGGTTGCAGGCACTTAGAGGCAAAACAAAACTCCAAACAGAAATGTCTTCCTCTCACCCTTCTTTTTTTTGCTCCTACTGGGCTTCCAGAAAGAGTAAACCGAGCCCAGTCTCTATTCTTCAACTCAGGGAATCTAGTCTTACCTTCCGGGCTAACTGAAAAACTGTGCTGTCCAAGGCCACAAAGATCTCCTGTGGATTGTTTTTCCTTCCTACTTAATTTAATTTATTTTTTCATTGTATTTATGTATTTGTTTATTTTGGGATTTTTAAGTTTACTTCAAGAAAGTACAGAAGAACAGGGAGTAAAGTACAACAAAGAGAAAGTTAAAAAAATTCAGTGGCTTCCTAAATTAGAAACTAATGGTTTCCCATGAGTTCGTCTTTGTTGCCTGATTTGTCTGAGTACTTCTTGATTCCTTTTCTAAAGGGTCTTCTTAGGTTGTTTGTGTCCTGTTTCTTTTTTTAAATTGTGTTAAGAACATTTAACATGAGATCAACCCTCTAAACAAATTTTTAAGTGCAGGATACGGTATTGTAGACAGCAGGCGCCTTGTCATAAAGCATGATGGAAATGTTACACCCGTTGAATGCCAGCTACCCATTTTCACCTCCCTTCACTCCTGGTAACCACCATTCGACTCTGCTTCTATAAATTTGACTATTTTAGATGGCTCATAAAGTGGAATCATGCAGTATTTGTCCTTCTGTGACTGGCTTTTTTCACGTGGCGTCATGTCCTCCGGCTTCATCTATATTGTCACCCTATGGCAGGATTTCCTTTTTCGATTGTATGTATAGACCATGTTTACTTTATCTATTCAGCCACCAGTGAACATTTAGGTTGTTTCCAAATCTTGGCTCTTGTAAAAAATTCTGCAGTGAACATGGGAAGAAGATAACTCTTTAAGATCCTGATTTCAGTGCTTTTGGATAAATAGGCTAACTGGGACTGCTGGGTCATAGGGTGGTAGTTCTATTTTTAACTTTGTGAGGAACCGCCATATTGTTTTATGTAGTGGCTGCACCATTTTCCATTTCCTTCCTATTTTAATTGCTCTCTTGCAGCATCTGACCTAGCTGACTGCTCATTCCTTCTGGAAACTCTATCCCTCTGTGTTCTAGAGGAGAACCCTGGCTTCTCTTCCTTGGCCTCCTCATGGAGTAGATCCAGTTGCTCAATGGATATTTCCATCTGGTTGTTCCCTCCCCCTCACCCCTTACCTCTATCTCCACGTGTTCAAAACCAAACTCGTGATATTGTCCTTTCCATGCCAAGTATATTAGTTTGCTGGGGCTGCTGTAAGAAAGTACCACAAACTGGGTGGCTTAAACAAGAGAAGTTTATTATCTCACAGTCTGGAGGCTATTATTCCAAGGTCAAGATCAGCAGGGTTGCTTCCTTTTGGGGGCTGTGAAGAATCTATTTCAGGCCTCTCTCCTAGTTGCTGGTGGCTTGCTGGCAATCTTTGGCCTTTAGAAGCATCATCCCATCTCTGCCTTTATCTTCCAAGTGTCTCCAAATTCCCCCTTTTATAAGGACAGCAGTCCACTCAAATGGCCTCATTTTAATTTGATTACCCTTGTAAAGACCGTGTGTTCTGAGGTACTTGGGGTACTTCAGTGTATGAATTGGGAGGGAGGTAAAATTCAACACCAAGCAAACTTCCTTTTTTTTTAAGTTATTTCCCATCTTGATGAATGGCATCAATTTCCACCATGTTACTCAAGCAGAAACTCGAGCATCATCCTTAGCAAGTCACTAGCCCTTATATGAACTTGGGCCTCAGAGCTCACAGAACTTGGAGGCAAAATTTTGGAATAGGAACCTTCATGGCAACATAGGTTTTCAAAGGGTTCTGTGATTCTCAAATGGCTGACAATCTCTGCTTTATATTTTTCCACCATCTTGGTATAAAAGTTATACAAATGAATTTTAGAAAATTACAGGTAAGTATAAAAATAAAATTTAAAATTATCCTCTTATTCGGTTACCTGGAGTCACTTAATATTTTGGTCATTGCTTTGTACATCTTATGCCTTCATGCATTTTTTTTTTAAAGTAGTGGGACCATACTGTATGTAAGATGTTGAATCCAGCTTTTCTCTCTCTCTTTTTTAAAGATTTTATTTTTTATTTTATTTTATTTTAAAGACTATTTGTTTATTTGACAGAGAGAGAGAGAGCACGAGCAGGAGTGCACAAGCAGGGGGAGCAACAGAGAGAGAGGGAAAAGCAGGCTCCCCACTGAGCAGGGAGCCCGATGCAGGGGCTCGATCCCAGGACTCTGGGATAATGACCTGAGCTGAAGGCAGATGCTTAACCGGCTGAGCCACCCAGGTGCCCCTATTTATTCATTTTAGAGAGAGAGAATGGGGGGAGGGACAGAGGAAGAGGGAAAGAATCCCAAGCAGATTCTGTGCTGAGCATGGAGCCCAATGTGGGACTCGATTTCAGGACCCTGAGATCATGACCTGAGCCAAAATCAAGAGCTGGATACTTAACTGACTGAGCCACCCAGGCACCCCTGAATTAAGCTTTTTAAATTCAACATTGTATCTTAAGTGTTTTCTCATGTCTTCACAAAATCTTTATAATTTTAAATGATGAATATTATTTCATCGAATGGGTAGACAGTGATTGACTTAGATATTTTCTTATTATTCCACTGTCAAACATTCAGGTTTTTGCCATTTTTTTGACTTATAAATAATGCAGCAAAAACCTTTGCTATGAATTTGGACTCAAATATTTTGTTTATAATTCAGGTATGATTCTTTTTTTTAAAAAAGATTTTATTTATTTATTTGACACAGAGAGAGAGAAAGAGAGACAGTGAGGGAGGGAACACAAGCAGGGGGAGCGGGAGAGGGAGAAGCAGGCTTACCGCACAGCAGGGAGCCTGATGCGGGGTTCTATCCCAGGACCCCGGGATCACGACCTCAGCCGAAGGCAGACGCTTAACGACTGAGCCACCCAGGCGCCCCTAATTCAGGTATGATTCTGCGGGAGGTGAAGGAGAGAGGTGGCCAGTGTCTCTAAACAAGTTATTAGCATAAATTGAAAACTAAATTTACCTAAGTTGACAAATGTTTTAAGGCATTATTTGTGAATAGTTCCTTTGTGATTTCAAAGTTATTTTTATTGAATTCCTATGGTAGGTCACGGTAGATTCTCCAGTCAACTGCCTTACAGCGGTTCTTTGTATTCTATAACAGGGCTGTCCGTTAGAACTTTTGGGATTGATGAAAATGTTCTTTTTCTGACTTGTCCAGTATGGTAGCAGTTAGCCACATGTGACTGATGAATGCTTAAAATGTGATTAATGCAACTGAGAAACTGAATTCTTAATTTTATCTCATTTTAGTTGACTTAAACTTGAATAGCTACTTGTGGCTACTGGCTACCGTACTGGATAGTACCGTTCTTTTTTTTTTTTTTAAATAAAGATTTTATTTATTTATTCATGAGAGACAGAGGCAGAGGGAGAAGCAGGCTCCCCGCAGAGCAGAGAGCCCAATGCGGGGCTTGATCCCAGAACCTTGGGAGCATGACCTGAGCCAAAGGCAGACGCTTAACCGACTGAGCCACCCAGGTGTCCCTGGATAGTACCGTTCTATCAAGATTGTGACCAAACACTTTTACATTGCTTATCTCTTCCCAAACATTCTTCTAAGTGCTTTATATATTAGTTTATTTAATCCTCACAATGATTCCACGAGGTACTCTTCTAGTTATTATTGGTGTATAACAAATCAACAGTCACTCATTTTGCTTAGGAATCTCCAACTTGGGCAGGGTTCATCAGAAACAGCTCATGTTTGCTCTGTGCGGCATTAGCTGGGACTATAGAATCTACTTCTAGGATGGCTCATTTACATAGTTGGCAAGTTGATGACTGTTACTGGTTTCTTTCCTTGGCGAAGCTTGGGCTTCCTCACAGCATGGTGACTGCATTCCAAAAGCAAGTGCCCCCAGAGACAGGAAGTGGAAGCTGTCTCTTAGGGCCTGGGGCTTGGAAACTGACAAAGCAACACTCCACCCTATTCTATTAGTCAGGCAGAGCACAGAGGATATATTCAAGGGAAGGAGATACAGACTTTTCCATTGGAGCGGGATCAAAGAATTTGGGGCAGAAAGGTACAATCATTTGATTTTATTTCATAATGAGGAAACTGAGGACAGAATAGTTAAATAACTTGCCCAAGGTGACGCTCCTAGTAGGTGGCCAAGCTGTTCTTTATGCCAGGCAGTCTGACCTTATAACCTCAGTGCTATATGGCATCTCTCTCTGTAATTCATGTTTCCCTAATTTAGATTCATATCATCTTCAGTTTTTCCATGGTACAGTAATTACGAGATTAAGTGACTGATACCTGTTTGTAAATCACAGACTCTAAATATGTAGTGTTTGCAAGGGTTTGCTACATGTCAAATTAATGAAGACACATTCTCAACCACCTGATTCAGGAGGGGGTGTGGCTCCAGTTCCGAGCCCCTCTGCTTTCCTCCCTGTTCCTAGTGCCCCCCAAAGAGAATTGGTTATCACCTCCAGATTGAAACAGACCTGATTCTGAGTAAAACTCTCTGTCTTAGAGGTTGTCTGCTTCACCTATTCCTGTTGCATGGAATACGTGGTATTAAAAAGGAATTAATAAATAAGACTTACTTAGAATTGTAAAAAGAGTTAAAGAAATGTTTCTGGTTTTTACTAAAAGGCTGGCAGTAAATCCTAAGTTAGATGATATATTTGCATATGCTTAGGGAAGTGTGTGTGTGTGTGTGTGCGCGCGCGCGTGCACGCATGTGTGTATGTGTACTTCCATTTATTTGTCCATTCATTTAATATATTAATTCCTGGAAGATAAATCAGAAAAAAATATAGGTTATCCCCAATTCTAGAGATTGTCTGATAAAATAATGCAACCTTGTACAAACTTAAGAAACCAGCAGTTTCCTTTCCTGTTCAAAGGTAATGGGTATTTCCATGTGAAAGATCGATAGCCCTTTGCTGTATGGCCTCTGGTTTGCAAATCAGACTTCTGTTTGATACCGTTTGCTGCAGTGATGAAATGTGGTTATTTCACACCTGCTATTTGTCCCCTACAATCATTGCCACACAGATCCTTTTTTTTTATCAAAATACTCTGAGAGAGCTTATAATTAAACGTATCTAGTTTTCCGGTTTCTGAGTTTCTTCAGCAACGTTATGAATCTCCCTGATGTAGAGAAAGAACTTTATTTCATCACTTCAGAATCTAAGTATTCCAAATAAGGACACTTCATTTCTTTTTTTTTTTTTAATTTTTTGTTAACATACAATGTATTATTTGTTTCAGGGGTACAGGTCTGTGATTCATCAGTCTTAGACAATTCACAGCGCTCACCATAGCACATACCCTCCGCAGTGTCCAGCCACCCCATCCCTCCCACCCTCCTCCACTCCAGCAACCCTCAGTTTGTTTCCTGAGATTAAGAGTCTCTTATGGTTTGTCTCCCTCTCTGGTTTCATCTTGTTTCATTTTTCCTTCCCTTCCCCTATGATCCTCTGTCTTGTTTCTCAAATTCCTCATGTCAGTGAGATCATATGATACTTGTCTTTCTCTGATTGACGTATTTCGCTTAGCATAATACCCTCTAGTTCCATCCACGTCGTTGCAAATGGCAAAGTTTCTTTTTTTTGATGGCTGCATAATATTCCATTGTATATATACACCACATCTTCTTTATCCATTCATCTGTTGATGGACATCTAGGCTCTTTCCTAGATGGACATTGCTGCTATAAACATTGGGGTGCGTGTGCCCCTTCGGATCACTACATTTGTATCTTTGGGGTAAATACCCAGTAGTGCAATTGCTGGGTTGTAGGGTAGCTCTATTTTCAACTTTTGAAGAACCTCCATACTGTTTTCCAGAGTGGCTGCACCAGCTTGGATTCCCATCAACAGCGTAGGAGGGTTCCCCTTTCTCCGCATCCTCGCCAACATCTGTCGTTTCCTGATGTTAATTTTAGCCATTCTGACTGGTGTGAGGTGGTATCTCATTGAGGTTTTGTTTTGTATTTCCTGATGCTGAGTGATGTTGAGCATTTTTTCATGTGTCTGTTGGCCATTTGGATGTCTTCTTTGGAAAAATGTCTGTTCATGTCTTCTGCCCATTTCTTGACTGGATTATTTGTTCTTTGGGTGTTGAGTTTGATAAGTTCTTTATAGATTTTGGATACTAGCCCTTTGTCTGATATATCATTTGCAAATATCTTCTCCCATTCTGTCGGTTGTCTTTTGGTTTTGTTGACTGTTTCCTTTGCTATGCAAAAGCTTTTTATCTTGATGAAGTCCCAATAGTTCATTTTTGCCCTTGCTTCCCTTGCCTTTGGCAATGTTTCTAGGAAGAAGTTGCTGCAGCTGAGGTCGAAGAGGTTGCTGCCTGTGTTCTCCTCAAGGATTTTGATGGATTCCTGTCTCACACTGAGGTCTTTAAACCGTTTTGAGTTTATTTTTGTGTGTGGTGTAAGGAAATGGTCCAGTTTCCTTCTTCTGCATGTGGCTGTCCAATTTTCCCAACACCGTTTGTTGAAGAGACTGTATTTTTTCCATTGGACATTCTTTCCTGCTTTGTTGAAGATTAGTTGACCATAGAGTTGAGGGTCCATTTCTGGGCTCTCTGTTCTGTTCCATTGATCTATGTGTCTGTTTTTGTGCCAGTACCATACTGTCTTGATGGTTATAGCTTTGTAATAGAGCTTGAAGAAGGACACTTCATTTCAATTAAATCTCACATTTTTCTTTACTCCCCATCCTACCTGGCCCCCTCCTTCATTTGATAATTCTCTTCTCATTTTGTGTCTGTGAACTGGTACTTTGCTGCTTATCTACCTAGTCGGCTCTTTGTTATTTTCGTTGACCACATCTCATGACGCCTGTGCCCGGCTCTCTGCTGCTCACCCTCCTTCCTAGAGGGGATGCGGGTCCCTGTGTGCAGGGACCTCTCGGGAGCCTATGCATGGCACCCCGGCAGGCCTGGATCTGGTAATAAGCCCATGGGATACTTTGACATGTCCACAAGTAAAGTTCTCCATTTCTTCAAAAGATGCCCCTTTCCTAGCTGCCCTATTTTTGAAGTCATAAAATAGGTCCTCACTGTTCTTTTTTCTTCTGTTGTCCCATGTACACCTTCGACAGCATTTCTCTCAATCTGTGACGATCTGCTCATGCGTTTTATTTAGGGACTGTTTCTGATGCTCCCCTACATGTTCTAAGATGTTCTTGGCCAAGTCATGTTGTTTATCACTATATCCAGTTCCCAGCCTTGTGCTTTTCACGTGATGGGCAGACAGTGAATTTTAATTTGGATAAGTGCATGAATAAAAAATGCACAGTCTTCCATTTTTATGTTTGTCCCCCTGGGCCAAAATCTTGATGCCGTCCTGGATTTTTCTCTCTTTTCCATATTCTAGATCTGTCAGTTTACTAAGTCCTTCTTTTTTTTTTTTTTAAGATTTTATTTATTTGCGAGAGAGAGAATGAGAGGCAGAGAGCATGAGAGGGAGAAGGGTCAGAGGGAGAAGCGGACTCCCTGCTCAGCAGGGACTCGATCGATGCAGGACTCGATCCCGGGACTCCAGGATCATGACCTGAGCCGAAGGCAGTCGCTTAACCAACTGAGCCACCCAGGCGCCCAGTTTACTAAGTCCTTCTAAAACATAAGCTCCACGAGGACAAGCCTCTTTGTCTGTCTTACTCAGTGATATATCACACGTGCCTAGAATGGTACCTGCCGCGTAGTTGAGTATTTATTATGTTGTAAAAGTGGTTGTAAATGTTTTACAAGTATTTATTTCATCTTCATGACACCCAGGAAGGGTGGGTAGGTTCTAATGAGTATGTGCCTTTCACAAGAAACTGAGTCATAGAGGTGCTAAGTTATTGCACAGCTACTGAGTGGTAGAGTCAGAACTTGAACCCAAGGCTCCTGGGTCCATGCTCTTACCTGCCCAGCGCCCTGTTATAATGCCACCAAACGACTCTGTGTTTCCTTTGTGCTTGACACTCCACCTGGACATGCTTTCCGCACAGTGTAGGTCCCTGCTGCAGGCGAAGAAGTGGAGCCTGGCTTGAGAGGTTTTAAAGAAATGACGCAGGTTGGGACCTAGGCTGTGAGTAGCAGGGACAGGATGGGAACTCGGACGTTTAGCCAAGCTTGGCCCTCAGCCTATGTGTTGTACTACCTGACCCGCCAGTCTCTGCGTGGCCTGTGGTTTTGGGAGACGACTCAGATTCCATGTGAACGTTCCCCGGGGTCGTCAGGTTGGTCTTGTCCCCAGCAGACGTGTGATGGAGCCGGGTGTATTTCTTTCTGTAGACAATGGTGGCAGCCGCACGTTGCAGTCCAGAACAGAGACGACCCCGGCGCCCACCAACAGTATGGGCAACGGACACCCAGAGTATATCGCATTTGCGCTGGTCCCCGTGTTCTTCATCATGGGTCTGTTTGGCGTCCTCATCTGCCACCTGCTTAAGAAGAAGGGCTATCGTTGTACCACAGAAGCCGAGCAAGAGGTGGAAGAGGAAAAGGTTGAAAAGATAGGTAAATACCTGCATCCTTTTCATGGAGAGGTCGGTGGGGACGATTTTCTTTTCTTTTTTTTTTTTTAAAGATTTTATTTCTACACCCAGTGTGGGGCTCGAACTCACAACCCGGAGATGGAGAGTCACGTGCTCTACTGACAGAGCCCGCCAGGTGCCCCAAGTGAGGGCAATTTTTAAATAAGGAATCAGTCATAGATACTTTCATCTCTACGAAGCAAAATGATCCATCTTTTTTTTTTTTTTTTTAGGGGTGGGTGAAGGGGCGGAGGGAGAGAGAGAATCTTAATCAGGCTCCACACCCAGCATGGAGGCTTTTGAGGGGCTCCATCTCACGACCTGAGCCGAAATCAGACGCTTAACCGACTGAGCCACCCAGGTGCCCCCAAAATGATCCATCTTAACAGTAGGTGGTATGTGGCATGTCAGTATAGATTTCGTAGTGACCACACCTGGAGCTTGAAACCTGGCTTTCACTTATTTAAACACCTACCAGCTCATTCCTTGTGGCTTTGGGCAAGTTACATATGCTCCGAACTTCTGCTCTGTGTAATTTAACTGGAATTTAATCTTAGTTAATTTAATGCCAATTTAATTAAGATTTTAATTTAATTTAAATGAGGACAGTAATCTCCATCTTGTAGGATTATTGTGGAATTTAGAAGATGCATTTGGTGTTTGGCACATATGGCCACTCAGTAAATACTAATCCTTACTATTATTATTGAGAGAGCTTCTAATAAGAGCAATGGGGAATTTAAATAGCTCTCACCACTTTTGTGGTATTACTTTTGCTGGGGGAGTTCTGTCTTCAATCTATGTGATTGGAATTTATATTTATTAAGTAAATAATTGTGTCAACAGCGCAGTAAAAGTATGGTAAGAAATGGTGCCTTAGTATTAATTTGAGGGTGTCTTATCTTTTCCTCTTAACATGGAGTTGTTGGTAGTATTTGGAAAAACCCAAGAAATAAAATCCTGTTTTCTCCATAGATGTTCTTTCCAACCATCCTTTAGGGACGTTTCCTGACTTGTATTTGGGGGAGTAGTAGCTAACCTTCCATATCCCTTTCAGGTCCTCATAGGGCAGTTTTTGCAGAAGAGGACATTTGGAGTTGGTCACCTTTCAAGAGAGCCAACGGGTAGAGTGGGGAGAGCTTCTTCCTTCCTTGCCAGCCGGCTGGCCTCTTGGTTTTTCCCATCCCCACTGACCTTTGAGGCAGAGAGAACCCGGCTGCAGGATGAGTCATAGGTAGCTTATGAGCACACCAAAGCTGAGTGTTTGTCAACAGAAAGTGAGCCTCCCCCCTCCCATCCTTCACAGACGCTCTGTAGGCTGGCTTAGTCAGAATTTGCACTGTCCAGCCAAACGCTCATTTTCATGGAGGAGGAAGCCGACTGGGGTTGGAGAAGACACTTTTCCAGGGACGTGAGTAGGGCATTGCACCCCTTGATTCATTCTCTGTGAACTGGGATCCCTCCCTTTTCCTTCCTCCCTGAAATTACAGTTTCCAGGTGGAGGTTTGATTTTTCTTCAAAGACTGTCCCATAATACAGTTTCCTAAGGTAAACGGAGTTTGTGGGCAAATAACCACAGCCAAAATTTAGGTCATTTGGAAGTGTATTTATATGAAAGGAGAGTCTTCTAAACATGGATGAATAATTACCCCATGTAAAAAAGAAATCCGTACTCTAAATTTATATAGTATGTCTGCAATTAAAACAAAATCCAAGGAGAATTTTATCTTTTGATGAACTGTTTTCTTCCCATTTCCCCGAAGGGTTTAAAGGAATAATGAGAGAGAACTGCAGCAGTTAGGACTGATACACACGCAGGAAAGTGAGTGGGTGTTCGGACTTGAGAAGAGCTTGATGGCTAATTCTGGTTCTTGTTATGTCTGTCATGCCAAGGAAGTCACGCTGGGCTGTGCCTCAGACAGTTTGGGGCTGAAGGAAGAAAGCCTCGACCGCTCGACCCTTGGCGCCACGGCTGAGCTTTCTGGAGACTGTTGAGTGAGGTCTCATTGCCTCCACAGAGGTGACCGATTCTAACCCGTTCTCCCCTCCTCCTCTTTCAGAGTTGAATGACAGTGTAAATGAAAATAGTGACACCGTTGGCCAGATTGTCCACTACATCATGAAAAATGAAGGTATGGATGTTTTAGTGTTCCAGAACAATTCAATATTCATGTTTTATTAAAAACCTGCCTCGAAGAGTCGGTTTGTATGAACTCTCCTGTTGATCTTTCTAGTCATTGGCAGCACCTTTTACCTAAGCTCATGAATACGTCAGCTTCCAGATTATCCCACCATGAGAATTTCACCTAAGTGTGTTTTTGAAGAGTCAGTGGGTGTGAGTGATTGCAGAAAGCCAGCCCTGGAGGCTCACCTTCAAATCCTGGCCTCACCTTGATTTGGGGAAAGTCACTTTACCTCATGGAGTCTCCGTTTCCTCCTCCGTTAAAAGGAGGGTAATAAATAATATTTACCTCATTGCACTGTTGTGACATCCTGCACATAAAGTGCTCAGTACAATAGGCACTCGAATGTTGTGTATTCCTTTTTTTGTACTTTTAAAAAAATCATGGTAAAATATACCAAACCTAAAAAAGTTACCATTAAATGTACAGTTCAGCGACATTAACATTAAGTACCTTCGCAATGATGTACAGCCATCAGCACGGCCTAGTTCCAGAACGTTTTCATCCTGCCAAACTGAAACTCTGTACCCATGACACAGTCACCCACTCCACCGCCCTCCCCCAGCCATCCTCTGGCAACCTGCTCTGCTTCTGTCTCTGTGGATTTGCCTGTTCTGTGATCTATTCTGAAGTGTTCAGACTTTTAAAAAGTTTAACCTTTGTGGACAGAAGCATTTTTTCCCTCTGAGATGTACTCTAAACTTCTGACTTCTGAAACGGAGGATGAACTGAATCTTGATTAGATAAATGAGGGTCCTCGTTCTGCACACTGGCTATTCGCTGTGTAGGATACCATTACAGAGGTGCACAGGGTGAGGCCCTCAGTAACTTTTGGAGTGTGCAGAACTCCTTGCCCACGTCCCCAGTAGCTGCAGATCGCCATACTTTGAGTTCTCCTAAGAATCAAAAAAAACACATTTTCCTTGAGCTCTGGCTTGGCCCTTCTCAGAGCTGAGGGCTACTGGGCGCACTGATGTGGCTGAGCCATTTGTCCTAAAGGTGAAATACCTCTGTACTGCTCAGGAAATACCTGTTCTGCCCCCTGCCCTTCCTTGGGGGACCCCACCCCAAAACCCTCACTGTCAGTGAGAGCACCTGCCTGGCCCAGGTTTTTTGGCTTAGAGAATCATCAATTTCAAATGGTTCAGCAGAATTTTCCTTGTTCTTTACAGTGTGCTTTATGGGTGTCATCTCATTTAATCCTCAAAATATCCCGCTCAAGTTGGTATTGTTATACCCATTTTCCAGGTGCAGAAATGAAGGCTCCAAGTAGTTGAGTTCACATGGTTAGTGAACAGCCTGGCCCTCGCTGGGTCTCTTTCAACTACACAACATGACCTCTCCTCTCATAATTGGTGGGTTTCAGTTTCTGCCGGATGTAAAACCAGATCATCAACTTTAATAGAAGGGTATTTAAAATAAGAACAAAAATGACCAGAACACTTGGCTTTGGATCTCTGTCTTCCAGAGACCTTCCTTCAGGGAACAATATTTGGTGGTGCTCTTCTTCAATACTCAATGGTGTGCATTTCTTCTACATAAAAAATGGTTTTTAATTTGCACAAGCAATACACAAATATGTTCTCGGCATGGAAACGCCAGTCATTGCAGAGGTCCGTGAGTGAGGCACGGAGTGACATGGCTTTGGGGATCTTGGGCCTTTGGGACCCGAGCTTCTAAGAGCTGGAGTAGCTGCTAAATTAGTGAGTGTGGGGTGAGGTGGGTTACTGACTGTTGAATCAGAAATAAGTAAACCCTGGAAACATTGCAGGGGTTGAAGTTTTTTTTTTTTTCTTTTTCTAATCCAAGGATTTTATTTATTTGAGAGAGATTGAGAGAGAGAGAGCGCACATGAGTGGGGGGTGGGTTGGGGAGGGGTAGAGGGAGAAGCAGACTCCTCGATGAGCAGGGAGCCTGATGTGGGGCTCAATCCCAGGACCTGGGGATCATGACCTGAGCTGAAGGCAGCCGCTTAACCGACTGAGCCACCCAGGCACGCCCCTGTCCTTTTCTATTTTATTATCTATTTTAATGCTGTCCTTTTCCTTTCTGGAAGTAGCCTCTTTGTTTCCTCTGCATTGATGACCAGTAGGTCCATTGGATAACACCTAAAGCACTGTTTTCCTTCTCCCTCCTCTAATCCCCAGTTCTCTTCCCTCTCTTCCCCTGTCCATGCTTTCACTTGTCTACCTGTGATTTGTCCAGGGACCTGTGAGGATGGGGGTGGCTCTGATCCTTTGTGTGGCCCTTGGCTCTCCTTGGCCCCCAGGAGACATCTGACCTCACCGGAACCCTTTTCCAGACATGGCTGGTGTCCAAACCACAGCTGGGGAATTAGATCCATACTTGGGTCTCTTCCCAGTTTATAACCTAGCTTTTTAGTTTGCTTTGAGGCTTCAGTCCTCTATAGAACAAATGCGTTTTTAATCTTTTGTCTATGTCATTATCAGTCTCTGAACTTAGTATCAATTTAGATCTGTTGATGTTAATTTAATTTTCCATTTTTTTAATTGTAAGCACACCCTAATATAACTTTTCTTTTAAAATTGAAAAAAAAGGGAGTAAAATGAAGTACAGCCCATCCATTACCATTTGCCATGTTTATTTAGGTTTTCTTTGCCTATATTTACATTTTTAAAAACATCTGCAATCATGATTTATGAATAGTCTTCTGCTTTGCATTTTTAATTTGGCTAATGGGGTAATATTTCACCTGTACTCATGGTGACATTGTTTATGGCTTAAATATATCATGTCTCAAATGTTGCAAATCAGGTTAGTTTATATTAATCTCTTGAGGGATAAATTTATCAGCTGACCCGCATACTGATTATTTTCTTGCTAATCTCAAGGCTTGGATTAATCACAGTGTTACCCTTAATTTTTCTTTCTAAGTAGATTGAATTGAAAAGTGTGTGGGTGGTTATCGGGGTTTTTTGAGTTCTGTGGGCATTTGGAAAGTACCTGCAAGTCCATAGCTCAGCCTCTCTGCCAGGCCCTTAAACTGTCCCATCTGGTAACAATGCAGAGTACTGTGATTATTCTCCAAGTGCCCCTGATTATTCACACCAGGCAGAGGGATCCTTTTGTGAAATTCTTATCTTGGGGTTCAATTTATGTTATGGCAAGGATTCCCTTACAAATTATCATTACCATGTCTCTGAAACTTGCTATAATGATTATGCAAATGTCCTTGCAATATTTTAAACTATTAATCATTTGGGTAGAGACTGGTACATTGAAGAAGTAAGAAGAAAAACATCAGGGTTAAAAGCATCCACCCTAGAGTCAGATGGACCAGGGTTTGTGTCCAGGTCTCTCATGCTGGCTATGTGACTCTGGCCAGTCAGTTATGATCCTTAGGGCCTCAGTCTCTATATTTGTAAAATGGGCATGATGACTCTGTCTACTCTGGGAGTTGTCAGGAGAGTTAAACATGATAAGGTCTGTAAAGCTTTTGGCCAGTGGCTGGCACACAGCGGCACTAATTTTGGGGGTGGCCATAATTCTTGCTTGGGAGATTTGCCTTGATTGCAAGGGAATCTTTTTTTTTTTTAATAATTTTATTTTTTAAATTTATTTGAGAGAGAGAGAGAGAGAGAGAGAGAGAGAGAGAGAGTACAAGCGGGGGAGGGGCAGAGGGTGAGAGAGATAAGCAGGCTCCCTTCTGAGCAGGAGGCCCGGACTCTGGGCTCCATCCCAGGACCCCGAGATCATGACCTGAGCTGAAATCAAGAGTCAGACACTTAATGGACTGAACCACCCAAGCGCCTCACAAAGGAATCTTTGAAGAGAAGTGTGGTGGGAGAGAAAACAGGGCATTCTTCTTGCGTGATTTTGACGGCTTTATACCTAGGATCAGGCAGAAATTCAGGACAGAAGAGAGGAAGCATTCTATGAAATTATTACCCTCTAGAAAATTTCTCCTGTTCTTGACAGGTTTTCCTTGCCCTGTAACTGGCTCCTCCCATTCTCTGGAAACCCAGGACAAGAAGTCTAGTTGACAGAATGTTGATAAGTGCAGGGGAACACCATCTTTTATTGCTTATTGTAATTATGAGTAATGAGATACATATTCAGCAGAACTTAATCAGACGACTGCTCTTTCGTAGTAATTTTACAACCAAATTAAAGCACGTGCTTAAGTCCACATGGTGGGGTTACATTAGAAAGTTTTCTTAACCCAGGAAACCACATGACTCCACATACTGAACCTCCTCAGACAGGGAGGGTGTGAATGATGTTTACATAGAAACTTGAGCCTACTCTTAAAGAATTCACTCATAGCAAATAAGGGGCCATTTTTAAATTTTTCTAAGAGATAGGGTGAGGTCCAGGAATACATGAATATAGAAGAAACAACACAAATCTATTAAAAAAACCGTTTTAGGGATGATTTTAATATATTTTAATCCTCTTCCTTGATCATTTTCTGATCCCATGTTTCTAAGGGAGGTCATCATTTTATAGGTGATTAATTTTCTCTGGCAACTATTTAAGCTTTCGTTTTTAAAAAGTACATTCTTATAAGTGAGTGCTATTGGTGCTATCTTTATTTTCATACCCTTTGTTGTTGTTTTCCCATTTTAATGTATGTAGTCTTGAAGTTTAGTAAATGATGGCAGAGAATAAGTGTCAACTGGCAAATTATTTTGTGTCTTCCCCAAACCTTTTCTAAACAAAAATTTATTTTCTGAATCCTTATTATTAATTAAAAGGGAAATTGACTGACATCACTAGATTATATTTAAGTTTGTCTTATAGAGGGTAGCATGCCTTTGTTGTATGGGAGAAGATACTGCCAATCTACTTCGGTACTTTTTCAGTAATCACAGGAGTCTTATTTAGGTCAAAACTTGTGTTAGGGAATGCGTTGGGACTTCATCACAGGTAGTTGTGAAGAGGGCAAAAAGAATATTTCTTTTAGAAAAGATGGTATGCTGTGTTAATATTTCTTTTTAAAAAAACCCATGCATTTGCAAGGGTTGTGAAGGGGGGGGAATGGATCATGGGGGCAAAAAAACCCTTACTATTTTGTATGTAAAACACAGATATACATATAGTACATAAACAGATATCTACCTGCATTATTATAATTTCACAAGAGGGTGATTAGGAAAAAGATGTTGCAAAAGACTCCTGGGTGGGGCAATAATTATTTAAATTAAAAAACTTAAATTTGGGGGCACCTGGGTGGCTCAGTCAGTTAAGCGTCTGCCTTCAGCTCAGGTCATGATCTCAGGGTCCTGGGATCAAGCCCCGCATCGGGCTCCCTGCTGAGCAGGGAGTCTGCTTCTCCCTCTCTCTCAAATAAATAAATAAATAAATAAAATCTAAAAGAAAAAAGCCTTAAATTTAATTTTTGAAAGGCTGAGAAGCACCATATAAACCTATAACTGTTAATAACCTGAAAGCAGTAGTGTTGAAACTAGAGTTAATTTTCCTCCTCTAGGGATGTCATTTGAGCTGTTAAATGTGAAATGTTGCTGTTGGCTCACATGGCAAATAGTGATTTTTTATTCTTCCATCTCTGGAGAATTTGTGGTTCCTCATGAGAACAGCACTTTAAAAAAATCAATGAAAAGGTTAGGAGTCAGTAATAACATTTGGCCTTGCCGATTAAATATCCAAGAGAAACTTGAACACTCACTCAGTCCTTCATCCTTGAGAGTTTGGCCACTCTGTAAGAGGCAGAAAGAACATGTGTGTCTTCGGGGACAGAGAGGGGAGTGGGGACCCAAGAAGCTTAGATTCGGTTTGCTTTGGTTGACAGCCTACCCCTAACCTAAAAATTTGGATTTTTTTTTTAATTAACATTAGAATTCTAATTTAATTCAGTCCATATTAGGTAACCTCTATGTGTGATCAACTCTTGGAAATTTAAGGTAACTGGCCAGAGTTAAGGTCTTGTACGGTCCTGAAGCTGAGCTAAGCCAAATGGCCCACCTGGAAAGTGAACCCTCTCACATCCCTGATTATATGTGGGATAGACTTGACAATACGTGGGTATCCAGAGGTTAAGGCTAATCGTTTAGGCACGTGCAAGTTATTAGAATACAGGTCTCTTAAGACCTACGTCTCACTATTTATTTAGCCAAGTGAGGTGAATGCAGGGGAATAGCAGCATGTAAGTCTCCCTTTCGTTTGGGAGGGGGAAGAAAAGTAGTTTTCTATGTTCTATTGGAATGATGTGTAGGAAGCTGGGCTCTATGGTAGATCCACTGTCCTTTGTGTAGATTCTCTGTCACTCATACTGAATTCCTGCATGGTGAAAGTTATCTGCAGATGGTGCCATTTCGAGGGGTTACCTTGGGAAAAACCCTCCCTTCTCCGGGACCCCAGGGCCCTGTGAACTGAAGGACCTCAGATCTTTTCCCAACAGCTTTTCTTCTCTTTATTTTCCTTCCAACAGCTTTTCTGTTGTGATAATTCTGTGATTGCTCATGTGATTCATTCCATTTTAATTCTTTGCTTTCTTTTTTTTCCTTAGCAAACGTTGATGTTTTAAAGGCAATGGTAGCAGATAACAGCCTGGGGGACCCTGAAAGGTGAGCACATCTCGCCCCATTTAGTGGCACTTTTTTTTTTTTCCTGCAGTTATCTGCTGGAGCAGGTTTCCCAGCTTTGGCATGGTTGACATTTGGGCCAGATAATTTTTTGCTGTGGGCAACTGCCCTGTACATTGTGGGATATTTATCAGTGTGCCTGGGCTCTGCTCACTAATGCTGGTGTCTGTCCTCTTTCCCCAATCTGTGTGACAACCCAGAATGTTCCCACACATCGTCAATGTCCCCTGGGGCGAATTCAGCCCTGGCTGAGGATTGTGGTTTTGGAGATAGGATAAAGAAGTAACAGCCTGGGAGTTGGGCACCTGGGTGGAGTCTCACCTCTGCCACGTATTGATCACCTCTTTGTGGGCAAGTTAACTCACCCCTCTGAGCTCAAGTTCCATCATTTATAAATGGAGATAACCATTGTACCCACTTCCTTGGGTTATTATAAGGAAGACAAGGGGCCTGGGGCATTGAAAGACCTCCATGGATAATGACGATGAAGCAAAAATCAGGCTGGTTGAGTTGATGACATTATAGTATTTCTCTAGAGTTTTTTATTTCTTCAGCAAGGAGCATTTATTGAATGCCTGCTCAGTGCTGGGCACAATGCTGGAGGTGGGCTTTCGCAGATGCTTGGCCCAGAGGGCTCAGTCTAGTGGGAGTGGAGCCTTGGGCATGTGGCCTTGTGATGGGAAGCATGGCCATGCTGTGCGAGCAGCAAACACTGGATGCTCTGGGGGCTCCATGGGGCCAGAGGGAAGTCAGCGAAGGTTCACAGAAGTGCCGTCTGAGCTGGACACGTGACAAGCTGAGACTGCTTGGAGGCAGAGCAGGCCCAGGGCACAAACGCTGGAGCATAAGTGTGAGGCATACCCGAGAGATTTCGGCCTGTGGCAGCCAGAGAATGTGCGGTGGACAGTAGCAAGAAGGGCCAAGAAGGCAAGTTGTTCCAAGGAATAGGGCAAGGAGTTTGGACCTTTACCTGTTTACTCTGCGGGTGGAGTACCCGGCACATCTTAGATAATCTATAGGGTGTTTGTCAGACTGGCGTGTGAGATCTGCCCTCTGTCGAGGGCACTCAGAGTGCAGGTAGGTCAGCCTAGGAAGCTCTGGGTGTGGTGTGGTTCAGAGACTCACGAGCTGGGATTTCTCCCACGTTCCAGCCCTGACCACAGACGCCTCCCTGGTGTTTGGACCGTGTTGTCTCCTGGCGTGTTGCCCTCGATTATTGTGGGGCAGTGGACAGTGCCTGTCATTGGGTTTTATGGGCTTGAGAAACGTTTGTCGAATGAATGTTGTTAAACTTGTGAATTCAACTTCCTACAATGTGGTGTTAATTTCACTTTTTTTTTTTTTTGTCTCAGAAAGCCTCTGCTGTGTGTTTTTATTTTAACGATCTAAAGAGCCTTCCTAAAGAATACCGGAAAACTTCTGGCTGTCTATGATGTTTGAGACTCTCCTCAGCCGTGCACAGTTCTTTTTAAAAGTGCAAGTGGGCCGGTTTCTGGGAGCAGAAGGGCTGGTTGATGCGGTCATAAGACTTCCATGTGCCCCTGGGGCTGTTGGCCCCGGGCTCAGGGCTCAGGACTCGGGCTTGGGCTCGGGCTCGGGCTCCGCGGTGACATGCTGCCCTACCTCCACCCGCCTGTAGCACGTCAGAGGGCTGATTCCCGGTCAGGCCAGCCCTGTCCTGTTGTAAGACCTCTTTTTCTAGCGGACCGGAGTCTCGGGGTGCCTTTTGAAGGTGGCCAACATCTGACCTATCTACGTCTGCTTTTTATAAAAGTTTGGGTGGTCTGGCTAGATGTTTTCCCAGGCTATCAAAGAATGCAGTCTCTCTTGTTTTCTGAGGCACTATAGCACAGTGGTTAAGATCACGGTTTCTAGAATTAGGCTTTCCAGATTTGGATCTCAGATCCATCACTTATTAACTGTGTGCCCTTGGGCAAGTTACGTTAACTTCTCATTTTTAAAATGAGGAAATTCATAATACCAACTTCATAGGGTTTTGAAAAGATTTAACGGAATTAACACATATCAAATGCTTAGAATACGAAGTGTTAGCTATTTTTGTTACTGTTACCAACACCGTCAACAGCTCTTGAGCAGCGATTTTGGGATCTTGACCTAAAAGCTTTCTTCCTTTGATGCAATAGTCAGTCTGGATCAGATCTTCTCTTTTAAATCATTTGATCATCTGAGTTCTTCAGGGTACATATGTTCAGGGGATCTCTTTGCTTAGAGACCTAGGCAGACGCTGGGCGGTGATTTAAAGCTGCTGCTTGCCTTGCAGGGGAGAGCTTGCCGCAGCTTGTACTTTTTGTGAGTAACCAGTTCTACCTTTTCTTCCCCACCCCCCCTTAGCCCGGTGACCCCCAGCACTCCCGGGAGCCCGCCTGTGAGCCCGGGCCCCTTGTCACCAGGAGGCACCCCGGGGAAGCACGTCTGCGGCCACCATCTGCACACGGTGGGCGGTGCTGTTGAGAGGGATGTCTGTCATCGGTGTAGGCACAAACGGTGGCACTTCATCAGACCCACCAACAAGTCCAAACAGGGCCATCCGAGGCGTCAAGGAGAGGTCACTGTCCTCTCTGTTGGCAGGTAAGATCCCTGCGGATGCTTTGGGTTTGTGGGACATGCTTGCTGTGCTGTGTGGATTTGTGCGTCCCTGTTAAATATAGAGTATGATGTCCTGAGCCTGGCTCGGGTTATATCTCTGGGCTTTTTAGATGTCTTCTGCTCTGAGTCCTACATTTTTCCAATAGCAGAAGAATCCGAAGAGGCGGCTAGGCTAGATCAGAGGTCAGGTGTATTAATTAAGGTTAAAAAAAAAATCGATTACTTGCTGTATTAGAGTTCTCCGGAGAAACAGAGCTAATGGGATACACACACACACATGCACACACACACACACACAAGATTTATTATAGGAATTGGCTTGCGTGATTATGGAGGCCAAGAGGTCCCGCAGACTGCCCTCTGCAAGCCGGAGACCAGGAACGCTGATGGTGTAATTCAGCCCCATTCTGAAGGCCCGAGAACCAGGAGGCTGATGTTCGAGAGCAGGTAAAGAAAAAACCAAATTCTTCCATCCTGGGCCTTTTTGTCTATTCAGTCTCTTAAGGGATTTGATGACACCCACCATCCTTGGTGAGGGCTATCTTCTTTACTTAATCTACGGACTCAGGAGCTAATGAATGTCCCCTGGAAGCACCCTCACAGACACACCCAGAAATAACGTGGCCCCGCGCTCTGGGCATCTGTTTGTCCAGTCAGGTTGACATGCAGCATTCGCCAGCACCCTGCTTCTAATAGATAAAGGCCAAATCTCAGCTCTGCACGGAGCAGAAGTTTGTATTTCATTTGTGCGGCCCAGAAGATCAGTGGGCGGCTCTTCAAGTAGCCATCCAGAGGCCCAGGCGCTCTCCATCTTGTGGCTCTGCCAGTAGAAGGAGAAGAGACAGGAGGACTGTTCATACGAAGAGAACAGAAGAGAGGAGGTGGAGCTGGTCCACTGCTCCGCGGTGGCTGCCACGTGACGCCCACGTGGATTCCTGCGGCTGCTTTCTTTTCGATCACGTTACCTGTGTCCGGTACCGTTGCCTTGGGGCCCCTCTGTGATGTCGAGTGCTCGCCCTTCCAGGGATGAATCCATTTGACGGCGTGGAGAATATTTGTGCAGGGGATGCTTCTGCAGTGTCTGCTGCATCCATCCTGAGTTCCAGGCGGGAACCGCCCGGCAAAAGCTACGTTTGGAAAGGCAGAAGTTAACAGTACTGCAAACGAGATCCTTCTCTCTTCGGACAGACTCGGGAGAGTGGCCTGAACTCATTGCCATCTCCCTCGTTTGCGTGCTGGCACGACTGCTTCCAAACTCGCTCATGTCTCTCTGTGCCTCAGTTTCCCCCTCTCTAACATGAGGAGGACAGTAAACACTCACCTCACTGGGTTGTTGGGAAGATCACATCAGTTGACTCACGGAAAGGTCTTAGGCCAGTTTTTGGCACTTACTATGCACTCAGCTGGTGGCTACTCTTATTATTGTGATTTTGATCTGGTCGAGTTTTATCCTGTGTTGCACAAGCAACGAGAAGAGTGCAGGGCTATTTCCCACTTACAGCAAAAGACTACAACTCATGACCGCACTGTTTTATTAAGAAGCAGAGTCATGGGAATTTGTGAATGTGGAATGTAATGAGAACCTGGGGCTTGTTTAGACAAAGCATATTTTGTTTGCTTTTTAAAAAAAAAATCTGCTGAAATTTTCAACTGAGATTCAGCATGGCTCTTGTAAATGCCCCAGATGCAATTCTCTTTCCTGGATGTAGGAACTGTGAGCGTTTAATTATAACAGGCTTCTTGTGTTGCCTAAAGGGAGACTTACATTTTGACCGAGTGGATCTGTGGTTACAACTTTTTCCTGATTCTTCTTTTACTTCCTCAGAGGCTCCCTCCTCCTTGTGGTGAGCTCATTTGGGCAAAGAAGGAGAGTGTATTTTCTTTTAGATAGTTTTAAGGGAATTTTAGACCAGAACTAGAGAGAAGCTATTATGAAAGACTTCAGTCAAACTGAGTAAATTTCCTTAACTGCTCTTTGAATTCTTAGTGAAAATCTCTTCCTGAACTCCCTTAATGTTTTTCCTAAATCCTTAATGAAAATTAACCCACATTTGCTTAAAAAATAGTCAAAAACAGAACACACACAGAAACCCTACCACCCACTGATGCTGATAAAAGACGCAGCTGGGGCTCCTCTGGCCATGTGTGTACAGAGATAAGACTGTCTGAGGGGTGCACTTGAATAAGACAGTTCTCGAGTGAACCTTTTGGTTGCATCAGTCTAACTGCAAACTAGTTGTGCCTTTAGCCCGCCTTCTGTGGTTAAAACAACCGATGGTCAACCCATGGCCTTGTTGGAAACCATAACCCTGAGGCTGTTTAAAATTTGAGTCCCTGTGCTTTCTGATGCATTTTTCATGCTCTCTACATAAAGTATCCAGCATAGTGTGTGATGTGTTGAGGGAAAGTCAGCTGGAAAGTTTGGCAGGGGACAGGGGCATTTGTGGGTGGGAATGTCCCTCCCACCCCCTTATTGAATAGGGCGTTTTTCATTGATGTCCCATTTGGCTGAGTTCGTTTGGGATCCTTTGGACTTTTGACTCACTCTTGATTCTTGTTTCCTGGAAAAGCAAAACCCATCACATCTGCTCTTTAACCCCTCAGGTTTAGAGTGACTAAAGTGGAACACAAGTCAAATCAGAAGGAGCGGAGAAGTTTGATGTCAGTTAGTGGGACTGACAGCGTCAATGGAGAGGTGCCTGTGACACCTGTGAAGAGAGACCGAACTGACACACAGTAGCAGGTGAGTCGCAGTTTGGGTGACATGGGGGTGGGGTGGGGCACGGTGGGGAGAAGGTGCTGAGAGCCTCCTTGGGTGTGGATGGGAGTGTAGGAATGACTGGGCAGGGAAGCGAGAACTGGTAGGGCTATAGGGGACTGAAGGTGATTACTCGTCTAGAGCTTCTGGTAAAGAGGCCACAAACTTGGGTGCCTCCAGGGGCCTGGCCTGCATGATGATGGAGGAGAGAGGGTTGCTTAAGACACAAGGCAGAATGGCAGGGATCATGGCAAACTAGAAATCCCCCAGCCCACCCATCGGGCTTGCGTTACCACAGGGCAGAAGGCTCTTAAGCATTGCGAGATCTTATGCAAAAAAGGGTGGAAATCTAGACTTTGGAAATGTGAAATCGCCACAGGTTTTTAAATGTTGGCAGCTTGGGACGCCTGGGTGGCTCAGTCGGTTAAGCGGCTGCCTTCGGCCCAGGTCGTGATCCCAGGGTCCTGGGATCGAGTCCCACATCGGGCTCCTTGCTCAGCAGGGAACCTGCTTCTCCCTCTCTCTCCATCTGCTTGTGCTCTCTCTGTCAAATAAATAAAATCTTTAAAAAAAATAAATAAATAAGATAAAATAAATGTTGGCAGCTTATGAAATGTGCTTTACGAAACCGTGCCGGCCAAATGAAATACAATCTTGTCGTCATTTCTGGGAAAACTGTGATTTGAAAAAGGCCGGAGCATGCAAACCAATGCTTTTTCCTTTAATTGAGCTGGAAACCAGTTTTCTTTGATATGCCACAGTTCTAGAATAGCCCTGCTAGGAATATTACTCTTCCAATCAAATATTTTGAAGTGATTTAAAAAGCAAAGGCGAATGCTTCTTGGTGGGGCAGTTTTCATTTTGGAAGATAGAGCTTGCAAAAGGAAAAAGGCTTGTGATAATTTGATATTGGCTTAGCTTTCATCTTGCTCTTTTCTTTCTGTTCTGGCTTGAGGAGCATTCGCCCCTTTCAAGTTTCTTATTATGTATGAGAGGGCGAGGGTGAGGACTTGGGAGTGATTACGCTCAGAAAGCTCCAGCGGAATGTTCAGAGCCCAAACAGGAAGGCAGAAGAGGTCACGCTTGCAAAAGGGGGGAAGGGTGGGGCCTGGGGAGGTGGACTGGCTGGGTCCTCGAAGGTTCCCGCAAGAGGCAAGGTTGAAGTTGAGCCCTGGAGTCAAGTAGGGTGTGGCTGGTGCAGAGGGGTCCGAGAGGAGTGGCTTTCAAGGGATGATCTGCCCAGGCTCAGAGGGGTTGAGGATGATCTGGAAGAGTTGGCACGCTGCTGGAATCTGTAAGACAAAGGGGTTCTGATAGCTTCCAGTGTTAGTTCTTTCAGTCTTGCATCTGGGAAGATCTGGCTCCTTCCCCTGAGATGAGGAACCAACTAGGGGCTTTCTTTATAAAAGAGAAACAGAACAGAAAAGTCTTATCTTTGGCTTCTTAGCCAGTTACTGGTGCCTTGGGAAGGGAGCCAAGAGAGATTCAGGAAAAGGAAGAGGAGGATGAAGTAATTGTAAAATTGTAAAAGTAACTGATGTCAATTCAGTATTCTAGTCTTCTGGGCATTGTACTGATATAAATCTCACATGTCACCATTATCAACATCTCCTAATGGGGTGGATACTATTATCCCAGTTTTACAGATGAGAGAACAAATGAATGGGAAGGGTAAGTTACATGTTAAGGGTCACTTAGCTGAAAAGAGGAGCTGATTTGAACCTAGGTCTCGGACTACAAGACCAAGTATACTCTTCTACCATCCTAGGATGCTCATGAAGAGGCAGCCCTACTCCCATGAATGGAGGGCATTTCCACCAGTGATCTGGAACCTTGTGGTCTAATATGGTAGCC
This sequence comes from Mirounga angustirostris, assembly GCF_029215605.1. NCBI lineage: Eukaryota > Metazoa > Chordata > Mammalia > Carnivora > Phocidae > Mirounga > Mirounga angustirostris. The sequence goes on along the minus strand of NW_026991710.1, from coordinate 31,170,631 downwards.
ACTAGTCACCTGTGGCTCCTTAAATCTAAACTAATTAACATTAAAAATTTAGTTCTGCAGTTGCACTAGTCCCATTTCGAGTGTTCAGTAGCCAGAGTTGGCTAGGGTCCACTATATTGGACAGCACAGATCCAGAACATTTCCATCATCGCAGAAAGTTTTATCGAACAGAGTAGATGTTCTGGATTAGTAGAAGTTAGGGATTCCAATTCCAATCCTGAGTGATTTTGGTCAATAAGAGGAGCAATCTGATTAAAGTCATGAGGCCTTTAATTCTTTTTTTTTTTTTTTAAAGATTTTATTTATTTATTTGAGACAGAGAGAATGAGAGACAGAGAGCATGAGAGGGAGGAGGGTCAGAGGGAGAAGCAGACTCCCTGCCGAGCAGGGAGCCCAATGCGGGACTCGATCCCGGGACTCCAGGATCATGACCTGAGCCGAAGGCAGTCGCTTAACCAACTGAGCCACCCAGGCACCCGAGGCCTTTAATTCTGAGAAGAGAAACATCTGGCTCTCCCAGGTGTACAGGGAAAGGCCCAGCCCGCTCAGCTGCAGAGAAAGTTATGGGTCGTGATGACAGTCTGCCTCTGAGTCATCAGCCCGGCCGTGTGTCGAGAGTTGGAGCAAACCACGGGTAAGAAGACACTGCTGTCCCTCAGGAAGGACGTGCAGGGCAATCCTCTGTTAGGCTCAGCCCACCAGCTTTTAGCCTCTACTGCTCAGAGAGAGAAGCACTTGAGATTTGAGAAGGTTAAAAGAAGTAGGATTGCTCAGCTGGTTTTCTTCATCCAAATCCTTCTGTATCTGACACTAAGAATTGGATTCAACCTCTGAAATCCTGGCCACATCTGATTTACAATTTGATATTCTCTGCAAAGCGCACAATCATCCACCAGGATTTTGTAAGAGAATATTGCATTGGATCAGAAGACGTGGTCTCATGTGCTTGCTTCACCACTTGGAAATTGTCCTTCACCCGGTTAAGCCCACTTACACCCGGTTTCCTTGAATGTGACATAAGGATATTAAACTTACTGGTTTAAGGCAAGTGCCAGCAGAGTGTGTGGCAGGTAGTTGGCTCTCGGTGGAAGGTGACTGTATTGTGCTGTGCCCTCCAAGATCAACAACGGGCTCATGAATGACCTTAGAGGGGGGATGTGTTTTCTGAGCCTTTGATTGTAATTAATTTTGAATTAAAAATAAAAATTTTTTTATGGAAATTTTCAAACAAACTCAAAAGAGAATGATACTGTGAATGCTCATGGGCATAGAGTAATTGAATTATAATACCTGCTGTGTATTGAGTGTTTACTATATACCTGGCATGCTTTGAAAGGCACATTCCATGTATTGATTTAATCCTCACAATAGCAATGGGTAGGTACTAGTTAGTACCCCATTTTGCAAATGGAGGTGTTAAGCACAGAGAGTGTAAGTAATGTGGGTGTTCAGAGTGACAAGAGGCAAGAGGAGGGATCGAGTTTAGAGCCCATCCCAGGCAGCCTGGCTTCTAGAGTCACAGGCTTGACCACTTATCTGGGTTGGGGAAAGCAGAGCCCACGGTCCAGAGCCTGCTGGGGTTGAGACCTGCTGAGTGGCCATGTCTGATGACCCCAACAAAGAACAGACTCTGAAAAAGAAGGGAAAGAAATATTCATGGGCCTTTAAAAAACTTATTCATCGGGCGCCTGGGTGGCTCAGATGGTTAAGCGTCTGCCTTCGGCTCAGGTCATGATCTCAGGGTCCTGGGATCGAGTCCCGCATCGGGTTCCCTGCTCAGTGCAGAGCTTGCTTCTCCCTCTCCCTCTGCCACTCCCTCTGCTTGTGCTCTTCTGTCTATCTCTCTGTCAAATAAATAAATAAAATCTTTAAAAAACAACAACAACAAAAAAACTTATTCATCAAAATTTTTCTTGCTAGGTGTCTTAACATTTTTTATCCCACCAAAAGAGTATGTTTGGGGTATTTAACATGACTTGATTTTTCCAGCTAGAGAAATCCTTATATTTTTCCATCTGGGCCCCAAATCTCTGGTTCTAGAGCGAATTGGAAGATTTGCCCTAGAATATAGCTAATAAAGTAAGATAGGAGTGTTATGCATCTTTCATACAGTCTAAGATAGTTCTTAGAGTTTTATTTTTTCGTGAAAAATGCTTTTAACTTTGGATTTTTAGTGTAGAATTGATTTAAATAGTCACATGCAAAATCATATCTACTCATTGGCTTGGCTTCTTTCTTTTTTTTAAATTAGAGATTGATGCTGGAAACTAGTCTTAGGATTTCTTTTTCTCTCTCTTTCCTTCTCTTTTTAAAAAACAAAATCTGTTGTTTGGCATTTCTTCTTCCCCTTATTCTTTTCCCCCCATTTTGTTGGCCTGTGTTCTTTTTTGTAGTTAGATCTAACTTGCTCTCTGCCTGATTTATTTTGGCAGTGCCGTTAAAATGGTCTCTTTTTTTCACAGAAAATGTGTTTTGATTTCTTCTTAGAAGAATAAGCTTTTGTTCTTTGAAGTTAAATAAATCAAATTGCTTTCAGCCTCCAAATGCCACTGCCTTGTCTTCATGATCACTGGTCTTTCACTTTTTCAAAATGAAGCTGTGGTAAGCATTTGATATCACACGGTTCTGAAGTATGTGCTCCTTTTTTGCATCTTCTGGTAGGTTCTCACTGAAACATTGATTTGGGAAGTGTATGTAACAGTATTTTTTACATCAAAACAAATATTCATAATATTAGACGTGGCTTTTTATTTTATACTGTTTTATTACTGAAGTGATTCTGTTTTGTTTTTTTTTAAGATTTTATTTATTTATTTGTCAGAGAGAGAGAGAGAGAGACAGCCCAAGCAGGGGAAGCAGCAGGCAGAGGGAGAAGCAGGCTCCCTCCTGAGCAAGGAGCGCGATGCGGGACTTGATCCCAGGACCCTGGAATTGTGACCTGAACCGAAGGCAGACGCTTAACCAGCTGAGCCACCCAGGCGTCCCGATTCTGTTAATTCTTTAGCAATTTATTATAGTGATTAAAAGCTGAGTTTTAAACTGTTTAGGTTTCATTGTAACTGTATCACTCATGACCAGTGGTTTTAGGCAATTTGCCTCACCCCTCTGCGCCTGAGGGTCTTCATCTTTACAGTGGGGTTGCTGGTGGACTTCAGGGATGTAGCATAGATATATCATTCTTCAGTCTGTCCTTGGTACAGAGTTAGTATTTACTAAATATGCACGATTATCAATAATTTTCATCCCATCCTCAGTAGTCTTAGTTACGTATTAGCCCATTCGTCAAACATTGACTTGAGGTTCTGGGAGTCCCCTTTTATTCTTAAGAATATTAGAGCTTTGGGGGCGCCTGGGTGGCTCAGTCGTTAAGCGTTCTGCCTTTGGCTCAGGTCATGGTCCCAGGGTCCTGGGATCGAGCCCCACATTGGGCCCCTTGCTCAGTGGGGAGCCTGCTTCTCCCTCTCCCACTCCCCCTGCTTGTGTTCCTTCTCTCGCTGTATCTCTGTCAAATAAATAAAATCTTAAAAAAAAAAAAAAGAATATTAGAGCTTTGGATTCTCATGACATTTTAACAATCGATATTTGGCAGGTCCCTTAGGAATTTGGACCATTCTCTTGCCTGTGCTAACAGACCTTCACCATCCATACCCCTTCCCCTCCTACCAGGTCCCCGCCATCCATACCCATTCCCTATACCCATGGAATTAGAAATAGTAACAAGTCCGTTGGAAAGTTTGCCGGCCTAAGTTCTTTGTACTGTACACATCAGAGGGCCGGTTAAATTAAGAGGTAGTGTGGACTAAGTTTTCTGTGCTAAATTGCTGTGCTGGAGCTCTGTCCTGGCATCAGAGTCTTCTTTTTGCCAAGACTCTTTCATGGATCCTGCTCCCTCCCTCCTGAGTGTCATGACCGGTCACAAGGTCAGCTTCCCTGACCTTTGGCACCTTCCTTTCCTCCTCTTCCTTTTTGAACTCCGGTGACTGGGGTGTAGTGGAGAGTCCCTGTGGGGGCTCCCCTGAGGTTGGGCTGCATTATTTGCACAACTTTGCGTTGTGGTTCTTTTGTTAACTCTCCAGGGAAGGAGAGGATGGTGAGAAACTTACGGCACTGCCCATCAGCTAATATTTTTCTCCATAGCATGTATTTTTTTCAGGGCAAAATGTACATTTTTTAGAAAGCAAGTTACCTTAGGTTGATGGAAGCCCCTTAATTTGACTCACTGGCCTTAGAGAGCAATGGTAGAGAAATTGATAAGAAGAAACTGTGCTTTGGGGGGCCTGGGTGGCTCAGTTGTTGAGCGTCTGCCTTCGGCTCAGGTCATGATCCCGGAGTCCTGGGATCGAGCCCCGCATCGGGCTCCCTGCTCGGCGGGAAGCCTGCTTCTCCCTCTCCCACTCCTCCTGCTTGTGTTCCCTCGGAAGTTATGTATGTTGTTCAAGGTCATGCCGCTGGTGGGTTCCAGAGCTTGGACTCCTGACGGTTCATTCCCCTCACTGTCTCTGGTGAACTGGTTATTATAAGTGTTTGAACTTGAATTACTTTTTTTTTAAGATTTGAAAAAGACATGCACACAATAAAATACTCAAGCAGCATAAAAGCCTACAGGGTGAAGAATAAGAGAAATCTTCACCCTATCTACAGCGCTTCTCCCTCCCAGGAGGGAGCCGTGGTTACTGGGCATCCTCTGTATCCTTTCTGGATTATTCTGTGCGTACACATGCTTATGCCACATATGTATGTATGTACAGCTCCCTCGTTTGCTCTTCCCCCAATGAGAGCATGGATGCTTGTCTACACCTTGCTTTTTGTTGAAGGTAATGACTAATAGCTTCTGTGGACTCTGAGTTTTTACTATGCCCCGCCAATTGAGCCATGAGGGGTGAAAATGCTGGACACATTTTTAAAAAGTTATATGCCCTGTTTGTCATTGGGAATAGCTCCAAAACATGGATGGAGATCATCTGAGAGGTGTTGGTGGGCCTAGAAACCTACTTCACTGTCATCAACTGTGATGTTCTTTCAAAGTTCTTCGTCCCCAGCCCTGCCGTGGGTACAGACCAGACACACACACTTGTCAGTCTTCTCGAGACTCAGACAGTGTGGGGGCCCGGAGGTTTTGGCGTTGGTTTGGTGTCAGTTGCCCCCGAAGCAGTCCGTCTTCCGCTGCACACATCTCCCTGGGCCGCACCGGTTCCAAGGCCCCTCCTATTTTTGACCAGAAGTTGACCCATTGACCCCTCGTTAACTCAGCTCTTCTTCCTCGGGAGCCTGTCCACCCTTTGACAGGACTTAAGAAGCAGGGGCTGTGACCTCTGTCCTTTCTGTAGCATTGGAGGCTCTGGAGGCTCTGGAGGACCTTGGCAGAGGCAGAAAATGAAAGGCTTTTAGAGACACGTTTGCCTAGAACTAGAAAGAAAAGGGAATCAATAGTTATAGGCAGGATTTTAATTTTTCTTAATTTGTAACTTGAGGCTTTGAATCTATTAACATTGAACACCTCAGTAAGTCACAGTGCCTGTTTTCTATAAGAACAGGACACAGGATGCTGAGGTAACTCCATAGTGTAGGTTCTGGAATCAGGCTCCTTGTGCTCAAGTCCTGGTCTGTCACTTGTTAGCTGTGTCACCTTGGACATCGTAGCCTCCGATGCCTCAGCTTCTCCATCTGTAAAGTGGGGATAATGGTAATAATATCACCTAATATCACCTGTCTCATAGGGTTATTGCTTGGCACTTCGTAAGTGCTAAATAGGCAAATGCTGGATATTAGTTATATATCGGGCAAACCCTACTTAGCAAATAAAGTGTTTTTGAAATTTCTTAATTTTCCTGCAGCGCAGTGAGGCCAGGTCAGACATAGGTTTTGTATTATTCATTTGATTCTCAGGTAGAGGCTTACCGACAGCCAGGCGGCCGAACCTCTAGCTCACAAGCCTACATTAGAGGTAATGCCTAATTTGTTTAGCTTTCCTTATTAGAAAGAGGTGGTACTAGTCAAAGTCCTAAGGTCTTTTACCTGTAGCTTAGTGTAGACGTGGAATCATAGCTGTATTGAGACTAATAGGGAACTGCCAAATTGCATTTAAATAATTCCCAGGGGATCCCTGGTTTTTCCAGATAGAGAGTAACTTTTGATGTCAAGTACATTTTACTTGGAATAAAGTGCTCTGCATCTCACCATCCCAGGGGCTGGTAAATCACAAGTCTTCAGTTATTGTCACTTGGGAAACCCATTGTTGCTAAATATACGAACACATTTAAATTGCTATGAGTGTAATAACTTAGTAAAGAGCAACCTCCAGATCTAATGCCAGAAGTTTCAAGGCTGTAAGGAGTGCAAAATTTCTTACTGGCTTTATTCAATAAAGAAGATAATATAGTTTGTAGGAATATATATTTTCTCTCTATGCTACTTAAAAAAGCTTTTTGAATGGAAAATACCTACAAATATTTTTATTTTTCCTGCATTGACCTATATACATTAAAAAGTTGTTCACTATTGATAATAAAAAGCTAAAATTTTGATTATTAAACCCCCTCCCAAACTAGGGGCTATAATATGGTAATGTGTGATACTATGATTTATAATAAGAAATATATAGTTGGTCCCCATTTCTTGTACAGAGCTAATAAAACTATTGGAATTTCTTAAGGGATGAGAACCATAGAAGTCGTGTTTTATGTTAATGAAATGACCTTTGGAAAGCTCCTAGGTAACTGAAGGATGGGGTGGTTTGCCAGGGAGCCAGCCATGTGTTTAGAGGGTTGGAATTCTTCCCCCACCTCCAGAGAGGGGACAGGGATTGGAGATTGAGTACAACCACCAGTGAGTGGCCAGTGATTTAATGCATCGTGCTTATGTAATGAAATTTCCATAAAAACTCAAAAGGAGAGGACCTCCAGGTTTGTGAACCAGAACGCTTCCCCATGCCATCCTGCTGGGCCCCGTGCATGTCCAGGACCCAAACTCTGCAGAAGCTCCTTTGTTCAGGACCTTGCCCTATGTATCTGTTGATTTATATCCTTTAATATCCTTTACAATAAACTGGCGATCTAGTGAATGAATTGGTTTTCTGAACCCTGTGAGCCAATCTTGAATCCACAGGGGGGGTCATGGGAACCTCTGACTTACAGCCAGTTGGTCAGAAATACAGGTAACAATCTGGACTTGTGATCAGCATGTGAAGTGGAAGGCAGTCCACTTGTGGGATCTGATGCTATCCTTAGGTAGATAGAGTTAGAGTTGAGTTGAATTGTAGGACACCCATCAGTTGTCCGAGCATCACTTGGTGGTGTAGGAGAAACCTTGCCCCTCCCCCCCAACACATACACTGGAATTGGGTGCAGACCCCCTACAATGCATGAAAGATGCAGTGGTCAAGAAACATGGAAAATGCCCAAACTTACTAATAATCACATAAATATAAACTAAAATAATGAGATCACTTTTTGCTTTTCTGTCGGCAAAGATGACTAGCATTACGATATAACTTACATTCAAAATGAGACTCTCCTGAGAGTAAAAGGGACACTGTAAATAATTATTCATATTTATTCATAGAATAAACATCTATAAACCGAGACCTCCCAGGCCAGCTGGTTCACATGGTCTCCCTGGTTAGCACTCAGTGTCGAAGACGGTGGAGGGAGATGGGCGTTGTCACACGCCCCAGGAGGGACACTACTTTAGTATACAGACGCAGAGCATCTACTAATGTATCATTAGATGAAAAAGCAAGTTGTAACATATTCCAGTTTTGTTGAAGAAATGATACACGACACATCTCATTTTGTTTTGAAGTTAATCACTTAAACTTTCCTCTGTAAGCTCCACGCTCTTTTGAGGTTTTAGACTATGTTTTCTCACCTTCTGTCGTGCCTTCAGATGACCGTTTGTACATAGTTGGCCCTCAGTGAGTCCTTAACAGGTGTGATGCTAGCTCACTCATCTGGTCTTTAAAGTAGACCTCTGCAGAGGAGAAGAACTCTAGTTCCAAACTATTATAAAGGAAGTTAGGAAGTTAGGAAAGGATTTTATAATCCAGAAATTTTGTAGTTCAGGTTACTTAAGATTTTTGAAATTAATATTTCAGTCTCATATTGCTGAACTACAGAATTTTGCAGTTCTGATTGAGTTGCTGAGATTTTTATTAATATTTGACTTTAAATGTTTCTGTCATGTCTGTTTCCTCCTCGGTTTCTTTCATTTGGTTTTTGACCTCAGCTGACTTTGTAGTGTTGTTTTGCCCTTTGGAGGTGAATTTAATTCTTACAGTTATTATCAGTTGACAAACAGTACTGAGTTTTATCTCATGGCTTAAACCCTTATATATGCATAGAGGCATCTTGTAAGAAAGCAGCGTCCTGGGCTCTAATCCCATCAGTTCCGATTTAGTAGGTTATGGGTGCAGCCCAGAGAATTGGCAGTTTTTAATAACATTTGAGTTGCTTCCAAAGAAGGTGCTACCCATCATCCTGAGAAACACTAACTTAAAGAGACCTCACTGATTAGCTAGATTAGCATGAGTCTATCAATTAGCCTAGATTAGCTTTTTAGTAAACATGGAGTCTTTATTAAAATAGGAAGGCATTAATATTAATTTATAAAATTTAATGCTCGATTTAGACCAGAGCAAGATTTGAAGGACTACAAAACACCAAGTACGTTCTGATATCTTCCCATTAATCTATGCCTGCCAAGATGCCACCCTATGCAGGCAGCTCTGTCCCCACATTTTCAGCAGCTAGAACCTGTGAGCACATGACCACAGAGCATTCAGTTAGAACCTGGTAGGAGATAATCCTTTAATTAAGAAGTTTGAGTCTTGGACACCTGGGTGGCTCAGTCAGTTAAGCGTCTGTCTTCGGCTCAGGTCATGATCCCAGCGTCCTGGGATCGAGTCCCACATCGGGCTCCCTGCTCAGCGGGGAGCCTGCTTCTCCCTCTGCGTGCCACTCCCCCTGCTTGTGCTTGTGCTCTCTCTCTGACAAATAAATAAATAAAATCTTAAAAAAAAAAAGTTCGAGTCTCAAAGGATCACGGGTTACTGGTGAAAGATCACATATGTGTTGCTCTAGGCCTTTGAATAGGAATATTACTGTCCTAATCTTAGTTCTGTTTCTGTAAACAACTTTCCCCATCTATTTCCTTTAAATGTGTTCTAGAAAATTCTTAATCCAGCTTTGTGATTCTGTAGCCTTGTATCTATTCAGTGTCGTGCCATTTCATTCAAGGTGCACTTTGGATCTTCTCAGGGCCTGAGCCTCTTGTAGGATATGGGTTTTCAGCATCATTTCTCTGCTCCTGTGTAGCCACAAGGACCACTTGCCTAGAGAGTGGTCCTGCCAGGGTCTCTATTTCTGCATTTCTCTTCTGTTGTCCCTACACAGCTGGGGGACAGGGAAGTGAAGGAACCAGAAGATCTCGGTGATGCTGTGGATGTCTCTGGGGTGACTGGTGCGTCCGTGCAGTTTGGGGATGAGTGGGTGGGCTTCCGGGTCAGACTGCGGGCTGTGGACTTGCTGCTTCGCGGTTACTAAGTGTGTGGCCTTGGGCAAGTGATTGAACCTGGAAGCCTCAGTTTCTTCCTACGAAAATGGAAATTGTCCTTGACTCATGGAGTCATTGGAAAGCTTGAGTTCACGAATCTGGAATGCTAAGCGTGGCGGTGCCTGTCACATAGAAACACTGTAAATGTCGGCTACTGTTATTAATCAGAGAAGTGTTTTCCTTCCTTGACACCCTGTCCTTGGAGTAGTCTTAGTGTTCAGTGTCTTTTAATCTGCTCAGGCTTCTAGTTTTTGGAAACATGTTTCTACTTTTTAAAGGGACCTGATAGTTTTTCTAGAGAATCCTTTTTAACAAGGCACATTAAGTGTCCTCAGCAAAGTTACACTGTATTCTGGCTTCTGTGGAACCATAATCTAATCATGGCATTATGGTTTTATCTTTATCATTAGAATGACCTCGTCCTTCTTTCCAGATAAACCTTTTCTGAAGCTTTTAATTGCTCTGCATCAGTCTTGTTTTATGAGGGAAATGGTCACACTGGGGATTTCTGAATCATCTTTTTTTTTTTTAATAAGATTTTATTTATTTATTTGACAGAGAGAGACACAGTAAGAGAGGGAACACAAGCAGGGGGAGTGGGAGAAGGAGAAGCAGGCTTCCCACTGAGCAGGGAGCCCGATGCGGGGCTCGATCCCAGTACCCTGGGATCACGACCTGAGCCGAAGGCAGAGGCTTAATGACTGAGCCACCCAGGTGCCCCCTGAATCATCTTTTAAATGTAAGGAAGTTTTGCTTAATTTCTTTCAGCTTGAGCATTCATGTGTAAGACCGTAATCACCAAATTTCCCCGGAGAGAGAGTTTCGACTTGTTCGATATGGTGGATCCCATAGTGATGGGAACTGAGAATGAGGGGTGGGTGGAGGATTTTCTCCCAGCCCACCCACTGCTGCTGGCCTGCCCTGGCATTTATGCTAGGCCACACATGGTTTCTGACTGCTGTAAGGCCTTAAGGAAGGCACCTTTTAATATTAATGTGGTGTGTTAAATACCATTTAAAAGTCTGTGTTTGTTTATCAATATGGGTATGTTCACAACTGTCGGACGCGATGAGGAGAAATTTAACAATGTGGAAATGCACCTGTGAACCCAGCCCCAGCCTTAAGGTCACAGCTGGAAATTTACAAGCCACAGACTATGTGGTGTCTTCTTTCCCCTGGATCGTCATTCTGATAAAAGAGGTATTTACCTGGAAATGGATAGCAGCTATGCTGGTAAAGTGCTGCCTTTTGATAAGCACTTGTTTTTGAAGGAGGAGAGCCCAGAACTGCACCTCGGTGCTGCGTGGCTTTAATAGGGTTTTTAGAAAGGTTAACTTAATTCTGTAAATTTGTATTTCTCACTTCCTCTCTCAAACTGCACATAGTGCAGTTTTAATCCGCCTCGGATGCAGCCAACATGATGGTTTAGGGCAGTTGGATGAGGGGAACGATCAAAATGACTCAGCTTTGGGAGCGTACTGACTGCTAGCCCCGTGTTAAGCATCGTACATAGATCATCTTTTGTAAAACCACCAACACACCCCTTTGAGGAAATGCTCCAGAGCGGGCCAAGGTTCAACAGCTAGTCATGGGGTCTGGATTAGAATCCAGGCCTCTTGCTCCAGATTCTTTCCTAGCCCAGCCCTCTGTCTTGCCCGCTCTTTAAAGTCGGTTAAATCTGTGCAAAGAACTTTAAATGGGAAGTTCTCCGTTGGATCAAAAACTGACTGTGATGGAACATTACATTCTAGGCCTGACATTCCTCGCCCTTGACCTTCCTGTTTTCCTTGATGCAAAAAAATCTAGGTCTAAGGGAGCAGATGATAAAAGGAGGAGATATAAAAATAGTTGAACACCTCTTTTGTAGATAATGGCCTAGTTTGAAGTTTGGCTTTGAAAATTTGCTCTTCTTTTTTTACTGTTTTGTCTTTCAGGACCATTTTTCTATTTCTCCACCTCTGGTTTTCCTCCCTTTTCCCCCTGCTAGCATCTTTCATACTCATCAACTCTCAAATGAAACTCTTCCCAGACTTGCTTGTGCTCGGCTATACAGCACAAATCTGAGCTTCGGCCGCGCTAGGCTGTAGCAAGGCAGGGCAGAGAATTATTGTCTCCATTCATAATTAAAAACGGCATGCTTGCCGTTTTAGGGGACAATGTTTTATTTCCTTTTTAGCGAAGGGGTTAAGGATCCTTTACCCAAACCTAGTTTAGGTAATCTCTCTCTCTCTCTTTTTCTTTCTCTTCCTCTCTGTCTTTCTCTCATAACTATGATCAATATTCTAAATGACAGAATGACAGAAAAGGATAATATCACACTCTAGATCCTGAAGAAGGAGCTGTAAAATAAATACAAAGTAACATGTAAATCAAGATATCTGTGTTGACTTTTTGCTCTTGTATTCCTGCAAGTTGGCTTCATGCGGGTTTGTTTAGCGTTTGTCGGCAGACGGGAAAATGCTTCGTTCCTTAACCTGGTGCAGGGTGGCCTGCGTGTCGTGCATGCTTCCACACAGAGGCAGCACTAGAATCTCAGTCCTGTCCTGAGTGATCCCCGGCTTCCATACAGGACCGTAAACGGGTACACAGCTGTCTGTCCCTTAGATGAGACATTTGTAGAAACAACAACAATCGAAAACAGCTTTGGAAAATAAAAAACTGTTTTCCAAGTTTACCCGGGGCCTTCATTTGTAAGGAGAATGTAGACAGTGACGGGGGTCGGCTGTTAGAACTGAAAACCACAACACCGCCTTGAGTTACAAGGAACACCTAAGATCAGGCATCTCGTCACTGCGCTCCTGGTATTGGCCCCTGAGGCCCCAGCCAAGAGGCCGTAGAGACCCAGAGTTAACTCTGTCTGGTGTGGCTGGGGAAGGATGCCTCATCTGACACACAGAGCTTTCATTGTGCCTGAGCACGTTCACCCTACTGCTCCTTACTTGGCAGAATGTGGCCGAGGAGTTAAAGAACACGTTCCCGGGAAGAAGGGATACATGACTCAGGGCAGAGCGCTCAACTAGTCGGTCACTTTAGAAACTCCTGTTGAAACGGACTGATACCCTTAGTCCACTGTGGCTCTCTAATTCTCTTCTTTCTTGGTTTATAAAACCTTGATAATGAGGTCCTTTTGAAATTGTGGTACTTGCATTTCTTTAGACTGAATTCTAGAAGAAATGGGGGATGGGGAAGGAAAACAGGGGGGTGGGGTGAGATGGGGTGAGGAAAGATTACAATTCCTCTGTGTTTTTAAATATCCATGCGAGGTGAATATGTGATACGATGTTTACCTTCTGGAAAGCTTTACCTTTGTGTTTTCTCTTGCAGGGGTGACTTGATTTGAAGAGTTCTAAGACACTGAAGACTTACAAGATAAGAAGTTGCCTGGGGGATTTTTAAAAATTTTTATACAGTTTCTATTGCGGAGTCTGCAGACATGGGGATAAAAGCTAAAAGGGAATATTTGTGCTATGCTGGATACAGAATTCAGTTTGCTTGGAAACAGGTTTTGGGTTAAAAAGTCTGATGGAAAATTTATTACATTTCCAGTGAAGAAAAGAGCTCATTATTTCAATTTTCCCCAACCACCGTACCTCCCAATCCCCATTCCCTGGCCTTGGTACACCTTGCAGTTTTTCCAGCACGATCCCTCTGTGCAGTGGAACTATTTGTGTGCACTCTGAGCTGATGCTCGGGGGTGTTGATGTGTGGGTGACTGTGAGTGCGCGTGCATGCACACGCACGTGCACGCATCCACATCTGTGTGCACACGCACCTCTGTTCTCCCAACCCGTAGGTCTCATTTTGCAACTGGTTGCAAGAAGATCCTCTTGCAATTTAATTGTTACAGAAGATAAAGATGAAACTTCAGTGGGGGTGGAAGGTCCTTGCAGATAGTCTGGTCTAGCCCTGAATAATTGGTCATGGAGTCAGATGGAACCAGGTGCCAGACTTTTGAATCTTGGACCAAGAAGTCAACATTAACTCGCCGCCACCATGCCACTCCTTGGTCACTGATAAAATATTGAGAGTATGTTTTTTTTAAACTTGCGCTAAGCAGTTCTTACTTTGTCCATTGAATAAAGGGGGACAGTAGTTTAAAATGACTAAAATCAAAACAACAAAATGCCTGTTTTGACAACCCAAGGCCAAAACAAAACAAATACACCCAACTTCCGATGTAAAATGGGCCTGTACCTTCCTCTGGCATGTTTTCCGAGGGCACTTCCTATTTCATATCCTGTAACCGAGGCTCATTGAAAAGATTCTGGAGGGTCGCATTTCCCCTGGAAGCCTGGAAAACCCCACTTTTATGTATTTATTTGTTTAGCTATACAGTGTACGAAACCCCCGCGAGAATCAGAGGCAGACATAGTGGCGAATTTCTGACCGGCGGGGGCGGGGGGCCAGGAGCGTCCAGTTACAGGTGCCCCCATGTCAGTGTGGGTGTGGTGCCTGGGGGCACTGATGTTATCTCAGAGAGAAAGAGCATCTTTCTCATTTCACCCCCAAAGAGGATTTCCATAAAAATGTCATTTCAAGCATTTACTGTCAATTTACTCATTCCGTTCTGTTTCTGGCATCAAACCACAAATTTCCAACCTTTGAAATGAATGGTAGGTTCAATTGCACGTGAATTTTTTCTGACAACTGATAAGAGCTGTACATGTGATGTGTCCATACATCTACACACAGGACTAGGGGAATCGGTATGGAGAGAAATTCCGCTAAAGACCAGAAAGGAGCAATAGAAGAATTTTGGGGTGTGTATTAGTGTAAATACTATATGTGCAGTCTAGACCAATAGTTTTAGTTAAAAAAAAAAAAAAGGCATCATTTTTGGCTTGAAAAGTATAATGCCCTCAAATGGTGAGGGACAAAATGTAAGATATTCCTTCAGCTTTAATTATTTTTTAATTTTATTCAGGTCAGAGCACTTTTTTATAGTAATACAACAAGCAAGAGAATACTGAAAAATATTTAAAATTGTGTTTATACCAAGAGTACGTTTTAAATATTTTCTAATACTTGAGCAGTTTTTGTCTGGTTGGCTTTCAAACATGCCAAAAGTTAAGCATTCAGTGTTTTAACACATAAGCTTTTTACTAATAAGAATTCTTAAGTGTTCCCAAAGCAGCTGATGTTTACAGGGCTTGTGTTTTTCTTCCTTCTGTGGAAGGACTGGGGGTCCATAACCAACTTACTATACAAAACACTAATGATGGGCTGTCTTCTGGTAGAATGAGTGAGTTGGCTGCAACCTTGATGTAAAAATTTGTAAAGGAAATTTTTCACCATTTTGAGTGTCAATAGTATTTTTAACTGTCTGGTTTGTACTTTCACAACTTTTGTACTACCAAAGCAGAGTTAAAAATAAAAACGTTAAACACACTGTGCTGTTTTTTGAACAATTCACCCTGTTGGTGCCTTGTCTACTGAAAATGTGGTTGTGGTGGCACGATTCATATTGAGCCTCATGTTACCGTGCCTCATCTCTTAGGTCTGAATTGACCAGTGATCCCCACTGGATGTCAATCCCCACTTCCTCCCCCCTCCCCCCAGTAACACCACTCCCCACCCCCTGATAATTATTTTTAGAATTTGGAGATCACTTTGAATGTGCAGAAGAGTTACAGAATCGGTACAGAGAGTTTTTGTGTGCCCTTCACCTCAGTTCCCTTCGTGTTAACATCTCGCATCATGGCAGACCAACGATCGAAACTAAGAAATGAAGCCCCAGGACCATACTACCAGTTAAGCAAGCCGCCTCTTTGTTCGGATCCCACCTGTTGTGCTGATCATGACCTAGGATCGCCCACTGCAGTTAGTTGTCTGGTCTCTGAGCTGTGATGGTCCCTCTTCTTTTTCATGGGGTTCATGATCCCATGATTTACAGTGTAGCCTTCTGTAATTTTGTAGAATGCCCATCAGCTTCAGTCTGCCGGCTATTTCTCCTGATTCGATGGGGGATTTGTGTTATGGAAAGGATCCGCAGAGGCGATGTGCCCTTCCCGTAACAGGGGAACGTGATGTCCATGCCTGTCACCAGTGGTGTTAGCCTTGATCATTTGGTTGAGGCCGTGGCCACCAGCTTTCACTTTGGTCTTTCCCTTTGCGGTGAACATTTGAGAGGAGATCCTTTGAGATTAGGCCAATATCCTGTTTCCGCTTAAGTTTTCACTTATTAATTTTACCATCTGTATTAGTTTCTTAGGGCTTATGTAACAAATTGCCACCAACTGGTTGGCCCCCAACCACAGAAATGTATTCTTCCATGGTTTAGGAGGCCAGAAGGCTGCGATTGAGGTGTCTTCAGGGTTGATTCCTTCTGAAGCCCCTAAGGGAGAATGTGTTCCATGCGTCTCTCTGAGCTCCTGGCCGCTGCTGGCCGTCCTTGGCGTCCCTTGCTTTGTGGCCACTTCGCTCCCATCTCTGCCTGTCTTTCCATGGCTGTCTTTCCTGTGTGTGTGCCTTTGTCTGCTCTTCCCCTGAGATGCTTCATTTTAACTTCTTTACATTTGCACAGACCCCAATTTCAAATAAGATCCCGTTCACAGGAACCAGGAGTCGGGACTTCAATACCTCTTTTTAGGGAACACAGTTGAACCCACAACACCATCCACTGGTGGATCTTGCCTGCAACAGTTATGACTGTGGTGGTGGTGGGGGGCGCTCTTTCAGGTTAGTGTCTGTGTCCTTTTGATAGGGCTCCATGCTCTTTATTCTCCCTTCCTCCCTCCCTCCCTTCCTCTCTTCATCTCTTCCTTTTTCTTTTACCCTTTGGCTCATTCTCACTTTGTGGAACTCAAGATGCTCCAGGCTCATCTTGTCGTCTTGCATTTTTCTTGCCTCAGCCCTAGAACTGACCACTAACCAAGGAGCCTTTGTTCCTCTTTACTGTAGAATTGGATTTAGAAACCAAGTTCAGGATAGTAGGTGTGCTCATGGAAGCAGGGACCTCACTGCTTCTAGGCTTCTATGCATACACACACACACACACACACACACACTACTACCCCATGTGTATACACACTTCGTTCCTTTCTCTGTCTTTAGAACAAACCTGAGCTGGGACTGGTACTGACTGGAGTCTAGCTCCACAGAGCTCATTCTAAACTTACTGCGTTCCTCGTTTATAACTTTGGTCTCCAGGGAGAAAACCTGGTTCTTACTGTCTAAAATATTTTTACGTAGTTCAATCCTAGCATACATATAAAGTTTGAATACAGAGCCCTGGGAGAAACAAATGTATCAGCTAGAGCACGGTGTGTGCGTACAGTTCATCTAGTTGTTTCGCCTTACAGTAGCCAGCAAAAACCCTGGGTGCCTGGGGCTTAGGTCAGCTCCTTTGTTCCCCACCCCTCAGCGTGGTGATGTGATTCAGTTTTAACGAGGAGTCATTTGTCATTGTCTGCATGCCATCTTTCCTTTATGTCCCGGTTAGAATTTTCAAAATTTATACACAGCAAAGTTCACTCTGGTACCTCCTTGGATCTGGGTTTTAAATTTTCCTGGGATTTTGTTGTTGTTGCCTTGAAAATAAGATGATCAATAAGGGCTTATGTTAAGGAAGTGGAAAAGCTGACCTGATCATTTCAGTTCGTGAAAACCAAGAAATCCAGAATGTATGCAATAGGGAGAATGTTAGAAATTCCCCCCAAATTCCTCATTTTAGTCAGAAGGGGTCACTTGGCGTGATGGGGTTTATTCTTAATTGGTCAGTCTTTGTTGTTTTTTTAAAATTTGAGAGAGAGCATGGTGAGGGGAGAGGCAGAAGGAAAGAGAGAAACTGAAGCAGATTCTGTGCTGAGCGCCGAGCCTGACGCAGGACTCAAACCCACAAGCTTGAGACCATGACCCAAGCCGAAATCGAGTCACAGTCTTAACTGATTGAGCCACCCACGCACCCCTAATTGGGCAGCCTTTTGATCCTCTAGCACAAGTGCCCTGCAGAGTGGGTGGGGCCGAGTCACTTGGCTTTCATGTCTCTCTCAGCTTTTAGGGGAGCAATGAGCAGTGGACGTGTTGTGCCTGCAGCCATTCTGTTCTACAGGGAGGCAGAGCACCACCCTTGCAACGTCAGCTTGAATAATTCGTTCAGCTCTCTCCCGGTCCCGACAGGTCCCGAGTGAATTTGCCGACTGTCCATGGCCTTGTATGCTCCTGCACTTCCTTCTCAACTCACTCTTGGTATCTTAGGCATCTTCCACCCTAATCTGGTATAACAAAAAGGTGAAGAACCCTTCCTTCTCTCCCACTGAGGGCAGCAGAATGTTATAGAGGCTAGGAAGTGGGGTCCCACGATTCAGTCCTGGTCAGCGAGGGCTTGGCTGTGGTCAAAGGGGACTGTTTTGCACCTGAGGTCCTTGCCAGTTTCTGGATCCTCTGACCCTTTTTTTGTGGGTGGAATAGGTTGTTTCTACCGAGGGCTTCCTTTGCACATTCCTCATCTTCCCAGACCCGTTCTTCAGGACTGCTCTTAGATCTTCCCGGGGGCCCCTAACTGTCTCTCCAAAGACCTGAAAGGACGCCTGGGACTGCTCTGTCCCTGGCATTCTGGGCCAGCCCAGCTGGGCCACCCAGATCAGCAGGTGTCCGGACCTGCTGGGTTTTCTGCCTTGCACAGAGCTGGCACTCGCCCCCTCTGCTGGCCGAATGGGAGAACTGCAGGGAGCGTGGCTTCTAGGGTCGTCTGTCGGTCTTTTTTCAGGGCCTGGCGGGCAGAAGGCGTTCATGATTATCTGCCGAATGAATGAATAAACAAAAGTCTACCTTTAAAAGCGAAAGACTATCATTAGCTCTTTTGTGGGCATAAAAGTGCAAGTTTGGGTCTTTCCTCACCCATTTCCTGACTCTGCCAATTTCTTTTCTTTCTCATCAGAGACCAGTGTCGTACCCGGGAGCTCGTGTCCCCGCGAGTGTTAGCCTGCGTGCTGGTGGGAGTGACTCGAGTTCCATGCCCCGAGTCCCGTCACGGAAGTGATGTGACTTTGCTCTTGAGCTTGAATCCCGGCTCCGCCACTCGGAAAGTGACCTAACCTTTCTGAGCTTATATCATCTTATAAGAGGACCTCTCACAGGGCTATTCAAGGGGTCGAAAAGCACGCAAGGTCGTGGTGCCTGCTGCCGTCTGCACGTCCGGCCCCGACTCAGGGCGCCGCCGTGGACAGCGGCCCCGCGCCGTGACTTGGTCAAGGCTCCGCGTGCCTGTGTCGCACCACAGCTGGCCGGCGAGGCCCGGGAAGTGGCCTGGCACCCAGCTTTGTGCAAGAGTGGCGCTGAGCCCGGGAGTGCGTTGCTCGGACGTGAACCACAGACTGCCAACGCCTCCCGGAAGGGCCACAGGCTGGGGAGGGTCCAGGTTTTGAGGAGGCGGAAGCGCAGGGGCAGGAAAAAGATCTGAGGGGGCGGCGGAGGCTCGATGAGGCCCCACCTCGCCCTTCTGGGAAGGGGGCCTCCTCCTCTGGGGAATTCTTCGCCTCCCTCTGAGAGCCGAGCCCTGGGCCTGGCTGCCCTGGCTGCCGCCGGGCTGGACCGAAGCGGGCCCGGGACACCTCTACCCGTGCCCTGGCCAAATGCAGCCCCTTTGCGATGTGCGCCCGCGGGCGCTGGAGGAAGTGGCCGAAGCTGTAGGCTGAGGGGCCGGGGGCGCCCATGTTCCCCGCCGTGTGGAAACCGGCGCCAGGAAAGGAAGAGGCTTCCCAGCCGCGCCACGTTCACCCCCGCGCGGGGGGAGAGAGGCAGGCCTGGTGGCTTTCAGGCCCCAGGCTCCGTGGGCCCTGAGGACCGGCTGCCCTTCGGAGTTTTAGGAACGGGCCAAGGCCATTCCCCGTTTGCGTTGAGTTTCTGTGGCGACAGGGACGGCCACAAAACCCCGGGGCTAAGGCGCTCGTTCACAGCAAGACCGGGCAGGGGGGCCACGTGGGCACGCAGGCCCTGGCGTCGGGCCCAGAGGCGCCTGGGAGCCGGGCGGCCGGCGGCGTCTCCCCGGAAGCGCCCTCGCACGCCCGCCCCCTCCTCTTGCTTTGGGATAACCTGCCGGCGGAGTACAGATTTGGCCTTCTGCGACCTTGCCTTCTAGGGACGGCAGTCCTCCCACTCTGGAGTGAGGAGAGCGGGCCTTTAGGTGCTTGCGAGGTACCCGGCTCACGCGCTTAGCCCCGGGCCGGGTACCGGCAGCGCCCGCTCGGCCCCCTGCCGCGGACGTGCCGGGTGCGGGTCCTTCTCAGGGAAATAGGCCGTAGAACGAGGCAAGTGGCCGTTTGAGAGTCGGTTCTTGATGTTTCTGTCACGTTCACTTTGCTTAACATTTGAAGATGAACTCGCGGTGGGGGTGGGGGTGGGGGCAGGGATTGGGGGTAGGAGGACCGGGGAGAAGAGGGGAGCTGTAATATCTACTAGTCCCGACCTTCTCTTGGCACCAGGTTAGATACCTTAAGCTAAATACCAGTCTCTGCGCTGATACTGAATGGCCGCGGGGGGTACAAGATAAGGACGAGAACAAGGTAATGGCTCCCTCTGTGTTTATTCAGGTTGTCATTTAATCTTATCACTCTCACGATAAGACATGAATGTCGTAGAGTCATCTCAGTGAGTGTAAAAAGAACTTGATTTCGGGGCGCCTGGGTGGCTCAGCTGGCTAAGCATCCAGCTCTTGGTCTGGGCTCAGGTCATGATCTCAGGGTGGTGGTGTCAGCCCTGCATCGGGCTCCGCCCTCAGTGGGGAGTGTTGCTCTCCCTCCCTCTCCATCTGCCCCTCCTCCTGCTTGCATGTGTGCGTGCGCAAGCCCTCTCTCTTGAAAACATAACTAAGTAACTAAATAAATCTTAAAAAAAAAGAACTTGATTTCTTATTTGCAAGTGAATCTAGCTGAGAAATCACGGGTTAAATGTTCTTAGAATTGGCATGCCTGGGTGGCGCAGTTGGTTAAGGGTCTGGCTCTTGGTTTTGGCTCAGGTCACCATCTCATGGGTCATGGGATTGAGCTCCCAGTGGGGCTCCGGGCTCAGTGTGGAGTCTGCTTGGGTTTTTGTCTCTCACTCTCCCTCTGCTCCTCCCGCTGTGTGCTCTCTCTCTCAAATCAATCAATAAATAAATCTTTAAAAAAATGTTCTTGGAATCATAACACAATACCCAAATCACAAAATTTATGGGTTTATTACGAATGAATATCTTAATGTTGACCAAATCAGACAAAAACCAAACCAAACCAATCCTCTATTGAAATAACAAACTGAACCTACCAAACCTCCCAGGGTTTCTGTCTTGCCTTAAATGCATTTTATTTTATAAAAACTTACTTGGGGCGATGAAAGATAAAAAAAAAAAAATAGGTCAGTTTTAATGCCATAACTATTCACCTCAAACACAGTATGACTTAAATTTGTAATGAAGCATAAATTATTGTGTCCTAATGCGGAAAATAAAATAAAGAATAATCCTAAGAGTAAGAAATACACTAAATTTGAAGTGCCTCCACACTGCATTTTTGAGATGATTGTTAATGATGTAGGTAGAAAAGGATTTACTCAGTTTGGAAATGATTTAAAATTATTAGAAGTGGTTGGGGCAGCTGCCTGGCTCAGGCGGTAGAGCATGCAACTCTTGATGTTGGGGCTGTAAGTTCAAGCTCCACGTTGGGTGTAAAGATGGTTGTCTCCATGGGGAAGCTGTATTATGTAGTCCTTAACAAGGACCAGTTTGTTGTTCAATCTGTGTGACCATGGATGAATTATATAGCTTTTTGAGCCTCCATTTCCCCATCTGTGAAATGGGGATAATCATACCTCCAACTCATGGGGTCATGGTGGGACTTAGATGATGCATATGCACAACTTAGACTGTATGAAATGCATAACAAATGGTGGTTTTGAAAAAAGCTATATTTGCACCTATAAGAAACCCAAACCCATAACTTGATGGCTCCCATAAATTATCACTGAATAAGATTTCTATATCAATAATTGTATTGTTTGGCAAATTATTATGAAATGGTTTCTTTGCTGATAAATTTTTCTGGTTAGGAATTTTCCCCTCTATAATAAATTTTAAATACCGTAACAGTCCTTGGCTTGTCTCCTGGCTAATGGCTGATGTCATGAAAATCTGAGAGCCTATGATCTTATGGCTTTGTAAGTGGGTAATTTAAAACTTTTGATTCCTTTCTAAGTGTCGATATTTAAGACCGGGAAAGAACGTTCGTTAATGGGGAGAGACCATTAGCCCTCTTTGACCTATGAAATTGTCCTTTTTTATATGAGTACCAAGGTTTATATGCACCATTGTCTGTAGCTTTGACTATTCTGGAAAGGATGAGTAGGATCTGGAAATGAAATTATTTTTGTGATTTTTTTTTTAAAGTTGGTGACTGACATCAAGAGAAAATGTTATGGTTTTGCTTTCAAAATAGCTAGATCCCGACTAAACAAATACTCCCATCGGCCTGTCTCCCAACTGCCTTGTGCAGATTGGTTGGGAATGTATAGTTTTGATAAGGGAGATGAGTAAAATTCTGTTTACCTTGTGGTCTCTAGGTCATGTTTTACTCCAGTTTTATATTAACTACTCCAAAATCCTTAAAAGCAGAAAATTCAGAAGTTTCCTAAAAATCAGGTTCAAAGGATGAGGATGAGTGGTATTGGGGTGTACGTTTTCACATTTGCTTGTGTACGGCTAAGTGTGCATTCTAAGTGTATATGGCTCACATATATGTTGTCAAAAATACTACTTCAGTTTTGTCTATTTACAAAGTGCTTTTATAGATAGTTCATTTGAGCTTCTAAATCAGTGGTTTTCAAAGTAGGTTTCATAGAACCAAGGGGTATGGGAAGAAAGTGTTAAAACTTTGATATTTAATTGTTAATCCATCTTAATATTGCTTTGTCGGGTATATTGACATAGTTCAAGAGGTACGTTTAATTGTAATTGTAAGTGTGCTTCTCTTAGGGATAAGAGCACACACTTTTTTTTTTATTGGTAACTGCTGCAAGATCAGGAAGATGTGGCAATTCCTAGTCTATAATCTTGGTGTTTCTCCATGTGTGGCTGGAGAATTACCCACACCAACCATGCAGATGCCAGGTCCCCGCCCAAGACCTATGGAACCCGAATCTCTGGGAGGTGAGGCCCAGAAATCTGCTGTTTGGAAACAAGCACCCTGAAATTTGAGAATATCTGCTTTCAGCTTAGGGGGTAGGAAGGATCCCCGTTTTACAGGTGGGGAAAGTGAGGGTCAGGAAAGTTAAGAAATGTAAACTCAAGGTCACACAGTGAGCAAGAAGCACAGACTGATTCCACCCCCATTTCTTCAGATTACAGAGGTGTGTGTGTGTGTGTGTGTGTGTGTGTGTGTGAGTGCTTGGCACGTGCCATGTCCTCATAACCCCTGAGACCTGGAGCTCGGAATGCATGGCTACAGAGCCAACCTCCGGGGGACATCTGAGTCTTGTTACACAAACACACATCCTTCCTTTCTTACTCCCTCAGGATTTTAAAGATTGAGTTCAAAATGAGAGAAAAATGTGGTCAGCCAAGTTTCCCATTGCTTGGTCCCAAACTTTGGTTTTCTTGAGGGTTTTGTCTCAAATGGAGATTAAGCTCCTCGGAGTCCCGTGGTCTCAGTCTAGAGACCAAACCTTCACCGAGTCCTCGAATTCTACTCTCTGACCCCTTTCCATGGACCACTGTAAAGCACCATTGCTCAAACAGAGCAGGGCAGTCCGGGAGTGAAAATCATGAATAATAGATGTAATTTCTTTTCTCTTGGATTCACATAGACTTGTGCTTCTGTGGCCCTGCATTTATACCTTGATGGCCACATACCACAATCTCCCAATGAGCATCCAGAATCTTCGCTGCAGGAGGTGTCCTAACTGTACTGTGGGGAGCTGTTCCTCATTCCCTCAACAAATGATGGATTGAGTTCCTGCCTCGTGCCCTACGCTATCCTAGATGGAGGCACAAGGCACTGGTTTGTTACAGTTGCTTTAGCTGAAAACCACAGCTAGTAGTCGACTGCAGCCGACTGATTTAATGTGGCAGGTAAGAATCATCCATAATCAGCATATTTGATAGGGGTGTCTACAGTGTTGTTTCTTCAAGTGGCCGAGGGTGCTTTGAAGGTCAGATGGCTTATAGCCGTCTACTATAACCTCCTGCATCGGAGGAACTTACCAATTTAGTAAATCAGTGTGCAACTTATTTTTCCCACACATTAACAGGGAAAGCGCTTACCGGGAGAAACAAATGTTAGCTTGTCTCTGTTTAATTATCACCAGTTCCAAAATAGAGGGTTTGAAAATAACTGAGGTTTACTCTGGAGTTTAAAACAAAAACAAAACAAAAAACCCCCCAGAAAGCAAGGATTTCCACATTTTCATCATAAAGTTCACGTCCAAGACTGGAGGCCTCACTCCTGTGACCTCACAGAGACAAAATGAAGGACGTCAGATCTTTGCTCACATGCTTGGATTCTGTGGCCCTTCATTCTTCCGCGGGCCTCCTCCTTGGAAATACTGATGGAAGACTCAGGAAGAGAGAGTCTGATCCTTTGGGTCAGAGGCAGAGTGAAGCAGAAAGGGAGAAACAGTGACTGGCCAGCAGTTACTAAGTATGGACAAAATGGGCGTGTGCTAAGCAGCCTCAAATTCTCTTTGTGCCTTTAAACATCTGGTTTGACAGTTACAACAATTTGCTACTCTCTGCCTTGGAAACCAGAGAAAAACATTTACTTTTCTATTTACATGATGGTCCAGCTTGCCCCAGTAAAAAATGTATACATACGCACACACACACGCATACAATATAGAAATAATTTTATATCAAAATCAAGATTTAATGTGGTAAATAGCCACATGACACAATTTGCTTAGATCATGAAAGACCAGGATGTCCCCTCCTAATCAAAGCCAGTGACTTCCATTCAGAGTGCATCTGTGCTTTCAAGTTGTCCAGAATATTTTAAAAGTTCACTATTGCCAATCATCACTTTTCTGATAGGGGGTGGCACTAGGCCATAGAAAGACACTCCACAGATTAGGATGCTTAGTCAGTTGCTAGACAACCTGGTGGATAAAGCTAAAATCTGAAATTTCTTTTCAATCTGAAGATTCGGACATCCTTTGGTAGAGCCTGGATATGGGGGTAGACAAAAGGCGTCATGACAGCTTAAAAAAAACAAACAGACGCTCAAAAATCTTGGTCATCTGCTAACCTTTCTGAAGCAGTTATTTGCACAAAAAATCTTTAAAACTTAGGAGAACTGTTAACATGGTGAAGTATCCGCAGTGGTCTCAAAATGGGAAATTACGTACAGGTGCCAAGCAAAGAGACCTGTCTGCACTAACTCCTCACCTTACCTTACCCCTTTTCTGTCTGAATTTTCTTCTTTCATCCTTCTGTTGTAGAGATGGCCACGGGAAGTCAGGATACCTTGTAGCTGTCCAGTCCTCCTTCCACTGGACCAAAAGTTCAATCCCTTTCTGTTACACCAAGTGTGAGTACAATTTTTCAACCTCTTGCAAACTGGCTCTCTCCCAGGCTCTTGTGTTCTGAGGCCCTGGCGTACCAGACACAGCAAGCTGACCACCTCAACACTCAATGTCTATTCTCCCTCTTCTTGGTAAGCGAATCCTGAATTCAATTGGAAAATCCAGACAGAGAAATAAGTTTTCTTAGCCTTTCTTGCATCTAAATGTGACCGCGTGACTAGATGTTGACCAAGGAGGTATAAATGGAAGGGAGGGAGATTCCTTCCTTCTTTTCCCTGCATGGAAAGCAAATGTAATGACTGGAATACACAGTAATCTTGAGAAGGAAGCCAAGATGATAGGATCATGGGTCCCTGATAGGATGGAACTCTTACCACCCTGGACTGCTAACTCTGGACTTCTTCTAATACTTCTTCTCAATACATCTCTATTTTTATATAAGCCATGTATCACATGCAGCTGAACCTAATCCCAACAGATATACTTTGGGAAACTCTTGAAGGGACCACTCTCAAATAGGAAGCATTCCGTGTACTAAGTACAATAGCAAATCCTCCGATTATGCAATTAACAATGACAACAGCTTATATTTTCAGTGCTCGGTGTGACCTTATATGTGGAGCTGGCGTGTCACCAAACAAACCCAGGGTAATGTATGTCTGGTGAGCATTTGTAAGGGTGCCATCCTTAAAGATGCTGGGAAGCTCAGAAATCACCTTTTTATTTAAATGATCACCAAAGTGCAGCGATGACATTGACAATGTTAGAGTTTTCAGTTGTGAGGACATAAAGCCATTCTTCAAGGATTTGTTGTTAACTGGTAAGACTTAGCCTTTTATTGCGTGCCTACTGTGTGCCAGGCACTATGATAAATACTTGCATAATCTCATTCAATCTTTATAAATACATACTATTATTCTCACTTAACGGATGGGCAAATAGAAGGGAAAAATTATTTACCCGAGGTCGTGTGGCAAAGCTGGATATCAAACCAAGGTCAGCCAGGTTTCAGAGCCTGTGTTATGAAATGCCATATGAGAGCATCTCCCATGTTCTTATTTTTCCAGAGAGACTTGACCATCCTCTAAATTCACTGAGTCACGTCAGAATGGCAGTTCTTGCTTTTATAAATCAGAGGGCTGGCATCCAGAGAGGGCTGTGGCTCATCCTTAGGTAAGATCGGAGTACGTGGTGTCATGAGTTTGAACGGCAGGGACAAACAGCCAAAGCCATTCTCAGCAAATGGACTGGTTCTCCTGTAACTCAGTAGTGCAGCTCTCGAAATGGAAAGAAACATCAAGGCTTACTGACAGTCTGGGAAATGAGAACCACCTTTGAGTTACAACAGACAGACACATATGTTGTTATATTTTAATCAGAATCGACATTAAGTGGCATAAAACATCTATCTCTTCGCTCTTCCCAATCTCATGAACTTAAAACTCAAATACAACACAAGCAGTTTTCAGAATTATTTTGGCGGCCTTCCCAGTCCCAAAGGAGATTAAAAAGTAATAATGTAAAAAAGTTAAGGTCAAGGTGTCCTAATATCACAGCTAATGACTAACCATTTGCTTACTGGTGGCTTCTGCTCCATCCTGAAGCCTGCTGAGTTTAACTCCATGTCAAACAAGTGGTTAGTGATTAGTTCCCTGGGTGACTGTCCCTGAAGGCAAGCCATGCTCTGGGGACACACTAGGCACTTTCAGTGGGGGTAGCTACTTCTTCCAGGTTGGGTACAATGTCTGGCTCTCAAAAGCAAGACAACGAATTTACAAACAGAATGTTCTGTGATTCTGTGCCCTTGGTGGTGGTGGGAGGGGTGGGGATTAAGCGCTGGGATTTCAGAGCATTCTCGAGCACATCTGTCCCAGATGTTCTGGAGGGAGATGTGGGTCGACGAGCAGGCTGTTTGATTCCCGCATGTGCCGTGGGCACCTGCACTCTGATTTTTAATCTGGCGCCCTGAGTGATCGCCCGTTGACACAGGGGTGCTGTCCATACTTAACAACAAGCGGCCTGGTGCGGGCACCCGCGATCATCAGCGCGGATGCTGACGCAAACCACCTGTAAGGCTGCGGGGGGCGCAGGCTGCGGGGCACCAGCTCCGACCACGGAGCATGCGTACCCCACGTGCGCGCAGCCACACCTGCTCAGGGCCCTAATCTGCCTCATCCACGTCTTCTCCAGCGGTAGCTGCTTCTAAGGCTGCGAGGGCTTCGGCCACGGCCGCATCCTCGTCCTCCGCGTCCCTACCCGGCTCTCCCGCGGAGCCAGGTGCATCCTCCCACCCGGTTCTCCAATCGACCACGGGCGCGGCCTGAGCAGCATCCTCTGCTTCAAAGTAGACACTTAGGTCTTCTGTCGCCGCGGCCTCGCTTAACGAATCCCAACTTCTCTTCAAGGGGAAGGGCATGTTCGAACCGTGCTCCCCCACCCTGGGGGAAACTCCCGCCGGGGCTTCGTCGTCAGTCTGGCTCTTGGAAAGACAGTCCTTTTCTTCCGGATCAGCTTTGTCTACAGTGGAGCCCCGAAGGGGAGGGTAATCCGGGGCCGGTATCTGGAGGTCATGGTCTTGTACTCGCAAGGCAGGACCTTCTGCCCTGGAAGAAGCTCTGGGGTCCCCATTTCGGACGAGCTGGGTCTCTTGCGAGGCCGGCAGCACACTGTCCTGTTGTCCTTCCGGGAAGGGTTGAGTTGGGGCGACGCTGTGCGCGGTCCTGACGCAGGAGCCCCTGTCTCCCCGGTGGGGCCCATGAACCCCAGTGGGCTGCAGGGGGGCGGGGGCGGGGCCAATGCCGTTGATGGCACTGCCAGCCCTGTCCGCACAGTATCCCCCCGCCGTGTCCCCCTGAGGAGGCGGTCCTGGGGGAGGCCAGTGGGGCTCCTGCCCGCCGCAGGCTCTGCCTCTGCTGGCCGTCCTCTTCAGGCCCTCGCTCTGCAGCTCGTTTTTGTGCACGAGGACTTGGCCGCTCTGTTTGCCTTTCAGTTTACCCGCGTCACCTTCATCCACCTTGTAGCTGTTCACCTCGTTGACATAGCCAGGGGAGGGCACTTGAACCGGATCAAAGAGATAGCTGGGGGTGACAAGGATGAGGGTCAGGCTAAACACGAATTCACTTTATTCGTTACTACCTTTATGAATAACTAGCTTCCATCACTAATATTTTCTCCTGCAGGCTCTGCCTCCTTCTACTATTCCTGTTAATTTCTGCGATTATTCCGTTAAGCCTATATGTGTGTCTAAACCAATTAGATAGAGTTGGGGTAAAGGAATAGAGCCTAAGAAGAGATCCAAGAGAGAAACAAAGTAAAGTACAAAGTGATTCATGGAGTTTAAAGGCAACCAAACAGGGAAATAAAATAAATGTCCAATAACAGGGGACTAAGTGGTTAAGCACATCCCCTTAATGGAATATCGTGCAGTCGTTAAAACAATAAATATGAAGTCTGGACTAACATGAATGATACTTCTAATACTTATTATGATAAATGTTTTTTGAATAAAGCCTACCATCACATTGTGATTACAATGGAATAGAACTGATACACACATACATATGACTAAATGGATACAGCCATATAGCTACAGATGTAGAACTAGAATAATAAAAAGTGTTATTTGCGAAGGAAGCAAATTAGTCAGGTTTTAGTTTGTGTAGAATTCTATTCATGGGATCCAAATTATTCTGAAATAGAATCTGGACAAAATTAAAAACACGTATGTGATGGGCGTGGTTTATTTTCAGCGACGCCCTGTCAGGCATCATCTCTGAAACCCAAGCTTTTCTTTGTGCTGACGCTCTCTGGGGAACTGGAGAGTCAACTAAACCAAATCTGCTCTCAGAGCATTATGTCGTTCCCAACGTGCTCTGAGCGGTGAGCAAAACAAGTTTAAAAATCTAGGCCACATGTCCTCTTAAATGATATCAAAGCAGTTCCAAACTCATAATTTCTTAGCAATGGTGGTCATGCCCCAAGAGGGATAAATGCACGAAATCCATGCATGGTCTTTAGAAGGGCCCCCACGGGAATCCCAGATTCCTCCACTCAGAGGTTTTTTTTTCAACATTACCTTTGTATCATTTTACAGCACCTGCACCCCATCTGGATTGTTTTTTGTTACCATCTGGAAAAGAAAGTTAAAAAGGAGAGAACACAGTGAATGACACGTGAATAGAAATTACGTTTGCTTTCTCTTCCTTAGATACTCCAAGTTCATCGAGTCACAATTTTTGGCAAAAGGACAACACGCACGTCAGGGAGGCCATGGTTCCTGGGAACCCCTTCCTTTATACCAAATCGCGAATTCAGAGCTCTCAAACATCCACTCACACCGGTCTCTGCCAGGCCCTTTCGCCCACCCTGGGAGGTACCTGTGTCATCTCCATTCGGCAAAAGAGTTAACACAGGCTGAAGAATGCAAGGGGGAGAAAGGTGGGATTGAAAAGGATCTGTGCCATTTCCTAGCTCATCGCCTTGTGCTGGGGCCGCGGGAACCCAACCAGGGTGCAGCCACCGTGCCGCAGCGGGAGGTGTAGGAGAGAAGAGAGGACTCCTTACCAGGGGATTAGCTACTCAAGTGTTAAAGGACATCTGGCTACGGTGGCTGACCTGCGTGTTCCACAGTAGACACCCAAGGAGGTTACAGCTGCAGTCATCATGCCACGCTTACCCGGGACTAAACTGCACCTGTTCTGCCTTTCCCATGACTGGGCCACACCTGGCTCTGGGCCAAGGGCTCCACGCTCTTCCAGCTCAAGGACGGGCCCCTGGGGCCTCCTGGCAGCGGGTGGGTTCAGCTCTGTGCTGCTTTTATCTCCCACCTGCCCCTTTCCAAGTTTCGTGTTTCCTCTGACTCAAATCTTCCCTCCATGTAGAACTGATCATGTTGTTCAGATCTTTCCTCTGAAGAGCTGAAATGCTGGCGTGGAAGAACCTCTAAATCACTTCCCATTTCTAAAATCTACACCCTTTAAAAAGACAGGCCAATAACAGAATCCACAGCCCCGGTCTCTCCGTCCCTGTAAGATGTGCGCGCTAGAAGAGGGAGAGATCATTCATCATTGGCCGTGTCGCTGCCTCCCCTGGCCTCTCTTCTGTCTTCGTTCAGTTGTGGCTGAATTCCCAGGATGCCCTTCACAACTGCTTCACAAGCCTTTACTCACACGAAAAATGACCAGTGCTCTCTCATTTTTTTTTTAAGTTTTTTTTTTTTTTTTTTTTTTTAGTAATCTCTACCCCCCAACGTGGGGCTCAAACTCACAACCCCAAGATCTAGAGTTACATGCTCTTCGACTGAGCCAGCCAGGCGCCCCATGACTGGTGCTCTTTAAAAGGTTATAGACGGGTAGGTTACGGAGCCTATGTAATCCACAAATAACCTCTTATGGAGTGCTGAAAAATGGCCCCCCAAAGATATCCCCATCCCAATCTCTGGAACTTGTGAATGTTACTGCTTATGACCAAAAAACAAACAAACAACAACAACACACAAAAAACCCAAAGTCTTGGGGTGCCTGGGTGGCTCAGTTGTTAAGTGTCTGCCTTCGGCTCAGGTCATGATCCCAGGATCCTGGGTTCGAGCCCCACGTTGGGCTCCCTGCTCGGCGGGGAGCCTGCTTCTCCCTCTCCCACTCCCCCTGCTTGTGTTCCCTCTCTCACTGTGTCTCTCTCTGTCAAATAAATAAATAAAATCTTTAAAAAAAAAAAAACCACCGAAGTCTTTGCAGATGTGATCGTAGATTGGGAGTTGGGGAGATTTACTTGGATTACATGGTTCGAAGCCCAGCTTCTGACTGGCTGTATGACTTTAGGCCTCAGCTATTCCATCTGTAAATGGGACTAATCATATGTCTACCATAAGGAATTGTTGGCGATTATATGAGTTAATATTCATAAGAAGCACATACTTATTACTTGGACCTGTTTGGACACAGCATGTTAAAAAAAAAAAAAAGGGATGGAGGCCTTGCACCGAAGAAAGATAAAATCTAGTTGCCACCACACACACAGGAACAAACGCATTTACAACACCAAGTAATACTTGCTTTCTGGAATAAGGGCCAAATGGTATACTTCTATCAACTGTGGCACCGATTGAAAGATAGAAGCCCCAAGTGCCACAGAAGTTCCTCGGAGGGAGAGATCATTGGGAGCTCAGCCAGTAATTTGTGTGTACAAGCATTTCCTTCTTCAAAGCCCTCTCAATTAAATGACCCCGCTTCCAGAACCTGGAATTTTGTTCCCAGCCTCTGCTTCCACTTATGCCTATTTTCTGCTAATAATTCACAAATCAGCTGGACAAACAGGATAGATAACAAATACCACGTGCACCTCCTCCCCTCCATCAGCCCTGCTCCCCCTTTCTCCCCCCTCCCCCACCCTGCTCTAAAACTCTGCCCCCCTCTGCCTACTTGCAGTACTTTTATTTATCTTGGACTCCGTTTAAAAACACAATCAGTCAGGAGGATAGGTGGCAAAAAAGAAAAAAAAAAAAAAGGAGAAACCAGTCTTAGAAGTTTTTGAGAGAGGGCAGACTGTGGGTCATCATCATGTCATTGAAACCATCGTAAAATATTAATCGTTGTAAAAATATCAGGAAGGTCAATTTGGGGATGGGGAGTTCAAGAGGTGTAGGAGGGGAAGGTTTTCAGGAAGGAAGGAGGGAAGGGAGAGAGAGGAAAGAAGGGAGGAGGTGAGCAAGGGGCAGGCCTTGAGCCACACCTTGGGTGATCAGGTCTCAGGCTGACCAAGGTCAACCGTGGGGAAGCCTGGCCCGGCTGCCGGCCCCACCCTCTGGGGCTGGGGCCCCACCCTCTGGGGCTGGGGCTGGGGCCTGGGGGCCACGGGCACCGAAATGCAACACCGCTGAGATTGAAGAGGCCAGCTCGAGAGCCACCTCGTCCTTGTTTCTTAAGAATTTACAAGCCACCTGGGGCTTTGAGGTGCCCTTCCTCCTCCCCCAGGAAAACCACAGGATCTATTTTTCTTCCAAAGCCACAGAATGTGAAGGATGTTTTGATGGCTTTCCCCTTTCAAGAACAGGTTTCTAGCTTGGCTTCTCCCCCGACGGCTGGCCTTTGGGGACACACCACATGGGTTTCCTCCGGACCTGGTTTCCTACCTGAGGGCCATGCTCCGAGCCTCTCCGGCCCGCGGACACAGCCTCTTCCTGGTCAGGGCTCAGCCTTCTCTCACCTGCCCAGGGCTCTCCCTCCCCGGCAGCATTCCTTCCCTCACTGAGGCAACTCCCGCGTCCAAGGCTGTGTGACCGCTGACGGAAAGGGTGGGGACTAGTGTATTTACACCCAACCCCTGCTTGCCCCTATCTACAACTGTCTTCCTTCTGTTAAGATTCCTAGTAACAAATCCAATTGATTTCTCTTTTCCTATGTCCTTGCCACACCCACATCTTGCTTTGAGCGAGGAGCTCTCCCATGTCCAGGATCGAAAAGGGAATATTCCTTGCCTGGTGTGACACATGGAAATGGGGGGCGAGGGGCGGGGCGGGGGGCAGAATACATGCTCGTCTGAAATAAGACTGAGTTCAAAATGGGCAGTCTACCTGCTTTCTCTCAGCGCCCCCCCAGCCCCCCTTGACAAGGGCTAGCTTGAAGGCGAGAACTCAGTTGTCAGGGGCCT
Organism: Mirounga angustirostris; assembly: GCF_029215605.1. Lineage (NCBI taxonomy): Eukaryota > Metazoa > Chordata > Mammalia > Carnivora > Phocidae > Mirounga > Mirounga angustirostris. The sequence continues at coordinate 31,137,952 of NW_026991710.1, read as the reverse complement.
TTCATTACTTAGCAGAATCGGAATTTGCTTTCTCTTTGGAATATAAAAAAGCAACAGAGAAGCCAAGGGCAAATCCTTTGCAACCATCAGCTGGTTTGCACAGGGGAAAAGCAAATACCATTAGGATGGGATGTCCACCCACCGCAGGTGACTGGCCACTCCTGGAGTCCTATGTTGGGGGTTGACTCTGCCCCGTGTTTTGTGTTGAAGTTAAACAGTCCTGTGTTTGAGGATGGACATGCTAACACTCCGTCAGTTACTAGTCAAGTCTCCTTGCTGGAAAATCCTGTTCCACAGCGGGAAGGGGGGGGGGGTTGGGGGGAGTGGGGAGACGGGAAGACCACGGAGAGTCAGTTTTCTAACCAGGCAGAGACGCTGAGTATTCATCTCCAAGTCAAGAGATACAGGAAAAGGCTCAACCCCCAGTTGCCAAGGGCTGCCTTTGAATAGTGACGGTCCTAAAGAGTGACAGACGCAAAGGACAGGAACCAGCCAGCTCGTGAAGTTTCTACTGGCCAAATCTGGGACAATTAGAGCATCAAAATATATATACTACTGATACAAAGGATTATAACCCACTGCATAAAACGAGGACCTGTGAATCCACCCTGATGGAAATGTAAAAAGGGAAAGTTCTGCCTTACAGGTAGGAAGCCAGCTCACACACACACACACACACACACACACACACACACACGCGGAATCATGGGACCAGAAGGATCACCGTCATAACAGGAACTGATTCAAGCAAGAATCATCAGTGGATGCTGAGACTAGTGGGCAAGAGTCTGAGGAGAACAGAATGGTTAGACTCCAAGCATCTCCCCAGCACACGCTTAAGGTTCCAACAGTATCTGGGCAGTGGAGACACCGGACACAGGGCACCTGCATCCGATAACCAAAGGGAACACTGCCTGCACTCGGCGAGACTAACCAGCTCCAGGTGCCCCTGATGGGACGCCCAGAGAACTCAGCCTCACTTCTCTGGTTTTCCTGCCAAAACAACGTAACCTGGGTGGAAGAGTGAAGCAACGTCTGTGAAGCCCAAATGGAGGGGTATCCTGCAAAACAGATGGCCTGTACTCTTGAAAAAAAAGTACTAGTGCGAAAAACAAAGAGCGAGGAGCCATTCCGGATTAAAGAAGACTAAGGAGCTATGATGGCCAAATGAAATGCATGCGCTTTTTGCTAAAAGGTCATTATTGACACAATTGTTGAAATCTGAGTAAGGCCTATTGATTAGGTAACCGTATTAAGTCAATGTTAATTGCCTGATTTTGATCAATGCACTGGGATATGTAAGAGAACGTCCTTGTTCTTAGGAAACACACAGGGAAGTATTATGGAGGAAAGGGCATGGTATCTGTAATTTATTAAAATGATTTAGAAAAAAATTTGTGTGCGTGTGTGCATGTGTAGAAAGAGAGGATAAAGCAAATGTGGTAAATGTTAACTTTGGGGGACTGTGAGTGGAGGGTATATGAAGATTTTTGTACTTTTCTGACAGCTTTTCAGTAAACCTGATGTAATGTCAAAATGAAAAGTTAAAAGAAAAAAAAAGTGGGAAATTAAAAAAAAAGGCACCAACCTAATGTCAGCTCTTGTTCTGCGTATCCCTGGACTAGGAGGGACCACCGACGGGAAACTGCTGATATTAAGATACTCCCGCTAAGGAAGCACAGGGGATAAGGTTTTGGAAGGGAGCTCCCCAAGCCCACCGATTTTTTCTGGATTTAGTTATCCTGAGTACGTCCTGAAGACCTTTCCTCAATAGCCAGTCCCAGGCACCGCAGCGCCACAGGCCAAGAAGGTATGGCTCCTGTCCTCCACTGCTATCTTCGAGGGGACGAGTGCTTTGGTGTCCTCTGCGGTCTGCTTCCCCTTCCATCCCCAGCTCCTTGCAGGCAACGCCTAACTCACGGCAGCATCCAGCTCACACGTGGCCCTTAGCACTTGCTATTCAAACGAAGGCATGCCGGGTGAGTGAGAGCTGTGAGTGAATTAAGGATGAGGAGGAGATTTTCTAGGTTATTCCGACAGAGGGCCTGCCTCTTCCCGTGATCGGACTACCCAGTGGCCCAAAACAAAGAGCCAAGCACAGGAGCTGAGAGAGATGGGTGGGCAAACCCTCCCTTGGGCCATTCCCCAGGTCAAGGGCATTCGGCGCCGAGCGTTCTAGCCCTTGAGCCGTAGAGGATGCAGCGGGGAAGTGGTCTGAGTTGATTGAAGCTGGAATGCTTGGGAGAGAGACACAAAATAAAACGCTTAAATTTCCAGCTCCGTTTTGAAAAACCAACTCGCCAGTGTTTACAAAACAGCTGGGATTTCATGTAACCTGGGCAGCAAGTGAAGTTGACAAATATTTAGTGAGTGGTTTCTGGGTACTGAGCTCCTGGGCTCAAGAGGAATGAAGGATGATAATTGCCAGGTGCTGAAGAAATTGCTAGGTGCTTTATAGGATAGATATGAGATGGCCTGCCCAGCTTCACTGACTGTGCTGAATTCACAACAGAAAAGGGACAAGAAGCTAAATTCTAAGACCACTTAATCCATTTCCTCCTTTCTGGACAGCCTTTGAAAACTCTTGGTGTGTTTCTTTTCTCCTGAAGAGGCTAAGCTTGGGTGATTTTGGAGAACCTGAAAGACTATATGAGGACCTTTATTATCAGCGTCTATTTTATGCATTCTCAATAGTTGATGTGCGGGGCGCCTGGGCCGCTGAGTCCGTTAAGCGTCCGGCTCTTGGTTTCGGATCAGGTCATGATCTCAGGGTTGTGAGATCAAACCTTGAGTTGGGCTCTGCCTGCAGTGTGGAGTCTGCTTGAGATTCTCTCTCCCTCTCTCTCTCAAATAAATAAATAAATAAAATCTTCAATAGTTGATGTGCTACGGTATGTGTTAGCATCACCCAGAACTGGGTTTGATGGGATATTTATGTGCAGAGAGGTGTTTGTAGGTTTTTCCTCTCAGAAAGTGGTCCCTCGTCAGATAGGTTTGGGAACAGTAGAGATTAAAGGTTAAAGATGAGGGCACCTGGGTGGCTCAGTCGTTAAGCGTCTGCCTTCGGCTCAGGTCATGATCCCAGGGTCCTGGGATCGAGCCCCACGTCGGGCTCCCTGCTCAGCGGGAAGCCTGCTTCTCCCTCTCCCTCTTTCTCTTTCCCTGCTCATTCTCTCTCTCTCTCTCTCTCAAATAAATAAAATCTTAGGGCGCCTGGGTGGCTCAGTTGGTTAAGCGACTGCCTTCGGCTCAGGTCATGATCCTGGAGTCCCAGGATCGAGTCCCGCATCGGGCTCCCTGCTCGGCGGGGAGTCTGCTTCTCCCTCTGCCCCTCCCCCCTCTCATGTGCTCTCTCTCTGAAATAAATAAATAAAATCTTTAATAAATAAATAAATAAATAAATAAAATCTTAAAAAAAAAAGATTAAAGATGAACACATTCGTGATTATAAAAAGAACTATTTCACTTTGCTGACATCAGTATTTACCCAAATTATTTGACCACAGAATTTTTCCCCCATAAAAGACTTATTAACAACCAACAAAACTTGTGTTTTGTGAAATATTTTGGGAAGAACAACGGTTGAAATGACAGTCCTAACTATCAGGGGGGAGTTTTGTGCCTCAAACTCGAAGTGTTATACCGTGTCTGGGGGGAACCAGCCCGGCCAAGTTACCTGTTAGCAATAGCTCGCTCACCAAGTGCAGACATGGGAAACTCTGTGGTCTCTGATTCCTCAGTTTCTTTATCTGCAAAAGGAGTCCCTGACCTCAAAGCTCTCCTCCAAATCTGATAACCTAAAAAGGTGCCTCAGTGAAGAAAGGGGACTTCCCTCATGACCCCCTCCTCCACCTCGTTTCCACACGGTTGTCCCCTTGAATACTGAGGCTGGGCAGGCACCAGTAGGACGCTGGTGCGGGCGCGGTTTCTCGCAATGGCTTGTAAACTACACCATGGCCAATACACCGCTGAGGTGTGTTTGGGTCCCGGGTCCACACTCGCCCCAGCCCAAGATCCTGACCAAATACAAAAAGCTTCCCCTCCTTGTCCTCCCTCAAGCCCCGAGTTTTCTGGCTCATTCCCTCATGCGTGAGGCTCTTTGGCAGAAGTCTCCTCAGCCTCTTTCCAGGGAGTCCCCGGGGGAGAGGGCATGTAACAGCAAAGCCCCTAGGAGGGGTGAGGACTCAGATCTCGGGGACCACCCTGCGAGAATGGGGGAGGCGCGGGCTATTGGGCTGGAGGTTGAGTTCTCAGGAGCCAAGGAATCAGTCAGTCTCTGAGGATGAAATGTCAGGGTTGAAATGGGTATTTCTTGATGAAGGGCTGCGCTGGGGCCCACTCAAATCATATTATTTAAAGGGCTGCCTCCTTGGTCTTTCCCAAGGCTGTCCTTGCCAGGGCGTTCACCCAAGGAGGGTGTCTACACTGCTCCCGCAGTGCCTCCATTGCATGAACTCGGAGGAACAAGCCAGGTCCTGGCCCCGTAACTTCACCACGGCTGGGGCCACAGGATCCTTGCTGTCTGTGTTAAATGCAGAAAAACAAGACTTTTCCAACTGCGAGGATGTCACTCCAATTTTCTCTCCTTGTGGTTCCGAGACTGGCAAATCGCAATCTCTCTGATGGATCTTAAAAACATTTCTATGGCCCTTCCTCCTACTCAAAATCTGACACCATTTTTTCTTTTCTGATGTGGTCGCTGGTGAGCTGTCGTCCTTAAGACAGATGTTTCGTGAATGGTCACGGCCATTACACGGTGTCCCCGCTGATTCCACGGCTCTCCAAAGAACCCCTAGCGTGTACCAGGCACTGGACCAGGGTCTCCGGGCGCTCCCTGAGAGCACTTCTCGTCTTGAATGTGTGGTGGTGGTGGTGGGGTATATGTGTGGGGTGGGATGGGATTGAGACGAACGTTTGGGAAGACTCAGCACAGCACACGGGCATTTCAGCCTGGTGGGTAAAGGAGCAATCCAGGCTCCGAGGTGCCCGTTTCAATTCTCCCTCCGACACTTACCAGTTTTGTGACCTCGAGGCAAATTTCTCAGCTTCTTCAAGCTTCAGCGGACAAATCTGCAACATGGGAATGAAAGTGTGCCAGCTTGCCGGGATCGTTTTGAAAATTAAATGAGTCAGAAGTTTGTAAGGCATTTACTATAGTGTCTGGCATACTGCCAGCACTTATTAATACTTACAACAGGTCGTTAACGTTTCAGGGTTTACTATGCGTCAAGTAATGTTTTAGGAACTTTTTTTTTTTTAGATTTTATTTATTTATTTCAGAGAGAGAGAGAGCGTGCATGAGAAGGGAGAGGGGCAGAGGGAAAGGGAGAAGCAGACTCCCAGCTGAGCCGGGAGCCCGATGTGGGCTCGATTCCAGGACCCTGGGATCATGACCCGAGCCGAAGGCAGACACCCAACTGACTGAGCCACCCGGGCGCCCCTGTTCTAGGAACTTTCATGTACTCATTCATTTTTTAACTTTGCAACAATCCTTTAAGGCGTGAACCACTGTTTTATAGATAAGTGGATATAAGTTAGACAGTGATACAGTATAGCTATTATTAATGCTGTTGTTCTAATTTTCATTATTATTAACATTTCCCGGCGTCTGTCTTGGTAGGTTCTGTTGGTTTCTGAGTCCATTGGGTTACACAACAAACAGCAGTTGGGGATCCAGCAGCTTCTGCAAAAGGGAACTGGATCCTCTTAATTTAGGCTCGGACAGAATTTTACAGGTGTGCTTGCTTCTGTGACCACCAGATGGCAGTACATGGCGGTTGTTTAATCTACACTGGAGGGAGGGACTGGGGATGGGAAAGGCCACGGAGACAAGGTTTAGGGCATAAATAGTGTAGGTGCTTTGCCGTGTGGCAAAGTTAGGGAGTAGGTGATGTGGTGAATATTTCAGATAGCGGACTGTCACCTTTAAGTCCCGGTGGCCGTGGCACCACCGTATGGCAGGGCCTCCTCCAGCTCTGGCCCTGCACGAGGAGGTTTATTCCGTAATCTGGCCACATCATGGTGGGGTCAAAAGGCTCCCGCAATCCTATAGAGACCACTGTTGACGCAGTGACTGCTCATCAGATCCCCAGATCGGAGAGTCTGGGTTGCTCCCTCTCACCTGTACGTCTGGACTATGATTCTGTGGCAGTGGCTGGGGAGGAAGGAACCTGTGGAGTATAGAGTTACAGTTCCTCCCCCCCAGGTTAGATATGATGCTGCTGGGCTGTCCATGTGGCTGTCCCTCCCCGTGGCCATCCCTGTGCTCCCCCCAGACCCTGCGGGCTAGCCCATGCGTGAGCTGGTTTTGGGGGCCCATCTTTTGGATGAGGGTATGTGGCCACGAACTAGGAAGTGAAGATAAGCCACAAAATAACACATGGATCAATTTGAACGTTTGGGGGGAAGAAGCTCATTATTTTTGCTTAAAAATAAATTCAAAATATTGTGTGTTTGAAAAGGCAAAAATTTGCATGAATTTTTGGAATTAAACAGAAGGCATACAGGAATTTCAAGTCTGTTAGTAGCTTGGGGTCAGCCGTACCCTTGGTGGGAACTGTTGTAGGGGAGAAGTTTGAGTAGCTCAGCCTTTATTCTCTGGAGTGCACGTTCCTAAGAGTGGGCTTCTCTTTGGAGATGTGACGTTAATTCATTACTGCATCAAGGCCGGGGTGTGCGTGGGGATCCTGGTGGCACTCAGCAGCAGAGGCATGCTCCACCTGGGTCTGGGTGGGGCCCATAACCCGCATTTTCTTTTATTTATTTATTTATTTATTTATTTATTTGAGAGAGCGAGAATGAGAGAGAGCACATGAGAGGGGGGAGGGTCAGAGGGAGAAGCAGGCTCCCCGCCGAGCAGGGAGCCCGATGCGGGACTCGATCCCGGGACTCCAGGATCATGACCTGAGCCGAAGGCAGTCGTCCAACCGACTGAGCCACCCAGGCGCCCAATAACCCGCATTTTCTAACAAGCGCCTGACGCTGCTTTCTGAGGCCCCCACTTGGAGAACTGGTGCTTTACTGCTGTACGGATACCAAGGCAGGCCAGGCCTCTTCATTTTGGTCAGAAACTCATCCCCGTCATCACTGTTCCCAATCCCATCCCCAACTGGGGCAGTTTTCCAATCTTCTTAAGTTTCTAAAAACTTTGTTTTTCAGAATTTGCGTTTAAACACTTTCTAAATTATATTCGGTCTATTATCCATCTCTATGGGGGCTGTAACAGGGACAAGTTAAAATAACCAAGTGTCTAGAAATATGCGATCAACTTGAACCTCCTAATGTTCACTAGTTGGGCAATAACTGGAACAAATCGACGACACGGGGCTGGCGCACTGCCTGTCTCGTCCTGCTGGCTCTGTGTCCTGGGCAGCGCGACGGGGAGGGGCCCCTGTCCTCTGCATCTGGGTGGGTCCCAGCAATGGAAGGTGCTGGCAGAAGAGCAGAGACGGAAGATGGGAGGAGCCGGGGTATTTCTCCCCTCTCTCTCTCTCGCTGCTCGGACAGTATCCCGCCCATCCTGGCACTGGCCGTACCTCCCTCACTGCCCTCCATGGCTCCAGCTGCTGCCCCAGCATCCGGTTCTGCACCTCCCCCTGCGGTGCTCCTGTCTTCCTGCCTTGACCACCTCTGTGTTGCCCCACCGGTTGGTTTCCCAGCTCTGCAATTATCTGCATAGCCCGCTGACTCTAATTTTCCTCTGTCTGAAAGGAGAGGTTCCTGTTTCTGAGCCTAATACAAACAGTATCCTGGTCAAAGGCCTTCTCGCTACGCTACTAAAGAATATACGGCAACAGCATTGGACTCTGCAAAAACTGGTATTCTCGAACATACATGTTGTTGCTTGCTGCGCGCCTGACACAGGGCGGGCCATGGGGGATGTCAGTGGTGGCTGGGGAAGGGACTTAAGCCCCTCCATCACCTCCAGCAAGTTCTCTTCCCTTTCTCACCACAAATCAGTCTGTTTCCTGTACAATGTAACTTCCTTACAAGCCTCCTATCTTCCCTTCCCAAGCTCTCAAGCCCCTCCTATATCTACATAGGGGTATTCTAAAACTGCCATTGGAGAAGGAATCGGGGCATAAGGACTTTCATGCTGTTTTTAGTAATCTCACGAAAATACTCAACGTCACTGATGGGTGTGGGTGATGGTGATTAATAAATAAGCTTATAGATGTTCTTTACGGCTGGTAAAATAAGGAAGTTGTTCCCTATTATTAGTACAGGCACTGGGCCATATTGACCCACTCCGCATCATCAATATAGTGTCAGGAAGCGGATTTGTAATATGCCCCTAGATGCTTCAGTGAGGCTCCAAGTCAACAGCTCAAGACAAATACCTAAAACTCTTAGCGGTGGTAATCCAGATATCCCCCATGCTTATTAAAGTGCTTTTGAAGTATACGTTGAGGAACTCAGTGCAGATCATCACAGACAGCTCTGAGAAGAAAGTGACTGGGACCATACAGAGATCTCAACTAATATCTACATAACCTCATTGAAAATAACAGATTTTCACCAATCATGTGGAATTAGATGTTTTTCCCAAATTCTGCTCCTTGGGTAGAATCTTGTTGGCTGATGAGCCAACAGACGATGCCATTGAAAACCAAACCAAGTGCGCTATTCAGGAATAACCACCACGGCACCAAGATTCAGACCCTACTGAAGATGGGGGGCGGGGAGACCATGACCTTCTGAACAAGTGCATTTTGGAACATCTTCAGATAATAGAAGTATAGTTTATTCGAGAAGATTTTAAAAATCTGAAATGAAGATGATGTGTTTTCATTTATCACGTGCAGTTCTCTCTCTTTCTCATGTGCGATCAGGGGACCCCCTTCCGGCATACTCTTGACCACCATGGTAATGGTATCATCGGACAAAACTCATCTCGACTCAGTTTGCTGGGCTCATCTACTGACTTTGGTTCAAGCTGCATAGGAAGGTCAGCATCACCCTTCTTTAGTAGGGTATCTGCTTGGAAACATAAGAGATGGCCTTGGCATCAGCACATGGTTGCTTTCATTTTCCTGGCCACATTACCAGAAGGACCGGTCAAAGAACATGTATAAAATCATAAAGGGGGTCTAAGAGAAGAGGAGAAAGAACCTGAAAATCCAGTATGCAGAAGGCAGTCCAGTGATGCAATTATGGGAACGGGCTCTGGAGTCAAAATCTGGATTGGCCTGTTGAAAGCTGGGTGATCTCCAGTGAGCCATTTAACTTCTGAGTTTGCCAGCCATCGGATGGGGAACACAGTAACATGTAATCTCACAGCATCCCTATTAAGATCATGTGATTTAGGGGCGCCTGGGTGGCTCAGTCGGCTAAGCGTCTGCCTTCAGCTCAGGTCATGATCTCAGGGTCAAGCCCCCGAGTCTGCCTCTCCCTCTCCTTCTGCCCCTCCCCCTGCTCATACTCTCTCTCTTGCACTCTCTCAAGTAAATAAAATCTTAAAAAAAAAAAAAATCACATGATTGAAACATGGTGATGGGCCTGGTGGAGTGTGTCTGGCAAGCAGGAGGTTCTTAAATGTTGACTGCTCTCATGTTCATGGTCATTGTCTGTGAGAAGATTCTTGAACTACGGGCTGCTATTTGTGTTTAGACACTGTGAACAGAATTTCTGAGTGATGTTCTGACCGAATCCTCCCTGGAACTGCATGGGAATCAGGGCGCATCTCCAACACACAGTATGCCTCCTATTTGGGAAATAGCTTTATTTGGGAGTGGGGAGAAGTCTGGAAGAAACGTGAAGCATTTAGAAAAAGCTAAGTTCTGGAAATGACGAGGAAGCCTTAGAGGAGGCGATGTGAACCGAAGTTTATAGGGTACGGCCGGTCTTGTACAGATAATGACAGCTTTTAAAGCAAGCACAGCTCAAGGCTAGATGCTTGGATCAACTAGCTTGTGTAAGTCCCAGTATCTTAGAGTGCCCAAACCGCAAAGAATCTTAGAGAACATGCCACTCAGTCACCTCATTTTATAAATGTGCTCTGGACTCAAGGCTGGAAGCATGAACTGGTCAGAGGACGAGAAAAAACAGATGTTCCCGTATTTTAGATGACCTCTCCATACGCAGAACTGAATCCTCAAGGTTTCTTTGAAGTAGAGTAAAAATAGTTTGTGCACTTGAAGAGACTGAACATGGTTCTAAGGCCTCAGTTAACCCTCAGCACCTAACTGGGGGCAGCACATTCTGCTAGTTCTTAGGACACAAAGAGACAGAAGATCTCTGCTGTTTGTTAAAGGGCTTGCCACCCACTCAGGCAACATATATTTTCTGAGCACCTATTACATGCCAAGTACTGAATTCAATCTCAGGGATCTGGAAATAATTTTACAGTCTAGCAAAGGAAAAATGTGTAAGTATCATACAAGCATGGGGCGCCTGAGTGGCTCAGTCGGCTGAGCATCTGCCTTCGGCTCAGGTCATGATCCCAGGGTCCTGGGATGGAGCCCCACATCGGGCTCCCTGCTCGGCGGGAAGCCTGCTTCTCCCTCTCCCACTCCCCCTGCTTGTGTTCTCTCTCTTGCTGTGTATCTCTCTCTGTCAAATAAATAAATAAAATCTTAAAAAAAAAACCATACAAGCAGATGACTAGTCTAGTGTTAACACGACTGAAATGCGTCACCCAGTCTTACATAAGGAGCACCTGAGTAATCTTGGGAAGATTAAGAAAGGCTTGTGGGCAAAGGTGAGCAGATAATGGTGCTGGTGGAGTTCTGAACCACATTCCAGGGGGAAAGCAACATGAAGGCAGGAATGCTGCCTCTTACACTGTCTCTCTTGGACCCACCCTCTTCTCTCCATGTGCACGGCTACTGCTCTGCCCGTAACATTATCCTCCTGTCACCTGCATCCACCCAATACACTGGCCATACAGAAGTCACGTGGTCTTTTTAGGACACAAATCTTTTTTTTTTAAAGATTTCATTTATTTACTTGAGAGAGAGAGAATGAGAGAGAGCGAGTACATGAGAGGGGGGAGGGCCAGAGGGAGAAGCAGACTCCCTGCCGAGCAGGGAGCCCGATGCGGGACTCGATCCCAGGACTCCAGGATCATGACCTGAGCCGAAGGCAGTCGCCTAACCAACTGAGCCACCCAGGCGCCCTAGGACACAAATCTTAACCGTATCACTCTCCCTGCCCATAAAACTTTTCAAAGTTGCCCAATGCCCTCAGGATATTTAATAACATTTAATAATGATGATGATGATGATAAAAATATCAAACTTACATACAGCTTCCTAGGTACCTGGTGTTAATCTACTTGCTTTATGGGTCTAATTGATCCCCATTATTTGTGGATTCCATATTCTAATTCATCTAACCTGCTAAAATTTATTCGCAATCCCCAAATGAATACTCACTGTGCCTCTGCAGCCACTTGTGGACATGGGCCGAGTGGCAAAACGTCTGAGTTGTCTGACGTGCACGTTTCTAGCTAAGCTCAAACAAGGCGAGGATGTTCCGCCATCTTGTTTCAGTTCCTCATAGTGTAAATCTTTCAGTGTGAAGACTTAGTTGGGTCATGCTCATCTCACATGTTCTAGAATTGTATCCCGAAACAACACAAGTAAAAAGGAAATAACGAAATTCTACTCAAACCTGAATGAAGCCAGAAAGAGACATACCTCAGGGATTGCTCGGTTTACTGGCTTTAATGTTTCGGCCAATAAAAACTGTAGTGAAAGACCGAGTAATAGAAAATTTAATGGAAAATGGAAAGATTGCTTTTCCCAAAGCATAAAGAAGAAAATTGCTTACCTGCTGTGGAGATTGTCCATTAGGTTTCTCTCGAAGTTTAACTTCTCTTCCTGCAACAACAAAAAAGTTGCAAATTGAGTCTCCAAGTTGCCTCCTGTTCCCAGCCGAGTTGCATCTTGACAGTGACAGCAGGCAGCATGTCCTGAGGGGTTGCTAGGCAGCGATGTGGGGGAAAGGCGTTCCTGGCCCAGAAAGACAAGTGTCTTGAAACCTGCCAGGTCTGGGTCTGCAGCCCTAGCTGCTGACAACCAGCAATCAATGAACAATCCACCCAAACTTCAGTGTTTTCTTCTATAAAATAACGTTGTAGTGAAATTTAAATGGCGCAACATGTAAGCAGTCTATCACGTGCTGGGCATACTGGAATCGTTCAATAATGGAAAACTATAGTTGTTATTTAATAAACATCACATGACAACACACCTCTTCTCTCCTGGGTGAAGTTTCAACTAAACAGAAAAATAATTCAAGGAATTTGCTTCCTGGAGACATATCAAAGTTTCAATGAATACATGTACAATATTTTAATAAAATACATAATTTAGAAAATAGCTTTGCTTAGTGAAACTAATAATATGTAAGATTTGAGAAAGTAAAGCTAATCTTCAGATTTTTACCAACTTCTGTGATTATTAGAATTCACTTATATATAGATACAACTTTTTCAAGAAATGCTCTTAGCCCATTTCTAAGTAAATCACTTCTTGAAATCATTAATTCTGCCTCAAATTTGTCATGCAATATCGGAATGGTTATATACTTTTGGTAATTCATTTTCATTTTCTTGTCAGCAATGTGTTTTCACTCAGCATTATTTCTTATTGTTTAATAATTTGTTAAAATGGAATACATTGCCCAAATGTCACATGATTCTATTATTCTTTTTTTTTAAGATTTTATTTTTCTGAGAGAGAGAGAACACGACCAGGAGGAGGGTCAGAGGGAGAAGCAGGCTCCCCACCGAGCAGGGAGCCCGATGCGGGACTCGATCCTAGGACCGTGGGATCATGACCTGAGCCAAAGGCAGATGCTTAACGGCTGAGCCACCCAGGTGCCCCATGATTCTGTTATTCTTAGTTTTTACCACAGTGTTCATAATTCAACTCAAATATCACTTGGTAAGGAAGACACGAGAAAGGCAAGCTCTCAGGGAGCTAGCCATCTGGTTGTGGAGGGCAAGGAGACCAGAAGAGGTTACAAATCACTAAAATGTTATGCCGGGTACAAATAACACCATCAGAGGTGCGCAAACAAAAGGCCTGCGGGGGGGGGGGTTGGATAGCTGGGGCCAGCAGCACTGAAGCAGGCATTCACTGAAATTTGAGAGAAACCGTGGTAAATGGAAACATAACGACGGTGAGATGAGGTGGGAGGGCCTTTCAGATAGAGGGAACATGACAAAGAGGAGACCGGAAAGGGTGGAGTATTATTTAGTGAACAAATCATTGAATTCCTACTGTGTGCCAGGCACCAGGAAACTGCAGTGAATGGGACACCGTGTTGTGTGCCCTATAAAATGACAGCCCTATGTGCAAGACAGGGAATATTCTGGATTGCTTGGTGTTTAAAGAATTTGGAACTTGCCATGTGGTTGGTAGACTTGCCATGTGCCAAGTGCATCGTAGGAAGCCAACGGGATGTGGCAGTAGGTTGTAGGGACAAAGAGGGGAGGGCTAGAATCAGGATGATTTGGAAGGCGTGTTAAGAAGCAGTTAGGTTCCTAAATCTCTTTCTGCCCGCCCAGCTTTTGGGGTGGGTGCCACTCTTTATCTCATCCAAAGAATGTAAGCTAGTTTGTTTGTTTGTTTATTTTTATTTAAAAAAATTTTTTTTAAAGATTTTATTTATTTATTTGACAGAGAGAGTGAGCACAAGCAGGGGGGAGCAGCAAGCAGAGGGAGAGGGAGAAGCAGGCTCCTTGCTAAGCAGGGAGCCCGATGCGGGGCTCAATCCCAGGACCCCAGGATCATGACCTGAGCCGAAGGCAGACGCCTAACCAACTGAGTCACCCAGGTGCCCCAAAGAATGTTAGTTTAGTGTCTGCAAAGGGTAAGGCAGGGTTTCTGGACTAGGAACATAGTAGAGAACACACAGCAGCGGGCAGGGGTGCTGAATCCAAAACTGGGGGTTAAGTGAACATACACACATGCAGCTCTGACAGCCTCAGCATGCTCCTCTCCTTGGCTCTGGGAATGTTGGCACTCACCCTCCAGCTGTCCTCCAGACATCTGAGGAAAGTCTCGAACAGGAAAGACAGACGGAAAGCACCCAACCAACCAACGAACCAACAAAAAAGCACTTGAAATGAAAAGTAGGGAGAAGAAAACTAAATTGGAAATTAAAACAAGACAACGGGGGTGCCTGGGTGGCTCAGTCGGTTAAGCGTCCGACTCTTGATTTTGGCTCAGGTCATGATCTCAAGGTGGTGAGATCGAGCCCCTCGACATCGGGCTCCGCACTCAGCAGGGAGTCTGCTTGAGATTCTCTCTCTCCCTTTCCCTGTACCACTCCCCCCCCCACCACCTGACTCTCTTTCTCTCTCTCAAATAAATAAATATTATGAAAAATTAAGAACAAAGATGAATATTTCAATAAAGAATCTGGAAGAAAAAGATGAGGAAATCTCATATAAAGTAGCAAAACAGATAAAGACACAGAAAATCAAATAGAAAAGATGAAAGAAAATTAGAGGACCAGTCCAGGAGGGCCAACATCCAAGTAATAAGAGCTCCAAAAAGAAAGAACAAATAAAAGGAGGGGAGGAATTCATCAACAAAGTAATCTGAGAAAATGTCACATAACTGAAGGAGTTTCTAGATGAAAGCACTCACCAAGTGCCCACCGCAATCAATAAACACAGACTCAACACCAAGACACACCATTGTGATATTTCAGAACTGGAATCCTATACAGGCTTCTAAGAAAGAGAAAACCAGATCATATTCAAAGAGTTGGGGATCAGAATGGTCTTAGGCTCCTTAAACATGCACACACACACACACACACACACACCCACCCATTCTAAACCAGGCCAAATGACCAATTAAGTGAGAGGGTCGGATAAAGACATTTTCAGATATGAAAGCTCTCAAAAAATTTACCATTCACACTCTTTCCCCTTCTGTGAATGAAACTATTGGAAAACGTAACAAACAAATGAAGGAGTAAACCAAGAGGGGAAAGTAAGGGATATAGGAAACAGGACATTATACACAGGAGAGGGACAAACGTGTCCCCAAGGATGATGGTGGCTGAGATCCCAGAATGCCAGCAATGGACACAGCCACAAGGACAGCTTGTTCAGACTGGACAAGGCAAGAAGGCTCCGGGCAGTTTTCTTTTAAGAGAGGAAATCAATAGAATCACTTAAGGATCCCCTTACATACAATAAGAAAAGAATTTGGGGGTTGAATCAGTGAAGTATGCAGAATACTGAACAAATGAAAAAATGAGCCATTTGTGACCACAGAGAAAAAGCTAGGTGGGAAGGGAATTATAATTCTCTACCTGGACTGGCTGTGACCAGCATTTACAGAGTTCTAACAGATACTAGATATTCACACCAAACTAAAACTAGAGGAGGTACACAGTGGGGATTGGGAACATGTCTTATGTGGGGTAGGGGATGGAAGCTGAATCAACTTCCATAATGGAAGATAATGTCTAAACCTGAAAAGAAAACCAAGACATGGTAAGAGAAGCATTCATTTAGAGAAACAGAGGCAAATAACCCAAATAATCAGCTAAAAAAGTGATTTTCAGAAAAAAGAGGGTTTTCCTTGGAAGAAAGAAAAGTGCGCTCACAAGTGGGCAGTCGGGGCTTCATTTGAAGATGGGGGAATCAGTCTAGTCATAAGAGCAAAATCTCAAGAGAGGGTAAACTGGTCGCAAGCAGTAAAAACGATGCTTTTGAGAAAGTCGAGGCATATCCATTTACTTAACCTATACTAATTATTTAACATCTGGTACTGTGGGCCAGGCCATGTGCTAGCAGATGATCACAGCAAACTGAATAAGACATAAAGCTTATAACCTAGTGAGGTGGGCAAAACCTAAGTAATTATGACCCAGTGATATGCTAGAGCTTATTATAGGCAAAGGATAATGAAAATGTAGGGACCAGCAATCAACGTTTCAGAATATTCTAGAACTGTGTGTCCAATCTGGTAACTACTGGCCACGTGTGGCTACTTAAATTACTTAAAATTAAGTACATTAAATAAAAGTTCAACTCCTTGGTTACACCAGCCAGCCAGGTTTCAAGTGCTCAAAAGCTACTATATTGGGCAATGTAGACATAAAACATGTTCTTCATGGCAGAAAGTTCTATTGGATGGTGCTGATCTAGAGGTTCTTAAATGGTTCAAGTACATTAAACCCCTGAAGGGATCACATTCCATGGGTCTATTAGTAAATAAAGCTTTGCAGAGCTTGATATTTAACCAGCTAAGTTATCTGAACACGGAAAGGAATTTTTACTCTGTTAGAAGTTTAGTTTTCAACTGGAGCCACTTGGGGAGCTAGTAAAGGTTATTTCTTACATGTCCTGATCCTGTTTGACCACGCACAGATGTTGGGAGCAAATGCTGCTGGTGACCAGACTGAGTCTTTGGGAAAACACTTTTGCTTGGCAGAAGGAGGGGAAAGTTCTGGAGAACGCAGAAACTCCCGAGTTTGAATTTTGGCACCCTACTTGTTAGATTGGTGGCCTCGAGCACATCTCTCAACCCCTCTGGGCCTTTGCTTTTTTAGATGCGAGGAGCATAAAGGAAGCATGGATCAGGATAAGCAGGCGGCAGGAACCCAAAGATGGCAGCCTCCATTCTTCTCACTGTCCTTAATCTCCAACAGGCACTAAGCAGGCTGCTGAGGAGGGCCCCACATTGGAGAAGAGGGCTGGCTCTCCTCATTTCATCGCATCAACTGCCCCGTTCCCTGGCTTTTGTTAAAGGATCGATCATTGACCAGGAAGGAAGTACCTATAACAGGAAGGGGAATTTCTGTTCGAAGCAGGACAAAGAGGAGGAGGAGGAGGAAGGGCACTGACATTTATCAAAAGCCCAGGACATACCAGACCCAGTGGCACGTACTCTATGTCCTTCTAAAAATCCTCCCGAGGTCTAGGAGAGTGGAAGGATGTGAGGAAGGGGGCTGGAAGCGAAGGCTTGTGGGTGTTGGAAAGACAGCATGGTGGGACATAAACGGACCAGGGATGGGCCGCAGTTCCGTGGGGATGGATTGACTGCCATGTTAAGGGCCCCACCTGATGAGACCTTCAGTTCATAGTAACAAGCGGGGGCAGCATGTTGGACTCACTGGTGGGCCCAGAGCAGAGGTGGCAAGTAGAGGTAGCTGAGGTGAGCCGAGCCAGCCCGTCTCTTAGCCGCAGACGGGTCTTTGCTCAGAGTTTTTACTACGTGGTGGACCGTCCATCCCTGTTATCTTCTTTAACTTCCATGAGGAGAAAAACAAAGTTGCTTTCCAAGTGGAGTTAAACTCTAAATATGATAAGCCTGAGTTGGCACCAACACCGGCTGCAAGAATTAACTTTTCCTGGTAATTTGTAAGTGCATTCAGGTCTGTTTTCGGGTTTTCTTTTAAGGGTTTTCCCTACCCCCACCCCCAGGCAGGGCCAATATCGGAATAGAAAGAAAAGATCTCCAGCTGGGCTCCTTTCTTCGAACAAGCTTTGCAACATCTTCCTTGGATGCAATTCAGCTGGGGCCTTCCCTGTGTTCCAGAGGAATTTCTGCGTCCTCACACAGGGGCCCTTTGTTGTCTGAGGTTATGAGAAGTTAACCAGGACTTCGCACAAGGAAATATCTTTTCCTTGTGTGAAGCAGTGATCAAAGAGGAATGTCATTTAAACCAAAAACAAAAAAACAAAAAAATGAAAAGAAAACAAAAACAACAAAAAACCACCCCAAAACAAAAAAGCAAAAAAAAAAAAAAAAAAAAACACCCCACACCAAAACCATGATTTATATCTAGAATCTCTACAGAAAAAAGACCCGAGTTACCTCAGTAAAGCACAATCATCTACGTATAGAGTGTAAAATTAACTCATCTATTGATGGATTTTAAAGCTTAGTCCTTGGTACAAATTCTAGGTACTATTTTTAAGTATAAAAACTTTTTTTTTCTTTTGCATCTGTTCTGCTCACAAATATCTCCAATCCTTCCAAATGCTTTAAGAAGTTTTTCATTAAAAAATGAGATGTACTTTTGTATTTATACATATTCATATAATGTACATATATAAAAATAGATATAATGACACAGACATATAAGCACACAAAATTTGGGAAGAGTGCAAAAAAATGTCAGCAATAATCATAGCAACCTAACCCTGTGTTACGTGTTCATTTTCTCCCCCAGGATTTTAGTTTATGTCCATTTACAGACTGATTTTACACAATATATAAATAACTTCACGCCCTGTTTTCACTGAACATTTTGTTTCTAGCCTTTCTCATGACAACACATAACGTCCATAATGATTGTTTTAAATGGTGCAAATCATTCCGAGAGCGACCCTCAGCCAGTTAATTAAACATTCTTCTCCAACACTTAACATTTCTGGAACTTTCCATTTTTGGTAAAGTCACCCTCCTTGCAGTTTCCAAGTTTAAAGTCTACAGTGCTGACTATAAGCATGACATAATTATAATGTGTGAGATGATTTTGATTTTCCTTGCCTTTCCTTTTTAAAACTGTCTTCTGATCTGAGGCAAAGATGACCCCATAGGACCCAGCGGTTAGAGGCCAGCCAGGAAACTGTGTCTCCGTCCAGAACCAGGAAATGCTGGCTCCACAAGGCATCACTACTATTCAGATTCAGAAGTCCAGGAAAAGAGCAAGAAAAAGCAGCCCAGCAATGACCTGTCCCAGGCAGAAATCCTCCTTTCCCCAACAGTTAAAGACGCTGCACACAACACACCCCAGGAGTCTGACTCCTACTAAGTTAATCTCTTGCTTCTCTGCACACAAGCTCTCCCCCAGGGAGGCAGGAAGGTATGGCTCTCTTAGCCGCAGGGGCCCCGGAATGGCTCACAGTCCTCCTGCAAATCTGTAGGTGGGTGCGCCAATGCCCTTTGGAGACTATGTTTGCTATTATAAAGTGCTATTCCGTCTCAATTGTCTCACATTTGTGGCATAAGAGATTTGTCTCAGATGTGCAAACCGTCTCACACGTGTTCATTTACGAAGGGCAGGTGAAGGGAGCAGGGGAGGCTGGAGGGAGGCAGAGCCCTGGGGCCACGTCACCTCAGCCTAGTGCTGTCAGTTCCTGCGTGAATGGGAGCCCAGGGCAGTGGTGGCCACAACACTCTTCCCTGGGCCCTGGCAGGCAGCGTTTGAAATCAACGGATTTTCAAAACCCAGACTTGGGGCTCAGGATGGATCTGATGCGTGCAAGTGTGTGTCTGTGCGCACGTGCACGCGGAGGTAATGTAATGATGCCGACACTTGAGCATCCATTACTTTTTTTTTTTTTTTTTTTTGAGAGAGAGAGAATGAGAGACAGAGAGCATGAGAGGGAGGAGGGTCAGAGGGAGAAGCAGACTCCCCGCTGAGCAGGGAGCCCGATGTGGAACTCGAATCCAGGATCCTGGGATCATGACCTGAGCCGAAGGCAGTCGCTTAACCAACTGAGCCACCCAGGCGCCCCCATTACGTGTTTGATACGATACACCCACTACCTCATTTTCTTCCCAGCAAGTCTGCGAAATAGGTATTACGAGCTCCATTTAATGAATAGCAAACTTAACCAACTCACATAAGGTTTCACAACCGGCACATGGTGAGGCAAAGATTTAGAGTTTAAGCTGTTTTCATTGACACCTTGGAGTCTTTCACATGACGGGATGAACGCAACCAAGCCTAGTATTGTGGACATAGGCAGGAAATATGGGATATAGGAGGGCAACTTACTTGGGCTTCCCATTCATGAAGGGCCTCAGATATAGACTCTTGACAAGTATCTCCAAGTACATGCCCCGATCTACACTGACAGGATTGAAAGAAGACAATATTCATCACACAGCTTTGAACTTCAGTCTCATTTTTCCACAATACATCACCTGTAGCTCCTTACGAACTAATACTTTATCTTAATAGGAAAATTCTATCACCTCTATGCATGTGTACAATATCGCACATTTGTACATGTAAGCATTTAAAATATTAATTTTTCTAACCCTGTTTTGTCATTATTTTAGTACTTTAATATATTGAGAGCCTCCAAAATAACAAAAAAGTAATCCAGGCTTCTTTCAATGTCTGAGAGACCTTGATCTGATCCTATAGTTCTAGGAAAACCAGGTTGTATGTTCACCATTAAGTATAATGCAAAAGTAAATATCAGGGACAGATTTCTGAGCAGTTATATTAAGGGACATTCTTGGGGGTGGAGGTCACCTCTCACCTCTTGTAGAGACTCCACTATTTGTGATTCCTTAAGTATCTGTATTTTAAGAAATCTTAAGAGCTGATATCTTATGGATGACACACTTTAAATGGACGCAGGTAAGCAATCAATCACAGTAGCTATTATTATGATGCCACTGGTCCTCCAGCTTCTGGGCCTTTTCTTTCTCGTGTAGGCAGGCAAGAACCCTGCTGCCCAGAATCCATCACTCTCTGCAGAGCTGTCCTGTCACACCATGAGTCCCTGAGACTACATGCTTTAATAGGAGGAACTTGAACATGTCCATTAAGTTATCCCTTAAATGTCTTCCATTCTAGAGCGAGATTTGTAAAGGATTTTGACACTCTGGTTAAACTAATTAGTGTTAGCAGAGACAGAGAGAGAGAGAGAGAGAGAGAGAGAACAAATGGCTATGAATAAAGATGAAAGTTAAAATCACAGCATTTGTGGGGTGAGAAGCCCCTGAGAAAATATTAGTCTAACCCACATGTGTTACAGATTGGGAGCTGAAGCCCCGAGAAGCTAAGTGGCCACCAGGACTAGTTTTGCTAAACCATGCTGCTGTCCTTGTACAGATCTGGAGCAGGGATTAGGCCACCTCTTGTCGGTAAATAGAATTTTATTGGAATACAGCTACGCTCATTCATTTACGAGATGTCTGGGGCTGCCTTGTGCTACACAGCAGAGAGCTGATATTTGCCACAGACGTTGTCTGACCTGCAAAGACTAACGTATTTATTATCTGGCCCTCTCCAGAAAAAGTGCTGACTCTAGCCTACAGGTAAACAAAGTCCGTGAGGCGGAACCAAAGGATGCCAGCAACCATGTGAGTGAACTTGGACGTGGATCTTTGGAGGCCTGCCAACAGGCACCTGAGGAGCTTGGAAACAGATTCTCCAGCTCCAGTCCGGCCCGGAGATGACCACAGCTCTGTCTGACAGCTTGCCTACAACCTCATGACAGACCTTGAGCCAGAGATGCCCCGTTAAGCGGTGCCTGGGTTCCCAACCCACAAAGACTGTGAGATACCAAATGTTTCTTGTTTTAAGGTGCTAGTTTTGGGGCAATCTGTTACACAGCAATAGATAACTAATACAATTGCATCTTCTTGGTTGGGCTCACCCCTTTCAAGGTGAGTGAAATTCTATCTCCAAGGTCAAAGTCTCATCATGATCTGCTCTGTGGGGACTTTTGGACCCTCTGTCCCCAACTCCAAATGGAACCACATCAATGTACTGTGCCAACTACTCACTCCAAGTCTATCCCATACCATGTGGTCAGAATCTGATTAGTGCCTAGTAATTAGAATAGAATAATAATAATACATATTTATTGAGTGCTTACTATCTGTCAAGCACTTTATGTACATTATCTCATTTTACCCTTATAAGGATCCTAGGAGGTAGTACTATTTTTTTTTTAAGATTTTATTTATTTTTTTTGACAGAGAGACACAGTGAGAGAGGAAACACAAGCAGGGGGAGTGGGAGAGGGAGAAGCAGGCTTCCTGCCGAGCAGGGAGCCCGATGTGGGGCTCGATCCCAGGACTCTGGGATCTTGACCTGAACGGAAGGAAGTCGCTTAACGACTGAGCCACTCAGGCGCCCCGAGGTAGTACTATTTTAAGGCCCATTTAATAATAAGGGAAAAAGCAAGTTAAAGAGGTTAAGGAACTTGCCTTACAGTATCCGGACAGTAAGTGGCAGCACCAGGATTCGAGCTCTGACAGATTGACCGCCTGGGACCCAGAGTCCCAGGATACGTGGCTCCCGTCTTAGCACCACCATGTTTAACTGTGAACTCGGCAAAGTCGCTCATGGAGAGGAAACCGATTTCCTCACCCATAAAGCACTGACAGTGATGATGATGATGATGCACCTTTCCTATTTCTCAAGGCTATTGTGAGGAAAAGCACCTGTCCTAAAATAATGATTTTCAGTTCACGGTAAACATGGAATCAAAACAAAGTGATTTACTGATCTTTTGACCAAACACCCCTTGGCTGTGGCAGACCTGAGAGAAGATCAGGAAAACAAGCAGCGGTGGACAGAGGTGAGAGGGTATTTAAGGAAAGAGCCTGAGGGAAGGGAAAAGGGACACTGAAATCCATTTCCTACCCCTTTTCCACTACCTGTTCTTCCCTGTTCTGCTCTTGGTATCACTGCGGCTCCCCACCCCATCTGCAGAAATCCCCTAAACAATGGTGGCTCCCAGATCAATGAGAAGAAATCCTCAATTACTTAAAAAAATCTCATACTTTTATACTGTGGCAGTTGGGTTTTTTTTTTTTTTAAGATTTTATTTATTTATTTGTCAGAGAGGGAGAGAATGAGTGCACAAGCAGGGGGAGTGGCAGGCTCCCCACTGAGCAGAGACACCCCACCCCCATGCAGGACTCGATCCCAGGACCCTCTAACCGACTGAGCCACCCAGGTGTCCTGTCCACTGTGGGAGTTTTTACTAAGACTCCATATGAGCTCTTTCTTTCCTGGAAAGCCCTCCTTATATTACCTGACTGACTCCGACTTCTCACTCCATCTCGGCCTCTTCCAGAAAGGAAAGTGTCCTGGATCCCTCCGGGCTGGATTAGATGCTCTGGTTTTTAACTCTCACTGCAGGCTCTGCGCCTCTCACACAAGACTCTGAATTTTTCACAGTTGAATCCTCAGTATGTGCAAAAGGGCCTGACATACAACAGGCATTCGATTGATTTTAGGTGAATAAAGGAACGGATTCTCACCAGCTTCATGGCCGTTCTTTGCTAGAATGCAAATTCCAAGAGGTAGAAGGTACTCAATAAATATTTGTTAAGTGACTGACCCCAAAAATCTGGCCTCATCCTATTAGATTCAGGACAGTATGGTCAGATGAAAGAAAGTGGAGTTCAGAGAAGGGTTTCAAGGCTAAGAAGACACCTGTCTCTGGTCAAGGCTCCTACTGTGGCCACACTCAACAGATGCGCAGAATCTTCCTGGACATGGGCTCTTGTGACTTAAATTCTTCATGATGTCATGAATGAAGCAGTGGGGTTCATTCATCCTCTAGGACGAGTATTATCGATTATGTATGTATGGATGTATGTAGGTACCCATCTATTATCTATCTATTACAAATATCTAGTTGTATCTATCTATCTAGACTGCAGCCAATGACCTTGGATTTCAATTGTATGTTTCTCGGACCAGTGAGATTCAAAAGTTTAAAAAAAAAAAAAGATTGTTACTTCTGTATGGACTACTTTATTCATCTTGCTTTCTTCAATGTCACCAAAACAAACAAACAAACATCCAAGCTCTCAACCAACAAAATCCCAAGAGAACTTTGTCAGGGTTTCTTTTCAGCATCATTTCTGATGAATTAGATAAAACAGACATCCCAGGAAAATAAAAGAACCTGATGTATTCTTAATAAAACCAGAAAAAAAAAATCCTGCCTAATGATCATCAGCAAAATGTGCACTGTAAGTATTTCCCACCATTACTTGGCAATCGCCTACTTTTCTAAGGAAACCAAGAACTCTGCAGACAGGATCTGTCTCCATTAAGATGACTGTTCAAACCTAAGTTGTATTTATATTGCCCAGTTATTTTTATCCCTTCTACTCCAGCATTCCTAATCCTATATAAGAAAATTTCCACGAAATATTGGAAGGGTCCCTAGTTGTTTTTTATTTCCTTCCTTCCTCTCCTTTCTACCTACCTACCTTCCATTGTTCATTTTTTTTCATTAACATTAGATGTTCGTAATAGTAAGGTGAAAAGGATGACAATTCTCAAAATTTTGCATATTACAGTTTGCTCAAAGAAAATATGGTTTGGTCAAAGAAAAATTGCTTATTTATAAGCTAAAATAGGCAGGACAGCCCCACCTTCTATAGCGTGGAATGTAATGCAGAAACCCAGTTTGTGGAAACAGTCCAAAGCCAATTAAAGTAGATTTAAGTAACGAGAATATAAAAATATGTGTGACAATCCACAGATCTCTAGAGTATTTCTAGAGAGTGGTACAGGGTAGAAGTAAAACAAAACCAGAAATTGATAAGCTCTTAACCTACTTTTAATTCACTCAACTATGTAAATATGAGACCGCCTTAAATTCTCATTTTTTCCCCATCCTTAGTGTTTCCTTAGCGTGATACACTAACATGCAATGTATAGTAGCTTATCCTCTTTGGGGGTAAAAATCCTACTGCTTCAGCCAGAGATAGGTGGAAACGGATCCTATTATTAACCTTCATTAGCCAAAAAAAGGTACGTGTACACTCAGCAACAAAATGCATGATATTTCAGGAGACACTCATCGGTGCCCTGGTTTGGGGTATAGTTTAAAGAATTCCTGACAGTCTTCTCTTTTGTTGGCAGATAGATGCAGAACATTCAGTAACAGGAGTCGGCATGCTTGTTAGCGTCTCTTTTTTAACAGCAGTATAAA
The DNA here is from genome assembly GCF_029215605.1 of Mirounga angustirostris. Taxonomy (NCBI): domain Eukaryota; kingdom Metazoa; phylum Chordata; class Mammalia; order Carnivora; family Phocidae; genus Mirounga; species Mirounga angustirostris. The sequence goes on along the minus strand of NW_026991710.1, from coordinate 31,113,321 downwards.
AAGCTGTGTAACTATTTCAGTGATGTCCAACAGGGTGTCAGTGCCCCAGGGTAAGGCATGAATTTTACTCTCTGGTTCTGGCAGTGGCAAGTTCGCAGACCAGTGATCCCCCCCAGGCAGTGGTATGCTGGCAAGTAGTTAGCGACTGGTTCCATAGAGAAACATGTTTATCATTAAAAAAAAAAAAAAAAAGGATGTGTACAACACAGTTTGTAAATAACAATAAAGCAATCCTCTCTATTATAAATTCTCTGTAGGCCATTGGCTTTCACAGAATGCTTTAACGGAATTTTGCCAGACTCTTCTATCAGGAGTTAAACTAGGGTTGCAACTGACAATTATAGTTCTAATATGAATGTTAGTTGATAGAATGATTTAAGTTGACAAGTTAAGACAAATGTGAAACAAGGAACACATGTGTGGGAATGTCACTGGGTTGTTCATGACACGAGCAAATTCTTTTCTGAATTGGATAGTTTTTGAATATCGGACAAAAAATGTCTTCAGGATTTTTTGTGTTTTTCCCAAGTCGCAGCTACAGACTCAGCAAAGTTCCATATTTCATTTGAGTTAACATTTTCTTTATCATATTCTTAAGTGTAGTCAAGCAACAGAACATTATGTTGAGCCCTGATTTAGAGTATTTGCTCCTCTCCATGGCGTAGATGCTCCAGTGGCTGATGTCAAGACACCATGTTAGGTCAGCGAACACAGAGCTGGAAAGAGATGTAAGCTGCACACCATTCTGCAGTATTTCTACCATGCAGACACAAGAGAAGTCCCAATAAATATCCCCAACAGCACAGAAAACAGTAAAATAATTTGGAAGCGATGAGTTTTGAGTACTTGTTAATTTTGTCTTCAACATAAATTAATTATACTTTAATACAATTTAATTTTTAATACCATCTCACAGAACTTCCCAAATCCGACAGCCAGCCCTGGCTGGCTCCAGCCCAAGGTTTCAGGGTTCTGGGCCTGAAGGGCAAATGCGTTTCTCAGACAACTTTCCCTCAGCCACACACCACTAACCTCCAATTAACAGTCACCCCAAGACCCAACTTCCCCTGCGATGAGTTAATCCGTCTCCGGAAGGGGATGTTTCCGGAGTCCGGGGAGTCCCTCCGGAAGGGAACTCCTGGCTTAAGTTCCCAGGAGAATATTAACATTTAGTGAGAGAGAAAATGCCTTCAAGTAAGTGATGTGCCTTTGAGACAGTACTCAGTTTCCTCACCTGTGGAATGGGGGCAGCACTGTGCCTAGGGCTGTTCTGTGGATCGGAGCTAACGCTCCCGAAGCTCCCGAACGCTGCTTCAATGACAGCAGATGCCGACTGACTACGTGTTGATCGTTCAGATGAGGGCAGAAAAGATCCCTTTTCTGAACACACCTGGGTCCGTCAGGCAAGCTGCTTCCTTTCCAACAGAGAAGCAATTTTCAAACGTGATTGAGGGAAAAGGGAGCTTGAGAACAAGCCCAGTCATGGTCAGATGTCTCGAGTTTGTGGAAGACTGTTACCTGGCTCCCAAGGATCACTGCATTCATCGCTTCCCTGGAAATACCGAAGAAAGTGAAGGCAAGTTTGTAACCAGAGAGTTTTAGCAAGGACCCAAAGAACCCAAAGCGTAACCTTTTTTTTTTTTTTTTTTTAACATTTTATTTATTTGAGAGAGAGGGAAAGAGCCTGAGCCTGAGCAGGAGGGAGGGGCAGAGGGAGAGGGAGAAGCAGGCTCCCCGCCGAGCTGGGAGCCCAACACGGGGCTCGATCCCAGGACCCCGGGATCATGACCTGAGCCAAAGGCAGACAAGGCAGACACTTAACCAACTGAGCCACCCAGGCGCCCCCAAAGGGTAACTTCTGACAGTCAGTATTTTAGGTCGGAATCATGGGCTAGAAGTTAGGACGACTCCTTTGTCGCCTGTGAAATCAACACAGTGGTCTGGGAGCATCCTGTTTAGATAAAAGATAGTCTTTTAAAGAGTTTTTGGTACTTCGAAAAATATGGTGCCCTAGAACATTTATCTCCAGCTTCTTTAGATCCTTTCTTTACCTCTTTGGTTTTTTTCCCCTTAAAGCAGACATTTAAAAAGCAAAGTGAAACAGTACAAATACAATAAGGCTTACATTTTTAAATATATGGATTCAGGGTGATAATACCTATCTTACAGGTTGGTTGTATTCAACGAACTAAAGGATTTATTTTATTTTTATTTTTTATTTTTTTAAAAGATTTTTATTTATGTGACAGAGAGAGACATAGCGAGAGAGGGAACGCAAGCAGGGGGAGTGGGAGAGGGACAAGCAGGCTTCCCCCTGAGCAGGGAGCCCGATGTGGGGCTCGATCCCAGGACCCCGGTGTCATGACCCGAGCCGAAGGCAGACGCTTAACGACTGAGCCGCCCAGGTGCCCCTGAACTCAAGGATTTAGTGCATGGAATGCATGTGGCACATTTGGGCAGTGGGGGAGCAATACACCTAATGGCAGCGCACTGCACTCTTCCCTCCTTTCAAAATCTATTTAAGATTAACGGGGGGGGGGGGGGGGGGGGCGGGGTTTGGGGGGCAGGGCACAGACAGAACACCTATGAAGAGGCCAGCTTCCTCCTGTCTTCTACATGGTTGGGCGAGCAGGTTGAATTGGCTCCATTTTTTTTCCCCCTCTCTAGAAGACGGTTATTTTCTTCCAAGAATAAAAAGAACAGCCCCACTTGTGGATAGTTATTAACCAGATCAAATCTCAAGGAAGTCAGAGATTCTAAAATCTCACTTGTCCTGTTATTTATCTACATTTATAAGCTTGATTCTTTATTCTGGATTTCAGGGACACGTAGGATTGACAAGTCACAGGCAATTTCGGCAAATACAAAAGCATTTCAAGCACAGAAGGTATAATCGAGCAACTAAGAGTCAGCATTGCCTTCCGATATATTTATGGTACCAATAATACATGATCATATGGTTGGGGAGGAAATACACAGGAAGGGTACATGTGAGTCTCAAAGCTAGAAATATTAAAAAAGAATTAAATTAAAAAGATTACTCTTTATCTATAATAAATATATTTACATGGCATGTTATTGAAGACAGTTTGATAATGGGTGCTGGGGAAATCAGAGAATTTAGCCTAGAAACATTTTAAGGTATAAAGACTCCAGGTGACATATTGTTAAGTTTAGCATTACTCAAACTCAGAGAGTTCCAGATTTCCAGAGCTGTTAAATCGTCCCATTTCATAAAAACTCAAGCTAGGTTCCTGGGTAGAAAACATTCTAAATGGAAAAAAATTTTCAAAGTATGATAACCCAAATATGTTAGAAGTAAAATCTCAAACCATGAGCACTGAACCAGATTACCTACACTGAATTTTTGAAATAATACTAAAATGAATGTGTGTACGTGTGTGTGTATTTCTACGTACAAACCAAAACTGAAACAAAGTAGGAAGTTTTTCTCTCCTGGTGGAGTTTACATAATGTACACTAAGGCTAAAACTGTGCATGAGAACAGTTCCTTCAACTACGGTATTTTAAAATTTGAGTACGTACTGCTGTATGGTTTTATGTGACTTTGGAAGGAACGCAAAGTACATTTATGGGATCAGTCTTTCTAATTCCATTTCAAACTCTTCCTTCCCCAAACGAATGGGCTGCATTCCTGCGTAGGAGAACGCTGCAGTAAATCAATATGGGCTTCTTCCTCTCTCGAACCAATTGCAAGAAACGGTTTTGTGTTTTTTTCTGAAGCATTTTCTTACCTCACCGGGCTTCTGACCTCATCAGACCTATACTGGGGCTGTGCTGCTGAGTCTTCTCCTTTCTTTGTGCCAGAGGTGCCCCAAAAGCTTACATCCCAAGGCTAAAATCCCAGCACGTCCTTAGGACTTCACACAGTTGTGCAATGGTTAAGAACCAAACGGAAAATCCAGCCCTGAGCCCTCTCGGCTGGGGTGTGGCTTTAGGTCGGCTGCAGGGCTGATGGCTATTGCTTAACAAAACCAAACATGCAGCGCTGCCTGAGGCCAGGTGTGGGGATTACATATTAAAAAGAAGGACCTATATACCTCCCATGAAATCCCTTTAATAGATGCTCTTTGGGGTCAAACATTACAGTGCTTTTCAACTGTTAGCATTCCAGTACCTGGAATAAAGACAAACCAAGCCCTAACTTCTGTCTCCCAGGGATCAATGATCGATGTGATTAAATTTGGTGGAAAAGGACAAACTCAATTAAAAAATTCTGAAGCGAAACCAAATATTACCATTTATATTTAGATACTATGTTTCAGCCTATCGCCTGATGAAGCTTAACATATCTTGGAACCCAGGCTGCGAATTGACCTAAAAAGAAAACCATACAAAATATATATAACATTTCCATTACTCATTGCAATCCTAAATGGCATGGAATGATTTCAAGTGAGCCAGGCAGTGTTTTAAATGTCATTAGGTTTTTAGTCCACTGAGGCACTTTAGAATTTCAAAGCAAATACAGACATCTCAGGCCCAAATATTTTATAAGATACTGCTGTAGATTTTAATCATTAAAAAGTATTTATTCTACACCCACATGTACCTATATGTATCTAGCACTGTGATAGCCATTGTGGAAAAATAAAAAAGTGTATGTATGACACACTCTTTCCAAGAATTTCATAATGTGATTAAGAAACCAAATCCAACACATGAAGCAATATGACGGTAATTGTACATCAAATACGGTCCTGGATACCAGCGTGATAGGAGGGGTCAGTCCTCAACTCAGCTCGGTCTGCAGCCACTCTCTGGCTAAGAATTTACAGGTCTCTTTTGCTTTGATGTTTATAGTTTACTTCACTGTAAACAGTATGATGTAAATGTTTAGTTTATTAAACCCTAGGGGTAGGGGGCACCTGGGTGGCTCAGCTGTTTGGGCATCTGCCTTCGGCTCAGGTCATGACCTCTAGGTCCTGGGATCGAGCCCCACATCAGGCTCCTGGCTGGCTCAGCAGGGAGCTTGCTTCTCTCCCTCTTTCTCTCCCCCTGCTTGTGTGCTCTCTCTCTCTCTCAAATGAATAAATAAAATCTTAAAAAAACCCAAAAAACAAAAACCCTAGGGATAGTAAAAATTTTACACTCCAGGGGTGATCAACTCGTATCTAATCAGGAAGACTATACCAAATGCAACGCCAGCTATCCACTGATTAAGATATGAATTCGTTAATAGCATAAGTGGGTTTTCATTGGTGAAATTCATGGCTTATTAATCAGGAAATTAAATGTGAGAAAGAGACACTACCTGTGGGGTTTGAGGTTCGCAGGTGGCCCTGTGTGAACAGGGAGTAGAAGTCTAATGAAGCTTGCAGTCTACACCCTTGGGTGTGTTCCCTGAAGCCAGATTCCTGGTCCCGTGACCCACACTGGATCACCTGATTCTCGGTGCCGGATGCTGACTCCAAGAGTAACAGAATACTGTGTCTGGAATACAGTCAGGTCTGACTCGAGGACTTTTTCTGCAGTGTGGTGGGAGGAGAACTTAAAAGTTAGAGGACTGGGATTTCAAGTTTACAAAACGGACTGATACAGTGTTTTGTGCCTGCTCGCTAGTAAATATGGTTTAAAAATACATGTGTGGGGAATTTGGTCTGAGACTCCGCTTTCATTACGTCTTGGCAGAGATGATGTTGGGAGAGTGGCTAATTCTCATCCACCTTCAGCTTTCCTTTGGCTGCTGTTACCTGTATCTGATCTAATTTGGTTTGATTTTTAGATGCCGGGAAGACCTATTTTAAAGTAAAGTGCAATTCTGACCCCTACTAACTGGTTATGTGGCTGACCATAAATCCTCTGGGTTCAATTTTACTCCCATTAAATGAGAATAACAACACTTACCTCCCAGGGATACTATAGGAATTAAAAACAACTGTGTACATACCCCAGTTAGATACTCATAGTTTGTGCCCCTCCTCTGTATTACTATCCCATTGCTGTCCCATTTTCCTGTCCTAGAGGAAATATACAAATGTTTGCAGAACTGAAATGAAAAACCTCTTTTTATTGTCCAATTTTAGTGTCTTTGGATGGAACAAATTTTGGAATTGCACCTACAATTTATTCCATCTTAAATCTGGATGCCTTGAATCATCAGAGAGGCTGGAACCCTCTGGCCTCTCGACCTTCTTTCTAGTACCGGGCATCCCTCTTTACCCTTCTGCTACCAAATTCTGCTCCTTCACACTTCTTGGACTCTCCAAGAGTGACTACTGCTTTGGCCTCTCTCAACATCACCTCAGTCATCTGACTTAGACACACTCAGGACGAGGGTACCTAGGTAACCTTCATTTCATAAAAAAGTCCTCTCCTCGCTAAGCAGTAGAAGGTGAGAAACTACAGCAGGACGGTTCTTAGGTGTGGTAGCCAGCCTCCCTGCTGGCCCCCAGCGGTCCTTGCCTCCCGGTTCACCTCCCCGCGTGGTCCCCTTCCCACACTGAACCAGGGCTGGCCTGTCAAGGGAATATGGCAGGAATGGCGGTGGGGTGGGTAAGTCAAGACTAGGTTAGGAAGGGCATGACAGCTTCTGGGATGCTCTCTCGTGTTGCTCACTCAGAGGGAAGCCAGATGCTCGGCGGTGAGGACAGGAGCAGCAGAGAGGCCCCTTGGGGAGGAACCAACTTGAGCCCCCTTGGCAAGTGTTTGCTCCAGTCTCAGTCAAGGCTCAGTGACTGAAGCCACAGCTGACGACCGACTGCAACCTGATGGATCCCGAGCCAGAAAGGCCACCCGGGGCCACTCTCCATTCCTCACCCACAGAGACTGTCCGAGATGATGTTGACTGTCCTTTGATACCACTACTTGGGGGAGAACTTACTACGCTGCAATCTATAACCAATACATTAAGAATGCACTTCCTGTTCTCAAATGGCCTCATGATGGAGATAATCCAATGCAGGTGAAGTATTTTAAAGAAGAAACTCACTTGTTACTTGACTGGTTACCTTTATGCCACTTTCTCTGTTTGAAATGCAAATGCTAATTTGGCTGTGAGGGAAGTGCTATGGGCTGAACATTTGTGTCCCAAGTTCACAGGTTGAAGCCCTAATCCCCACTGCCACGGTGTCTGAAGTGGGGCCTTTGGAGGTGATTAGGTTTAGATAAAGTCCTGAGCATGAAGCGGCCCGAAAGGATTAGTGCCCTTATAAAAGGAAGAGACAGAGATCACTCTCTTGTCCTCTCTTGTCCAGGAAGAAAGGCCACGTGAGCACAGAACCCAGAAGAGGACCCTCCCCAGGAATCTGAAGAAGCTGGGATCCTGATCTTGTGCTTCCAGCCTCTAGGACAATGAAAAAGAAATGCTCGTTGTTTAAGCCACCCAGACTATGGTAATTTGTTGTAGCAGCCCCAACTAAGACAGGAATGTGACGTATAGGTGCATATAGCATACGAGTATGTAATTTCCTTTTACTTGTGGAGGAAAACATAGACAGCATATAACCCTCTTTTTGCTCTTAACTATACACAGAATGTTTGGAATGTTTTTTGCCCTCCCCCTCTCCCCAAATTCATATGTTGAAACCTAAACCTCAATGTGATGGTATTTGGAGGTGGGACCTCTGGGAGGTGATTAGGTCATCAAGATAGAACCCTCATGAATAGGACTAGTGCCTTTATAACATAGGTCCTAGAGGGCTCCCTCCCCCTTCTGCCGGGTGGGGTCACAGGGAAAAAATGGCCATCTGTGAACCCGGGAGGAGACATGCACCAGACACCAAATCTCCCGGGCCTGGATCTTAGCCTTCTCAGCCTCTAGAACTGTGAGAAATAGGGCGCCTGGGTGGCTCAGTTGGTTAAGCGACTGCCTTCGGCTCAGGTCATGATCCCGGAGTCCCGGGATCGAGTCCCGCATCGGGCTCCCTGCTCAGTGGGGAGTCTGCTTCTCCCTCTGACCCTCCCCCCTCTCATGTGCTCTCTCTCTCTCTCTCTCTCTCATTCTCACTCTCTCAAATAAATAAATAAAATCTTAAAAAAAAAATGCTTTAGAACTGTGAGAAATAAATGTGTGTTCTTTATGAGCCACCCAATGTATGGTATTCTCTTATAGCAGCCCAGAAAGACTAAGACAGTCTTATATGAAGACTGACTGGTAAACTCCAATAACTCTGCAGGGGATGGGCTATTCTTTGTGCATGTTAGGTGCACACAGGTAAAGGTGTGCCAGGGAAGTCGCTGATAGCGATTGTTTTATTATACAAATAATACACAGTCACTGCAAAAGAATTAGAAAATCCAGATGAAGCAGAAGTGTAATAAGACCATTCAAAGATAGTCATCGTTAACTGTAGTCCCCTCTAGCCTTTTTATCTACTTAGAATTATATCATGGGGCGCCTGGGTGGCTCAGTTGGTTAAGTGACTGCCTTGGGCTCAGGTCATGATCCCAGAGTCCTGGGATCGAGTCCCACATCAGGCTCCCGGCTCAACGGGGAGCCTGCTTCTCCCTCTGACCCTCTCCCCTCTCATGCTGTTTCTCTCTCTCTCTCTCCCCCAAATAAATAAATAAATAAATAAAAATAAATAAATAAATAAATAAATATTTAAAAAAATAAAATAGGGGCACCTGAGTGGCTCAGTCGGTTAAGCGTCTGCCTTCAGCTCAGGTCACGATCCCAGGGTCCTGGGATTGAGTCCCGCATTGGGCTCCCGGCTCAACGAGGAGCCTGCTTCTCCCTCTGACCCTCTCCCCTCTCATGCTGTTTCTCTCTCTCTCTCTCAAATAAATAAATAAATAAAATCTTTAAAAAAAATTATATCATATCATGAATATTTTCCATATCAGAACATATACACAACATTTTATAATTTTTAATAGCCAGATTATAATCCTTAGAATTAGAAACTCCGGACAATTTTTTACATTAGCCTATTAAAAGTCATTGCCAAATTATCATCTTGTAAGCAAATAAGTACCCATTTCCCACAACAAACACCAGCTATCATGGTTCCTTAAAATCTGATATTAATTTCTAGAAAGCCAAAATGTAATGATCTGTTAGATATGTCAACAAATATTTGCTAAGAATGTGAGGAAAGGATTTTAAATGTATGACACCTTGTGAACTGTTCATTCCACTACAGTGTGTCATGAAAGTATTCATGTGTGTCTGGCCAGTGGGACCGAAACAGGATTGAGCCACGAGAGCTCAATGATTTAGGTATGATTTAGGTCAGTGGGTGTCCAGATGGAGTACTTGTACCTCTGGAAGTTACTAAGGTGAAACATTGGAAATTGGGAGAAAAAAATTACAACTCCTATTGATATTTGTTTATCTCATCTTTTAAAAAAAATATCTACTCTGTGTATAACATTGTTTAAAAATATTAGCATAGGGGCGCCTGGGTGGGTCAGTCGTTAAGCGTCTGCCTTCAGCTCGGCTCAGGTCATGATCCCAGGGTCCTGGGATGGAGCCCCACATCGGGGTCCCTGCTCAGCGGGGAGCCTGCTTCTCCCTCTTCCACTCCCCCGGCTTGTGTTCTCTCTCTTGCTGTCTCTCTCTGTTGAAAAATAAATAAAATCTTTAAAAAAAAACATTAGTATAGTATATGTGTATTATACAAACATGCCCATGTGCCAAAATTCTTACTTTTAGGCTGCACATCCAAAGACTGGAAAACATTGATTGAGATCACTGCTTCCCAAACTGGAATGTGTCCAAGAATCTCTCGGGCATCTTGTTAATATGCAAGCTCTGATTCTAAAGGCTTAGGGTTGGCCCCAAATTCTCTTTTCAACAAGCAAGTGATACAAATGCTACGAGTCCACAGACCCCTCAGAGGAGTGAGGATTTCGATCACTCTTCCTCTGGCTCCCGTGGTTCCATGTGCTCACTTAATCAGAGATCTTGTCACAAGGACCCAGAGTCCATACTCAAAAACTTCCTTTAAACGAACAAGTAAAGGATGACTACGAATGACAGGACTGGATTCCAGCCACTGGTTTATGTGTTCTCAGGCCTCAACTTCTGTTATGGACTGAATGTTTGTGTCCCCTCTAAACCCCCCAGTTTGGCTCTATTTGGAGAAGGAGCACCTAAGGAAGTAATTAAGTCTGACTGAGGTCATAAGGGTAGGTTGCTGGTCTGACAGGATTAGTGCCCTTATAAGAAGAGACACCAGAGAGCTCTTGCTCTCTCTGTCTCTGTCTCCCTGCACAAAGCATGAAGGCCACATGAGGACAGAGCAACAAGATGGCCGCCTACAAGCCAGGAATAAGGCTTTTGCCAGAAACTGAACTTGGCCGGGACCCATTTCCTTGGACTTTCTAGGCTTCAAAACTGTGAGAACACAAATTTCTATTTTTTTTTAGATTCTGTTTATCTGTCAGACAGAGAGAGAGAGAGAGAGAGAGAGAATGAGAGCACAAGCAGGGGGAGCGGCAGGCAGAGGGAGAAGCAGGTTCCCCACAAGCAGGGAGCCTGATGCGGGACTCGACCCCAGGACCCCGGATCATGCCCTGAGCCGAAGGCAGACAAACGACTGAGCCACCCAGCCATCCCCAAATTTCTATTTTTTAAGCCACCCAGTCTCTGATCTTTTGTTATGGAGGCCAAGCTGACTAATATAACCTCTGCGCACTCCCTCAGCAACTGGGAGCAGACAGGTAGAGCAAACTTTGGAATTAGACTTTTCAAGTCAGGTGCTGGCTTATGGTGAACATAAGGAGCTTATTTAGCCTCTCAGAGTCTTTGTGATCTTATGTAAAACATAATGAGATCCATTTCAAAGAACTGTATGAGAAATCAGCGATTTTTCTGAGGAGGAAGGTTACTGCCCCACAGGGGACCCTTGGGAATATGGGAAGGACATCTGGAAATGGTTAGAGGGTTAGTGTCTTAGTGTCTCAATGACAGGACACTAATGGCATTTAATGCTTACGTGTAACCAAGTTGTAATGCTTGGGCTTATCCAACACAACAGAGAATTCCCTTGTTCAAAATGCCGGATGTACCCCACTGAGGAAACAGAAAAAATTATAAAGCGACTCTCTGGCAGGTAAGAGATGCCAGTATTCACTTTCTTGACACCATCTGTAGTTAAAGGAATAGTTTCTCTCACCTGTAAAAATTCCCAAGCCATTTTATAAAGGAAACACAGTCTCGCACTGTGATCATTCATGTCATGATAAATCTCTCTCAGTAGAGTGGCAGGGGAAAGAGAGAGGGATACAAACTCTACAGTCCTGCTACAGTGCTATGGGCCAGACAGATACACAAGAAAGTATTTGTTGATAAAGCCGAGAATGATTGTTCAACTAATATGTTAAGAAGTGAGAGAGAAGAAAAATTTATGGTCAGAGGTAAATTAGGTTTCTTCCTGATAAACAATTTAAAAATTTTTTTATTTGGAGTCCTAATTAGAGTGGATAATTACATGTTCTTGGACCTCCATGTGATTAATACGTTGGTAAACACTATCTTTACTTATTTATTTTAAAGATTTATTTATTTGCTTGAGAAAGAGATGGAGAGGGAGAGAGAGAATCCTGAGCAGACACCCTGCTGAGCGTGGAGCCAGACGCGGGGCTCGATCTCACGACCCCGAGATCATGATCTGAGCTAAAATCAAGAGTCAGAAGCCCAACTGACTGAGCCACCCAGGCGCCCCTATGATCTTTGTGTATTGGTAGAACATCAGGTAAAGACAGTGGGTTAAACATACTCATGAGTTTTGGCCTACTCCTGAATCTTATTAAAACTAAAATAATTTGGGGCTCCTGGGTGGCTCAGTCAGTTAAGCGTCCGCCTTCTGCTCAGATCATGATCCCAGGGTCCTGGGATCGAGTCCTGTGTCTGGCTTCCTGCTCAGCAGGGAGCCTGCTTCTCCCTGTCCCCCTGCCCTCCCCCTGCTTGTGCTCTCTTGCTTTCTCTGTCAAATAAATAAATAAATAAAATCTTAAAAAAAAAAAAAAAACTCTCTCTTTTTAATAATACATTCAGGAGAGGTGACAATACCAACAGCATTTTGCAAGCTAGAAAGCAGGTGGATAGTGACCAGTCACTCGGTGGACCTGAGAAAGCTGGACCAGAAACTGGAAGTGGGCCAGATGTGCCCCACCCAATTTATACTGCACAGTCCTCAAAAGGCTTAGCGACTGTTGGTGGCAGGTGCCTCAGGCAGAGAGGGAGGCTGAGGCCAGAACAGTAGTAGTAGTTGAATTATGTTTGAGAAGCAGTTGACACCCCCTGCCTTCCCCAACTGTCCCCTGGGTGACAACACGTACTCTACGTCAGCAGGAGCCTGGAAGTCTATCCTGTGGTAGGGGCAAAACCAAGTCTCTGAATTGGGGGGTGTACCGGGCAATATTCAGGGTGGGATACTACGTAAAGATAGGATTCTTCTAGTCTACTTCGCGCCCTCATCTCCCAAACACACACTGACAGACAGGTTCTTACCCTCCAGGCAAGAGCTCCGAGGAGTTTTCTTTTTTTTTTTTTTAAAGATTTTATTTATTTATTTGAGAGAGAGAGAATGAGAGACAGAGAGCATGAGAGGGAGGAGGGTCAGAGGGAGAAGCAGACTCCCCGCCGAGCAGGGAGCCCGATGTGGGACTTGATCCTGGGACTCCAAGATCATGACCTGAGCCGAAGGCAGTCGCTTAACCAACTGAGCCACCCAGGCGCCCTCCGAGGAGTTTTCTTAGAGGATGTGACTAATCCACGGGAAAGCCCTAAAGATCCTGACACTAGAAGTTTCCCAACAACTGGCTCAGCCAGATTATTACAAGTCACCATTAATGAGCCCTCCGTCCCCCGCCTCGTCCCCTTCACGTTCAGAACTTCAGTTTTTAGTTTTCTGCTCTTACATATGAGCAGGACAGCAATGATTATCAAACAGCTGGGGAAAGACCAGAAACAATCTAGAGGGATCAGGAACTATGGAGGAAAAAGAAAATTTCAAAAATTATTATTAAAAACCTCATGTAGGGGTGCCTGGGTGGCTCAGTCGGTTGAGTGTCCGACTCCTGATTTCAGTTCAGGTCATGATCTCAGGGTCCTGGGATCGAGTACTGTGTGGGGCTCTGTGCTCAGTGGGGACTCTGCTTGAGGATTCTCTCCCTCTCTACCCTTTCTTCCGCTCGCACCTCTCTCTAAAATCAATCCATCCATCTTGGGGGAAAAAAATTTCATGGATATAAGAGAATACACTGTATCATGAAGCAAGAAAATGATGGTTTAAAAAAAGGGTACTCAAAAAACAAAACAAAAAACCTCTTAGAAATTAAAAACACAAACACATAAATAAAAACCTCTGTTGAATTGATACAACACCTGATATACAACTGACAGAATCATGGAACATCCTGAGAGAATATTTAGACAACTAGTAAATATTTTAGTATTGAATGAATAGTTAAGTACATAAAAAACACACACTCGAGAGAAACAAACATACAAAAATAAATAAACAAGTAAAAAGAAAATTATTAACTCTCGGGATAAGTTGTGCAAGAAAAAAATATAGTTTAGTATATGCCCCATTTCTGAATAGCATATACAGTTGACCTTGAACAACACAGTGATTAGGGGCATTGGCCTGCTGTGCAGTTGAAAATCCATGTATATCTTTTGACTCCCCCAAAACTTAATTACTAATAGCCTACTGTTGACTTGAAGCCTTACTGATAAACAGTTGATTAACACATATGTTATATATGTTACATGTACTGTATACTGTATTCTTACAATAAAGTAGGCTAGAGAAAAGAAAATATTAAGAAAATCAATGGGAAAAGAAAATATGTTTACAGTAGTGCACTGTATTTGTCAAAAAACCCTGCATACATGTAGACATGCACAATTCAAACTCATGTTGTTCAAAGGTCAACTGCACAGTCAATGTAAACCTTGAATTTTTTTTTTTTTTTTTAAGTAGGCTCCACGCCCAGCATGGAGGCTAATGCAAGGCTTGAACTCACGACTTGAAATCAAGAGTTGGACACTGAATCAACTGGGCCACCCAGGTGCCCCCAAACCTTAGATCTTTTTCTAATCAAAACCAAGCTATAACTATATTGTGAGGACGGAAATTGATTGTGCATGGTGTGGATAAGAAGAATAAAGAGCTAAGACCTCATCTTCCAAAGGGGAAAGACAATGTACGATGCCCCAAACTAAAAAAATCAGGTGGCAGCGATACATGCTTGCCATTAAGGTATGTGGACATAATACCAGGCAAAGAGTTGGAAGTGGTTTCTGTGGGGAAGAGGAACTAAGGAACAGGAGAACTGGGACCTGTTCTTTTTCTTGAGAAACCTTGTCGAACTATCAGGTCCTTTAACTGTACCCTACTATATAGCTTTGACGAAAAATTTAAAAAAAAATTTAAAGTATACAGAGAGTGAACATGTGAGTGATTTTTCAAAATAACATCTATGTGATTTTAGTAAATAATATTTTGGGTGTTCATTTTCCTCTTTTATAAATTGAATGGCTTGCATTAAATAATTTCTAAGATCCCTTGACCTCTATGTGTGCATTTTTTCTTTGAACATGTTTCTGTACTTGTGAAAACAAACACACAGAGATCTGATGACCAACAGCGGAATTCCTCTGATTATTCTGATCATTAAAATTTAGTATGTATTATCCATATATCTATAAAGGCGTGATCTGATCCTACCAAATGGAGAATAAAGTGGCACAACCATCTACCCATTTGTAGAGAAACATCTGAGGCTGCATTTCTGTCTTTCTCTGCCCACGTGAGAGGAGACACAGGAAGAGACTAAAGTTCCCTGGTATTTAGACTTTGGCTTGTGACTCATGGAGGTGTTGACCTAAAAGTTAATATTTATCCATCTCTGTGGGTTAAACTCATCTTGAAAAGTCGGTGGGGGAAAAAAGAGGAAAGCCCTACAAATTCGGGTAGAGATTTGTGCTAAAATCAATGTTAAGCTTGACAGCATAGCCAAGTCACTCACATTCTCTCTAGCACATGCCAAGGAAGATCGTGGCTAGGACTATAAATAATACCAACACTAATATGGGGATGGTGGGTAGAGAGCTCTGAATTAAAGAGAAAAATGAAGACCGCCTAGTTCAAACCTTCTATTACTTTCTCGCTTTGGTAGATTAATCAGCTAATCTCTCTATGCCTTGGGTTCTTCATCCATAAATTGCAAATAGTAATACTATTCCATATGGTTGTTAGGATAATTTTATGTGTGAACACCTGTAGAGCATTTAAAGAGTGCCCCAATATACCTTCTCTCAATAGATGCCAAGAACATAATGGATTCACAAGGGCCTTGGACCCATGGCATCCTCTCTCTCTCTCTAAGATACGTAACCTGGTCTTTAGAGCAAAAGAAGACCTAAGAGGAGAGAATGTCCCATGACAGATTTGGTAAAGTCAATCTCAGAAAGTCAAGGAACATATTGTTCATTGACTATAATAACCCTGTTTGGTAAAATCTCAATTTACTCATTTGCACTACCATTTTGGATCTGACACTGAAGCTTTCCTTTGGTTGACAGATGTATTTGGCACTCTGGATTCATGGACAGACTCATGCTAGTACCAAGTCAAGGCGTCCAATGACTGCTTTAGGGACACCCTTTCATTCTTGTTATCCCCGGTCTTCAATAATAATTCACATACAAAGAAGCTGCTCAATAAATTTGTTGAATTAAACATGGAAAAATACATTGGTGTGCCTCTTGTAGTAAAAAATTACATAACCAGACCTCACAGTTACCCACAACTCTTAAAGATCATAGCCTTATTTTTCTCATTCATTTTGTTTATACTAAAACTAGTATAGGTTAAACCACTATTTTAAATGGAACATTACCATATCACAGCACAGTGTGTATGATGTACATTAAGAAAATTAATAAAGAAGACTGTCATCCTAAGGAAGTGGTACTCTTAAATGGTGAGCTATTTTTGTCTGAAAACTCCCAAAGAGCTATAGCAAAAATCAGACATAAAAATAATATGAAACAAACATTTCTCCCCTCCCCCCCCAAAATGAGATCATAGGATATATAAGAACTTAGTGTATAAAAAATACAGAATTTCGAATCCATGGATTTTATTTATTTACTTACTATGGTAAGAATACTTAATATGAGATCTACCTTCTTAGCAAATTTTTAAGAGAATAGCACAGAATTGTTAACGATAGCAGATCTCTAAAACTTGTTCATCTTGTAAAACTAAAAGTTTATACCAATTGAACAACAACTCTTGAGTTTCCCTTACCCCCAGTCCTTCACAGCCACTATATTCCACTTTGTTTCTATGAAATTTGACTATTTTAGATACCCCATGTCAGTGCGATCATGCCATATTTGTCCTTCTGTGACTGGCTTATTTCACTTAGCATAATGTTCTCTAAGCTCATTCTTAATATGGCAGGATTTCCTTCCAAGGCAGAATAGGATTCAATTGTATGTACATCTAGGTTTTCTTTATCCATTCATTCATCATTGAACATTTAGGTTGTTTCCACAGCATGGTTATTGTGAATAATGCTAAAAAGAACATGAGATCCCGATTTCAATTCTTTTGGGTTGTATACCCAGAAGTGGGATTGCTGGATCACAGATCTATTTTTAAGTTTTTGAGGAACCTCCATACTGTTTTCCATAGTGACTGCACCATTTTACATTCCTCCCAAGTGTACAAGATGCCAATTTCTCTACATCCTCACCAACACTAATTATATTTTGTTTTTCAGAACAGCCAATCTAATAAGTGTGAAAGGACATCTTATTGTTGTTTTGATTTGCATTTCCCTGATGATTAGTGATACTAAGCATGTTTCCATATACCTGTTGGCCATTTGTATGTCTTTTCTGAAGAAATGTCCATTCAAGTCCTTTGCCATTTTATTTATTTATTTATTTATTTATTTATTTATTTATTTGCTATTGAGTCATAGGAATTCCTTATATATTTTGGATATTAACTCCTTTTTTTTAAAAAAAGATTTTATTTATTTGACAGAGAGAGACAGCGAGAGAGGGAACACAAGCAGGGGGAGTGGGAGAGGGAGAAGCAGGCTTCCCGCTGAGCAGGGAGCCCAATGCAGGGCTCGATCCCAGGACCCTGGGATCATGACCTGAGCCGAAGGTAGCACTTAACCAACTGAGCCACCCAGGCGCCCCACCACTGTGTATTCTTGGCACGCTTGTCAAAGTTAAGGTGACCATATGCTATGGACTGAATGACCCTGTCCCCCCCAGAATTCACATGTTGAAATGTAATCCTCAAAGTGATGTTATCTGGACCGGGGCCTTTGGGAGGTGATTACATCATGAGTGTAGAGCCCTAACGAATGGGATTAGTACCCTTATAAAATAGATTCCAGAAAGCTCCCTCGCCCCTCATACCATGTGTGGTTATAGCCAGAAAAGAGTTATAAACCAGGAAGGAGGCCTTCACCAGACACTGAATCTGCTGATGTCTTGATTTTGGACTTTCCAGCCTCCAGAACCAAAAGAAATAAATTTCTGTTGTTTATAAACCACCCAGTCTAGGGTATTCTGTTATAGTAGCCCTAATGGACTAAGACACCCAATATGCATGAGTTTATTTATGGGCTATTCTGTTTCATTGGTCTGTATGTCTGTTTTTAAGCTAGTACCACACTGGCTTAATTACTGTAAAAAAAAAAAAAATATATATATATATATATTTTTAAGATTTTATTTATTTGGGAGAGAGAGCAAGAGTGAGAGAGAGAGAGAGAGAGAGAGAGAGAGAGAGAGAGCAGGAGCAGAGGGATAGGGAGAAACAGACTCCCCGCTGACCGGGACCCTGGGATCATGACCTGAGCCAAAGGAAGACGCTTAACCGACTGAGCCACCCAGGAGCCTGTGATATATTTTGATTTTAGGAATTGTGATGCCTACAGCTTTGATTTCCTTTTTCAAGATCACTCTGGCTATTCTGGAACTTTTGTGGTTCCATATAAATTTTAGAATTTTCTTTTTTTTCTGTAAAAAAATGCTACTGGGCTTTTGACAGGGACTGCACTGAATCTGTAGATCACTTTGGGAAGTATGAACATTTCAACAATAGTAATTATTCTGATGCATGAACATGGTATATCTTTCCATTTATTTGTGTCTTTTTAAATTTCTTTCATCAATATTTTGTAGTTTTCAGTGTGCAAGTCTTTCACCTCCTTGGTTAAGTTTATTCATCAGTATTTTATTATTTTGATGCTGTTGTAAATGGGATTGTTTTCTTAATTTCCTTTTTCAATAGATTGTTATTAGCATATAGAAACACGACTGATTTTTATACCTTGACTTTGTATCCTACAACTTTATTAAATTCATTTATCAGTTCTAACAAGTTATTTTTGCTTGTCTGTTTGGTGGAATCTTTAGGCTTCTCTACATATAAAATCCTGTTAACTTTTATTATTGCTTCATAAATGGTGCTGGGACAACAGGTTATTAGGAAGAGGTTATATCAATTACATTATATGAGAACAAAAAATTATGAGAGGAAAATACAAGTGAATATCTACCCAATTTAGGAATAAAGAGGACCTTTTCAGTTACTAAAGGTCTGGAAAAAAACACAAAGTAAAACATTAATGGATTACATAAGAAGTAAACATTATTCGCCTTAAAAGACACCATTAGCAAAAATGCAAGACCAAATGAAACAATATTTTGACACAGATGATAAAGGGTTACTATCCTTACTTTAAAAGGATACTTAACTGGATATTTATTAAAGACACCAATAAAAAAAACCAAAGGACATGATCAATTAATAAAATACTAAAAGAACAGCCAATGAATACGAAAAATTATTTGACTACAGATATAAATAAATGGATAACACTTTTGCCTAACAGATTGATATTTTTGTTTTTTATAACAGCCAGTGTTACAGAGCCTTTAAAATATCAATAACTTTTGCTTCAAAATTCCAATTATTAGAATCTAACCAAAAAACATAATCAGAGACTCAGAGAGGTGAACAAAGATCTTTGAAAAAGGCTGTTCCACTTAGTTTTTATTTTTAATACTATAGGACATTTTAAACAACTTTGGTGCTCAAAAGCAGAAGTATCTTTAAATAATCATATATTCATAAATTGGAAAAAGGAAAAATAGTATTAGATGAAAAAAACCAGATATGTATATAAAATGTAATTTCAATTTCATTTTAACAATTAATAAATGTGAATATAAACACATATGTAAATAATCAAGGAGAATATACCCAAATGAAAACAAAAGTCACCATGGGGTAGATATGATGAACTCATAATTTTTGTGCAAACTGACTCACATTTTCTTTTTAACCATGAAATATCCTTATTGGCAGTCTCTACATAAAGACAGCATGTATCATATGCTGGATGAGAATATTCTTCTAAAGCACATTTTGGAAAGAATTAATCAGCATGATTTTTAAAATACCTGTCTGTCCCACAGATTCAGGGAATATCTTGGAACACTGGAAGAGTTGTGTTAAGTTCTCCCTTCACCCGTCTTTTTTCAATTTCTTCTTTATTACTTTTTTTTGGCTTGTATTTGAAAGAATTATTTGACATATACAAAATGATAATTTTATTTTTTGACATTATACCCTTGATCAAAAATTGGAAGAATACTTATTTTATGTTTCTTTCTCCTTGAATACATGTCTTCTGATATTAACATGCAGTCCCTGATTTCTTTTTTTGCATTTATTTGCCTTATCTTTGTCTTTCCTTTTATTATTTATTTTCTTTGTCACATTCGGGGTGAACAGCAATTGACATTACTCCTTTCTAACTCAACCTAAAAGTCTCTGCCTTTTAATAGAGAATTTTAAACCATTTACATTTCTGCTATATGCTGAATCTCTCTTTTGTTATCTTATTTCACCATTATCTTAATGCCTCCTAGTTGTTTCCTTTATTTTCAGACTTCAGACTGCTTTTAATTTTTGCTTTGTTTTTAATTTTCTCTAGCATGTTGCAAAGTAGAAGATGTGTTTTAAAAATCCTACTCAAGAGAGAAAATATTCTCTTTTTACCCTCCTCCTTTACAAAGAGTTATTTGCGGGATGCCTGGGTGGCTCAGTTGGTTAAGCATCTGCCTTTGGCTTAGGTCATGATCCCAGGGTCCTGGGATTGAGCCCCATGTCAGGCTCTCTGTTCAGCACGGAGCCTGATTCTCCCTCTCCCTCCACCTGCTGCTCTGCCTACTTGCGCGCTCTCTCTCTCTCTCTGACAAATAAATAAAATCTTTAAAAAAAATTTAAAAAATAGTTATTTGCATAAATTGGTGCCCTAATAAAGTTCTAATGTGAGCTTTCAAGTGCAGCACTGATTGGGTAACTTTTGAGGATAAAGGCAGCACTCATATTAATTATGAAAGGACAAGTGTCAATTGGAAGCATCTTAGGTAAACAAGGATTGTGGTCACTCTATCTCTGGGTGATAGGAATAAGGAGGTGCAGGCATGGGGGTGAGTAGAAGATTTCACTTTGGTATATTCTGTATCCAAAGTGATTGATAAACATTCAAAGGTAGGTGTTCAGTTGGCAGTTGCATACATTGGTCAAAAGCTTAGGAAAGAGGGGCGCCTGAGTGGCTCAGTCGTTAAGCATCTGCCTTCAGCTCAGGTCATGATCCCAGAGTCCTGGGATCAAGTCCCGCATCAGGCTCCCTGCTTGGCCAGAAGACTGCTTCTCCCCCTCCCACTCCCCCTGCTTGTGTTCCCTCTCTCGCTGTCTCTCTCTCTGTCAAATAAATAAAATCTTAAAAAAAAAAAAAAACTTAGGAAAGAGCTGTGGGCTTGATATAAAGATTTCATAGTTATCAACAACATAGCTAATAAATAGGGCCATGAGACTGAATAAAAAATAGAGGCAGTAAGTATATAAAGAAAAAACTGATTCCTGAACAACACCACTTAATGTTAAACAAACCTAAAAACTAAGCAAAAAACCAAAAGAATCACAATTTGCAGTCAGAAGAGTAGGGGGAAAAAAAAAAAGAGGGTTGACTCCATTCCTTGCCATGTCTTCTCACAAGACTTTTAGGATCCAGTGGTTTCTGACCAAGAAACAAAAACAGGATTGTCCCATTCTGCAATGGATTCAGATGAAACCTGGTAAGAAAATCTGGTACGACTCCAAGAGGAGACACTGGAGAAGAACCCAACTGGGTTTATAAGAACTGCATCAAGGTCACTAGCATCCATCTTTTCATATCAAGTTGAAAACATTACCGCTATCTGGGCAGTTGGATAAGTCTTATTGGGAAAATGGCTTTTTTCTCTTTGTTTCTATACCTTTGTATTAGTAGGTTGGTTCAGTAATAAATATGTGAGATCATTGGTTTGAAAATAAAGATAAATAAGTGTAGTAATGGAAGAAGGTAAAGTGTTTTAGGGAGTAAGGATTTGCCAGTGTTGTTAAATGACATTCAAGGATCACGTAAGGAAAGGACTAAACAGGCAAATCTCAGAGATATTGCAAGTTTGCTTCCAGAACACCTCAGTAAAGTGAATATTGCAAGAAAGCAAGTCAAATGAATTTTTAGTTTCCCAGTGCATATAAAAGTTATGCTTACCCTATGTGGCCTATTAAGTGTGCTATAGCATTATGTCTAAAAAACATACATACTCTAACTAAGGAATACTTTATTGCTAAAAATGCTAACCACTGGGGCATCTGGGTGGCTCAACTGGTTTAGTGTCCAACTCTTGATTTTGTCTCAGGTCATGATCTCGAGGTTGTGGGATCAAGCTCCGCAATGGGCTCTGTGCTGGGCTTGGAGCCTGCCTGAAATTCTCTCTCTCCCTCTCGCTTTGTCCCTCCCCACTGCTTATGCTTGTACATGAGTACTCTCTCTCTTAAAAAAAAAAAAAATGCTAACCATTACCTGAGCTTTCAGCAAGTCATAATCATGGATCACAGATTACCATAACAAATACAATAATAAAAAAGCTTGAAATATTGTGAGAATTACCAAAATATGACACAGAGACACAGAGTGAGAAAATGCTCTTGGAAAAATGGGGCCAACAGACTTGCTCGACAAAGGGTTGCCACAAACTTTCAGTTGGGAGAAAACAGTGTCTGCAAAGTGCAGTAAGAAGGGCAGTAAAGCAGTGTGCCTGAATATGTCTCTTAGATTTAGCAGCAGGGATGTAACTGGTAACTTGGAAAAGGCAAGTTTTTTTTGCAGTAGTGAATCTGGAAGTTAGATGGTTGTCGGTTAACCAGTAGTAGGAGGTGAGGAAGAGGAAACACTAAGCATAACAACCCTTAGGGGCGCCTGGGTGGCTCAGTTGACTGGGCATCTGTCTTTGGCTCAGGTAGTGATCTCTGAGTCCTGGGATGGAACCCTGGGTCCTTCCTGCTCAGTGGGGAGTCTGCTTCTCCCTCTCCTTCTGCCCCTCTCCCACCCTGCTCATGCTCTCTCTCTCAAATAAATAAAATCTTTAAAAATATATTTAAAAAGAAAAAAAAACCCAACACAACCCTTAGAAGGAAGTGGGCCATACATAGAAGGTGAGAGACAGGAAGTAGGATAAGGGGAGGATGCTTACTTTGGGAGAACTTCCAAGTTATTTGGATACGTTGGTTGGAGACAGTTGGAAGAAAGGAGCTGAAGACAGAGGAAAGAGCATTAATAATTAAGGTCCGTCAGCAGGCAGGAGGGAAGAGCAAAGTATTAAGGAGCCTTAGGTGAGAGATGGGGGAGGAAAAAGGGGGGCCTTCAGGGGCGCAGTGTCCTCATCTTCTGTGCCTTCCAGTTCCGCAGAGGCTAGACAGAGCCAGAGCAGAGGAAGGTCTCCCAGACTCTCTTGCAGGAGGGGTCCCATACAGACGTAGATTCAGACAAACCTCCACCAGATGAGAAAGTGGAAGGAAGTGAGGCAGAGGTTATGCCCAGGCCACTTCTGCTTTTTCTGCCAGCAATTCCTCGGTGGACACGTGGGGTTTTTCTTCAGTCCTGTTCCAGCGTGCAGGTGCTTGGTTGCTCTCAAAGGGCAGAATGCTGGGCATTGCTTTTTTTGTCAAGGTGGATCCTTCAGGCGTGGCGGGACTCTGTGGCCACCAGCTGTGGCAGCTCACGGGCTAACACCCGCCAAGGCAGTGTTTCTGGGGCCAAGCGTTCCACCGTTCCTTTCCAATCCCCCTCCTTTTTGATTGTGTAAAAGGAAGCAGGTTCCTGGAAGAGCTCGTTCTCTGGTGGCGCTGTTAGTGTTAATGGGCTTGCTAGTCCAGCCCTTCCTGTGATATTGTAGAAAGCATTCTGTTCCCTGAATGAGATTTCATTTCGCTTGAAACACCTAATGTAATTTCTGTTTTCTGCAAGTCAACTCTGGCAGCAAGGGCCATCATCTATTCTCGCTTGAAAGAGGGAAGGAAGAGATGATGGGTGTAGATACAGATAAATTAGTTTCTTTGGTGATGGCCATCTCCTTGAATGTAGGAGTTTTTAAGCTGGGGTACGCAGCGCCCCAAGGGGTTCATGGATAGAATTCAGGGCATCTGTGAACTTAAATGAGAAAAAGTCTCATCTCGGGGTGCCTGGGTGGCTCAGTCGTTAAGCGTCTGCCTTTGGCTCAGGTCATGACTCAGGGTCCTGGGATCGAGCCCCGAATCGGGCTCCCTGCTCGGCGGGAGGCCTGCTTCTCCCTCTCCCACTCCCCCTGCTTGTGTTCCCTCTCTCTCTGTCTCTCTCTGTCAAATAAGTAAATAAAATCTTTAAAAAAAAAAGTCGCATCTCCTCTTCACCAACCACTAACTAAAATTTGGCATTTTCTTCAATTCTGAAGGTAGGCATCAAACTACAGCATCATCAGTGGTTCCTGTGACTTTGTCTCTAATAGAAATCACAGATGTTTGCATATTACATTAAGAGCTGCTGTAGATTTTGAAATACTGGTTAACCTCATAACTGTCGTAGTTATTAGACTT
The DNA here is from genome assembly GCF_029215605.1 of Mirounga angustirostris. Lineage (NCBI taxonomy): Eukaryota > Metazoa > Chordata > Mammalia > Carnivora > Phocidae > Mirounga > Mirounga angustirostris. The sequence continues at coordinate 31,089,394 of NW_026991710.1, read as the reverse complement.
GCTGCTAGATCTTGTTCTTTAATGCATTTATAAAGAAGCACATATTACTATATCACAAGTTTTTAAACTCGAGAACTGTATTTCTGTCACAATCTCACGTATTTTATTTTATGCATTTATGAGTATTATTCTGAGAAGGAGTCCACAGGCTTCAACAGACTGATAAAACCACCCATAGCAGAAAACATGTCAAGAAGCCTGTTCTAATGTCTTCTATTTTCCCTGTAAAGCAGGAGTTCTAAACTTCAGCACTATTGACATTGTACAATGGATAATTCTTCCTTGCAGGGGACAAGTCTTTTGCATGGTAGGATGTTCATCAGCCCCGTCCCGCTGTATGTTGGCAGCATCCATCCTGACTACGTGACAATCAAAGACTTTGTCACTTGGGGGGCAAAAGGGACCGTGGCTAAGCACCGCTAACGTGAAGTAGTGCTAAGAGTGAGGGCTGGAAGGTGACCGGGTCTGAGATCTGATCAGAAAGGTTTAAAATGGATGCAACAGGGGCGCCTGGGTGGCTCAGTTGGTTAAGCGACTGCCTTCGGCTCAGGTCATGATCCTGGAGTCCCGGGATCGAGTCCCGCATCGGGCTCCCTGCTCGGCAGGGAGTCTGCTTCTCCCTCTGACCCTCCTCCCTCTCATGCTCTCTGTCTCTCATTCTGTCTCAAATAAATAAATAAAACCTTTAAAAAAAATAAAATAAAATGGATGCAACAGAAGATGACAGATTTGACAAAAGAGGGAGCAATGCTGAGGGACCAGGAGAATTCCGCACTTAGCCCATGGATAGAAGAAAGTGGTTCTCAATTTGCTTTTCTCTGCTTGACATACATGATGTATTTGTGCAGTAGAGGCTACTTGAAATGAGAATTACCTACAATCCAAAGAACTGTTTCTCCCACCAATGGCCCATACACCAACATGGCTTAACACAATGGTTGGGATATACACTGTCTTCAAGCAAAAGAATAATGAGAACATTTACAGTCTAAAAATGACTGTTGTGGCCCCTTGTTCTGCTCCTGTATGTGGAAAAGAATACTCTGGACTTGAATGTATTGGAAGTTGCTATTCTGAGAAAATCTGAGCCCAGTAGGCATGGATATGAAGGATATGGAGCAACCTTATGATACAGCAATTTCACTCCTAAATATTTACCCAAGAGAAAGGAAAACATATATATCCACATAAAGACTTGTCCAAGAGTGTTGAGAGCAGCTTCATTCATAATAGCCCCAGACTGGAAATGATTTCAATGTCCATCAACAGTATAACACACTGAAATACTATAAAGGAAGTACTACTGAGCAATAAAAAAGAATATGCAGCGTCATGAATGAAACTCAAAAACATGCTGAGTAAAAGCAGCCTTACACAAAAGAGGACTTATGGACTGTATGACTCATTTATTTGAAGTTTTGAACAAACTAATCTCTGGTGATAAAAAACATCAGAATAGTGTCTGACTCAATGTAGGTGGGGACAAGCACTGACTGAGGGGATGGGGGGATTTTCCTGGGGCGATATTACTATTCTCCACATATCCTGATGGCGAGTTGGGGTACACGGTTGCATGCAGCTCCCCAAACTCACCAAACTTCACGCTTAGACATGTGTATTTCACCATATGCAAATGCTACTAGAGGAACAGGCTGGGAAGAGGGAAAAGAAAAAAGAGAATCATAAATAAAAACCCAACTCATGGTTAATGAAATATATGCTATAATGTTTGAAATGAACTGATGTCTGCAATACTCTGAAATAGTTTAAACAATGCAGTTAAAAAATGGGTTGATGCATAGCGAGCTGGTTGAATATGTGATAAAAATGTAGAATGTTAATTGCAGATTCTAGACGGTTGAGTGTGGTTTGTGCGCCATCTCCCAACGTCTCTGTAGCTTGAAAAATTTTCATACTGCAAAATGTGAACATTTGTGGCTGAATCTCTTTATGCCTTTTGAAGTATTTCATTCATCTTTGGGCAAAGAAGGCTACTTCAACACAAGCAAAGCAGTTCATTTGGTTCTTGCCCTATGTTAACGAATGGGTCCTAAAATGCCACATGCATCAGCTCCATCCAGTGACAACCGGCGCCCACCACCGCCACCATTTCTGGATCACGGGAGCTCGTCCCAGGCACCGCGCTAATTACTTTACATGTTCTCGTCACGTAGGAAATTAGCGGCCTTCTTGGTTGTTTAACAAAAAGCTCTGGGCTGAGTCACATCTTCAGAAGATCCAGACGGCCATGGACTAGAACAAGCAGATGTCCAAGAGGAAGGTAACATCTGTGATGGTAGGTACTTTTAGGAGAATGTATTATTCAAATGTGTTGTGAAGCTACGTCACGGCGTGTGTGTGCGTGCGTGTGTGTGTGTGTGTTTGGGTGTAGCAAGCTGAAGTGGGAGAAGGAAAACATTTTAGAAAGAAGATACACACCGCAAGTCATACAAAGGAACAGTAACTTGCGTCCCATTGCTACAGAGAAATAAACCTGGTTCCTTTTCTCTTTCTTCCTGAAGCTCCTTTCTGGCAGAGCAGCGTGACAAAGGCTGCCTGGATTTGGCAACTCCAGCCCTTTTGTGGCTTTCCCCTCTCAATAAACCTTTGACAAAGGTCAGGCGTTTGAAAGGCTGGGTTTTTCCTTGTTGGGTCTAAGAGTTTGTTGCTCAGCAGAGTGACTCAGTGTCTCTAAGGGTCAATAAATAAGTGGTTTCACTGAAGCTTTTGGGAATCTATTTCCCTACGGGCTGCTTGGTGGCGTGCCTGGGATTGCTTTGGTTTTGTGTGAAACTAGTAAAAAACTACCAAGCTGCCCAGACCCAGGACTCCTGCCACCTGCACAGTCACGCATGCGAGGAGAGAGCAGGGATGGAATGTCTTCACCTCAACCCAGGACTTAGAGCCTTTGAACTTCAAGGGAGACTGACAAAATGCCAAGGCCCTAACGTGGCCGCAGCCGGATTTGAACTAGGGAGATCTTAGGAGGACTGGCACAGTTGGGATAGGACTAGCAAGAATCTATGAATTAGGAAATACCTACTAGGAACAAAACAGGAAGCCAGCCTTGAACAAAGACACATCAGTCTCTTTATGAACTTTATTCTGAGCTGTGGCTAGCGGCCAATTCAAACCTGATCCATGAACTGGCTATGTATAGGGGGAACGTACCAGAATCGGACTAGCTAGAGCAGCCCCATGGCGAACAACTTCAGGGAGATCTGTTCTGTTCATTTTTTTTAAAAGATTTTATTTATTTATTTGACAGAGAGAGAGAGAGAGAGAACACAAGCAGGGGGAGTGCTAGAGGGAGAAGCAGGCTCCCTACTGAGCTGGGAGCCCGATGTGGGGCTCGATCCCAGTACCCTGGGATCACGACTTGAGCCAAAGGCAGATGCTTAACTGATTGAGCCACCCAGGCGCCCCTCTTTTTTTTTTTTTTTCATGGACCCTCTAGTGCTGTCATCAAGGAGGGAAGGGTGGTTTTCGTAAAGACAGGCCAAACCACCTATTCTTGTCAAGTATTCTATTCTTGACTGACGTGTAAACCAAGCATTTTCTGCCTGTCTTGTTGGAATAATAACGAGGGATGCATTTCAGAAAAAACTCAGTTAGTGATATCCAGGTTCCAGAAAGCAGCAGACAGACTTTGAGACTTAAGAGGGCTGAGGGGGAAAGGAATTTTGGCTCCTTCCCTAACACAAATTGCCTATAATCAGCAAATAAGCAGGAAGTTTTCATTGGTTTGTGATTCATTTGGGACTTAATTCCAATAAAGATGATGTGATGACATTTAAAAGCATGGATTAAACTAGGTACACAGGAAAACCGAAGGTGACTTTGGTGGAGAATACAGAATATAAAATAGAATACAAGGTAATAAAATATTCACTTCTTGGCTGGATTTTATGAGTTGCTGATCCAATACATCTGCGCTATACCAGTGTGATGGTAGGAAATAAGGGACTGTCTTACTTTTACAGGCACAAAGTGTCCCGGTTTTGTTTTGTGTTTTTTATTTTTTTTTTAAAGATTTTATTTATTTGACAAAGAGAGACACCGTGAGAGAGGGAACACAAGCAGGGGGAGTGGGAGAGGGAGAAGCAGGCTTCCCACAGAGCAGGGAGCTTGGTGTGGGGCTCGATCCCAGGACCCTGGGATCATGACCTGAACCACCCAGGCGCCCCTGTTTTGTGTTTTTTAAAAGACAGAATCATCTACTGGCATCATCATCTCAACCATTCTCCCAGAAGAAACAGAAAAGTTGAATGACCCGCTTTCTGAGCAGAGAAGGAGCATCTCACAGACTGCCTGCCCTCACCCTGCACCCCGCACACAGGAGGCCGGTCCTCACGGATGCCCCACTACGGGCTGCGGGCACAGTGTGGCGGAGCGGATCGCTGTTCACCTGTACTTGGGTGCTTTGCACCCTCAAGGTGAAATGCTGGTCTCACCCCATTAGAAGACAAATCCAGAAACCTCCACTAATATCTCCGTCTTCGGGATCCAGTATGGGGCTGATCAGAGGAATACTGAATGTTGCATTTTTCTTACCTGTTGTTGTTGTTGCTTTTTATAGGATTACTAATAAGCCTGAGTAAGAAAAATCCTGCCACTGTGTGTACTGGGGAGAGTGCTGATGATGGAAACATTTCAGGACGACTCTTCGTGGCACAGGGACACCAGACTTCGGATGTGGTGTAGGCTCTGGAGGCTCAACGGTGGTGCTAGCTTTAGAAGAGAACTTCATGCCTCTGGGGCTGTTATGGGCTCAACTCTCTCCCCACCCCCACCCCCCACCAATTCATACATTAAAGCTGTAACCCTCAGTACCTCTGAAGGTCACTGCAGACTGCATTCAGAAAGAAGACCTTTAAAGAGGTAATTAGGGTAAAATGAGATGCATCGGGTGGGCCCTAGGCCAATCTGACGGGTGTCCTTATTAGAAGAGAAGAGGGCACACAGACAGTATGCAGACACCAAGGGATGAGCACGTGCAGAGGCCGCGGGAGCGTGCCCGCCTGCAAGCCAAGGAGAGAGGCCTCGGAGAAGAAAAGCTGCCATCACCTTCATCTCAGACTTCCGGCCTCCAGAACTGTCAGAAAATAAATCTCTGTTGCTTAAGCCACCCGGTCTGTGGTGTTTTGTTAGGGGAGCCCGAGCAGTCTAATACAGGGGTTTCAAAGAAAAAAAAAAAAACCCCAAAAAACAAAAAACAACGCAAAGAATATTGGGAATTGTTCAAAGTAAAAGCCCACGTAGGCTAACTCAGTTGTGTGAATTGTGTTCCCGGGAAGTTCAGTAACTGTCAGCAGAAAAAGAGCAGGGGGATTCCGGGCTCAGATGAACGTGGGACCTGCTGGCTTAGTTAGCCAGGTTTCTTGGCTGCAGGACTTCTCAGAGTCTTTAATGGGCTGATTCACACATGAGCATGATTCCTACGATTTGTGTGTCATCCTTGACACCTGTCTTTCCCTCACATTTTATTTCTAATCCATCACCAATACTTCTTGAACGCATTCACATCTCTCTACTGAACTGCTGCTGAGACCCAGACCAAACTTCCCATGTCTCTCGCTTAGTCCGCCACAAAACCTTTCTGGAGGGTCTGCCCACACCGGAGGGTACTCTCCAACCCGTGCAGCAAGAATACCACCGGAACAGTCTTTGCCAAGCAGTGGGTGGGTCATGCCAGCTCCCTGATTGTTTTAAAGACATTTTAGTAGCTTCCCATTGCTCCTAAGACAAGAAGACAAAATTCCTACTCCTATCTTCAAGCTGATCTTGAACCATCTCCCGTCCCGGGGCCCATCTTTACAGGCCTTCTTTTAGACCCACATTATTATTCGCTCCCGCCCACTAAAGGGCTTTTGCTCCTGCTGTAGTTTCTTTCTGGTTAACTCCCTTCATCTTCCCTGAGAAGCTTCTTTCACTTCCCTTCCTTATTGGGTCAAATCCTCCACTATTGATTCACATTGCACTCATTACTACTGAAAGTTTACATTTATTGATTATCTGGTTAATACATGAATCTCCCTCTTCTAGACTACAAACTCTGAGTTTGTAGAACATCTTTTGTGAAACAGCCAGTTAATTTACTGAAGGTTTCAGAAGGACACATCAGAAATGCAATGGGAAGAACTTTTATGAAGAAAGAAAAGTGAGCAGGGTTAGAGAGAAAGGTTTGGGGTCCTCAGAAACATGCAGTTGGGGTACCTGGGTGGCTCAGTCGGTTAAGTGTCCGACTCTTGATTTTGGCTCAGGTCATAATCTCAGGGTTGTGGGATCAAGCCCCAGGCTGAGTGTGGAGTCAGCTTGAGATGCTCTTTCTCCCTCTCCCTCTGCGCCCCACTCCCCACTCATGCATGCACTCTCTCTAAATAAATAAAATCTTAAAAAAAAAAAGAAACATGCATTTATTTGCTGAAATTTAGCATCCTTTGAAATAAACCACCCAGGATATGATATTGGGCTAAGTTCTGGAGATACACATGGGTGTGTAACTTTTTTTTTTTAGTAACAGAAGATCTGTATTTAGAACATACACATATCATGTAATTAACCAAACTCTTGCATTCAATAAGATGAACTCAATAAAAAAAACGGGCAAGGTCTTGAACGGACTCTTCCCAACTGATGTAGATTGGCCATGAAGAGAACTATCCATCCCAGAGACATTGGTGCCAAAGAGGGACAGAATGCACACCTCAGCCTAAAAGGCCTTTGAAGTGGGGCCAAGAGTCCAAGAGGAGGAGCGTGTCATAACTACTCCTGGTGGAAAAGAAAAGAGGCCAAAAGATCCTTTGGTTTACTAGACCTCAACGATGGAGTTTCTCACATCTGAAAGGTGTAGCCAACAGGGAAGCCTCACGATACCGGAAATGGGTGGACACTCACTGGGAGTGTAGCTTTTTGTTTTTAAATGTCTGATTCTGAAGTGTTTCCAACCTGTAGAAACCATGGAAGACCGGGACAATGAACAGCCACCTCCCCTTTAAGCAACATGCCTAATGTTTTGATTTTGCTCCGAAGAAGCTGCTCTTTCCTGCTCTACCGTGGACAGGTAAGGGCGGCGATTCTGATCGCCCCTTCAGAAAGACAGGAAGGACCGCGAAATTCGCTCACCAGTGCCCACACTGTGGGAAGGCCACCCATGCCTCCTGGCAAATAATTCATCAAGAAATGTTTAGCGCTTGACCTTACATAAAGTGCTGTGGGAGATAAAAAGACATTTATGGGACATACTGTAAGAAAAAATTTACAACCATATGAGAAAATAAAACACTTTCATGTGAAAGAAGAACCAGCAATAAAAATAATGGATAAGCCTTGATGGAGAGAGATGCAGAAAGTGCTGAAGGAGTTAAGAGAAGATTGTTTCTAGTTAAGTTTCTTCATGGAAATGGATTCCCTACGGAAAGTAGCACACCTTACCATCAAGGAAAGTTCACTTCCTTGTACTAAAAGGCCAACTCAGGATAGTAATTTTATAAGGCAAATTACAAATAAGTATTTCTTCTGTGAACAAACAGAAGTGTAAGAGGGCCGATTCCTTATCTGAACAGTATTTATAATTATTTTAGCTCTTGACTGGAAGGACAATTCAAAGCTTGGGGAAGTTATTTGTTCCCTTACCGGCTAACCTTAGTTTGGTGGACTTAAGCCAAATAATCCTTTTTTTTTTTTTGCCTTGACAAAGAATGGGCTAGTATATTCACCTGATGTATTAGGTCGGCTCCACACTAAGAGCCTGCTCTGCGAAGGGCGTGATTCTCAGTGTCTCCCAGGCCTGGAGATCTGGGCAGCATTTCCCTTAGAGCCCAATATTTCCAGAGGTCTGCATTTAGGGCTTCGAGAGAAGCCCCATGTTGGGCTCCACGCTTAGCGTGGAGTCTGCTTGAGACTGCTCCATGCCCAGCACAGAGCCCCATGTGGGGCTTGATCTCACAACTCCTGAAAGTATGACCTGAGCTGAAACCAAGAGTCAGATGCTCAACTGACTGAGCCACCAAGGCACTCCTATGTTTAACCTTTTAAGGAAATGCCGGACTATTTTCCAAAGTGGATGCATCATTTCACATTCCCACCAATGTATGAAGGTTCCAATTTCTCTGTATCCTTGGAAACACTTGTTATTGCCCATCTTTTTGATGGAGACATTCTCATGAGTGGCTACTACTATAAAGTGGTACACTTCATTATTTTTTTAACATACATCTTTAAGAATTGTTTTCTGATTACAGAAGTCATACAAATTAACAAGCACAATTTCTTCACGTGCATGCACTGATTTGATTCCCAGCTTCTAGGCCAACAATAATACCATCTATGTGTTGGCACAATTATTTCCCCCAATTTTACAAAGAGATGGAGGCTCAGGGATGCTGAGAAGCTCTAAAGCTGGGACTTGAACCCAGGTGTGCCTAAAAGCTTCTGCTTTTCACAACTGTGTTGTCCTGTCGTATTGGCTACTTTGTGCATATATAAACACATGAAGATCAAGTGGGATAATGAAGTGACCTTTATGAATTTATAGCATCTAGTAAGGGAGAGGAAGATGTTGAAGGGACATGGCTTTTGGATTATAGAAACAGGAAACATGTTATCTGTTGAGAGATTAAGGAATAGAGCACTGATTTCTGTGGCCACAGAGAAATTTAAAGAAGACCTGGGATTAAGGACTCTCACATCAGTTTGGATAAACTAGTGTCTTCATCACCCTATCTGGAGAATGAGAACATTAATCATCCTAGGGTTATGGTCATAAGTAGCATCAAAATACGTGCTCAACGTGTTCATCTTGTGGTTTGTGCACTTGAGAGAATGAGGCCAGTTTCTCCTGAATTACTCTATTATCTGAATGCAGCAGGATACCTTATTTTGGATTTGTGGTTATTTTCCACCTCACATAAAACAGTTCCTTTATTTTATTCTTTAGAGTTGAGGAAAAATTATTCTGCTATAATTAAAATTATTTTGAGTTTTGGCCACAATCAGGAGCAGTTCTAGAAATAAAAATTCCTTGTGCTCTAGTTAAACATTAGAAAAAACTTCCCGCTCACTAAAATCCTTTCTCTAGAAACCTATTCTGTGGCACTATGCATGTGATTATGATACCTTTATCTACACTCTTTTCAGTTTTCAAGTTTGCATATGTGACTCAAATAGAAGATTTCAAGGGAACTGATCTTCTAAGTAACTACTTTGTAAACATTGTTAGAGGTGGCATATTTTCATACATAGTTTCCTGAAGAGAACTAGGCGAAAGTTCCCCAACTTCGAGAATCTTAAACAAAAGGAGCATGCTAGTGTGGGGTGGGACAGAGTTAATTCAGGAATGAGAGCTACAGACTAGAACTCACATTATTTAAAAAATATGTGTATTTTGAACAAAGGATCCTCACTGTCTAAATCTTGAGCTTATACGTGGCAGCCTGAATTTGGAGGGTTTATTCTCCCAAGGGGTGAGGGGGTGGGGTGGATGCAGATAAGAGAGCAGTTCCAGTTTTATCACTCTTATGTGAATTTTGTGCTAGGGTTCAAGTGCTCAGCGGGGGGTGGTGGGGGGAGCCTTGTTTCTGTGGACTATATAAAGGAGAGGGAAGGAGGAAATGTTAGGAGGATAATTCCCCAATTTTTATTTCTTAAAAGGTGCTCTTGTGGCTGCATTTCCTCTAAACCCAATGTTTGGTGTCCATGTGGAGTGAAACGCATCTTTCTTGGTCACGCAGTGGATGGAAAGGTCAGGAAGGATTTTTTCCTAAACCAGCAGAAGGTCGAGCAGGAAAGCGGGGAGAACGGATTCTGCTGATGTATCTTCAGTAAGTGACCGTACTGGTCTTTGAAATCATTAAGCTTTGGCATTTTATTCTGTCTGAAAAGGTGAAGTGAGTTCTTTTATAAGGAAATGAAAAAACATCTGCTAGATGATTATAAAGTAACTTCTGAGTTTCTAAGTGTCATTTGGCCTTCATAGGCACATCAGTAATGCCCCTGCTTAACAGTCAGTCAGGGCCATCTAACCTGGTGTGGGGGCATCTGCTCTGAGGTGGGGCAGCTAACACGGAGGCAGGAGTCTGCTGGCTAAGAGCGTGGGCTCTGCGGTCACACAGAACTTGACTGAGTCCCAGCTCCGCCACGTTGAACAACTTGCTTAACCTCTCTGAGCCACCCCTCTAAGTTAGATGATGTATACAAATCACTTCGAGTGCTGGGCACATACGAGGTGCTCAGTAAATGTGAGCTATTCCTGCTGGCCTGACAAAGAGATTTTAACTACTACCAACACAATAGGGGCCCTTGCCCCTCCCACTCATCCTAAGGCGTATCTCATGTCATCTGTATTTTATTTGGCCTCTGTGTTTGAGTGCCTACTATTGTCTAGTGTGCCCTGACCCAGAGTCCTTGCGCCTGATGGGAAGGAAAACTAGGTGATGTCATCCACTGAGGGTAACGGGAAGGAGGGCCAATCAATGGGGTGGCGATGGGGCAGCGGGGAATGCAGTTCCAGATGGGTTGAGTTTAAAGGGGTCTGGGGATCTGCAAGGGGATCTGCCCTGCAGGCACTTGTTATCAAGGGATCTGTAGGTGTGTGGGGAGAGTGGGGCCGGAGATGGGGCATCTGGTGTCATGCGCATCCGAGCCCCAAGTGGCTCACACATTCTGACGTTGCCAGAGGTTGGTCAGGGAACTAGAAGACGTAAAGGGCTGTGCGGTGAGGGAGGAGCCAAGGGGCACACCCATACTTGGGAATGGGGAAGTGGCAACTGGAGTGTTGGGGTATCTCCTAGGGCCCCAGATAACATGACATGGGGCTATCTGGGTCTTTTGATTAATATTTATTAAAATAACGTCCCAAAATGTAGCTTTCTCTCGAGTCGAGATAACTGCAAATCTTATATTCTATTTACAATTCTCTAAACTCTGCCAATCCTTTCAAGAGTGGTTTTCCAACATGGTTAATTAAAGGAAAGGACAGTTAAATGCTTTATTTGAAAATGTAATATATTTGATTTTTTAAAAGTATCTCAGTGACCAATAAACAAACCCTTCTGCAGTACTTAAGTCATTTTATAAAACTAATAAACTCATAAATAAGGTAAATCTTCAGGTGTCATAAACATTTCAATCCAATATAAAACAAAGCAAAACTGGGGCGCCTGGGTGGCTCAGTCGGTTAAGTGTCCAACTCTTGATTTCGGCTGGGTTGTGATCTTGGGGTCATGAGATTGAACCCCACATTGGGCTCTGCACTCAGCAGCAGTCTGCTTGAGATTCTCTCCCTCTCCCTCTGCCCTTCCCCCTGCGCTCACACTCTCTCTCTCTAAATAAAAATAAATCTTAAAAAAAAAAGCAAAACTATCTGAAAATTTTCAACTTAAAAGAGCCCAAGTCTAAATCAATCAGCTAATGACACATTTTAAAGTGGAATCAAAAGACTTAACATGTTAATTAACAAATTACCTTATACACTGTGAATACTGTACATGTTCAAAATAGTGAATACAGGCTCTTCCACAAACTGATCTAAAAATATAAATACTTTGGGTTTTATTTAGTTCATCATAATTTAATTCTAAACCTTCCCAGGGTTAAAACACCATCTCGTAAGGACATAATTTGCTTTAACATGGAATCCATACCTCACAAAGGGCTCAGTCTTCTCACCTCTGTCCCCAAGATTCAGATTACGAGTTAGCTAATTCTCAAGTCCTCTGAGTCTCCCATCTCCAGCACAACCTGCCACTGACCGGAATCGATGCATCTCATCACCATTTGAGAGTGCTCTGAATTCGCTGTCCGCACCTCCTTGCGACACAGTCATAACTCCTAGGTGCGTACAGGACCTGTGACTGGATTCCGCATCACCAAGCCCCAGGGTCAGACCTGATAGTAGATGGCAGGCAAACAGGGACCGGTCATGGAAGGAGATGGAAAACCAGGAGTGAGAAGTAGAATCGTCCAACAGAAGTCAAAGGAAAGAGAGAATTTCAGAAAGGAAGGTGGCATCAACGTCAGCAGTTTAAAATGCCACGGGGCAGTCTATAAGGTAAGGGGATGAAATGTGACTCTTAGTCTTTTTTTTAAGATTTTATTTATTTATTTGAGAGAGAGAGAACGCGAGCAGGGGAGGGGCAGAAGGAGAAGCAGACTCCCTGCTGAGTGTGGAGCCTGATGTGGGACTCGATTCCGGGATTCCAAGATTATGACCTGAACCGAAGGCAGACGCTTAATGGACTGAGCCACCCAGGCACCCCACGACCGTTAGTCTTAATGGTCATAAATTTAAATTTAAGATTCAAATTTTGTCAGTGAAATTTTCACATCACAGTGTGGGTAGACAAACAAATAACCATAAATAAAGAGTGAACTAAGAAGTGAGAAACTGGGAACTGCATTTAAAGGCAGAAATGAGTCAAGAATTCTTTAAAATTCCACTTAATAGTTTAATAAGGGAAGCTGGGGGGGGGGGCGGGATAGCCAAAAAGGAGAGGAATGAGGCTCAAAGGAAGAGATGTCTGTTCTGTGTTTTATTTTAATTTAAAGAAAAGGGGGGGGGGGTTGAGTGTGTTCACTGAGGAGAGTGTCGACTCCTTTTTCAGGGGGAAGATGGGGGTTCTAAGAGCTTGAAGATTTGGGACAGAGAGAGCATTAGTACTTGATGAAGCAATGTCCCAGGGGATCAAGGCTAAAAGCAAAGAAGTCCAAGTGAAAAGGTTGACCTTGAACAGGAAAAGGAACACCTTATCCTCTGAGAATGGAGGGAATGAGGAAAGAATTGATAGCAAGGTAGATACAGTGTGGCGGGGGCGGGGCAGGAAGCTGGGCAGCTGGGTGGGGCTGTCGGTGGAGCTGCCCGAATCTGGCCCCAGGGCCAGCCTGGCAGCAGTGCACGCAGCACACTGTTTCTGGGAACAAATTCTGGGCTGGGATGGTGACAGCTCCAGAAATGGCCCAACTGGAGCCATCAGAGCTTCCAGGTAAGGGAGCAGTTCATATTACTCATAGATCAGAGAAGAAATCCAGAGGTTTCTGTTCAACGTTGGTCTCTGGGTTCAGGAAAATGAGACCAGAGGTTAAGATGTGCTCAAGAGTAGTTGCTAGCATCTCTTAAACTAGAAACTGGGTTTCTTGGCTTCCAGAATCATGCTCCCCTCTTAAAAAAAAAAAAAAAAAAAAAAAGGTAACCAATTTCTTCTCCACCTCCCTCCCTGGCTAACCTGTCCTCTTTCTTCCTGTTTCAGCGTGTCACTTTCTCTGAAAAGCCTTCCCTGACCTCTCTCCCCTCCTGTCTAAATCAGATTCCACAAAGGCTCTTATATACCCCTTTTATCCTTCCTTTGTTGCACCATAGGCTGAAATTCTAGTTTTATTTGTGTGACTGTTTCATGTTCCTCTTTCCCAGTAGATATTATAAGCCACATGAGGATAGGGACTCTTATTTGTTCACTTCTGTATCCTGGTCAGCACATAGCTCAATGCCTGCCATGCAGTTAGTGCTCAATAAATATGACAAATGAAGGGCGCCTGGGTGGCTTAGCCAGTTAAGCATCCAATCCTGGATCTCAGCTCAGGTCTTGATCTCAGGGTCGACAGTTCAAACACTGCACTGGGCTCTGTGCTAGGCATGGAGCCTACTTTAAAAAAAAAATTATGAATGGATTTATATTCCAAGTGTATGGTGTGGGAGCATGGGATTCAAGAAATTTGTTTGCCTGTTAAAGGTAACATTTGTGAAAAATGCACAATGGTGGGATTCCCCGGCAGGCTGACTTACACTTTCTCTGTAGGTCTGGTATCTGGGAAATGCTTGATACATATTTGATGAGCCATTAAGAATTTTTGCACTATTGGAATTTTAATTCCCTTAAGAAAACAAACATAGCTGCCTCCAAGTCACTCAAAATAATTTAAAGATATTACCTAAACATTTAAAAAAACATTTTAAAATAAACAAATTAAAAATGTCCAAAAATGTTATTCAGACTAAATATTAGAGTTCATCATCAGTACTTTGTTAATAGTTATAGTGAAAATACTGATCATATAACTAAGGTAGCTTTTGGGATAATATATAACTAGAAAACCCAATGTTTTATTTCTGAAGTTTCACACTTTCGAAGTGTCTCAGAAACATCTTCTTAGATCCAGCCTTGATACTTAATGAAATTACCAATTTTTAGTATAGAAATTCATGGACTTGCAAACATTTAAAAAGAGAAAGCGGGGTGCCTGGGTGGCTCAGTTGGTTAAGCGACTGCCTTCGGCTCAGGTCATGATCCTGGAGTCCCAGGATCGAGTCCCGCATCCGGCTCCTTGCTCAGCATGGAGTCTGCTTCTCCCTCTGACCCTCCTCCCTCTCATGCTCTCTGTCTCTCATTCTCTCTCTCTCAAAAAAAAAAAAAAAAAAAAAAAGAGAAAGCATCACCAATGAACTCTCTGCCACCTTTCTCAGAGAAGGAAATTTGTGAACACATGCATGAAGGTTAGGATCATACAGTAGGCAAATATTTTTCCATGTCCCACCCAAAGCAAACAAATGAAAATTGAAACTTCAAAGACAATTATAAAATATCTCCAAATTTAAAGATACAGCATCCTTTTCTAGATTCATAAGAGGAGGAAAAACAACTGATTTGGAAGAACTTAAAACTAAGTTTTATAGGGCGCCTGGGTGGCTCAGTTGGTTAAACGACTGCCTTCGGCTCAGGTCATGATCCTGGAGTTCCTGGATCGAGTCCCGCATCGGGCTCCCTGCTCAGCGGGGGGTCTGCTTCTCCCTCTGACCCTCCCCCCTCTCATGCTCTATCTCAGTCTCTCTCTCAAATAAATAAATAAAATCTTAAAAAACAACAACAACTAAGTTTTATATAAACGTGTGTGTGTGGGGGGGTGAGTGCATACAGTCTAAAAAAAAAATCAAACAGATGGTAATTAAAAAAATGGAAATGTTTAAGATATGGAAAATGGCGAGTTGAAATAAATTAATAAAACACTGGAAACAAGCTCACCAAATTTTTTTTAATGGGAGAATAGTTTCCGAAAGACAGCGGCCCATTTAGGTGATGAACACCAGATGCCAAATATAGTTCATTATAGACAAAAGTACTCTGATTAGCTTCAGGGGAGAAGGAGAAAAGAATCAGGCACCAAAGGTGGGAAAGCCAAACACAGCCCTCCACGGGCTGCTGGCATGTGGCTCCCCAATTGTCCCCAGCTAACTCCTGGTCTAAGGACAAAGTTGTTTTCTCTCCACCCTTCGGTCAGTGAATCCTGATCCAGAATCATCTAGTTCACTGGGCCACCACCACGCATAGTGGACGATCTGAACCCACAGTCAGGCCACGGCCAGCTGTGTGTCCGTAAGGTCAGAGTCCCTGAAACCCACTCTTCAGGGGAGGAAGAGCTCAGAAGACCGCTATGGGAAGTCACTGACATGATCAACTAATTAAAGGAATCTCTGACTAGGGATGTCTTTGCCTTTGGAAGGTCCAGAATATGGGGGTATTGTTGCAGGGGAGAAGGGTACTCGCCGACCCTCCCCAAATCCAAAGTCTTTGTTCCCAGCATAACCAAGGAGGCAATGTGGCTGAGTGCCCCTAACTTATCCTTACTCTGTGTGGTATGAGAGAGAGTGGGGGAGTGGAGGTAGGGGGACTGAGGGTGTCTTTCTCCTCCTTGAATTTTAGTCTGAAGTCTAAAGTCTATCCATTGCTTTAGTGAGTGTTTTACAGAGTGCTGAGGGCACACAGTGCGGGACACAGTCTGAGCACATCATCTGGTGGCGGACAAAGATTTATTTACTCGACAGTCCGATAAAAGCCAAGTTATTCATAGATACAGCGTGTGCTAGAGAAGACTTAGCTTGTTGTAGTAGAAAGAATTTTAGGCTAAGAGTTAGCATATTCCTGGATCCCGGTCTTGACTCTGTTATTAATTTAGGGTCATGTGATTTTGGCCAAGCCATTAACCTCTCTGGGCCTCAGCAGCCTCGGAGGTGAAATGGAGATAGTGAATCAAATGACAGCTAAGGCCCTTTTTGGATCTAACACTCTGGAATGAATGTGGCCTGTGTTCAGAAGAGGGAGTAATCATTCTGGGATAGAATGATCAAGAGTTTTCATAATAGAAGCAGGGTAGTTTTTTCATTTTCTACAAAGCCTGATTTCTCTGTTGCAAAACCCCAGGGTACAGAAGTGTCAAATGTAGATTGCAAATGTCCCTAGCAACCTTTGCTTCACAGATCAATAAATACTGGTAACTGTTTGTAATTTTTTCTTCCAGATACTTTAAGTGCTACTTACAATCATTACTATTGCTAAGTGCTAATTATAATCATTACTATCTGTATTAACATGGAACACCAAGTATATGTTTCTTCAACAAATATTTATGAATTTAGAATTATATCCTGGGCGTCCTTCTACCATGTCGTCACGTACATCTCATTATTTTCATTAGTGCAGGGTGTTGCGTTGTGTCTGTGAGTGGTACTTCATTTAAACAATGCCTATTGATTATAAAAATTCCTTGCATACCCATGTCCTAAAATTCAGTCTCGACATTGCCTGCCTCTCTTCCCATTCCCGTCCATCACCAGGTCTGGGTGCTGTCACCCAGTATCTTAGGAAGCCAGCTGTGTCTTTCTCTCCCTCCAAGTACCTCTGCTTCATTCCAGTGGAGGTCCAACCACAGGTCCTACAACCACAGCCCCTTCACAGGTCTTCTCTCTCTCCGGCTCTGCAGCCAGAGAAGCAAATCTTAGGACTTACACGTTGAAAACCTTCGATAGCTTCTCACTGTTCTTAAGGCCACTGACTTACAATGCTTGTCCGGTCTATAATTTGCTTTACGATCCACTGCCATAGACTCCGGAATGCATGAGTGGGGTTTTAGTCTGCACCCTAGGCTGTACGTTAAGTTAGTTGCCCCGGTCAGGAATACACACGTCCCAGGTCCTCCGTAAGAATGCTGTCACAAGGGCTGCAGGCTTGAGGCGGTTTCTGCAGGTAGGTTAGCTTCTATATCTCCAATCAACACAAAGGACTTTGTTAACTAGCAGATGGATGTTAGAAGCTGTTTTTCCTCGGGGAAATCACTTTCATAGGAGATGTACGGACTGGTTGGAAACAGAGTCGAGGCGCCCCCTTTCTTGCACCAACACCGTGGATAGTAGATCCAGCCACCTGTACCCTCCCAGGGGGGCCCAGGACTTGTTTCTGCCAAATGCCTGACTCGTGGCCAGCTCAAAGGAGTCTTGCTGTTTAAATTACACTCTTAGGTTAGCTCAACCCTGCCTGGCGAAGAGGTCACCTTTGCCTCTAATGAACTTCCCACGAGATATAGCTGGGGAAACTAAACGAATGGAACCAGGGACTTCATCAAGCCTACACAATAGGCCGCATGACTGTTCTGATTCCTGCTTGTGGATCAGTGTTGGAAGGTGGGGCTGCATTGAGCCTGAGATTTGCTTGCGGACCACGTGGGAGGCTGTGAGGAAGACGACCTTTACCCTCACTCAACTCTAGATAGTGGAGGTTTCGACATCCACCAAAAAACCCCTAAATAAATAGGAAGGATCACATTGGTAGAGGTCAGATTACGTAAAGCTCGTGGCCTACAAGGCCCTGCACCTCCTGCCTACCTCTCCTGGTACTCCTCGTGCTCACAACATTTCTAGGAACACTGCTCCCTCTGGACATGTGACCACGCTGTTCCCTCTCGAACCCTTGTGGCTCCTCGGCCTCCTGAGATGTCACTGGGATGTGCTTCCTCAGGGAGGCCCTTCCTGCCTCTCAGTCCAGGTCCCCGCTCCCATCCACCCCCAGCGGCGCCCAGGACCTCTCTCCCCGCCATCCGTCCACACAGGAACGCAGAGCGATAGGTCTGTATGGTTATCACACTGATAATTATGAGATTGTGTCCAGGTCTGTTCTGTTCACCTTTGTCGCCCCACCAGCTAGCACGGCCTCTGCAGACATTTGCTCAGTAGAAGAACATTTGGATCTTAGTCCACACAGCATTAGTAGAGGGGGAAAAAAAAAAGCTTTTTATGGCACTAGGTTCACTAACTAGAGCGGGCCCTCTATAGTGAAAAAATTTTACAATAAAGTTCTTAAAATAATCCAATCAAACTCACAAAGTAAAGGATGCGGAATATATAAAATAAATAAGGTGAGGCAATGGCCATCTCTTTTAAATACTATAAATGCCAACTTGGTTATTTTGAAAATCCTTTATGGAAATGAGGACCAGGAAAAAGTCATCATCTTCAAGTCTCTTTTCTCCCAATTTTGCAGTTTCCTTTAGTCTCGGCACTTATAGAATGATCATTCCAGCATGTAACTAAGTTCTGCTTTCTCAAAGAACTCCACGTTTGTCTCCTCAGATGAAGTCCTTGGCACCCTCCCTACTTCCCACTAATACAAACATGGAAATATGACTCCATCCCTCCCCACCCCCCTGCCGACAAGGTTCTTTCTATGCTTGAGATACAGAGGGCATTTAAAACAGACCCTGGATAGACATTTAAGTAGATGACTTTATAATAAGGAAAGTTCTATATATGGTTAGAGATTCAGGGCAAATCCCATGTGCCTAAAGTTTGAAGTCCGCTGTCACTCCGTGTGGCTTTTATCAATGGTAAAGACGGAGTGAGCTGTGGGGAGACGTGGGTCACCTGATCGCCTCCCCCAGCCCCATCCTTTCCTTCCGTTCCACACCCTACGGTGCTGCTCTGGTCCAAACCTCACATTTTACATCTGAGGAAACTGGAGGCCACAGGCTGAGACTCAGAGTTACCACACATCTATGAAGTGCGGATCAAATATGCACAAGATGCCGTCATGTGTGTTTGAGGGGATGATTCCGATGACTTCTGACTTACAGGCGGGCGCGTGCGCGTGCCTCACCCAGTCACACCTGCCATCGAGGGCCTGCCCGGTGCTAGGGGGGCAAATTCTTGAGTTTTGTTTGTTTGCTTGTTCTGCTTTTTGTTCGTCTAATTAACTCTTTTTTTTTTTTTTTAAAGATTTTATTTATTTGAGAGAGAGAGAATGAGAGAGAACACATGAGAGGGGATAGGGTCAGAGGGCAAAGCAGACTCCCTGCCAAGCAGGGAGCCTGATGCGGGACTCGATCCAGGGACTCCAGGATCATGACCTGAGCTGAAGGCAGTCGCTTAACCAACTGAGCCACCCAGGCGCCCTCGTCTAATTAACTCTTACAGGGTAACTGCCTGTCAAGGGTGCAATTTCAGTGATTTTACTTTCTCTAAAGACACTTCAGCTTTTTTTTTTTTTTGAAAGTCACACTTTTACTCCATTAAATCTTTTAATCTAGGCAGGGTATTAAAAGACAGCCCTCGAGCTCTCTCCACACCAGTGGGCTGTGACTTCTCTAACCCCTTCCTTTGTTTTCAGGCTCACCTCCCCAGAACCACACCTCAACCTTGTACTTTAGCACCAGGAAACACTGGCCTTTTAGCTTTGACAAGTGAGAGCCTCACATTGGTAATGGAGGTGGAACTAACTTGAGGCGGGAGGATCAGGCCTCTGTCAGCCATCTTCTGAGGCTGGACCTCTGCCTGGGTTGCAGCGTCATGCTGAAACTGTTACGATGTCCACTTCTAGGACATTTGGCCTCCTTCACCAAAACCAAATCCCAGTAAGGATCATAAAACCTGTCCCGTCAAGCTCAAAAGAGAATGCAGATAAATTGTACTTTGTAAACTAAGTCTTGACTGTCTGGCCAATTAACTCTGTTTTATGATTTTTTGTAGAAATGACTGCAGCAATAAACGCATCCTGGGACACGCTAGACAGCCAGCAAACCAGGATTCAAACCCAGGTCTTCTTGACTTGAAAACGTGAGCTCTCCCAACTTCCCCCAGGGTGCCCCCTAGAGGCTGGGAAACACAACAGGGAAAGGAATTGCTTTGAAGTCTTTTAGTCAGAGTACAGGGCTTGGCAGGTGGGGGACGGGGTGGGGCCGAGGGTTCCCGACCTTGTTTTGCCTCTGACTTGCCGGGTATCCTAGAAAGAGTTGCTTTCTCTCCCCAGGCCTCAGTTTTCTTATCCCTAAAACCAGGTGTTTGGATTAGTGAAGGCCCTTTCCAGGTCATGATTCTGTAGCCTACAGACATTTTCAGAGTAAAGGCTGTGGAATATATAAAATAAGAAATATATGCGGAATATATAAAATAAGAAAAGAGGCTTCAAAATTTACTTGGAAAAAAGAAAGATCTTTTTATCACTCAAAGGATCAAAGGAAAAGGTCGCAAAATTACGTCATTTGAAATATAAAGTGGGATTTGTTGCCACTGGAACCAAAGGAGGGATTCAACTCGATAGGGAAAACAGATAAAGAAGGAAATGTTTTTATGAGGCATTTTTAAGTTTCCATGAAGTAATTACTTAAAAATCCCCAATTTAAACTTTCAAGCATCTGAGTTTGGCACAGTGTCTATGAAAGAAGAAAAGAAAGGAAGGAAGGAAGGAAGGAAGGAAGGAAGGAAGGAAGGAAGGAAGGAAGGAAGAAAAGAAAAGAAAAGAAAAGAGAAAAGAAAAGAAAAAAGAAAAAGAAAAAGAAAAAGAAAAAGAGAAAAGAAAGAAAACCCCAAAGCAAAAATCAATCAGTTTGATAATTTCCTCCAAAGACCAAATAGAAAACCTGCAGAGTGCTTTGTGGGTTAGTCAGAAGACTCGGCTTGGCGTCAGCAGACCTGAGTTCAAGTCTTGGCTGAGTGATCATCCCGACCTCTCACTGTCCTTAACTTACGAAAGGGGCATAATAATCCTCTCTCTACAGATGTCACAGGGAAGATCTAATAAACTGAAGAACTATATGAAGAACTGTTTCATTATAACTCATTGCCTGCCAAAAAAAAAAAAATTCTTTCACCATATACAGGGAATGACAAGGGATACAGATTTGGAACTTTGTTTGAACTGCTTCTTAGCCAAAGTTGAAAAACTGCTACAACTCAAGGGAGTGGGAGAAGCTGCCTGAAAGCTGACATACAGAAAACCAAAACTCCCAAACCACCAAAAAGGATCTTCTTTTTCAGGGGTAAAGAAGGCAGAGGTAACATCCCAGCCTTAAAGTGTGGGAAATGCAGTTCAGAACTTGGCAGTTCAGAACCATGTCTTCACTTCCTTTATTTTTTCCCTTTCATCAGAATCCAGGTTGGCATCCAGTCTTGGGGGATGTGCTTTGCTTCCCAGACTTCACTGTACTTACGAACTGTACGGGGATCTTGTTAAAGTGCAGATTCTGATTCAACAGACCTGAGGTAGCATCAAGACTGCATTTCTAACCAGCTCCCAGGTGACCGCCAGGCTGCTGGTCCACGGACACCACTTCGAGTAGCAAAGCTCTTGGCTTTCTGGGGACAAAATGGTGGAGGACTCTTTTTGGAGACATGCGGACCTGGGTCTGAATGCCATCTCATCAGCTCTGTGTGACCTTGGGTGAATAACTTCACCTGTGTAGTCGGACTAATACCTATTTTATATAGGAGGATCCTTTGAGATATTAATAAAAAGATAGGATTCTTTTCAAATTAGTCTTTCCCTTGGCTCCCCTAAGCTCATTATCTTGTCCCCTATTACTCTTTTTTTTTAAAATATTTTATTTATTTATTTTTTAAGATTTTATTTATTTATTTGAGACAGAGAGAATGAGAGACAGAGAGCATGAGAGGGAGGAGGGTCAGAGGGAGAAGCAGACCCCCCCGCTGAGCAGGGAGCCCGATGTGGGACTCGATCCCGGGACTCCAGGATCATGACCTGAGCCGAAGGCAGTCGCTTAACCAACTGAGCCACCCAGGCGCCCCTTGTCCCCTATTACTCTTGATGATCCAGTTGCCTTATTTCTCTTTACTCTGAATCTTATTGTTTAATTACCTTGTGCGCACATGCGCACATACCATACCTTCTTTGAGGGCACAATCGTCTCTGATTTTATTTCTTTTAGCACATAAATCAAGCAAAAGTACTCTTAAGTTTTGTTCGTACAAAACCCTGAGTTGTATGATAATAGCATGCTTCCCACCCTTCCCGGTCCCTGTAGCGTCATGCAGGGGCAGAGAGGCCAGCTGCATTTCCTGCCTAACTCAGACTGACATGTCTGGGTTGCAGTTTCTTCGCCTGTAAAATAGGATTTCTGCCTGCACCTCAAGCGTTGTTGGGAAAATTCAGTTAGCTGAGTTATGCAAAGTGCTTAGCCAATGTGGTAGGTTGCAAAAATGACCGCGATTCCCCACCCCTCCCTGAATCCCTCCTGTTCCCTAAGGGGGGTTTGCCAGTTCCTCCCATCCAACGGTGGAGTCTACTTCTCCACCCTCTGAATCTGGGCTGGCCTCTTCACTGGCTTTTAGAGGAGGCTGGAGGAGAAGCAACTCGTGTCCCTTTCAGCCTAGGCCTCATGGAGTGCTGCTTCCACGCTCCCTCCTACAGCCATGGGCCAACACGTGAACAAGCCCAGGCGGCCTGGGACTTAGCTGACGGTCAGCCGACACTCGGGGGGCAGGGCTGCCTTGTGACCACAGATGCATGAGGGAGTCTGACAAGACCGGCGCAGTCGCCAGGCCCCAACTGCTCACCCACAGGGTCATAAACTAAATCAATAGTGGTTATTTTCAGCCACTACGTTTTGGACTGGTTTGTTACACAGCAATAGATAATTGATACTCGATGTAAGTAATTTCTCCACAAATAGTGGCTGTTATAACATTTTGGGGAAAAGGTACTTAACGAAAGATCAGCTTCCCATACCACTAAAATCTGTCCTTTTCGGCCAGGCATAGTAGGAAGGTGACTGCGCTGGGAATTGGGATTCTCAGACTATGGCCCCAGTAGCTTTTGTGTTAGGCGACTGTATGACCTTAGACACCTCATTTAGCCTCCCCGAGCCTCAGTTTCCTCTAAATTAAGCTGCTCAGAACCAGTGATTTTTAAAGTTCTTTTCTGGGTCTAAGAAGGATTGAGGGTGCACTTTCCCAGAATGCGACACTTATTTCCTTGTTAACAGTTCTGAACCGAATTTTTCCTGTCTTGTCGACTCAGAATGTCATCGCAGGCAGCTTCGCTCTATTGGTTTTGCTGTTTAGCAAAACCAGTTGTGACTACATCCCACACTTACCCTAATAACTTTATGCAGAATCTGGGAGGTGAGCCTCCTTCTCATGGACCACGAACCCACATAGCCAAGCTCATTAGGAGTCCAAAGAGAAATAATTACATGTATGTACCTTCTGGTGACGGTCTAAGTATGTGGCTCTTCACAACTCTCTACGGGTGCAGGCAGACTTCTATTCATTTCTAGGCTGCCATAGTCTGGAGAACTGAGACTGCTGGTCGTCTGACCACCAAAGAAGAGGGATAATGCTTCACAGCCGTGACATGCAGACCCAATCTTTATCACACAGAAATGACCCAAGGTATGCACTCAATTACCCAATGGAAGGAAAAAGACAACACCAAAATCAAAAGAAATGTCCAAACTCTAGGGTGTAGAGATGGACTCTGGGACTCAGAAACAAATGAATCACAAAGGAATCCAAATACATGTTGTATGACAGAGCTCTGCATGCGGCAGTGACAGAGGTGACTGTCTCTCTGTCGCAGGCCCTCGGCGCCTCCTGCGTCCTGCTGGGGGGCGCTCCGACATGGCATTTCTGCACCGAGACACACGTCCACTACTGCGCCTGCTACACAATCAAGGGTGTTATTCCCAGAAGGAGTTAAGCTAAATCAGAGGATGTGTATACAAAACGAGGGCAACCGTTTATCCTAACTTAGCCTTCCGATGTACATATTTAAGTCTGCGCGAAGATGCACTGCGTTGCTGAAAGTGCGAACTATACTTGGCTCCTTCTTTATCAACACCTTTCTCCGTGAGAGAAACAAAGGGCGTAGAAGGGGAAGCACGTGGCTCACAGCTACCTGCTTGCAACAGATGTATTTTGAAATGACATGGAAATCAACTGCAGAGACCTGAGTCACCCAATATTTTCTTGGCTTGAGGTCCCCAATACCTTTGTCCCACTACGTATCTTTAGAATCAATTCACTTCTCACTCTCCTCTCGTGTGGATTTTTACAGCAGCTGCCTGGCTGGGATCTTTCCCATTTCAGTCTTCTCGTTGCAGCTGGAGAGAACTTTCTAAGAAACAGAGCTGCTCTGCTTAAAACCCTCCACTGGCTTGTCTGAAGACTGTTAAGTTCCCTGAAGGCAAGGACAGTGTCTCTGGCACCTGGCTGAGTGTGCATCTGATTATCTCTAGACTTACAAACCTGCTGTCTCCAAGGTCAGGGAGGGGTTTCACTTCATTTTAGAGAGCCACTTGTCCACTGAATAGAATGGAATTCACTGCTCAGGGTAAAATTTGAGACATACTCCTTTTTAATATTCGCTGCAGCTCAGGAGCATCTTTTCCAAGATGCTTGATGACACTGAACTAGTATTTTGACTTATTTTAAGTATCTGCTTCAGGACATATCTGATGGCTATGTTAAGTCTTAGGATAGGGTCATTTTTTAAAAGGATTTTATTTGAGAGAGAGAGAGAGAATGCACATGAGCAGGGTAGAGGGGCAGCGGGAGAAGGAGACTCCCTGCTGAACAGGGATCCCAATGTGGGGCTCGATCCCAGGAACCCGAGATCATGACCTGAGCTGAAGGCATACACTTAACTGACTGAGTCACCCTGAGGGACCCCAGGATAGGGTCATTTTGATGATATATGGTCGTTCTGAAGATTCCAAACTCTATGGGACCAGAATATTCTCAGGTGAAAAGGGTGTGAGTAGATAACAGATTTCACTTTCATGTTATTCTCTTAAAACGGCATTCAGGTGGTAACCACACTAAGAAAGGCTACAAATAGGTGACCCATCTGACCTGCAGATGGGTGAAGGCTCCTCCCCTAGGATGAGGCTACTGACTCTTCTTTTCTAGATATCTAGAAAGTCTACCTCCAACCAGATAATCAATCTAATGACAAAAAAAAAAAAAAAAAAAGCAGAAGCTAGGTACTATTTAACCAAGACCTCAAAAGGGCCCAAGATTCAGGGTTACTGGGAACATTGTGAAACTAAGGGAATTTGCAAGCTCAGGTGGAGGAAACCCAGCTACTGGGAGACTGGTATTCAATTATTTGGAAACTGGAGTCCCTTCCAAGAAGCTCAGTAAATGGGCTCTTGAGGCCTCCAAGGCAGGGCAGTTGCAGGAGGAAGGCAGACAAGTACCCACTCGGCCCTTGGGCTGAGACTCAATTCTGGCCAGAACTTGGCTAGGTTGTTTCCAGGCTCAGAGAGACATGAGGTGGGAGGTCAGGGGAATCATTCCATTTTTAGGCTATTGAACATATTTAGGTGACATGCAAGTTTCTGTCTGGTTTTGAATCCAGATTTGCAAAAGCTCTTAGAACATAGCAAAGACGGGTCATGTTTCTGGGGAAGCACTTATCACATACTTGCTGAACAGAAAGAGCAGGACCAGGATGAACAGTGAGTGAACAAAGAAGAGAAATAAACCCAACCCCACCTTCCTGTATTCATGTCTCCTCCATTCCTGGTCTGGGATCAAGGCAGCTTCCTATAACTAATTCTTCACACGTTAGGGAAGTACAAAGAACCCCAGAGTCCTACTTAGCCTTAAGAGCTTCAAAGTACTGTCTCAAAGACCTGCCTCACGACTGCTGAGGTATTCTAAAGATACTGGTGTTTAGCATCAGAACTTCTAACATCTGTCTCCTTAAAATATTAACTGGAGAATTAGATGTGGAAATAAGTGGAATATTTTTGTGGGAATAAACAGAATATTGTGTTTAAAAGCAGCGACCACTTTCTATTTCTTTCTTTCTTTTTTTTTTAAGATTTTATTTATTTATTTGAGAGAGAATGAGATAGAGAGAGAGCATGAGAGGGGGGAGGGTCAGAGGGAGAAGCAGACTCCATGCTGAGCAAGGAGCCGGATGCGGGACTCGATCCTGGGACTCCAGGATCATGACCTGAGCCGAAGGCAGTCGCTTAACCAACTGAGCCACCCAGGTGCCCCTTCTATTTCTTTCTGATTCAACTCTCAAAACGTCTCATCTTTTCTACAGCCTTGCTCCTCACAACAGCGTGGTTAGGGCCACCCAGGACACTTATAAGCCATATGAAAAGGGCCGCCAGTAATTCTCACAGGGACGGGAAGAAAATAAAACACCCTATTCTTTAATGATCTGAACCACCTCGTGGAACACCGACTTCCTCTAAATTCACTGGGCAAAAGTCTATATACCACAATGTAAAATAAAATGTACTAAGTTACTAAGGGGAGGTTTTGTTTTGTTTTGTTTTTAAGGTTAATTACAGTCCTGGAAGGGGGTAAAAAGTCCCACTGATTTTGAAATCTGTCTTGTATCATTGGAAAAATTCTTCAGTGGTGGTTTGTGAAAATCTCACCTCATCAGGGCTGCCAAGGTCAAATGAGACCCAAGCAATCGACCTGGGAGATGCCTGCCTAATTATTATATATGCAGCAAACAGTTTGTGACCATTTAACAGTTTGCACCTGGCACGCTCTTTCAACACGTGCCGCTTCCTAGCGCTGCACCCTCCCCGCCCCACCCCACCCCTTCCCACCGCCACCCAGGGCTCCAGCACCGCGACCGGAGCAAATCCTGGGGACCCAAGGACATTTCAAAGAAACAGCGGCGGTCAACATTCCATTTCCGTTTTATTCAGAAACGCTCAGATGCTTAAAAATGGGGGGAGGGGGACACTTAGAAATAAGGCAAAATCTCTTGCAGTTTTTCCAACTCAAGTTCTCAGGCGCAGCTGAAAGTTCATTAATTAGGGATTTTTTTTTTTTTTTTTTTTTTTTTATTCATGAGAGACAGAGCGAGAGAGAAAGGCAGAGGGAGAAGCAGGCTCCCAAGGAGCAGGGAGCCTGATGCGGGACTCGATCCCAGGACCCTGAGATCATGACCTGAGCCGAAGGCAGACGCTCAACCATCTGAGCCACCCAGGCGCCCCATTAATTAGGGATTTAAAACCAAAACTGTTTCATACACCACTGAGATGCCAAGCTTTCCAAACTGTCCCCGTCTTGAGTTTGGGGGAATTTGTAAAAGTCCCGCCCCCCCCCCCGCCGGTGCTGGATTTGGCCTCCCTTTCTGTGCCTTTGTTGAATTCTGTGACTTTTCCGAAGTAATCAAACTGAGAATTGCCTCGCCCCCCCTTTTTTTTTTTTCCTGCCAGAAGGAAGTAAAGAAATAAAAACGACCTGCGAGAGAAATCGGGGAAATACTGCCCCAAAGCCGAGCTCGGCAGGAGGCAAGCCCACGGCGGGGCCCGACGCGCGGGGCGGGGGACCGTCCCTACCTGGGGCCGGGCGGCGGCGGCGGCGGCGGCGGGGTCGCGGCGCCCATGGCTTCGCCGGCCTCGGGCGGCCGCGCCGGTGAACGCCAGCGGCTCAGCGCCGCCCGGAGCCCGCCGCGCTCACAGCGGCCGCCCCGGCACCGTCATTGGGCCGGCGCGTCACGTGGCGCGGCAGGCGGGCGAGCCTCCCCGGCACGCGTAACCCTTTACCTGCGCGCCCCGAGCCGCGCGCCCCCCCGCCCGGCCGCGCGCCCCTCGGAGCCGGGCTGCGCATCCCCGGGCGCGCTCGGCCTCCGGGCAGCCGCTGCCGGCCCGCGCGCCCCCCGCCGGCCCGCGCGGGGTAACGTCTCGGTGCCTACTTTTCCGTCGTGCTGGAGGGAGAGGGGAGCCTCCTAGGATGCGGGACGTCAGTGGGGAGATCCAGGAATGCGGCCCCTGGCAAAGGGATCTGAACCCCTCACCCCGTACTTTTGAGTTTGGGGTTCCTCCTCAGTTCCAGCCTCTTCCGTTTCGACCTGGTGTGTGCACCGTCGCCCGCCTGCACTATCAGAGTGGATGGCCTGAGACCCAGCGCGGACGCTACCGAGATGTAACTCCAGGAAGTTGCACACACTCGCCTGCGCCCTCGACGCCACAGTGGGAGCTCAGCGAAGTCCTGCTTCCCCCCACCCCCTTTTCCCGGGCTCTTGGAACCTCGGCCGCAACACCGCGTCCACACCTCCTGAGCTCCACGCGCGTACTTGTTGCGGTGCACGCACCTACGGTGGGTGGAGAGCTGGTGGCTTTACCTGAAAATACTACTTAGGTGTTGGAAGTTCTTTTCACCTGTGCGCGCAAGTTGGGATCGACAGGAAAATGTGTTAAGCAACTGCGCCACCTAGCTTACCCTCTTCTCTCCCCTTCAGATTATCCAGGGACAGTCAGGACAGAACAGGCTGCTGCAGAAGAGGCCAGAGTATTATTTGAAGACCGACATACTGTCCTTAGTTTCTAACGGGCCCACTTTAAGGATTCCAGCCCCATCTACACATGTGTCACCCTTTATGGGAGAAAACTCGTTTTGGGGGGCATCTTGCCAGTCGTGTGGTAGCTGCATGCTTTAAAATGATAGATTTAGAAGGAAGTTCTCTGCTATTTTACATCATTTTCTGATAAAACCCTTTGTCACACTTCTAGTGGATGCTTCAGTAACGTCCACAGAATACTGGTACATTTATCAGTTAAGTTACTTTGACCAAAAAGACATTTTTTAGGTTTTGAAGTGTGGTTCCCAGACTAGCGGAATCAGCTTCATCTGGAGGGATTCAGTAAAAAATGCAGATTTGGGGGCTCTACCCACGACATACGGATTCTGAAATAATTGGGGATAGGGAGGGTGAAGTAATCTGTGTTTTAACAAATGATGTACACTCCAGTTTGAGAACCACTGCTCTGAATATGCTCAAGCTGCTGACTAAGTTACCTTCATCTATCAAAGGCTGGGATTCTGTAAAGCCAGAGATGGTGGTGTTATTGGTAATCTTAAATTCGGTGTTATATAATTTGTCATATTGATACACTGAAACGAAACCCTCCAATATGTCCATATACGTGTAATCTGCACTTCATGCACATCACATGGAATGCCAAATGGAGCTGTCAAGGGACCCTTATGAAAAATACAGAAGAAAAACCAGTGGTTTCTGGATGCATGTGGGAGTGAAACACCATGATTCAGTTAGTGTTTTAGGTGTGTTCATGTTTTCATTGGCATATAAATCATTCCAACCGATAAGTCATGGAAGATAGGAGAACTAATTTGTTTGAGTGGATTTGTCAATAGAATTTTAAATTTGTCAATATGGTTCTAAAAAAAAAAAAAGACCCACAATTTTAAGAAGTTTATGGTATTGGCTTATATTATAACGAAAAAAAAAAAGCACCATCTTATGCATTATTTAGATTTTTGAGAAAGAGATAACAGGTTGGATTCTTTGCCTTTAGCTACAATTTCTCCATTGCCGGGATAACACATTTCCAGTTGCCTGCATGGATATCTTTACTTTTGAATTCTCTAGGTCCAACTTTATTTCAGTATTTACTTCATCTTCATCTCCTAAACGTATTCATTTTACATCTATAATTCTGTCCACCCAGTTTCAATTGGAGATGGAATTATGTGAGTTCTCTTTTGTTCATCACACAACTCTGTCAGTTAAAGCCCTGAAATCATGCCTCTTCTTACCATCCTCACTGCGGCTGTCCTAAGATCAAGATCTTCTACTTTCTGTCTCAGCTCCTTACAATAGTTTCTTACTGGTCCCCAGCTTCTGGTCTCTTCCATCTCCGATCCATGGGACATAGTACTGCCTAAGTCATTCTAAAACACCATTTCAACCAGGTCTTTCCCCTTCTCAAAAACTTTCCCACGATTACCTATGAGTTACAGAATAAAGTTTAACTTTATGTATGTATGTATTTAAATAACCTCTACGACTAATGTGGGGGTTGAACTCATGACCCTGAGATCAAGAGTTGCATGCTCTACCGACTGAGCCAGCCAGGCGCCCCCAGAATAAAGTTTAAAAAGCCAGCATAGCATCTGAAGTCATCCACAGTATATGTTGACTCTCCCTGTTTGTGCTCACACAGCTTCCTTCTCCTGAAGTGTCTTTTTGACATTCTGACAGTTAAGTTCCATTTGTCCTTCAAGCCTCCACTATCACCTCCTCTTGGCCATTCCTTTTGAATCCCAGTTCGAGTTAATTGCTCCTCTGCAGTGTATTCTCAACACCTGCATTTCAGTTTTATTAACTTTTTAAAAAAATCTGTATCACATCTAATTTAGTTGTGTCTCCTTTAGATTGTAGGATTCTGGAGGGCAGGGGTTATGCATGACTCATTATGAGATCATCCTAGGGCATGAGCATAATGCCTTGGACAAAGCAAACACATGGTATTTGTTGCATTCTTGACACTGGGAAAGAAGATATTTAAGTTTGTTAAACAACAAACTCCATGTATATGAAATGCTTTTATGCAAACAATGACAATCCACTCCTCTACGTTTTCTCAGAACTGAAAGAGAATGTTTAACCTTCAACCTAAAGGATTTAGATTAGAATCCAAGAAGGAATTCCCAGCATGGGTGGTGGAGTTAAGGAAGAGTTTTCAAGGGGGGTAAATTCTAAACAGAAATAAGTCTCAGCCACATAAAGATGAAACCAGATAGATAATGTCTTCAATTTTTTAACGTCTTGATTTTAAATTTCTCTGAGAATGATTGTTTCATGAAACTAGATACAAAGTGTTCATCCGATTATTTCCTAGTTATCATCACTTAAGCTCTCCATTGCTAACTTGTTTAAAAATTTTTTTGTGAGTGTGTGTGTGGATTCTCAGTTCCCAGAGGCAAGAAATGGGAAAAGGTGCCTATGGGAGGAAGATCCCCCTCCTTGGTCCTGCCTTCTCACCTGGAGGCACTTTATGAGTGGGATGACTCTTTGGTTATCATTCTTCCCACCTTGGCCCCAAGCCCAGAAGGAAGCACACTGTCCTTGCACTTACCCATAGAACTTGTTTCCTATCTGTTTTCCTGTTAAGACTGTGAGATCCTAGAAGGTGCAAGCTACTTTACTAACCTTTGCATTCCTGGCAAAATGCATGACCAAATAACTATTTGTGGAATGAATACATCAGCAGTTGTGGTATACCTGAAACTCCTGGGTGTTTGCAAAGACCTCCGGTGATCTTTAGAGCCTCGCCTGGTCTCTAATCTGCAAGTTGGAAAACATTTTATAGGCCATTATCAGTAAGTGCCTACTGGATATTCAATGCTATATTCTATGTGCTTTGGAAAAGGTAACAAAAACCACATTGATGGTATATTGAAATCCTATTCAGCAATTCCCCCTGGACCTCTGTTTCTAGGTTGTTACATCTGTGAGTTTGGAATACTAACAGTACCTATCTCATAAGGCTTTGGTGGAGATTACATGGCTTAGTACGTACAAGGCTCCAAAAATAGAGTCTGGTGTACAGTAAGCATGAACAATTATTATTACTAAAAATCTCTAAGTATACTTGCAAAAGTTGGGGAAGAAAAACCCACAAATCTAAGTAGTTTACCTTTTATTCATACAAACAATACATACACAAGACTGTACATTGTTTGAAGACAGCAATAATTTTCTAGTGTAACAACTCTGTAACAAAATTTAACTAAATGTAACATTTATGAAAATATAAATCTCTGATTGGGTAATTCTTCCCAACAATACAAAGTTTACATAAAAACATTCAATATGAGCTATCAGTTGCAAACAAGTTAGGAAAAATCATTCAAGTCACTTGTTAAACTCTATTGGCTGTTACATAGAATATTCACACACTACATTTAATCCATCTAGGCATTTAATTCTTAGAAATGTGTGGCATGGAGGTCCAACTGATAATCACAGGAATAGGAATGTGTTGCCGCAGAAGAGCTAAAGAAAAAAAAAAAGCATTGACTCATACAATCAACTCCAGGTGATCTCTACGTGGGCTGAGCCTTCACTGGGCTACCCCCTTCCCGGCTGGTAGCTAGGCCAGGAGGAACATATTGAAAAAAATTCTTCGACCACGGAGTGGGGCGTTATGTCTGAATCCCATCTCTGTATGCTTTCATGTCAAACTGCTTTCCGAAGTGAAATGCAATAAGCTTGGATTCCCTTTGGATCAGATCATTTTGCTTCTCCCATTTGCAAAAACAATCAAGCCGTCGCTGTCTTTTTCCTCACATTGCTCTCCAACACCCCTATAAAGGCTAGAGCAGAAGCTATCACTCCCTTTATTTTGCAGCTTACAAAAACAATACAGTGGAGAGGCTAAAGATCTGCCCGCGCGACGAGTTTGTGGCCGAGCTGGGCTGAGAGCACATCAGTTCCTTGGTCATCATTCTGCCGCCACAAGTCACTCCCGTCACTTTCAAAGCAAACCAGCGCTTCTGACACCCTTCGAAAAGTCATCCAAGGACATGCCATGTGGAGGATATGGAAGGAAGAAAATCACTTTCCCCCTTTTGGGATGTGATATTTTCTTTTAAATAGGTGAAGTAGTGTTTTTAAAAAGTATTTAATACCATTTCATAGCTTCTGCTTTGAAACGGATAAGACTATAAAGGCCCCAAGGAGCCCTCCAGCAGAAAGGGTGACAGAGGAAGAAGCCTACATACAGTCTGGGGAAGTAAGAAAGTGATTACAAACAGGGACAAGAAAGAACCTTTGGACACCCTTAAGATATGGAATATTTTAGCACAAAGACAGGCATATTCAGTTTGTCCCCGAGTATTTGGTCGTCTGTCTGCATTTTACACAGGAGTGAGGAGGAATGAGAGTAAGGCAAATGTCTTCAGTATTTCATAGATGGCGTGTCAAGAAAGCTTTCTTTCTGTTAAGATTCACTGCAGGGATTTAGGAAATAATGTATGCTTCCATACAACTGACTGAATAGCCCAGACTTTTGTTAGTACAATGATGGAAATGAACAGATGTCTTACCAAATCTATAATGCCCGTTCTGTAATTCTGCTTTAACGTCCAGCACAAATAGGCATTTCAAAAACACACGAAAAGACTGTGGTTTCCTATTAAATGTGTTTCTCTTGCAGCCCAGGAAGTAGTGTAAAAATCGCATGTTCCGTTATACAGAAACCCTTGCATGCAACTGTCTCAACTGTATCCTAATGAAGACTGACTGCGTGCTCAGTAGCCCTATGAGGGTGGTACTAAGTTCTTGTGCCCAGTCCAGTTCGTGGCCTCACCTCTCACGTCCTTTCTCCTGGGAAACTGGGAGTACGAGGGGGCATTTTTGTTACGTGATTTTGCACCTTTTGACCTTCCATCTGCAGACTGGGTTTACACAGTTGTCAGGATTGTAAAATGTAAGGAGAGATTAAGGCTGTGTTTACTTAGGCCACACCATCATTGGAGGTCAAACAGCTCTTTGTGTTCACAATTTCAAATGATTTCTGTGGAATGAAGTCCAGTCCAAGGGGTCTGGATATAGTTCTAGCTCTGTCTTCTGAACCCATGGAATGAGTTATGCTGTTGCTTCCCACGCAGCTAACGTGAAAAATATCGCCTAGCTTCCAGTTGATGTAGCCGGTTAAACACCATTTTTAGAAATGCTCTGTCAAGGTGTCATTCCTGGATTAACTTTGACAAAAAGAGCCAACTCAAAGCCGATTTCACATTTCTGTCTTTTTGACGAGCATGTTAACACTGGAACTCCAGCATCTTTCCTGTCTTTAAAGAAAGGAGTAGTTTATCATTTGGGAGACAGAAGATACTTTTTCTCCCCCTTGTGCGTGTGTATCGCGCATGTCTGCTGAGCAAGGAGAACGTTTTGTCAGTTGTCGGGGGCATAGCTGTGGCCCCTGGATTCCAGGGCGGAGCACATCCGGTCATAGCAAGGGTTGTGTTTCTTGGACGGTGTCGCCTCGCTGGGCTCAGTGGAATCGCTCACGGTGATGGGACTGTCTCTCGCAAAGACCTCGGTAGACTCTCTCCATAGGCAATCCACAGACACTTTAAAACAGTAACTATTACACTTTGGCCTGGATGCCTGTGTTGCATTATTGAAAATCTGTCTGCTATTTGAAGTGGCAATCTTAATTTTCAGGGCTGCGTCTACACGGTCTACCACTGTGTATATCCCTATACTCCCATCGTCAAAACCCACTATGATGTTCAGGTGCCTCTGGGAGAGGGCGAGAAAAGTTGGTGTTTTGTAAAGGGAACAGGCACCGATGTTTTTGCCGTCAGCCAGTCTCATTACAATCAAACTGGATACCGCACCATTTTCATCCTCCTCCTCCCCGTTTCGGAAACAAATGTATACCAGGTAGCGACCATCTCGAGAGAGCCTTTGCCTCCAGATGACCCCAGAGGCGTGAACCACCCGTAATTTGCCGCTGTGTAAATCCAGCACATTGATATTTTCGTCTCCCCTGGATATAATGCCTAGCTTGCCATTGGGAGAAATCTCGAAATCCTCCAGATTTTTCAAGAAGTTGTTTGGAAGTTGCACACGGCGACAGATGACTTCATCCGTCAGACTCCAGATATTCACCGTCTCGGCTGATGTGATGAACACAATGATGTCAGGGCAGTCGGGGATCAACTTAAAATTCACAATGGTGGTGCCATCTTCACAGCAAAATTTCTTGGTGATGCTTCCTGTCCAGAGACTGACCGCCAGCACTTTGCTTTTCGTCATTCCCACCACGAAGGTATTTGCGGAGGTTATAAAGGCATTCTGCAGAGTGGTCAAAATGTTGCAGACCCTGTGGCCTGTGGCCAGTCTCCAAACCCTGGAGGCATTTTCCTCACAGAGAGAGACCACAAACTGGTCATTGTGCGTAATTAGCAGCTGAGATATTCTCTGCCCGTTAATTCGGAAGAGGTTCTCACCGCTGGTGGTGTGCCAGACATACTGGCTGCTTTTGTCATCTGATGTCACCATGACATCTCCAGAGGACGTCAGCACGCAGTGCTCGACTATGCCCTCATGCTTGAATACTGCCTCAAGGAACCCACTGCTGAAGTTCCACTTGTGGACACAGTCCGAGCCATCGAGGGAATAAATGATTTCCCCTCTGGCAGGTAACACCAGGCTTTGGATGGGTTTCCCAGTCTTATCTATGTTGGACATAGCGGTGATTATATCTATATCCCAGATGGAAAGAACACCACTGGTTGATAAAGAGAGCAGCATATTGTGGTGACTGGATTTCACCAGCTTGACTATGGTACCTGAGATTTCCTGTAAGCTCGCCATGCATTGGCCTGTGTCCCGCCTCCAAAAAAACACAGCTGAGGTATTTTCCATGGTCGCGATGATGCAGTCTCCGTTTTTGGACAGCACAGCAGAAATAAAGCGTTCGTTGTGCTTAGCTCTGAACTTCTCAGCCACTTTCCACATGCCCGTATCTAAGAGCTCAATGCTGAGGGCTTTACAGATCAGAATTGCATTTTGGTCCTCTGAAAGTTCAATGCTGACCACCTCGCTGTCTTCTCTTCGGCAGTCAAAGTCGTCAGTCAGCTGGGGATTGGAAATGTCCTCAGTATTCCAAACCGAAAGGCTTCCCTCACTGTCCACCATTACCATTTCTTGAGCCGTGTCCAAGATAAGAAGAAACTTCACAAACCCACCTGAAAATTCAGATGTCACCGTGCATAACTTTTCTCCACTCCCTAAATGAAATATGGTGGTGGTGTTCAGGTACTGTCCACAGAAAGCGTACATGCCATCCAGAGAGCACTGGACACAGGTCACTTCGTACCAGCAGTGGAACTGGTAAAGGGGCCACCCGTAGAGCAGATCGATGACAGTGACATCTTTGCTGGCTTCAAGCCATGCGAGGGCATGGTTGACGGACAGTGTAAATCCATTGATGTAGGTGGAGCCACTTCCGTGCTTGGTGCCTTTGATTTCCACTTCAGACAGAAGACAAGAATTTACATTGTCATAAATCAGCAAGGTGTTATTTGTCGTAGCCACCACAAGATACTTTTCGTCACTGGTGAGTTTCATGCCCAGGATGACAGACTGGGCTGTGGTGATTTGCCGGAGGAGTTGACGGCTTTCCACGTCCCACGTGCTGATGGAACCATTTTCTAGAGCTGTGAGGACAGTACTGGGGTTACATGTAGGCAGAATCTCGGTGACATGCAGGTGACTAGAGGACAAGGGGAGACGCTCCGGGCTGTATGTTACGTCCATGGATGAATGTAACGGCACAATGGAGCAATATTTGGGCCCATCTTTGTCACATTCTAAAAGGAGGTGCCTAAGTTTGGGCAGGGAACTTACAACAGGCAGCAGCCTTTGCTGAAGCTCTGCTGAAAGGGAGCCCGGAAACGCAGTGACCTTGGGTTTGATGCCGCGGAGAGTGCTAGCCAGGAACTTCAGCTCCTTCTCTTGAGAGTAGTTGTAAGCCAGCTCAATGTCTGAGAGCACTTTGTCAAACTGGCCGATTTTGATCATGGTATAAAGCCAGCTGAAGTTCATGATGATCCCGTAAAGCAGGTCATCGGTTTTTCCACATCTTGTCAGGTGGTGCAAGAGCTCAGACATTTTCCGATGATTGACAAAGAAGATGTCAGGCTCCAGTGGATTACACTGGAAAACCCAGGGCTGGTCTGGAGCCTGCCTATCAAAGGAAGCCTGTTCCATGAAGTGCTTCTCTTCCTCAAGCAAGCTTCTGCTCTCCAAGTCAAGGCAGCCATTCAAGTAGGGGTCTTCAAGGCAGAAAGCTTTCCTCCTGCCCCCTGACCAGACTCCCAGAAAGTAATCTGCCAGGATGGTGTGCATTTCACGCAGGTCACTGTCATCCTGCAGATACAACTTCTGGGCTATAAGCTGCAGGTGTCTATTGGCCCAGACCAGGAGTGTGACATTCTTCACATGTCTTTCTATTAAGTATCCACTGAGACCCTCCTTGAGCCTCGCGATGTAGAGATAAGGTACTCTCAGGGGATTGCTGGGCCTAATGTTCTCATTGAGCTCATTCATCACACTGTTGTCTAGGGCCAACACATCCTCCAGTTCCATTTCACTCAAACCTATTTTGGCCATGGTGATGTAACCGAGAGCCCTGGAGACCAGTTTCTGACCACACTTCTTCTCCAAGGACCAGAATAGCTGCTCTATACTTTCATGAACCGTGACACAGAGGGAGGATTCATCGACATCTTTGTGAGATCTCCAATATCTCACCTCCCTGAAGGTCAGGTTCACAAACATGGGCAGCGTGCACTTGGAGAATGCGTTGTTCACATAAATCTGCTGGCCTGATGTGACCTTCCTTTTGACCCGCAACAGCTGGTGTTTGAGGACCTGGCTGCACATCTTCCTGTCCCGGGGAATCAGCTCGATGTAGTTGGCTTCTTCATGGATAAGGCACCTCAGTTTCTGTAGGATCCCATGTCTGTTGGGCAGCGTGGACAGGACTATTCGTACGAAGCGGGGAAGGTGAGCTGGGAGCCACCAAAGCTTCCTGGCCTCGTCACTCTCTGAGAGCTGCTCTAGGGCATCAAATATTATTACTAGAGGTCTCTGCAATGAAGACTCGTTCAAAAGGTTTATAAATAAGTCTCGGAGGTCATGGATCTTCTTAGGGTAGCTTTGAACCAGACACCGGTAGTTGACTGCCAATTGTTCACAAACGCTTAGAAGGAGAGTCTTAAGGTCAGTACTCATGTCTGTGGTTCCTAGAAATCTCATGACGACTACTGGGTCAGATTCTGGTCCTGTGTCTTCATGAAGCCAGCCATAGGCCTAAAACATAAAGGTAGTGTTTAGAATGGTAATATATATTCACATGGTCGCGTACACAGCATTTCCTCTCTCCAGAGGTCAGACTTCTGGTAACCCTGACCATGCAGACAGTGGCCTAGAACCAGGGAATGGGAAAACCTGAGAAGATCAAAGAGCTGTCACAAAGCTCATGCACCAATATCTATAGGTGAGACCCTCAGGATCACTCTACTGAAGGTAATAAAATAGTGATAATAGTCTTATTCAATCCCAAGGCAGCACTTAACTTGTTGTATTCTAAAAGTTACAAAGGATTTCATAAACAGTAAATCTGCATATCTAGTATGGTCAGCTTTTCCTCACTGAATCCTGTTTCCTGGCATGGTTTGTTGGCACACAGTAGGTGCTTCGTATTTGTTTAATGAATAGATTAAGTAGTGACTTACATATTATATTGAGTCAAATGTTTTCATAATTGAGATCACATAAGTCTGATCAAATTCCTAGCTAATTAGAATGTGATAAAAATAGTACTAAAATACTGAATATAATCCTGAATGATTCAGAGACATTTTACTATATTGTGGTGCTGTAGGGTCATCTTTATGATTATTTACCATTGTCATAAAATCTATATAATTCTGGCTAAAACTTTAAGCTTTATGTTTTATAACAGACATAACAGTTATCAGTCCTCACATCACCTCCCTGTAGGGCAGATGGGATTATAGTACCATTTAACAGAAGAGGAAACCTGTCCAGGCTGGATAAATGACTTGCTCAGAGTTAAGCAGTTACCAAGAGACAAAGCTGGAAGGTTTTTTGTTTTTGTTTTTCAAATTGTAGAGTGAAGGAGATAACGTATATGAGGTGGCTGTTAAATTTAGTATGTCTCTGGCTGGAAAGGCAAGGGCAAGAAGGAATATAAAGGGAAGGGATCAAAGTATAAAAAAAATCCCAGTCTATTTTTAGGGAGATAATGTCTTTCAGTAATCCATGGAATTCACCAAGAATGTTGCTTAGGAAAGGACGGATTTTATTAGTGAGAAAGTAAGTTTATGAAACTTGGTTGCTCAAGATGTAGTTCAGGTTAAGGCATGAGTAAGTTTAGAAAAAAAAAATGTAGCAGTTAAGGAAAAGAAGCAATTTACTGTTTAGCCCACACCTTTGAAGCCAATATGGAGGAAGATAAGCCTACTATCCTACTACAACTGTCCTTCAGTGGCAAATCAGAAACAGAACATGGTATTTTGTCCCTATGTGAATTGCTTATGATGATTATATGTATTGTCCTCTCTCCTCCCAGTCACGTGTTGTTGAACATGTAGAGCGATCCTCTGATCATGAGCTCGTGTCCATGGAAATGCTGGGCACGCAGGAGATAACCTCGAGATAAACATGAGACATCTCTCTGCATTCTCACAAGGGACATGAAGTCACAAAGAGAGCACAGGTTGTCATTGGTGGGACAACATTCCCCAGGAGAGAGGCGAGTAGAGCAGAGGCAAGGGACTTAGAAACAGGTGAGGCTTCTTGTGGACCAGAGTCCTGGACTGTGAATAGACACACTCTGGTGGTTGGACAAAATATCCAGAAGAGGGAGAGCTCAGAAAACCATTTCTCAAGTTGACCAACTTGACTGTCACCACCCCCTGCCCCGCAGGGTCCGTTGATCTGTACAGGGATATCAGCACATTCCACACAATTCTGTACCTCCTATGCTCTGGCACATGGACTTGCATCATAGTGAATACAGTCAAGTCCAACAACATTCGCCCCTCCAACTACTTCACCCTTCCTTCTTCCGGAGGGAAAAAGCCCTAAAGTGAAGGTGAAATGGTGTATGTGGATGTTTTCTCATTAGATTTCAGCTTCCATGTGTTCTTCGTACTGTTGTTGTCTTGTTGACTTGGAACAATTCTGAAGTTTGAAGATTCACATACAAATTAGTGTTCACACACACACACACACGCACACACGCACATGCACACACACGCACGCACACACACTTTATTTTGATGCAACATGGCTCCTAAATGTAAGCCTGCCACTTCATCTGGTGTTCCATTAAAAGAGAACCATGTCATTTAACACTAAAAGAAACACCAGGGCCGCCTGGGTGGCTCAGTCTGTTAAGCATTGGACTCTTGGTTTCGGCTCAGGTTATGATCTCAGTGTTGTGGGATTGAGCCCTGCGTCCAGCTCCACACTCAGTGCAGGGTCTCCTCTGGATTCTTCTTCCCTCCTCTCTCTCTCTCATAAATAAAAATCTTGAAGGAGAAGGAGAAGAGAAGG
Source organism: Mirounga angustirostris (assembly GCF_029215605.1). NCBI lineage: Eukaryota > Metazoa > Chordata > Mammalia > Carnivora > Phocidae > Mirounga > Mirounga angustirostris. Next base: position 31,049,450 of record NW_026991710.1, on the reverse strand, counting down.
AGAAGGAGAAGAGAAGGAGAAGAAGAAAAACCAGCAGCTGGGCTTGGCATATTAAGAAATGGTAAATTAACTTTCCTGGGGACTTTTTTTTTTTTAAGATTTTATTTATTTATTTGACAGAGAGAGAGAGAGTGTACAAGCAGGGTGAGCAGGAGAGGGAGAAGCAGACTCCCCGCTGAGCAGAGAGGCTGATGCGGGGCTCGATCCCAGGACCCCAGGATCATGACCTGAGCCTAAGGCAGATGCTGAACCGACTGAGCCACCCAGGCGTCCCTCCTGGGGACTTTTTAAAAGTAAGTTTATACACCAGATTTTTGCCTGTGAGCTTGCTTTGAAACCTAATCCCCACATAAGGTACAACACAACTATCCCTGTTCTTGTCCTCGAGATGACCTCCCTGAGATCGTGATAGCACATGACGGATGACAAGAGTGTTCGCACAGTTAAAGAAAGCTCTGTTCTTGAGAGAATAACCACAGGAAGAACAATATAGAGATTCTGAGGTAACACCAAGATAATATCAACTATCAGCCGTGGACATCCAGTGCAACACGAGGTTACAATGGAACGAGTTTAGTCCAGTTTAGACTGACATGCCAAGACAATAGACCCAGAGTGAGGTTCCACACCATCATGCAAGATTTGTAAGGGAGTTGTGGAAACCAGTTTTGCTACCTTTAGTGGACTACGCAGCTCCAGCCTAAAAAGGACTTTCAAGAGGCCAAGAAAAACATTGGAGATTAGGGTACTGTGGGTCATATCTGTTACCACCCACTCCCAAAGGGCAAGGCTGAGAGATTTCCTCACTTCTCACCTCGAGAAAGGGGCCGCAATGGACCACTGACAGGGTGTCCGCTAGAGCTGGAGAGACAGGGAGACAGATGTCCTCAGACACCTGAGAAATATGGAGGTTGGCTGACAAGGCTGGCTAGCTCTTTGGGTGGAGGAGGGATGGAGAGCTGCTGTTTCCCAGGGCAAAAAACACCCGAGTGCTTCCCATGTGTCACACGTGGGCCACTGGCAAGACTGAGTTGACAGAGGTTTTTGTTGGTTCTGTTTTCCTCAGGTCCTGTCTAAGGGAGCTTGCTGGGCTGTGGATCTTGGCAGAAAGGTACTAGAAGTGTGTGGCTGGATGTCTAGGAGGCATGGAAGTGACCAGCTGGGGCAAAAAAAAAAAAAAAAAAAAAAAGCATCCCCCTGTGTTTAGAGAACTGTAGGTAAGATAAGATGCTCAGGGAGGACAGGGCAGGGGAGGCAGGAGGGAAAGGACATCCAGGAAACTAGAAAAAGGCCTCAGAGGAACTAGGAAGCAGCTTTAAATGCCTGCCAAGATCACAGAGTGTGGAGTCCAGTTTTCAGAACAGTACTGGTCATGTAAGAACCTTCTGGCCACCTTATCTTGCCTACTTCCCTGAAGCCACAACCCTATAGGAGTCACAGCCCTATAGGGATCATGTGCTTGGGGTTAGGGACAGAGGGGAAGAAGTGCTATGTGGTGGAAGAAGGAGAAGACGACCACATCCCCATTTCCCACGGCAGGTACCTTGCTTATTGTGAGCCTCAGCTGTGGGAGAGAAATATAAACTCAAGTTTTTTTTTTTTAAGATTTTTAAAAAAAATTTATTTATTCATGAGAGACAGAGACACAGAGAGAGAGGCAGAGGGAGAAGCAGGCTCCCAAGGAGCAGGGAGCCTGATGCGGGACTCGATCTCAGGACACTGGGACCACGACCTGAGCCGAAGGCAGACGCTAAACCATCTGAGCCACCCAGGCGCCCTAAACTCAAGTTTTAATTACCATTTTATATTGGACAGATTTAATTGCTGAGCTGAGAATGACTTAGGGTCCAGAGTGATAGGAAGGCTTGTCTTTGCTGAGAGGGATGAGAAGGGTTATGAGATCTGCCCTAGTTTCCATCCAAATGGGAACTTGCCCCACAACGGAAGTTTGACCAATGAGAGAAAAAATAAAGCTGTTCTCTAACTGTATCCCATGTGCTTTTTTCTTTCAGTGTGACCATTATACCAGCATAAGAGAAACACCAAGGTATCCTTTCCAAAAAGACTAATTATAATTCAGAAGTAAACACAGAAAATGGAAATGAATTTTGACCAATTTATCTTTTCCCCAAAGTAAAGGATTTTTACAAATAAGCTTGTGAAAGAAAAGGCTCTCACCTTCTTTGCTACTTCAGCTAGCAGGAGGGTCTTCCCAGTGCATGGTCCACCATATATGACGAGAGGGTTGATGTGCCCAGTTTTGCTTGGCAGAACGTATTTATGCACGATGTTGAGAGATTCACATTTATACTCATAGAAGGAGGCGTACGTCTTACATAATGAGGAATGCTGAAGGATTTCATCATAGAGCGTGTCGGTTTCAGTGTCAAAATTCTGTTGTACGGTTGCCTGAATGATATCAATCATGTCCTCATAAAATTGTTTACCAAGTCCTTCTATGTAATGATTTTCTATTTCTTGGGAATAGCCCAGTTTCATGTCACAATGAGTAACAGATGTGTACACTCTCAGATTAGATGATGCAACAATAGTTGGAATAAATTCATCCCTGAGTTTTATCAGCTTCTCTTGGGCTTCTGCATCCCGCATAATCCTTGGTTCTGTTCCAGTGATATCCATGTATTTTCCCATCTCTGGGATTTTCACAAAACGCTCAATGTTAGCAATTTTCCGAATGTAGCAAACACACTTCTTTAGGAATGCTGGAGTTTGCTTTCCTAGAGCAAAGTCAAACTCGTCCTCTATCGCTGAAAGAAAATGTGGCATGAGGTTTATTGTCTAGAACAAAGAAGCAGTGGGCCCACACCCCTAGTACTTATCTCTCAAGTCACCAGGGGGAGATGATTTTGCTTGCAGTGGGTAGCAGACTCTTTTGTAGATTAATTTCTTAATTCTTTAATTTCTTATCTCTCTTTTCCTAAACAGCCAGGAACCCAGTACAATGGGTTTTAATTAAAATTAATTTCCTCCCCAGTTAGAGAGAGAGCTTGAATATAGCCATAAGAAAGAAAGCATACTGAGTTTATAGTTGATTCTTTTAAGTTCCTGTTTAGTTTCTCTCTCAGACTTAAGGGGTTCTAATAGCGAAGAGCGGGGACCAACAGGGGCCACTAAAGAATGAGGAAGAGGCCAAATGACGTATCTCGCTGACTTCTTCCTTGTCACTCTCTCCTTTACAATGTGGCTTCACCATTTTATTTGAGGATGCACTGTACCCCAGACAGATATGTGTAAATAGTAATACAAATCATGTTCAACATCTAATCATGTTCCAATCAGTGATCAGTCTGAATTTTCCATATCACTGTTAAATTCCATTATATCTCCCAAAGCGGGTACAGAAAAATGATTTAATATGTAAATGTATTTCTTCAAAGATAAACTGGGTCATACAACACATTGGCTTACACACAAGTAAATATACATATCATAAATCATTGAGGCCCCATAAGAACATTTAAAACCAGAGCATCAGTAACAGAACCATCACTGATGCATGATTTTATGGAGGAAAAATAAGAAGGACTAAAATAATTAAACCAATGGCAATGAACTTTAAGGCAAGCAATGTTTTAAAACTGGCTGCCTCCCCTCACTCCCCCTGCTTTCCTTCATCCAGTTGGTCTTAAATGAGTGTCTACTATGTGTTAGGCATGCTGCTGGTTACTCAGGATATAGTGGGAAGAGAAAACAGACAATGCTGAGAGAAAAAGCCGTTATAGCACTTACAGTCCAGTGGAGGACGGTGGACATGAGTCCCAGAGTCCCACAGATACATGTATAATGATTGTTTTTAGTCCCGCGAAGGAGAATAACACGGTACAATGAAAGCAAACAATCAGGAGGGCTACCCCACTGGGAGAGGTCAGGGAAGGCTTTCTTAAGGAGGTGCCTACTAGGCAGCAGTCTGATAGAAGAAGGAGGGGTTGGGATGGGCCTTGAGTATGCAGGGCTGGGCTGGCCAGAAACTGGAAACATTTCAATGTGCTGGCCCAACTCGAACATCAAACAAAACCCAGAACTTACATGTATTCTCTACAGTAACTATTAAGGAAGGTGGGAACTGTAATTTTAAATGGTGCCTTTTAGAACTCTCATGATCATAATTTTTTCAGGAATGATAGCCCTCAATCAAAAGCAATGACTCAAGTAAAAAACAGACTCAGTATAAACAGATCTGATAGCCACCAGTGTGGAGTGAGCTGTGCCATGGTCACCAGTCCATGTTACAAAGGGTTTTTTTTTTTTTTAAGGAGATTTTATTTGTCAGAGAGAGAGAGAGAGAGGGAAAGCACAACCAGGGAGAGCAGCAGGCAGAGGGAGAAGCAGGCTCCCCATTGAGTGGGGAGCCGGATGCGGAACTCGATCCCAGAACCCTGGAATGATGAACTGAGCTGAAGGCAGATGCTTAACCGACTGAGCCACCCAGGTGCCCCTACAAAGGGTTTTGATGAGGCAATTTGGTTAAGGAGGCCAGTCAAAGGAGTTTATATAATATGTATCTACTCTTCTTTTTTGAGAGTAAGAACTTGTAATGTAGATGAGGCAAGATGTAGGAAATCTGCAGAAAGCAGCCTTTGGCCCATCTCTTTTCCAGCCATCTGTGCAACATGCTGAGAGGCACCCTGGATGAACCAGGTGCTACCTTCTGTGGATCCTGAGAAAGGAAGTGTCAACCTATAGTATGTATACCTAATGGATGATAACCAGAGATTGCACCGTCACCTCTGACTCCCAGGAAGCAAATCAACTGTAACATAACTGCCATTGTTATTACCTCTGTGGAGAGAATGTGCCAATCAGGAGTGTTGATTATAAATGCTTTGTAAGAAGACATAGAGAGACCAAGTTGGTAGAACCCATCTAAGCTTGGCTCAGGGTGAAAAAAAGAGGCTGTGCATAAGAATGCCTTTTGATGGTATAGACTTAATAAATATACCTGAATAAATGAGTCATGTGAGACCAAGTCAACTCTATAGAGTTCTTTCTAGAAGCCAAGTGCATCCTCATGATTTGGGGGGACTTTTATTGATAATTTCTGATATTTATTGATCTATAAATCTTATAAACTTCCCCTTCCTTACTGGAATACCATATTTGTTTTCTGTCCTTGCATTTTTCTTTTTTTTTTTTAAAGATTTTATTTATTTATTTGAGAGAGAGAGAATGAGAAAGAGAGAGCACATGAGAGGGGGGAGAGTCAGAGGGAGAAGCAGACCCCCTGCTGAGCAAGGAGCCCGATATGGGACTCGATCCCGGGACTCCAGGATCATGACCTGAGCCGAAGGCAGTCACTTAACCAACTGAGCCACCCAGGCGCCCTGTCCTTGCATTTTTCTAAATATCCTAAAGTTTAACTGGTCATAGCACCTGATGAAGATAACATTAGGAGAGTTCTAGCCCTGGCAACTATCATTCATGAGACATAAATCCCCAAAACTACTATCCCTGAGACCATTCAGTTTTAATGTTCACAGCTGGGCACTATTTTGGGGTCTATTTTATTTCTCTTCATCTCTTGTTATTTATAAAGGAGAAAGTAGAAGTGTGAAAAATTAGGGACACCTGGATGGCTCAGTTGGTTAAACGGCCACCTTTGGCTCAGGTCATGATCCCAGGGTCCTGGGATCCCCCTGCCTTTGCTTGCTCTCTCTCTCTCTGTGTCAAATAAATAAATAAAATCTTAATCTTTATATGGCTGGCCACATGGACAGAGTTTTTTAGTGTAGAGAAAATTAGAAGAAAGTGTTTGCCAGTGAAATACTTGAACACTGGAACTGTATGATTCTAAATAAGAGGATGCCCTCCCCAACTGGGGTCTCTCACATCAAGAATAGGAAAGCTTTGGAGTGTCTGGGTGGCTCTGTCGGTTAAGCATCAGGTCATGATCCCGGGATCCTCTCCCTCACCCTCTGCCTGCTGCTCCCCCTGCTTGTGATCCCTCTCTCTCTGTCAAATAAGTAATAAATAAAATATTAAAAAAAAGAATAGAAAAGCTTTTGCTCTGGGCATTTTCTTCAAATACAGCACGTTTTTAGGACCAGAGTAGTTTTGTTCTTGATAAAGATGAAGAACCAGAGTCTCAAAATTGGTTAAAAAAATCCCAAAGGATCAAGGATATTTGTCAGTCCGTATATTCTAAAGATAGTACTTATTCTTGCCGGTTTTAATACTTTCAGGGAGACCTAAAATAAGACCTAATTTTTGATAGTTTGTCAGAAATGAATTTGTTAAAATTACATACAATTGCCCTAGCTTGAAGTACCCGTATATAGGGAGAATGATATTGAGTGCCTTTTAGGTTTTTGCTTTGTCATGCCATTCACAAAACCAATCTGAAAACCCAAGTGCTATTGCTTTTTCCTCAATCATTCTTCACTATCAATTTTTAAGATTGTATTTATTTATTTATTTTAGAGGGTCAGGGGAGGGGCAGAGGGAGGAGAGAGAGAGAATCTTAAGCAGACTCCCCGCTGAGCATGGAACCCAATGCAATGACCCACTCAATCTCACGACACCCCCCCCCCCAACGAGATCATGAAATCAAGAGTCAGCACTTAACCTACTGAGCCACCCAGGTGCCCCTTCACTATCAATTTTTAAAATAAATGTTAAAAAATAAAATAAATGTTATATATCTGATTACTCTTACCCAGTAGTGTTTGTCCCCTGGAAAGTATGACTGACGTATTCCTTCAGCTCTGTGGTTTCCTGTGCATCCTTTAAAAATAAAGCCTCCTTTCTATGGCTGAGAAAGGCTGACAAATGAGTCTCTGCTCAGTGGATTTTTACTTTAAGGTTAAATTAGATCCTGCCACTCCCTTACTTCTTTATTTCTCAACCTCCAATGGCTTCCCAGCTTACCCAGAATAAAACATAGGCTCTTAGTATGGCTTCATCTCTCCTTCCCCAGGCCTGGCTACCTTCACCTTCTTCCTGCTCCTGGAACTTACTAAGCAGGGATCTTGACTCTGGTAATCCCTCTGCCTGGAATTCTCTGCCTGGGATATAGCACACTGGGCTCTGACTCTTTCTGTCATTCAGCTCAAAGTCCTCTCCTTACTGCCCACTCCATCTACATCTGGACCCCCATATCCTTCATCAGCCCCTCTTACTGTGTCTTGTTTGTTCATATTGCTTATCCTTTCTGAAATGATCCTGTTCATTTATGATTACTTGCCTATCACTTATTTTCCCCCCACTAAAAAATAAATTCCAAGAGAGAGAGACCTTGCCTTCTTGTTCATGGTTGTATCCCCAGGGCCTGGCACATAACAGGCACTCAGTAAATGTTTGCTGAGTGAATGAATGAATAAACAGAATGAACGAATGAACTGACATTGGCAGAGTCTGGTCTAATACAGGCAGCCTCCTCTGACTTCTTTAAAATCACATTTTCTGGAGAAGTCCTCAAATTAAGTGAAGGCTTATCTATTGGTTAAAAGAAAAGAACACTAGCCTCTCGAGGAGAAGGAAACATTTAGAAAAATTAAATTTCATCGGGCGGTAAATGAAATTAAACTTGTAGACCCATAAAATGGAAGCAGTGAATGCATCTATTACTTATCTGTTCCTTAGTTTACTGAGGATGTGTAAAAATTACCTGAGAACAGGTACCTCTTAGCTTGGCTGTATTTCATTTTCCCCTTTTCATGTAACAGTTTTACAGCAGCCTTAAATATCCCCTTGATCTCATCTGATATCTCTTTCCAGGTCTTCTCACTGTCAGCTTTGGCAGAAGGCTGCATCTAGGAAAATGTAAAAGTGAGATATTAGTCTTAAGATCATCAAAGAAAAAAAATCAATATTTAAGCACAAGAGAAAAAGCACTATTATTTGAAGGTCTACTATGTGCCAATACTATGATAGGTGCTTAACAGGCCAATGACCCTAGTAACCCTGAAAGTTAGAACTTATCTCCATGTTATATGTGAATTTGCCCAAATTACACAGAAATCGTTTATTGGGCTTTATTACTGTACTATGTATTTCCCCCCCCTTTTTTTTTTACATTTTTATTTTAGTCCCAGTTAGTTATATTAGTTTCAGGTGTACAATATAGTGATTCAACACCCATACAGCACCTGGTGCCCCTCACGACAAGTGCACTTCTTAATCCCCATCCCCTATTTCACCCTTCCCCCCACCCCCTCTGGTGACCATCAGTTTGTTCTCTATAGTTAAGAGTCTGTTTCTTGGTTTCTCTCTCTATCTCTCTCTCCCCCTGTTCCCTCCCTCTCTCTCTTTTTCCCTTTGTTTATTTGGTTTGTTTCCTAAATTCCGCATATGATTGAAATCATATGGTATTTGTCTTTCTCTGACTTATTTCACTTAGCATAATAATCTCTAGCTCCATCCATGTCATTGCAAATGGGAAGATTTCATTCTCTTTAATGGCTGAATAATAGTCCATTGTGTGTGTGTGTGTGTGTGTGTGTGTGTCTATCACAGCTTCTTTATCCATTCATCAGTCGATGGATAGTTGGGTTGCTTCCATACCTTACTATTGTAAATAATACTGCTATAAACATAAGGATGCAAGTATCTCTTTAAGTATCTCTGTGAATTAGTATTCTGTATTTTTGGGGTAAATACCCAGTAGTGTGATTGCTGGATAGTAGAGTAGTTCTAATTTCAAATTTTTAAGGAAACTTTATATTGTTTTCCAGAGTGGCTGCCCCACTTTGCATTCCTACCAGTAGTGCAAGAGGGTTTCCCTTTCTCCACATCCTTGCTAACACTTGTTGTTTCTTGTTTTGTTGGTTTTGGCCATTCTGACAGGTGTGAGGCGATGTCTCATTGTGGTTTTGATTTGCATTTCCCTGATGATGAGTGATGCTAAGCATCTTTTCATGTGTCTGTTGGCCATCTGCATGTCTTCTTTGGAGAAATATCTGTTCATGTCTTCTGTCCATTTTTGCATTGGATTATTTGCTTTTTGGGTCTTGAATTTTATAAGTTCTTTATACATTTTGGGTATCAGTCCTTTATTGGATAAGTCATTTGCAAATATCTTCTCCCATCCCATACGTTGCCTTTTAATTTTGTTGATTGTTTTCCTCCTTGTGCAGAAGCTTTTTATTTTGATATAGTCCCAATAGTTCATTTTTCCTTTTGTTTCCCTTGCCTCAAGAGACATACCTAGAAAAGAGTTGCTATGACTGATGTTAAAGAGGTTATTGCCTATGTTTTCTTCTAGGAGTTTATGGTTTCAGGTCTCACATTTAGGTCGTTAATCGATTTTGAATTTATTTTTGTGTATGGTGTAAGAAGGTGGTCCCGTTTCTTTCTTTTACATGTTGCTGTCCAGTTTTCCCAAACTGTTGAAGAGACTGTCCTCTTCCCACCGGATATTCTTTCCTGATTTGTTGGAGATCAATTGACCATATAGTTGTGGGTTTATACCTGTGTTTTCTATTCTGTTCAATTGATTTATGGGTCTAGTTTTGTGCCAATACCATACTGTTTTGATCACTACAGCTTTGTAATATAACTTGACATCCAAAATTGTGATGCCTTCAGCTTACTTTTCTTTTTCAAGGTTGCTTTAGCTATTCCGGGTCTTTTTGGTTCCATATAAATTTTAGAATTGTTTGTTCTAGTTTTGTTAAAAATGCGTTGGTATTTTGGTAGGGATTGCATTAAATGTGTAGATTGTTTTGAGTAGCATAGACATTTTAACAATATTTATTAACCCACGAGCATGGAATATCTTTCCATTTCTTTGTGTCATCTTCAATTTCTTTCATCATTGCTTTATAGTTTTCAGAGTATAGTTCTTTCACCCTCTTTGGTTAGGTTTATTCCTAGGTATCTTATTATTTTTGGTGCAATTGTAAATGGGATTGTTTTCTTAGTTTCTCTTTCTGCTGCTTCATTATTGGTATATAGAAATGCAACAGATTTCTGTACATTGATTTTGTATCCTGTGACTTTACTGAATTCGTGTATCAGTTCTAGCAGTTTTTTGGTTGAGTCTTCTGGGTTTTCTATATATAGTATCATATCATCTGCAAATAGTGAAAATTTTACTTCTTCCTTACTAATTTGCCTTTTATTTCTTTTTCTTGTCTGATTGCTGAGGCTAGGACTTCCAGTGCTATGTTGAATAAAAATGGTGAGAGTGGACATCCTTATCTTTTTCCTGACCTTAGGGCAAAACCTCTCAGTTTTTCCCTATAGAGGGTGATATTAGCTATGGGTTTTTCATATATGGCTTTTATTATGTTGAGGTATGATCCCTCTAAACCTACTTTGTTGAGGGTTTTTATCATGAATGGATGTTGTGCTTTGTCAAGGGCTTTTTCTGTGTCTATTGAAATGATATGGTTCCTATCCTTTCTCTTATTAATGTGGTGTATCACATTGATTGATTTGTGAATATTGAACCACATTTGCAACCCAGGAATAAATCCCACTTGATCGTGGTGAATGATTTTTTTAATGTATTGTTGAATTCAGTTTGCTAATATTTTATTGAGGAGTTTGCATCTCTGTTCATTAGGGATATTGGCCTGTAGTTCTCTCTTTTAGTGGTGTCTTTATCCAGTTTTGGTGTCAGGATAATACTGGCCTCACTGAATAAGTTTGGAAGTTTTCTTTCTATTTCTATTTTTTGGAATAGTTTGAGAAGAATAGGTATTAACTCTTCTATAAATGTTTGGTAGGATTCCCCTGGGAAGCCATCTGGCCCTAGGCTTTTGCTTGTTCAGAGTTTTTTGATTACTGATTCTCTTCCTTCCTCCCTTTTCTTTTCTTCTCTTCTCTTCTCTTTTCTTTCTTTCTTTCTTTCTTTCTTTCTTTCTTTTTTTTTTTTTTGATTCTATTTCTTTGCTGATTATCAGTCTGTTCAAATTTTCTATTTCTTCCTGTTTCAGTTTTGGTAGTTTATATGGTTCTAGGAATTCATCCATTTCTTCTAGGTTGTCCAATTTGTTGGCTTATAGTTTTTCATAATGTTCTTTTATAATTGTTTGTATTTCTGTGGTGTCAGTTGTTATTTCTCCTCTCTCATTTGTGATTTTATTTATTTAGGCCTTTCTTTATTTTTTCTTGATAAGTCTGTCTAGAGGTTTATCAATTTTATTGATTTTTCAAAGGACCAGTTTCTGGTTTCATTACTCTGTTCTATTGTGTGTTTGTGTGTGTGTGTGTGTGTGTGTGTTAGTTTCTATATCATTTATTTCTGCCCTAATCTATTATTTCTTTTCTTCTGCTAGTTTTAGGTTTTGTTTGTTGTTCTTTTTTGAGCTCCTTTAGGTGTAAGGTTAGGTTGTTTATTTGAGATTTTTCTTGCTTCTTGAGGTAGACTGTATTGTTATAAACTTCCCCCTTATGTACTTAAAAATTTTTTTTTTATTTGCTGGTTGACCCATTCATTGTTTAGTAGCATGCTATTTAACCTCCATGTATTTGTGGTCTTTCCAGATTTTTTCTTGTGATTGACTTCAAGTTTCATAGCATTGTGGTCAGAAAAGTTGCATGGTATGACTTCAATATTCTTGTATTTTTTTGAGGTTTGTTTTGTGGGCTAATATGTGATCTATTCTGGAGAATGTTCCATGTGCCCTTGAAAAGCATACGTGTTCTGCTGTTTTAGGATCTGAATATATCTGTTAAATCCATCTGTTCCTGTGTGTCATTCAAAGCCATTGTTTCCTTGTTGATTTTCTGTTTAGATGAGCTGTCCATTGATGTAAGTGGGGTGTTAAAGTCCCCTACTATTATTGTGTTATTATCTATTAGTTCCTTTATGTTTGTTATGAGCTATTATATGTATTTGGGTACTTCTATGTTGGGTGCATAAGTATTTACAATTGTTATATCTTCTTGTTGGATTGTCCTCTTTATTATTACATAGTGACCTTCTCTTTCTCTTGTTACAGTCTCTGTTTAAAGTCCGATACAAGTATTGCTAGTCTGGCTTTCTTTTGACATATATTTGCATGATAGATATTTCTCCATCCCCTCACTTTCAATCCACAGGTGTCTTTACATCTAAAATGAGTCTCTTGTAGGCAGCATACATATGGGTCTTGTTTTTCATCTATTCTGTCACCCTCTGTCTTTTCATTGGAGCATTTAGTCTATTTGCATTTGAAGTAATTATTGATGGAAATGTATTTATTACCATTTTATTATGTATTTTGTGGTTGTTTCTGAATATTTTCTCTGATCCTTCCTTGTCTTTTTTTCATGTGTTGCTGATTTTCTTTAATGATATATTCGGATTCCTTTCTCTTTATTCTTTGCATATTTATTAGTGGTTTTTGATTTGTGGTTACCATTAGGTTTGTATATAACTTCATGTGCATGTAGCAGTCTATATTAAATTGATGGTCATTTAAGTTTGAACCCATTATTTTTTCCTGTCCTCCCACATTTTAGGTATATGTTATTATATTTTATATCCTTTTTTGGTGAGTTCCTTGGCTGATTTTTCACAGAAATATTCACTTTTACTGCTTTTGTTTTTCTTACCTTTATACTGTCACTTTTGGTCTCTCCTTTCCACTCAAAGAGCCCCCTTTAATATTTCTTGCAGGGCTGGCTTAATGGTCATGAACTCCTTTAGTTTGTGTTTGTCTGGGAAACTCTTTATCTCTCCTTCTATTCTGAATGATAGCCATGCTGGAAAGAGTATTCTTGGCTGAAGATCTTTCCCATTCAGCACTATGAATATATCATGCTACTTTCTTCTGGCTTGCAAAGTTTCTGTTGAAAACCTTGTGCTAGCTCTATGGGTTTTCCCTTGTAAGTTACTGACTTCTTTTGTCTTGCTGCTTTTAAAATTCTTTCTTTATCACTAGATTTTGCCAATTTAATTACAATATGTGTCTGTTTCTCTGTGTTAAGAAAGTCAGCTATGTCTTCTGCTCTTGAAGGTAGTGACTTTATGAAGAAGAGGTCCTGGAGTGCCCTGCAGCACAGTGTCCCCTATTCACCAGAACTTGACCCTTCAAGAGAGTATCTATCTGTGTTGCTTATGCCCTGCTGTTGTGTTGGAGTCACTTTTCCTTTCAATGCAGTCATCTGCACTGGCTCTTTGCCTGATGCAGGCTGTGCTTGCTCTCAGTGGTGTTAGTGGGACCCAAGCAGGCCAGTTCTGAGGGGGCAAGACTGCTGGGGAACTTGGGATGGGGTGGTGGTGTTAGCAAAATTTGTGCTGGGCCCCTAGTCCTATGCCAGATCTCCAAAGTGCTAAGGCGGCTCGGGGCTGCATGCTGGGGTGGCTAGGGATGGGAGGCTGGGTGGGGTGAGTGATGAGGGTTAGACATGCCCAGGCCTGGTGTGAGATGGTGGCTGGGGGCGCATCGCCGGGCATGGTGTGGTGGCAGCTGTGGACCAGGTGGCAGTGTGGCATGTGCATGGCTTTAATAAAATTTGCCATGAGCCCAGGGCCGAGGCTAGCAGGTTTGGAATGGGCGAGTCCTCAGGAGAACTCGTGGGCTTGGCACACTGCTAACAGGTTAAGTAGCAAGTCCCTCTTGGGTTTTGATACAGAGAACAGAAAGTTAAAGGAAAGGTCCTCATATGTTTCCATTTAATTGTCTTTAGTTGTCTCTTCATTTGTTTCTGAGTCTCTGGGAAATGAAATGGGAGGACTGCCGACCAAGCAAATAACATTTATAGAGTCTTGGTGATAATCTTATTCATGCATTCATTTATTTAACAATAATTTATGCAGAAATGTCAGGTGGGGCTTAGAAAATAACTTAAATTTTCCCTAGATGATCTTAGAATGACAAAGGAACAACTCAAGCCAATTAAACAGTAACATATGAGCAAGTGCTCCCAAACCGCTGTCTAAACCTGGTTTCGTGAGGTATTAGGTTTTTTGATATCTACATTTACCAGCAATACATTTATTCCTGGCATATTCAACTGAGGAATAGCTTGGATTTGCCCTAAGATTCCTATCCACAGAAACAAGATTCTTGCAGATAAGTACTTTGAATAATGCATGGAGGGGGAAGAAGGAAAATTAAGGATCCTGGCATGATTTCATATTGCATGCCGAAAATGCTGTATGCTAAATATGAGAATGAAAATACACAAGGTTCTTAAATGAACTGTTGCCAAGTCAGAGCTGTTCTCCTCTCAGAGATGCCTTGGCACTGAATGTATCAAGGATGTTCTCTTTGGAAGAGGGATGGATCTCTATTCCTTCTTTTCAATCTCTCCAGGAATCCTATGCAAGGAAAAGGCCCATCCATTTTCTCTTCCTCCTTTATTCTGTTTCAGGGGACACATGACACATGGTAGATACATTTAGGAACCAAGTTGGAGAGGAATCATTGATACTATTTCCATCCTACAAAGGCATGAATCAACCTCACTCCAAGATTCTACATAAGATACAAGAATATAAACTATGTATGAAATATTAAAGGAAAAATAATTGAATTAAAAAATGAGAGACTTTAAAAATAGCTAGGCAGATTTTAAAAGGCCCCTCCCCCCCCCCAAAAATTTCACAGATCAAAAATATAACTGTGAAACCTGAAAGCTTAATGCATGAACAGAGTGGACACAGCTGAAGAGAAAAAAAATACTGAATTGGAAAAGACCTAAAATAGTCTCCTGGACAGCAGCATGGAGAGCTAAGGAAATTGATATGTGAAAGAGAATCAAGAGAAATGGAGGACAGACAGATGGTCCAGTGTAAACTAAATTATAGTGCAAAAAAGAAAGAACAGAGGCAATAGAGGAAAGACATTATTTGATGAGATGATAGCTGAGAACTTTCCAGGACAGATAGAATACATGAATTCATGAATATAGGAAGCACGACAACATGACTTCATAATATCGTAGACACATTATGGCAAAATGGGAAAAATAAGAATATTTTCAGATAAACAGACCCCAGGAGAAGAGTCCGAGAGGCCAAAAAGAAAGGTAAGTCAAAAATTGGAAAGTTTCTTAGCTTTGGATTTTGTTGTTAAAAAGAAATGTAAGGTCCAGGGCAGAACAACTTTCTGTCTGCTATGCCTTTTCTGTGGATGAACGACGGTTGAAAGTAATAGACACGTACATACTTTGGAGAGAAAGATAACTCACTGCATTTTTATTGCTTTTCAGCATTTCCAATTTAGGTCTGAGGTAATAAGCTGCTGGCACTGAGTTCTCGTCACGACAGTACCACTCTTCCAGAAGCTTGGTCTCCAGCTTTGCCTCTACAGCAGCATCCAAAATCATTTCAAACTCCGAGGCTTCAACTTCTCCAGGGATTCGAATGTTCCCATACTTTTCACCTAATAGTCCCTGTGTATCCACAAGAAAGTTCAGGTTAGTGTACCACCAAGAAAATTCATTTTAGTATTCACATCGTCTAGTTAAATTGAATATTTATTGAACATTAAATAGAAACAAGATATGTTGTTCCATCATTTTTCTCTTTTAATCACAGTGGATACTTTCTTCCCATGCATTATTTAATAAGTAGTTAGATCAATTATATTGTAATTATAATAGATTCATATAATGAGAACTGAGATTGCATATCACATCAGACAAATTCAAAATACAGAGTTTTGTAGCAAATTTATTTCCCCCAAATTTACATAATACAACAAAAGTTGTTCTACTCTGAGATTTTTTTTTGTTTGTTCATGACAAAGAAAAATGACATGCTGGGCTCTATGAAATATCACATAGGCAAACTCTCCAAAGAATTGCTTTGTGAAGAGTTAGATTTTCGTAGCTACAAATGAAAGTAGGAAATCACTGAGTGCGATACTACTATGGACCCCACCCTAACTCAAAACAATTCAAAATGTAAATAAGATATCATTTTCTCCTTATTAAATTGGGAAAGAAAAACACGCTCCGTGTTATGTGAAAGTGTGAGAAGATACCCACATAGTGCTGATGGGTGTGTAAATGGATCCAATATTTCACTGAAGAGTATTCTGGAAGAATGTATTAAAAGCCTTAAAAATCTATATAAATTTGGGCTTCTGGGAAATTGTCTTTAGAAAATAATTAAGGATGTGCATGAAGACTTACCAGAATATTTATGCTGATACAGTTTTAACAGGAAAGAATTGGCATAACAACCTAAGTGTCCTGCAAATGGGAACATTTAAATATACTATGGTACGTCTATTCAAAGGATATAGCAAGTCATGTTCCAGAACTGTATTGATGTAGAAAGATTTTTTTCAAGTTGTTATTTAAATTCCAGTTAGTTAACATACAGCGTAACATTAGTTTCATGTGAGGAATTTAGTGATTCATTACTTACATACAATACTCAGTGCTCATCACAAGTGCCCTCCTTCTTCCCCATCACCCATTTAACCCATCTCCCCACCCACCTTCCCTCCATCAGTTTGTTCTCTATAGTTAAGAGTCTGTTTTCTGGTTTGCCTCTTTTTCCCCTATGTTCATCTGTTTTGTTTCTTAAATTCCACTATGAGTGAAATCATATAGTGTTCGTCTTTCTCTGACTAACTTATTTCACTTAGCATGATACTTTCTAGCTCCATCCATGTCATTGCAAATGGCAAGATTTCATTCCTTTTTTATGGCTGAGTAATATTCCATTGTGTGTATGTGTGTGTGTGTGTGTGTGTATACCACACCTTCTTTATCCATTCATCTAGTTGATGGACATTTGGACTTTTTCCATAATTTGGCTATTGTTGATAATGCTGCTATAAACATGGGATGCACATATCCTTTCCAATCAGTATTTTTGTATCCTTTGGGTAAATACCTAGTAGTGCAATTGCTGGATCATAGAAGATGTTTATAATATACTATTAAGTGAAAAGGTAAGTTACAAAACAATATGTATAAGATGATTCCAATGTTTTATATATATTACATATATATGAGAGAGGAGATTGTATATATATGTATATACAAACATACACATAAGAAAAATTTTATAGGAATGCACAGCAATATTATCAATGGCTATATTTGGGTGGCTTTAAATTTACTTAGGTTGTTTTATGAATTTATTGTTTTTTTTTTAAGTTTATTTATTTTTTTAGTGAACTCTACATCCAATATGGGACTTGAACTCACAACCTTGAGATCAAGAGTCACATGCTCCGCCCACTGAGCCAGTCAGGCGCCCCTGAGTTTATTGTTTTTTTTTTAATTAAAACTTTTTTTTTGTAGTACACATTATTATTTTGTAATGAGAAAAACAACAGGCATTGAACAATTTTAAACCTAGTGATGCTGTCTATACTGCTTTGTGGAACAACACTCTGGAGCTTCCTCTAAATGTCTGCTTAAGACTGTGGTTCTCAAAATGTGGTCCTCAGACCAGCAGCATTAGCATCACCTGGGGACTTACTAGTTCTGCAAATTCTCAGGTCCTATCCCAGAACCACTGAGTCACAAACTCTGGGGGTCTCTGCTGAGCAATTAGTGCTTTAGCAAGCCCTCCGGGTGCCTGAACAACTGTTTTAAGCTAATAAAAATATTACCTTATATAGCATCTGGTATTTCAGTTACTCTTCAATGTCTTATCTAGTAGAAACAAAGAAAGGACATAATGGAACCCTAAGACAAATCTATGCCAGCCAAGATAAGTTTGTCTGCTTTATGGTGTCCAGGGGAAGGTTTCTCTTTAATCTGTGGGCACCTCCATCCTTTCCTCCTGTTGACTAGCACCTTTACTATAAACTCCAAGCCCTGTTTACGCATTGAAACATGGGTGGTTTGGCTTCCTTGGGGGCACTTCTTACTACCTCTACTGCCTATCACTGCAATATCCACAGTGTTTTCTCACCTCATACAGCTAGATAGGTGAGAGAATTAAAGTCCTGGGGAGATCTGTGTTCAAACTAAATTCCTAACCCAAATTCTACTGCGAAATGGTAAGCCCCATAAGGGTTGAGGCCTGAGATGTTGATTCCTAGCACATAGAAAATTAAAAAAAACAACAACCCTATTTGTTACATAAATGAATGAACCAAAATAGAGAAGAAATCTTTGGACTGTTCTATTCTTTCTTTAAAAGATTTATTTATTTATTTTAGAGAGAAAGGGAGGGAGGGAGAGAGAGAGAGAGCATGAATGGGAGGAGCAGAGGGAGAGGGAGAGAGAATCTCAAGCAGACTCTGCACTGAGCACAGAGCCTGATGTGGGGCTCCATCTCATGACTGTGAGATCACAACCTGAACCGAAACCAAGAGTTGGATTCTTAACTGACTGCGCCACCCAGGCGGCTCTTAGACTGTTCTATTCTTAGTTGAAGATAGTATTTCAGCTCTCAACAGGTGGAGTAATAATTTGGGAAGGTGCTAGTCTTGTCTGCAACGTTCATTTCAGCCTGTAGTCTTTTAATAGGTCCTGTCTACACACATCCCTGGTTGGGCCATTCCCCATCTCCTTGGGACATAATCCATCCCATCTGACTGGCTCACTCCAGCTGATTGTGGCTAACGGAACTCACTTTTTCAAGCTCAAGTCTCCTCAGTACTAGCCTCAGAGACCAGGCAGGAGGGCGATACAACTTACGTGTGCTCTTTGGCTGCATAAAGGCCCTTTGTAAGGGCCTTGAATGGAGGGACACCACTGCTCTGGTCTCCATTATTTCAGCATGGTAAACGGGGGTCTACAGAGGGTTCTTTTGAAATAAGGGTGTTCTCACTCCAAGTCACTGTATCAGCCTGAAGGCCAAATGAGGACCCTTTTATTTCAATCTGCATTTGTTTTGGGCTATTCTTGACAACAGGCTGTATGCAACAAAGCTAATGTTATTTTGAGTTTTTTCTCACTTTCTATTTTGTTAAGGAATAATCGACACTGTTGCACTTGCCTCAGGCATACAGCATAGTGATTCAGTATTTGTATACATTACAAAATGGTCACCACAATAAGTCTGGTTACCATCTGTCACCATACCAAGTTGTTAGGATATTACTGACTACATTCCCTATGTTGTACATTATATCCCTGTGTCTCATTTATTTTATATCTGGTAGTTTGTAGCTCTCAGTCCCCTTCACCCATTTTGCCTATGCCCTCACCTCCCTCCCCTCTGGCAACCATCGTTTTATTCTCACTTTTAATGTTCCTCTTCTAAACTCTCTCATGTTAAACTTGGGTAAATGAGCAGGTACGACCTCTCATTTTGCCAGACATACAAAGGGAGACAATATTTTTAAGGCTAGCCAGACTGGGGATTATCCTATTCCTGTTGGCTAGTTCTGGATAAAGGATAGTCAGCATCTTCAGTCAGGACTGTCTGTCATGAGGAGTGAGGTTTTCGTGCTGGGATGAGCCATCCAGAAAACCCGTATGGGCGAGGTAGAGAATAAGAAGACTTCGCAGCAGTAGCCACTGGAGACATTCAGTAGAGTTTGGCCATGGGTGGAGGATCTGGTGGAGAGCCAGAACATTAAATATGGGGTTTAGTAATGGACACTTCTCCATCTGGCAGCCAGCGAAGCCCAGGAATATCATGGACCTGGCTACCAAGATCCAGGGCAAGACTGGCTGGATTTGGGGTGTGGAGTAGGAAGGAGGACAAAATAGTGGCTTCGTGAGACAAGACTGTGTCCTAGCACAGGACCATCATCACTGCACTAGCAATGAACTAACTGCTGGTTCTTCGTCTTTCTGCCCTTAACTAAGGCTGGTCCTGGAGTCTAGGGCAGTGTCAAACCTATGGCTCAGTTTCTAAAGCATGCACCATGGATTACCTGCACCTCAATCACTCAGGGTGCTTGTTAAAATGTAGGTTCCAAGATCACTTCTCAGACCTAAAGAGCATTGTGGTTGGCAGCCCAGCAATATTCATTTTAAAATGAGATTACAAAGGACACCCGAATTTGAGAACCACTGCTATGGGCAATGCACATGTGGTCTCATGACTAATGGTTAGCAAGCATTGAAGGAGCAGGATGGGGAACACAGCAGATCATTAGAAAAACTGAAGGCTACTCAAAAATAATTATTTGAGGGGTGCCTGGGTGGCTCAGTCGGTTAAGCGTCTGCCTTCAGCTCAGGTCATGATCCCGGGGTCCTGGGATCGAGCCCTGCGTCAGGCTCCCTGCTCCACGGGAGCCTGCTTCTCCTCCTCCCCGCTCATGCTCTCTTCTCACTATCTCTGTCTCTCTCTCTCTCTCAAATAAATAAATAAAATCTTCAAAAAAATAATTATTTGAGCAGAGCTGCTGGTACCGAATACTACAATTACTTGATCGATATAGTAAGGCCAAATGTATTTTAGAGTAGAGATACTAAAGAAGAAAAAATATCCTCATCCAATTCAAATAACAAATATATATCGAGCACTTACTATGTATATGGTGGTAATATAGAACTTCAGAAAAGTAATAATGTGCTACAGGCTTAAAGTTTCTTATTGTTCTCCCCAAGTCTTTTCCTTCTATTGATTCTTCCTTTAGGTGGAATGCTCATAAATCACGAAGCAGTTACTTTTCAGGAGTCCAAGACAGGATTCTGTCTTAGTCTTATCTTGCTATTTGAGAAATAGCAAAAAGAGAAATAGCAAAAGAGGAGTTTGCCACCACATTTTTCAGGAAGACTTTATGGGATTCTACGTGCTTACAGTTTCAAGGTAACACACAAAGCATGCCTATATCTACCAGGACTAGAGACAGTCAACTTAGAGAAAGAGTCAGTTGACTTGGTTGCAAAGTCCAGCTCATATGGTTGATGGCTCAGAGCATGGGTAGAGAGATATAGGACCATGCCTAAGAGGCAAGCAGTTAAGATTCAAGGTAGCAAGGTGGTGTCCATCTTGGTTTTCTAATCAGATGATTCCTTAGCTCTGGAGCCATAGGGCAGTATCCATGAATGACCACAGAAACTATGAGCAAGAAGGCATCCTCCTCTGTCCCCTGGCAATAGAGTATTCACTCCCACCACCGAAGGAGAAACAATTGGTCCACATCTTCCTGACCCCAATGCTCAATGCTCAAGAAGGTCATTTTTTGCTCAGTTAAGCCAACTTTGTCAGTTTGTAGGAGAAATTTGGTGGCAAGTTGAGGGACTATATTCAATTTTGCATTGAGGTCCATTTTTATTAACTACACCACTGATCAATCTGTCTGCGTGATCCCTTATGGAAGAAATGTATATGTCTGAAACAATTTTCAACTTTTTGTTGAATTGCTTAACACACTGTCAGTATACATAGGAACATAAATATAGGGGGTTTCTCCTGTCTGCAGAAGTCCATAATCACCTCTCCCACCCACTAATCAAAAGTGAAAACATTTAAATTACCCATTCTTCAATATTGAAGATATGTTAGTTAGGCAAGTAGAAACAATCCAATTGAGTTCTCAAATACAATGAGGGAGTTAAGTTCAAATGAACTTGAAAAGCCTAAGAAAATCTATTTTCACTATAGTTTTTGCATGTAAAATTCTAGCATAAGAAATACTTTCAGATGCTTTGGGAACTAGATGTGGTGGTTGCACAACACTGTAAATGTGCTAAATGCCACTGAATTGTTCACATTAAAATGATTAATTAAAAAAAAATTTTTTTTTTTTTGACAGAGTACACGCATGCGGGTGGGGAGGGACAGAAGGAGAGGGAGATGGAGAGAATCTTATGCAGACTCCAAGCTCAGCGTGGAGCCCAACTGGGGGCTCTATCTCACAACCCCAAGATCATGACCTGAACCAAAATCAAGAGTCAGTTGCTTAACTGACTGAGCCACCCAGGTGCCCCCAAATGCTTAATGTTATGTGAATTTCATCTCAATTTATAAAAAATTTCTAAATTTTTAAATTCTTTGCAACCAGGACCTTAAATGTAAAAGGACTCCTCTTTTTGTATCTCCCTTTCTTTACATGCTGATATAGATACATCTAAGCCATTGTTTTTGAAGGCTTAGAGATAACATTTTCTTTCCTCATAATTGATTTTTCTCTTCTATTGGGCAAATGCTGATTCCCTCCACCACCCCCTTCTGCTCTTGATGTGCAGTTCCTTCTGCCTGGGCTTGCGATTGAGAATATTTGGGGTCTGAGTCTGATGGTATGCAGTTTATGTTGTAGCAAAAAGAACAGAAGGATTGAGATATTGTTAAAGGCATGGGGGAGTTCAGTGTGTCTTTGCTCTTACTGTGTTGTGGGATGCCAGGAAAGACATGCGAGAGCAGGCTTTGGGGGGTTATGGATGCCATGCTTTGTAGGCAGGAGGACAGGTGCTCTCTGGGCTGCTATTTATGAGCCCAAACTCACGGGGGCAGCTGTAAGGAAAAGGAGAGATTGCCCCCAACGGTGGAACTAAAACAGGCTGAAGCAATACTTCATAAACGCCCTGGTCCCCCTAACTCAGTCACTGACGAAAGGCAGGTGGGACTGTTCCTTCCTCCTGTAAGCTTCCCTTTTATTTATTAAAATAAAACCCACATTTATATATATACTTTTCCTTCATGATTCTGTGACGTAGGTGGAATTGCAGAAGAAAACCCTATCTCACAGACCTCAGCTGGCTTTCCTAAGACTACTTCTCTAAGAAGACACCGTAGCACCAGCACTTGAATATGGGGCTTTTCATTCAACAACCTCATTCTTTCTACTTCATCAAATTATTGTGCTATGCTCCCTTCTAAAAGTGCTTTCAGGTCACGTATTTGCTTGTGATGGCTCTTCTAGCCGGTGCCCTTGGCCGGGCCACCATCCATGGTCATGCAGTCTCTGCGCCGCACACCTCCAGGGGGCATTGTTCACAAGGACTACGGCATGTGCAGTGTTACGGCCCTGGGTTACAGCCCTTGGCATTCTTTTTGTCTGATTTATTGTTGGGTGGAGGGACCAAAATGGTTGTGATGTATTCCCTGGAGCTCACAGCCCACCTTCATAGAGCTCTGTTATAGAGTGAGGCCAACTGAACAAAACCAAAGGGTCAGCACCTGCTTCCCACGCTTAAGACTGTTTTCTCAATTTTTTTTTATTATGTTATGTTAGTCACCATACATTACATCATTAGTTTTTGATGTAGTGTTCCGTGATTCATTGTTTGCGTATAACACCCAGTGCTCAATGTTTTTTTAAAGTCAATAAGCACCTTCACAACTGACTTTTACATTTTTAAATCTAAACATAATATAAGGTACCTTATTTAGCAGTGAATTGCAACTTAGTTGCTCCCGCATTGTTCTGTATGTCATAAGAAGCAAGAGTAAATGCAGAGAAGGGAATGTCAGAAATGCAGAGAAGGTTCATTTTATGTATCAACTTTAGGAGGTGCCCAGGTATTTGACCAAATGTTATTTCTGGGTGTGTCCCTAAGGGTGTTTCTGGATGAGATTAGCATTTGAATCAGCAGACTGAATAGAACAAAAAGGTAGAGGAGGAGAGACTTTGCTCTCTCTGCCTAAATGAGCTGGGACCTTGGTCTCCTGCCATCTGCCTGGGACTTATATTATTGACACGGCTGGGTCTCCAGCTTGCAGAAGGCAGATCGTGACACTTCTAACTTATCTGTAAGAATTAAATAATGTCCACACTAAAGACAGTCTGGATAAGATCTTTAAGAAAGGTCATAACTTTTGGCACCAGAAGACATAAATATCTTTAGAAACCTGTTCATCTCTTAATCATTAGAGATGGACGCTTGCATGCATGGGTGCCCAGAATGGATGTTAGCAGATACGTTTAGCACCTAGAGCACACAATTATCCAGATAACCATGATGGAATTAACAGGTATATTCTGATTAGACATTTACTGGCATCTGTCTATGGGCAAAAAAGTATACCCATCTCCCACCATTTGTATATAGTGAGAATGTGTTTCACATACCACAAAAACGAATTTCTGAAATACAATATATAGACAAAAAGATCTGTTCATGCACACAAATGATCTACATGGCAATCAAGAATATTTTGAGGTTGGGAAAGGCAAGTGTCAGGAATGACCTTGGCGAGTTGCTTCACTTCTTTGGGTCTCAGCCTTCCCATCTCTACACGGAGAGATTACTTTAGGCTTTGTGTACTCATCTGGCCACACGTCTACCCTGGCTGGTTGTGAGAATCAAGCAGGTCCTACAGGTGAAAGCACTCTGTGAGATGGAAAGCACCTGGCGATATATAAGGCGCCACTACTTCACCCAAAGATAATTTATAGAGAAACACACGTGTTCAATACACTCAGACATACATCCATGGAATAGAAATCAATCCTGAGAAGTACAGCTGGACAGATAGAGAAGGGAATGAAGTATCTCTTGATTGAAAGAAGAGAAACAGAAGACAGGAGGAAAAGAGTGCGTAGCTGTTTGCTTACAGGTGGTAAGAAGGTGAGGCAATGTAGAGTCCAGCCTGTAAGGATAAATTCCTCCATTCTCAGGAAGTGGGGCGAGAAAAAGAGGCTTAAGTGGACTCTGCTGGGTGAACTGTCTTAGCTATAGCAACAGATGTGTGGCGTGAACCTTTATGGAGAATTACAGGCAATGCTTTAGGGGCAGCTGACGGCTCTCATGTAAAAATAAGTATTAAAAAATGGTGCAATTTGTGTCATTATCCATGTGTTAATAGCCATGTTTGAAGGAACTGAGTTACTGAAATTCAATTATGCTACAAAAGAAGACCAGCATTGCTTCTGACTGAACTGTGTCCCCTGGAATTCATATGTTGAGCCCCAACTCCCCCACGTGATAGACATGGGGTCCTTAAGGAGGTGATCAGGGTTAAAGGAGGTCATCGGGGTGGAGCTTGGAGCCAACAGAACGGTGCTCTTATAAGAAGAGGAAGCGAGCCAAGAATTTGCTTTGCTTTATGCCAGAAGGAAGTTGTCTTCAGGCCAGGAAGCGTTCTCAACAGGCTCTGACCGCGTTGGCACCCTGAACTTGGACTTGTAAACACCAGAACTGTGAGAAAAGACATTTCTGTGGTTTAAGCCACCCATTCTATGGTATTTTGTTATGTTAGCCTGGCTAATATGGTGTGGTAATATGCTATGTTAGAACTAAGGCAAGCCTAATGAACAAAACGAAGCAAATTTTGTCAATATAAGATCTGGTATTTCTTTTCTTTTTTTTAAAGATTTATTTATTTATTTGACAAGGAGAGAGACAGCAAGAAGAGGGAACACAAGCAGGGGGAGCAGGAGAGGGAGGAGCAGGCTTCCTGCTGAGCAGGGAGCCCGATGCGGGGCTCGATCCCAGGACCCTGGGATCATGACCTGAGCCGAAGGCAGACGCCCAACGACTGAGCCACCCAGGCACCCCAGATCTGGTATTTCTGACAATTCATCATAAAATGTACTGAGGGGGTAAAATCATAGATTAAATGATCTACCAATTCCGTAAAGTATGCAACAGAATATGTTAATGCTTCTATCTAGTTTATTTGAGAGTTTCAGCTCATAACAAAGTATAGTTTTACCTTTTTTTATGGTTTAACTATAGTTATTTACATACTGACACCCACTGCTGAACTTAGATTAATAATTATATCAATAATCTACCTTTTACTTATTACAATGTGCTTTTGTGTGTAAGGACCTTCTATGACCTGGAAAATACTGGACACACTCTGACTCTTTAGAACCATCCCAGCAAGGGAAGCAAGCATAGGTGTGAAAGGACTGGGGAGCAGAACCCTCCTGGGGGTTGGCTGTTAATCTGCATCAGTTTCAAAGTACAGGTTATAACCCTAATGGTGGCCAGCTGCCTCACAAAACTGAGAACCAGGACATGTGTAAGGATTACTGGGATTCTAAAGTGCTAAAGAAAGAATTCATTGAAAAAGTGGTTACAAAAGAGGAAGGGCTTGGGGGGGCTGTGGAAAGGAGTGGGGAGAGTGTTTTGGACATATTGGAAGTGAGATGCTCTTCGGTGGTGCTGTCCATAGAGCAATTACAGATATAGATCTGTAAGTCAAAAGAGTAATCCATCTGGAAAAGCAGCCCCCGAAATCCTCATGCATTCATTCCACAACTATTGAGCACCTAACTTGGCAGGGTGACCAACATTTCGGTTTGCTCAGGACTGTCCTGGTTTGACAACTGAAAGTCACAGACACCTCGGTCCCCGGCAAGCTGGGATGACTGGTGACATGAAGGCACTCATGGTCCTTGCTCCTTTGAGCTTTCTAGGAGGGCAGTCAGTTATCTGTACAAATTAGATAGTTCAAGGGGGAATGACAGAGTGGAAAGAGAGCAGGGCTGAGGACCACCGAACTTGAGTGTGGGCACGGGTGCAGGAGGAGGAAGAGTGGACGAGTGTCCCAGAAGTCCAGAGGGAAGAGAATGATAATGCTGAAAACATTTATACAGAGTTCTTACAAAGCAGTGGGAAAATGGACAAAGGACACGAACTGGTAATTCAGAGAGGCAGAAAAACAAGGGCCGGTAAGCATGAAAGAGAGCAATGCTCAAGGCTAGCTTTTGCAAATGCAAATACACGTGATTGAGGCTTTTTGCTAATCAAACTGATAGAGGGAAATAATACTTCATAGTGCAGAGGCAAAAGGAAACGGGCACTCTCCAACACAGAGAACTGATAAAAATGGGCACAACTTTGCTGAGAATGTAATCTGGCAGTAGGTGTTAAGATTCTACTTTTAGAAATCCATCCTACTCTTTCCACAAAGATTTGTGTACTAAGATGCTCAACAATTTTTAGCTTATGTCTTGGCTTTATTCTCAGAAGAGATTTTAAATTTACCAGTGTTCATATAAACAAACAAAATTGCCAGCCATAATCACTAATTCACATAAGCTGTGGGAGGGAATTCTGCTCAAGTGTCTATTTTTCTAAGTCTTCGAAGAAATTAACTAGAGAAACACACAAAGCATAAAATAACCAGCTATGCCCCACACCAACTTGACCACTCAACATTTGGTCCTATTTTCAAGTGGCTTTTTTTTTTTTTTTTACATTAATAGACCTTTCCCACTGATGAATATTTAGATTCTTCCAATCTTGTCTTTTTTTAAATACAAATAACACCATACGAAATATCCTATCGTTAAGGTAGCAGATATTGAGGGCATTATGTCCATGGAAATAGCATCCGTTTATATTTAACATATAAAACGTCCCACACTCAGATTCTAACTTCACACTTAAAAATGTGGATTCCAGTCCTGTTTTAGTGCCCATGGAGGCTGGTTCTCACAGCCATGGTCCAGCTGGCTGGGTCCTCATTCTGGCTTTGATACATCGCACAATGCCTGGCCCACAGCGGGCTCTCCCTTCTCTTCCTGCTGCCCTGCAAAGGTCAGCCCCGGTCAGTGTGTCTAAGGGTTCTTTCAGAACTGCTCATCTGTGTGCTGATCCTGGGAGGCTTTTCAGCGCTGCTTTGAAAGCCTTACGGGGGGAAAAAAGCTAAATTGCCCATGCATGCTGCTGGCCCACAGTTCTAAGCAAAGTTTCTTCTTTTGAACTGGGGACAGAGCAGAGAGGTCTAGGAGGAAGGCTGGCAGGTGCACCATGGACCCGAAAGCTGGACAGAAGGAAAGCTGCCTTAAGGGTTAACTGTCTAACTGGCAGCGTTATTAATGGGTATCCAGTAATAAGGTCTGGGCTCAGGAAGGTCAGTGGTGACTTACCAGCGTCCCCTTCAGTATATGTCTAATCTATAATTGGAATTTAACATTTCAAATCCTCCTAATATCTTGTATAATATTCTCTCCCCTTAGATGGTAGTCAACTGACCTGGTATTTTCAAATGCATTTAAATGGTTTTCATTACAAGGAATGTACGTTTGAATATCCTCTTTCTTTCCTGATGGAAAATATTGAGTCATACGTGGAAATATTTATGCCATCCATGTTTCCTAGGCTCTAGTGGCTGGTGATAAACTAGAGTCGAAATCATTGCTACAGAAGAGCTTGATCTGGCTTTGCATCTACCTTCCATGGAGCTCTGAATCCCTGGAATTCCTCCAGAAGAGTTCTGGGAGGCTCAGGGGCAATTTCAGATTTGCTCTGGGGTTTAGGGGTCTTCGTGTTGCTGCTCTGCCATCTTACCTTTGTAAAGCTTTCCTTGTCTGAGGCAGTGTCTCCAGAAGCGGTGGGCAAAGGCAGCAGCTGGGCGTGGGGGCCTAGACAGCACCGCAGCTGCCGTAGTCCGTACCCACCATGGACCACGATGCTAGAGCGGATGCCTGAAGACCTTTATGCCACGGTTCCTGGCGATGGGTGTCCCTCCCTCCCCATCTGCCACCAATGCCACATGCTGGGTTTGCCTTCTCTGGTCACTGCAGACGCAGAGGTTCCTGCGGTCCCGAGTTCTTAGCTGTCCACAGCTCCCATTTGCTCTGAGCATCCCCCCTTTGCCCTTCGGATGCAGCATGTCCTTGGACCCACCCCTTCCTTCCATGATGGCTTGTGTCCTTGGGACCAAACTCCTATGTTTTGTTTTACCTTTCCTGGATGAGAAATTTCTGTAGGCTTTTCATGTAGCCATTTTTGAAGGGATGCTCCATCATTCCTCTCATCTTTGCTAATTTGCTTGAATTCTGGGGTAAGGGCAGTTTATGAGGCTCCTTCTTGGATTCGCCTTCTGCTAATTTCAGCGTGTCTATTACAAAGAAACCCAGTTATCCAGCACCACTAGCTCTTGCACATGAGAGGGAGGAATATGAACTAATTATATGCCATTAACTCCTCTGATCCTCGTAACACTATGAATTCTTCCATGTCGAAGCCGAGAAATCAGGATCAGAAATGTCAAGTAACTTGCCTAAGATCCCACAGCTGGTTCAAGATGGAGCTCAACTCTGAGCCCAAGTCTTTCTAATGCAAGTCCATAATCTTTTTACCATATCATGCTTTCTTCAGGGAGATTTCCAAATAGCTTGTTTATCCCTTTAGATGGCTTAAAAACCCTTTAAAATAAATTTCAATAGAAAAATGTCTGTATTTTATGTATTTTATACTTTTTTATATTATATATATTCTATATACTATATATATTATAAATATTATATATATACAGTATTTTATACTGTATTTTATACTTTTATTCCACTTTGATATATATCTTAGAAGACAGTGGGTACAGTTTACCTTTTATTAACGAGGTGGCACTGAAAGTGATTAAGAGCACAGTCTCTTGTTACATGACCTCAGGCAACTGCTCCAGTCATAACAGGACCAACCTCAGTGGATTGCCATGTGGATTAAGAGCATTAATATAAGGGAATTAGAATGGTAATGAACATAAATGCTCAGTAAAGGCTACATTTTAATTGAAGAATTTGTCAATAATCACTGTATAATATGTGGATCCAATTCTTTTACACATTTTTATTTGGTCCTGCAAATGTCAGGCTGTGAGCTATCGTTTTCCTGCTGTCACAATACCCAGTTCCAGCAGACTTCCTTTACTAGATCTAATGGGGAATGAGAAACTAGACCAACCAACTTTTACAGAACTATATATTGAGTCCGAATGACATGTGAAGAAGACCGATTATTCGTGACTTTAGTATAGTTTCACTACAGCTACTTCTGGAGCAAGGAGACCATTTATCTTTATTTCTGAGTGTCAGGTTACTTTTTGAAGTTCATGTTGAGGCCACTGGGAGGCTGATCTCTAGATGAGGAAAATGTAATTCTCTAAAATGTGAGGAAGTCTAGTGTAGGCAGTGATCATTAAAAAAAAAAAAAACAACAAACCCCCCTCCCCCCCAAAAAACCCAAAACCTTATGAAAACTTTCAAACACACCCAAAAGTAGAGAGACTAACATAACAAACCCCCAGACCTATTTCAAGTAATTACTAATATTTAGATAATCTTGTTTCACCCATCCTTAGGAACCCTGTCATTTTATCAAACAAAAACAAACCAAAAAACCCTCAGCATGTATTTTTCCCTTTTAAAAAGTTTTAAATGTCCTCCTCATGCTGTTTTTAAACTCAAAAGAATTAAGTGTAATTTATTGACTTAATCCCCCCTCCACTCCATATTGAGATTTCCCCAGTTGTCTCAAAAATTTTTTGTAGTTGCAGGTTTTTTAAATCGAGATCTGAGTAAAGTCCGTAGATTGCATCGGGGTTGTATACCTTTTAAATTTAGCTTCTTTGGTCATAGCCTCCCTCTCTCGCAGCTCACTGGTTGGTGGAGTAAGTAGGTTATTGGTCCTTTAACCAGTGTTCAAAGTGTGGGCCCCAGAGAAGCAGCGTCAGCCTCCCCTGGGAACATGTTAGAAATGCAAATTCTGTTCTCTGGCCCCATCCAATCCTGAGACAGAAACTCTGGGAATTCGTCCCAGCCATTTGCTTTCCTGTGCCCTCTAGGACCTGCATGTGGGATAGTCAAAAACAGTGGTACCCAATCGTAGATGTGGCTGATTGCCGCCTCCTGTTGCCATTTATCTTCAATCAACCTTCATATTTCCTATCAGCGGGCAATTAGATTTAGAACCTTGATTATATTCAGGTTCAACTTTTTTTTTTTTTTTTTAAGGCAAGACTACTTCACCAATCATGCTGCACTTTCTTCCTGCATCAATCACGAGGCTCACAAGACCCGTCTGACCCAATGCTAGGAATGCTGAGACTGCCCGGGCTCGGTTGGCGCCTGCCTGATGCCTGCTTTACTGAATAATCATATCAACCATTGATAAGTGTAGTCTAGACTTACTATTTCCTTTGGGGTGGTGAGACGATGATTTCTAGTATCTGTCCTGCATTTATGGATCATTTTCAGCCCTTTGTGGTTGTTGCTTAGAGACCAGGACAACCTCGGGGCATATTAGCAAGTTTAAAAGCAGCATGAATTTACATGACTCTTTGCTTACAAATTTTAAGAAATCATGAATTTTTGGATAACTCTTGGGATAATCAGTCATAGACCTCTGATTTGCATTTGCTCAGAAACCACTCAGTGAAGAAATGACAATTTAACAGTTTTGAATATGGGTTCTGGCTGTGAGTCAATTATGATCTTCCTGTGCTAAAGCCAGATCTGCTACTCCACCAAGATGTGTTCATAGATGTGTGTTCGGACGCCTTGGTACGCTTTACGCTGTGATGACTGTATTCCCTATTCCTACCTCCCTGATAAGAATTTTAAGATATTCTGAGCTAATGTCAGAATACTTTGGGTGAAATCATAAAAATGCGTCTCTTTGACCTGACTCATTTAATCTATGAGACGGAGCAACGTTTCTCAAACCTTTTTGGACAGAGACCTACAGTAAGAAATGTGTTTTATATTGTGACCCTGTTCTCTATCCCTTCCTCTCTCTCTCTCTCACTCACACACACAAACACACACCTACTTTAGAAGTAGAGAGTCTGTGTCTACTCCAGACCTATGGAATGAGAAATTGAGAGCAGATCCAGTAATCTGTTTCATCAAATGATTATATTACATGCAAGGCATCGTGATGCTTTCTATTGGATTCTCTCTAGTTCTATTCTATCTATTCCCACTCCACTAAAAATTGCTGGTCATAACCCACTATATTAGAAACTAGATTAGAATGATTTCCTAGTCCACTATTAGACTATAACCCACATTTTCAAAAATGTGTAATCCTTCAAAGAAAAAGCTCTTGTCCTCCATGGTTTTAAAATCACTTTCCCCAAGATTGCTTCATTTTTATTTGGTTACCTATTGAACATAAGTGTCCCTGATCTCAGGCACACACAACTGACCGTAATGCAAGGTGGTGCTGCTAATAAAAGCATAAAGTGAATTCACAGAGGTGGGAACCATTATTTGAACTAGGGGCACAAAGGAAGGTTTATGCTGAGGTTTTTTTTTTTTTTTTTTTGAGAGGGGAGGAGGGGCAGAGGGAAAGAGAATCTTTTTTTTTAAAGATTTTATTTATTAGCATGCACGCATGTGCATGAGAGGGAAGAGGGTCAGGGGAAGAAGCAGACTCCCTACTGAGCAGGGATCCCGATGCGGGACTCGATCCGGGGACTCCGGGATCATGACCTGAGCCGAAGGCAGTCGCTTAACCAAATGAGCCACCCAGGCATCCCGGAAAGAGAGAATCTTAAACTGGTCCCACACCCAGCATAGAGCCTGATGCAGGGCTTGAACTCACAACCCTGAGATCATGACCTGAGCCGAAATCAAGAGTCAGGTGCTTAATGGACTGCACCACCCAGGCACCCTGCTGGGGTAAAAGTTCATTCATTTATTCATAATTTAAGTGAAGAAGTAGGTACAATAAATGAAGGATGAGATTCTGGCCCTTCCTGAGGTTACAGGCCAGATGGGAAAGGAAAGGAGACATTTGGTCAGGACTCAGACCTCCGAGAAGATTGAGCTAGTCAGAAGGTTGACTGTGGAGGAGGAAGGAAGTAAAACTTGAGCCAGCCCCTGCTGGATAAAAAGGCCATATGGGGGAAGGGTGGGAAAAGACCCTCTGGATGCTTGCATTATAAATGAAGAGAGGTGCTTTTCAGAGGCCACTAGAAGCCTGGCAACAATAACAAAGCTTTTATTTTTATCAATAACAGCAATTACTATGAAGTTATGGGTTAGGTACTATTATTTCCAACATTGAGAAAGTCTGATGAATTTGGTCACACAGCAAGTATATGACAGAACAAGGATCTTGAACTCAGGTCTGTAGAACTCCAAAGTTCACAGTCCTGTTCCTTATGCTCTGGAGTGTGGCTGGGACAGAACTCACATTAAGAGCCAGCATGCAGTGGTGTGTGATGACATTTAAGGGATGGGTGGCTCAAGTGTGGACTGGCTGGGGAACGTGGACCTAATTCTACAGGTCTCTGATTACTAGGCCTTGATCAGCTATGAGATGTCCAATATTACTGAAAAGGAATCACACAAGTTTGTGAATGGAAGATTATTAGGCCTACTAATAGTGACATTCTTTCTCCTTCCCAATCTGGTATACATTCCTGAATGTGACTAAAGGGACGAGTACCACAAATTGCCCATGACCTGAAGCCTACCTCTTTCATGCCACAGGCCATAAAAATACCTGGGTCTGCTCCTAGGACTGGTGTGTAGATGTAAACCCCATCTTGAGGTGTGTGTATTAGAACAGCAAGGGGAGAGTTGCTGCTGTAGGGAATCAAAGATGATCTATGCGTCTTAGCCTTGCCCTGGAGAGGTTGTGAGCTTTGTATTGGGTATGCAGTTGCCGCAACTTTAGAGAAGCCCTCTCCACTGGGGAAAATGGATCTGACTTCTAGGAGTTTGTTTCCCTGTGGAACAGACCCACTGGAATCCGGACTTATGGTTGGGTAGGTTGCTGGGTGCCCGATTCTGGATGTGTAGACTGATGGAGTCATTCTAGGCTCTGCTCAGATGTCACTCTCTCACCTAAACCTGCTCTATCCACTCGTGTTACACTAGCCTTTCAAGTACCCATCACACCTTGCCATATCATTTCTTATTGTGCCTTATCACCAGCTAAAGTGGCCTTTGGAAAACTCATTTGTTTTCTTGTTCGTTATGTTTTCTCTGTTATAAGCTCCAAGAATGCCGGGTCCTTATCTGTCTTGCTCATTGCCGTATTCTCATGCCTAGAACAGTGCCTGACGCACAATGGAAGTTCAGTAAATACTGGTGGATGAGCAGAAGGCAGATCCAGGGAGTGGTGGGCTGGGGGTTTGGCAGTCTTCCCAGTGCTTTGTTTTCTAGTTTTCCAATGCTTTTGTTGTTGGTGATTCCATGGGAAGATCAGGAAGAAGTGAATAGCCCAGTCCTTTCTCCCAGGGGGTTAATTACTTGGGTTGAGACCTTTTACCATCAAGAAATCCTCGTGGCGTTCAAAGTACATTTGCTTATGCTGTGAAATATGGTTCATCAAAGTTAACAATTAGTTGGTGTTGTACAACAGAAACTAATGAAAAGTCATGGTAATGGCTAAAATAATAAAATCTTACCCTTGGTAGAAACGTTAGGGAGAATGTAGTACCAACTCTTCATTTTACAGATAAGGAAACAGAGTCTTTCCAAAAGATGAAATGACATGTCAGAATCTATGCAGCTGGGTCATCACAGAGAGCCAGGGCTAGAACTTAGAATTTCTCATCCCGGCCTTACCGTCTACTTTTAACAGAGCTTCCATAATGCTGTCTTCAAATGAGAAATTAATTGATCAAAGGACAAATATTCTAGGTATGGGTGAAATACATTGCACTTAAGTAATATTGCAGAAGAAGAAAATGTCTGCTAAAAATGAGCTAACATTCTCCTCTATAATACCTCTGTGTTTATCCCTGCGGTTAACAGCACACAATTTAATCCAGTGCTTAAACATGTCATTATGGGAAATCCCCATGTTTCTCAATGGGGAAGCTAAAAAAAAAAAAAAAATGATATTGTTCCTGATCTCAGGCATAGATAACCCCGATGGAAGGTCGTGTTGTAAAAGTATCAAATGTGTACACAGAGGTGGGTGCCACTGATTTGAACTAGAAGCACACCAAGGATAAGAATTTCAACAAGCAAAAGACACTGCAGATGGGGGAAAAGCAGGAGGTCTGAAGGTGGGCAAGGATGCTCAAAGAACTGTAGGCAGCCTTCTGAGACTGGAAGAATGCGTGGAAGACCCTTCTTTCTGCAGAGGAAAGCTAGGCACTCAGGTGGATTGTGGAGGACCTGGAGACTCATTAAGTTTTTTTTTTTGATACCACTGAGTTTTTGAGGAGGGGACTAACTTCATCACATACACCTCTTAACAACAAAGTAATTCTGGTGTAAAATGCTGAGAAGAAAGCTGCTGCCATCGGAGGGACTAGTGAAGGGTCCAGATGAGAGGAGATGAGGGTCTGAACCAGGGTGATGTTGAAAGTACTGGAATGGGGAGAGATGGAGTGTGTGCGCCATGTTGAGGTTCCAGTGGACAGGGAGGGACAGAAGGTACAAGAGAAAGAGCTAACTGGAAGAGAAGATCTGGGGGCAGCTGAGGCTCCAGTGACTCTTGGGAGAGCAGCCTTTCTTGCTGACTCAGTCTGTAAACTAGGCCCAGTGGAGGTGAGGACATAATCTGTGAGGGGAGTATGGTGGTCAGGGGGTTCATGATGATGTCCTGTGTTTCTCAGTAAAGAGGGAGATGAGCTCTCTTGCCAAGTTGGAGAGAGAAAGAAAGTAGGTTTTGTGATTGGTAAGTGAAAGAGCTACTACACAAAATACACATTATGGGCTCTTCCAGGAGACATGGTTCCTAATTTAATGAATGGTTTACTGCTCTTTACTTACATATATACATTTTAAATGAGTGTTATTCTCACTTGTTCTGCTAGGCAATTATCTGTGCCTTGCACAAAATGACTACACAGCATCCATTAAGGATAGCACATGTCACTGAATCCTTAATGTTCCTTTTTTGCCGAATCAATCCTGTTGAAGTTCACCTTTAAGCACAACTGTAGCCACTGTGACCACAAAAAATATACATAGCCATCATTCCTTTAGGGAAAGGCTATCTGGCTTCTCCAAACTTCATTTCAAGAAAGGCAAATTGATTGAGATTAAAATGTATGCATTTTGCATTTTGTTTATGATGCATCAGCGGTCACAATAAAAGCAGAGCGCTCCATCCTGGCTTCCATAAAATCATTAAATGCCTATTTGTCAGCCTCTCATCAAGAGCAAGTGTCCAAGGCAATTAGGCACAAAGTTGAAATGAAGGGTCTGAGAATTTTTAGTGGGCTTTCTAAACCTTGGCAAGAATCCGGACCATTTTTATTTCAAAAATGGTTCCTCTCGTGAACTGATTGATGATGGCCAGGAACTCTGGCTCCTGTGAGGGGGAAATACTTGCCATCACCCCAAATTTTCTGACTACGCTGGGCAATTCCTCCCCACTGCAGTTTGGTTAACAGCCACAGACAGATGGAAAAATCCATGCTGAACAGCAAGCCTGATACCCCAAAACCCAATCCAGAAAGGCAATTTTTCTTTATCGTCCCACTGGAAGAATGGATGGGGGACATTGAGCTGTTGCCTCTGTACTTCTTCATTACTTAAGTTATATAGGACAGATAGGAACACATTTGGAGACGAGCACCAGGAATATTAGGTCAGATGGAACGGCAAACTGATGATAAGGGATTCAATTTACCCATGTGTATCTGTTTAGATACAGTCAATTTCCAAGGCTGTTGAAGCTCTCAAGTTTTTTGAAATGGTTGGGGATGCAGAGTGTACAATCTGGCTTAGCTCCAGTTACCTGCTACTTACTGATTTAGGAAATATGGGGGACAGAAAGGAAAACCTGGGGCTCAACTTGAGCCTGCTTCAGAATCACCTGGAGAGCTTGTACAAACATAGATCGCTGGGCCCCACCCCAGAGGTTCTGATGCAGTAGGTCTGGGGTTCGGCCAGAGAGTCTGTATTTCTAAGCAGCTCCCAGGTGATACGGTGGCAGCTGGTATGAAATCCGACCTGAAGAAGCAGTGGGAAAGTTATCATGAGTGCGAGTACAGAGACTGGACTTCACTGCAAGGCTGAAGAAATTGAACTTTATTTTGGAGAAAGAAGATGAAGAGGCAAACCATGTTACCAACTGGAAGGATTGGATCAGAAATTCAGTTCATGTTGACAAGAGGCAGAACAGGAGAAAGTGGTCTAAGGGGTAAGGAGCTCTATTATAAGGTTGGGTATCTGGGAAATATCGGGCCACCAAAGTTGGATTCGTCAAATGAGTGACCTAAAAGGAAAATCCATCATTTTAATCCCAAAGTACTAACTTGAAGACTGGTAGCTCATGAAATAATTGCATTTGAAAAAGCAAAAAAAAAAAAAAAAAAAAAAAAAAAAAATTATTTTAACTGAGCTATTTGGAATTTTAAAAAGTAGAAGTTGGCATACAAGTTCATGGGGGCTGCATTCAGGTCTGTTCTAGTGTATTCCTAGAGCCAGATGACAGCCAGAGAGCCTTACCCAGAGTCTCTTGGCCTGAGCCACCTATTTGCTGAAAATGTGATTGGCCCTGTGAGAGAAATTCTATCTGAATTTTTCTTGAGGGATGGGATAGGGAAATGACAAAAACCTAAACTTTTCATTGACCTTCATATGTGGACATCTGCTTTGTCTTAAAATTGCAATTGACGACATAGCTGTCATGGATAAAAAAAAAAAAGACCTAAGATAAGTCTCTTTCACAATTCAGTATTATCAAATTTGTACCTTCTCCCATGAACTGCCATACCTGCTTTATGACATGATGAAAGATGAAATTTACTGTTCCTCTTTCGGTCATGGCAGCCGGGAACTCCAGAGCTAAGTTTTTCCCTCTGGCAGCTTCCCCTGAAATGCCTTTCTGTTATGGTTGTCTTTCCCTAGCTCCGTATTTCTTAGCCAGTAAATTTTTCACATTAAAAAAGACAAAAACTTACTGTTTCGGGCGCCTGGGTGGCTCAGTTGGTTAAGCGACTGCCTTCGGCTCAGGTCATGATCCTGGAGTCCCAGGATCGAGTCCCACATCGGGCTCCCTGCTCAGCGGGGAGTCTGCTTCTCCCTCTGGCCCTCCCCCTCTCATATGCTCTCTCTCTCAAATAAATAAATAAAATCTTAAAAAAAAAAAACCCCAAAACAAAAAAAACTTACTGTTTCTTTTAATATAAATTCTTATCCAAACATTTTTGCTATAGATATGTTACATATGATGAATTTTAAAATATATAATCCAATTTTGTCATAAATATTTGTTCAATATATAAAAGTCTCTTTGTTGATAAAGGCAAAGCTGACCCTGAAGCAGGATATTCTTTGGGGGGCCATAGCATTGGACTATAAAACACAGGCTGTGATTTGAAACCCAGCCCTGCCACATTGGCTATGGGTCCCTACATGAGTTATTTAATGTCTGTGGGCCTTGGGTCTCTCATCTGTAAAATGGTCCCAATTGCAGTACCAACCACCATAGATTCTTGTGGGGCTGATTTAGTGCTTTGAGTAAAGTGCCTTGAACAGTGCCTGGATCACAGTTAAATACTTAGTAAATGTTAGCTATTTCAATTAGAAACAGTGGTGATGAGATTGTGTAACTCACTCCATTGTGGAGTTAAATGGTATCCTTTCAATCACGGGTTCACGTTTCTGGGCAACAGGAGCTCTGGTTTTAATTTGGACTTAATTTGAAGATCCGTTTCCACTCAGTGAGCATTTATTATGAGAAACTTCTATGGCCGTAGCGTGGCCAGCGCCGAACCCAGAGGCAGTGGACAGAGAGCCACAGAACGATGTGGTTCTGTAGAGAGAGGGGGAGACCGTTCCCAGGGAAACAGGTTGCTAGGGGCAAGCATTTGGCCAAGGGCACTGGAGAAATGCAATTTCCTTGAACCACATCTAATGAAAATGCTCTGTACTTACAGTGAACCTTAAGTGTGAAGGGAACCAGAGTGCATTGGGGAATTAGAAATAAGGGTTCTGAAATCACCCTCACTCCAGCAATGAGCTGCTTTATGGTAAGAACAATGTGGGCACACAAGAGGAGACATCAAGGGTCTGGGTGATGCCAGAGAAAATCTGGAATTGAGCATGATAGACTTAATCCCTTATCTTGGGGAAAACAATCTGGAACCCAACGTCCCAGTTGGGTGGTTAGTGTATATGGCTGTATAAATTTATCTGCCAGACAATTATGTACTAACCTCACTTCATCACCTGGGTTGTTCCCCTTCTAGGATATCTAGATATTCTTGTGATGTCTTCATAAAGTGCTGAGTTAAAGACCTGTTCTGGGTACTGGTAAACAGATGTTTACAGGATAGAATCCACTACCTACTGGTGAGGAGATTAAGTTGTCCAGAGTGAGCAAAACAAGTTATAAGTCTTTGTAGAACTGATATAAAATGTTGAATAGGGTTGTATTAATCAGGGTTCTCTAGAGAAACAGAACCAGTAGGGCATGTGAGTGTGTGTATCTCTATTTTTAGGAATTGGCTTATATTGATGTGGGGGCTGGCGAGTCTGAAATCTGTAGGGCAGGCTGGAGACTCCAGGAAAAGCTGATGTTACAGCTCGAGTCCAAAGGTAGTCTGCAGGCAGAATTCCTCCTTCCTGGGAGGACTGCAGTCTTTTTCTAGTAAGGCCTTCAACTGATTGGATGAAGCCCACCCACATTATGGAGGGCAATCTGTTTTACTCAGTCTGCTGATTTAAATGTATAAAAATACCCTCACGGTGACATCTGGACTGGTGTGTGGCCAAATATCTGGATACTTTAGTCAGTTTGACACACAAAATTAACCTCTTCCTGAAACCTCAGACTTTTCATTAAAACCCAAAGCAAGGGCAACAGGCCATTGCAACAATGTAAGGAGGAGTTGCTGGACATAACTGCTGGGCTGACTAAGAAGTGGTCACCTTGTTCCCATCACCCCCCTCCAGTCCACATAACGGAAAACTGGAGACTAGACAGAGATTCACTGGAGGAAACTGGAGCAGAGTCTGCTTTGCTTTTTTTCTTTTCCCAGACTGAATGCTGCTTCCCCTACCCACACCCCCACAAGGGGAGGGAAGTTCTATCTGTAGAGACTGGGGAGACCACGTTCTACTCCCTAAGACCTGCTGAGCTAAAGCCTGCCCATAAAATCCTCTCCAGTGAACACTGGGGAGTGGAACATGGTTAAAGATTTCTTGAGAACCCATGATGTGGCCTCAGAAGCTTTGGAAGATTTGCCCGTAAAAATACTGATTCTTGCTTCCATCCTAGAGAACTGAAGGCAGAGTAAGCACAGGGCAGCCTGTGGCCTCCAGAGAATGAAGGCCTCCTTATAATGAGCTCCCGAAAGAGCCAGTATGTGGACACTAGATGTGAGGGAGTGCAAGATGGCAGGCAGAGTTGGGTAAGTTTCTTAATTTTTGCTCCTTTTTCTCCCTCCCTTTGACCTGAAGGATCCAGCAGCCGCATTCTGACGGTCACAAGGCTGGGTGTGGAATGAAGGGAGGACTAGTCTTAAGTATGGACCCAGAGCCTTCTCTGTTCCCTCCTTGAGAACCTGAACAAGGAGAAGCAAACACTAAACCGGAGTGAAGTAGGCACTTCTACTTAGACTCACTTGGACTCTTTTTTTTTTTAAGATTTTATTTATTTGTCAGAGAGTGTGCACAAGCAGGGGGAGGTGCCCAGGGAGGGGGAGAGGGAGAAGCAAGGCTCCTCGCTGAGCAAGGAGCCCGATGCGGGACTCCCTCCCAGAACCCCCGGGATCATATGACTTGAGCCGAAGGCAGACGCTCAACCGCCTGAGCCACCCAGGCGCCCCTCACCGGGACTCTGAGTCTTGATAGTATTTGGCCGAGAGCGCTTCCAGGAAGGGATCCAGCAGAGCATGTTTGGGGGCAGGAGTGCAAGAAACTTCTCTGATGTGTCCTTAACTGAGTTCAGCCCTCTCCGTACACTGGTTCTACAAATTTAAAAAAGACCCCGCCCCATCTGGGTTTAATAGGTGTCACCACTGATGTGGTTTATCCCACATTTTGGAATGCTTTTTGGCCCTTGACTTGTCAACTGAGGACTAGGAGGAGGGTGAGGTCCCGGTCAAGAATTAAAACAAAGGCTCCTGAGAGAGGAACATGGGTCAATTTGTACACTGTTTCAGCGTAATGATCCAACTGGGGACAAAGTTCCCATGTGTATGATTAGGTCTCCACTGCAAACATGCATGTGTAATCTTCCTGTTCCTCTAGGGCTTAGACTAGCTTTCAGGTCAGGGAGAGGAAAGAGGAATCAGAAATGACCGCAGGCCAGATAGAACACCAGTGCCACAGCTTATCTGTAGTCCCTCTTTCAATTCAATGCGAGGGGTCTGCCCCTAATTTATGAGTATTATCAATAAGTACTTAAATGCCGATTTCTGAGGATCGCTCTGTCACTTGCTGTGCTAGACACTATTCAAAGCAACAGGTGTTTTTGTTTTAGCTTGTGTGACTCAATTACTGTTATTTATGTCCAGCTTCTGTTCTGAGCCCATCCTGGTGTTAACTGATTTTACTATCTCCCCTGCAAAGCCCTGGTCTCCCGCTCCTACCCCTTTTGAGACTTCTTTAATCATGTCAAAATCATAGACAAATGCATAAGGAAAATACTGGCAAAGATCTCCGATTAAAAACTGATGCTAACCAGGTATGAGTGAGGTGAGATGGTACGTTTACTGCAGTGTTTGGGGTGGTTATGTTAGGGGAAGACAAATGCTAGGCAGATTAGAGCTGCAAGGGTTTCCATATTCACTTTAAATGTTTCTCCTCTATTTCATTTTTCTTAGATGTCTGAAAGGAATAATACTCCTATTTGGAGGGCTTTTCTTTGCAATTGGAGGACAGTTCTATTTGCAATTCTTTGCTGAAGTAAAGAATTCTTTTTCAAGGGTTAATCTTATACTCCCAGCCTGGGACTAAGGGAATTAGACCAGCTCAAGTGGCCCAACACATGGCTTTAGCCTTAAGGAGGTGAGAGTTGTGCTAGGAGAGAGGGATGTTGGTTGAGAGGAAAACCACAGAAGGTGTAGGAACTGATAAAACCCCATGTTACGTCAGGAGCCGTGAAGAGTGTAGACAGAAAGGAAGTGAGGAGTCCAGCCAGCACAGCGTTAAGTGCTGTGCAGAATTCAGCTTTCCAAAGCGTTAAAAAAAAGATAGTGGTTCCAACTGAGAGATGCTACAGTCCATGAAGGTGTCCATGGTAATATTTGCATCCTTTTGCATTTTTAATATATGTCTGGACTATCTGGACATTTCCAAGTTACCCTGGGTAATTATGAAGTTTCTCTACTCTTCATGATGCTCAGGCATTTTTTTTTATAACACAGAGCCCAGGAAATAATAAAGGGTCTTGATTGAAAATATAAAAATGACTAAAATTCCTGGAGAGCCTCTTCCAAAAATTTGCTCTGAAAAGGATCAATTGCCTCTCTTGCAAATTAGGTAATGTCTAAAAGAGGAATGATATGATTAAAAAGCCCAACAAGGGGCACCTGGGTGGCTCAGTTGTTAAGCGTCTGTTTTTGGCTCGGGTCATGATCCCAGGGTCCTGGGTTCGAGCCCCGCATCAGGCTCCCTGATCCGCTGGAAGCCTGCTTCTCCCTCTCCCACTCCGCCGCTTGTGTTCCTTCTCTCGTTGTCTCTGTCAAATAAATAAATAAAAATCTTAAAAAATAAAAAGCCCAACAAAATGACAATTATTCATGGCATGAAAGACCGTTTTCTCTGAATCCCATCTTTATTTGATTATAATCAAGGTCAGTTCCCCGCCCCCAGAG
The DNA here is from genome assembly GCF_029215605.1 of Mirounga angustirostris. NCBI lineage: Eukaryota > Metazoa > Chordata > Mammalia > Carnivora > Phocidae > Mirounga > Mirounga angustirostris. The sequence goes on along the minus strand of NW_026991710.1, from coordinate 31,007,317 downwards.
GTTTCCTGCTAGCTTAAAGCAGATCCTTTGTTTTCGAAGAAAAAGGCCTAATATTCATGGCTTGGCCCCAGGGCCCACCACTTCCCACTTCCTGTGGCTCTGTGGGTCGGAGCTGGTGGTCCCCAGAGAGGGGAACCGAAAGACGGCCTGCTCCGGCTCTGCTGTTCACTTGAGTGTGGCTGGAAATGATTTGAGGACCGACCGAGATTGGGGCTGGTAGAATTCTGAAGCGTCCATAACATCCACAGACATCACAGTGAATTCCTTGGGGCCTTGGAAATTCTCTAAGAGGGAGACTAGTTCTGTACTTTTAAGGAGACTCACAACTCAGACTGGTGGAGACCACGTTCAGGTGAATACATGGTCGCCTGCTGAGTCCGTCTTCACTCACAGAAGAGGTTGTCGAGGACCCTGCTGGGTGCAGAGCTTTGGGGGACAAAAGGCTCAAGCTCAAGCTGTGCAAAGGTGAGCACTCACAGTCAGGGAGATCCGTGGCCGGCCACTCTGCCCACTGCTAACCCGGGATCCTGAGGAACTAACTGTGCTCTCGGATATTCTCACATCTACATCAATAGTTCTCAAGGGAGGTGGGCAGGGATTCTGCCCCCAGGAGACCTTTTGGGTTGTCACAACCTGGGGGTGGTGGTGGAGGGTTGCTCCTGCTATCTAATCAGGGATGGTCAGGAATGCTGCCAAACATCCCACCATGCACCTGATAGACCCTGACTGAAAATGTCAAGAGAGCTGAGGACCAGAAACCCTGATCTGAATGGTCTGGTCTAAACTATTCATGATGGTTTCATTATCAATGCTCTCATCTTTAGTTCTTATGGGAGATGATTAGGCTCAAGCCTGTGTAATTCATTCTCAGGCACGTTAAGAAGGACAGGCTCAAAATGGAGTTGCTTACGCTAAGCCCCACCTCCCCAAACTGACTTAATTACAGTTTCAGCTGTCCCCCAGATGGAATCTTAAACTAGTCAGGAATTGTCTGATCAGCACTTGTTCGGTCGTCTGCCTGAGAGACCCCGGTCATCCCCTAAAGGAAAGTAGCTTTGCAATAACCAACTTGATTTTTTGCTTACTATAAATTCCTTGCTCATGCTCCCGTTTGCCTTAAAAAGTCTTTGCTTCGTTTTGTACGGCTCCTTGGAGCTCCCGCCTGTCTGCGAGATTGGATGCTGCCCAACTGAATTTGATTTCTGCGCAAATAAGCCCTTGAAATTTTTAATATGCCTCGGTTTATCTTTTAACAGCCATATGGATTTAAGAGGTGGTTTTTGCCTTCATGTATTCATACTTGAATTCATCAAATGAGTATTTTTGATGAAGGCATGCACAGAACATACGGATTCTTAATTATCTCACAAATTTGGTGAGGTGAGGCCATCTACTATAGCTGAGGGAAGACACTGGAGCAGCGGGGAGAACTTGGGGCTGGGGGGGCCAAGGTGCTACGTTGTTGAGATCTTTCTATGCTTCCTCCCATGGATGAGGAGGAGGATTGACTTGATCTCCAAGTTCTGCTGGGGCTTTAACATTCTACCATTAAAAACTCCTAGTGATTGGGGCGCCTTGGTGGCTCAGTGGGTTGAACATCTGCCTTTGGCTCAGGTCATGATCCCAGGGTCCTGGGAATGAACCATTGAGCCCCACATTGGGCTCCCTGCTCAGTGGGGAGCCTGCTTCTCCCTCTCCCCCCTCTCCTCCCTCCCAGTGCTCTCTAGCTCTCTCTGTCTCTCTCAAATATATATATATTTTTTACTCCAACTGAAGATGATTATTAACTTTGTTATTTCAAGCCTTAAGTCTAAACCCTTCTTTTCCTCCCCATTCAAAATTCATCTTCTGGAAGCTCCCTCTGTCCCCCAACATACCCACTGCTCTGTTACATGCATATTATTTCCTATCCTCTGTCTGTGGGCGCCTTTACATATCACCAACAAGCTCAGGTGATGTTCTAACACTCTGTTTCTCACGTCCTTTTAATCCTATAAAGCTATGTGTGTTCTCTTTCCACACAGAATTCTGGAATATGGGCACTACTGCGTTTAATCATCGTAATTTATAGGGTGTGGAGTTTTTGATGGAGAGTCACAAGTGCTTTCCTGGTTGTTAGTAAGAGACAAGGCATTGCTATCACAAGCAGTTTGAGAGAAAAATAACAGGAAGGTGATACTATCTTACTGAATTCAGGGCTATAGGTGGCAAATGGCCTCAAACCGGCGATGTTTTGAAAGCAAAGCCTCAGTGATGTGGAGTGTATTGACACACAGACTCTAATTTGAATTAACTCTGTAAATGAAAATTTAACAGGTAAATCCCACAAACTTATTGAAATTAAAAAAACCCATTTATAACTTGGAAAACAAATGATATATATTCTCCATTTTATTTTCTTCTTTCTAAAAGCCCTCCAAAAAAATGAAACCTTTCCTGAACTTCTGACAGGTTCCAAGGTATCAAGGTCCTTCACGAAACTTCTTTACTAATCACCAGTGTGGCTCTTGGCAAGTCACCGAAACTCTCTGTACCACAGTTCTCTCATGTGCAAAACTAATTTTTGATGGTTCTAATACCGCAAGTCCCAACCTTGGCTGCACAGGGAATCCCCTGAATTGCTTTAAAAAAATCCTGATGCCCATGTGAGACCCCAGACCAAATAAATCAATCTCTGGAGGGTGAGACGAAGCAACAGTATTTTTAAAACTCCCCAGGTAATTCCAGATGTTCAGCCCCGTTAAGCCCAGTGTTCACCGCTGACTTATGACAAGCCAAATCTTAGATTGGTGACTTTCTGAATGTTGTAAACATGCCCCACTGTCAGAAAAAGCATTTCCTAGTGTGCCTGAGTACCCACATGAATAGGTTTTAAGATTTCAATAAAAGGAGTGTGTGGAATGTATCTGTCAAATTTTATAAAAAAGCCATTTCCATGCACTCTGACATTTTCTATTCTATAAATAAATTTTCATGACCTACACATTGAAAAACACAGGCTTGGTCCTATAATTTGGCCACTAGATGGAGCCCTCACATTTAAAGAAAGGAACTCCAGATTCGGAACTCCACAGAGCAGAGTAAGAATAAACATGCCTGTGATTGAATAGCTTACATCTAGACAAAAGATCTTTTGTACTAGAAGCAGCGTGGCTGTTGGAAAATGGTAGTTATATTAATAGTAGCTAACACTGACGGAGAATGAGACCCTGTGTTGAGTGCTTCACTCTGGCTGTTGTACTCACAACCACCTGATGAGGTCACTATTCTCCCCCTTTCCCCGTTGAGGGCACTGAGAACCGGAAAGGTTCCCTGACGTGATCAACACTCAAAAAAAATGGCAGCTCTTGTCAATGGGGACGAGCGGAGAGAAGGGTTTGAAATCTCATTACAAAGTGACAAAGAGACAGAAGCGGAATTTAAGTCCAATTGTGCTGGGCTCTCGCTTCTAACTGTGACAAAAGGTAACAGAGTTAAGGTTGATAACATCAATACGTAGATTAAATTTGTACAAAAGAGGAGCACACTGGATTTTTTCTTTCCTGGGCATCTAGGCTTCAGAGGGCACACATTTAAAGAAAAGGGGAATGAACAGCAAGCACCACAGGGGGCAGAAGAGTGGCCTGAGACAGAGGCTCTGATAAGAGGCTGCCTGGGTCCAGGCATGACTTTTGGTTTTATTCAAAGTGCACCGGGATCCCACTGAAGGGTTTTGACAGGGGAAGAACTTGATGGACTTTTTGCACAGCCCATGTCTTCACTTCATTCCCCTCCCTGGGCAAACGCCTTTTCCCCTGGCCTTTCCTGATCATCATCCTGTCCTCCATCCCCTCATGAGGCTTTCTTTTTTTTCACCAGCATTTAGCATTTAGCTTTAGCAGACATTATGTTAAATATCTTCTTATTTACTCTCTGCCTCTCCCCAGGTAGAAGCAGGCTCCATGATGGAAGCTGAAAAGTGAGTAACTCAGATGTTGGGGAGATGGGGAGTTGCTGTTTAATGTGTCCCGAGTTTCTGTTTGGGGCGATGGTTGCACAGCATTGTAAATACAATTAATGCCGCTGAATCGTACAATGGTTAAAATGCCAAATTTAATGTTATATTTACCACAATAAAAAAAATCAAAATCATTAAAGTCAGTAACCCAAAATTCAAACCTACAGAGTGAATTAAAAAATACCGCTATTGGGGCCCCTGGGTGGCTCAGTCGGTTGGGCAGCTGACTCTTGATTTTGGCTCAGGTCTCAATCTCAGGGTCCTGGGACATAGCCCTACATCAGGTTCCTGGCTCAGCTGGGGGTCTGCTTGAGGATTCTCTCTCTCCCCCCTTTTGTCGCTCCCCCAACTCTTGCTCACTCTTTCTAAATAAATCTTTAAAAAATATTACTATCACTTACGGATTGCTTTCTGTGTACCAAGCACTTTACATCTGTTAGCTAAGTGGATCCTTGTAGCAACCCCATAAGGTGGATCTTATTATTGTTTCCATTTTACAGATGAGGAAACTAAGTCACAGACTAGCAATTTGCCCACGGTCACTCCGCTGGTAAGCAGAGGCAGGATTTATACTTGGATAGGCTGCTCTTAACCACTACACCTACTGCTGTATCTAACGCTTAGAATAGAGCCTGGCATGTAATCATTTGCTAAGTACTCATTTCAAGAGTAAGTATTTCAAAATGCTTACTTCGGCTGCTGGGTGGAGGACAGACATGGAGGGGTGAGGAACTGTGGGGGATAGTAGGAGGTCTGGGGGTGAAAGGTGTGATTGCCCTGGAGACAGAGATGAGCGGATGGTTTACATATATTTTAAGACAGAGATAACAGGATATGCTCATGGTTCTAATTGGAGGAATGAAAGAGGAAGCTGAGATCCAGGCTGCACTGTCCGTTAGTGCCTTGTATCTGCTGAGCACCTGAAATGTGGCTGGTAAGAATGAGGTGTCATTGTGTTAACTATACTGGAATTAAAAAACTTAATTTAAAAAAGGTGCAGATAATCTAATTTCAGGGTCTCTGGTGAGTGTTAATGCTTAATCTCATGTTTGACGAAGCCATCTATTAATTAAAAATATATAAAAAAAAGAAAGGTGTACTGATAGGCGTAAGATACATTTGGGATTCCAAAGAGTTTACTTTTCTGTGATATTTTAATTTTTAGATTGATGTAGCGATGACAGTATTTTTGCTATATTGATATGTTATTAGTAAATATATTGTTTTAAAATGGGACTACTAGAAAATATAAAATGCCTTCTGTGGCTCACACTGTATTTCTATTGAAGGTGCCGATCTAGGATAATGTCCTGGTTTCTTGCTTGACCAATGTAATTGATGGTGACGCGTTTACTGAACTGGAAAATGTGGGGAGAGGGAGACTTAAGGGTGGAAATAAATTATGCTCAGGACACATAAAGTTTGCAATGTTTGCGAGATACCCAGGTGGAAATGGGCTGCCTGGGGCTTGAAGCAGAGGTCGAAGCTAGTGCTACTCATTGGATGCCGTTAGCCTGCAGGTGACAGTGCGAGCCGAGTATAGGAGATCCCTTCCCGAAAGCCTGTATGTAGGAGAGAGCCCACTAAGCACCCAGGACCAAGCCCAACATTTAGGGGTGGGGTAGAAACAGGTGACCAGATGTTGCAGAAATGATACTATTTTTCTATGTTCAACTTTCTAGCTAAGAAATACCTATACAGGGCGCCTGGGTGGCTCAGTCATTGGGCATCTGTCTTCGGCTCAGGTCGTGATCCCGGGGTCCTGGGATCGAGTCCCACATCGGGCTCCCTGCTCGGCGGGAAGCCTGCTTCTCCCTCTCCCACTCCCCCTGCTTGTGTTCCTGCTCTCGCTATCTCTCTGTCAAATAAATAAATAAAATCTAAAAAAAAAAAATACCTATACATTCATTATGGTTTCATGTCACTGTACTTTTACCTAGTTTTTTTTTTTTTTTTTTTTTTTGTGTGTGTGTGAACTGCAGTTTATTTCAATACCCACACTAGGAGTGCTTTTTATTTTTTAGACTACATTTGTAGAGTGTGGCAGCGGAAATTCTTAGAGGGCTTCCTTTATACAGAAATAACAAAACTCATTATGATGAACAAGTGCCATAGAGAAAGCTCACAAGATCCCTAAAAATCCATCATCAAAGGAAAAAGTATTGCTGCTTGAACTCTTGAGTGACACCTGCTTTATGGCAAGCACCTTGGTAGGTTGGTATGCTTGTTGAGAGAGGGACATGTTTTTAGAGATTTTAAAAACGTCAGTTAATCCCCAAAGTTAAGTATTTCTTTAGAGAACTTTTAGTTTTAGATAACAATTAATGATCACGTAGTTAAAGAGCTCGAACTTTGTGGCTGGGTACCTGTGAGTTCATGAATGTGCTTAGCAGAATTGCTGGCCTGTGGTGAGTGCTTGGTAAATGTCATCATCATTGTTCTTGTTAGGAGTACTAGCAGAAGTCCCTCTGCACCGCCCTGTTAATTTCTATCCTATTAACAGGGTTCTCTGTGTGTATACACCATATAAAATAAGTATATCACCTGTATCAGACCAGTTTATGCGTTTCTCCCCCTTGTTCTGAGATACAGCGCATGTTTTCTTGGTGAACATGTTCCTTTGCTTGGTGTTAAGGTGGAACTTTATGCGGCTGGTGTTTCCACGGGGACAGACCCCCAGTTCTCTCCGTCCTTCAGTCACTCCTCTCGGTGGGGGAATGACTCTCTGGAGGCTTTGGGAGATGGAGCTGGGCATCTCTTTTTGGAATCTGCCTGTTGGCAGAGACCAAGTCTGCTCTGCTCCATTGAACATCTGGGTGCCTGGGGACAGGAACCCTTGAGGGAGAAGTGAGGCTGTCCAGCACTGGGTAGTTAAGTAATGATTGTGACACTTGAACCCACTTACCTGGAAATTCCAAATGGCTAGATCCACAGAAAAGGTGAGTTTTTAAATGTTACCTGACTCCTGTGTTTGTCTCAGGTGGTTCAAAATTTAAGCATGGGTAATTGGAGTGTTATTTACTTATCTCTCTAAATCCCTAGTGTCTGGTACTTTCAGCCGGGAACTTTGAGAAATAGACCAAGAATAGGGTTTTTGTGGGGCCAAGGCACACAGCTTCAGGCCTCTAGGGTGAGCGAGGAGGGGTCATGTGTTTTAATCTTGGTAGGTGGCAGGTGTCTCTATTGCGACATGCAGCTGTTGTTCACCATTGGCTTTTAACTGGTGGGGCTGAGTAGAAGGCTTCAGGCTTTGGCCAGTGGGGGGTCTTGTGGGATTCCTATTGAGGCTTAGGATGGTTTTATCTGCAGGTGAATAGCTATTTTTATATGGGTAAGAAAATACTTTTAAAAAGATTTGAGAGAGGGAGGGAGCAGGGGGAGGGGCAGAAGGAGAGGGTCCCTGCTGAGCCTGGAGCCGGACTCGGGGCTCGATCTCATGACCCTGAGATCATGACCTGAGCCAAAATCACGAGTCAGATGCTTAACTGACTGAGCCACCCAGGCGCCCCGGTATGAAAATATTTTTATGGAGTCAGGACTGTAGTTGCTCGCCTTGGAAGGCAGTCATGATGGAAGTCAAGATGAGGAGAGTGTTTGTACAGGTAAGGCTTTTAGATATTCATGAACTAAATGACCTTTTGCTATTTCTCAGCTGTGCCTGTTGGCCAGGACTTGCAAGAGGAGACATAGCTGAGCTCCGTGTGCACTCCATGTGCATTGGTAGGATCGAGCCTTACATTATTAGTGCCAGGCCCAGGAAGCCAGCATTATTCTGGCGGCCTCGGAATCCACACACTACATCCAGGGCCAGAAGAGGAAATTCATATGGCTAACCGCTTGTGATTATATGCTCTCAAGGGTCACCTGTGAAAGGGAGTATATTCAAAATAAATAGAATATGCCATCTTCTTGGGTTGAAGTAGAGAACAACTCAAGATTATTGTCAACCCCAAGTCCCGACGCTGGGAATCAGGGAATGAGGGGAGAACTCAAGAGCTTTGATAAATGTGCTCTGGTTTGACAGTCCTATCAGGAGCAATGGAAGATTGAAAAAATAAGGCAAACTAATTAAAAGTTGAAGGGACAAAAAGATTCTCCTGAGGGAAAGGCTGACGTCTTAGGAGACAGACTAAATAGGTATGACATCTTTGAAGGCCTGAGGGACCAGCTCTCAAACATGGGACAGGCCTAAGTCCGTCTGCTCCTGAAAGAAAGGAGAGACCTTTAAGTTGCTTGTAGATCAGAAAGAGTGACCTGAGCCCAAGGAAACGCACCTGACGGAAGGCGAGATTCTAGGAAACAACCTGAAATGACTCCCCTAGAGGGCCCTGCAGTCCAGAACACCTTTTGCAAACCCCTTCAGAAACTGCGGAGTCCAAAGTGAAGAGCCATCGAGGACCCACATTCAGGAGGTTGGGTCGGTGTAGAAAGTAGTTACATATGCGGACAGACTGGATAGGAAAAGTCAGGTGATAGAGGCCCCTGAAGGAGGCGTGTGGGTGTTTCCTGTGCTCTGAGGGTTCTGCTCGAGAAGCTCCTGAGGTTGGAACTCGAAGACGGAGACCAGGCGGGGCAGCTGTGGAGCATGTCCACGTCCGTCTCCATGCTCCATGGGAGCAAATCCCCCGGGTGGAAGTGTCCAACTTCGCAAGGGAGAGAGGCAGGATTTGTTTGAAAAGGAGAAGCCCCTGGCATATCGAGAACTCGTAATTTCCTAGTTCTCCCATGAGGATTCTAAAGAGATGTCTTAGAAAATCAGTTGTTTGGGCTATAAATTAAGGGGGCAAACACCCTCAAATTTGGTAAACAAGGCTGGTCCCAAGCGTGTTAGGAAAGGGAAGGAGACCGAGGATTAGCTTAAGCTGTTAGAAATTCCCCTGAGCTTTCCTAAAATACTAGGTGTTGCTACCGTGGGGAAAGATAACACAGGGAAAAGCTCCTCAGGCCTCAAAAACTGAGGAGGGCTTTGAGGAGAATGTGACAGAGGAAATGGTTCTCAATAGGCTCCTGAGACATCCACAGCGTTTCTAGTTCTGGAATCTTCTTAGGGCAGTTCTCCAGGTGAAACAAATGTGTGGATGCCCTGAAAATCCTCTGTAGGAGCCATGCTTCATAGACGTAAGCGATGCTATAGCAAGAGACAGAGTAACATTTGTCAAGAATTTCACAGAAGGCTGTGGTTATGCCCCTGGGTCCCCACCTTCAGCGTGTGGGGCCAGCAGCCTGGGGCTCAAAGGCGAGAAGGGGGGCAGGGGTGGAGGAGCATCATTGCCTGCACTCATATTGCCCCTTGCTCTCAAATCAAGCCTGAGGTCTGGGGGTTGTCACCGTCCCAGGTATCAATCGGCAAGGGGGGAGCCTCTCCCTGTTACTTCCTGTGAGGGGAGACGGTACATGTAAGGAGAAAGGTGCTCTGAGGATGGGTAAACAGAGGGCCCCGATTAGTCTCTTGATGGGAACTTTCTCCCAAATGAAGGCAGGTCCTCGTCCCCAGAATGCCGCACGGACAACCGGCATCCCAGCGCGGCAGAAACCAGACCGTTCCTGTTGAGTCTCTTTCACTTGCTACCACTGAATCTCTGCTGTGGTTTTTGGCAACACAGAGTATGGGCTGGGGGAACCCAGGGAGCCCAGGCTAACTTCTTTAGGGCCTGGGGTTGGCTGGTTTTCTAAATGTCGTGGGCGTGGGGACAGCACTGCTGTGGCTGGTTGTGTTTTATCATCTCTCTGGAAACACAGACTATTAGTTCATTTCTGCGAAGCTGAAGTCGGAACACCCATCCAGGGGAGGACCACCCAAGCTTGTCCCAGGCATCAAGACTGCCTGTGAACCAGACTGAGCAGAATAAGACATTAGAGAAGATCCATTTTGAACTTTAATTTAAAAAATTTTATCCTACAAAAGCAAGAGCATTTCCAATTATTTTGCTATTCAACTTAACTAATTTGCACTTGAATTTTTTGGATGTTAATCTTTTAACTTTAATTTATCCCATTACAATTAATAATGGCATGAGATTTCTATTCAAATATAGGGCTATTAGCATTTCATTATCGGAGTGGACATATGCCATCTTTTAATGTCCTTACTGAACCTCCAAAGGCCTATCTTGGATAATGTGGCTGCATATAATTTGGGAAGGGAAATAGCATATAGACTGACTTTTGGGTTTAGGTACAGAGTAGCCTAGGTATTAATTTAATAATTGTATATTTCTGACCTGTTTTGGGGCTTTCTATGGGAAAAAACCCCGCTGCCTGGCTGTGGTTGGGGAAAACCCACAGAAGCAGTAGTTGATAGTTGATCTGGGTGCGTGGTCTCATGAAGTCTGGGGGCAGTCCTGCCCAGACAGATGTTAATCTCCTCACCTGTGAAACAGGGATCCGAGAATGCTAAATGGGATTCCCATTCCCCACTCAGGGTGTTTCTATTTGGAGGAGATCCATTAGAGTGACACCCCTGGCCTTTCCCCCCCTCCACTCCATCCATCCAGGAGCGGAGTCCCTTATCTGATTGGTGATGGGGGAGAAAGTATGGAATTCGAATGAGTTCTCTTGCCTTCTCTTTCTGGGATCTGCCTGCAGCAAGTCCTCACCTGGCTCCAGTCCTCCACAGGGCAGGCTCCATGGGGTGGGCATGGGGGGGGTGAGGTGTTAGACTGGCCGGGAGGTAGGTCATTCTGTCTTATGAAAGATTTAATAACTGGAACCAAGTCGAAATCATGTTCTTCAACAGCTCTAATCGCCTAAAAGGTGACATTTTAACTTCCACCTGCCCGATTCCTGCAACCACCTCTTAACTGGTACTGGACTCGAGCAGGGAAAGTAAGGGCATTTTCCCTCACCTGCTACAGCCCTAACACTTGGGCTCCCTCCAGACTGGGAGAAGTCTGTCTTAACTTGTCTGTCAGAATCGATGCAGAATGATGAGCGCTTGGACGCCCACCTGCTTGGGCTCACATTCTGGTTCCACCGCTTACGGGCTGTGAACATTTGAGGAAAAACTTTAAAACTCTCAAAATGACATTTGTAAATTGGAAATAATGTAGCAACCACTCCATTTGATTGTCACAAGAACTGTAGTAGACACTAATATTATTCCAATTTTATAAATGAGGTAATTGAAGCTTAGAAAGACTGAAGTTGTCCAAGGTCACAAGAGCAGATACTTGAACGCTGACAGTCTGAGTTCAGAGTGTATACTGTTTAATAATATGCTGTCTCTCTAAAATAACACCTGCCATGTGTTGGCTGCCTAAAATGTGCTTGGCATAGATTAGGAGCTTTATCTCCTAATGTCCCCAATCCTATGTCGGTTAAGGACACAGACTTTATAGTCAAACAAATGTAGTTTTGATTTCCAACTGTGCAATTTTCTAGCTTAGTAATCTTGGGGAAGATCTCCTGAACCTCAATTTTTCATCTGTAAGTTGGGGACAACAATCCTTATGCCTCCAATGTTTGCTGGAAGGATTAAATGAAAGCGTCCTTAGTATTTGGCCTACTAGAAGCACTCAGTGAAAGGCAGAAATTCTTATTCCCACTTTACAGATGAACAGACTGAAGATCCCAAGTGCCAAGTTCAAGTCTAACTGAATCCAACTGATCCAACTAAATCAACTTGCTTTTTCCTATATGCTATTCCAGTTTTAAGTAATTACTGGCCTCTCCAGAGCGAATTTCTCCTTATATCATTCAGTTCTTCTGGGGAGAACAAAACCAGTCCTTACCTTTGTGAAAGATACCGCAGAATAATGCAGTGGGTTCCCAGCTGTGTTCCGTGGAGCCCTTCTAGGGTCCTCTGGGGATGGCAATGGAAACAGGTGGGGGTAGGATAGAAGTCTAAGTACCTGGTCACTCTGCTTCAACTAGGACAGTCCTGCCTTCATTTGTCTTATAAAGAGATAGTTCACTTTTTTCATTAAATGAAATTGTTCCTTGAGAAAACAAAAACGAGAGAAGAGTAGGAGGCTTGGGATTGAGACGACTTCACATTTGCTAGTGTGTGGCCTTGCTCAATTCAGCTTCATGATTCTCTGTCTTGCTTTATTCAAGCGAAGAAGCAGAATCATAAAACCTTAATACATCCTGGGGCTATTCAGAGAGGAGGAAGTGAAAAAACATTAAATGTGCTTTGTGAAACACAAGTGCATGGCACAGGAGTAAATGGACCCTGGAGCTAGACTGTCAGGTTTGGAATTCCGGTTCCCTTTCTTAATGTGTGACCCTGGGCATCTACTCAACTTCTCTGTGCCTTGGTTTGTTCTGTGAAGTGAAGGTAACAACAGTACCTTCCTCTTCATGCTGTTGGAAAGACTAAATGGTTGAAAATATGGAAACTTGCTCCATAATTATTTTGTTATATTTATTCTTTTTGGGGGGTATTTTTTGAGTATAGTTGACACAGGATGCTGTATTAGTTTCAGGGATACGACACAGTGATTACTTCTTCTTAGGTTTGACTGACTATAGTAGTTCTCTCTGTCCATCACAAGTCTTATGAACACCTTGCAAAACAGATCATAAAATGCTGCCCTTTTCTGAACCTCAAATCTAACATAATATTGAGCAGATTCATGGCCTTTCATCTGGCTGTCCATTGAATGATCAGATAACTGGAGAAAAATCAGCTTTTGGAGGGGGGACACAGAGGAGTGCATATTAGCAAGCATTTGCTAAGCTTTGGCTTTCCTTTATACAATCAGTCTGAGAGCTGAGTTATAAAATGGGAATTGAAATTGTAGCTGGTTTTATAGCCTCAACACAAAGGAAATAAAACGATTCCACTAGCTTTCTAGTTTCTAATTGAAAACCTATAAAAACAAATGTTCATTCCCTCGGCAGCTTTAAAACAACACATAGGTCCTTGGGAATTCCAGTGAAAATTTCAGCAAAAAACTTCACCAATTCTTTAAACTTCTTACTTGTTAAAGAAATCTGTTGTTGAGCCCAGCATTACGGAGAAAGCAGTTTAAGAAAAATGACTTATAGAATTACATCGAGAGAGGACACATGGAGGGCTGTATTGAAAGAAATACTTTTCTAACAGTCACCAAATAATAAGGCACTCTGACCCAAAGGTCACTCAAAAAAAAAAAAAAATTCAGGAAAATAAGGCAAAACGTAAGAGCCAGCAGAAAGGCAGTGGCTGTTTTAACAGGCCAAGGAATTGTCCCAAGATCCTAGCAGAACCAGGTTCGAGTCTGGCTGGCATCAGCCAAGGTTGCAAGGAAAAATGGAGTTCCCTCCTAACTTTCCTGAAATTGTGGACTGTCATCCAAGATGAATGATAGCTAGCTGAACTAAATGACACTGTGTCACACTGCTCACTTCTTAACCAAGAGCCTCATCATCATCATTATTTTTTGGCTTGTGTTTCACTTTTTGAGAAAGCTTAGATAATAAAATTGAACTTAAACCTGTCCAATAAAGATGACTGTTATATATGTCCTTTATTTCAATTCAGACTTCAGTATAGAAGCACATAATAATAGAATATTTAAAGTTCCCCAAACCAAAGTTGTTAGTATTTTGTAAAATGATTTATTAACAGGGGTGTGGAGCCAACAGGCCCATATGTTGAGGAGGGTGGGATGGGGGGTGGATAGAGGGCATAGAGAGCCACACAAAATTTATTTTCATCATCATAATGAAAATCAGGCTTACGAATTTATATTTTAATTGTGAAAAAGATGGTCTAAACTAAAATATGCTTGAAGCTATTTTATTCTGAAAAGCTTCCCCCCCGCCCGAACTTTTATAATGACTTTGGTCTGACAGTGAAAATAATTTTAAAAACAAGGTTGACTTTTGCAGGTTTTATAAAACCTTCACAGTGAGATTCATTTTTTGTGCTTTCCTCTCCCAAACCTTGGGAGATGCTGAAAACATTTCTTTTTCAATGGAAAGGGGAGGAAGGAGCCATTTGCCGAGGTGGACGCCGTGACTGCTACGTCTGTTCATCAAATCACACTGTCATGTGGTCGTCCCCACTCTGGCACGTGTCCTCGAGTGTGGCCTGTGCACCACTGGCCTGTCATTGGGTCTGCCCTAAAGAATGTGGTTAGCAAGTAGCTGAAACTGTAAAAACTGCCTTCGAGAGCTTAAATGTGAGTTATTTCTATTTTAAAAAATTCTGCAATAGGAAAATGATAAAATGTTTTAGGGGCTAGAGAGCTGGGATCATGACATCTATTCACAAAATGTCCTTTGGAGGTACAGTAATTTTATATTCAGCTCAGTACAGTAGATATGCATTCCTAATATATATCACACTTCGTGCCAGGTACTGGAGACCCAGGACAAAAATAAAACTCCTCCTGAGATTCCATAATCTATTGATAAGTACATATAAAACCAATAATATGAGTCTAAATAGAGCTCCAAGTAAGTGACACAAAAGTGTAGAGTAATATTTTAAAATAGTTACCATTTGGAGGTTGCTGTTTGTGTACTGAATACTTTGCATGTATTATTTGATATTGATAATAGACCAAGGAAGTATTATCTCACTTTAAAGATGAGGAAACGGAGGTTCAGTGAAATTAAGGTTTGTGGGATCAGGATTAATTTAATCTTCAGGAATAACTGGATGACTTTCCATGTCAGTCTCTATGTGAGAACAATTTAGTACAGTGATATTGTTTTATTTATTTTTATTTTTTAAAGATTTATTTGTTAGAGCAGGAGGAGGGCAAGAGGGAGAGAGAGATCCCTAAGCAGACTCTGCACTGAGCCCAGAGCCCAGTGCAGGGTTCAGTTTCACATCCTTGAGATCATGACCTGAGCTGAAATCAAGAGTTGGACGCCTATCCAATGGAGTCACCCAGGTATGCCAACGTTCTGTTTTTTTTTTTCTCCCAAATTTATATTTAAATTCTAGTTAGTTAACGTATAGTGTAATACTGGTTTTAGGGTTATATTTTGTTTCTTAAAAGTTGAAAGCATCTTGCTCCAGAGCCTCACAAAAATGACTGTTTTTAACCATTATCTATGCTGCCTTTTTCTGAGGCAGGCATTAACAGGTAAGTTACAAAACAATATTCCAAAGGTTAATTAACATATGAAGACCTATTTCTAAATGTCACTAGCCGCCAAAGATGTAGAATAAAGTAAGATACCCCTTTTTCACCTATCAAATTTGCAAAAGTGTTAAATATAGGGGTACTATCCAGAGCTGATAGGTGGGCATGCCCTCTGGGTAGAAACACAAATTGCAAATTCCTTCTGGAAAACAAGCAGAAAATCAGGATGGCTCACAAATATTAATGACTTTTGGCCTAGTAATTCTGCAGCTTGGAGTTTATCCTCCAAGAAAAAATTAGGCAGCTTGAATTTATATGAAAATGTTCAATGCATTAATATTTATAATAACAAATGACCTACATATTTAAAAAGGCAATTTTTAATTACATAAGAGTTTACTCATATGCTAGAATATTCTACAATTATTAAAGTCATAATTTTAAAACCTATCATTGAAAAAGGCTTATGATAACATATTGGAAAAATGTCTCTGAAGAGACAGAATAAAGCAATGGATAAAGGGAGTGAATTCTAGAGTAACACCCCCAGAGTTGATACCTCAACTATGTGCTTGATTGGCAGCCTTGTGCAAAGTACACCACCTTTCTAAGCACCAATACCCTCCTCAGGGAAATGGGGATTACAAAAATAATACCTATGGCAGAAGATGCTTATAATGAAAACATGCAGACACTTAGAATTGGGCCTGGCATATATTAAAAATATTAGTTAACACATTAATGGTGAGGATCTCTAGATGGTGAGATTATGGGTGATGACTTTTCTATTTTCTTTATAATCAATCATCTGCAAATTCCTGTCAATAAGCATTGATTTTATAATAGGCATTCCTAGAGTAATCACAAAGCTAGTTATTAATTATGATTGATATTCATAAAATGTAAAGGAAGAATCTTCCTATTGGTAGACTTATAGAATTCATTACTAGTTAGAAATGGGTCTTGAATTTTATTAAGTGCTTTATTTGGCAGCAATTAACATTTTTGCATTGATTCACTTATTAATGGGCTTTCTCCTTAATCTTACATTTCTTGGATAACAGTATGGTTGGTAGATACTTTTGTTTTTTTGGTCGAAAATTTTCTAAACTTTTGAATTTAGTAATTTATAAAGAATTCTTGGATCTATATTAAAATTAATAAGGGGCATTTTTGTGTTCTTGCAGATTTGGGATCAGGGCTATGCTAGTTTAAAAAGTGATCAGGATGGCTTTTGCATTCCTGTCTTCACAATGGAATGATTTGCATGGGAACATGTTCCTTGAAAGCTTACAAGAATACACAGGTAAAACCACTTTTTATTTTTCCACTTTTTGGAAGCAAAAGGAACCTTGTTTTTGGAACTTAAGCTTTGATCAACTTTCAGTGTCTTTGACAACTACCAGTTTGTTCAACTCCCTTGAACCGGTTTTGGTAATTAACACGTCTCAGGAAAGTGTTCATATCATTCAGCTTTGAAACTTTCAGCATTGAGTTTTACACAGTATTTTCTTGGAATTTTAAGAGTTTTCTTGTGATAGGAATGTTTAAAACTTCGTATGTGTAATTCTTAGACTCATGGCACTTAGCACTCTATTAGTACCATTGCTGTTATTATTTCTATATATGTGGCTACATCATCTTTTTTAGTTAATTTTGCTTCTATGTATTTGCTCTATTTTGTTAGATTTGTGAAAGACCTACATTTTTACTGCTCGTCAAAATAATTTGTGCAGATTTTTCTTCTATTATGTCTGATTATTGTTTCTGACCCTACTGTTTTCCTTGCTGAAAACACCTGTACTTCAGGGGTTGGAGTCCATTCTCTGTTATTTTTCCTTTTATTTTTTAATCATTCCTTTTCCTCTGCATATCAAGAAATTATATTTATTCTCTGCAACACTGACTTGACTTTTACTACATTAATTCTACTCTGTTTTCCTTGCAAGTCACCCATTTCCTATCATTTAGCTGTTTTTTTACATTACTCTGTTCATACAATTTTCAGCCTCAAGAGAGTCCTCGGCACACTACTGAGCTGCCAACATGTTTTCTAAAGTCTTTTGTTTCCTGGAGCAAAGCATTTTCAGATATATTACCCTTCTTCCTAGTCCACATCCTTAATCCATAAAATCTTTTTCAAAAGCTTTTTTTCCATGCTTGATGTTGAATATATAGAATGTCTGGCTTGCTCTCTTGTCCTGATCTCCGTCCATTTGAGTGTTGGTCAAATCTTCCTCTCCCTCTGTTGCTGGAGGACAAATTGATGACCTTTCTCCTACTTCAGAAACCAGTGTCTAATGGGCATTTAGCAGAATGAGCTGGATCTATCCACCACTGCTGCTTATCTCTAAGTGTCTTCAGTGATGGGGTATATGAATACTTAGAATTCTCAGAATGCAGTGCTACTAAGGTATTTCCAACAAACAACTGGTTTATTGGGAACACCTATGCCAAAATACGGTAAGCTACCAAACCTCTATCATGTTCCTGTTGATAATGATTTGTAGGTCTTGAATTTTTGCTGATTGCACTTTGACTACCTTTCTGGAAAGCTGCAGATGTACAGCCATGAATGGCAGCTTAGTGTATTTCATATGACTGCTGAGGAATTTGAAGCTAAAGGGTAGGTAGTGAGGTCAGAATGAACCATCTCATAACAAGTGGCAGGAGTCATGTTTAGAGTACTTACGACTATGAACTTCAGAGTCAGTCTATCTAGCTTCAAATCCCAGCTCTGTGTGCCTATTTCCTTATCTTTAACATGGAGATAATAACACCTACCTTATTACTGCTGTCGTGAGGTCACACAAACTACTATATATAACCACATAAGTAATGCCAAGTAAATGTCCGCTACTATCATTATTTATTACCCACATTTTGTGACTCTTTATTTAGCTCTACATGTCTTATAACTAGTTGAATTTCCTTCTTGATTTGCTCTAGGTTTTAGCATTGTAAATTTTTATCTTCGTCTTCTAGCCTGGTTCATTCTAGTTCATTGTAAAGCTAGGACAGTCGGACAGAATTTACGACGTGAGTCTGCATGCGTTCATTCATTTTCTTGCCAAGGATTAGAGGGATGATGGCTTCTGTGGGAGATAAGGAAACACAAACTAATCACCTTTAGAAACGGACATTTTCTGTGCTGCACAGCACAAAGGCGTGTGAACGTGCCTTAAAATAGAACGAAAAGTATGGAGTGGAACGTCGAGAAGGTGGAAGTCGGGAATGCTATTCTTTTTTTTTTTTTTTTAAGATTTTATTTATTTATTTGCGAGAGAGAGAATGAGAGACAGAGAGCATGAGAGGGAGGAGGGTCAGAGGGAGAAGCAGACTCCCCGCCGAGCAGGGAGCCCGATGCGGGACTCGATCCAGTGACTCCAGGATCATGACCTGAGCCAAAGGCAGTCGTTAACCAACTGAGCCACCCAGGCGCCCCGGGAATGCTATTCTTTAACCTCGATATCTATGAGCTGGAGGCATGCATACCGAAAAGGTGTTACTAGTAGATGACTATGCTCCAAGGGGAATTCAAGACCTGTTGATAAAGAGGACTTTGTAGGTTGGACTGAACACATCTGAATTCAGGGGAAACAAAAGCTGAGCAAAGACAAATCGAGGAGCAAGACTGTGGAGTAGTTAATGCGGAAACCTCAGACCAGACCTACTGAGTTTGTGTCCTGCATTGTTCCTTCACTAGCTGTGTGTGCTTGCAGCCCAGGAATCCTTTTCGGTCCCGGGTTACCTCATCTGTACAATGGTTATAGCAACGGCAACTTTTTCATACACTATTGGGAAGAGTAAGTGGATTAATCCACATATTGTACTCACAGGACGGCCTGTGTAAGTGTCCCATTAATGTTTTACATGTTTACATCGATTCATAAATCTCTAAATATAATCTGGACATTTTCTTAAAGATGAAGGAGTCAAACAAGTGCGTGTTTAGTTTAAGTAATAGTGTTGAGGTAGAGGGGCACCTGGGTGGCTCAGTCGTTAAGTGTCTGCCTTCAGCTCAGGTCATGATCCCGGGGTCCTGGGATCGAGCCCCGCATCGGGCTCCCTGCTCGGCGGGAAGCCTGCTTCTCCCTCTCCCACTCCCCCTGCTTGTGTTTCCTCTCTTGCTGTGTCTCTCTCTGTCAAATAAATAAAATCTTTAAAAAAAAAAAAAAGTGTTGAGGTAGAGATAATTAGGTAGTAAGTAAAATAAGATACAAATAAATTGTTATTAAATGTACAATTATTATTAAGATAAAACTTATTTTAATTTCACCTAACAATGAATTGAAAGGATTTCACTGTACCATATTTTCTTTCTTTTTTTTTTTAAATTTTATTTATTTATTTGAGAGAGAGAGAATGAGAGACAGAGAGCATGAGAGGGAGGAGGGTCAGAGGGAGAAACAGACTCCCCGCTGAGCAGGGAGCCCAACGTGGGACTCAATCCCAGGACTCTGGGATCATGACCCGAGCCGAAGGCAGTCGCTTAACCAACTGAGCCACCCAGGCGCCTCCATATTTTCAATATACTGTATGAACATAGTATTAATTTTCTTATTAAAAACACAGTATTTCAAGAAATAGCAATGACTTTTTGACTCCCTAAAATTTATTTCATTTTTGTCCTCACACTTTATGAATGTTATTACCGCGAATACAGTTCTGCTTCATTTTAGAAGGCCATTGTTAAAATACAAATAGTTTAAAATTGTAAGAATTGATTTCTTTGCATTAGAAAAACTTTTAAGGAAGGAAAAATTATTCTGTACTACAGAGTAAAAGAAGAGAGAATATCAGCACATATTTTAACATTTTCTCCAAGGGAATAAAAAGGTGGAACATATATTCAGTTGGTTGGTTTGTAATGCTAAGAAAGGAGAACTAAGTGAGAGATAGCTGGTAAACACGAGCCAATATGTGTCAACCATAATTATTGATTATACACCATGAAGTGAGAAAAGGGAAACTCTTGCCTCCATTTCCTGAGAAACTTCAACACATTTAATTAGAATAAAAGCAGAAATTATATCATTGATAAAAATTAACAAGAAAAGCTTTCTGTCTTAAACTTTATTAAAGAAACTATTTTGGCCATCTATTAAGAGGAAATAGAAAACACAGTGATTATGATTAATAAGAAAGTAAAGGAATGTATGGTGGTCCATGTGGGTAGCAAGACCCTCATCTACGCTGTAGGAACAGGCAGACTAAAAACCAAACACCACTTTAATCTGTAGGTGTGTTCACACTATGTAACACGGTGCCTGGGTGGCTCACTTGGTTAAGTGTCTGCCTTCAGCTCAGGTCATGATCCCGGGGTCCTGGAATCGAGCCCTGCATCGGGCTCCCTGCTCAGCGGAAAGTCCGCTGCTCCCTCTGCCTCAGCCCCTCCCCTTGCTCATGCTCCCACATGCTCATGCTCTCCTGTGCTCGCTCGCTCTCTCTCTCCCTCATAAATCAATAAAATCTTAAAAAAAACCCCACAGTTACAAATCTAGTAAAAACTAAGGCTGGGCTGAACGTTTTATAATGAAGCTCCAGTCTCATTATTATTCCTGTCTTGAAGAAATGAGGCATAGAGATGGATGTAATGACTAATACAGATTCTTTTTATACTTCTCCATTTTGGAAAAAGTTGAGTCCAGTACTTCATTGACACTGCTGTAGAAAATTAAGATGCAATCACTTCCTTGTTGGCTCATCAGGGTCACCCCTACATTTATAACTGGTTCAAACTGGAGACCAATTAATATCCATTTTCACAGGGACATAATTCAAAGCCTCTTCCAAATGCTTACTCAGCTGCTTCTTACAAAGCCCACATCCATGTTTGGGCAAGAAAGTAATTTTATGGTTAAAGCACCATGGTTAATTCACAGCCATGAAAAGCTAACCTTTTTAAATGATGTATAATATTGATGGTGGTATATGAGTATCTGATTCTAGGTCAGAAACACTCATCTTAATGACAGGTCTGGAAATCTTGGAGCATTCATGTATGCCTTTTTTAAAATAGACAATGTATAAATGCTGAACTAAGTAAAAACAAGTAGAGATTCTCTCTCTCCAAGTTAAAACTAAAAAGTTAAAGCCATTACTTCTTCCATAGTCTGAAATGTTATATGTAAATAAATAAAAATATTTAAATTGCCTCAAATCATTCAGTTCAGTTCTGCAAAATGGCTAGGAAGATGGTTTTTCCAACTTGTTAAAGCAAAGCAGGGTGGGGAGGTGGAGCATTGAAGATCTACGACTAGATGTGCACTTCCCCCAGCATCTCATAGGTGCCGAAGAAGAGAAAGAACAGCAAAAAGGGAAGGACCTCCCAGTATTTCAGGGGCTGCTATGGATGATGAGAATCAAGAAGGGGCCATAAAACAGAGAAGTCCCTCAAGGCTGTCCCATATTTGTGCATATCTCCAAGCTAGGAGAGCACCTGCTTTGACCTCCAGCCCCAGTGTTTTCTTTGCATTTGACCCATAATAGATATTCAAAAAACTGCTCCTCTCCTGATACTTGAAAGAAGAAAAGTAAAAACCAGTATCAGAAGTGTTTGTAGAGTTCTGATGATCCACACTGATTCTGTGACTCAGTTTGCTCCTTATTCACTCTTGGTTACAGGTTTTACTCCCCTCCCACACTGCCTAAGATGGAAAAGACTCAGGAAGAAAACAGATTGCGAATAATAAATATTATACATTCTTTCTGGTTCATATAGATTTTATATTCAGCAAATAATTACCTTTTGTAAAGCTGGATTGTATAGGTTATTCCATGATGTGAGAGTTTCTCTGTGTAAGTTAAGGGTCTATGAGGGTGGGATGGTTGGAAGAGCCCTAGGTATTAGCATAAGCACCTTTGACTCATCCTCCTCCTTCAACCCCCCATTTAAACAGTCAACATCAAATCTATTTTTTTTTTTTTAAGAGAGAGACAGCAAGCCTGAGTGGGGGGTGGGGAGGGGTAGAGGGAGAGGGAGCGAGAGAATCTCAAGCAGACTCCCTGCCGAGTGTGGAGTCTGATGTGGGGCTCGATCTCAACAACCCTAAGATCATGACCTGAGCTGAAATCAAGAGTTGGATGCTTAAATCGATTGAGCCACCCAGGCGCCGTGACATCAATTCTATTTCTTAAATGTCTCTAATCTATGCCCACCTCTCTATTTCACTTCTCACCACACCAGATAATCTTTCACCTGGATAACATCACCTGCATGACATTAGCTGGGCTCCACTGTCTCTAGCTTCTTCACAGTACTTTCTCCAGAGTTACCTATCTGAAGAGAATGTTCCTCCTCACTGTCGACAAGCATAAGCTGAAACTTGCTCTGGCCTCAAACTCCATTTCTTGCCTCACATTCTTTGCTGCCCTGTCATGACACCTGTATTCTCACTACATTCAGGAACTGTTGGTCTCTGGACATTCAAGGCACCATCACATTCCCTGCACTGGATCTAGAGATGAGCAGCTCTTAGTCCTTCTAGCTTCTGTGCCGACATCACTTCCTCTGCAGCCTTCTTCTGACTCACAGAGTCAGAACAAATCACTTTCTCCTTTTTGCTCTCATAACACTTGTCTAACACCATATTGATGCATTTGTCAAACTGGGTATTTACCTGCATACACATCTCTTTCTCTCTGTTTAGCTGGGGCTTAGGACAGAGATAGTATATTCCTTATTTTTGTATCTTTGAGCACACAGAATATTCGGATGTTAATCAAAGAATTTAGCATACAGTCTTATACATGCTAGGCCCTCCAGTAGATTTCTTTTTTTATTGAGCAACACTGTGCATTTCCAGAACCACATGGGGCCTTTAGGTTGGTCTGGCACAGCAGACCTGGACCTTGTACTGTAAGTGGATAGATACTCGGTAAGTGTAACAGGGGAAAAATCTAAGAAATCTTTGTTGTTTTCATAATTTGCATGTATGGCATTTCCAAGCACAGATTTTGGCAGCTGCAAGTTCCTCTGTCCAGGGAAATTATATTAAAAAGTCAAAGTTTATTACAGAATTTCATGGCTTGCTTAAGCAATTTTAATAAAGCCTTGGGGAAAACAGCTACATTCCCCATTGGAGAAAAGTATATTGCACGCTAGACCAGTGATTATTTTCTCTCATTCAACTACGTGAAAGAATCCCACAAAACTGAAACAGAGCATTATGGTACAATTCCTGTGTTTTCTTTTTTAAAGATTTATTTATTTTTTTAGAGGGAAGAGGGGGAAGAGGAGCAGAGGGAGAGAGAATCCAAGCAGACTCGGTGCTGAGCACAGAGCCCAACTCAGGGCTCGATCTCACGACCCTGAAATTAAGACCAGAGCAGAAACCAAGAGTGGGATGCTTAACCAACTGAGCCACCCAGGCACCCCCAATTCCTATGCTTTTATAGTGTGAGAAGAAAGAGACCGGGAGAAAGAGATGTCAGTTCTAGACCTCACTATCACCTCCAAGTAAATCACTTAGGGTCTTATAGGAAGATTATGGGCATATGGGCTCTGGAATTGGAGACCTAGGTTGGAATCCTGGCTCCATCTCTTAGTAGTTGTAAGACTTCAGGCAAATTAAAGAAATGACTTCTACTTCACCATCCTTGTTGACAGAGCTGGAAGAGTAACAGTGGTAATGGGTTAGTATAAGAAATAGTATAGTGCTCAGCACAGAATCTGGCATATTTTAGGAGCTTAGGAAATATTGGATGCTTTCATTTCTTTGGGTCTCAATTTCTACCTGTGTGTAAAACATAGGATTTTTCTTTTTTTACTACTTAGTTATGTGTTGATCGCAAGGCTCTTTCCAGTTCTGAAATCCCATCATCCTTTTATCTTTACAGGTGCAAATAGTGAGAATCTTTGAAAGTGTTTTAAAAGCTGCTGCATTCTGATGAATGGGTCTCTTTCTTCTAATTTCCTCAGATTTAATTTTCCCTTTTTTGAGCCTCTTTGAGATGGGCAACTAAATCATTAATTGCCAAACTCTCTTTTCTAATATACACATTGGAAACTATGCATTTCCTCCTTTTTTCCTGTAAGCACTGCTTTAGTTGAACCCCATGTATTTAGATGTTGTTTTCATTTTAGTTGGTTAAGAATATTTTAAAATTCCCCTTGTGATATTTCTTCTTTCACCCATGGTTTATTTAAAACTATGCTGCTTAACTTCCACATATTTGGAGATTCTACAGTTCTCTTGCGGTGATTTTTTTTTTTTTTTAATTTCACAGAGGTCAGTACACAAATTTAGTATAATTTCAGTCCTCTGAAATTTGTTGACTTGTGTTATTACCTGCCATATGGATGAATCACACTTTAGCAAATATTCTGTATGTAACTGAAAAATCTGTAATCTGTAGTTATTGGTTGTAACAGCAACAACATAAACGTCAATTGGGTCACTGTGGGTCATATTATTCAAATCTTACACTTCCTGATTGTTTCCTGCTTATTTACTCAGATACTAAAAGAAGTTCATAAAAATTTCTAACTATTTCTCTCTTAGTTGTGTCAAGCTTTGCTTTATATACAGGCATACCTCACTTTATTGCACTTTGTAGATAAGTGTGTTTTTTACAAATGGAAGATTTGTGGCAGTCCTGCGTCAAGCACATCTAGTAGTGCCCTTTTTCTAATGGCATTTGCTCACTTCTCATGTCTCCGTGTCACGTTTTGGTTAATTCTTGAAATATTTCAAGCTTTTCCATTTCTGTATTTGTTAGGGTGATCTGTGATCTTTGATGTTGTTATTGTAATTATTTGGGGGAGGGACACAAACTCTATCCATAGAGAACAGTGAACTTGACTGGTAAATGTGTGTGTTCTGACTGCTCCACCAAGAGTTGCCTGTCTCTCCCTCTCCTTGGGCCTCCCTATTCTCTGAGACACAATAATACTGAACTTAGGCTGATTAATAACTTTACCATGGCCTCCAGGTGCTCAAGAGAAAAAGAGTCACATGTATCTCACTTTAAATCCAAAGCTAATGATTAAGCTCCGTGAGGAAAGTACCTCAAAAGCCAAGAGAGGCTGAAAGCGAGGCCTCTTGTACCAGCTAGCCGAATTGTGAATGCAAAGTAAAAGTTCTTGAAGGAAGGTAAAGGTGCTACTTGAGTGAACACACGAATGGTAAGACAGCCCTATTGCTGACAGGGAGAATGCTTGTCTGGATAGAAGATGAAATCGGCCACAATATTCCCCTAATCCAAATCCCAGCCAGCGCCAAGTCCCTAATTCTCTTCAATTCTGTGAGCGCTGAGAGAGGTGAGGAAGCTCAGAAGGAAAGTCTGAAGCTAGCAGAGGTTGGTTCAGAGGTTTAGGGAAAGAAGCCTTCTCTACAACATGAGAGTAAAGGTGAGGAAGCAGGTGCTCACGTATAAACCGCAGCAAATTAGCCAGGAGATTGGGGCAAAATAATTAACAAAGGGGCTACACTAAGCAGATCTTCAATGTAGACAGAACAGCCTTCTGTTGGAAGATGATGCCATCTGGGACTTTCATAGCTAGAGAGAAGTCAGTGGTTGGCTTCAGAGGACAGGCAGGTCTCTTGTTAGGGGCCAATGCAGCTGGGGACTTTCAGTTGAAGCCAGTGCTCATTTACCACTTCAAAGATCCTAGGGCCCTCAAGGATTATGCTAAATCAACTCTGCCTGTGCTCTCTACATGGAACAACAAAGCCTGGATGACAGCACATCAGTTAACAACACAGTTTACTGAATAAGCCCGCCGTCAGGACCTGCTGCTCAGAAAAGACTGCTTTGAAAATATGGCTGCTCATTGACCACGCACCTGGCCACCCAAGAGCTCTGATGGAGACGGACAAGATCAGTGTGATATTCATACCTGCTAACACAACCATTCTGCAGCCCACGGATCAAGGGCTCATTTCAACTTGCAAGTCTTATTAAAGAAATACATTTAATAGAGCTGTAGGTGCCATGGACAGTGATTCTTCTGGTGGATCTGGTAAAGTAAATTGAAAGCTGTCTGGAAAGGACTCATGGTTCTAGGTGCCAGTAAGAACGTTTGTGATCCATGGGAAAATGAAACAGATGTATATAAATAAAAGAACACTAACAGGAGTTTGGAAAAAGTGGATTCCAATCCTCAGGGGCGACTTTGAGGGGTTCAAGACTTCAGTGGCGGTAGTAACTGCAGATGTGGTGGAAAAAGCAAGAGAACTAGAAGGAGAGCCTGAAGAAGATATGATTGAAGTGCTTCAAGCTCATGATAAAACTTGAACAGATGACGAGTTGCTTCTTTTGGATGAGCAACAAAGGTGGTTTCTTGAGATGCAATCCATTCCTGGTAAAGATTCTGTGAAGATTGTTGAAATGACAACAAAGGGTTTAAACTAAGTTGGTGAGGCACTGGCAGGGTCTGAGAGGACTGACTCCAATTTTTAAAAAAAGTTCTACTGGGGGTAGAATGCTATCAAACGGCACCAGCAAAAAGATGGTGACTTGGTGAAAGCTCAGATGATGGTTAGCATTTCTTAGCAATAAAATATTTTTAAGTTAATACTTTTTTTTTTTTAGAACAAATACTATTAATAGACTACAGTATAAACATAACTTTTACATGCACTGGGAAACCAGAAAATTCATTTGATTCACTTTATTGTGATGCTCACTTTATTGTGGTGGTCTGGAACCAAACCCTCAATATCTTTGAGGTGTTCCTGTATTTTGAAGCCATGTTATTAGGCGCTTATAAATATAGGAATATTATATATATATATTTTTGAGAGTGCACGTGTGCGCTGGTGAGTAGGGGGGAGGGGCAGAGGGAGAGGGAGAGAGAACTTGACGTGGAGTCTGACATGGGGCTCAATCTCACAACCTCAGATCATGACCTGAGCTGAAATCAAGAGTTGGACGTTTCAGTGACTTAGCCTCCCAGGCGCCCCTATTACATCTTCTCAATGAACTGAACTTTTTATCATTGTAATATGTTCCTTTATCTTTTTAGCTTAAAGCCCACTCTGTGGTATTGACAAAACTTTCTTTTGGTTTGTATACAGCACATAGTTGAATCTGTATTTTAATTGTTTAGTCTATTTACACTTAATGAAATAGTTGGGTTTAAGGCTATAATTTTTCTATTTATTGCACCCATTCTTTATTCTTATTTTCTAGTCTTCTTTTAGAGGAGTTATTCTATTTAATTTCTTACATGAAATTTTTATATTATTTCGTATCCTTATTTAGTGGTTCTCCTACATATAGGTGTGTTACAATATTCATCCTTGACTTATTACAGATCAGCTTTAATTTTTACTTTTATCACTTCCCAAACAATGCAAGACTACCTTTGTCCCTTTTGCCCTTTGAGCTATTTTGGTCTTATTTCTTACTTCCTTACATGTTACAATACCTACGCAGCATTATTATTGTTGCTTAACAAAGTCAATACTCTTTAACCTTACTTACCCTTTTCAGTGCTCTTAATTCCTTCTTATGGATTTGAGCTTCTATCTGTGGTCATTTTCTCTAAGGCAGAAAACCATCTTTTACTTTTTTTTTTTCAAATGTGGATGAGCTTATGACAATGCCTTTGTTTTTGTCTGAAAACATCTTTGTTTTATTTTACTTTTGCAGGATACTTTCACTAGGTAGAGCAATCTAGCTTGGCTGTTTTTTCCTTTTAGCTCTTTAAAGATGTCATTTCATTGTCTTTTGACTTCCAGAACTTCTCTATTAAAAAGTCAACTGGTAGCATCTCTGTTGTTCTCTGAAGGTAATATATATATATATATTTCCTCTGATGGATTTTAAGGTGTTTTTTTTTCCTCTTTATTTTTTTCCACAGTTTACTACAATGTACTCAGGTGCAATTGTTTTGCTTGGAGTTCACTGACTACTTGAACCTGTGTGGGTTGATGTCTTCAAGTAGTTTTGGAAAATTCCCACTTGTTACTTCTTTCATGTTCTCTTTCTCAGCTTCTTTTTCTGGGACTCCAATTATACTTATGTGAGATGAATTGTGCCTCACATGTCTCTTCCACTTCATTCTGTTTTTCCTACTCTTTTAAAGAAAATCTGTGCTTCAATTTGGATATTTTGACGGACTTCTCTTTGAGTTCACTAATCCAGTCTTCTAACTGTATTGAGTATACTATTAAGCCCATCAAATAAGTTCTAACTTCTAGCTACTGTATATTTTAATTCTAAAATATCATTTTGTTCTTTTGTATTTTTTATAGATTCCATTTCTTTGTTGAAATTATCCATCTTCTCATTCATTTTACCTGTCTTCTATTTTCATTAACATTTAAAATAGTTATTTAACAGCCTTTGCCTGCCAACTATCGTCTTAGGCATCTAGGGGGTATGATTTCTATTATCTACTTTTTCTTGTTTATTAATCATATTTTATTTCATGGCATTCTTTGCATGGCTTGTAATTTTCATTGTATTCTGGGCATTTTTTTTTATTGAAGCATAATTAACATACAATGTTATATTAGTTTCAGGTGTACAACACTGATTCAACAATTCTATACTTTACTCAGTGCTCCCATAATAAATGTAGCCACCATCTTTCACCATACACCCTTATATTATTATTGACTATATTCCCTGTTGTGTACTTTTCATGTCTGTGACTTATTTTAAAACTGGAATTTTGTACCTCTTAAAATCCTCTTTACCTATTTCACCCATATCCCCACCTACCTCCCCCTTAGAAACTGCCAGTTCTCTGTATTTAAGTGTCTGTTTTCTTGGTTTGTTTGTTGGCTGGTTTGTTTGGTCAAACTTGTTTTTTAGATTCCACATATAAGTGAAATCATATGAAGAAGATATTTGCAAATGACCTCTCTGATAAAGGGTTAGTATCCAAAATATACACAGAACTTATAAAACTGAACACCCATAAAACAAGTAATCTAGTTAAAAAATGGGCAGAAGACATGAATAGATATTTTTTTCTAAAGAAGACATA
Source organism: Mirounga angustirostris (assembly GCF_029215605.1). Lineage (NCBI taxonomy): Eukaryota > Metazoa > Chordata > Mammalia > Carnivora > Phocidae > Mirounga > Mirounga angustirostris. The sequence continues at coordinate 30,978,351 of NW_026991710.1, read as the reverse complement.
CAGATAGCTAACAGACACATGAGAAGATGCTCACCATCACTCATCATCAGGGAAATACAAATCAAAACTATGATGAGGTATCACCTCACACCTGTCAGAATGGCTGAAATTAACAACATAGGAAACAACAGATGTTGGCTTGGATGTGGAGAAAGGGGAACCCTCTTACACTGCTGGTGGGAATGCAAGACTGGTGCAGCCACTCTGGAAAACAGTATGGAGGTTCCTCAAAGTTAAAAACAGAGCTACCCTATGATCCAGCAATTGCACTACTAGGTATTTACCCAAAGGATACAAAAATACTGATTCAAAGGGCTACATGCACCCCTATGTTTACAGCAGCATTGTCAATAATAGACAAATTATGGAAAGAGGCTGAATGTCCATCGACTGATGAATGGACAAAGAAGTTGTGGTAGCTTTACACAATGGAATATCAGCCATTAAAGAATGAAATCTTGCCATTTGCAATGACAAGGATGGTGCTAGAGAGTATTATGCTAAAGGAAATAAGTCAGAGAAAGACAACATGATTTCACTCATATATGGAATTTAAAAAACAAAAGGGATGAACATGGAAAAAGGCAAACCATAAAACAGACTCTTAACTATAGAGAACACACTGAGGGTTGCTGGAGGGGAGGGGAGGTGGGTGGGTGGGGGAATGGGTTAAATGAGTGATGGGAATTAAGGAGGGCACGTGTGTTGTAAGTGATGGATTAAAGTAAAATGTGCAGGGTTTTGTAAGTGATGCACTGGGTGTTGGAGGTGATGAATTACCCAATTCTATACCTGAAACTAATATTACATTGTATGTTAATTAACTAGAATTTAAATAAAAACTTGGAACTACAAAAGTGAAATCATACAGCATTTGTTTTCTTTGACGTATTTCACTTAGCATAATACCCTCTAGATCCATCTACGTTGTTGCAAATGGCAAGATTTCATTTTTCATGGCTAATATTCCATTGTATATATATACACCACAGATTCTTTATCCATTCACTTATGGATGGACACTTGTTTCTATACCTTGGCTGCTGTAAATAATGCTGCAATAAAACACAGGGGTGCCTATAAATAATTCATATATGAATTAGTGCTTTTGTTTTCTTTGGGTAAATACCCAGTGGGATTACTGGATCATATGGTTCTTCTATTACTGTATGTCTTCTTTGGAGAAATGTCTGCTCATGTCTTCTGCCCATATTTTTTAAAAAAAAGATTTTATTTGAGAGAGAGAGAGAAGAGAGCAAGAACAAGAGCAGAGGGAGAGGGAGAAGCAGACCCCCCGCTTTTAGCAAGGAGCCAGATGCTGGGCTCAATCCCAGGACCCCAGGATCATGACCTGAGCTGAAGGCAGACACTTAACTGTGCCACCAAGGCACCCCTCTTCTGCCCATTTTTAATCAGCTTTCTTTTCTGGTGTTGAGTTGTGTAAGTTCTTCATATATTTTGGATATTAACCCTTTATCAGATATATCATTTGCAAATATCATCTCCCATTCCATGGGTTGTCTTTTTGTTTTGTTGACAGCTTCCTTTGCTGAACAAAAACTTTTTATTCTGGTGTAGTACCAATAGTTTATTTTTGTTTTTGTTTCCCTTGCCTGAGGGGACATGTCTAGAAAAATGTTGCTAAGGCTGATGTCTAAGAGATTAATTACTGCCTATGTTTTCTTCTAGGAGTTTAGGGTTTCAGGTCTCACATTTAGGTCTTTAATCCATCTTGATTTTTTGTGTATGGTGTAAAGAAGGTGGTTCAGTTTTCCGGGCACCATTTGTTGAACAGACTATCCTTTCCCCATTGTATATTCTTGGCTTCTTTGTCATAGATTAATTGACCACGTAAGTGTGGATTTATTTTTGGGCTCCCTATTCTATTCCATTTATCTATTTTTGTCTGGGTATTTAAAAGAACCGTTATTTATAGGTTCCTTTTCCTATGTTAGCATAAGAGGCTAACGTGATAGTCTCTCCAGTATTTGAACTTTGGTACAATAAGGTTGTAGTTTTAGTTGATTCAGTTGACTTTGAGTTAAAATGCGTCAAAGGCAAGACTTGAATATTCATGTTAGGTTTTAGCGGACTTTGTCTACTAAACACCAAGAGATTGTGGAAGAAGACTTCACTCTGCTCTTCCATCCTAGGTTTCCATTATCCCATGCTGCCCACTGATCGGCACGTGTCTCATGGAGAAAACCACTGAGACTTTGGGGCTCCCCCATCTATAAATCCAGCTCGCCAAGAAGGGGCTTTTTTCTCTGGAAATTAACTTGTCTAATCATCTATGTCTTCATAGCTGTACTATCTCTGTAAATATAGGATGTTTATAGTTTTTTAAGTTGGAGTTCTCCTCAGAAGCAGAAGTCCTTTGGACCGTAATTTTCAATGAACATTTTTTCTTACCAACTAAGTTACACAGAGACTGACTGCTCTCTCGGTCACTTTCTTTTCTCCATAATTCTTTTTGCCACCCAAAACATGCCATACCATGTGAACTGTGAAACAGTGGCTTAAACTATATATATTAGCAGAAATGAACTAAAGGGATCTCTTGGATTCTACCACGATAACGGTCTTTTCAATAATAATTTTCAAGTTTGCCCATTGTAATATTCCTTTGGTGATGATGAGGTAATTTATTGTTGGAACCTATCTGGAACGTATTTTAGAGCTATGATGACTAGTTGATTTCAACTGGACAAGCTTAATTTTATTAAAAAAAAAGTATCTGAAAAACTAAGGTTTTAGATTTTTATTTAGTTTTTTAAAGAAAGTACTTAAAAAATCTAGATTAATTTAAATGATTTTTCCAGTTCAGATCAACAACTATTTTTCGATGTTTAGTACATTTTGGTTAGTAAACCTATACTTACAAATAGGAGAACTAAATCATACAAAACCCTGCACATTTTACTTAAGTACAAACCAAGACTTATATTTTTTCATGTTTGTATTTAATTTAGTATACTGAAAATGGTAAATCAATAATATACTGGAATATGGATAAAATATTTTCCAAAGCTCAACTGTTGTAAGAACGCATTCTTTCAAATTCAGTGATTTCAGAACTCTAACTGTATAGTTTTCCCTAACTGAAATTTACTTTAAAAAACTAAACTGAATCTGAACCATTAAGGCAGCAAAATGTAGTTTTGAAGGGAAGTGGGGACACAGGTGATAAAGAACTGATCTCTATGCTGTAGGTTTCATTCAATAGTGTCCCTCAGGGATGTACAAATATGGGAAGGTTTAATTCTTACCAGTGACAACTATGGACCTTGCTTTGTCTCATCTTTACTCTCCTGCTTAGTGGAAAAACTTAAAATTGCTCAGTAATGATAGATTTCTCAGTCCAACCCTTTCTGTTTTCGTCTTTCTGGTTTGAAATTTAGCCCAGCTGAAAATGTCGATTTCCGAGGTTCCTTCTTCCCACTTTGTGCACGGTCCAGTGTGGCTGCCAGGAGCTGCCTGTGGCAGGCAAGAGTGGGGCCCGCCCTCTGCTTGTACCATCTATGCCGCTGATGGCAGGGGGTGTGTGTAGGGGTGGGGTGTGGAAGTCCGGGCATCCACTTACACTCAGGTAAGAATGATGGCAGTAGTCCCATTCTTTTGGTCTCAGCTGCTTCTCTATCCAATGCTGACAAATTATGTCTGTTTATATTTGGTCCCCCGATGAGGATGCTATATGGGCTTTGGCTCCCTGAGACTTCTGGGAATTGACAAAGCCTACCACAGGCAGCATTCTCTTTGGCCTGACTCTAAGATATAGGGAATGCCCCTTTGAGTCTCAGTGAGGTCCTGGAATCTTCTCTTACCTGTCTCAGTCAGTTGTAACCGGAACTCCCTGTGTTGGTTCCCTGCACGGGCCTGGCTTGACTCCCTCCCTGGGGCAGCCTGCCCACACCTTTCCCTCAGTAAATCTCTACATCATCCACTCTGGACTGAGGGATGGAGTGAAGCACCGTCTGCATTCCCCACAGCTCCTACACACTTGGGGGCAGCTCCCTTAATTCTCTGAGGAAGCTTTCAAACCCCCAGTTCTTCAAGCCAGCAGAGTAGTTGTTTTTACCAACTTTGGCCAAGAGACAGGACTTCACCTAAGGTCCAGCGTCAGTGGTCGAATGTCACAAGAAATTGTACTTCAAATCTGGAAGGATGACAAGACGAAAACCCATCCTCTCCATAAACACACATCATGAAGAGGGGGCGGGGATGAGAGAACTCTGCTCTCTCCAAAAGACAATATTCCTCTCCCCCTTCATAATGAGTTTTTATGGACTAAGTGGCTGGGACAGGTTGGTGGGGAACATTCTGCTACCCTTTCCATACTTCGGGGGGGAGGGGCTGAGGCCATTCTCTGCAGATAAGGACTCTGACCTCAACTGTAAGCTGTGTTCCTGTTAAGAACAGTCCTGGTCAAAATCCCTCCTCCAGAGCAGATAATGGTTTAATTAAGTACATTCCAGCAAATTCATATCTAGCAAATGAATATATACTCTCTACATTTTATAACATTTGTTAAGAATGAACTCAAAAGCCCTTTAATATATGACTTTAATATCTGACAGTGTGAATCAAGTCTTAGTGCTTTTCTACATTTAGACTATCATCATCATTTTCAAAGGGAAAATTTTCCAGTATTGCAGAAATGTCCATTATGAGTAAAAACATTTTTATTCTCATTTGAAAATAACTTAAATCACAACTTACTAATAACTAATGGCTGTGTAGCCCTTTAAAAAGAACTATCAATCACATTTGGTTCCTACAACAAACCTTTGCTATTTATTCAACATTTACTTGTCATTTATAGTTATTATTTCCCCATTTTAAAGCATGGTGAGGTTAGTTAACTACCCTGTCCAGAGGTCTAACTCAGGTTGTGAAATAAAACTGGGTTTGTCCCCACTGTGGGTGCTTTCCTACAACAAAGTGATGTATTCTCAGTATGACATGTCTCCTGAGTCAATCCCCTTAGGGGGGAACTGGACACAGAGACAGGCCCCTTACTCCATCCCATCCTTGTGATCAAAAACCAGTGTACAGACAGCTGTGTAGGATGAACGGGCACAGCCTGCCCGACTCTACGACCTCAGGCCATATCCCAAAGGACAACTTGTAGGAAAGGAAGCTGGAAAGAGCCAAGCACATGTAACCTTTAAGTCCAGGTTTCCTTTGGGCCTCAGTCCCCTGGGTACTTAAAATGAAAGCTTTGTTTGGTTCCTGAATTTATCTGTAACATAGGGTTAATATCTGTAAAGCCTTTGAAAATATAAAAACCTTGTCATTCAGCAATAGTGAATTTTCTTGTGAAAGACTTTAGCATTAGGGAAAATAATATGCCGTGCTTTGCAACCCACAGGGGTCATCATGACTTCTAGAAGTACCATACAGGAGCACGGGGCAAGGAAACGAGCTCAAAAACGATACCGAGATGCCTGCTGTTACCATAGTTACAACAGGAAAGGAAGGAAGAGATGTACTATTTCCCATAAGCAGTGAGGTTAAGTCTTGCCTGATTTAGGATCACTGGGGTGAATATCCTAGCTGTATCCACAGGGTTTCATCATGGTTGCCGTGAGTTTCAACATGTAGCAGTGAGCAGGAGGAGGGATAAATCGTTTGTTTACACTCAATGAAGCTGTTTCTGATGTTCCATCACTTAACCTCTACTCTCAGAACCTGCTGGAACTTGCAGGCTTTATTCACTCCCCTACCAGCAAATTGTTAGAATTAATGGCCATGACTAATTTTAGTTAGTTTGGGTAGGACGCGCCACAGGGAGATAAAAGAGGGGAGAATGTCTCTCTCATTCCTGAATTTGAGGTTGGATCAGGACAGAACTGTGTAGAGCATCACAACTGTGACTTCCCAGGGCATACCTCCCAAATCTAGCTTCCAAGCATCATGGAACCTGGTCTGACTCATCTCCACTGTCTGAATCTCTTTTCTGGCACCCCTGCCGGACTGCGTTGTATTCTCTCCTTTGAGGACAACTTTCTTGGTGATGCACTCACTACAATTTGGGCCAGGTGATTTCATCTTTAAATGGTTTTGAGGGATAACAGTGATTACCACAAGTAACAATGAACACTTACTGTGGATTGCCATAGGTGAGACGCTACAAAAGAGCCCTGGAGTTTCATTTCATCTTCAGAATGACCCCAGGAGCTAGCTAATGATCATCATCATCTCCAGTTCACAGATCAAGAGACTGAGGCTCAGGGTAGTAAGGAAACTCCTCCACTATCGCACAGCTATGAAATGTCAGAACCCAGGGATCCGTGAGACCCCAAAACCAGTGAATGCTGAATCCTCCAACTTCTTCACCCAGCGCTGAAACCTGTCTCCATGTACTTTCCATGTGCTGGTCCTAGTCTATCCTCTGAAGACCCATGGGAAAAGTCTTAAACCCCTACCACTACTAGATCTTCAGATATCTAATATGGCTTTCAGGACTTTCTGTGTTGTCAGTTTTTAGATGTCCATTCTTCAACTCCCTAAGCCATGTGCTTTTGTTGGGCTTCCTGCATTAACCTTCTAAGGGGGCTCCATGCTCTGCCCTCTATCCTACACCTGGCAGCCATGGTGGGCCTTAAAATACATCAGATCACTTCAGTCCTCTGCTCAAAACACTCTGTGGCTTCTCAGGTCACTGAAAGCAAAATCTCTGTAACCAACTTCAAGATGCTAGAGCCCAAGATAGGGCCTCCTCTGCAGTCCTCTCCCCTCGTGCTCATACTATTCCCTCAACATGCCAGGCATGGTTCCATCTTCTTTCCCTGGGGCATTCTGGTCTGGAAATCTACCTGGTTCTTTCTTTTCCCCTTTCTTATCTCCCCTCATGGGTCTTCCCTCACCCTATCAGTGAGGCCTTCTCCTTCTTTTTTGTATTTTTCTCATAGCACTTACGATTTTCCTTATTTCCTTCATTTTTGCCTGCCCTCTCCCTTTGACCCCAACTAAGCATGCAAGCAAGCTGTAAAGGTTTTATCTTCTTAGTTCAAATCTAAGGTTAAATCCTAACTGGCACACAAAATAACCATTTCATGTGGGTCAGCCTACCATATCCCCAGCACTAAGAACCATTCCTGGCCCAGCAGCATTCAATAAGTAGAGAGTGAATAATTTATATACTGATACTAAAAATGTTGTAGAGCTTTTATGTACTTTATTATCCTCAGTAAGAACTTCAGTATCAACCGGTCAGATTTCTGATAGCATCTCTGTCTTCTTAATCCTATGTGGAGCTTAACAGATATGCAAATAAATATTGAAAACTTTTGTTGATACATCAAACCTAGCTTTTAATTGTATGAGAGTTTCCTTGAAGCATTCACTAGTAATTTTAATGCTCCTCCATCAGCCTCCGAACATCCTGCGTTGAGAGGGGCAACTTCTGTATCAATTGCTAGAATCTGTTTGGATTCAGGATAAGGTTCTTTCTTAAGCTAAATGCAGACAGTGATTTTACACCATCGCCTGCTATAGAATGACCTACTTATCTTACTACCACTGTGTTTAGATAGAAGAGTGGGTATTCTTTGGTAAATAATGTTCCACTTGAAAAATCTGTTAATTTGTAGCTTTTAATGAACATCTAGCTGAAGATCAATCTAAAGACAAATTTTTTCACCCCACAGGGTATCATTTTCTGCTGGTGGATTTGACATTCTATATTGGTTGACTTTAACAATGTTTCAGTCACTGTGTTAAAAAACTGCCAAAAATTCTAGTGGCCAGACATGGAGACACTGTGATCGAATACATTACACAGTGTGAGGAAAATCAGGCTGTTCAGTGTGAACTGACATAGTAATCCTTTCTGCTGATCACAAGGTGTTGTGGAAGTTGTCATCAAACCCCAGTCATCCCTTCGATTACCATTTCAAATTATTTACCATTAATTTGCAGTGCTGCTTATGGAAGGCTGAAGGTTTTGTTCTCACATGTTGAGGGCAAGGAGACAGTTTAAAGGTTTTAAATAGACACAGAAAAGGCAGTATTTTTTCCTCATTCAAAATAATTAAAAGTCCTTAAGAATCACACATCCACAGCAATTCTCAGTCATCTACAATTTCGTATAAAGCATTAGTTTTTTTATACCCACAACAAAACATGGACCTGCAGAAGTTTTCAAACAATCCTCCAGCAGCTTCATGCGAGTCTTCTGGAGCTCTGGGCTGTCCCATTCGTCTTCATCGATGCCCCAGTAGAGATCTATGACCTGGGAATCAATGGATGAGGCAGCATTAATTTACCTGCAGGAAAACTTCATTTACCTGTGGGCTTTATTCTTATTTACAATGTTAAGCTAATGTGACTTTTAACTTTTCTCTTTGCAGCATGTTTTCCCTTACGAGGGAAAATTATGTTTAAGATCTATTCAAATAGATATATTTTTTATTCCATGATGGGCTAGGGATGAACATTATAATTTCTTTTTTTCCTTATTATACTATTGACATGGCCCCAGAGAAAACTGAAATGTTAAATGTCAGAGACTTTGCAGGGCAGGCTTTCATTATATTGAAATGGTAACAGGATTTCAAAAAAAGTGTTTGGAAGCACCTGGGATATGGTTACCACATTATTTGAGACAAAAAATAGTGTATAATGTTACTGTGTATCTTAATATGGGGGGGCTGGGTGGCTCAGTCATTTAAGCGTCTGCCTTCTGCTCAAGTCGTGATCCCGGAGTTTGGGGATCAAACCCTGTGCATCAGGCTCCCTGCTCAGCAGGGAGTCTGCTTCTCCCTCTGAGCGCCCCCCCCCTTGTGCACATTCTCAAATAAATAAAATCTAAAAAAAAAATACATATGAGAAGGGAAAAGCACAATGGCAATTAATATACTGACCTAAAGGCAAACATTGACCTTTCTTAAAAAAATAACCTAAAAAAAAAAAAAAACCTGTTATGATGCTTTATCCCATGGGGATAGACATTTTGTTTATGTTTGTTTCATCTGAAAGCAGTTTGGCTTTCATCAAGACATGTCTGAAAACCATGTATTGGAAACAATGAAAGGTGGTATGCCTTAATGAGAAGTGAGGATAATAGGATCTTCAATCTCCTTACTTCAAAGACTATGAGGGAAGATTCTGAGAGTCTGTAAAGACATTTACAAGCACACTCTTTGAAAAATCGGCTACGAAGAGCAATATGGGTTTCATTCCCTTTACTCAACCACTGTTCTACATAAAGTAAAAGTTTCCAATTGTAGCTTTGAAGATTTCCTTCCTTTGTTTCCCACAAGCAGAAAAAGACCCTCCCCTCCTTACTGGCTGTACGGCATTTAGTGTGATGGAAGCAGGGAGCATGGGTCCTCCCTTGTGCCCCAAGCAGACCTCAGGGACTCTGTGCACTTTCCATCTCTTGGCCATGGCTCTGCATGGCTGTGTTTGCATCATTTCTTTGTCTATCTGCATTTGAGTTTTTAGATGGCTGATAAAGATAGAACAACTTTTTAAAATAATATTCCCATGGTCCAGTCTGTAAGTTTTATAATAAATGAAACTATCATATATTTTGGGGGGGGGCTCTTCCCTTTAATCTACTTTAGAAGGTTTAACCACAGTATCAAGGAAGGGGCCATCTGAGATGATAACTTCAGTGTCCCATATGAGAGCCTGTAGCTACGGCTATTTAAAATTAAATAGAAATTAAAATTAATTCAAGTACTCCAGAGCCACACGTGGCTACCGACTCTCATGTTGGAAAGCACAGGCACAGACCACTTCACCATCCCAGAAACCTTCATTTGACAGCTCTGTAAATTACTGAGATCATTAGAACAAGACATTTTTGGCCATCTACCAATAAACCGTCCAACACACAAATCTGCAGTGTGAATGCTAACTCTTAGTCGTGCTGTGCACAAACGGACAATCCTTCACAGAGCCTGTTCTCCATCCTTGTGGCTGACACTGTTTGGACATACCTGAGGAAAGGTCTGATTTAGAACAAATGAAGAGAAACAAATGGTAAATATAAATGTATAAGCGATAATATCACAAAAGCTATAAATATATACCTGTCTCTCACCTAAAATCATGTAATTATAACAATATAATTGGATTTGTGACATATATAAATGTCACATACAGAAAAAGGGAATAGAGATATAAAAGAGTAATCTTTCTATAGCTCACTGGATTTAGTTGGTATAAATTATAAGTAGATTCTGATATGTGTCTTAGAATAACTATGAACTTATAATAACTAATAACTTAGAATAACTAAGAATAACTATATGAAAATAACTCAAACTAGTGAAAAAATTATTAAAGGAATTAAAATGTCACACTAGAATATGTTCACTTAACACAAAGCAAAAAAGTAAAAGAAATAGAGGAACACAAAGATATAAGAAAAAAAAAGTAAAATGGCAGATGTAAATCCAACTATATTAACACCATTAAGTGTGAATGAATTAAACAATCCAATCAGAGCAGAGATTGTCAGACTGGATTAAAAACAAGATCCAACTATGTGCAGTCTATAGGCAAGATGCTTTAGATTCAAAGAGGTTGAAAGTGAAAGGATGGAAAAAGATGTATCATGCAAGCAGTAACCATAAGAAAGCGTACATGACTACTGATATCAGGCAAGAGAGTTTAAAACAAAGTGTAACCAGAGATAAAGAGGGACATTTTATAATGATAGAGGGGTCAATCCATCAGGAAGATGTAACAATTATAAATGTATATACAACTAATAACAGTCTTAAAATACATTAAATTCAACCGACAGAAGTGAAGGGAAAAACTGACAATTCAACTATAATAGGTGGAGACTTAAATATCCCACATACAATAAAGGAAAGAATGACTAGGAAGAAGATCAGTTAAAAAGTAGAAGACTACGGGAATATTATAAACTAACTAGATCTAATATATTTATAGAACAACAGAATATACATTCTTAAGTACACATAAAACATTGTCCAGGATAGAACATATATTAGATCATAGAACAACCCTCAATAAACTAAGATGTATTTAAATGAAATAAAGTGTGTTCTCTGAACACAAGGCAATGACATTAAAAATCAGTAATAAATCTGGGAAATTCATAAATATATGGAAATCAACATACTTCTAATCAAAGAAAGAAATCACAAGGGAAATTAAAAAATACTTTGAGATGGATGAAGACACAACATGTTTCCAACATGTTGAAAAAGGAAACCAAAGCTGGTGGCATCACAATTCTGGACTTCAAGCTCTGTTTACAAAGCTGTAATCATCAAGACAGTATGGTACTGGCACAAAAACAGACACACAGATCAATGGAACAGAAGAGAGAATCCAGAAATGGACCCTCAACTCTATGGTCAACTAATCTTCGACAAAGTAGGAAAGAATATCCAATGGAAAAAGGACAGTCTCTTCAACAAATGATGTTGGGAAAATTGGAGAGCCACATGTAGAAGAATGAAACTGGACCATTTCCTTACACCATACACAAAAGTAGACTCAAAATGGATGAAAGACCTAAATGTGAGATAGGAATCCATCAAAATCCTAGAGGAGAAACAGGCAGCAACCTCTCTGACCTCGGGGGCAGCAACTTCTTGCTAGACACGTCTCCAAAGGCAAGGAAAACAAAAGCAAAAATGAACTTTTGGGACTTCATCAAGATAAAAAGCTTCTGCACAGTCAAGGAAACAGTCAACAAAACTAAAAGGCAACCTATGGAATGGGAGAAGATATTTGCAAATGACATATGAGATAAAGGGCTAGTATCCAAGATCTATAAAGAACTTATCAAACTCAACACCCAAAAAACAAATAATCCAGTCAAGAAATGGGCAGAAGACATGAACAGACATTTCACCAAAGATGACACACAAATGGCCGACACGTGAAAAAATGTTTGACATCACTAGCCATCAGGGAAACACAAATCAAAACCACAATGAGATACCACCTTACACCAGTTAGAATGGCAAAAATGAACAAGACAGGAAACAACAAGTGTTGGTAAGGATGCAGAGAAAGGGGAACCCTCTTAAACTGTTGGTAATGCAAGCTGGTACAGTCACTCTAGAAAACAGTATGGAGGTTCCTCAAGAAGTTAAAAATAGAGCTACCCTATGATCCAGCAATTGCACTACTAGGTATTTACCCCAAAGATACAAATGCAGTGATCTGAAGGGGCACCTGCACCCCAATGTTCATAGCAGCATTGTCCACAATAGCCAAACTACGGAAAGGGTCCAGATGTCCATCGACAGATGAATGGATAATGACGATGTGATACACACACACACACACACAATGGAATATTAGCCATCAGAAAGGATGAAATCTTACCATTTACATCGACATGGATGGAACTGGAGGGTATTATGCTGAGCAAAATAAGTCAGTTAGAGAAAGACAATTATCATATGGTTTCACTCATATGAAGAATATAAGAAACCACACAGAGGATCATAGGGGAAGGGATGGAAAAATGGAATGGGAAGAAATCAGAGAGGGAGATAAACCATGGGAGACTCTTAACTATGGGAAAGGAACTGAGGCTTGCTGGAGGGGAGGTGGGTGGGGTGATGGGCATTATGGAGGGCACGTGATGTGATGAGCACTGGGTGTTTTATGCAACTGATGAATTACTAAACTACATCTGAAACTAATAATATTCTATATGTTGGCTAACTGAATTTAAATAAAAAAAAACAATAGACAAAGAAGAGCAAGCTAAAGTTAGCAGAAGGAAATAATAGGTAATAGACATTAATGGTCAGAAATAGAAAAACCAATAGAAAAAAATCAATGAAAACAGAAGTTGATTCTTTGAAGAAAACAAAATGGACAAAACTTTAGCTGGATTAAAAAAAAAGAGAGAGAAGGGACGCTGTTGGTTAAGCATCTGCCTTCAGCTTAGGTCATGATCCCAGGGTCCTGGGATTGAGGTCCGCATTGGGCTCCTTGCTCAGTGGGGAGCCTGCTTCTCCCTCTGCCTGCTGCTCCCCCTACCTGTGCTCTCTCTCTCTCTGACAAATAAATAAAATCTTAAAAAAAAAAAAAAATGAGAAGACTCAAATTACCAAAATCATGAGTGGAAGAGAGGCCACTACTACTACTGACCTTACAGAAATAAAGGGTTATTAGAGAATACTATGAACAACTGTATTCCAACAGATTAGATTACTTAGAGGAAATGGACAAATACCAGAGAGAGACAAGTCACATAAACAGACTCAAGACAAAACAAAAAAAATGTCAACAGAAATGTGAAAAAAGATTAGTGATTTAAAAGAAAAGCATAGGTCCAGATGGATGCACTGGTGAATTCTATCAATTCTTCAGTCCTCCAAAAATTAGAAGAGAGAACACTTCCCAGCTTACTCTATGAGACCAGTATGATCCTAGTACCAAAGGCAGACAAAAATATAAGAAAATGACAGAGCAATATCTCATGAATATAAAACAAAAGGAGAGGATACTAGAATACTCAAGTGTTTTCAAGAATACTTGAAAACCTAACCCAGCAGCATATAAAAAGTATTATACAACACAACTAAATAGTATTTATCCCAGGAATGCAAGGTTGGCTTAGCATCAGAAAATTAACTAATGTAACACACTATATATCAATAAAAGGCAAAAACCAAATGGTCAATCTTAACAGAGACAGAAAAAAAATAAATTTGACAAAATCAAACACACTTTATGATGAAAACACAAAAAACCAAGAATAGAATTTAACTTCCTCAACCTGAATAAAGGGCATACATGGAAAAAAAACAAAAAACAAAACTACATCTAACAGCATACTTAATAAAAAATGAAAGCTTTCCCCTTAAGACTAGGAACAAGAGAAGGCTATTCATTCTCACCACTTCTATTCAACACTGTACTGGAGGTTCCAGCCAGGGCAATTAGGCAAGAAAAACAAAGAAAATGCATACAGATAGGAAAGGAAGAAGTAGATCTATCTTTATTCATAGATGATACAATCTCATATATTAAAAATCCTAAGAAAACCACTAAAAAATGTTGGAACTAAGGGCGCCTGGGTGGCTCAGTTGGGTAAGTGTCTCTTGGTTTTGGCTCAGGTCATGATCTCAGGGTCATGAGACTGAGCTCTGCAGTGGGCTCCAGGCTCAACATGGAGTCTGCTTGGGATTCTTTCCCTCTTCCTCCCTCTCCCACCCCGTGTCACTCCCCTTGTCCCCTACCCCCCTTGCATGCTCTCATTCTAAAATAAATAAAATCTGTAAAAAAAAAAATGTTGGAACTAATGAGTTGAGCAAGGTTGTAGGATATAAGATCAATATACAAAAACCACATGTACTTTTGCACACTAACAATGAGCAAACAATTCCATTTAAAAGACCATCAGAAAGAATAAAAAGCTCAGGAACAGATTTAACAAAAGAAATGTAAAATTTATACTCTTAAAATTATAAAACACTATTGAAAGAAATTAAAGATGATCTGAGTAACCTGGAAGACATCCCAAGTATATGAACTGGGAGACTTAAGATGTCAATACTTCCCAAATTAATCTTTAGATTCAGTGCAATCACTATGAAACTTCCAACTGGCTTACTCACAGAAATTGACAAGCTGACCCTAAAATTCACATGGGAATTCAAGAGACCTGGGATAGCTAAAACGATCTTGTAAAAGAAGAACAAAGTTGGAGGACTCCCACTTCCAGATTCAAACTCACTACAAAGTAATTAAAACGGTGTGGTACTGGCATAAGGATATTCAGTGGAATAAAACTGAGAATCCAGAAATAAATCCTCACACTTGTGGTCAACAGATTTCAACATGGGTGCCAAAACAATTCATGAGGAACGGCTCATCTTTTCAACAAGTGGTATTGGGACAACTGGATATCCACATGTAAAAAAAATGAAGTTTGACACCCTACCTCACACCGTATACAAAACTAACTTGAAACAGATCATAGACATACACTTAAGAGTTAAAACTATAAAACTAATTTTACAGAAAACACAGGGGCAAATTTTTGTGAACCTGGATTTGGCAATGGTTTCTTAGATAGGACAGCAACGTACAAGTAACCAAAGATAAAGAGAGATAAATTGGACTTCCTCAAAATTAAAGTTTTGTGCTTCAAAAGACACTACCAAGAAAGTAAAAAGAGGACCCTATTTGATAATGGCATTGCCATCTAGGATATATAGGGACCTCCTACAACTCAATAATAAGAGGACAACCTGATTGAGAATGGACAAAAGATCTGAGTAGACATTTCTTCACAGAACATACACAGATTGCCAATAAACACATGAGAAGATGCTCAACATCATTAGTCATCAGGGAAATGTGCTAATCAACCACAACGAGATAACACTTCACACCCACTAGCATGGCAGTCACAAACAAGACTGATAACAAGTGTTAATGAAAATGTGCAGCAATGTCCTACATTGTTGGTGGGAATACAAAATGGTGCGGTCATTCTGGAAAACAGCCTGGCAGTTCCTCAAATAGTTAAACAGAGTTACCACATAATCTTACAGTTCTCCTAGATAAATGAAAACACACGGTCTGCACAGAAACTTGCACATGAATGTTCATAGCAACATTATTTATAATAGCTAAGGAAGTGGAAACAGTCCAAATGTCCATCAAGCGATTAATGGATAAATATAATGTAGTACATATCCATACATGGAATATTATTCAGCAATAAAAAGTAGTCAATACTGATGCTGCAATACAGATGAGACTTGAAAACGTTATTCTTAGTAAAAGAAGCTAGTCACAAAGGAATGTGTTGTATGATTCCATGTATATGAAATGTCCAGAACATGCAAATCTACAGAGATAAAAAATAGATTAGTGGTCAGCTAGAGGAGGGAGGGAGGGGAATAGGCCAATTTGAGAGTGTTAGCCAAAGAGCACAGGATTTCTTTTTGAGGTGATGATAATGATATAAAATCAATGCTTATACAACTGTGAACATACTAAAACATACTGAATCGCACACTTTCAATGGGAGAATTTTGTGGTAGGTGAATTACATCTCAATGACACTTTGTAAATCTATTGAGTATTGTGATTTTCTACACGTCACACATCCCCTCCTCATAGTAGAACTGAGTGCAAGAACAGATGTTTAAATCAAACACCTAGTATATTCAGAGTGAACAATAAGATCTAACCAAATATATGTGGAATAAATGACCAGGGTAAAAATCAAAACAATATTTTTAAATAGACGCCTAAGGGTCACGTGATTTATCTGCCGCCAGTGGAAGTCTTTTGCAATAGTTTTTGTCCCTGTTACTTCCTTCAAGTTTGGCCACCCCGGCCCTCGTCCAGGCCTTTCTAATTCCAGGTCACCTTACTTTGGTCACTTTGTTTAAATGTCCTCCTGCTTCCAGATTTTCTCCCTTAAATTATTCTTTCTCAAACGTCTTTATAGGCAGAAAATGATGAAAGAGGATAAAATCAAGCAACCATGAAGGCAGAGAGGAAATAAATAAATGAAACATCTAACTTATGCAACACAAAACACCATTTCGGGCAAGCAAATCTGCTATATATCTGCATGATCAATAACTGGCAAAAAGCAGTTGGAATCCAAAGTGCTCAACAAGACAAGATTTATTATATACTTACAAAAATTAAGTTTAGCTTTTAGCCTAATGTCCAGGCACTGCAGACACTGAATCTAATTTACCATTTATTGGAATACTAACTTGTTGACAGCACATTTTATGTACCTTTACTTATTTCATCATTAAGTATAAACACCCAGGAAAGTAATTTGATTTTACCTTTTTTTACTTAAAACCATTGGACTTGCTTTAAAATATTCTTAGGGAGGCTAATGAATCATGATTATTATGTCCTGAATTGGTCTGAAAACAAAAAGCCAGCAAATAAAGGCCCTAACAAATTTTGCCACTTGAATCAGACCTAGCCATTTAAATACCCAGATTACCAAGCAAACAATAAAGCGACCTGTAAGTAACAAATAATGACCTCATGATTTACCCCAAAAAAAGGTCAATGTGCATTCATAAAGGCTTCACACTACCATTTCTTCAGAAAAAGCCTTTGAATTAAAATATTTTCCAAAATATTTTCCTTCTCAATTTTCCCATGCTATAAGACACTACCTGAATGCAAAACAAAAATGTTAACTTCAGAGGCGATGTGACTGATTTTGTTTTTGAATAAATGCAGCACTGAAATGAACGCTGTTTCTCAGTTATTCCAGTGGGAGGCTACTCAACCCTTCCAAGAATTCTGCCACCGCCCCACAATTTCCTCTGTAGGAATTCTCTCATTTTGTATTGAAAAAACTCTTGTCACTGTATTGTTAGATTTGTTTTCATTAAAAATGGTATTTTCCCAGCCTATCGGCCTTTACATGATAAGACGTGGCTTTGAAAAGACCTTTCATGCTTTCAAAAAAATCAAACCTATCTGCCACCACTAAAAATATACAAAAGAACACACAACAGGTCAGAAAGTTTTGAATGAGGGCAACATTACTATGCTATGGACATAACTTTCAAGGTCAATACAGCACTCATTTGATTTTGATTTAGTTATGTCCTGTTAAACAGAATGTTCATCTTACAGGAGAAGGTAGACAGGGAGGAGTCTTTAACTTGAGACTAGGTTCACCAGATACTGTTTACCGGTGCTGAGGTATGGTATGGTATGGTATAGTATGGTGAGGTATGGTAATTCTTGCTCTGGTTAGGATGACTTCCCCAAGATGCATAGGATACATGAAAAAAACAAAACAAAACAAAAAACAACCCTCTTCAGCTCCACATCATCCATGGCCACACTTTTACTAGAACTATATAGCAAATACTGACTTTAGGTCACCTTGCAATTATTCTCTTGGTCATGATACAGGACTAAGATTTATGGGAACATGACTAAGACATGTTTATCTCACATGTTTATCATGTGAGATACAGGACTAAGATTTATGGGAACAGGACTAAGGCTCTTCTGGGAAAGTGGGGTTGCTAACTCAAGCCCAGGGAGGATGGGCTGGCCCGAGTGGTCATACACAATCCTATGATGTAGGATGATGCTTCATCCAAAACCTCGTGAGGAGGACTAATAGCTCACACCTGAGGCCTCTGTGTCTTGGGAGACTGAGCCTCTGGACAGCCCCAACAATTGTAATGTGACAGTGAAGAAAACTAAATCATGGACTAAGGCAGGACCTCTGACGTTCTAGGCCTAATGAACATGCGGGCAGAGAAAGGGTATGAGTTGTTGTTGGGGGCAGAGAAAGAGCCACAAGCCAGAGGCCACTGTGCGTGCAACTGTGTTGAGAATAAGCTGGAGAAGCTCCCTCCACAAAGCAATAGTAGCCAGGCTGTAATGAGGGACCAGCTTCCTTCAGTGGCAGCACGCCCACCACAAAGTCTGTGCCTGAGAGAAAAACCCAAAGTTGGCTCTGTTCCCGTCACTGGGATTCCAGCAACCACTGTTCTGGAATGCCCCCTCTGCGTGCACCTGTGCCTGGCTTCCTATTGTGAGTCCCTACAGTGCCTTCTTGCTTCTCTCCTTGCTCCACCTACTCCATTCACTACACTGAGGCAGAGGGAACTTTTTAAAATGCAGATCCGATCACCAGAGCTAAGATTTCCTCTTACTCTACCAGATACTACACAGAGTAACTTATTTATCAGACAGGAATATTATCTGTTTTGTAAATGAAAAATGTGAGGCATAGAGAAGTAACCATCCCAAGTTCCAGAGGCAGCAAGGAGTAGAGGTGGGATTTGAACCTGGACTATTAACTTGATGGTGCTTCCTATGCATTCTATCAGCCTGAAGATAGGATCTAGGATCTCTGACCTGCTTTAAGAAATCTGTGATCTAGTCCCTACCTAACTCCCCAACCTCATTTTGGATCATGTTCTCCCTCACTGTTCATGCTCTAGCTATGTATATACTCTTCACACGTTTGTATAATTGTATAAATATATACTGAGATGTCCATACATTCATACATGCACATGTATTTACAGATGCTTACATTTACACATCTGTACTTATCCATATACCTTTTCGTGAATGTGTAAATACAAGAGGCTTTTTGGTGCATTAAGAGCTTGGACAGTGGGACCACGCTGCCTTGGTTCAAATCCTGCCTCTGCCCCTTACCAGCTGTGAGATCTCTAGCAGTGATTTACTTCTGTATTTCTAAGTGTCCTCATGCAATGAAGTGGAAGAGATGGAATTTACCGACGAGGCTCACGGCAATGATTAAACAAGTTAATGTACACACAGCACTTAGAATGAGTGGCTGGTGGGCAGTGAGTACAACATAATGTTGACATTCTTTCCCAAATTTGCCTATGAAAATAGCTTCCTTCTGCTTTAAGTTTTCTTTTCCACATGAGCCTCTCCATCTACCCATTCTTCAGGATTCAGCTTAGACATCAGTTCCTCAGCAGTTGTCCTGATGCCTCGAGGTTTGACGAAGCCTCCCGTTGTGTATGCCCAGGGCACCCCATATTTCCTTCGCAGCCAGCGGCACTCTGGTCACCACTGTTCACAACTCCAGGAAGGCAGGGACTAGGTAGGTTTTCAATGCTAGGGTATCCACTGTGCCCACAACTCTGCCTAGTGCAGAGCAGAAGCTCAGTGAATGTCTGTGGATAAATAAATTAGGCCCATGGGACCCATCACCTAAATCTGGCCCTGGGGATTTGGGGGTAGACATCAGTGAGGAAATCTGGACTTGAAGGTTGAATGCATAGGAGACTGTTCTTCAGAGAAGAGGGACTTCCGGATGGAACCACCCCGCAAAGACAGAAATGTTGACAGCCTATCCAAATGGAGATGAGGAGGTCACAACATCATCATTGTGGAAGCCAAAAGAAAGCAAAAATCAAGCACAAGAAGCAATTTGTTTTAAAGATAAGAAAACTAAGCTGAAGTTACTTTTTCAATGATTCATAACGAATTATTAACAAAGCAGATCTCTTAAATGAGTGCTCTTTTTACTGTGCCATCTTGTTAAAGGTGTCCTCTCCCTGCTACAAGAAATAAAAAATGAGGATGGGAAGAGCTGCCTTGTGTTAAGAATTCGAGAAAGGCGGGGCACCTGGGTGGCTCAGTCATTAGGCGTCTGCCTTCGGCTTGGGTTATGATCCCGGGGGTCCTGGGGTCGAGTCCCGCATTGGGTTCCCTGCTTCTCGGGGGGCCTGCTTCTCCCTCTCCCACTCCCCCTGCTTGTGTTCCCTCTCTCACTGTGTCTCTGTCAAATAAATAAATAAAGTCTTTAAAAAAAAAAAAAAGAATTAAAAAAAAAAAGAATTTGAGAAAGGCTTCATGGTGATTGTACCCAACTGGGACACTTAAATGTCACCTGCAAATGAGGATCTCTCATTCTGCTTACTGGAGGACTAATCTTCTTGGGTGATTTCCAGCACTGGGGTAATCAGCCAGCCACAATTTAGCAGAATGAAATGTTCAGCAAAGTAGAGCTCCTCCAAGTAAATTCTGGAGCTCCCCACAGGGCCAAGGCTCTATATTTAGGAGAAATATTAGGCAGAAGATTGTCTGGGCACGCAAGTAAAGGAGGAACAATAATGCTGTCTTGGGAAGTCAGGGGTGAGAATTCCAGAAGAGCCCTCCCATGCTGCAGAAATGGCGAGCCAACATTTATAATTACACTGGAGCGATGAAGGTCCCTCCCTTTCTCATCTCTATCAATCTTCCTTCCCCCTTTCCACTAACTGGCTCCCGGACGGGAGAAGGGTGATGTCACTCACTTACCAGACAGAATATCAACTTGGTTAAGACTTGCCCAGGTGCTGACGGACGGAACTGAAATGTGAAGTGAGTGAGATAAATTGAAGTGCTGGCCTGAGTGAAACAACGTGTGATTGAATGAGAGGATACGGCATCTCGCTTTAGAAAGAAGCATACATTTGATTAACAGGAAATGGAAAAGGGTGATGAGTTGACAACGTGAGGAACAGACCAAGGGCGTCACAACATATCCTGTCAATTATAAAGCCAATGATGTATTCTGGTAACTCAGGAGGCAAAAGGCATTCTGAGATTTGTGAGCATGTAGACAGTGGGAAGGAAAAAAAGAACAGAGAAGGAGATGGGGCTCGACAGAATCAGAGGGCTGTGGTGGAGGAGCAATGGATGGACCTTCGGTGTGAGACCAAGCAGCCGTTCAATTTAGGAATCATTCCCAAGGTGAAGCTAACAGAAGACTCATGGAATTTCACTTAACGTACAACTTGGATGTGCATAGAGAATGTGGCTTCTTCATTTTGTCTAAGACTAGTTTGTGCCTCCTGTCCAAGTCTCCACCCTCTGGCTCACAGGACAAAGTGAACTTTCAGTTCTATCCAGTTTAAACCTTAGTCTGATGTTTTCAAGGACTCTTTAAGTGCTTATTCTCTCCTTGATCAAAATGCTGAGTCTCTCAAAAGACTTGGCTTCCCTGTTCCCCCGTTTCTTTTTCCCTAAGATGACCTCCAGATGACCTCAGATCCTGAGGGGGGAAAATGGAGCTCTTGGGCACAGTCCCCAGGTGATGCCCACTGTCTGCCCGGTCGCTGGCATCATGGCTGGGGTTGAGGCAGTTGTCGCCCATGGACTGGTCTTTCCCTCTCAGCTTGGTCAGAGCCTTGGGTTGCTCAGCAGCCAAGCCAGGCCAACTCCCTTGCTGTGGGTGAGCCGCCCCAAGCCTTGGGGCCTCTGCTCCGTCCAGTTTATTCACCACGGGCCTTTTTTGCAGCTACCACTCCTGGTTATGGAGACTAGTGTTGGCTCTTAACTCAGCATATGTGACACACAATAATTGAGGGGAGCGTGGGAAAGTTAAACTTCCGGTTGCTTGCCGCCATGGCCGTGCTGTGGCCATACCCAGGTCTGCTGGCAGGGGTGGGGTGTGTTGGGGGCTGATTATTGTATGGCCATCTCTTTCTGGAGTCCAAAGTAGACAGCAGAGGCAAGATGCCCTTAGGGCTACTTATCCACCCACTTATTTTCACTTATCTAACCCACAGCCCCTTTTCTGAAGAACTCAGAGTAAGGAAAGGAAAAGTCTATCTACTGACTCTGCCTTTCTCTCTCCTTCTACCATCCTCCCAGAGACTACATGGGGTAGGTTCTGGCTCTGCCTTATGGACAAACGGGGCCCTTTTCTCTGTATTTTATATCTCCAGGCTCAGAGTCCTACGGTACTGGTTGATGTGCTAAGGAAATGATTAAAAGAATTTAGCTAGATCTTCTCTCAAGCCAACAGCCTGACCTTTAAGGTTTTTGTCTTTCTTGTATGTGACATAATATTTCCTAAATACTCTCCCCATTTATAGTCCTTCTGCACCAGACACTAAGCACCCCTCAGACAGATAGATGCCCTTGGTCAGAGGTCTGCTGTACTCAGAAAGACAGAAGAAAAATGCACATAATTTCATTACACTAGGTTCTTCACCAGGAGAAAAGACTTAAAAAGGCGAGAAGCAGTGACAAATTAACATTGGCTGAGTGTCTTCAATGTGCCAGGCGCTTGTGTGATCTCATGACTTCTCATAACGATCCCACTCATTTTACAGAAGGGTCAACCATGTCAAAGAAATCAAGCAATTTGCCCAGAGTCACAGAACTGGTAATTTGCAAACCTAGCATTTGAATCCTAGTCTAACAGGAAAATACACCCTGTTTCCACTAACTTCCATAATGACATAATGTGCTGTATTTTATTGAACTGCAAACATCAGTAGTAGGTTGTCCAATACTGTTATGTTCCACTAAAAAAAGAAACGCACTGTCAATTACACCACGACACACCCTTTATTTGTAAGATGAATTCGATTTCTGACAAGTAAAAATGTGGAAAAAAGTTCTAAGAATGAATTAAATGTGGTAAATACTGCTTCAGAAAGAGGATTTGAGCATCTGTGTATAGTCTGGCCCAGAAGACAAAACACCCAGGATAGGGAAAGATCAGGAAAAGGTTTCCATAGTCACTTAGCTATTAAGAAACGGAAGGCTGAGTAGAGACAGAGCCTTGTGAAATGGAAAAAGAAAAGGTAAACTTTTTATTTTATTTTATTATGTTATGTTAGTCACCATACAGTACATCATTAGTTTTTGATTTAGTGTTCCATTATTCATTGTTTCTGTATAACACCCATTGGTCCAAGCAGTATGTGCCCTCCTTAATACCCATTACCGGGCTAACCCATCCCCCCACCCCCTTCCCCTCTAAAACCCTCAGTTTGTTTCTTGGAGTCCATAGTCTCTCATGGTTTGTCCCCCCCCTCCGATTTCTCCCCCTTCATTTTTCCCTTCCTTCTCCTAATGTCCTCCATGCTATTCCTTATGTTCCACAAATAAGTGAAACCCTATGATAATTGACTTCCTCTGCTTGACTTATTTCACTTAGCATAATCTCCTTCAGCCCCATCCATGTTGATGTAAAAGCTGGGTATTCAACCCTTCTGATGGCTGAGTAATATTCCACTGTATATATGGACCACATCTTCTTTATTCATTCATCTGTTGAAGGGCATCTTGGCTCTTTCCACAGTTTGGCTATTGCGGACATTGCTGCTATGAAAAGGTGAACTTCTAAGAAACACCGTGGCAGGTAACTCAACAGGAACGGGCAGTTTGTAGATTGTAAAGGGTGAAGAATGCACTAGAAGCCAAGACTGAATGGGAAAATGGTAATAATTGAGAAACTGGAAAAAGGGAGAAGGACGATTTCCATTTCAGATATAGTAGTATTCCCAAACCAGAGAATTCTCTTCACGTCACTCTGGAGGGAGAGAGCCGGAGATGAAGACATGGGGATCACTCACAAGCACCAGCTCAGGGACAAGACAGCACTCTCACTGGGGGTCTGAGGGTGGAAAAAAAGCCCAGGATTTACTGGAGGTTAAAGGTGAAAAAAAAAGGAACAGGTTTATGAACGTTGGTGATGAAGATGAAATGAGATAAATACTACGTGCCACTAAGGAAGCTGGCTATCAGAAGGTATTCTTAAGGAATGACACAGAGTTGAATGGCTGGACTCAAATGAAAATCACTTTCAAAATGGATGTGTCCTAAGTGCCCAGCCGAGTCAAGTACCCCCGCAGTTAGAGGTTCCTGCACTAACGGGGTTTACTCTTGAGTCAGATTACCAGTGGGGGCTGGGTGGGGTGGATTTATAAGAGTTTACAGAGTAGAAGTGGGGAAGACTTTTTGAGAAAGCTAGGCCTTGAGCTGGATTTTGAGGTTGGGAGCGGGGTGAGGAAGAGAAAGTGTACTTTTTTTTTTTTTTTAAGATTTTATATATTTGAGGGAGAGAGAGTGTGCATGCATGTGCACATGACTGGGGAGAGGAGCAGAGAGAGAAGGCGAAACAGACTCCCCACTGAGCAGGAACCCGATGTGGGGCTCGATCCCAGGACCCTGAGATCATGATCTGAGCGGAAGGCAGATGCTTAACTGACCGAGCCATCCAGATGCTTCACTGACCCAGCCATCCAGGCACTCTGAGAAAGGGTATTTCTGATAAGAAAGTCAAGAATGAGCAATCCACAAGATATGCTCCGAGAGGACAGGCTTGGAGTGCATGTTTGTGTTGGGGAGAATGGGAGATGAACGTGGAGAGACAGCTGAGTCACAGTAAAGAGGGACCCCCGTAGGCAGCAGGGAGCCATTAAGAGCTTTTAAGCAAAGGACCTGACAACATGACATTTACGTCAAGATTGCTCTGGTGGTGATGTATAGAGAAACTCAGGCAGGGTGATGGTGTAGGCATTTCTGCTCACCAAGCTTTACTAAACCCCACTAAATATTAAACACTCTTTCAGGCCCTGGGAACTTACAAATAAGTGAAAACTAGTCTCTTCCTCAACAACCTGTAACCAATTGGCAGTAAGTGGGGAACAAGCTCAGTTAGGATGCTTTTCACATATCCAATTTTTGAAGCGAAAAGGGTTAGATCAGAGTCCCGGCAGTGGGAATGGAGCAGAAACCTCAGAAAGCAAGAACGGATGGCACCTGTGGATAGAATTACAAGTCCTTTACTCACTGGGTCCTGCACCGCCTGCTTTTTGCCCCAATCTGTCTGTATTTTCCCAATTTTATTCCCCTCGTGTTCCCTTTCTATCCTTTTCTCCATAACCAAGGGCATTAACCGAACACTGGCAAGTCAATCACACTATTATTTAAACACCTTGTCTTTCTGAAGCCATGTGTGTTCTCTGCTCTGGGTGAGCTTGATGTTCCTCCCATTCAGTTGTTTCTATGTCCGAGCAACAACCGACCCATGTGTATCACACATAGAATTACCTGGAGTTCATAATCAGAGGGTCTAATTAGCTTTTTCATTAAATATCTTCGTTTAAAATGAAAAAAAATTAAGGAAACACTAGAGAACAGCTTGCCCGACAGGCATACAGAAAGACAACATTAGAAGACCTTGTGTCAAATGTAACTCCATACTCTACCAATTCCATAATATTTAACTCAACGGTCTACTAGGTGCCAGACACTGGACTTATCACTGGGATACACTGAGTAAGACACAATTCCAGTCCTGAGAACTTAGAGACCTTAGAGACAGGTGATGAAAACTTCACCTCACCAGATGTCTCATTCTATCCATCACTGGCTCTAGACCACGCCATGATCACTTCTTAACTTGCACTACCCTCCTGCTTGTACCATTCCCCTCCCTTCATAGAGCTTGAGTGACTCTCTTGAACCCAAGTCCTATAATGTCCCCCTTTCCCTTCTCACTCAGTACAATTCTAAGTCCTTAATCTTGGCCCACAATGTCCCATGTGATCTGAATTTGATGTCCTCTCCTGCAATTATTTCTCTTACTCCACTCCACCTACACTTGGCTTCTTTACTGTTCCTAGAATATTCTGAACATGCTCGGTCAGTTAAGCATCTGCCTTCCGCTCCTATCATGATCTCAGGGTCCTGGGATCGAGCCTTTTCCTGGTTGCCTATATCTGGATTTCTCCTACCAAAGCATCTGCATGATTTGCTCCATCACTTTCTACAGATCTCTGCTCAAAGGTTGTCCTATCACTGAGTCCTTCTCTGACTACCTGGTACTCCTTAACCCCCATATCCTGTCTTACTTTTCCTAAAAGCATTTACTCAATAAAATGCATCTATCACCACTGGGGATTTACTGTTTGTTGTCTGCCTCCCCAAACAATATTGGAAGCTCCACAAGAAGAGGGTCTGATTGGTTTGTTTTTGTATTCCCAGCACTTGGGATGTTGCCTGGCATGTGCTCAATGGTCAACAAGTACTTCTTGGGGCGCCTGGGTGGCTCAGTCGTTAGGCGTCTGCCTTCGGCTCAGGTCATGATCCCAGGGTCCTGGGATCGAGCCCCGCGTCGGGCTCCCTGCTCGGCAGGAAGCTTGCTTCTCACTCTCCCACTCCCCCCTGCTTGTGTTCCTGCTCTCGCTCTCTCTCTCTCTGTCAAATAAATAAAATCTTTAAAAAAAACCCAAACAAACAAACAAAAAAACAAGTACTTCTTGAACAAACTGGATGCATGACTGAGAGTTATGCCTAAGATTATAGGGGAGCAAAAAGGTGGGTACATGGCATATCCTAGGAGGAACCAGGGGCTCAGAGATAGCTTCCTTAAGCAAGTAATGTTTGGACTGAGACTTCATTCATTCATATGCTCAGAAAGGCATTCACTTGTTCAACACATTCCCATCAGAGTTTTGCTATGTGTCAGGCACGATACCAGGACTACAAATGTAGCTGTCATGAAGGCAGACACGTCCCTGTTCTTGTAAAACTTATCATCTAGTGGGGCAGAGACAATAAGCAAGCCAATAGATGAAAAAGGCAAAATATCCAATATTCACACATGCTATGCAGATAAACTAAAATAGGGTGATGTAAAAGAAATCCTCTAGGTGGTTCCTTTAGATTGGGTCACAAGGGAAGCATCTCTAGGAAGTGACATTTCGTGGAGACCTGGAGAGCAAAAAGAAAGCTCCCATGTGAAGAAGATGAGGGAGTGAACATTCCTACAGAGAGAGCACAGCCAGGGCAAAGCCCTTTAATGGGAATGGGCTTGAAGTGTTCAAGGGTGAACCACATGGAGAATATTTAGCTACAGGGCTGTAGTCAGAAGGAGAGGGGCCGGCCGTGCTGCCCCACCATCTGGCCCAGTGGACCCATGAACCAACCGATCCACGCACGGATGAATCTGCCTGCTCTTGAGAGCGCCATGTCTGGTTCCTCCAGCGTTGCCACTATGAAGAAAGTGGTTCAACAGCTCCGGCGGGAAGCTGGGCTCAACTGCGTGAAGGTTTGCCAGGCAGCTGCAGATTTGAAACAATTCTGTCTGCAGAATGCCCAACACGACCCCCTGCTAACTGGTGTATCTTCAAGTACGAATCCCTTCAGACCCCAAAAACTGTTCCTTTTTGTAGTAAAATGAATCTCTGGATGGTTTTCTAAACCACTTTTCATGAACCAGTGAATATTCAAAGGAGAACTAAATTTGAAGCCTGTACAAAAGCTTATTATCCCTATAACACGTGCCATACTATATAAACTTCTACTTTTGTCAGGCCTTAACATCTACCTCTGAATTTTCTTTTTTTTGGAATTTTTCTTTTTCCCTTTTTCAACCAATATCTTATCAATCCTTTTCTTAAAAAACATTTTTATTTTTCATTTTTAGTCATATTCTATCCATAGTAGTTACCTTTATTTTTGGCATATATATATAAGTTCTTCTTTCTTTAAAATTTTGAGATACAGTTTCTTCTAACAGATAAAAACATACCCTAAATCTCCAGTGTACGGCTTTGTTCTACTCTCCTGCCTGATCACATTCTTTTTTTTTTTTAAATCCTCTTCTTTTTTCAAACTTATCAATTCCCTTTTATAAAATTTTTTATAATTTTCATCTTTACAGTCATATTCCATCCCTTCATATCAACCCTTATTTTTGTACATATATAAGTTTTTCTTTCTTTAAAATTTTGGGAGGCATTTTCTCCTACCAGACCAAAATACACCCAAAATCTAGTGTGTGCCACTGATCTATGCACCAGCCTGATCATATTTGATCATATTCTGTTTTTTTTTGGTTGTTCTGTTTTTGTTTTTCTTTTTCCTCTTTCTTTCCCTTTCTTTTCCCCCGGCTTCAGGTCTTTTCTGATTTGTTTAGAGTATATTTTCTGGGGACGTTGTTACCCTGTTAGCATTTTGTTCTCTCATTCATCTATTCTCCTCTGGACAAAATGATAGGACGGAAAAAAATCACCTCAACAAAAAGAACAAGAGGTAGTCCTAACTGCCAGGGACCTACTCAATACGGACATTAGTACGATGTCGGATCTAGAGTTCAGAATCATGACTTTAAAGATACTAGCTGGGCTTGAAAAAAGCATGGAAGTTATTAGAGAAACCCTTTCTGGAGAAATAAAAGAACTAAAATCTAACCAAGTTGAAATCAAAAAGGCTATTAATGAGGTGCAATCAAAAATGGGGGCACTAACTGCTAGGATAAATGAGGCAGAAGAGAGAATCAGTAATATAGAAGACCAAATGATGGAAAATAAAGAAGCTGAGAAAAAGAGAGATAAACAACTACTGGATCATGAGGGCAGAATTCGAGAGATAAGCGATACTGTAAGACGAAACAACATTAGAATAATTGGGATCCCAGAAGAAGAAGAAAGAGAGAGGGGCAGAAGGTATATTGGAGCAAATTATAACAGTGAACTTCCCTAATAGGGGAAGGAAACGGGCATCAAAATCCAGGAGGCTCAGAGAACCCCTCTCAAAATCAATAAAAATAAGTCAACACCCCGACATCTAATAGTAAAACTTATGAGTCTCAGAGACAAAGAGAGAATCCTGAAAGCAGCGCGGGAGAAGAGATCCATAACCTACAATGGTAGAAACATTAGATTGGCAACAGACCTATCCACAGAGACCTGGCAGGCCAGAAAGGACTGGCAGGATATATTCAGAGCACTAAACAAGAAAAATATGCAGCCAAGAATACTATATCGAGCTAGGTTGTCATTGAAAATAGAAGGAGAGATAAAAAGCTTCCAGGACAAACAAAAACGAAAGGAATTTGCAAACACAAAACCAGCCCTACAAGAAATCTTGAAAGGGGTCCTCTAAGCAAAGAGAGAGCCTAAAAGCAACATAGACCAGAAAGGAACACAGACAATATACAGTAACAGTCACCTTATAGGCAATACAATGCCACTAAATTCCTATCTTTCAATAGTTACCCTGAATGTAAATGGGATAAATGCCCCAATCAAAAGACATAGGCTATCAGATTGGATTAAAAAACAAGACCCATCGATATGCTGTCTGCAAGAGACTCATTTTAGACCCAAAGACACCCCCAGATTTAAAGTGAGGGGGTGGAAAACCATTTACCATGCTAATGGACACCAAAAGAAAGCTGGGGTGGC
This sequence comes from Mirounga angustirostris, assembly GCF_029215605.1. Lineage (NCBI taxonomy): Eukaryota > Metazoa > Chordata > Mammalia > Carnivora > Phocidae > Mirounga > Mirounga angustirostris. The sequence goes on along the minus strand of NW_026991710.1, from coordinate 30,948,907 downwards.
AATCCTTATATCAGACAAATTAGATTTTATTTTTTTATTATTTTTTATAAGATTTATTTGACAGAGAGAGACACAGCGAGAGAGGGAATACAAGCAGGGGGAGTGGGAGAGGGAGAAGCAGACTTCCCGCGGAGCCGGGAGCCCAATGTGGGGCTTGATCCCAGGACCCTGGGATCATGACCTGAGCCGAAGGCAGACGCTTAATGACTGAGCCACCCAAGTGCCCCAGACAAATTAGATTTTAAACCAAAGACTGTAATAAGAGATGAGGAAGGACACTATATCCTACTTAAAGGGTCTATCCAAAAAGAAGATCTAACAATTGTAAATATCTATGCCCCTAACATGGGAGCAGCCAATTATATAAGGCAATTAATAACAAAAACAAAGAAACACATTGACAACAATACAATGGGGCACTTTAACATCCTCCCTCACTGAAATGGACAGATCATCGAAGCAAAAGATCAACAAGGAAATAAAGACTTTAAATGACACACTGGACTTCCACACATTTGGTCCACAAATGGACCAGACATATTCAGAACATTCCATCCCAAAGCAATGGAATACACATTCTTCTCTAATGCCTATGGAACATTCTCCAGAATAGATCACATCCTAGGTCACAAATCAGGTCTCAACTGGTACCAAAAGATTGGGATCATTCCCTGCCTATTTTCAGACCACAATGCTTTGAAACTAGAACTCAATCACAAGAGGAAAGTTGGAAAGAACTCAAATACATGGAAGCTAAAGAGCATCCTACTAAAGAATGAATGGGTCAACCAGGAAATTAAAGAATTAAAAAAATTCATGGAAACCAATGGAAATGAAAACACAACTGTTCAAAATCTTCGGGATGCAGCAAAGGCAGTCCTAAGAGGAAAGTATATAGCAATACAAGTCTTTCTCAAGAAACAAGAAAGGTGTCAAGTACATAACCTAATCCTACACCTAAAGGAGCTAGAAAAAGAACAGCAAATAAAGCCTAAACCCAGCAGGAGAAGAGAAATAATAAAGGTCAGAGCAGAAATCAATGAAATAGAAATCAAAAGAACAGTAGAACAGATCAACGAAACTAGGAGCTGGTTCTTTGAAAGAATTAACAGGATTGATAAACCCCTGGCCAGACTTTTTTTTTTTTTTTCTTTTTTTAAAGATTTTATTTATTTGAGAGCGAGAATGAGAGACAGCATGAGAGGGAGGAGGGTCAGAGGGAGAAGCAGGCTCCCTGCCAAGCAGGGAGCCTGATGCGGGACTCGATCCTGGGACTCCAGGATCATGACTTGAGCCGAAGGCAGTCGCTTAACCAACTGAGCCACCCAGGCGCCCTCCCCTGGCCAGACTTATCAAAAAGAAAAATGACCCAAATCAACAAAATCATGAATGAAAGAGGAGAGATCACAACCAACACCAAAGAAATACAAACAATTATAAGAACATATTATATAAGCAACTCTATGCCAGCAAATTAGATAACCTGGAAGAAATGGATGCATTCCTAGAGATGTATCAACTACCAAAACTAAACCAGGAAGAAACAGAAAACCTGAACAGACCTATAACCACTAAGGAAATTGAAGCAGTCATCAAAAATCTCCCAACAAACAAAAGCCCAGGGCCAGATGGCTTCCCAGGGGAATTCTACCAAACATTTCAAGAAGAATTAATACCTATTCTTCTGAAACTGTTCCAAAAAATAGAAATGGAAGGAAAACTTCCAAACTCGTTTTATGAGGCCAGCATTACCTTGATCTCAAAACCAGACTAAGACCCCATCAAAAAGGAGAATTACAGACCAATATCCTTGATGAACATGGATGCAAAAATTCTCACCAAAATACTAGCCAATAGATCCAACAGTACATTAAAAGGATTACTCACCACGACCAAGTGGGATTTATCCCTGGGCTGCAAGGTTGGTTCAACATCCACAAATCAATCAATGTGATACAATACATTAATGAAAGAAAGAACAAGAATCATATGATCCTCTCAATAGATGCAGAAAAAGCATTTGACAAAGTACAGCATCCTTTCTTGAGCAAAACTCTTCAGAGTATAGGGATAGAGGGTACATATTTCAATATCATAAAAGCCATCTATGAAAAACCCACAGCGAATATCATTCTCAATGGGGAAAACCTGAGAGCTTTCCCCCTAAGGTCAGGAACGTGGCAGGATGTCCACTATCACCACTGCTATTCAACATAGTATTAGAAGTCCTAGCCACAGCAATCAGACAACAAAAAGAAATCAAAGGCATCCAAATCAGCAAAGAAGAAGTCAAACTCTCACTTTTTGCAGATGATATGATACTTTATGTGGAAAACCCAAAAGACTCCACCCCAAAACTGCTAGAACTCATACAGGAATTCAGTAAAGTGGTAGGATATAAAATCAATGCACAGAAATCAGTGGCATTCCTATACACCAACAACAAGACAGAAGAAAGAGAAATTAAGGAGTCGATCCCATTTACAATTGCACCCAAAACCATAAGGTACCTAGGAATAAATTTAACCAAAGAGGCAAAGGATCTATACTCAGAAAACTATAAAATACTCATGAAAGAAATTGAGGAAGACACAAAGAAATGGAAAAACATTCCATGCTCATGGACTGGAAGAACAAATATTGTGAAGATGTCAATGCTACCTAGAGCAATCTACACGTTCAATGCAATCCCCATCAAAATACCATCCACTTTTTTCACAGAAATGGAACAAATAATCCTAAAATTTGTATGGAACCAGAAAAGACCCCGAATAGCCAGAGGAATGTTGAAAAAGAAAAGCAAAGCTGGTGGCATCACAATTCCAGACTTCCAGCTCTAATACAAAGCTGTCATCATCAAGACAGTATGGTACCCGCACAAAAACAGACACATAGATCAATGGAACAGAATAGAGAGCCCAGAAATGGACCCTCAACTCTATGGTCAACTGATCTTCGACAAAGCAGGAAAGAATGTCCAATGGAAAAAAGACTCTTCAACAAATGGTGTTGGGAAAATTGGACAGCCACATGCAGAAGAATGAAACTGGACTATTTCCTTACACCATACACAAAAATAGACTCCAAATGGTTGAAAGACCTAAATGTGAGACAGAACATTCTAAAGGAGAACACAGGCAGCAAAACCTCTTCGACCTCAGCCACAGCAACTTCTTCCTAGAAACATCGCCAAAGGCAAGGGAAGCAAGGGCAAAAATGAACTATTGGGACTTCAAGATAAAAAGCTTTTGCACAGCAAAAGAAACAGTCAACAAAACCAAAAGACAACCAACAGAATGGGAGAAGATATTTGCAAATGACATATCAGATAAAGGGCTAGTATCCAAAATCTATAAAGAACTGATCAAACTCAACACCCAAAGAACAAATAATCCAATCAAGAAATGGGCAGGAGACATGAACAGACATTTTTCCAAAGAAGACATCCAAATGGCCAACAGACACATGAAAAAGTGCTCAACATCACTCGGCATCAGGGAAATCCACATCAAAACCTCAATGAGATACCACCTCACACCAGTCAGAATGGCTAAAATTAACAAGTCAGGAAACGACAGATGTTGGCGGGGATGCGGAAAAAGGGGAACCCTCCTACACTGTTGGTGGGAATGCAAGCTGGTGCAGCCACTCTGGAAAACAGTATGGAGGTTCTTCAAAAAGTTGAAAATAGAGCTACCATACGATCCAGCAATTGCACTACTGGGTATTTACCCCAAAGATACAAATGTAGGGATCCAAAGGGGTACGTGCACCCGGATGTTTATAGCAGCAATGTCCACAATAGCCAAACTGTGGAAAGAGCCAAGATGTCCATCGACAGATGAATGGATAAAGAAGATGTGGTATATCTATACAATGGAAGATTATGCAGCCATCAAATGGAATGAGATCTTGCCATTTGCAACGACGTGGGGATGGAACTGGAGGGTATTACGCTGAGTGAAATAAGTCAATCAGAGAAACACATGTATCAAATGACCTCACTGATATGAGGAATTCTTAATCTCGGGAAACAATCTGAGGGTTGCTGGAGTCGGGGGTGGGGTGGGGGGATGGGGTGGCTGGGTGATAGACATTGGGGAGGGTATGTGCTATGGTTTGCGCTGTGAATTGTGCAAGAATGTTGAATCACAGATCTGTATCTCTGATACAAATAATGCAATATATGTTAAGAAAAAAAAAAGAAGAAGATAGCAGGAGGGGAAGAATGAAGGGGGGGAAATCGGAGAGGGAGACAAACCATGAGAGACGATGGACTCTGAAAAACAAACTGAGGGTTCTAAAGGGGGGGGACGGGAGGATGGGTTAGCCTGGTGATGGGTATTAAAGAGGGCACGTTCTGCATGGAGCACTGGTTGTTATGCACAAACAATGAATCATGGAACACTACATCAAAAACTAATGATGTAATGTATGGTGATTAACATAACAATAAAAAATTTAAAAAAAAGAAGGAGAGGGGCCTTAGGATCTATAGGAAGAGTCTTCAGAATGAGTAGGACTTCAAGGGTGGCAGGGGAAGAAGCAGGTTGCAGAGCATCGCGGGTGGAAAGAACAGCATAAACAAAGGCAAAGAAGCTTAAAAGGGATTGGTATATGTTTGGGTAACTGTAGGAAATTCATTTCTTCTGGGTTCAATGCAGAGCCAAAGATGAAATCCAGAGTACTATACAGGTAAACTGTTTTTTTTTTTTTTCTTCATGAAGCTTCCAGTATCATATTTTGTTGCAGTTGAGAAAGGAGAACTGTCTCACTAGAAAACACATCTTCAGGGAGGTCTATAATCAACTGACTAGAAGAGACTATACTAAAAAGTATATCTTAGAAGATTCAAGTATGACATATATTTGAGCTCCCATTAAGCTCGGAAGGTGGGAAACAAATGCAACCCTGCATATTTTTATTCCAAACACAACCTTAGATACGAAGTGGTCACCACTCCCATTTCGAACACCGACTGAGGGAGTCACAGTGGAAAGCTGGGGGTTCAGTCCCAACTTTTCTTTGCCCAATGTGGTTTCCACTGCTGCCCGGTATCTCAACGACTCATTCAATGCACCTGCCTAGAATGATCCTTGCTGTCAATTTATTCCATGGACCTTGCCTTCTACAGCTTTCCTCTGGCTTTATCAGTCTTTTCCTGGGCCTACTTATAATTTAGAAAATATATTTTTCTTTATTTTCCTCTCAGCTAATCTGAATACCATGTTTTATGCAGGCTGGTCTGTGGCTCAACAAATTCCTCCCTCTACTAAAAAAAAATGATGCATATCCAAACAAACTCAAAGATGGGATTAACATTCTTGGACACATCTCTTTCTCCATGGTAATTGAGTCCCCAAGGAGTGTCTAAGTCTTTGGGAATCTTGACAGATCAGAATTTTTTTTAACAATTGAGACCCTGTTATCAGTAGAACCAGGTTCTTCAGAGAAGGCAGGGCTGAATTCACAACAAGGAATTTAATTTAGGCTCACCGTTTATCTAGCAAATGGTGACTTATGAGTAACTTTTCAGTATGTGTGTCATAATGGCCTGCTGCTGACTGACAGTAGGCACGGAGATGGAAGCCATTTTGAGACCGACTATTTTATACATCACACGAGAAAGCATCATGAAGTATACCAAGATAAAATATTCAGGAGGAAATAAATGAAGGGTGGAATTTTCTTCCACTAACAAAGATGCATTTTGCACTCTTATACCACAAATCTCTGGTACATATTCCTGACTTACCAATGGAAACATATAGTTAAGATAGCACTGCAGAGTTAAGATGTCCGTTGTGAATGAGGTTGAAAACTTTTGACTAAATAACGCTATCTGTTCCAGGAGCCATTTACTTTTTAAATCTGGGGATGTTCAAGATATGCCCATTGTTTTCTAGTACTTTTAATAGAAAAGGTGGTAAAATCAGTGGTGTCTACAAATGCCAGGGTATTCATGAACTTTAGCAATGACATGCACAGTTATTGTCTCTTGAAAGGCTGATTTTTTTTTTTTTTTTTGGGTAAATGGCAAATCCCTAACATAGGAAAAAGGACATTCTACAATGTGAACAAAATCTAAAAGGCAAGCTAGAAGGCAAGGGCTGGCCAGGCTGCTAAAAGAAAACACCTGGGAGAGAGCTGGTCCCAATTTTTAGGTACAAACCATTTCTAGAGACCACAGCCTACAGGCATGCGCTCAACAACCTTCACCTTCCTGAGAACAGTAGAGACTGCCGAGAAGCAAATAAACATGGTTAGGAGAAGATGAGCCAATACCAGACAGAGGCCAAGAAAACATAAAAGTGCAAAGCACCAAAAATGACTATTTTTTAAAGATTTTATTTATTTGAGAGAGAGAGAGAAAGAGTACGCGCACGCGAGAGCGCAGAAGGACAGGTGCAGGAAGGCCGAGAGATGCGGATTCCCCACTCAGCAGGGAGCCCAATGCAGCTTGATACCAGGACCCTGGGGATCATGACCTAAGCGGAAGGCAGCTGCTTAACTGACTGAGCCACCCAGGCGCCCCCCAAATGACTAAATATTTTATTTTCCATTTTCCAGTGTTCCTTTTTACCCATGCTTAAAGAAATAAAATTTTTCAGAGCTTGAAACGTGTTTTTTAGAACACCGAAGTTGTGACAATAAGCAAGCACAAACATTATTCAGCTGCCATAATTAAAAATGGAATTAATATCACAGTTACCTGAAATTCTAATCCATAGTTTTCTCTGCAGAATTCTCTCAATTTAGGATACACATTTTCTCTTAGTGCCTGTCTTTCTGCTCCCGTGTCTGTGGTAGAAAAACAAACACAGAGAAAGGGAGTTATGTCCACACATAGGTATTTCTGGAAAAAAATGTAAGCTTACAAATTAATTTTAACATTAATATAATCCAGTTGGGTGCTAATTGTGAAATGATGGGATATTTGACTGCCGGGGGGAGGGAGGGCACCTGTTCCTAACAGAGCAGGGGGAGCAGAGAGCCCCCCACCAGATGTAAGAGCCTGCGGGATGGATGGGAGCCCCACCTGTCAGTTCCATGTGGGCCGGCAGAGCTGAGAATTCACATTTGAGTCTTTATGCCGACACGGTCGCTCCCATGAATCTCTTAAGTAGCCGGACCATGCGGTCTTTGGAAGAGGCAGAAGGAAAAATCGTAAGGCTACTGGCTATCCGGTGTTTTAGCCCCATGACGTGTAAAAGTTACAAAATCACACACACATCACACACGCCCATTAATTTAGTTACTGATTCCAAACATTATCCAATCTCTATCATCATTTCTATAGTATTTAGAAATAATTCGACTTTTGCAAAATTCAGTACAGTATCCATGCAATCAGTACAGTAGTGAGAAAAGACAAATCGTGGGAGCCAGCTTCCAAGCTAGCCTGACAAAGTGACAGAAACCAGTGTTTACAGGGAAACCAAAGACTCACTACAAGGCTTCTAGATTACCCTATGGTCTAAATGGATAGGGTCTTTTCTAGCCATAGATCCAACACAGACCCGAAGTCCAAAGCAGGAGGACCAAGCAGAGGAGTGATGCATTTGAGCAGTGCCCGTGTGTTGTCATGGCCCTGGTGGAGGCCATAAACTCAGTGTTTACATGATCTGTATAATCTCAGGATCCAAGGCCCACCCTCCTTCATCTCATTTTAAGGGCTGAAAACATTAACTTCACAATAAAGGTGATTAATATTCAATCAATCTCTCTAGAAGGCTACAGGTGTTTAACACACAAATAACAGAAGTCACTTTAAAAATAAATACTGCCAGATGCGGAAGTTGGGAATAATATGCATATTATAACAACATGATTATATTATTACAAATTAAATAAACAGGATTAAGGGATGCTAAAATAGTATCAAAATAACACATGAACAAATTTTTTTATTTCTTAAAAATGTTAATTGTAACTCATTACTAGGTACTGCCGTCTGAATGTGGCATAGTATGATAGAAATATAGTAATATTTACTGAGTGCTTACTATAAGCATGTTAAGTACTTCTATGTGTATTTTCTTAGTCACTTCTGACAACTCTATGAATAGGTAAAATTACTATTCCATTTTTAAAAAAATATTTTATTTACAAAGCAAGAGCATAAGCTGAGCGAGGGGGAGAGGGAGAGGGAGAGAAAGAATCTCCAGCAGATTCTGTGCTGAGTGCAAAGCCCAACATGGGGCTTGATCCCATGACCCTGAGATCATGACCCAAGCTGAAATCAACAGCTGGGCACTTAACTGACTGAGCCAACCAGGCTCCCCACTATTTCACTGTGTTTATAAGAGGAAACTGAAATACAGAGGGGTTAAGAGACTTGCCCGAAGTTCTATGACCTCTAAGTTGGAGAAACTGGACTTGAATCTAGAGAGCCATTTGAATCTAGAGTATTCCATAGTTTGCTCTAACCACAGGAAATCTGCAACGGTGCAAAGAATCAATCTTCAAAAATGACGCATAGGATAACTTCATGGAGTACTTAAGGGATGATGATCTCACCTCTCAATCTGGACTCTTCCTCCCTGTTCCCATTCTTACCCCCTTTAATCCATTCTCCACAGAGAAGCCAGACTGATCTTTTATAAATGCAAATCAGATCACATAAAGCCCTTCAGCAGCTCCGCATAGCACTTGGAATGAAATCCACACTCCTTACTTTGAACGTTCTCCCTCTCCCAAAGTGATCTCTTAACCACTACACAGATTATATGCCTAGTCATGGCCTTCGCTCTAGCTAGGACTTCCTCCTGTAATGCTTGTGATCAGCTCAAGGCGTCTCCTGTCAATCAGGTATCAGCTTTAGAGCCACCTCCTCAGAGAGACCTCTCCGAGCCCTCCATCTACAGAACTGACTCTGTCCCGTCGCCTTTCAAATTCTTTGCACATTACTCATCACTACTCTTGCTATTCGTTTACTATCGGTCTCCCCCACTACAAAGTGAGCTCAAAAAGAGTTACAACCTTCTTCTGTCTCATTTACTGCTACATCCAGAGTTGTCCTCAATTAAGAAATAAGTGAATGAAAAAACCCCACACATGCACCAGTGACCAGAATGAGATGACAGGCAAATGCATCCCTGTAATTACCACCAGAAACAGAAGGGCTTGCTACATTACAATTTGTCCTTGGATGGATACAGAATCAAGACTATGGTTCACAAAGTAAGTGAATGAGAACTGAAATACTGATTTCTTTTCTGGTTTCTGTGTTTCTGGCAAAACACTAACGTATTTTACCAAATTATGTTGAACCTTCCCCAAAGTGTGAAGGGAGTGTATGCACATATCTGACATTCTGTGTTATTACTTATGGTTACAAAAATGACTCAGATTTTCCTATATTTGTGTTAATATGTGATGATTGGCTCTGGAAATGGAAAAGTAATTAAGATAAAATGGATTAATTATAATGGGTGACAGATAAGCTGGCTTAATTATATTAAAAAACCTGATTCATACTAACAGCAAATCCAGATGGTTGGCAATTAAATAACATTAGAATGTCATAAACAGGAAAAATTAAGTTACAGAATGTCACACATAAAAAGGGACCTCTTAAAAAAGTGTAGATCAGAGACAAAGTATGTCATCATTGACTCTTTCTACATAGTCATCACACATCTATTTGTATCTGCCCACTTCCTTATCCCTTTGAGAAGATGAATTAACACTTGGGCAGCACTATTAGGTTTTTAAAAAAGGATTTGCATTCTAAATAATTCCTCAATGATTTCAGAGTTAATCATTAGTCTCTGTGCAGTGTCTGAGTTACTCACAGGAAGAGCCCTAGGTGAGGATTTTTTTTTTTTAATTCAATTAGCCAACACATAAATACATCATTAGTTTTTGATGTAGTGTTCAATGATTCATTAGTTGCGTATAATACCCAGTGCTCATCACATCATGTGCCCTCCCCTCCTTAATGCCCATCACCCAGTTGCCCCATACCCCCACCCACCTCCCCTTCCACAACCCTCAGTTTGTTTCCGAGAGTCAAGAGTCTGTCATGGTTTATCAACCTCTCTAATTTCTTCCCAGTTTTCCCTCCCCTTCCCCTATGATCTTCTGTGCTATTTCTTATGTTCCATATGAGTGAAACCATGATAATTATCTTTCTCTGATTGACTTATTTCACTTAGCATAATACCCTCCAGTTTCATCCATGTTGATGTAAATGGTAGGTATTCATCCATTCTGATGTAATATGAGTAGCATTCCACTGTATACATGAACCACATCTTTATCCATTCATCTGTCGATGGACATCTGGACCCTTTCCACAGTTTGGCTATTATGAACATTGCTGCTATCAACATTGGGGTGCAGGTGTCCCTTCTTTTCACTACATCTGTATCTTTGGGGTAAATACCCAGTAGTGCAATTGCTGGGTCATAGGGTAGCTCTATTTTTAATGTTTTGAGGAACCTCCATACTGTTTTCCAGAGTGGCTGCACCAGCTTGCATTCCCACCAACAGTGTAAGAGGGTTCTGAGGGAGTATTCTTAATCAATACCATTATCCCACTTCATGAAGGATTTAGATTAATTCAAAATTTCTATTAAAAGTGCTAAAATGACCATGTTGCATTGGGACTTCTTACTGCCCCTGCCTCACTGAAACTTAAGGCCAGGGCATGAGATTAAGTCACTTCCCTCTAGGCAGCTCAGAAAATTCATTTAGGATCCAGCACACATCCTCTGCTACAATTGCAGCCAGTTCTCCCAGGTTTCTGTACATTTGCTCCTGCCTGGGTTCTCCCTCTTCATTCACCTGGCCTGTCAGCCAAAGATTCATCTGGATATCCTATCTGGTTTTTGTTCTTTCTGTTTGGGTTGATTTCTTATTTGGCAGCTTCCCAGAGGCTGTGTCCTCTCCACACCTTCTAGGGCCTCTGTGCCCAACCAGCCATGTTGACCCCTCCTTACATCAATATCATCAAATTCTGTCAATTTTCTCATGAACATCTTTTGAATTTGGCCACTCTCGAGTTTTGCACTCACCATCTCTCAACCCTGAGGGTCCAAAAGTCTCCTATTTGATTGACTTCTTATCTGTCCTTCCTCATTGCAGTCTTATACTCCACAGAGCTGCTGGAGAGAAATCCAAGACCAAACAAAAGCAGTAGCTAATTTGATCAATAAAGGCCTTGGCTAGCATCCGATGGCCCAGAAGATAAAGACCAGAATGTTCAGCAGATGTAAATGTGTTTTCTTTTTTTTTTTTAAAGATTTTATTTATTTATTTGAGAGAGAGCACGAGAGGGAGGAGGGTCAGAGGGAGAAGCAGACTCCCTGCCGAGCAGGGAGCCCGATGCGGGACTCGATCCAGGGACTCCAGGATCATGACCTGAGCCGAAGGCAGTCGCTTAACCAACTGAGCCACCCAGGCGCCCCCGTAAATGTGTTTTCTAGAGAAGTTCCATCTTCTACTGTTCTCCGCCATGCTCCTTCCTGGGTACTTTTTCAGATATTACTTGAACCCAAACCTTGTCCTTACACACACTGCTTTCCACGCTCAGAATGCCCTATTTACTGCATCCCTTTTCTTGGCCGACTTCAACCCTTCTGAGCCCCAATCAATGGTAACACACTTAGTGAAATCTTACTAGTCAGAGACAGGCATGCTGCCTCATCCCATAGCACTGTGTGCTCACCTCTATATAACATCATATATTATACTTCATTATAATTTAAAATTTTTAGTTTGTCTCCCCCATTTGACTTGTGAATTCATGAAAGGCAGGGACTTTGTCATTCATCTTTACATCATGGAAATTAAAGCAGACCCCAGCACATTGTTAGTCAATAAATGAATGAGCAAATAGATGCTATTTATAATGAAAACATTAATTAAACCCAGCTAAAGAATTTGTCTCCACAAAGCTAACACAACTCAAAATGCAATGTCATTTTCAAGTAATAATTGACTATGTTGACAGCATTAATAATCATGTGTGAATCTGGGGCAATGTTATGAAATATATGACAGAGTTTCGTATAGTGGGGAATTTATTAGATCCTCTTCCCAATAAGCAATAATAAAATTCAACAAAATTGTCAAAGTAAGCATTTTAATTCTCTATAAATCAACCAAAGACCAAAGGCATAAAGCAAATTAGGAAATGATTGTTCATGAAAACAACTGAACTTTGGGTAAGAACATGAGAGTCTATGGGATTCTCCTACCCCCTTTAACCTCCACACTCCTTCCCATGTCAGAGAAGGTCAAGCTGTGAACATCAACTTCACTGCCAGAGAGGACCTGCTTGATTTGGAGCTAAGCATGGGAACACTCTGTGCCCATCAGTGTTGTTAGTTGCAGTCATGGTCTCAGAGGTAGACAAATGTGGGTAAGTCCAGCGGCTCAGCCAGCCTAAAGCTTCATCCAAATTTAAAAAGGAGATAAAGGAAATAAAAAGTCATGGAGGGCCTTATTAAGCTCTCTGCAAATTCCTGGCTGATGGGAAGGCTACCCAAAAACACAAGAGACACTGAAAGCTATCCATGTATTTGTGGCTGACTTTGAGCCTGTGTACGCGGGCAGTGGAAACATGACAAGATCCAGTGCAAGTAAAAGCTGGAACAGACTTAAACACTGGCTAAACTTTGCATGTGTTCCCCAACCCACACAGGCAACTGGCAGAGAACAAAAGCCCTACCGGCTTGAGACACTTAAGAAACTCTTGACAAATCGTTGACCGACACTAAGCTATGCAGAAAAGTGGGTGACCCCTGGGAAGCCAGGCATATCATCACCATCATCATCATTGTCATCAACACCATCACCATCAAATAACGGGGCAGAGACATCAGCAGCTTGCACCGTGGGGGACAGATTCCATAAGTTTAGTCCAGGTAAGTTACTAAACAAGCCAAAAAAAAAGCACTCCAAGGTAAAAATCAGAATCTGGATTTGTTACAATGTATTACTTAAAATGTCCACTTTTCAACAAAAAATGTTGAGATATATAAACAGAAAAATGTGACACCTATTCAGGAAAAATAAGTAGTCAATAGAAATTGTCTCTTAGTTTTCCTATGTGAGGTTTAGTTGACAAAACCTCAAAACAGCTATTATAAATATATTCAAGGAACTTCAGGTAACCATGTTTAAAGAATAAGGAAAAATGAACAGAAAGCTGTGGGACAACATCAACTGTAGTGGTATGTAGGTAAAGGGAGTCTCAGAAAGACAGGAGTAAGAGAAAGGAGGAAAATAATTTTGGATAATTGTTCAAATGTCATAAATTTAATGGAAAACATTAATCTACATACCCAAGAAGTTCAAAGAACCCAAATAGGATAATGACTAAGAGATCCACGACACCTAGTCAAATGGCTGAAACCAAAGATAAAAGAGAAAATCTTGAAAGAAGCAAGAAAAAAATGACTCATCACATACAGGGAAATACAATTAAGGGCTGACTTCTCATGAGAATGCATGAAATCCAGAAGACAATGGAACAATATACTCAAATTCTGGGGGAAAAAGTGTCAAGCAAGAATTCTATATCCAACAAAACTATGCAAAAAAAAGAAAAAAAAAAAAAGACCTGGAGGACATGATGTTAAGCAAAATAAGTCAGGCACAGAAAGACAATTACTATAGGATTTCACTTATAGGTCAAATCTAATATAGTCAAACTCACAATAGCAGAGAGTAGAATGATGGGGGCCAAGGCCCGAAGGGGGAAATGGGGAAGTGCTGGTCAAAGGGTATAAAGTTGCATTTTGACAAGATGGACAAGTTCTGGAGATCTAATGTATAAAGGTGTAGATATAGTTAACAATACTGTATTGTAGGCTTTAAATTTGCCAAGAGGGTAGATCATAAGTATAATCACCACAAAAAAAGGAAAAAAAAAAAAGGTTAACTATGTGAGGTGACAAATATATTAATTGGCTTGATTGTGGTGATTATTTCACAATGTAGATCAAAACATCAAGTTGTATACTTTAAATATATACAATTTATTCTTGTCAATTATATCTCAATAAAATTGAGAAAAGATGAAATAAGAACATTACCAAATTTAAAAAGATTAAGAAAACCTGTGGCTAGCAGATCTGCATTAAGAATTTACTAAAGAAATTCCTTCAAACTAAAAAGAAGTAACATCAGACATTAACAAATCTATACAAAGAATGAAAAGCACTGGAAAAAGTAAATATGTAAGTATGTAAAAAAAAAAAAAGATTACATAATTATATAAATATATCTTTTTTCTGTATTATTTTATACACTTAAAAATTTTTTTAATCATGTTATTTTTTTAAATCATGGTAACTATATTCTTTAATCCCCATACCCTATTTCCCCATCCCCCCATCCATCTTCCCTCAGTTTGTTCTCTATAGCAAAAGTCTGTTTCTTGGTTTGTCTCTTTCTCTTTTTTCCTTTCTTTTGTTTCTTAAATTCAACGATGTTTGTCTTTCTCTGACTTACTTATTTTGTTTAGCACTATACTCTCCAGCTCCATCTGTGTTGTTGCAAATGGCAAGATTCCATTCTTTTTTTATGGCTGAATAATATTCCATTACACACATACACACACACACACACACACCACATCTTCTTTATCCGTTCATCAATTGATGAACACTTGGGTTGCTTCCATATTTTAGCTATTGTAAATAAAGCTGCAATAAACATACGTGTGCATGTATCCCTTTGAATTAGTGTTTTTTGTTTTTTGGTTTTTTTTTTGGTAAATACCCAGTAGTGCGATTACTGGATTGTAAGGTAGTTCTATTTTTAATTCTTTAAGGAACCTCCATACTGTTTTCCACAGTGGCTGCACCACTTTGCATTCCCACCAATACTTCAAGAGGATTCCTTTTTCTCCACATCCTTGCCAACACTTGTCTCTTATGTTTTTGATTTTACCCATTCTGACTGGTGTGAGGTAGTAACTTATTGTGGTTTTGATTTGCATTTCCCTGATGATGAGTGATGTTGAGCATCTTTTCATGTGTCTGTTGGCCATCTGTAGGTCTTCTTTGGAGAAATGTCTGTTCATGTCTTCTGCCCATTTTTATTTTTATTTTTATTTTTTTTTAAATTTTATTTATTTGACAGAGAGGAACAGAGAGAGAGAGAGCACAAGCAGGGGGAATGGAAGAGGGAGAGGGGAAGCAGACTCCCACTGAGAGGCAGGGGACCTGAGGCGGGGTTCAATCCCAGGACCCTGGGACCACGACCTGAGCTGAAGGCAGATGCTTAACCAACTGAGCCACATAGGCACCCCCCTTCTGCCCATTTTTTAATTGAATTATTTGTTTTTTGGGTATTGAGTTGTATCAGTTCTTTATATATTTTGGAAACCATCAGGTATGTCATTTGCAAATATCTTCTATTTAGTAGGTCACCTCTTTTATGTACTTATTGAAAAAACATAAGACTATATAATAAAGCAATAGTTAGAACACTGCACTGTTGGGTTTGAACAAACATACATATATTATACATATATAACACAAGAAGGAGGAAGGAGAAAATGGAGGTATAGTGGTACAAAGTATTTATGTATTTATTAAATTAGTATTCATCTAAACTGTAATAAATTAACAGATTTTGTAATCCCTAGAGCACTTAAAAAAAACTAAAAACAACACAACAAAAGAATTAAAATGATACACTAAAATATTTAACAAAGAAGAGTAAAATGGGAACAGATGAAGAAAAATGACATGAGATATTTAGAAAACAAACAGAAAAAGGTCTGAAATAAATCCAAGCATATCAATGATAACTTTAAGAATAAACACTCAAAAGACTGGATATTGAAACCACATCCAATTATATGCTATCTACAAGTGACACACCTTAGGTTTAAAAATATCAATAGGTTGAAAGTAAAAGATAGAAAAAAATAACATGCAAACAGTAACCAAAAGCAGATTGAATATACAATGTCAGACAAAACAGATTTTAAGAAATACTAGATAAAAAAAGAGCCATGATACAACAATTTTAAATGTATACATACTCATCAACAGAGCCCTAAAATTTATAAAGCAAAAATGGACAGAAGTAAAAAGAGAAATAGACATTCTAACATCAGCTAGTGATTTCTGTAGTGCATTCCCCCAAACTGATAAAATTACTAAACAGAAAATCAGCAAGGATACAGAAAACTTAAACAACACTATCAAATAACTTGACTTTACATTTGTAGAACTATCCACCCAAAGACAGCAAAACACATATTTTTTTCTGGAGCTCCCATGATAGGTCATATACTAGACCACAAACAAGTCTTGTAAATTTAACAGTACTAAAATCTTAATAAGTATGATCTACAACCATAATAGAATTAAATTGGAAATCAATAACATAAAGACTTTAGGGAAATCCCCATTTAGAAACTGAACACATTTGTAAGTAACTCATGTCTCAAAGAACAATACACAAAGAGAAACAGAAGTCTTGAAGTGAATGAAAACACGTGTTAAAAGCTATGAAATGTAACTAAAGCAGTGGTTAGAAAGAAATCTCTATCTTTAAACACCTATAACAAAAATGAAAGGTCTCAAATCAATAACTCAGGATTCCACCTTAACCAGAAAAAGAAGAGCAAACTCAACCCAAAGAAGGAAAAAAAAAATTTAAGATTAGCATGAAAATCAATGAAATAGAAATCAGAAAGAAAAAAAAAAAACCACAATGGAGAGGATCAGTAAAGTCAAAAGTTGGTTCTTCGAAAGATCAATGATATTTATGAACTTTCAGCTAGGTTGACCAAGAAAAAAGAAGACAAATTATCAAATCCGGAATGAAGGAGAAGCCATATAGCATACTGACACTACTCTTGTTTAAAAAGTTATAAGGGTATATACTATGAACAATAACTTTGTTTCTAATCAATTCAGAAACTTGGGTGAAAAGAACAAATTCCAGAAACACAGACATCATTGAAATTGAGTCAAGAAGGAAAGGAAAATTTAAAGAAATTTATAACAAGTAAAAAAAAACCTGAATGAGTTAAAAATTAAAAATCTTCTCACAAAGAAAATCACCATTCCACAGTGTTTAACTGGTAAATTATTTCAATATTTAAGGAAGAAATAATCTAGGGCACCTGGGTGGCTCCGTCTGCTAAGCTTCCAACTCTTGGTTTTGGCTCGGGTCATAATCTTATGGGTGATGGGATCAAGCCCTGGGACGAGAGCCCCACATTGGGCTGCATGCTCAGCAGGGAGTCTGTTTGAAAGATTTTCTGTCTGCCCCTCCCATCTCTCTCCCTCAAAAATAAATAAATCTTTAAAGAAATAATCCTTTACCCTTTCAGAAAACAGACCGGAAGGAGCACTTTTCAACTTCTTAAGTCTATTATTATCCTAAACCTAAAACCAAAGACATCAAAAGAAAAAAAAAAAAAAACACAAAAGTTATAGACCAATATAATCCTCATGAACATAAATGCAAAAATCCTTATCCAAATACTAGCAAACTGAGTCCAGCAATATATACATGATCAACTGGGGTTTGTACAAGAAGGAGAGGTCAGTTTTAATATTTGAAAATCATTAATGTAATATGCCACATAAAGAGATGACATGACCATATGATCACTGCATAGATGCAGAAAAAATCATTTAACAAAATCTAATACCCATTTAGGACAAAAACTTGGTCACAGGAACAGAAAGGAACTTTCTCATTCTGGTAAAGGGCATCTACACAAAACCCTACAGCAGCACCATGCTTCTTGTGGTAGAGATTGAATGGTTTCCACCTATGAACACTTCGTCACATCTATTCAACATTTTCCTGGAAGTTCTAGTCAGTGCAGTGGGAAAAAAAAAAAAAAGAAAGAAAGAAAGAAAGAAAAAAGCCATCTAGATTAGAAAAAACCAAATATAACCATTTTTATTCTCAGGTGATAAGATCTGGAATGTCAAAAATCCTGAAGAATTCAGAGAAAAAATACAAAAATAAATGAGTTCAGCAAAGTTGCTGGATATTCCATACAAAATCAATGATATTTCTTTATACTCACAACAGTCTAAAAATGAAATAAAAAACTGCATTTACAATAGTATTAAAATAAAAAAAAACACTGAAAAATAAATGTAACAAAAAAAATAGAAGGCATATATTGGAAACTATAAAACCTTGCTGAAAGAAAAACCTAAATGGAGAGACATTTCATCTTCATGGATTAGAAGACTCAATATTGTTAGAATGGCAATCCTTACCAATTACAGGCCTGAGATTCTCCAAACTGTTCTACAAATCCAAAACAATACCTATCAAAATCCCAGCACATTTTGCAACTATTTTTTTGAGTACCATCATTTAAATGAAGTACACCTTAGTCAATCCTGCTTATGACCTGCTCTGTTAGATACACCAACTGGTATCAGAGAGAGAGGACAACGGAGGGACCGAGTATAGCTCTGGAACCAAACCTCCCGTGTCTGAATCCCAGCTCCTTCACTACCAGCTGTGTGATCTCAGGCAAATTACTAAATCTTGCTGGGTTTCCATTTATTTTTCATTTGTCACACGCAATCAACATGACTAGTATCAGCCTTAGGAGGTGTTGAAGTACTTAAAGAGCACCTAGCACATGGTACTCAATAAATGTTTGCTATTACTTTATCACACAATTTGGGGATCAAATATTAAAGCATTTTTTAAAAATTTATAATTTTCTGTACTGAGAGAGTAACAGTAAAGTAGCCACAACAATCATGGTATCTTATCCCACAACCTATTCCTTAAAATGATTAGATTTTGTAGATATTTTCCAAAGCTTTAGAGAAGCCATTAAAATATAAATTTTTTAAAAATTATTTTCAGTATATCAAAATATGCTTAAAAGTTTCTAGTAGGAATTCACTAACTATTATTTCTATACCTCAAGACATTTTAGGAAAAAAAATTATAAATGATCATAATGCTGGACTCGTTTCTGATAATGTCAAAGAAAAGAAACCTGCACAACTAAAATATAACACTAAACACAACCAAAATATAACAAAGTATTTAAAAATGTATCTTTTTATATGTGTCACACAGTTGGAAAACACTAAGCAATGCACAGAGGTCCACGGCACCGTGAATCTCAGAAATTAAGGGATTCCCGAGGCCAGCTTTTAGTTATTTTCCAGTAAATCCTAGTGTCTTCTAATATTGCTTTTGTCTTATGTGGGTATATGGTAACTGAGACAAGGCATGGAGCCCCATTCAAAGTGATGGGCCTACCAGGAAAAAGGCCATGACCCCACAGAGCTAGATCTTCAATGGGACAGTGAATCAAAGATAAATATTTATTAGCCAGAAAAGCTGTGGCCATCATATCTGCGTAAGGAAGAGAAAACAATTTCCTTGATGTGTGTAATCACAAGCTGGGCATCCTGCAGGTCAGTAGTGCAAATTCCTCTTATTTAAGGTCTAACAAATCTCAGGTCTGTAATTTATTATTTATTTTTAAAGATTTTATTTATTTATTTGAGAGAGAGAGGGAGAGAGCACAAGCAGGGGAGTGGCAGAGGCAGAGGGAGAAGCAGATGCCCCGCTGAGGGGCTCGATCCCAGGACCCTGGGATCATGACCTAAGCCAAAGGCAGACACTTAACCGACTGAGCCACCCCGGCGTCCCTCAAGTCTGTAATTTATTTTTAAAATGGTTCCATTTTGGTACTGACCCCTGGTGCCTGAGAAGCATACTTTTTAAATGATGCCCTAATGAATTCCAGAAAATTAAACATTCCAAGGAATATGAAGCACCCCCATTCTTCCTGTCAACATACATGCAAACAAAGCCAATAAAAAACACAAGGAAATAAGGCACCATGAGTTGAAACAAACCACCCAGCTGAATCAGCTCCACACAGGACTACAGAACTATCTGGAATACCAAAGAAGTACTCAATATGTTTAAAGGAATAAAAGTAGGCACTGAGTAGAACAACAGGAGTTAGAAACCAAAAAAAAAAAAAAAAAAAAAAAAACCCATAAAAGATAAAAAAAAAAAAAATCTAACACTACCTTTAGAAATGAAAAATATTTAAATTAAAACTTAATAAACAGCTGAGGGAAGATAAATGAAAAGTATGAATATATCATCCAGAATGCAGTACAGAGAAAGAAAAGAAAAATATGGGAGATGAGCAGATATGGATGAAACACTGAAATCTAACATGTGTCTAAGTCCCAGAGGGATAGACAAGAGAGATCAAGGAGAGGCGGTACTTGCAGAGAGAGTGGCTAAACATTTCCCGGATTTGCTGGATAGCAGTCCTCAGAAAGGCCAATAAATTGCAGTATGGTAAGTATAAAGGATTCCATGTCATAGTGAAAATGAAGAACACCAAAAGCAAGAGAAGATGTTAAAAATGGCCAGAGGAAAAAAGACTGATTACCTACAACATAATGACAATTATATTTTTAGCTGACACAGCACCAGCAACAGTTACTGAAGCAAAAAGACTGTGAAGTATTTTCTTCACTTCGCTAAGAGAAAAAATCAACTGTCAGCCTAGAAGTAAATAACCAACAAAATTATCTTTCAAGAGAAAGGGCAAAAAGGAATACTTTTAGAAAAACTAAAAAGGGAGTTTCCTGCCATCTTCCTTTAGAAGGAAATTCAAAAGAATATATTTCAGATAGAAAAAAAAATTGTCCCAGATGTCAAGTTTCAGATGCAAAAAATGTTGGTGTACAAAGAAACTGGTAAACATATAACTAAACCTAAAAAAATTAGTTGCATAAAATAATAGGGTTTAACTTATGGGGTTAAAAAGAATTACAGTCTTAGGCAAAACTAGCATGTAAATCAGGGATGGGGAAAATTGAAACCTCCTTCATTCCGTATGTTTTCTGAGTATCTCTATTCTTTGTTTAGCCTGTTTGTTAAAATTTCTAGGAAAGCCACTAAACTAAATATTAATGTTACAACTGTGCATGTTGTTGAAGAAACTTAAATACTTCTTTGTGGTTTATTATAACAAACTAAGGTTGTTTTCTTTCCAAAAACAGTTCATATTTGTTACAAAATGATTCATAGAAAATGAAGTTACTACAAAACTGATGACTTCGGTGTTGTCAGTTTCTTTGTAATTTAAAAAAAATTCTTCAAATCAGCATAATTCATCTCTAATTACTCTCTTCATTTCATGCCAAAGTCTATTTAAAGAACACTCAGTAAGAACTATATGTGGCATCTCAGATCTACTCTTTCAAATAATATATAATTTGAATTTCACACTCCCCTAGAATGGTTTCACTCACATGCAGTTCTCAATAAGGGCTTGCCACATTAAAATTTATTGCTATGTTGTTTCTTTTAAAATAAAAGACACAAGGCACAGCCCTGCTCTCAGCACTCACAATATCCTGGATCCAGACAGTCTGTTAGGAATGGGATTCCCAGTAATGCACAGTAAGTTCTAGACTAGAGGTAATAAGCAAAATGCTACTAAAGCACAGAGAGAGGGATAATTTTTTCTGATTATCAGAGACAGTTTACCAGAGCAGATGACCACTACATTAGGACTTGAAATATAGACAAGATTCTCCCAGGTAGAATGGAGAAAGATCTTCTGGAAGAGGTAGCAATGAGCAAATGAGGAAAGCTTAAAAAGCGCATGGTGTGCTTGAGGAACATCAGGCGGCACCGTTTGCTATCGTACAATGTACAGGGGTTATATTATAATCAGTCTATTACTTACAAATCTTTTTTTTTTTTTTAAGATCTTATTTATTTGAGAAAGAGAGAGGGAGCACAAGTGGGGGAAGGAGCAGAGGGAGGAACAAGCTCTCCGCAGAGCAGGGAGCCCAATGTGGGGCTTGATTCCAGGTCCCTGGGATCATGACCTGAGCTGAAGGCAGACACTTAGCTGAGCCACCCAGGCATCCCCAGTTACAAATCTTTTGAGGTGCTTCTGTGTGCTGGGAATTGGGGAATGTAACAGCAATTCTTTCTCATAATCAAATGGGAAAGAAAATAATACACACAGAGGAACATATAGAACAAAAGCAATTGATTATACATTTCAGTCAACTATGAGAAAAACACCTTTCATACCATGTCCAGAATGCAGCTGTTTCTTCACAGACAGGTCTACCTGCACCTGGCTGACCTGTCCACTTAGAGGAATGCAACCATCAGCCCGTCCTCCCTCTGCCTAGACTCCACCATGGACGCAGTGCTCCGCTGGGTGTCATGGAATCAATAGAAACACTGCATCATCTCTAGTGCAAAGGAACTTGTATTTTAGACAGAGTCAAAACCGAGGTACCTATAGAAAACCAAAAACTGATTCCACATTAAACTGAATAGAGCATATTCTAGACATGAGACTGACACTGAGGCTCAAGTTGGTGAGGCCTTTAGGGAAGCTATGACTTGAAAATAAGAATTTAGAAAGAGTACGGTAGAAAAGAGAGCTTTTCTAATGGAGAAAAAGACCCAGAGCCTATTATAAAAGGGGGTGGGGGTCAGGGAACAAAACTTCCGAATGGAAAAGGGAAAACAAGTTAAGGCACTGGGGCCACATTACTGAAGGGTCTGGATTTGACGAAGGGACAAGGTGAGGACGTGGTAAACGTGATCTCATGGAAAAGAACAAAAGGAAACAATCTGTACGGCAGATGTGACAAGGAAGAACCTGTAATTGGGAGGATTACCTGGAAACAGGGTAATCCATAGAGGAGGTGAAGAGATTTTATACCTTTGATTATAGGAGGGAAAAAAAAGAGGCCAGATAGAGCAGATATACAAGAAGGATATGGCAGAACTTGTTCAAGAAAACCTTGGGTTTGAATACTGGCTTGGTTAAACATCAAGTGCATGTCCTTGAGCTAGTTCATAAACCTCAGAGAATGTCCATACTGTCTACTGCATCAGGATTCAATCAGTGTTCAACCTCTCAGTAAAAGCTGGCTGCACCACCACCATCATCATCATACTGGAGTGATTAAAAAATTTTTCTACTTTATACACTAATTATCTTTTCCTTGTAATTGATAAGTATCTTGTGGGAAAATACTTTGAGATGGTATAAACGTCCTATTGCTCCTCAACTCTTCACCCACCAGTTAAGAGCATCCATTGAAGATCCCTGACTGAATAAACTGTTACAATTGCCAAATAATGATTTTCTATTTCCCTCATCTGTTACATTTATCAGTTACCCTTCTACGGTAAGAAGAACTCTCTCCCTTCCCATCCATCTATACTTTGATTCATCTGCCCCATCAACCCACCTACCTACCTACCTACTTCAGTAGGGATGCTTACGTTAATCACAAAGGGAAAAAATAGTAATAAGAAAAAGAGCAGTCCCTGGCTGTTATTAAATGGGAGCAGACCTAGCTCTCACAGCTAGATGATGGTGTTTGATTGTGAATGTAAATAATTTCACCTAGCACCAATATTCGACAAGGTCACTCTGTGACCAGGATGGAGGAAAAGAAAAACAAAACCACTCCACAGTCATATATGGACACAGGAAAAAAAAAGAATACTGTCCAAATTATAAAAAATGACCAATTATTCCCCACTCCCTACTGACATGAATGAATGTTGCTTCTTTATCAAGTACAGGTTTAGCTTTGCTCTATTTCTCTTGCCTCCTAGACACAAATTATTAACCAAGAATGAAACCGTCTGTTTCTGAAAGCACCCATTCTAGAGTAAAACTCTACTTCCTTGAAACATCCCCCAAGTAATCAAACATAAGTCTAAACCTGATAATAAGTACCCCTTAATACCCTCTGAGGGTATGCTGAGATGTCCTGAAGTTCCTCATGGTCCACACTCTCCCCACTGGGAGGCTGGTTTTGAGCCAATCAACCCAACTTTGTTCAACCAGTTATATTCTTGGGGGTGTTTGGCTGGAGAACATGCACAATAGTTCTGGAGTGGAAAAACCTGGCAGACAGCACCTTAACCAAGCAATCAATTAGCATTACCAGAAACAGAACAAATCAACATCGTATTCTTCCTCATATGGTATACCGAGGAGAACACTCACTTTTGTCATATTCCTGCCAAAAAAGGCACAATATAAATTCAATCATAAAGAAACATCAAATTACGGTGAAGACATTCTACAAAATAAATGATCATATGCTCCTAAAAACATTAATGTCAAGGACTAAGGAAGTACACTGAATTAAAGATGGCTAGAGAGACATAACAGGTGAATGGAGCATATGATCCGGTATTATTGGGACAACTGGTAAATCCTAATAAGACCTACAGATTATGTAATATTGAATTCATGTTAATTTTCTGATTTTGATAAATGTATTGTGGTTATATAATTTCCTTACTTTTAGGAAAGACACGTTGAAGCATTTTGGTGCAAAGGATATCCATCTATGTTGGAATTTTATGTGTGTGTATATACACACATATACACATACAGAGAGAGAGAGGGAGAGGAATAAAGCAAATATCGTAAAATATTAGCAACTGGGGAATATAGGTGAAGGCTGTCCAGAAATTCTTCTTAGTCTTCTTGCAACTTTTCTGAAAGTCTGGGATTTCAGCTGATTCTGGTTATTTGCAGTAGTTAAGTTCTACAAAGTTTGGTATGAATACAGAATGAGTGAATACCGAAGCACTGCTCCTAAGAGAAATACAGGGTTAGGTTCCTGGATGCTGCTAGTCCCAGTATTTTCATCAACTGATCAATACAAAACCTTATTTTCTGTGCGTTCTCTTCAAAGACACCTTCTTTCATAAATACTGTTGATTCATGAACACTGGCCAAAGGCACTGTATCTCATGCCTGCATGAAGCTCATCTAGCACACAGATGTTCGTTCACCCAAAGGCACCTCACAGACCTCCGGGGCTTAGGGACACTCTATAGCCATCAGCACTGTCCTTTGAGGCCCATTTACATAGAAAAGTCACCAAGAAAAAACACAAAAATGTGGAAAATGTGGCACTACATAAACTGTGGAAAGAATACTTGTGTATAGCAGGAAAGCCGAAACAAACAGGCAGAGGAGGGAGCGGGGCACTGCTTTGCACGTGTCCACAATGACTCCTGTCAGTATCGGTGTTGGGGTTACAAAGAAATTTTAGTAAGTGGGCAAATTTGCAAATATGGACTCTTTGAATAATGGGAACTGCCCATGTATCAAAATAAAACATTACAAAAATACACTTTCAACCTGGAAGACCAGAAAAAATGTAGTATGATAAAATGAATTTATGGCCACTGGGCAGGGGATTGTTCTGGAAGGGAAGATCCTGTTTAATTCCAGATATTATAGGTTTGAAAGGTTTTCCCAGCAGTGTTTTAGAGACATTCGGAAATCCAGGATCTGAGAAGGCCAAGAAAGGGAAGGAGATGAAGTTATGGGAATTAGTGGTAACATAGTAGAGATAATTGATGCCATGAGCAGAGCAAAGGAAGAGACAGATTATGTCCCTAACCAGGAACACAGATGAGGGTTAAATAATTCTAAGGAAGATAGGCCAAATTAAGGCTAAGGAATCAGGAACGGGACACACAGTGACACCTGCCTTTGTTGTGAATAGGTTATTAAAATACACACACCGAGTAAGGGACAACGGACAGGTTTCAGTGAGATAGTTTCAATCCAAAGAAAGAAAAACTTGACTCTGCTAGAGCTTTCCAGGCCGAACGGGCTGCTTTAAAAGATGGATCTGCTGCTAGACCTCTGTAATTCTAGTTTCTGATGACTAAGTTTTTGCCGACTGTGGTTTTAACCAAGGATTCCCATACCTGATCAATCACGAAGCAGGACTGACATCCTTAAAAATCATCAAATCTATCAAATTAAGCAAAAAAAATTGTTACAGACAAAACCACATTCCATTTCACTGGAATATCTGGAACCCAAAGAAAAAGGAAGAAGCCACATCTTCACCAAGCTCTCCACCTGTCCCTCAGCTTGCTATCTCATGAACAGGCAATGAGTGAGGTGGACGTTTGGGGCCTGGGCCACATCCTTCTTAGCTGCTCCTCATGGAAAGTCACCATGAAATGAGTCCAACAGGGTCATTAAAAAAAAAAAAGAGAGCGATTCAGACTTCAGAAAACCCGGAGGAGGCCTGTCAGTGAACATTCTTCTCTATTCTAAACTAATCAAAAGCAGTTAAAGGGTTTTAGGTAAGTTTAAATACCATGATCATCACAATTTTATGGCTGTGTTTTTCAGATCTCATCACTACTGGGGTGCGCTTAGTCATATCACACCACATGAAGCACATTAATACAGTTTCACACAGAAAAAAACCCAGCAAAACGTTTTTGTAAAGTTATCCTCTCACTCCAACGTACTGATGAATAATATAATCAGTATGAAATTCTAACTACTACTCACAGCTAGAGGTTGTGAACGTTTCCTTATAATCCATTAAAGGACGTTTTCACTCTGCTTTTCCCCAGAGTATCAATATTGAATGTTACAAAAATGTTTTGCCATTTGCTTTCAAATAAAATATTCAACGCACAATGCTTTCATGGAGCATTTTCCCTTAAAAATCCATTATACTAAAAGTAAATATCTGCATGGAGCCCACTAGGCTGATGTAATTAAAATTAAATTTACAAAAAGGTAATGGAGATTTTTATCAGCAATAGCACACAATTCAATGCAGCAGCTGAATCATTGTGGATTTTTTCCTATAGACTCTTATCTGAGATGCACAAAACGTTGCATTTTAAGGGATTTTTTTAAGCCTCACAACAATCCTTACATTGGAATGTCATTTTTGTTATGGGAACTTAATTTTATTACAAGGTATTAAAGCAAGAAAATCAAAGTAATCCAAAGGTAAGAAATTGGCCATATTATTTTTTTTGAAAAGGTTTTATTTATTTAACAGAAATAGACACAGTGGGAGAGGGGACACAAGCAGAGGGAGTAGGAGAGGGAGAAGCAGGCTTCCTGCTGAGCAGGGAGCCCGACGCAGGGCTCGATCCCAAGACCCTGGGATCATAACCCGAGCCGGACGCAGACGCTTAACGACTGAGCCACCCAGGTGCCCCCATATTAAGTTGTTTTTAAATTGCTGAACTACCCACCCTGGGAAGGCCTGCTAACAGGTGTGGTTATGGCTGCCGCGTGCCCTGGGCGGATTCTGGGCCTCTGAAGGAGAAAGTGAAATTCAGGCCTTTGGTCTAAGGATTCCTGCCTTCCCTTTTACCTTTGCTCTCAGACCCGAGAGGGCAGCTTCTTTTATTTTTATTTATCTTATTTTATTTTTTAAAAGATTTTATTTATTTGACAGAGGGAGACACAGTGAGAGAGGGAACACAAGCAGGGGAAGTGGGAGAGGGAGAGGGAGAAGCAGGCTTCTCACTGAGCAGGAAGCCCGATGTGGGACTCGATCCCAGGATCCTGGGATCAGGACCTGAGCCGAAGGCAGACGCTTAACAACTGAGCCACCCAGGCGCCCCAGGCAGCTTTTTTTAAGAAGTCCGATGAAACTAAAGTCGCGGCGTATAATTCCTTTGTTCCAGGACTCTCTAGCTCTTCCTCTTAGCATTGCTTCTTTCTCAAACAGTACAACCAATTCTAGATTACACGCAGAAGCTAATCCAATACATGAATAATTGATCTGGGGCGTGAACAGTGAGAATGATGGGCTTAAAGCTCTGGAGGGCAGGAACCGTGTTTATCTTGTTCAGGGCTGTATCCCCGCTTGCTTGGCACACAGGGGAGACTTGGTAAGTATCTTTTGAACATAGTAAATGAGTAACAGTTATTGGCTTATTGTCAGCATTCCCGTACTGTTAGTTCTTCATGTTTTATTCATCTTGGTATCCACTGTGTCTAGGCCAGGACCTGGCACAAAGCAAGCCATTAATAAATGCTGGTTGAATTTATGTCTGAAATGGTCTTGACCTTCCTAAGGACACTCCTCTTCCCTCAGCTTACCCATGAACTATGAGAAAGGAACTGGAAGATGGTTGGATTAGGGAGAAGGGTAAGTGAGCCATTGGGAGAGCAGAAAGAACAGCTTCAGAAAATATGACTGATGTAAAAATGGAAAATGGATTGTTCATTCAACCTTCAGGCAGGGTACCTATGTGTGTTGCCAAATCCATCCAAAGCTTTTTTTTTTTTCTTTTTCTAAATGGGGGGGAAAAAGCATTTGTTAATAACTGGTTGCTTTAAGCTAATCTATAGTGGAAAAAAAGAACAGTGGTTGCCTCTGGGGGTGGGTACGGGGGTTTAACGGGAAGGCACTGCAGGGGTTGAAAATGTTCTATACTTAGCTTAAGATTTCTTTCATATGGATACAGGCATTTGCCAAAACTCATCAAATGGTGCCCTGAGGACTTGTGCATTTCACTGCATGTTAATTTTACCTCAAAAAACAAACAGAAGGTCAATAAATATTGAGCTCTACTTAATGACACACCAGACGTGATATGTTAAGGGTGGAGTGCCTGGATGATTCCAATTTACTTTGAAATCCGTAGAATAGGAAAGCCTGACAGAAACAAATGTTAAAGCAAATATGTAAAATTGTAATTGTAGAAACGAGGTAGTAGGCATATTGTATTTTTACTATACAATTCTCTCAACATTTCCGTATGTTTGAAAATTTTCATTAAAAAATACTGGGGAAAATGGTTGCTTGGCCTCCTTTAGATGCAGGTACATTAGCACCCAAAAGTACTAAGTTGTCTTCAGAGAGTCCTTCAGCTACGTAGTCAGAAATTAAGATCATGGAGGGTGCCTGGGTGGCTCAGTCAGTTAAGCAGCTGCCTTCAGCTCAGGTCATGATCTCGGGGTCCTGGGATCAGTCCCATATTGGGCTCCCTGCTCAGCGGGAAGTCTGCTTCTCCTTCTCCCTCGGCCCCTCCCCCCCAACTTGTGCTCATGCTCTCTCTCTCTCTCTCAAATAAATGAGTAAAATCTTAAAAAAAAAAAAATTAAGATCATGGATGAAAGGTTAAGATGGATTAACGAAGAAATTCTAAAAATCTCAGGAAAATGGGAAAAGTTCTCATTATCTGTGACTGATGGACTCATTCATTCATTCCTTCAACAAATATTTATAGAACTCCTAGGATGTACCAGAAACTGTTTTAGACACACTGAAGAAAACAGAAAAAAATCTGGATCTTTAGATTTTCATCATGACTTCAAGGGGATCCCTACAAAGATGGGAAGAAAGGTGGTGGCAGGGGGTTAGCAGCAGACAAGGGGGCAGTTCTGTTCCTGTTTCAGGCCAGACTGTCCTTTGAAGGGAATACCACATAAGGACATAAAATGGATCAAGGTTCTGTGACCTGGAATCTACTGGCAATCTCCTTGGTGGCACCTAAAAGGTGGCAAAACACCTTCAGGTGAGACCAGTTTTTGTGCACAGCGGTGAATTAGCATGCCTTCCAAAGTAGAAAGAATCAGCGTCTTTGATTTTCTTAACTAATGTTACAGTTTGTCCTGGTAAGAATGTATCCTGTACAATACACAGGATGCCTACATGTTGTAACCTTTTACAACTAGACATAACTACACAATATACAAACTCATGCTCTGCTCCCTCAAGGAAAGGAGGGGGAGGGAAGTGGTCACAATTTTGGCTGCATGGATGACTTACTTCTTTAAAAAAAAAAAAATCTGAAGCGAGACATCTGTGGTAAAACATTTATTAAATCTGGGTGGTACATTTTCTTCATGTTTAAAATTTTTCAGAATTAAAAATGTCATAATTAGAGAAAAAAGTTGATATACTCTAATGGGAGTACCAATGACACCAGACTATATGGGATTTTCTGGAATGCACTTTAGGGGGAGGGGAAAAGTAAAAGGAACATGCAACTGTCAAAATAACACGTTGTAAAGTAAAACTGATTTTTTCAAAATTTTTTAATTTAATTTTTTTAAAAAGATTGTATTTATTTATTTGAGAGAGAGAGCACAAGCAGGTGGAGGGGCAGAGGGAGAGGGAGAAGCAGGCTCCCTGCTGAGCAGGGAGCCCAAAGCAGGGCTCGATCCCAGGACCCTGAGATCATGACCTGAGCCGAAGGCAGATGCTTAACCTACTGAGCCACCCAGGTGCCCCAAAACTGATTTTTTTTTTAAAGATTCATTTACCAAAGTAGTCTTTCATACAAAGCAATATATTGGAAAAAATGGGTGAACTGACCCTATTTATTTAGGAAACTATACTTACTAAGTATTGTACTTTCTGACATTAATGAATTAAATCAAAGTATTAATAGTAAATTGCTTATTTTTGAAAAACGGGGCTTTGGGGAGCCTGGGTGGCTCAGATGGTTAGGCGTCTGCCTTCGGCTCAGGTCATGATCCCAGGGTCCTGGGATCGAGCCCCGTCATCGGGCTCCCTGCTCGGCGGGAAGCCTGCTTCTCCCTCTCCCACTCCCCCTGCTTCTCCCTCTCCCACTCCACCTGCTTGTGTTCCTGCTCTCACTATGTCTCTCTCTGTCAAATAAATAAATAAAATCTTTAAAAAAAGAAAAAAACGGGGCTTCTGTACAGATATGGGGTATAAGTACATTACAAATGATAATTGCTGAAGGCTTATGAAAAAGTACAGAAGTCATGTGGAAATTTCCAATTTGTATCATCCAAAGCTAGATTATTATCTGAGGTAGTAAAATTGGAACACTGCAACCACATTGGCGGTATCTGTCCAAATATCCATCATTAAGTACCAGCTTGAATTCTAGGTTAAAAGATTTATTATGACAAATCATGGGAAACTTCAGGGATTTAAAAAAACAGTAAGGCAAAGCTAAAATACTGATGTCAACTGTATCCAGAATTAACAAACACACTATAAAACATCATTACTAATAATTCAGCACAAATTTATAACCTCTTTTCCCTAAAGCTCAGTTTTATTTAAATAACAAATGATTCGGTCTAGTATAATCATGCCCATTCCTTTATGTTCCTAAAACAACTGGGTTCCATTAATCCCACAAAAACCAGCCACTAATTTACTTCTATTGTTTAGCATGGTGTAATAATTGCAAATGGGCCGCTACCGGCAATTTCTACTTTTTTTACAAATTCCACTGCTGTGCCTAAGGGCTCTGCCAGAGGAGGCAGAAGAGATTCCAATGTCTGAATTCTATTCCAGAATATAATCACTAAGCCTCCTTGGAAATAACAGGTTGCTGATTAAATTTCTGCACACGCGATCTTGAAAAATTATTACAGAAGTCAGGTTGACAATTAGAAATACTATAAATAACAAGTTTAATTTGATAGCTCAGCTATTGTAATAAATTGAACAAGTGTTTCTCCCTCTTGGTGTATTCATTTTCACCTTGGGGTTAAGTGATACTGGCCAGAGTGATCCTGGAACAGGAGGCATTTGCAGAAGGCTAGGGTGTGAAATTAATTCTCTTTGCAGCGGCTCCATTCCTGTTGACATAAAGGATACACATGAAACACTGCACACTAGAATATATCCTATCTTCTTTGTACTGTTTTTTTTTTTTTTTTTGCTTTCAGTGTCATTTAAGTTAAGCTGTGTGAGAACATGAGCAGTAAAGATTCAGACTCAATGAACATTTATTAAGACCTCCTCTGTGAATGCTCCAGGTACTTTGACATAAACCTCACAGTAATTGTGTGAAATGGGTACCATGATCTGTATTTCACACTGAGGAGACCCAAAGTTGCTAGGCAACTTGCCCAAGGGCACACTAACTAGTTGTATTGGTCAATTCATGGTTTAACCCTGGGGTACCAACTCCAGAGTCCACGTTCTTTCTACTGCCCATGACACGGATTCGAATTCTTTACCCTTTCTACCCCAAGTAATTGTCTTTGCATATGCATCTTGCAATGGGAATTGGGCTTCTATCTGACTCATCTCTAGGGTGGAATCTTATGAAGGTACTTGCACATTCTAGGGTGCGAGGACCCATTCACAATAAGGTAACCTGGAAGGAAGAGTTAAGACACATCTCCATCTCAGACAGTGGGGGAAACCTGACCCAATAAGCACAATCTAATTTGGAAGATATTTCAACACTCAACTATCTTGGGGATTTCATGATCACAGCTGTTATTGTTAACAGAAGTGCTAAGCAAAGAGGAAGTCTCTAAAGCTGATGCTAGATAAAACACTACATAAAAATGATTAACCCAATCATATTAGAAAGTTAAATTTTTTTTTACAGATGGCAATAAAAGTTTTATTTGAAAATAACCATTATGCATTAAATGATATTCTGTGATGCTATATCCTATTTGTTCAGTCACTAAATACAGAAAATTGTTCTCTGTAGGTTTCTGTTGGCAATGCCTTTAAATGACTTGTTTCCACACGTAAGGCCTAAGTCCAGTTGGTGGTATGATGCTACCACCAAGCTGCTCCCAAATCCTCACATGTATCTGATGAGTATTCAAAAAATTGTAGCGAAATTCTTTTCAGTATCAAACTGAACAGTATCAGTTTGATACTGAAAAGTAATTTAAACAATTCCTATCACTTGAATGGCATAACCAGTGACACCACTAAACAGAATACCCTACATTCTGATCATTAAAGAGGATTTTTTGCATATAAAATTTTTGATGAAAAAAATCAGCTTACTGTAAACTTCTGCATGTAACTTCCAACAGAATAATGTGAAGATAAATGCATACACATATATTAGAAATTAGAATGCCAAATATAGTGACAACATATTGTTAACAAAAGATAATTTAGAAAACATTATCCAGTCCAAATGAAACCAAGACATAGATGCTTTCTCAAAGAAAATCGTATTAGTAAATACCATCCTCATGTGTAAAGCAATTAATAAAAATGAATTTGTGAAAACAATGCCTATTTTCTTCATTCAGTTCTTGGGTACTTATAAAAATTATAAATCAGGGGTTCACCTGGGTGGCTCAGTTAAGCATCTGCCTTAGGCTCAGGTCATGATCCCAGAGTCCTGGGATGGAGCCCTGCACAGGGCTCCCTGCTCAGCAGGGAGTCTGCTTCTCCCTCTCCCATTGCCCCTCCCCCCCCACTCATGCTCTCTCTTGCTTACACTCCCTCTCTCAAATATAGTCTTAAAAAAAATTATAAATCAGAATGATCCTATTGTTCTCTTGTCATATTACTACAAATGTTATTATATTGGGCATCACCTGAAAGTCTTAGAGATCAGCCAATGAAATTGTATTTCAAAACACAGGAGAAACTTTTAGGATAATTATTTACAAATTTGTTTTAGCAAGTCCAGTATTTTTTTCTAACAATTCTAGAGCTTTAGAAAAATAACCCAATGTTCTTAAATTACAGGGAACACATATCTGAGATCGTAAAAAAACAAACAAAAACACAACAACAACTACAAAGTAAAAAGTTTACCTCCTTAAAATTTACAGTGTGCTATAAAAGTGACCAGAAAGGGAGACACATGGATAAAGTCAAGTTCTGCCAATAACTACTGTCGCTTGACCAGGCTTCTGTTCCTCACTGGTAAAAGGAGTGCATTATTGGGGGGTTGGCAGTAGTACGTAGAAGAAGGAGTATTTGTTAAATTAACATGGTATCCAAGGTCATATATAGTTCCAAGATGTTTTAAAATCAGTCCTATCCATCTTTAGACACTGAAGTGAATGTCTAACTGTGGAACTGGCTGAGAGAGAGGCACTTCATGGGTGAAGCAACTACTAAGAATGTCCTCCCTGAAAGCAAACCGGCTGCCAGCATTTCTGTCCGCAACCCTCTCTGATACCCCCAACCACAGGTCTCCAGCAGGGACAGCTGCGAAGACACAAATATGCAGCCTTGGTTCTGGAGTCCAGTCCACTACAAGGGCTACCATAGCAGTCTGAGCACCAGATACTCACTGGGGCTAGGCAGAGAGAGGTATGCATACCACACTGACATTCTACATTTCCAACATTCCCTTCTTTTTGTTCCCTAATTTTGTATGATCCATGCTAAGAGAAAGTTACCTGTAAATAGGCTGTAGAGATAGGGCCATCAGATGCATAGGGTTACTCCAGCTAAAAGAGAACCTGGAGCTCTGGGACCCCATAAGGAAGTCCAGTGGAAATGGTAGAGCCAAGGACTTGAGAGCCCCTCAAGATGGGCTGTGAGGTCTTGAGGCTGGTGGAACATTCTGGGCTTTGGATTACAGGAGCTACACTGATTTTAATAACTCAATGCTAATGACCTTCCAGAGGATACTGCCAAAATGTTTCTTGAAGAAGTTTTAAAAAAACATTTGCAGTGTTCCTTCAATTTCATATTGTGTATATAGTAAACTGATCATGAGCCAACCTCTTAGTAAGAAAACTGAAAACCCAAGAGGTTTGGGGGCATTCCCCAGAATCTCCATCTCTTGGGCACATACCAATAAAGCACACAGAAGGGTGCTTAAATATACTACCCAGAGAGGACAGTTTTCTCTATCACTTTATACTTTTCAGACACGATTGAGATATCAAGAGAAATCTTGGTCAAATTATCTGGCCCCCCTAACATGTAAATTTCTATATGATTCACATTAAAAAAATTTAAGTTCCAATTCTTTATCAATACTACAAAAACTGTAAAACCTATACATTACTGAGTCTTATCCTGTTAAGTGTCAAATCACTCTGCTAATATACAAGGTTTATTAGAAAGATGTGGTACCCCTAAGTTCATAAACTGTGGTAATAATACAACTCTACATTTGTGATTGATGTAAACAGGGCCCACTACAACTACCGTAAGACAGAACTGAAGTCTTCCAGTGTCATTCAGAACTCTCAGAGGACATACATAAGCACAGTGTATTAAGAAAAAATCAAGCAAACGCATTAAAGAGAACATAAGTGTTATCTTTTAGAAATTATTTTGTCAAAAAAGCTGATTGGTCCTCACAGAGAATGTTTTCCTAAATCCATATGTATTGAGCTTAATATTCCTCCATAGTAGTATAAAACAGATTGCTGCATATTAAAGTATTACCAACAAGAATTCTGAAAATTAACACGTCTTAGGTAGGGGAAACCTTCTCACTGATTGCAGAAGGCTGGATCTGAGGCAAAATCAGTAGCCGATTCTATAATGCCTGTGGTGCAACAGGTGGCTTGGAGCTTCAGAGTCAGGCAGTGGGTATGTGAGGTCTGTTTTCCCCACAGCATAGCTGTGTGACTCTGGGCACGTTACCAAACCTCTCTGAGCTTTGGTTTCCTCATCAGTAAAACAGGGAGAATAGTAGCACCTTTCTAATACTCTGTAAATACCTGAGTAATCAAGCAATGTCCTGGGTATTAATTAAACAGTACCAATTGGAATTACACTATTGACATTTGTCAATTAATGTATTTCTCCCAACAACCATAAAAGGAGAAAATATAATACAACTTTTACGGTTCCAACAAAGGGAATGTTGAGAGATTAAGTAATTTCCCCAAGGATACTCGTGGTGTAACTTTACCCACAATATTTAATAAATGCTAAATAAGCAGAACCCAGGGAAAGAAAAGCTAATGCCTCAAAACCAAGAATAGAGATACGTTATGGGAACATAGCTTAACAGGTGGAGCCAAAGACAAGTCCAGTAATTGAATATGAATGATGGAATTGCCCTTGAATATTTTTACAACTCAAATTGTGCAAGGATTCATACGGACTGGTAGGTCAATGGGTCTGACTTACAGATTACTGATGTTTACCAGGGAGAGGGTTTATATTTTTATAGCCCCAAACTGCATTCACTGTGCAGGAAACAGTACCCTGGGAGACTAAAGTCTTCACGTGCTTTCTTAAACAGCTAAATTACTTCAAAGCCAGGAAATAAAACAAGTTCGTGGGAGAAAAACCATTGTTATTCTACAATTTTCCTCCTACCTCAGAAATACAACATGGCTAAACTGTAAACAGTTTATAAGCAAGAATTTTTTTTTTTCCAGTCTAAGCAGTAGGTTGCATACCCTATACTTAAGGTCTTGGGAATGTTTGGGGTGTTTTGTTTTGTTTTTCATTTTTAACAGCTTTCCACTGAAAGAACTGTGACTTCTACAAGAGCTATTTATGCTGGTGATTTTAAACTGAGAGACTATTAACTTACGTTACTGATCCCTAAAGGCCTATACATAACTGCTCTAAAACAGTACCCGAAATCAGCAACATTATACTCACTGTAGGGAAAAGAAATCCTGAACACAGATCTTTCTATTTCTCTCTAGGGAATTATAAACATTGTGGAGACTTTACAAAGCTACGTTTAGTCAACTATTTTGATTTAGGGACTAGAATGCTACTGTATCTGTGTAAATTTCAGTTACAATTTTATATCCATAAATTAGTTTAAAATAAAAATATAAAAAAAAAATCTTCATATGAACCATGATGATTAAAATGAGATAGCAGAATAAAAATGTATAAGGAGGGCGCCTGGGTGGCTCAGTTGGTTAAGTGACTGCCTTCAGCTCAGGTCATGATCCTGGAGTCCCAGGATCGAGTCCCACATCGGGCTCCCTGCTCAGCAGGGGGTCTGCTTCTCCCTCTGCCCTCTTCCCTCTCGTGCTCTCTGTCTCTCATTCTCTCTCTCTCAAATAAATAAATGAAATCTTAAAAAAAAATGTATAAGGAGTTGAGGGGTCTTATATTAATCTTTGTATTTTATTACTAATATTTCTATTTTTAAGCAGTGATGAATCTCATTCTATCATCACATATGATGGATAAAAGGTACCCAGGGCAAATTATTCATAGAGATTTAGTGGGAGACCAGAGAATCATTACTCCATGCTTTTAACTTCTTTATAGCATAGGTAGTTTGACAAGATTAAACCAACATTACTTGATTATCTAGCACTGCAAGTTCTTGTTGGGTTACAAAGTGTAAAAGTGGTTAACACAATACAGGGACATGGTCCAGCAGACCCTTGAACAACCTGGAGGTTAGGGATGCTGCTCTCCCCTTCCCTGCACTGTCAAAAATCTGCATATAACTTTGACTACCCCCAAACTTAACTACTATTAGCCTACTGTTGACTGGAAACCTTACTGAAAACATAGCCAAGTCGATTACCACAGGTTTTGTGTATGTATTTATATATACTGTATTCTTCAAGTAAGCTAGTGAAAAGAAAATGTTAAGAAAATCAGGAGGAAAACAGAATATATTTACAGTACTGGGACCATATTTATTGAAAAAAATCTGCATGTAAGTGGACCCATACCGTTCAAACCCGCATGGTTCAAGGAGTCAACTGTTGTTCCTCCTTAAATGACAGCTATCATCTTCACTAAAAACCCTACAATCACTCTTCCTCTTTTTCTTTGCTACCTTTCAGGTTTGGGAAGTGGGTGGGAGGGCATGGTGACAGTCTGAATGCCAGGAGTGGTGAGGGCAACATTACCTAAGCTCAAATCCCACCTTCCTCGCTTGCTTATGGTTCCATGCTTCAGTTTTCTCCTATGTAAATGGAGATGGTAACACAGTGAATCCCATGGGGTCATCAGAGAAATAATGATTTAATGCATACAGTGCTTTAATAAATCAAGTGCTGAAAAGGAGAAAAGGGTCCCTGTCCTTCTCCCCCTGCATGTCTACTCTGGTCTCCCTTGACAGGCATACAGACATGGCTTAAAGGTGCCTTTCTTTCTTCTCCCATCAGTACTTTGAGGGCTGCAAATTGAGTTTATTTTATCAACTTTATATCATCAATTTTTAACAAAAATGTCTGACACATGGTAGCTTTAAAAAAAAAAAAAAGGTAAAATTCTACCAAAGCCCTCAACTGGTCCCAGAAATACTTGACGTGGTTCAAAAGAGAGGTGGCCAAGACCACCTTACGAGGACACCTGAGATAGGAAGGGAATCCTTCATAAAAAAAGTTTAATCAGAGTCCTGCAATTGACACTTAGGCTTTTCTCTTTGCTGTTCATACTTAATCGGGTTTTGGTTGTTTTACCGACACACTCTTCACAGGACTCTAAGTTCCACAGGAGCAGCATTCTGAAATAGCACGTGGGGCAGCCTTCTTCCACTGTCCTCCAAGGTCACCCCTGATCCTTCTCCATCTGTTCTCTCCCCAAGCCAGGAGGTCCACCTACAGAGACTGTCCATCAGCCTGCCCCTTAGTCCTCCAGCTTCCTGTGATGTGTGGACACTGGGAGCCACAGCACGAGGCCAGAGGGAAAAAGGAGAAAGAGAAGCTAGGGTCTTTATTCCCCAGGGTCCTGCCCTGCAGAGTCCCCTCAGGGGGGCCTTCTCTTTGCATGACTCAGTAAACACACTTTTCCTGGGTCCTCTGTATGAGGCTTGGTAATAGCTCTATTGTTATTGGCCCCGGGATGCTGTACTACTCTTGTAATTTCTCTCCACTCTTCCCACAGCTTTGCTTAAAGTTCCTTTCTAAAGCCCTCTAGAAAGGTTCTAGTTTGTGCCATCTGTTTGCTGCGGGAACCCTGACTGATAAAGTACTCTAGATATACAAAGAGAGAACCATAAAACAGCCATTAGGTTTCCTCTAACTATGCAGCCAGATAGTAACCATTTTTCCTCTTTTAATTCCCACTTAGAACCCAAGTACTTCCCCCTTGCTGCTTCCAACTGATTCCTATAAATATCTCCATGGATTCTAAAAGGATAGTCTTCTCCACCCTTTTTTTTTTTTTCTTCAGGAAATTCTTTTAAGAGAAACAATCTTTGCTATAACTTAGGAATAATTTTCAATGCCTTATTTTTATTATTTTTAGTTTTGTTTTGTACTTTTTAGAGGCATCATTGTGCTTGATTACACTCTACTGTCCATATTTAAATTTAGCTACAGGTTATAATATGATCTGAATGTAAAGCAGTAAATTTTTCAAATAAATTTTGCTCTTACTGAATTTTTTCAGTGACTATGAGTTATAAAACTTACAAAGATGCCATTGCCAAGAAACATAAAATAAATTATTCCTGAGATAATACAGATATAATAGAAATGCTTCTACTTTTCATTCTATTGTTTTTCAATCTAGTCCAGATATTATAGCAACCTTAAAACACATCTGGGAATAAGCAATTGATATTTATTTATAATGAACTTCTGTCTCTACATATTATTTTGGAAAATTCCACTATTTGGAATTGTGAAATGAATAGCAAATTACTATGTTAACTTTTTTTCTTCTGCAGGTGTAGTCTTAGTATTACATAATTCTTTTTTGTTGTTGGTAAATCAACCCTTCCATTTGGTGAGGAACATTTTCCAGCAAAGGCTTTGTCCTATTTCTGTTTATTTTGGCTTCCAAAGGGATGGGTATTCAAAAGGAAAGCAGAGAAATATGGAGCTAGAAATCTGTAAAACAAATCATAATGAAGCTCCTTGCACAAACAGATCTAAAACCCAGAAAAGACTAGCAGTGAATTCTATATCTTCTCTATTTAAGCATATAGATTGATATCAACCATGTGTATTTCTCCACATTTTCATCTTTCTTTGAATTCTGTCTTCCCTTTTTCTGTTATTCTTGATATTATAGAGAAGAGCCAAATGCAGTGGGGGTAAATACCTATACTAAATCAGTTTGTTTAGTCCTAATGTTTTGACAGAATTGACAATAATAGTCAGAAGATTCAGGAAGCTGAATAAGCTGCAATTAACAAAACTGACCAACCACGTGCTCTTCTCTTTTGGGTGAGAGGGCTGTAAAGCCAGCAGTACATAATGGGATGAGGGAGGATATTAGTAAAATCAGAAAATGGGCTGCTTATCTTTTAGGAGTGAGTGTGTGTGTGTGTGTGTGTGTGTGTTTTGGAAAACAGCCCGTTTCTCTTTTGCCATGGCTGGGTCAATTTCACTACACTTAGGAACGGTCAAGGAAGTGAGTACTAGTTTCCACAAAGGTTCAGGGGATGGCAGAATGATCAAAACCCTCACAAAGGCAGCAATGCACATGAGGATTCACCTAAGTGTGCTTTTCCCAACTCATATAACATGCTTCATCAATTTTAAGTTGCACATTTGAAGAAAAATGTCACTTACAATCATGGACGTCTCACAGTTGCTGCTGACCTGGAGGCCCTGCCATGGTGGGGGAGGGCAGGCCCTGGCGATGGCGTTTTATCTGCTGTAGGTAAAGGGACTCACTTAATTTGGAATGCTGAGTGCTACTCGTTCCCAGTGGCAGGTTTGATGGAAATGATAAACTCAATAACAGATAAGTGGGCAGGGCCAACAGTCAGGGAAAGTCATGGTGGGGGGAGGCATAATTGTGGCTGTGGCTACATGCACTTGTGGGGAATCCCAGAGAGGGCCTGAGCTAGTCGCATACTCCTAACCAAACCTAAGCTTATGCCAATGTACATAAGAAACCTCAAAGGGTCCAGATAAAGTGAAAGAGCAGAATTTAAAACAGCCTCAGCTTTGAATACACTACTCACCCCATACACAGATTCATGGACCATGGACAGAGGACTTACTGGCAAGGAGGCTGAGTATAACCTCTCACCACCAACCTACAAAGATTATATGGGACAACCCTCAGAAAAGCAGACCTGAAAATTAAAACAAGAAAATACCTATGGTCCATGTCTACATACAAATTGAGCAGAGGTGTCAGTAGAAGCAAACGACAGGGGAGAGAAATTTCACAAAATTAGCTCCAGTAAATTATGAAACAGCAAAATAAAACACAGCAACAATAATACTCTTCAGATTATGATTATTATCATTAGGGAAAATGTCAAAATACAAAATACAGCCATATTATCTAAAATGTCCAGTTTTCAACCAAAAAATTGTGAGACATGCAAAGAAATTGGCAGGTGTGACTCATAGTCAGAGGAAAAAAGTAGTTGTTAGAAACTCTCAAACACCCCGATACTATAACAGACAAAAGCTTCAAAGAAGCTATTATAAGTCCCAAGAAGTAAGGGAAACCACAGTTAATGAATTATAGAAAAGCATGATGAGGGCGGGGGTCCAAGATGGTGACATAGGAACACCCTGGTCTTACCTCCTCCACAGACACACTAAATCTACATGTACACATAAAGCAATAGATCCTGAAGAAGAACGGAGAGCTGACTGAACAGCTTCTGCACAACAAAGGGTAGAGTGACCACACAGAGAATAACAGAAGAGAGGAGACAAGATGATGGGGAACCCCACAGCCAGCACTGTGACCTGCAGTAGGGAGGGATAGGACTAAGGAACCACCAGCTGATTCTCCCAGTCCTGGGACACAGAAAAGTGAACTAATCTTACAGAGTCTGCCAAACAGCAACATCCCTTTTCAGGGATCAGAGGTGCTGGTGAACACCACTGTTTACAGCCCCTCCTCCACCTTGATAGCAGATGGAAGCAGAGGCAGGGTGCCCCAACCTGCTTGCTGCCCCAGTGAGCCCCAGACCCAGAGCTCACACCAGCCCCAGGTGCTCCCCACAGCAGCACCCCTGCCCCCCCAACATGTGCCAGGAAAGCTCCAACTTTCTCACCAAGGGCACTGGGACTGGGCCATTCCAGGACAGTGGTCACTATAGCTTAAGCCACCTCATCAAGGCAGCATAGGTGCAAAGCACCCTAGGACCCTCCAGCCTACACTTGCTTCAGCTCGTTGTCCCACCAGGCACCCCCTCACCTCTGTGTACAGCTTCCTGAGATCCCTTGGCCTGTGCCTGCCTCAGTTTCATCCATCCTGCCAGGGTGCTCCCTCTGTGGAGTGCTCTGGGACCCCCAAGTCTGCACTGCCTCAGTTCCTGCCATCCTGCCAGGGCATGTCCTACATGAAGCACCCTGGAACCCTCCAAGCCTATGCCTGCTTTAGCCTCACCCATCTCACCAGGGTGGCCCTGGTACAGAATACCTGGAAGCCCCAGCCTGTGCCTACTACAACTCAAGCCAGCCCGCTAAAGCTGTCAGGCACATGCAGTCTAGACAAGGGACATTACTACACAAGGCCACTCTTCCAAGACCAGGAGAGATAACTGTTCTGCCCAATTTACCGAAACAAACATAGAAGATAAGCAAAATGAGGAGACAGAGGATTACGTCCCAAATGAAAGAACCAGATGAAATAACTAAATGAAACAGAGAAAAGCAATCTTCCTGATAAAGAGTTCAAAGCAATGGCTATAGAGGTGCTCACCAGACTTAAGAGTGGATGAACTCAGAAAAAACTTTAACAAAGAGATATAAAATATAAAAGAGAACCAATCAGAATTGGAAGAATACAGTAACTGAAATAAAAAATACACTAGAGTGAATCAACAGCAGATTGGAGGATGTGGAAGAATGGATCAGTGATTTGGAAGACAGGGTAATGGAAAGCATTCATGCTTAACAGCAAAAAACAAAAAAGAATTTTAAAAAAAGGGGACAGGTTAAGGGACCTCTGGGAAAACATTAAGCACCCTAACATTTACATTATAGGGGTCCCAGAAAAAGAAGAGAGAAAATAAGGAGCAGAAAACTTATCTGAAGAATTAATAATTGAAAACTTCCCTAACCTTAGGAAGAAAACAAATACCCAGGTCCAGGAAGCGAAGGGAGCCCCAAATAGGATGAATTCAAGAAGGTTCACATAAATAATTAAATACACATAAATAATTATAAATAATTATAAATAATTAAAATGTCCAGATTAAAAATAAAGAAAAAATCTTAAAGTCAGGAGAGAAGCAACAAGTTACATACAAGGGAAACTTCATAAGGCCATAAGCAAATTTTTCAACAGAAACTTTTGCAGGCCAGAAGGTAGTGAGATAATATATTCAAACTGCTAAAAGGAAAAAACCCTACAACCAAGAACACTCTACCTGACAAGGTTATCATTTAATAATTGAAGGAGAGATAAAGAGTTTCCAGACAATGGTGAAAACAATCCGATTTACAATTACATCAAAAAGAATACCTACAAATAAATTGAACCAAGGAGGTGAAAACCTGTACTGTGAAAACTATAAGACAGTGATGAAAGAAACTGAAGACAACACAAACAAATGAGAAGATATGCTATGCTCATGGATTGGAAGAATATTGCTGAAATGTCCATCCTACCCAAAACAATCTACATATTCAAAGCAATCCTTACTAAAACACCAACAGTATTTTTCACAGAACCAGAACAATCCTAATGTTTATATGGAACCAAAGATGACCCCTGAATAGCCAAAGTGATCTTGAAAAAGAACAGAACTGAAGGCATCACAGTCCCAGATTTCAGATATATTACAAAGCTGTCGTAATAAAAACAGTATGGTACTGGTACCAAAATAGACACATAGATCAACAGAACAGTATAGAGAGCCTAGAAATAAACACATGCTTATGTGTCAATCTATAACAAAGGAGGCAAGAGTATGCAATGGGAAAAAAAACAGTCTCTTCAACAAATGGTGTTGGGAAAACTGGACAACTACATGCAAAACAATGACACTGGATAATTTTCTAACACAATACACAAAAATAAATTCAAAGTGGATTAATGACCTAAATGTGAGACCTAAAACCATAAAACTCCTAAAAGAAAACAGATGCAATAATCTCTTTGACATGAGCCATACATTTTCCTAGATATGTCTCCTTTGGCAAGGGAAAAAAAGCAAAATTAAACTATTTAAATTACATGAAAATAAGAAACTTTGCACAATAAAGGAACAGAAAGACAAACAAAAAGACAACCCACCAAAATATCCGATAATCCGATAAGAGGTTAATATCTAATATATATAAAGAACTTAGACAA
Organism: Mirounga angustirostris; assembly: GCF_029215605.1. Taxonomy (NCBI): domain Eukaryota; kingdom Metazoa; phylum Chordata; class Mammalia; order Carnivora; family Phocidae; genus Mirounga; species Mirounga angustirostris. Next base: position 30,905,273 of record NW_026991710.1, on the reverse strand, counting down.
TTCAACTCCAAAAAACCCCCCAAACAATGCAATTAAAAATGGGCAGAAGACATGAAAGGACATTTCTTCAAAGAATACACACAGATGGCCAACAGACACATGAAAAGAGGCTCAACATCACTTATCACCAGGGAAATTAAAATAAAAACCACAATGAGATATCACCTCACAAGTGTCAGAATGGCTAAAATGAAAACCACAAGACAACAAGTGTTGGTGGGGATGTGGAGAAAAAAGAACCCTGTGCACCACTGGTGGGAAGGAAAACCAGTGTAGCCAATGCAGAAAACAGTATGAAGTTTCCCCCAAAAGTTAAAAATAGAATTACCACAGGATCCAGTAATTCCACTACTGAGTATTTAACAAAAGAAAACAAAAACACTAATTCCAAAAGATATATGCACCCCTCTGTTTACTGCAGCAGTATTTATAATAGCCAAGATATGGAAGCAACCAAGTGTCCATCCATAGATAAATGGATAAAGAAAATGTGGCATATATATTCAATGGAATATTATTCAACCATAAAAAATGAAATCTTGCCCTTTGAATCAACATGGATGGATCTAGATGGTGTAATAAGTAAAATAAGACAGAAAGTGACAAATCTCATATAATTTCACTCATACATGGAATTTTTTTGAAAGAGTTTATTTACTTGAGAGAGAGAGAGCATGAGCAGTGCAGAGAGGAAGAAGCAGGCTCGTTGCTGAGCAGGGAGCCTGACATGGGGCCTGATCCCAGGACCCTGGGATCATGACCTGAGCCAAAGGCAGACGCTTAACTGACTAAGCCACCCAGGTGCTCCTCATATGTGGAATTTAAGAAACAAAACAAAGAAAAAAGAGACCAAGAAAAACCATACTCTTAAATATAGAGAACAGGTGGTTGCCACGGGGGGGGGGGGGGGGGGAGATGGGAGGCTGGGTGAAATACATGATGAGCCCTGAGTAATGTAGAGAATTGCAGAATCACTATATTGTACACCAGAAACTAATACAATATTGAATATTAATTATACTGGTATTTAAAATAAATAAATAAAAATTTGAAAAAATAAATGAAAGGAAGTGAGTCTAGAAAGTGACTGGAATCAACTAGGTAAAATGAAAGCACTGGAAATAGTAAATGTGTGTTAATGTAAAATACTTTATATTTTTTTGTATTAATCTTAAGAGACTCTGAAAAAATAGATTTTTGTTATAATCCCTAGAACACTAAGTAAACAATTTCTAAAATATGGTTTAAAAATCAACAGAGGAATTAAAATGACATAATACAATATTTACTCAAACAAAAGAAGGCAGTCAAGGAGGGACAGAGGAACAAAGACAGGAGGCACAAAGAAAATAAGTAGCAAGGGCGCCTGGGTGGCTCAGTCGTTAAGCGTCTGCCTTTGGCTCAGGTCATGATCCCAGGGTCCTGGGATCGAGTCCCGCATCGGGCTCCCTGCTCAGCAGGAAGCCTGCTTCTCCCTCTCCCACTCCCCCTGCTTGTGTTCCTGCTCTCGCTATGTCTCTCTCTGTCAAATAAATAAAAAAATCTTTAAAAAAAAAAAAAAAAGAAAAGAAGTAGCAAAATGGGAATCTGAACTATATTAAATCAACTATATTAATTATTACATAGTCTAAAAATGAATTAAAAGGCAGTTGTCAGACTTGATTTAAAAAAGCAAGATTCAACCAACTACATGCCATCTACAAGAGACACACTCTAGATTCAAGGATACCATTACATTGAATGTGGAAACATGAAAACATATGAATGCAAACAGTAACCATGAGAGAGCTGGAGTGGCTATAGTAACATTAGGCAAAATTGACTCCAGGGCAAGAACTTTTACTAGATACAATATTTTGAATAAAAGGATCAATACATCCGGAGGATTTAACAATGATAAACAATACATGTACCTAACAATAGAGTAAAAATTAAGAGAATTAAAAGGAAAAATAGATTTCAACAATTGATAAGACAACTGGGAAGAATAGCACCAAGGATATAAAACACTATCAAACAAGTCAACTGACATTCACAGAACTCTTTACCCAATGTATACAAAATACACATTCTCTTTGAGCTTACATGGAACATTCTCCAGGACAGACCATATGCTCTGCCATAAATGCTTGTATGAGAAGAGTGGTTTAAAATCAATAACTTGGGGAGCCTGGGTGGCTCAGTCATTAAGCGTCTGCCTTCGGCTCAGGTCCTGATCCCAGGGTCCTGGGATCAAGCCCCACATCGGGCTCTCTGCTCAGCGGGAAGCCTGCTTCTCCCTCTCCCACTCCCCCTGCTTGTGTTCCCTCTCGCTGTCTCTCTATCAAATAAATAAATAATAAAAAATAAAATAAAATAAAATCAATAACTTAAGTTTCAGTGTAAGAAGATAAAGGGTAAATTAAACCCCAAGTAAATAAAGTACAGGAAATAAGAGCAGAAAGCAATGAAATAGAAAGCAAACAGAGAAAATTACATGCCAAAAGATGGCTGTCTAAAAAAGTTAATAAGATTAATAAGTAATGCTAAGATGGTTAATATTAACAAAATTGGTTAAGGGAAAAAGAAGAGAAAACTCAAATTATCAGTATAAAAAATAAAGAGGATACCCCTAGGCATCCTACAGATATCAAAATTTTATGCTAATAAGTTCAACTTCAATGAAACAAATTCCTTGAAAATCTCAATCTATCAGAACTGATAAAAGATAAAGTAGAAAGTCTAAATTGTCCTGTATCTTTTAAAGACTTGAATTATAAAATATTCTCTCAAAGAAAACATTGGCTCATATGACTTCAGTGGTACATTCTGTCACCCATTTAATGAAGAAATAGTATCAATCTTACACAACTATTTTAAATAAATAGAGGTGGTGGGAATAATTCTCAGTTGTTTCTGAGGCCAGCAGTACTGACACTCAAAACAAATACATTACAGAAAGAGAAAACTACAGATCGATGTCCTTCACGAGAACAGAAGAAAGGTCCTTCCAATATTAGCCAATCAAATTCAGCCATACATATTAAAAGGTAACATAACATGAGCAAATTAGGTGTATCCCAGGAAGGAAAGATTTAACATTTAACATTAACAACATAATTAACCACAACAACAGACTTAAGGGTAAAGAACCTATAAGATCATTTTACATGATGCAGAAAAGTCTTTGATAAAATTCAAACCCATTCATAATAAAAGCCCTCAGAAAATTAAGAATCAATTGGAAAATCTGCAATCTGACAATGGGCAACTGCAAAAAACCTACATCCAACACCATACTTTATAGTGAAATATTGGACACTTCTCTCTAAAATTGGGAACAAGGAAAAAATATCTCTTCTGTTCAACAAATTTTTCTGAAGTAGAACATGTTAGTGCAGTAAGGCAAGAAATAGAAATAAAGTATGTAAAGACCTGAAAAGCAGAAATGTAACTTTTTGTTTCCAAATGACATGAGTATGTATCTAGAGAATGTTAAGGAATTTACAAAAGAATTATTTGAACTCATGAATGAACTCAGGATAATCATAGGGCATATAAGGTCAATATAAAAATCAACTGTATTTTTATATACTAGGAGTAGACAATTAGAATATTATATAAAATAGTTCCACTTAAAATGGCATTCTAAATTTTAAGTATTTAGGAAGTAATTCTTAAAAATGTGCAAGACCTCTTTACTGAAACCTATAATACACTGCTGAAATATCCATGTTCATAGATTGATAGACCCAATATTGTTAGGATGCCAATTATATTCAAATTCACTTGTAGATTCAATGAAAACCAATCAAAATTCCAGCAGGCTATCTCATAGAAATGGGATGATTTTAATATTACATGGAAATTAGAAAGATCTAAAATAGCCAAAAGACTCCCCAAACAGAAAACCACAGTTGGAAGACTTACACTACCTGATTTCAAGACAATATAAAGCCATAGGAATCAGGTCAATGTGGTACTGGAACAAGGAAAAAGTGACCAATAGACCAGAACATAGTCCAGAGAGAGATCCACACATACAGGGTCAACACTTTGTTAAAGCAATTCAATGGGGGTAAAGAACATGTTTTAAATAAATGGCACAGGATCACCGCATAATGTGTAGAAAGTAAATCCCAACCCCTGTCCCATACCCTAACTAAAATCAACTCAAACTGCATCAGAGTCCTAAACCTAAAAGCAAAAATTATACCGTTTCCAGAAAAGAAAGTCAGAATAATTGCTCTCTAGAATAGGAAAAGGTTTATTTGGACACAAAATGCACTAAATATAAAAAAAATTATTAAGTTTTCACCAAAATTTAAAACTTGTGCTCATCAAAAGACATCATTTAGGAAATGAAAGGTGCATGCTACACACTGTGAATAAATGTTTGTAGTATATATATCTGACAAAGGACTTGTATCCAGAATATATGAACAATTTTACCAATCAATAAAAAGACAAAAAATCAGTTAAAGACTTGGAATACACATCACAAAAAAGCCAATAAGCACAGGAAAATATGCTAAATATTAGTATTCCTCAGAGGGATACAAATTAAAGCCTCAATGAGATAACACGTCACACTCACTAGAAGACTGACAACACAGAATGACGTAAAGCATTTAAATTGCTCATATACTGCTGATGGGAGTATAAAATGGTGCAATCATTTTTAGAAATTGACAGCCTTTGAGCCAGCAATTCCACTCCTGGGCATTTAATCAAGAAATGAAAATACATACAAAGAGAGACTCAAAAAACGTTCCTAAAAATCCAGAGCAAAAAACTAGAAACCTAAATGTTCACCAGAAGAATAACAATGTATGTTTTTAAAACAGAATACTACTCAGCAATAACAAAAAATGAACTACTGTTACATACCCCAGAATGATGAGTCCAAAACCTTATGCTGAGTGACAGAACCCAGATGAAAGAGTACCTACTGCATGACTCCATTTGAATGAAGCTCAAAAATAAACAAAACTAATCACTGGTGATGGAAATAAGAGGGGTGCTCATGATGGGTGGAAATTGACAGGTGAGGAGCGCATGGAGTTTCTGGGGTGAGGGAAATGTTCTACAGCTCCATTAGGGTGTGGATACACCAGTGAACACACTGTTAAAACTCATTAAGTTGTATCCTTAAGATCTACATATTTTATTGTACATAAATTTCATGTAGGATTATTGGATTGTTCATAAATAAGATTGTAGATTAAACTTCCACTTTTTACTTTAATATTCTAGACCTCAGCCTTGCGTGGCTCAGATCCTCTCTAATTAAAAAGTACAACCAACCATTAAGAGCAGCACAAGAGGAGACAAGCATCTGGATGTCCTATCAAAGCAAATCGTGACTGGCATCATCATTTTCAATATGCTCCATCATTATTGTAAAAAATCTTATTTGTGATCATAGTACAGCTGCATGTTATTTATTCTAGCCAAAGATACAGGCTATTATATTTAATTCCTATAAAACCATCCATGTACACATCTACATAATATGAATAAAAATAAATCTCAGGGCGCCTGGGTGACTCAGTCAGTTAAGTGTCTGCCTTCCACTCAGGTCATGATCCTGGGATTGAGCCCGGAGTTGGGCTCCCTGCTCCACAGGGAATCTGCTTCTCCCTTTACCTGCTGCTCCCCCCTACCATTTGTGCATGCTCGCTCTCGCTCTCGCTCTCTCTCAGATAAATAAAATCTTTTTAAAAAAAATTTCATAATGGCAAAGGAATTCTTAAAACACTACACTTAAAAATCACTACTATGGGAAATCTGGAATTCACACTAACTGATCTTACTTGGCTAAAAACAGACTTTTTTGGGGAACAATTAATGGAAATAAATCCTGATGATTTACGCTTTAGCAACATTTAAATAATTACGGATGCAGTGGGTTCCAGTGTGTTTTGGGGGAGAATCCTGGCCCAGATACTCCCATGGGTCTAATGCTTGCTATACTGCCTGGTGCACCTACCTTGTAGTTCCTCTACTTGCCTCCAGTCTCCCTCATCTCATCAACTCACCATGCGTACGGCTACCAGAATAACTTTCTGAAAAATGGACTTCCTCACAACAGTCTCTTTTCTCCTTAAATATTACTAAATAGCTTTTTACAAGCTCTGACCAATTTCAGGACACATCACTAATTCTCATGAGTGAGCTTACTGCATAAAAATACCATATTTCAAACTATATTCTTAATTGTCTTACCAACATTCAAGCTGCGTATTGTGATACTGCATATTCATTGGGTGCCTTTCTGGCCAGGCACTGTCCAAGGTGCTAAGAATCAATATATGAATATAATAGTCCCAGTGCTTTATTAGTTAACAATGAATTTGGGAAACAAGGCATAGACATTAGATAAAGTGAAGCAATAATGTCAAAGGTCTATGATTAAAAATCAGTATTTAAGCAATAATTTTCCTAGGAGTTCATGGAGAATGGCTTCCTATAAGAAGTAGACCTTAAAACTGAAACACAAAGGCTTCATTTGGGGAATATGTGAGGGTAGAGTACAGGAAGAAATCAGATAGCTGGTAGGATGATGCCAAATTATGAAAGCCTGGAAAATCAAGACTCTTAAGTTCAGACTTTATTCCACAGGTGGTGAGGGGTACTTTTGAGGTTTCTAAGTTGAGAAGGAACATATAGAAATAGTTTCTCGAATACAAAACTATCTTCTTTGTACAGAGGACTCCTACAGGAAGTAAGACAGGTGATGGGAGCAGGTAAGGGTAGAAGCAGATAAATAGTAGACCTCTGAGTAATGAAGACTGGTGGCAGGCACACAGTGGTCCCATGACACTGGGGTCAAATGGCTTTCACAGTTCTTATTACATCCAATTATTATTTTCTATTTCTTTCTTTCTCTCCCTCAGTAGACACAAAGTCTGTGGAGGCAGAACCAATTTATTAATTGTTATAATTGTTTCAATTATTGTTAATTATGTTGTAATAATAATATCAATTCCTCGCATATAGTAAGGACTCAACTCTTCATTTTAAAGAACACATTAAGAGTAGGACTCTGGTCCCAGGATCTTTATTACTCCAAATCTATTAGTCTTTAACTTCTGTAGGTCTATAGATTATGGATAGATGCATCCCTAGGTGAGGTGCTCAATTCAAAGGCATAGTCTTGTCATCTACATTTTCTAGAGAAGAGGCATATCAAAAGCATGTACAGGGCCCCTTGATGTCCACATTAGAGGTTAAGACAACACTATTTTTGTCCTGATTAATGGGTTCATGAGAATTCTTAAAAGTTGTAGGCTCTGATAGTTGATACCATCATGGGTGGCAATGTTTTTCTCCTTTTCCTCAGCATTCTTCCCACAGCTCCTTACCTCCCTCGGTGAGATGGTAGTAGGTTCCTTACCATGAGTAACACTCCTCTACAAGTAAATAATCATCATAAACCCCCAACACATAATTAAATGGGATGACTGCTTGGATGAATCACTGCAAGTTATGGAAAAACAGCTCTTCTGCAATGATGATTTCTAATTAGTGTGAACATGAAATATTTATGATTTATAGCAGTAGAGTCATAGAGGGGGTCTCAGAACCAGGAGGAGACAATCTCCACCTAGAATTTAGTTTTCCATTTCTCCATATTTCCCTTATGCTCACATGCCTTCTGTAACAATCCATACTCTTTGTTACATGTCTTTCTTTTCCTACCCTAAATTCTACTCTTCCAAGTCCCAGCTCAAGCTACAACATTTTCTCAAGTCACTAAACTCCCTGGTATACTTAATTTCTCTGAATTTTTAGCACTTATTTAAATTAACCTGCAGCCGCCTCAAGATATCTCTTCTTCTAACATGTTATTTTCAACCAAATCTAACACATTTATCGTACATTTACTATCAGTATTGCACAGTACTAGGTGCTAGGTGGGAGGGCTGGGGTGAAAATGAGAAAGACGTATGCACTCCCTCTAAGGATTCAGTGTGTCACTATAATGATCCAAAGTAATATATGATCAATGTCATGATAAAAAACAGAAGATAAAATAAACGTGGTGTAATTAACAGCAATACAAATTAAGATGTATATAAATAAAACAGGGTTTGAGAAGAAGTAACACTGGGGTGGAGGCTACAGCAAGTATTTTCTTTTTCTAACACCTTTTTCCTTCTTTTCCTCTCTTAAGAGTCTTTTCCCCATTTCCAATCTCCAGCTTCACTATGTGACCATTTGGACATAGTGATTGGTCTAAGGGTTGGATATGTGACCAAAGCCAAGCCAGTTGGAGTCCTTCCCACAGAAGTGTTTTCAAACTCCAGCTGAGGGAGAGTGCCTCTTTTTCTTTCTGGGGTTAAATGTTGGAAAATTGTGAGACCAAAGTAATCTGTGGCCACATCCACTTCTACCAAAGTTAAAAGAGCTGGTCTGAGAGAATTTGGTAGGTATGTGGAAAGAAGCAAAAAGAAGCAGCAGATAGACAGTTCTGATAGTGTTCAAGCTCTTTGTTGTTAATGACTGAATGCCTGTGCCCCCCAAAAATCCATGTTAAAATCCTAATCCCCAAATGTGATGGTATGTGGAGGTAGGATCTTTGGGAGGCAATTAGGTCTAGATAAGGTCAGGACCATATTGGGATTAGTGCTCTTCAAAGAAGGGAAAGGGAGACCATAGCCATCTCTTCCTGCCATGTGAGGACAGAACAAGAAGGCATCCATCTACAAGCTAAGACGAGGGCTCTCACTAGGAAATTAGTGTACTGGCACCTTGATCTTGGACTTCCCAGCCTCCCAAACTTTGAGAAATGCCTGTTTATTGGTTTAAGCCACCCAAACCTATGATATTTTGTTATAACAGCCCAAACTAAGACACTGATCCTACCTATTTCTGAGGTCAGATTCACCCCTGACTTGCCTCTACACAAATCGGTTACTCAAGTTAATAACATCTCTAGTTCTTGCTTAAATCAGTTTGAGATAGGCTTCTGTCACCTATAAACAAAGTGTCTTGGCTAATTTGGGAAAAATTAAAAGTACTGAAGGGAGAACACTGCATGACAAATTGCTCTTGAAGGAAGGGTAGGATTCTGAAAGGTGAATAAGAGACAGGAAAATTCACAAATGAAGGCAGAGAGGAGAGAATGGGCAGGGCAGAACTGTAGCCAGAAACGATGCACTTAGGGGTTTGGTGGGTAACGAAGCTGAAGACAAAGACGTATTATGGTACCTTCAAATTGAGGCTGCAAGCGCGGTTTTTTGGTTGCTTAAAGTTGTGGTAGGCTAAATAATGCCCCCACCCCCAACGTCCATATCTGAATCCCTGGAACTTGTGAACATTACATGACAAAGGGGACTTGGAGGATGTGAATAAACTAAAGAACTTGAGATGGGGAGATTTTTCTGGATTATCTGGGAGGGCCCAAGGATCACAAGGGTCCTTGTAAGAGGGAGGCAGAAAGGTCCAGTGAGAGGAGGAAGTGCGACTATGAAAGCAGAGTCAGAGGTGGAGATGTGACAATGGGAACAGAGGTCAGAGAGACAGAGGTGAAGATGCTGCACTTCTGGCTTTGAGCTGGATGGGGCCATGAGCCAAGAGATACAGGCAGACTCTAGAAAACTGGAAAAGGCAAGGGAACAGACTCTCCCCTTGAACTTCCAGAAATAAATGCAAACCTTGCCAACACTGTGACATTAGTCCAGAGAAACTGAGCTCAGACTTGTGATCTCCAGAACTTTAAGAAAATAAATTTGTATTGTTACAAGCCACTAAATTTGTAGTAACTTATTACAGAAGCAACAGAAGTGAATTCAAATGTTTTATGTTTGTTGGATGCTAACTTCAGATGTCATTGTTAGTAACTGAATTGTCAGCTCCTGGATATAAATCCCATGTCACATACTTCTGTGTGATCTTTACACATAGATTGTTCAGAGTAGGGTCAATTAAATCTTACTAGTTTGTATAATTCGGGCAGCTCATCACCCTGTTAGAACTATAGCATTTGATATCTGGATCTTGAGGACTTACCCCACTTTTTAAAACAGAATTATTCAATATTGCCATTACTATCACTGTACTGGGATTGAGATATAACTGTTTGGATGTGATTTTAATATTCTCCAAATTTGTGTCATTTTAAGTACTTAACAGCAGGGAGACCTATTTTTGAGGTTCATTCTACCTACAGATTGGGCAGTAAATACTCCTGCATATTTTGACAGTATAACTCTTATGGCAGAAAACTTATGCCAAAAACAAATGCTCTGTATTTTTTTTAATCTTGCAAATGTCATTTTGATTGAAAATGGTATTAGATGACTACAGTATTTTAAAACATATACTATACACATCTAAATAGGATTAGTCTTTAGAAATTAAATGGGAAATTAAGTATTTACAAATGTACACAGGATATAATAGCATTAATGATAAAGGGCCAGATCCTGTATTTTTTGCTTTTGATTTTCTTATTGAATAAAGCCTCATTTTTACATCTTTTTTGACTTCTGAAAATGTCTGGTTATATGTGAAGGGTATTTGTTTTCATTTTATTTTGTAGAGCAGAGAATTTTATAATGCTACAACCTCAACAGCTCTCAGATATAGACTCAAATATCTGTTTGACATATGGACACATCCAGATATAAATATATCCAACCTCCCTGGGCAAAAATCTCCAGAACACCGAGTTTACCACAAAATGACCTATTTAGGAAAAGGGTCAGCTGGTAAAAGAAAAAAAAAAATCAAAATGATAAACAACATGACTCCAGGATGAGAAAGGACAGGGAAACATCATTTTACCCGAGGGAGAGAAACTATACAAATCACACATCCACCAAAAGCAAAGCAAGCTCTTCTGAAATGCTGGGAACATCGGTTTATGAAGCTATGTCACCTTCAGTGAGCCACTCCAATTCTCCAGGTCTTCCTATTGCATAGCTAGTGACTGATAAAAAATAATCACCTATCACATCACATCTGAATTCAGCCAGGCACTAAATTAAGCTGACAGTTATCTGTTAGCACTGGGAGTGGATAGAGAGACTGAAAGGAGTCTGGGTCCACAATCTCCCTTGGTCTGGTTTGGATCAGAAATGAATGGAATGGCTATTAACTGCCTCACTGTCCCCCTCTGGACTCTCCATGTTAGGAACAATCAGATACAACCCTAGCTCTCTCTCTAATTGCTACCTTGTTTCAGGGATGCTCACAAGGGGTTTTTCATCTCACTGTGTACCAGACCTCAGTAAACGGTCGGGAATAAAGGCAATCTTTCATCACTTCCAAAGACCATCCAAAACCCTACTGCTAAAATCATTTCTTCTATTTTAAGTAATTTAGGGCCCATTCCAGCCTATCATTATCATCTTTAAACAATTTTTCTGTTAAAATTTATAAGGACTTTGAATGTTTCGTCTTCACACAGCTTGGCACACCTGATTTTTTTTTCCCCTGCTGTATTTCTCCTGGATATTCTCCCCTCCTCCTTTCCTCTCCCTGCTCTTTCTCCCCAACTCTCTCTCTCACACACAGACACAGACACACACACACTAACTCTACGTCCATTCTGAATTGTAACAACCCCTAGCACTAGTGTGTCTATTATGCCAGGCACAGTGCTAAGGGTCTTCCATACACGATTTCATTAGTCCTCCTGCAAACTTTCTAAGCCAAATACTATTTTTAGCCTGCTGTCAGTGATGAGGAAACCAAGGCTTAGAGAAGTTGAGGAAAACAACACACTGCTCCAAAGTGGTGGAATGCAGATACCAGACCCAGCGCCTTCCGATTCCAGAACCTAAAGCCACATGATTCTCTGTCATGGTTGACATCGTGAAAGCTGTCGTAACCCATGTTCCCTCAGCCTCCCAACCAGACTGGAGAAGGGAAAGTGGCGGGCAGCTCCAGCCATGTGGTGTTTCTTTAATGAATGAGTGCATGAATTTTCATGAAAAAGTAATTGCCAGTATGAGACTCTTGGTCACCCTGGGGACCTGCTACGAAACACGTAACTTATCTGTTCTCCTTGTGGGCTGTTACGTTGACCTGCTGCAATTACAAGTCTAATATGTACAAGTTGCCCTGGGATCTTAGCAGCTATGAAAGTTGTACCTTGCAGCCCCTGGTCGTCCCTGATGGGGGTCACATCACCGCCGGGCTGCAGGACGCCCTAGGTGACACTCTCTCAGGCCTCTGACATTGACCGCCATCAATCTCACAGCTGGAGCTGCCCTTGCCGAGACAGACATGGTAGTGCTCATGGTCCTCATCCCATCAACTTTACAATGGGCTCCTGAATTGCTGCCTTGGTTACTCCTCCCAAAGAATTTTTAACAGGTTTCCACAGGGCTTTGATTAAAATGCATGGCAGGGAATCCACCTGGAGATATACTGAGAAGAAGCCTGTGCCAATTTCCAGCACCCAGAGACCAAGGCTGACCCTAAACTCTACCACCTCAGAGAGGATTTCCTATCCGCCCAGGTCACATATGAGGAGGTGGCTTTTTCTTCTCTCGTAGTCATCTTATTCCCAAGGTTGGGGGCTCTTTGCCACCTGCTGTCTCCAAAGATCCAATAACTACGTCTCTCATCCCCTTCAATTTTAGTTCCTAGAAGCGAGGGTAGTCTGGGGATGCAGGTTAGGTTCCACACTTTTTTACCCTAATGATGAAGGAACTGCTTAATTAAAAACAAATACAGATCAGATTTGTTTTAACAAATCTACCCTGAGGGACACCTGGGTGGCTCAGATAGTTAAGCATCTGCCTTCGGCTCAGGTCATGATCCTGGGGTCCTGGGATCGAGCCCCGCATCGGGCTCCCTGCTCGGCGAGGAGTCTGCTTCTCCCTCTGCCTCTGCACCCCGTTTGTGCTCAAATAAAATCTTTTAAAAAATAGCTAAAATAAAAACCAAAAAACCAAATCTACCTTAATTTTCTTAGAATCACTTTAAAAAGAATTTTTTTTTAAAGATCTACTTGAAAGAGAGAGAGAGAGAAAGCATGCGCGCCCATTGCTTATAGATGGCATCTCTTCTGGTTGATTGGTACCTGCCATATGGGGGTATAAAATTTTGTGAAAACTGCCCTGTCTCCTTCTCTTCCCCACCACACTGATCCTGCTGCTCCTCGGACATCGAAGGCATGCCATGCTCATGCCACGGGGCCTATGCACTTCTTGCTTCTTCCTTACACTTACTTCTTGGCAGAAATTCTTGGCTCCCTTCCTCACTCCATTCATATCTCTGTTCAAATATCACCTCCTCAGACAGACGGTCTCTGATCACTCATTACCGGGAGACAGCACGTGCGCCAAACACTTTCTCCTTACCCTGCTCTACTTTTCCTTACAATACATACCATCACTCCCACAAACTTTACAAACATATGTATTTGCCTTTTTCCATTACGGTCCCTCCATCAGAATGTGACAACCACGAGGAGTACAGGTACTGTCTATGTTAAATAAACACAGTTATTTAGTTATTGGTGAATTCAATCCTCAGGGCTTAGAACCGTGGTTGTGCGCAGAAAGCCCTCAATGAGTATTTGTTAAATGACTGCTGTGGATTTCTGATTAAAAATGGGGTCTGAACTGTAAAGGAAGGAGGCACGCTTATTTCTCGTGGCTTTAAACTCATTTCTGATGACAATTCTACAAAAGCACTTTTTAAAATGTTTATGATAACCATGGCCTCTTAAGATGGCAACCTTGGCAGACAGTTGGAAGTAAACATTCTGGCTTAATATAAACAAAGTATAAATGTTTCCTAAGTGTGTTATCATGTCACACATCTTCCCTTCTTATATTGAGTGGGCAACAAAGATACTGCTGGTGCAGGAGTATTTCTTTTAATCAGCATCTCCCAGGTAAAGAGATAATGGAGCTCATAATGGTAATAATCCCAGTTAACATTTAATGAGAGCTTATTAAATGCCAGGCATGTGATAAGCATTTCACAAGCTTTATCTCATTTAAGCCTCATAAAAATCCCATGATATTTTCCATTTTAGAGATAAGCGAATCTTGGATTAGAGAAACCGAATACTTTAAGGTCACTGAGTCAGAAAATGGCTTAGTCAGAAAATGGCACAGAGCCATTTTCTGAGCCACAGTCTCAAACTCAAGTGTTTCCAACTCCAGATTCTGAACCTCTAACCTCTATTATTCACTAGTCCCCACATATATTGTGTGTTTTATGTGCACACACAATGGATTCCACCACAAAATTCCGGGTAGAATGACAATCCCTTCCATGCAGGAGTTTATATTCAACCATCCTGCCCCAAAGCCCCATGATTTTATCAACCTAAAAGTCTCATTTGCTGGCCTAAAGAAGAGGCCCTTTATGTGCATTTCATGTGCTCATGCTCTCCAGCTTATTACTGAATGTGTGGTCAGGGTTCCTAAATCTCACTGATGTTTCCCACTAACTTGGGCTCTTTGTTATACTTTCCACATTCCAATCAATAGTGCATATTCATGCAGGAGTTTCAGAAGTGCTTTTCCATCCATTATCATGACAAACTTCTGAGGCCAGGAGGACAGGTAATATTATTGCTTTTCCTCAGAAGATGGAACAGGACACACTCACAAAGTCAGGAAAAAGAGCTAGACCCCACACGCCCTCTCCCTGAACAGAAATAAAGCAAAACGGAACTGCTGGGGAGTTTCAAAGAAGTGGAATAATGTAATGCTAGAGCTGGAAGAGGTCCCAGAGGTCCTGTGTTTCATCCACTTCATTCTATAGATGAGGAACGAGTCCTGAGAGGATGCCCAAGGTCACAGAGCTGCTGTCCAAACCAGACATGTCAGTCCATGGTATGTCCCCCTTACCACCTCATGATGCCTCAAGGACAAGAACATTCTCCCATATGCACCCATGATGCCATCAGAGAACAAGGAGAAAGTCTCTGGTGAAAACACATCTCTCCAACTTCTAAATGGCTGTTACACAAGCCTGACTGTGCATAATTGAAATGGAACACAAAACGAAATTTGCCATAAAAATAATCTTTCAGAAGGTGACAGGGTGCCTAACTGGTCCCCAAAGACACAGTGTAGCTGGACCATAATACTAGCGGTATGTGATTTCTCACTGTTCTTGTGAGAAACGCACAAGAACACAAAGCTGCACTGCAAGGCACATGTCATGTCCTCCCCAGTCCCTGACTGCCTGCTGGGAAGGCATCCTTCTCCCCCCACGTCCCTCCTCAGTGGCTACAGCAGGAGATGGGGAGCTACATGCATGGAATGTGGCTTCTTGAGAACTTGGACCTCAGGGCTTGGGGACTCTCAGGCTGGGCCTCTATGGCCAGCCCTCTATGGGTGAGGCCTTATCTGCCTGGAGATAAAGGAGTAGGGGAGGCATACAGGCATGAGGAGTTTGGGTGTGGGCACAGAGAGTTAGCTTTACTGGGGAGGGACTGGAGACAACAGGGACAGAACCATGAGGGGTTTGGGATTTGGGAACTAGAGTTCCGTTTCTCGTAAGGGGACTTTAAATTCAACGAGCATCTCTTGAGCACATACTCTGTGTGAGTACTACATGTCAGTTACTTTATTACACTGTAACATAATCACTTAATATTGGCTTAAGTGTCAGTTTACAACTCGTGCACTTGAAAAGAGTTTTAAGAAAAGAACAATGCTTCATTTCTTTTTTCTTTTTTTAAAGATTTTATTCATTTATTCATGAGAGACAGAGAGAGAAACAGAGGCAGAGGGAGAAGCAGGCTCCCCATGGAGCAGGGAGCCCGATGCGGGACTCGATCCCAGGACCCTGGTATCATGACCTGAGCCGAAGGAAGACGCCTAACCGACTGAGCCATCCAGGTGTCCCCAGTGCTTCATTTCTACGTAGAGCTCACTGTTTGCATGCTACGACAGAATTTAACCTTCAGAACACCATAAAACATACAACATAGGGGTTTTGTTTTTGTAGAAAGGAAAACTGAATCTCGAGGCTCTAGAAACTGCCTCAGGTCACACAGCTGGTAAAACACTGGGCAATGTTCAATCTAGAATTTTGGTGTTGTGGTTCCCGGATGCCCTGGTGTCAAATGAAACTCATGGCCTAGAAATTTGCACTGCTAGCCCCACGGCAGACGCAGGTGCTGATGGAGAGGAAATCTGCATACACATTGGAGGTCAGCAGAGTTGTAAAGGGAACCCCCCCTCCTGCTTACATACCCACTGGAGCTGCCCCCAGACCACAGCTCTGCCTTGATCCTGTTCTTGGGATCAGCACAAGTGAAACCTGTTTTTTCCTCTCTGACACAGTTGAGATAGACTCATTTCTGAGTGGAGAAAGGGAAGGAAACACCAAAGATTACACAGCAAGTACTGAATCCCAAGAAGGAGTTTCAAATATTTTTTAAAATCTCAGGTAAAAAGAACCAAAGCATTTGGCTATGCCCTAAATTTCATTTTCTTCAGATTATCATATGAGGTACATAAAGGATGGCGGGCTCACTGCCTCCCTCCACCCAGCTGAGGCTCAGCATGCTGGTTTCCCTGTTCCCAGAGGGACCAGAGTCCCTAAATATCCATTTTCTACTATAACCAAACTCCAAACTTGAGAAACAAAACTGTTTTGTTTCAAAACTCCTCGATTCCGGAGCCTTTTCCCTCATTCCATTCTAGTCTGAGATCTGCAAAGCAGAATCAAGGAACAAATGAAAGATTAGCCCTTTCCAGATTCAAGCTGTCATCCTCCTATCCCGGACCTTGCACAGACTCAGTCATGAGACCCATCTCCTTCCATCTCTTCACATCTCCTCTCTACCCTCCTCCACCCCAAACACCAATATTCAATTATTATTTTCTGTTTCTTTCTTTCAGGAATACCTAGATTGTTTGCTCAGTATAATGTGGGCTTACAATGACCATTCCATGCATGCAGTAAGAATTACCAACTTACATAATAAGAGCTGGCCATTCTACCATAATGGCCACGTGGAATGAAATAGTTTTCAATCATACATGGGATTTAATACTCCCCTTAGGGAGTACTGAAATCCTCCCTAAAGGGGGCTGTTCATTTTTATGAAGAGTGGTCCTTCTCACGTGAATGTGGATACCGCATGCGCTTTGAAACATTGTAGCGAACTGCTCATCAGTTTAGGAGTTGGAAAAATGACAAGACTTTATGTAGATTTAAAGCAACATTAAAGGGATTCTTTATGTGTGAAAGAAATTATGGTTTTTAGTATAAGATTAGAGCACACCTTACATTAAAAGGTGAATATGCTATCTTTTTAGTCTGTCTGAATGTCATTTTATTGAAATCTGCTTCTGTTATCTACGGTTTTAAGAGTGCTGGGGGCTAATTTTTAAAAAGCATGTAGTTCTGCTCTATCCTTTAGAGATGGAACTTATTAACTTAATACCTTATAATATGGGCTGACTTTGTATTTACATGTTAAACCATCATTTAAAAATGGTGTTTTTATATAGTCCCCTCTAGCTAAAAGCATACATGATTATGTGGATGGCATCATCTGGGAATAATGACCATTTCATGCCATGATTTACAAAAAAAGAAGTTATTCAAGTAATTCTCATTCCCTTGGAACCCTTATACCTCTTCTCTTCTAGGGCTTTTAACAAATTCTGATCTAGAACTTTTGAGTCCTTGCTATCTTTCAGGCATTGTTTTAGGTGCTTGCGTATTTCATACATTTCCCACGTAATAACCTTGTAAGGTAGTTATTACTATGTCCCACTGTCAGAAGGGACAATGAAGCTTGAGGAGATTAAGTATTTCACACAAATTTATAACAAATCCTGAGGTTCAAAACCAACCCTAGTCCCCGAGTTCTTTCATCTTAGCCAGTACACACTAGCATGCATTTGTTTTATTTTATTAATTTGATTTCTCTTTTGCCTGCATAACAAATCAAAATCATTGGCTGAAAACAACAACATTCACCTTCCCCTTGAATCTGCAATTTTGGCAGGGGTCAGTGGGGAAGGCTAGTTAGTCTCTGCCTCAGCTGGGAGAGCTCCACACGTGGGCAGAAATCCACTTCCTACACAGTGCATCCTCCTCGCTGGCAAGGTTGTGCTGGCTGTTTGCTTCTCTCGCAGGGGTTTCTCCATGGGGTGCCTGGGTTCTAAAGAACAAGTGCTTCCAAAACCAGAAAGTGGAAGTGGTCAATTTCTAAAAGCCTGGGCCCAGAGACCGGTGCTGTACCATTTCTTCCCTATTCTATTGGCCAACAACAATTGGAGAGCCCAAATTCAAGAAAAGTCATGGATTTCACCTCTTGGTGGGATGTGTGCCAAAAAAACTTAGGGGCCATGTGACAAAACTCTCCACACCTTATAAGATTTCAGGTTCAACAGTGACTTCATTAAATTGTGAAATTCCCACCTTATGAATACTTTCATTCCCCAGGACTTTGCAGATGAATGCCCCCGAACAGCAAACCCTCCAAGGTGGGAAGGTCTGGGTCTTTTTCCCATTTTTCCTACATATTCTCCTTATTGTTACTGCAATTGCTTCTCCATATCGATTATTCAGGCTTCGGAATAGAGACCTTGGCTTAAAAGGCAACTTTATTTTCATGTCTTTCTAGAGTTCTCAGATTTTCTCTTTTAATGTTTGATATCTTTGATTAACTTCATCGCTTTTTATCACAGTGACTACAGCAGTTTCTGAATTCATTTTTTTTTTAAAGATTCTATTAGAGAGAGAGCACGTGTGCTCGCTGAGGTGGAGGAAGGAGCAGAGGGAGAAGGACAAGCAGACTCTGTGCTGAGCCTGACACGGCACTCTATCCCAGGAACCTGAGATCATGACCTGAGTCAAAACCGAGTCTGATGATCAACTGACTGAGCCACCCAGGTGGCCCTGAATTCCGTTTTAATTAGAGAATTTTCTAGAACACTGTCAACTGAGTGAGATCCTCTGCTTGAAGCTATACCCTTTGCTAAGCAATTAACTAGTATGCAGGTTCTACCAAGATGCAAGTAGATTTTCGGTTTATTTTACAGTTGCAACACATTTTTCCTCCTTTAGAACATGGTAATTCTACCAGTTCTGTCATTTGGTCAAGAAAATTTCTCACCTGCTATTTCTTGGGCACTCCTATTCACTCTGGCTTTGTCCTCTCTCTGGAAAGCCTCATCATCTTCACCTAGGACAATCAAGTCTTTCTAATCTCTCGAGCACAGTTTTGAATTCCTTGTTTTCATTGAATAAAGCTTCCTGCTGCCTAGCCCCTGCATCTTTTCTCTGAGATATCCAGAACCACACTTCCTGCCACCTGCAGTGCTGGCTATTCTCAACCAGGAAATGTTTCCTATTACTTTCCTATTTCCTATTTTCCCACCCCTCTGTGACTCAGGGTCAGATCACTAAGGCAGCAGGTGTGACCCTGGCCTTGGGTTCCAGTCCCAACAGCAGCCTGCACCTTGTCCCAGAACCTCCGTCCCACCTTACGCCGAGGGGCTGGGCTCCTGCCTTGATTTTGCCAGATGCTTCCTGCTACCCCTTCTCCTCCCCACACACTCCTTTATCTCAGGATGGCAGTCTTGGGCCCAAACTCTCCTTTCACCTTCATACTTTCCACATGCCCAAACCCCTCCAGTTATTATCTGAGTAAGCTCCTGAGTTATTCTGACACTCGAGGAAATTAAATTTCAGCATCCATGTGCTCATGATGATGCTTTGCTCAGACTCAGTAACAAATGCTTTCTCTTCCAAAACAGTGCCTCTCTCTTGGATCTAGACTTCTTCTCATCACTGACAGCTGGCCCAGTTCCCCCACCAGCCACTCCACTACAGCAGAGAGGTCTACTTCTTAGTTTTGACACATCCTGGTCTTTCCCTTTTGCCTAAGTTTAACCAGCTGGTGCCCGAGTGGGCCGTCGGACACCACAGTGGGATTCCAATTACTCCAAGTGGCCTGTGGTCAAACACCCCCTCCCACAGCCACAGTGTGTTTCTTTCTTTCTTTCTTTCTTTTTTTTTAAAGATTTTATTTATTTATTTGACAGAGAGAGACACAGCGAGAGAGGGAACACAAGCAGGGGGAGCTGGAGAGGGAGAAGCAGGCTTCCTGCCAGGCTCCGATGAGGGGCTCGATCCCAGGATCCTGGGATCATGACCTGAGCCGAAGGCAGACGCTTAACGACTGAACCACCCAGGCGCCCCCACAGTGTGTTTCTGATAGCTGTGTCTGTCCTGCCTCCTGGCAGCAGGAGTTTAAAGAATGAAGATAGTATGTATCTCTTACGTCCTCTGGCACTCCCCACAGTGACCAGTTAGAGGAGTTCAGCTGTACACAATGGGTATCTCATAAATACTGCCTGTGCTTAGAATGAACTTGGAAGGAAATCTATTCAGTGGCAAGACTCTCTCTGACACTATCCATACTGGATCAGATTAACCATTATGAAAGATGTGCTTTTAATTTTGTGGTCTCTTTTCTGTTAGATTCTGTAATCACTCCTGGAATAAGACACCTGACATCTGGGCTTTGCTCTTTGTTTTAAGTGTACCCATGTCGTAAGCCGAGGAAATATTTTGGATTGAAAATGAGATTTCCAGGAAGCATTTCATTAGAAGTGGGTATTACTCCCTTTGAATTGCATCCAAAGCTGTAGTTTCTATCCTTTTATTAACTTTCTGCCACAGATCCTTTTTCTAAATCTACATTAGCCTACTTACTTTAATTTGCAGAATAAATCCTGTTTGATTTCAATTAAAAAAAATAGGATGAAAGACGAAGCTCTGAAGAAGCAATATGAAAGTGTCTGTCTTTAAGTTAGTAGCACCAGACCTTCTTCTAGATTGATCGTCCGTAACTTAGCCCGTATGTATACTGTTGAACGACTTACAGGTTTTACTTTGATTTAAATCATATGACCATTAAGGGCAAAACTTAAAAGAATGTTTTGGGTTAAAAAGAACTTTGAGCCTACTTTATCAGGCCCAATTACCTTGTAGGTGAGTTCCTGTTACACTGTAGGAATTGTATCACTTGCCATTTTAAAAGGTGTTTATGAGTGCGTATTTTATTTTTTCCAGCTGTCTCCTGTTGCATATCAAACTACCCACTGTCAAAACTTAGTGGTTTAAAACAACTTACTATTTCTAGAGAGATGAAGTGACTTTTCCCAAGGCATGCAAAGTAACTCACCTTATAAAAGTATCTGATCCTGATAGTTGATATAGTTCCTGCTATTATATACAAAGTGTGTCACGCTTTCTAGCCTATGGTCTTCTCTTGTGTTAGATATTGGCTGTGATAGAATTTGGGATATGTCAAGCTAGATATCCAATTTAAATGATCCTGGGTAATTAAAGGATCCCACTGTGTACAAATGTTAAAACTGAAATGGGTAAATATTCAGGTTAGGGGAAAAGCCCTTCTTCCTCTAACTGGAGGTTTCTTCTAGAGCATGAGCCTCCTGGACTCCTTTTACCTCCTTCCTACCCTTCAGTCAAATAAGGGGTGACTATTTGACTGAAAATATGGGAAAAATAAACCAGGCAAGCTCAGCCCACCTGCTTGCTCCTTCCACCAGGAAATGACCTGTCCACACAGCGTGTGTGTCATGCTCTCTTCTCCAGGCTCAGTGTTTTAAGGGGCAGGCCCCCTGGAGGCCCATCACTGCCAGAGTGTGGATAGAAGAATGTCTCATCCTGGTGTTCAGTATTAGGAAGCACAAAAGCATTCTTCTATTCGTAGACTCTGGTTTTTCTCAGGTTAGAATTTAGAAGGTTCTAGAAAAGTACTACCTATGGAGTCACTGCCAATCCTCCATATTGTGGAGGATTAACACTGTTGGGCACTTGCTATGTGCCAGACCACCAGTTTACTCACTTTTCATGCATTTTCTCATTTAACCTAATTATGACAAAGACAGGCTAAAGAAACCACACAATATAATCGAGGTTTAGGTAGCTTTCAAAGTTGGCTACCATTAATTCCTACCCTGCCCCCACCCCCATGCACCTGCCTCTCCTCATATGAAGAGATAGGGTCTATTTCCCCTCCCTCTGAATCTAGGCTAGCCTATGACTTGCATAGACAGAACACAGTGAGAATGGCATCCTGGGACTTCCAGGGCCTTAAGAGGCCTGTTAGCTGCCATTTCCTTTCTCCAGGGTTGCTAATCCCCTAGAAGCAATCTTGGGCTAGACTCCTGAATGATGAGAAAAGCTGGAGAGCAGGCCCTCATGGAGGAGTCCTGAGGAGCCAAACGCAGGCGTGAAGCCTTCTTGGACCTTCTAGCCCAGTTCCACCCAGGCCTGGCCGAACGCAGTCAAGTGAGTGACTCCGGCCAAAGGCTCAGTGGGACAGAGCTACCTGTCTTCTGCAGGCCAAGCCCTGCCTGGATTCCCAGGCAGGCATAGAACTGTGAGAAATGATGGATCATTGTTTTAAGGCACTAAGTTTTGGGGTGGGCTGATACACAGCAGTAGACAACTGAAACAAATAAAATACAAACTTGCCACACACCCTTTAAAACAGCAAATGGTGTCATTGCAACAGTGTGACGAGAATTTCAAAAAAAGAGTTGTGGATGGTTTACCAAACCATAAACTCACAATCTATATATAGAATGTACTATATACTCCAACCCCGGCTTTCTTTTAAATGTCATTCTAAATGAGCCACCTTTAAGGGAAAAGTATCACCTCAAGACATCCGCTCCACTCTCTTATCCAAAGGGATAAAAACTCTTCATTGAATAATAATAACCTCTTTCTATTCCCTGCAGAGATCTCATCATTGCTTTGCCTCCTATTTGATTACCATGGAGGAGAGTGTTTACACCCTGGCTCTCTATTTGCTGCTCTGGGGAGCCCTCCCAACCCGCCTTCTCAGCTCCACGCTGGCTCACTCCTCCTCAGTGTCTCTAATGCCCTGCTCATATCTTTAGCCTGGTGCTCATCACATAGATTATTTATGTAAACCGCATGAGACCAGACGTGTCTGTTTTGTTGCTGCTGTATGCTAAGCACCAGAACAGCCCTCCCGATGGAGGAGGTGCTTCATAAACATTTCCTGGTTGAACCAGTCAACCTGCCTGCTTCCCCCTGGCCTAGATACTCTTTTCTCCGTGCTGAGTATCCAGTAGCACTTCCTTTCATTCTCTCCCTGTGGGTAAGGGCGGGAAGTCTGGCAGTTCGCTGACTTACTTGCTGCAAGGGTCCGCGTGCCGTTCTGGTTCTGCCAGGGGGGTGTACGTGCATGACGTGTGCACAACAAGGGGACGGGGCATGTTCTGCTGCCGTGAGCTGTGCTGGCCGCCATGTGGTTTCAGCAGATGGGCGTGTTTGCAGAAACCGGCCAACTACACAGTGACAGCTAGGATAACTGGCCATGGCTTCTACAGTTTCCTGCCCTCTAGGTGACAGCTTTGGCAAGGGGACTTAAATGCGCAGTGGTGACCCTTTCACTCATTGGATCCTTACGATGGTTTTTGGGACTGCTGGGTTCCCTGAAGTACCTGGAGTGGTTTTTGTTTTACTGAGGAGTTCTATCTGATATGCATCTATGAACTGCATTCCTTGAGGGCAGGAAATGCCTTTTTAGCTTTCTCTACCCATACCTGCACAGTGTCTGGATCACAGCGGAAACTAGTAATGAAGATAATAAGGGTAATAATTGCAAACACTGATTTCATGTTTGCTCCGTGCCTAGCACTGTTCTAAGTGCTTCGCATTAGCTTGTTTATTCAATAACCCTGCAAGGCAGGCAGTACTGCTGTCCTCTTCTACAGATTAGAAAACTGAGAACAAAGTGATTAAGCAATTTGCTAAAGAATCACAGCATTAAATGGTGGACTGAGGATGCAAACCCAGGCAGGCCGGCTCTCCAGTCTGTACTTCTCTATCTAACATTCTCCCCTGCCTGAATAACATTTGCTCAAGGACTTGAAGATACAACCACTAAAATTTTAGAACACATTGTAAATGTTCTATGCGCATTTATCGTAAAATAGCGGTTCAGTATGTTCTTCTGTAAGGTTCTTAACTCTTAAAAGATGTTTCTGAGGCATCAAACAGCTGTGTGTAATACACACACACACACACGCACACACACACAGAGATATGATTTTGCTGTGTTAACTGTATTTTCTCCGATTACTCACAAAAACAATGAAAAAAACAAGGAGCCTTTGAAATAATTAGCACTGTAAGGAAAGTAAGAAGAACCAGGGTAAGGAATATTCATAGCTCTCATGTGCATTTCTTGATGCCCATCTTTCTGCCTCTTTCTTGCCTGGGAGCACAAGCTAAAGTAAAAGTAAAATAAACACTGGTTGCAGCAAGTAGGGAAAAATCCTTCTCTCTTTACTGTGGCTTGTGCCAAACTGGAGAACAAGCTTTCCTACTAAGACCCCAAAGATATGGAGAAGAGAGTCCAGGAAGATACAGAGACATGCAGAGTACAAAGTCTAAGTGGAAAGGGACAAAGCATCTGATCATTAATACTGTGGACAAACGTGCACGATTCTCAAAAAGATGAGGGGTACATAAATCTGAGTGGGCAGGAAATGTACAAAAAAGTAGGTGTTGGAAGTATCTTTTCCTCCAATGTCTCCCAACACACAGAGGGCGATCCACTAGCACAGTAGCCCTGGACAGGGCCATTACTTACTCCTCAGGGGAGAAGTGTCTTAATCGGATGGATGCATTTGGAAGGAAAATCTGAACACAAATAGCCCAGCCCCTTCATTCTCTCTTGTAAGTGAACCTGTCGTTCTCCTCTGCTCCTCCATGTCTTAAATTGTAAAAGGGGTCAACTCTGTCCACCGGGTGGGGGAAGGGGCAGGTTTATGACCTGTCCGTTGCTGACAGTGACTGGGGAAGGAGGGGGTAAGTTTACACAATCCTGAGGTTCAGTACTGGAAAAACCCTACTTAGGGAAAAACCCTAAGTCCTTACCTGCACTTCCAAAATCCCTAAAGTGTTGAAAACAAAAAATTTTCCCAATTTATCTGGCAACAAAACCTGACTTTAACAGACCCGAACCCACTTACAGTCTTGATTTCTCCACTCAGAGCTTTGTGTTGCACGTAGTACCCAGTAGCTGCATGTGCCTATTTAAATTAGTTACTCTACTAAAAATGCCATACCAGCCACATTTTAAAAGCTCAAGAGCCATATTTAGCTAGTGCTACCATATAGGACAATGCAGATAAAACCCTTCCAGCACTGCAGAAAGTAGAACACGGATGTAGAGGGAAGTCATTTCCTCATAGACATATTCATATTTGATGATGGGGTATTACCCCAGACCCTACATAATCAACAGTAGATGCACCATTTTCTCCTAAAATCTAAAAAAATCTGGAATTCCAAAATGCTATCTGGCCCAAAAGATAAAGGATTCTGGGCCTGCATCAGTTTTTAGCAGCAATAAAGGCAATATTTTGGTCTTCTTTCTACTTTAGACTTTACCTGTTATGGACTGGGCAGTATGGACTCACGTCGAAGCCCCACCCCAAAAGTGCTAATATTGTGGGGCAAGACCTTTGGGAGGTAATTAGGTATGGATGAGGTCAAGAGGGCGGGGTCCCCATGATGGGATGTCTACCACATGAGGACATGACCTTCCTCCCTGTGACCACAGAGGAAGAGGCTGGAGTGACAAAGCTACAAGCCAAGGTACACCAAGGACAGCCAGGAGCCACCCGAAGCCAGGAAGAGACCAGATAGGATTCTTTCTGAGAGCCTTCAGTGGGAGCATGACCCTGTTGACACCTTGCTTTTGGACTTCCAGCCTCCAGAATCATGAGACCATAAATTTCCATTTTTTAAAGCCCTGTTTGTGGTAAACGTTATGGCAACTCTAGGAAATGAAGACAGATTTCAGTACCAAGAAGTGGGTGCTGCTGTAACAAATATCTAAACACGTGGAAACGGCTTTGGAACTGGGTGACGGGGAGAGTCTGGAGGTGGGTGCTAGAAAATGCCAAGATCGCCACGAAGACATGGTTATTGGCAATTCTGGGGAGGGCTCAGAAAGAAAAGTGGAGAGCTGTAGAGAAAGCTTCCATCTTCTTAAGAGAATAGAGAAATTGTGAACAGAATATGGCCACTGCGGTGACCCCTAAGACAAACGAGGAACGTGTTATTGCACAATAGACCAAAGGGGAGGGTTGTAAAGTAGTAAACCACGTAGCTGGACTGTGCTCTAGGGTTTTGTGCAAGATAGCACTTGTAAGCCATGAAACTGGATGAAGGGGTGGCCTGCTTCCTCCTGAGCGCTTATAGTAAATTGTGGGGGTGGGGGATGGGGGGAGGAATTAAGAAAGGAATTAAGCAAAAAGGAACCAGAACTTAAAGATCTGGAAAATTCTCAACTTACCCTATTACAAAAAATGGCAAAGCTTGTTTGAAAAGAACACCAAGGGTGTGGTCGAACAACCATTTGATAAGGAAAATAGTTTGGGTGTAAACCATGGACCACCCCAGCAGAAACAAGGTCGGCTGAACGGAGGAAGACAGAGAACCGCTCAAAGGAAGGACGGCTGACAGACTTCTTAGATCCTGCAGGACTAGAGCGTTCAGCCGTTCAGCTGTGCACGTGTGTGATTCTTAAAGACAAAGGAAGAATGACTCCAGAGGAGATTCGGAGATCATCAGGGCTGCCTCCTTGGTTTCAAACTGGGGGAAGGTATCTCCTAGGTTTCAACAGGGCAGATGGTGTGGCTCTGAAGCCTTGGGGACAGGGCCTCCTGGAGTCTTGGTGGGCAACTCCTTCCCCCCAGTTACAGAAGTGGAGCTGCCACCCCAGGGGGTGTGGAAGGCAGAGCTTCAAACCCAAGAGGATTATTCCAAGAGCCTTAAGACCTAATGGTATTTGCCTTGCTGGGTTTTAAACTTACTTGGGACCCTTAATCTTTTTTTTTTTTTTTTTTTAAGATTTTATTTATTTATTAGAATGAGAGAGCACAAGCAGGGGGAGAGGCAGAGGGAGAAGCGGGCTCCCCGCTGAACAGGGACCCAGATGCCAGGCTGATCCCAGAACCCTGGTATCATGACCTGAGCCAAAGGAAGACCCTTAACTGACTGAGCCACCCAGGCGCCCCAACTTACTTGGCATCCTTCATCTTTCTTTCGAATGAGAATGCTTGTCCTCTGCCTGCCCCACCATTCCATTTTGGAAGCACACACCTTCCCTGGTTTCGCAGGTTCACAGCAGGAAAGGAATTCTGCCTTAGGATAAACCATATCTGGAGTTTCACCCATATCTAATTTAGATTGTATTTAGATGAGACTTTGGGCTATAGACTTTAGAGTTGATGCTGGTCAAGAATTTTGGAGTTGTTGGGATGGAATGAATATAATCGGCATGCAATAAGGACATGAATTTGTTGGGGGTGGGCAAGGGCAGAATGTTATGGACTTAATGTTTCTGCCCCTCCTCCACTCATACGTTGAAGCCCTAACAGCTATTGTGATGGTATTTAGAGGTGGGTCCTGTGGGAGGTAATTAGGTTTGATGAGGTTTAGAGGCGGTCTTTAGGGTGGGGCTTCCATTATGGGATTAGCATCCCTTTTAAAGAAGAAAGACCAGAGCTTCTGTTCTCTGCCCCATGAGGACATTGTAAGAAGATGGTCACCTGAAAGCCAGAAAGAGGTCCCTTACCAGGAACCAAACCTGCCAGCACCTTGACCTTGGACTTTCCAGCCTCCAGAACTGTGAGAAATACGGGTCTGTTGCTGAAGCTACTTGGTCTATGGTATTTTGTTGCAGCAGCCCAAGTTAAGACTGACTTTGTTCTAAACCGGTTAAGAATCGAGGCAAAGAGATTACCTATTAGGCCTCTGTGAATTTCAACATAGGGAGAGAATTGTGCTGGCTCCTCTCTTCTGCATATTCATGCACAATTCAGGCTAATCACAGTGGAAGATTTTATATGTGTTTTAGAATCACTGTTCCAAGGAGGTGTAAGTGCCATTCTGGCAGAGAGACAGTGGCTAAGTGACTACAAGACTTCCAAGGATTAATACAGATGCCACAGATGGAATTTCTACGTTGGGTGGAAGGTGGGACTAGATGAAGTCCAAGGCCTATCTGTGTCAGAGAATCTGGCACAATGCTATTCCCTCCTCCACATGGGATATTTCTCCAGGGTCTTTTATGTGGTGGGGACTGGTCAGATGCAGACATACTTACGGATAGGAACAAGTCCATTAGAGTCCAGAACATTCTGAAATTTCCTTGAATGCCCTTAATACCACCTTTTGATGCAGGTGAAGCGGGTCAGGGCAGCCAGCCATGTTCCCCTCCTGCTACTCAGCTCTGGCTGTCCAGATTCAAGAATAAGGAGAACTCTCATCCACTAGATCCAGCTGACTTGTCTTGTCCAGTGGGGATAAGATACTTTACAGAAATCTGGCCTGAACCTAGGCTGGGCCAGAGTATCAGGCGAGAGGTTCTGAGTCCCCTGAAGGCTCCTATCTTTTTTTTTTTTTTTTAAGATTTTATTTATTTATTTGACAGAGAGAGACACAGCGAGAGAGGGAACACAAGCAGGGGGAGTGGGAGAGGGAGAAGCAGGCTCCCCGCAGAGCAGGGAGCCCGATGTGGGACTCGATCCCAGGACCCTGGGATCATGACCTGAGCCGAAGGCAGTCGCTCAACCGACTGAGTCACCCAGGCGCCCTGAAGGCTCCTATCTTGTTTCATTCTGGCATAGGAGTGCGGACAAGGAGCTTAACCTGGCGCAGCCTTAGTTTCCTTATCTGTACCACAGAACAGCCCCTGGCCCAGCATCCTCACAGGTTTGGACAATGGAAATCAAAATTAAAATACTGAATGGGCTAACATATGGGAAAGTAATTTTTCCATTTGAAAGACATAGGTTACCTTTATTACTGATGGGTAAAGTCCACACAAGCTTTTTAAAGCCAAGACCTATTAATAATCTAAGGGAGACCCTTGCTGGATTCTTAAACATATTGCTCTGAGTTCAACACAAAGCTTTTATTTAGAGCATCAATTGATTTCCACTTGTAAAGAAAAGCATGAGATAATGTTCTTTGTCTTAATTGGACAGTGAAGAGCCTCTTGAGTATTGGCCAAGAATCTAAGATTGGATTGAACCGAAACACAACCATTTGCTTCCTGAACTGCATCCATAAAGACTTCGTGGACAAATGCTGCCCCTGATAGAGCATTTATCAAGGCTTCAAGGTTTCATGCACAAGTCCAGAAAAATACCCATCTCTGTCTTTTCTATTCAGTACACCCTCGGCTCTCCAATGTGGATAAAATTTGAGATGCTGCCCCCTATTACAACTTCTGAGGTAGCACATTTCTGGCCCTTTCAGATCAATGTGCAAGCTCTACGACTCAAACAGTGACTAGGAGACACGAAAGGGTCACGGCTCCCTCCTCCCGTTTGCTTTCCGAAGAGTAATACATGGTAAAGCTTTTCAGAAACTAGAAAATTTGAAGAATCGCATGTACAAGCTTAAGAAAAATGACATTAATCTTAAATATGAATTCAATATTAAGCTGACTTAACATAAACTCACGATCATTGGTTTTTATTTAAAGGAAACACAAATTTAAAGGAACTAACTACTGATAATATTAACAAAATTTTCACAGTACTTTAGAAGCAACATGTTTAAAGAAAAACAGTCATTTAGCTCTACATCAGCAGACTTAAACACTTCTCATGAGATTTCTTTTAAGCTTAGAAGAATTGAAAATTTTAAGACTAAACATTTTCTAACACAATTCTCTCAACCACTTAAAAAAATGTTTCAGCAACATTAAAAAAAAAAGAACAGTGAACACTTAAGTTGCAGAGTTTTCCTAACCTTTAAATAGGCTGCATATTTCCACGGTTTTCTTTATTCAGATTTAAGTTAAAATCCTGGAAGACATACCTGAGATTTTTAAAAGGATTTTAAAAGCGTGCACAATACTTTCCTAAATGCCTCCTTAAAGTAGTAAATTCTGTGAAAGTGAGCTGTAAACTTTATAGGTCAGTCGTGCCCCCATCTCAAAAGTATACATTCCCTCTATTACTAATGACTGTGCGTTACCTATTTTTTTCCTTAATCCCCTTGTCATAATGTAATCTTTACCTGACGTTTCTGTTTTTTGTTTTGTTTTTTACAACTATTTTAGAAAGTTATTTTTGTTAGTCCTAAGTGCTTTTTCATAAGCAACCAGTCTTGGGTTTTCAAAGGACTCTCTCCAATGATTGTTAACTTTTCCTTTTACTTTTTTTGTCAGACTCAAGGCTTGTTACAGCGCATAAAAAAAAGTCTCCTACAAATTTATCTTATGACCGAACAGTTACTTTTTCTAGAAAAGAGCAATTCCTGCAGTTTTATCCAGCTTAAGTCAAATACATCCTACTTTCCCTTAGTAGTAACGAAAGTTAACATTCAGTCCTAGAACTCAAAAGCAGAGTTGAGCAAAAAAAAAAAGAGAGAGAGAAACGACCCCCCCCGCGCCCAGCCGCTGTGATTTGTGAATGCAATAAATCAACAAGTTTGCGTTTTGCGCCTCCCAGGTGCCCAGCCCTGAGCAGGTACACGACTGAGTAGGCCGGGAAATCAAGCCCGGGGTCCAAATGTGGAGACGAGCTCATCCCGAGCGCTCCACCAAAAAGCCAGCGCCCGACAGAGCGAGCGCCCATCCATCCCGAGGCCTCACCGCGTGTTTCCTCCCAACCCCCGCGGGCCTTCGGTTTACAAAGGATTCCTTTGCGCTCCAAAGCAAAAGGCACCTTCGCGCTCGCAAGCGGCGAGTCTCAGGGAACCCCAGGCTCACTTCGCCCGGGCGGGAACAAATAGCAAAGGAGGGAGCCCTCATTCAGGAGCCTGAAGCGGAGCCGGGAGCGAGGGGTAACTACTCCTTGCGTTTACGGTAACCCCGGAGAAGGAACGCGCTCAGAGAAAGGGTGGCGGTGGTGGCAGGATGGGGCTTCCAGAAGCGTCGGCTACTGCCTCGGACGTTTCTTAGCTCGACCTGAAAGAGTAACCCGGGCGGGGGGCGCGAGCCTGGGTGTCCTAGGGGAAGTCAGCGGGCAGAGGGGCTGAGCAAGGGGAGAATACCAGTGATTCAAACGAAATTCCCACGCGCTCGGGGCAGGAGCAAGGGAGAGCCGGGCACGCACGGCGCCCCCGGCTGTGCGGCGGACACTGTCGGGCTCCCGGCGCGCGGACGGACAGGACTGACGGACAGATCTGAGCGAGGGACTTACCTTCAGGGTTGGCGCTGATGAAGACCCGGACGCTTCGGCCGGCGGGCATGAGGTGAGAAGGCAGGGCGGTGAGGTTCCCAGAGAAAGCCGCCCGCCGGAGCGCGGAGTCCCGGGGACAGGGCAGCCTGGTGCCCGCACCTGCCGGCCACATCGCCCTCTGGGAGGAAGAGCCGCCGCCGCCGCCGCCTCCTGGTCCTCGGTTCCTGCCCGCGGCTCCGCGGAACAGCTAGTCGATCCCCGCAGGCGGCGCGGCTCAGAGCCGCCCCGAGCCCGAGGCGCCGCGGGCGAGCTCGGTGGCGCACAGTACCGGCCGGCGGGGAGCGGCCATACGGACCCTCGGGCCGCTGACGCCGCCGCCTCCTGGCCCTCTGGGCGTCCGCCTTCGCCGGCTGCCGGGGCTCAGCACAGCAGCCGGCTGGAGGGCAGCGTGGCGGCGGCTACGCGCGCGGCGCCCCTTTGCGCCGGGAGGCGCCCGCGCCGGCCGCCCAGCCCGCAGCCATCTCCCCGCCCGCGCCTGCCGCGGGGAGAGGGGTCGCCCAGGCGGCGGGGACCGAGCGGCAGAGAGCAGACCAAACTTTCTCTGCGATGGGCGTCCCGACTTTGTGGGAACCTCCGCCCGCGGGGCGCAGGACTCACCCTCTGCTTAAAGGGCGGCGGGGGCGGGGGCGCGGGGGCCTCGGGCTGCCCATGGGCTTCCGGGCCTCTTCGGGACGATCCCGAGCGCTCGTGGCTGTCTCTCTGGTGGAGAACAAGAAAGAAACTATCCCGCGATCCCTCCGACTCCTCCAACTCTCCTAAAGGTCAAACCATCTTTGGGCATTTTCGGGAATGCGCGCCTACCCGCGTCGGCGCCTCTCTGCCTACGTGCGGGCAATTCCGGCCTCAAAGTTAGACGCACGCGCTAAGCCCGGCCCCGAGGGCCCGAAGCATCAAAACTCGGGACCTTGAGCGTCCTGGAGGGAGCGTCGCCGTGGCCCGGCCTGTGGCGGCGCAGGTGGCTGAGTCCTGCCGCCCCGTTAGCCTCACGCTCAGCAGAGCGGGGGTTTTTATAGCGAAGGCGCGTCGCTCACGTGTTCCTCGCCGCGTGGTCGCGGAACCTTTCCAAGAGCGGATCTCCGCGGGAAGCCTTCCCGAGGCCTCTGGGCTCCAGAGGGGTCCTTCCTGCCCCCGCCCTGGAGCTTTCCCGGGCCACTCCGCCAGCTCGGCGGCTCCGGCAGCCCCGCGCCGCCCGGTGCGCGCCTGGGCCCGGCAGGCCCTTGGGGGCTCTGGGGGGCGCCGCTCCGCGCAAGTTCCCGCAAAGTGCAGGTGGCCACGGATTGAGGCGGGGTGCGAGAGATCAGAGTTGCCCGGTGGCCGCTTTTCCAAGTCCGTTCATAGCGTTGAGTCGGCTCCACCTGACGCCGATCCGACGGGGCCAGAGTGGACGCGAGTGGAGTTGGGGTGGGAGCGCCAGGGGTCTGGTCTACCGCCGGGGTGACGCGAGATGCGGAGGGACCCAGGCGTAAAATTGCCATCTCCGTTCCACCCTCGCTGCACCTGCTGAAATACTGCAAATTCCAGGGGAGAAAGGAGGACCTCGTAGAATAAAAGTGTGATTGTACTGCGGGGTGGGGGGAAGGGAGGAGGGTGTGTTTGGATCCTTAATTGGAGTGTGAGCTTTGGGGCAGGAACTCCTGTCTTCGAGAGAGGAGGAACAGTTTTTCCAAATCTTTGAGATTGAAAGGGGCTTGTTAGGCACAGGATGAAAGCAGCTCAGGTGCAAGTTTTATCTTCCCACCTGGGGCTTCTGCTGTAGGCGGCTCCTGACCTCCTCCTGGCCTGCACTTCTCCTGGGTCCTGCTGGTGGCAGTGAAGTCCCACGCACTGCACTTATTTTCTGACCCCACCCCATTCCCAGCACATGCTTTCTGGGGTAACCTTTTGGAAGAACTGGGTCTCTAGGTTTTTAAGGCTGCCTCTCCACTACTGAGAACCAGGGGGCAGTCAGCAGTTCTTCCTCTGTCATAATTTGATGCAACCAATAAAGGAGCCTTGAACATGCCCAGGCGTTCGTTCAACTGATTCCATTTAGCAAATTCTCTCCTTCCCCTTTCCAGCCTTATTACTCCCAGGTGGGAACATTCTCCAGCAGGAAGGAGGTCTCTGAAAGATTTCCTGATGTCCCAGGAGTATGGACTTGAGAGTTCTGGAACAGGTTATGAATATACAGTATCTCTTACAGTATCAGCCTTTATAAGTGTATAGTATTTATTACTGGAGAAAAGAGCCAGGACCACTTTATGCCTAATCTCAACGTTTATAGGAAACTGATAAGAAGTTGCCAGATTGTCAGCGACCTGCTTCCTTCCTTTCTTCCTCCCCCTCCCCCCCCCACTTATTTGGTGGTTTCTTTCTTAAAAATCAGATTGGTGTTTGTGTCTCCTGACCTTTGCTTCACATCTCAAAGTGTTGCACTTTCTTAGGATGACTTTGGGATTTTTGGCAGCCTCTATAACCTAATTAACTGTTCTAGACAGGCCGAAGTTTAGCATCTGCCAGTGTCACTGCAGACCAAGGATGCAGAGGAGAAAGAATTTCACATTTTCTGTGGGGCGGTGTTTTAAAGGGCTCCCTGCACAGCCAGCTTTGCATACGTAGAGCCAAATGCTGTCTTTGGGTTATCAGGGAGGTTTCTACGTAAAGGCACCTGATCAGCCACCTCCCTTCTTCACATGTGCGCACACACACACACACACACACACACACACACACACCCTCTCCTACCTTCTTCGAAGCGTTCTGTCTCTTGCTAACATCTGATATTCTAAAACCAGAGATTCATTCATTAGCATGAAAGTGGCATAAGGGGAGTGTCAACCATGGCACTAACACTTTATTAGGAATTAACTAGATTTAGTTCCTGCCCTGAGGCCATGTTGGCTATACCAGTGGAGAGAGAGAGAGAAAGAAAGAAAGAAACTGGAGGGAGGAGGGGAGAAGCTGGTTGAATGTGGAAACCAGGCCCTGACTTAAAGCTTGGAGACGGTTTTATTTTTATATATCTGTTTAAAACACTTTACATTTTCTCCTCTTCATCAAATATTGAACATGTTATTATTACTCCCATCTTACACGTGAGCAAGCCAAGGCTCAAAAAAGAGAAAGGGCTTGTTCAAGGTCATATAACTAACGCTGGATTGGGGATCCAGGTACTGTGGCTCCTATCTCAGCCCTCTTGGCAACAAACCTCTTCTGTTTTCTAATTTTGCCTGGGTCTGGCCCTAGTTGACATCTTTAGTAACCTGGAAAATAGATGCGCAGGCCTGTGTTCACAGGTGTGGAAGGCTGGTTATCACTTCTGCTTTCCTTATGGGAGAGAAGGTCTATGGTCTGCAAGATCACACAGGACTAGACTCTTCCAACTTACAGGATGTTGATTGGATGACAAAGACTTCCAGAGTCCTTGTTTTCTCTGGGTTCTGTTGTTTCCTCATAAGACCACAGGTAAACCCATATCCTCACAGTTGGCTGGAAAGTTTAAAGCATTTAGAAATTGGAAGATAAAAGTACATGAAAATGGGCTTGGAACCAAGCTTGTGATCAAGGGCAGGTATTTCTTTCTCTATCCTCTCACCCCAATTAGCAGGATAGAAGACTACAGAAAGGCGTCTGATCTTTATGAAATGATGGTCCCAGCCCTTGATAAAAACAGGGCTGTTCAAAGGTGCAATCACTGCTAGGTTCTTTGTACTCATACTGCTAGGAAGAACAGTGTGGTCCTGGGATCCAACTCCCCTTGATATATGATAATGCCCCCCCTACACCAAGTAGTTTTATAAAACAGGAGGAAGGAAACTTAATCTAGTATATTGATATACTGAGTGCCTGTAAGCTAGACACTGTGTTAAGTTCTTTTAATCCCACAATTTCTGGAGCCAGGGCCCAACACCTCTAATATCTCCACTTGATGTCCCTTTTTGGACACTGCTGTCCCTTGTATACCTTTTCTGGGGTGCAAACATCACCTTTTGTGATGTATGTGCGGGTTGTCCTGTCCAAAGTCCATGTTATGCAAATATACCTCACCTACTTCCCTTCCCTGCAATGGTGGTTTTTCACTCATCTGCATGGCTGTATCTCTTGGCCATTTCATCCTGCTTAGATGACAGGGCTGGTGATCATAAAGCACACGACCAGAACCCCTGTGACTGACACTGACCCAGCAGAAGGAAGATCCATCACTCAACCTGTATTTGGCCTGTATATTCACTTTTCTATACATCAAATATCCTGGCTTCTTCTGGACCAGTGTTCTGTATTTGTCCATGTGGATAGAAGTGGAAATAGAGCCCCTGGTGCTATAAAGATGACCAAATTATCACACCATACTATTCTGACTATCTCAGGAAATCTAGCCAATGAAGCCAATGATGTGTTTTTGTGTTTCCCAGACTTGATAAGAATATCAAATTTAATATTACACCAATGTTCAAGGTGGCTCTCGGATTTGGGTGATCAGTGTTTGAATCTGTTTGGCTAATGTGAGGAATGGATGATACAGGTCCACACAGATGAGGACTCTGCTTTTGGACCATCAGGAACCCACTTAACTTGTTTACAAAATGGAAATTTTTGGTGTGTGTGAGAATTTGTCAGCCTAACAATTTGCCAACAGAGACTGTTGATTCAGAGGAGTCTGCAGCATGATAGAATTCACAGCAGCTTGGTTTTAAATAAAGTTACACCTTTCTGAAATTGCTATCTGATGTTTTCATGACTCAGAAATTCTAACTTTATATCCACCCCCTTCCAAATCTGTTTAATATATTTTTTGATCAGTCTGCCTCTTACAACCTTCTAAACACATTGTTTTGCAAGCACTATGCATACCACACAGAGTAGAAGAAAGTAAGGTAACTTGCTTAATAAAATTTTGTAGATTAATTCATATTTCTAAGTCAAATGTTTTATTTTCATTTTATGATTGTCAAATATTTTCCTCATCATGATGTTAATCTTAAATACATTACCTTTAAACATCCTCTTCTCTCTTGTTCTATCATCTGATACTTGTTTGGAGAATTGCTTTTTACAAACCTCTTTCATACATATTAACTCATTTTGATTCTAACCCTGAGAGGTAGGTTCTGCATTAATTAAACTCCCCCTGCCCACCTTTTTTTTTTTAAATATGAAAAAGCAGATCAAGAGATTTTAGTGGCATGTCCAAGTTCATTCAGTTGGTGAATGGCAGAGCCAGTATTAAAACTAAATCTCTGAACACCAAACCATGGATTTAATTACAATGTATCACATGGCAACCAATGTATAATAAGATCCCAATCTTGGATCAATTTGGCCAAATTGATGGGCATCGTTTGCACCTCTCTATAAAATTTACACTGGTTGTTAGATGAGCCAAACAATTGAGGGTATAAAGCACTCTACTCGGATTGCAATGTTAGTTACATTGCCTATTTATATTGTTTTCTATATTTTTATTGAGTGAAAGCTAAGTTCCATATCCTTTAATTTCATTAACAGCTCAGTTTTGTAGATGAGTAACAAGAGGCTCAGGGAGTTTAAATAATTTGTCCAAATTCAGATAGTAAATGGCAAAGCTGGAATGTGAACCAGATTTCTCTCCCTGTTATATTAGATGGGGTCTTTTTACCAAGCAACACTAAATCCACATGAATAAACTAAGAGAAATAGGCTCTTTATAGTATTCCATACTGACATGGCCCAAATATCTTAAATATATTGTCTAAGCCAATCATCTCATTGTTTAAATGCTTGTATTTGAATAGTACTAAGCTTGAATGTGTGATTTTACTTTTATTCACAAAAAGACTTTAATGGGGCAAAATGTTTTTTCCTGGATATTTTCCCTGTAAAAATTGAAAATAATTATTCTATCACAGTCTCGCTAAACATAATTTTATGGATTCTATTTTCTAAAAAAAAAATACAGTGGTTTGCCTTTTCCCGTTTCCTCTCCACTCTTGTGGTTCTACTTTGTATTTGTTATTTACTAGAATTTACTTCACAAAATAATGGCCCCATCACAGCCCTTTAGCCTGAACTAGTTACAGAGTTGCACCAGATGTCTTCTTAGGTCACTTATCAATACATAATGTAAATGATCCTATTGCCTAGATTTAGAAAACAACAGGCAGAAGTTGACAGGTTATTTACATTTAGTTCAGGGTAAAGAATAGGCAGCTATTTATGTTTGCTTTGAGGTTTTGAGAAACATTTACAAATCAAATGATTCAAACACAGGTTTTAAATTCTGAGTTCCTGCCACTTCTTGGAAAGAATGGAAAGATTATTCTGCTATCATTTGGAGCCTTTGGAGCAAATTTAAAATTTAGGGGACTTATTTTCTTCTTCTCAAAATAAATGATAGTGTAGAAATATGTTTACCTTTTTGTTTATATTTATAATATATATTTTTATTTTAAAAATATAATTGTGTATAACATTTCTAAAAGACACTAAATGCAGGGGCGCCTGGGTGGCTCAAATGGTTAAGCGTCTGCCTTCGGCTCAGGTCGTGATCCCAGGGTCCTGGGATCGAGCCCCAGGGAGCCTGCTTCTCCCTCTCCCTCTGCCTGTTGCTTCCCCTGCTTGTGCTCTCTCTCTCTCAAAAATAAATAAAATCTTTAAAAAAAAATAAAAGACACTAAATACAGATGTAATTCTACATTAGACAAATTTTTTTTTTAAAGATCTTATTTATTTATTTAGAGAGAGCACACGCAAATGCACACGCACGTGTGTGTAGGAGGAGGGGCAGAAGGAGAGGGAGAGAGAGAATCTCAAGCAGACACCCGGCTGAGTGCCAGAGCCTGAGGTGGGGCTCAGTCTCACCACCCTGAGATCACGACATGAGCTGAAACCAAGAGTTGGATGCTTAACTGACTGAGCTACACAGGTGCAGACAAAATTTTTTAGTGGTAAATAATTCAACCCAATAAGGAATTTCTTTTAAGAATATAGGATTTTATTTTTCTTTCTTTACTTAGAATATAGGATCTTATACAGAATGCAAGGGTAGAAATGGAATTGAATCTCAGGAAAAATTGGAACTTAGAATTGGAAATGTCCTTAGGAGAAAGGACGTTATTATTTTTCCACATTTCATCTCTGGTTCTCTCTCAGCATCATGAATATTTTCCACTCCCCACCCCCCCCCACCCTGCACACATATCTTTGGCATCTAATACTTACGTTGGGATATAGTCAACACATATCTCAGGCCTTAGGTCATGGAAAAACTGTCCAACTCTTTTTTGAAATCTTTTTAGGAGTTAGTGGACAGCAAACTAGTTGTGTTCATTTTGAGTTCGTATTTGACTGTAGATCTTACCACTCTTTTAAGAAGTTACCATACCTCAACACAAATGCTAATGTCAAATTGTGGAAGATTGTCCCAGAAGTAGCAGAAAATCATCTCGATTCCTTTCTCTTCCACTATCAAAAAATAATTCTGATGTACTTCCTATGAGTGAGGACATCGTAGTTGTTACCCTAAACTGACCTTTCCTTAGAAAGACTTCTATAATTCTTTCTTTTCATTAAAAAAGTGATTTTTGAAAACATTTTACTAAAGTATGATTGACATGTAAAATGCTGTGTATATTTAATGTGTACAACTCAGTGAATTTGGGGCTAAGTATATACCATGAAACTATCACCACATCAAGAGCATAGATATATCCATCACCTCCCAAGGTTTCTCCCTGTCCCCTTTATGATGATGATTGTTATTTTGTGGTAAGAACACTTAAGATCTACACTGTTAGCAAATTTTAAGCATACAATACAGTATTGTTAATTGTAGGCACTATGCTGTATATTAGATCTCCAAAACTTACTTATCTTGCATAACTGAAATTTTGTACCCTCCACTTTTCCCTTCTCCTAGCCCCTGGAAACCTACCATTGTACTCTCTCTTTCTATGTGTTTGACTATTTTAGATTCCATATATAAGTGAGATCATGCTTCATTTGTCTTTTGGTGTCTGCCTTATTTAACTCAGCACAATGTCTTCTAGGTCCAACCATGTTGCAAATGGTAGGATTTCTTTCTTTTTTTTAAAGACTGAATATAGTATTCCAGTACGTGTAAGTATAACATTTTCTTCATTCATCCATTAATGAACGTTTAGGTTGTTTCCATATCTTGGCTATTGTGAATAGTGCTGTAATAAACATAGGATCCTGATTTCAATTCCTTGGATATATATCCAGAAAGAGGATCGCTGGATCATATAATAGTTCTATTTTTAATTTTTTGAGAAACCTCCATATTGTTTTCCATAAAAGCTGTACCAATATCCATTCCCACCAACAGTGTACAAGGATTCTTTTTTCTCTACCTCCTTGTCAACACTTGTTATCTTTTTTTTTTAATAATAACTTTTCTAATAGGTGTGAGGTGATATCTCATTATAGTTTTGATTTGTGTTTCCTTGATGATTAGTGATATTGAGCATCTTTTCATGTACCTGTTGGCCATTTGTATGTCTTCTTTAGAGAAATGTCTACTCAGTTTCTTTGCCCATGTTTTAATTGGGTCATTTATTTATTTATTTATTTGCTTTTAAGTTGTATTGAGTTCCTTTTATATTTTGATATTAACACCTTATTAGATATATGTTTTACAGATATTTTCTCCTATTCCATAGGTTCATTGGTGGTTTCCTTTGCTTTATGGAAGCTCTTTAGTTTGATGTAAACTCAGTCAGTTATTTTTGCTTTTTTTGCTTATGTTTTAAAACTCATCGCCAAGACTAATAGAAAAAATAATCCTAAAATTGATATAGAACCACAAAAGACCTCAAGTGGCCAAAGTGATCTTGAACAAGAAGAAGAAAGTTGGAAGTATCACACTTTCTGATTTCAAATTATGTTGCAAAGCTACAGTAATCAAAACAGTATGGTACTGGCATAAATACAGACCAATAAAACAGAATAAAGAACCCAGGAAGAAATCCATGCATATATGGTCAACTGATCTTCAGTAAGGGTGCCAAGAAGACAAAAAGGGGAAAGGATACCCTTTTCAATAAATGTTAGAAAAACCTGGGGCGCCTGGGTGGCTCAGTTGGTTAAGCCACTGCCTTCGGCTCAGGTCATGATCCTGGAGTCCTGGGATCGAGTCCCACATGGGGCTCCCTGCTCAGTGGGGAGTCTGCTTCTCCCTCTGATCCTTCCCCCTCTCATGCTCTCTATCTCATTCTCTCTCTCAAATAAATAAATAAAATCTTTAAAAAAAAATAAATGTTAGAAAAACTAGATATCCATATGCAAAAATGAAATTTGTCCTTTATCCTATACCATACACAAAAACCAACTCAAAATGGATTAAAGACTTAAATATAAGACCTAAAAACCTGAAACTTGTAGAGGAAAACATAGGGGGAAAAGTGACTTTTTAAAAATGATTTAAACACTACTTGCTAGGTTCTCAGGTACTCAGACCAGTAAAACTAAATAGGAAGTAGAAGTTAAAATAGATCTTTGATGCTTACCCTTAATAATTGGGTTAATAAGATTGTAACAGTTAAACTTACTGACCATAACCCAATATATGGCTAAACTATGGTTTGAAATCAAGTGTTTGCTTTATATATGATTTAGATAGAAAAATAAGAAATCACCCATAAGTTGTACACAGGGTTCTTGGCTGAGAAAAACCTGAACAACTGGTACTGATTGGCTTAAGCATACAAGCAATTTACTGGAAAATTATTGCATAGTAACAGTATTGTGGGAGGGCTAGAGAGAACCAAGCTTGGAAAATGGGAGCATATCCATACCTGTGGTGCCACGGGAACAGACATCTAGAAGAGCGTTTCCACCCCTGCCACCACAGTACCATTTGCGGGATATAACCATGGCTCCGATACCACTGGGTACTAGACATTGCCATCACTATTGCTCTGTACAGTTCTTTACTCTGGCTTCTGGGGCCAGGAACCCAGGAAGAGATACGGTCAACCCTGCATCTAGACTTAGGCTGTAGAATTCTCTAAACGCTAGAAAGAGGTTTAGAGGTTAGATTGTCAAATGCTCACCTACCTCAAACCAGCAAATATATAGTACACTTCCTCTGCTCTTATATGGCCCAGAAAATGTGGATGCTATGGATAAGAGGTGAACTGAATGCTTTTTGCATTCCTAGTAAGAAAATAAGAATAATCCTGGGGCACTTGGGTGGCTCAGTCGTTAAGCGTCTGCCTTTGGTTCAGGGTCATGATCCCAGGGTCCTGGGATCGAGCCCTGTATCAGGCTCTCTGCTCCGCGGGAAGCCTGCTTCTCCCTCTCCCACTCCCCCTGCTTGTGTTCCCTCTCTTGCTGTGTCTCTCTCTGTCAAATAAATAAATAAAATCTTAAAAAAAAAAAAAAAAGAAAATTAGAATAATCCTGCTCCACCTCTCTAAGGCTCACCTCTGGCTAAGTTCACCTCTCCTGGGCCACAGTGGAAAATAATAAAGGGAGCTAAAAAGAATTCTCTAAGAAGCCAGACAATATGTTACAATGTTAACACACTGACACTCACTTGACTCATGGGAGATCCCCAGAGGCTCTCTGTCAGAGTCTCTTCACACTTAACTACATACAAAATTAAAACGAGGTGGATTTTTCTGGTTGGCAAAACCACAGCAGATTAGAGACAATGAATTAGAAGAGAAAGGGCTGCTATCTGGAAATAAGAAATGACTGCTCACAGCAAAGAAATCAGAAAACATATGACTGAGGTGAGAGGTATTCACACACACATGCACACACACGCACCCCACTCGGGGACCTAGGAACAAACTATAGAAATGATCCCTGAAAGCATAGTCTTTCACTCAGGGACCTAGGGACCACTTCATTTCGGAAGAGTAGAACTCTGTATATCTCAAAATGGGACAGAAATGAATAAATCCTAAAGTTGAGACAGAATTACTTCAGGATATTGCAAGTACTTGGGGGCAATTTTCAGCAGCAAACAACCCAGAGAGTTTAGATAGACAATTAGCACATGATATCGAGTAGTAAACGTCCAGGAGGTGGAGAGAAGCCACAAATGAAGTAGGCAGAGATTCAGTTAGAAT
Organism: Mirounga angustirostris; assembly: GCF_029215605.1. Classification (NCBI taxonomy): domain Eukaryota; kingdom Metazoa; phylum Chordata; class Mammalia; order Carnivora; family Phocidae; genus Mirounga; species Mirounga angustirostris. The sequence goes on along the minus strand of NW_026991710.1, from coordinate 30,863,005 downwards.
CCTTCCTCCAAGAAGAGCATTGCAGGCATCTTTTACTTAAGTGCCTGAAGTAGTGGTATTATTATTATCACTACCAAAAACAAACAATAATGTGATTTTATGGGAATTATAGATATTACTTAATTCTAAGCTGGCATCCCTGGGAAGAAGGAGCTATTATGATTCCCATTTTCCAGACTGAGACTGAGGCAAGGTAACGTCAAGGTACTTGCCTAGATCACACAGGTGGGGTGTGCGGGGACCTGGATTTTAATGCAGGCTGTCTGTCTCCAGAATCTGAGTTTCAAACACTGATATATGCCATTTCTAGATGCTAGGTAGCGTACCTCACACAGGCAAAAGAGAACTAGCTCAAGACAAGGAAACTCGGGTTGCAACATTCCTCTTACAGGAAAGGGAAGAGAAAGGAAGGGAAACAATGTTAAAGGAACGTTTACTCTGTGTTGCGTTCATTACCTTCATTATCTCGTAGGGCCTTCCATATGCCCTATGATTATTACTCATTTTACAAATGAGCAATCTGAGGCTTAGAAAGGTGAAGTAATGCACCCATCTTCACAGAGCTTGTACGTGATGAAGCTGGGATTCAGTTTCCATGCTGGGCTCTACGCTCTTTCTGCTAAAGGGTGACACTGCCTCAAAACAGTGCAAACGCCAATTGCAAGAAGGAGCTCTTAAACTCGTCCATTCATAAATTCATCCATTTCATTGATTTGTTCATATATGCATCATTTGTTAAGCCCTTCTTGGCTCTGAGGACAACCCTGTTCTCAGGAAATTCAATCTAACATGGGACCCTAAAAAAGATGGTGCCTGCGTGGGGCAAGACTAATGAAATGACCATCAGTCAGTTTAGAGGGTTCTTAAATACAAATAAGCCTACTAAGCCGAGTACACGCCTGAAAAGACATTGGTTGACACTCTAGAAAAAAGGGTTGCAGGGAAAAGGAGCATCATAACAATACAAGAACAGAAATCTAAAAGGGGTTTGATGAACTCTACCCAAAAAGACAGTAGGCTATAAGATCTGGATGTGAGTTTTGGAGACAAATTGATAAATGTGGGTTCCAACACTGGGTCCAGCACTTATTAGTTGTGGCTGTAAGCTAGTAAATCCGTTCTTAGTCTCAGTGTCCTCTGTGAACTACTTTGCAGTGGTGAACGGTAAGCAGGCTAAAGGACCTAGCACATTGCCTAGGACTCAGTGATGGTAATTATTGTTAGAAGAGAAACTACTCGCCTCGTAATTATTGATTCAAAAGAAGATCACAACAGCAAAACTGCCAGATTTTTAAAATTTGGCAGCTTGTTAGTTCTTGTGTATATCCCTAGGGCATAGTAAAAACAAACAAAATCAAACAAACCAATCAATTAACAAAACTTCATTTGAGGAATTTTGGCCCTTTGTGTCTTGCTTTTGTGTACATGGGGACAAAGGTCGCAGGGCCACAGGTAGGAGCTGAGGACATTGGGCTCTACTTCACGGGCAGTCTAGCTGAGATGAGAAAATCTAGATGAGGAATGAGTTGGAGCCATGTGAAAAACACCAGCGAGGCACATTGATTCCTGGGCTTCTGGCAAAGCAGAAAAGATCACAGAATGTCAAAGGCAATCTCGCAAATTGAAAATGGAAAAAACCATACTGTTTCTGATATTGGGGTCCAATATAAAAATAGAGACAGGAACGAGGCTCACCATCAGATTTATTCTCAGTAACTAGTAAATATTGTCAAGTTTGGAGCTGGGAGGCTCTAGAAGCCTGAGGAGTTGGAGTCTAGGTACTGTTGAAGCTCTGGGGGCACAAAAGAGATCTGGGGACAGGCAGCACTAACTACTTACTAGCTGTGGCACTTGCTATTTCCTCTCAAGGCTTTGGCAAGAACCTCCCAATTGATTTTTCTATCTTCATTCTCAATTTTCCCGTATGGCTTTTCACAAAGATTCTGTTCCTAACTTGTATTTCCTGTCTTCTCTCTGCTCTTCCTGTACAGATTGACTCTAAGTCAAGGGAGAAAACTCAATATTGTATTTTTTCATACTGAATGGCTTCCCTTCCATCCTTCTGAGACTTAGGCTCTCTGGGTCATTCTTTCAAAAGTCTTTCCTGATTTTTTTTTTTTTTAAACATTTATTTATTCATTTGAGAGAGTGAGAATGAGAGAGAGCACATGGGAGGGGGTAGGGTCAGAGGGAGAAGCAGACTCCCTGCGAGCAGGGAGCCCGACGCGGGACTCGATCCCGGGACTCCAGGATCATGACCTGAGCCGAAGGCAGCCGCTTAACCAACTGAGCCACCCAGGCGCCCCTTTCCTGATTTTGCTAACTAAATGGAATCTATCTAAGGGCGCCTGGGTGGCTCAGTCAGTTAAGTGTCCGACTCTTGGTTTCCGCTCGGGTCATGATCTCATGGGTCTTGAGATTGAACCCCACATCAGGCTCTGTGCTCTGAGAGGAGTCTGCTTGGGATTCTCTGTCTCTGGCCCTCTGCCCACTCATCTGCTCTCTCTCTCTCTCTCTCCCCCCTCAAATAAATAAATAAATAAATAAATAAATAAAATCTTTAAAAAAAATAAATGGAATCTATCTTGATTTTTTTCTTCTAATATGTGCATTAAAGGCAAGGTTATATTGCAATAACAACCAATGTCAAAATTGCAGGGATTCTTTTCTTCAGTATCATACTGGAGGTTCTAGCAACCTTGGCAATTAGGCAAGAAAAAGAAACAAAAGTCATGAAATTGGAAAGAAAGAGGCAAAACTATCTCTATTTGCAGACAACATGATCTTCTGTGTAGTCAATCCCAAGGAATCCACTACAAAAATACTAGAACTAATTAACAAATTCATCAAGTTTGCAGGATACAAGCTCAATATACAAAAATCAATTGCATTTCTATACACTAGCAATGAACAATACAAAAAAAGAAATGAAAGAAACAATTTCATTCACAATAGCATCCAAAGATTAAAACTTATTAAAAATAAACTTAGCAGGGGCGCCTGGGTGGCTCAGTCAGTTAAGTGTCCGATTCTTGACTTCATTTCAGGTCATGATCTCAGGGTGCTGAGATGGAGCCCTGCCTTCGGGCTCTGCACTGAGTGTGGAGGCTGCTTGAGATTCTCTCTCTTTCCCTCTGCCCCTCCTCCCTGCTTGTGCCCTCTCTCTCTCTCAAAAAAAAAATAAATAAATAAACTTACCAAAAAAGTGCAAGACTTATACACTGAATACTATAAAACGTTGTTGAAAAACTTGAAGATCTAAGTAAATGAAAAGACACCCTATGTTCATGGATCAGAAGACTCAATATTGTTAAGATGGCAATACTTTCCAGATTGATCTGCAGACTTAATGCAATCCCCATTGAAATTCCAGCAGGGCTTTTTTTCCCCGTTTTTTCAGAGATTGACAAGCTGATCCTAAAATTCATGGAAATGCAAAAATCTAGACTACCCAAATCAATTTTGAAACAAGAATGATAAGGTTGAAGGACTTACACTACCAGATTTCAAAACCTATTACAAAGCTGCAGTAACTAATAGTGTGGTACTGGCATAGGATAGACACACGTAGACTAAAATGCGAAGAGTAGAATTAAGAGATCAGAAATTAACCCTTATGTTTATGGTCAGTTGCTTTTTAACAAAGGTGCCAAGATAATTCAGTGGGAGAAATGAGAATCCTTTCAACAAATGGTACAAACAAGACAACTGGACATAAACATACAAAATAGTGAATTTGGACCTCACACCATGCATAAAAATGTACTTGAAATAGATCATAGATCGAAATAAAAGAGCTAGTACCATTGAACTCTTACAAGAAGTCATAGGAGTAAATCTCTGGGACCTTGGCCTAGGCAGTGGGTCCATGGATACAATGCAAAAAGCAAAAGTGATAAAAAAAATTGGACTTTATAAAAATTAAAAACCTTTGTCTTGCAAACACATTATTAGGAAAGTAAAAAGACAACCCACAAAATGAAAAACATCTTTAAATTATGGATCTAATAAGGGACTTGCATATAGATTATATAATGAACTCTTTAAACTCAATAACAAGACATATATACCAATTATAAAATGATCAAAGAATTTAGTAGACATTTTTCTAAAAAAGATGTACAAATGATGAGCAAGTACATGAAAGGATGCATAACATTATTACTCATTAGGGAAATGCAAATCAAAACCACATAAGATACCACTGACTACCCACTTGAATTGACTCTAATAAAAGTGCCAGACAGTAACAATTGTTGATGAGGATGTGAAGACAGAAAAACTTCCATGCACGACTGATGTGAATGTAAGATGGTGTATTCCCTTTGGAAAATAGTTCAGCTAGTTCCTCAAACTGGTAAATATGATTACAGTATGATTCAGCAATTCCACTCCTAGAGAAATTCCAAGAGAAACAAAAATAGATATCAACACATAAATGTTTGTAACAGCATTATTCATAAATACCAAAAAGTGGAGAAAACCCAAATTCCACCACATGATGAGTGGACAAACAAAATGGAGTATGTACATAGAATTTTTTCAGCAATAAAAGGGTACACAGTACTGAGATACTGCAACCTGGATGAACCTCCAACACTTTATGTGTCGTGAAAGCAAGCAGTCACAAATGACTGCATGTTGTACAAGCCAATTTATGTTACATGGCCAGAATAGATGAATTTATAGAGACAGAAGCAGATTAGTGATTGCCTGGGGCTGGGAAGATGAGGGACAAATGGCAAGTGACTGCTGATGTGTTCAAGATTTCTTGTTGATGAAATCTTCTAAATGATGTTGTTCGGATGAAAGTGTTCTAAAATTAGATTCTGGTGATGGTTACACAGTTTTATAAATGTCCTAAAAAACATTGAACTGTACATTTTAAATGGGAGAAATTTGTGGCATGTTAATTATCTCTTAATAAAGCTGTTTTTAAAAATCACGGTAATTGAATACAGTGAAAGCTTATTCCCTCATTCATGCTACATACTCACTGAGGGTTGGGAGAGGGGCTCTGTTCAGAGCAGACAGCCTAAGACCCTGGCTCATGGCAGCTCTACAGTACCATATACTTCTATGATCACTAAGGTTGCACAAAAGGAAAGTGGTGAATTGCCTACTGACTCTCAAAATTTTCACCTGGAAGTTATACCCATCAGTTCCATTCATGTTTCATTGGCCAAAGAAGTCTCATGGTCACATTCAACTAAAGAGAGGATTAGTAATTTCAACTTAGTCATATATCTAGGAAAAGAGAAGAGCTGGAATATCTATGGAGAATCCTAATGAACAACCTGTAAGTACTGTCTTCTTTCCTAGGTTTGAATTCCCGAGAACAGTGGCTCCGTGTTTCCTCACTGCAGTAGAAAACCAAGTCTCCTTCAATGCTTTTCTTCTTTTTTGAATAACATGGGAGCATTTACATGAGTAAGATGAAAACGAAAACACACATGCTTGCATGTTTAGAACAATGCTTTCTTTCCAGCAAATGTTTCATGATTGTGTGCCGGTTGAAATAAATGAACATGAGTTGGTTAAGCAACAGGGCAGAGTCGTGAATGATGAAGTGCCCAGTGTGTGAATTAAGGATGAGTACAGCAGGAGTTCGGAAGAGAGGAGATCAAGGTGAGTCGAGGGCACAGTAATCGCTGTTCCCAGCCCGCGTCTCTCGGATCAGTACAGATGGATCACTAGGAACTGCTGCAGTGACCCAGATGGACGGTGTTATCTGTGTCACTGTTTTCTTCTCAGATAGGGCTTGGGCAGAACCCTGTGAGCTTAATGAGGGCAGCAAAGAATAGGATCTGGAATCCCTTCGCCTTTCCGAATCTCCATTCGCGAATCAAGATTGTAAATTGCAGCTGTATGACACTTTAAAGCCCTGTGATAAAAGATGCTGTTAGTATTGTGTGCAAAACCTCTCCAAGAGCAAAGGAGTACTTCCAGATAAGGAATTGTTGAATCCGGCAGAGCCTTAATGGTCAGTCTGGAGGTAGACCCTGTGTTGTGCTGAATTCAGAGTCTTCACAGAATGGCTTTAATGAAGACGCCCTTCTTTCCAGAGATTTGTTAGGCTGCAGTTACAAAGACACTGGAGTCATTTTTTACAGGATGAAGAGGCTGTTCAGGGAAAAGGAGTGCCGAGCGTGGTTTCGAGGCATTGCTAATGCTGTCATTATATATGGACTCTCCAGCAAAAGTTTAGGACTGGCTTAGCCGGGGGAAATCGAAATCTCCACTTCCTCCACATTTCTGTTAGACGTGTATCTTCCTTCATTTCGACTCTTCAGGAAAGCAGCTTCTCCCTTAAGAAGCCCTTTTCTGTGTCTGTGATCAGTTTTGGTTGTTATAGGGACCAAATCAACCTGACAGTGGCCACACTCCACGTCCTGGTTTGCAGATAACTGAACACAGAGAGAACTCTTATTCTATTCTTACAAATATTCCTTATTATTTTTTTTAAATTGAGCTAAACATATTTCTTTCCTTCTCTCACCAGAAGGGAACAGTGAGAATCTCAGTTTAAAAGCCAGGAGAGGGAAAAAAAAAAGAAAAAAAAAAATGCACTGACCACTAGCATGTGTAAATCTTTGCTTCAACTATTTTAAAAGGAGAAAAAATAAGTAAGAGATATGGGAGCAGATCTCAACTTTTGAAAACTACTCATGATTATGGAAAGAGAAGATGAATCATTTAGAAACAGAAACAGTGGATAAAGCATTTCCTTACCATAACCAATTATTTTTGCTTTTTATTTATTGGAATTACATAGCACTTAATACTGAGGTGGTGCTTAACAAAGGCTTCTAGAATGAATTGCCCACACCCTGGCAAATGATCTTGGAATATATTCAAAATAGCAGATAGTCAGTTGCATCTCACAAAGGCATGAATACCTGCAGTAACACCAAGAAAGCCATATGTGGAGCAGAATATTTTTAGTACCTCCCTAAGGAAACCACACCTACTGCTAATTCTGAAAAAAGAAAAAAAAAAAGAAAAAACCTTCACAGCCTAGAGTTGCAAAAACAATAAAGATTAATACTCCAGAAATATCCATAAAGCACTTCTGATGTATACTGCTGCATACTTAAACATCGATCTCTTCCATATTTGCTGGTTCCATTAGAGGAGAAATGGCAAAGTCAGTCACATGATACTGCACATATTGGAAAAACTCACAGTTTATTTCTGCAAGAATTTATGGAACACCTCTTACCTTCTTTCTACTGTGAAGTATATATATGTCACCATAGGATATAGACTATTGAGGTAGGACCTTGAGGAAAGACAGATAGAGGGAGGAACAAAAATGACATTAAAATTTTTATCTTAAAAAAAAGACGGAGCAGAATTGGTATTTATTTTATGTTATTGTTATTTTCCAATTCCCTTACTCCCATCTGGCTCCATGACATGGGGATTATTGTAAGTAAAGAAAGCTCTCCATCTGTTAAAAATGTAGAATAAAGCACTTAATCTTGTGGGCAACCACACAGAGCACCAAGAAATTTCTCACAGTTGAAATGATAAGAGCAGAATCCCATTTTCAGCTAAGTGTAGCTGATGCAGATTTCTCAAAGATATTGACTATATGCATAGACAGGTTTACAAATATTTCTAAGGGCCCAGTGGTCCTCTTTGTTCTTGAGTGAGATGAAATGCACGTGGTGACTGGTATGACACTCATACATTAGGAAGACAGTTTGCCATGCCTTGTAAGGAAACTACGCATTAGATATCCACTACACGTGGCGTTCGTCTTTCGTCCCTTGCTCTCCCCCTCCATGACTTCTCTTCACATGGTTACAGAAGGACTAGCTCCTGGGTGCCTGGGTGGCTCAGTTGGTTAAGCGACTGCCTTCAGCTCAGGTCATGATCCTGGAGTCCCGGAATCGAGTCCCGCATCGGGCTCCCTGCTCGGCAGGGAGTTTGCTTCTCCCTCTGACCCTCCTCCCTCTCATGCTCTCTGTCTCTCATTCTCTCTCTCTCAAATAAATAAATAAAATCTTTAAAAAAAAAAAAAAAGAAGGACTAGCTCCTTCTGCTGTGTTCATGTGACATTAACTTAGCACCTGTCCTATTGATCAGTGCAAGGGTAGACTTGTCAAAATGCTTTCCCTGGGAATTTGGGTGGCTGGACCTGTAACAGGTAAATCCAGGAGGCTTGTTTCTCCCGGCTGCACCAGAGAAGCAGAGGAAGCTGGTCTAGGCAGAGATGTAGAGTAGGGTAAAGAACTACAATAAGCACCAGAAGGAGAGAAAGAGCTGGAAAGAGAGAAGAGTGAGGGGGAGAGAGAGGGAAGGAAGTGCAGCAGACACAGACACAGGAGACACGAGGCAGAAAACGAGTCCAGAAAGGGCTTACTTCCCTCAGTCATGGTTCCTCTTGAGGTCTGCCTGCATCCCAGCCCTTCAGTTCCATGGGAAACCCTTCCTCTGTAATGAAGCCCTCCTTATGTGTCTAAGTACCTCCAATGCTTTCTATTTGCAACTTTGTCAATGTGATACCTCCAAGCAATAATGTAGTTGCTGCTGGGCATTAAACTCCCCCTGCAACCTCTCACTTGATCTCTCTCACTTCATCCAGAAGACACTTTCTCCCTTCACCACCTCACACCAAAGGAGGGGTGATCCAAACAATCTTCTGCCTAAGTGACCATTAAGAAGCTGCCTGAAGGTCCATTCCTCAACTCTGACTTGGAGTGCTCAGATGTCACTGCCCATGCGGAAGGGAGAGTGGAGGCAGAAACTCATCTAACAATCGTTGGAAGGGAAAGGATGGTTTAGAGACACAAAGCGAAAACCTTCAGTCAGGAGGACCAAATGCAAAATGGAAGAACCAAGAGACTGACTACTTCTCTGCCTGCTCACTCATCACCTGCCATCGAACAGTTCTAGGCCCTAGTAAATCTTCTGATTAAAGAGGAGGAGATTTGGACCTTTGTAAGAGTTTGGGTTGGGTCATGTTATCACAACTATGAAAGGCTATAACTAGTTCAGACTGCAGTTCAAATGTCATAGCTATTTCTCTATTAGTGTGAAATGGGAATGATTATCTCAATATTTCAGTTACTTAAAAGGAAAGTAGTTAGGGCTGAAAACTATTACCCAACTCATTACAACGTTCAGGTCTCAGTGGATGCATCTTCTGTTTGAGGACATGCTTGTTTGCAGGTATGGAGTCAGTTTAGCTCAATGTTCAGAGGAAACATAATTAAAATAGGATTTTATTTGAAGGGAAAAAGTGCCATCCTTCCTTTGAACCTATAGATGAGAAAGCACAGATAACTCAGACATCACTGGGATAATTCAAGCCCAAACATACCCTTCTTCCATTTGGATTACCCTGGGTCTTGGGACTCTGTATTAACAAGAAGAATTAACAAGCACATGGATGTTTTAGCAAATCCTGTTGTCTTTGTGTCTCTAAGAAACAGATCTTTTTTAAGACACATGGTTTGTGTGCGTTGTCTGCTTCTGTCTGCCCTACTCATCTGGGAAGAAATGATGACCGAGTCTGGCCCCAGCCAGACAGCAAGCCAACTGACTTTTGTTATCAACCCTGCATTCATAGGCGCCTTTGAGACATATTTGCCCACTTAACTTCCGGCATGCCCAACATCTTCAGTCTTTCTTCCCCACCTTCCCACTCAACTTCTTCCAAACTCCACAGCCCTGCATGGTCTGATCATGTGCTCAATTCCCAGGCTACTGATACTCTGCCTACACTAGCCATGAAGGCTGCCATCTGTTTCAGGGGAAGTGGGAGGTCCCATCTGCTCAAACACATGATAGGGAACTCAGTGAGGGTGCGAGGAAGTGGGGCAAAGGGAAGCTGGAATTAAGCAGAGTGTATGGAAGGAGTTGAGCCAGCAGCTCAGGAATTTGACACTTGTTAATTGTCTCGGCACGGTTCTAGGCACTGGAGATACAGAGGAATACAAACCTCGTATTTTAGTGGAGTAACATAGAAAATTGTTTAATAAATAGTCAATAAGATAATCTAGGGATTGATAAGAACTATGATTTTTATTTTTTTATTTATTTTATTTTTAAATTTAAATTTATTTTTTTTAAGAACTATGGTTTTTAAAAGAGGCTATGGTAAGAAGGGTTTGGGAGAGGTGTCCAGTTTAGACAAGGTGGTCAGGGAAGGTCTCTCTGAGAAAATGGCATTTGAGCTAAAGACCTGAATGATGAAAAGGATCCACTTATGCAGCAATTTGTGGGAAAAACATTACAGGTCAGGAAAACCATGAGTGCAGGAGCCCTGAGTCAAGACAAGCTTGCTTGTGTCTGAGGGAAAGTGGGGTTGAGGAACAATTAATGAGAGGAAGGATGGTTCTATATGCCTTGAAGGGAGTCTAGGCAGCAACCAGTTCCTTTAGGGTCTTGAAGGCTGTGGAAGCCATTGGAGGATCTAAAGCCTGAAAATAATATCATCAGATGTATGTTGTAAAAAGTTTGATTGGGTATAGAAGTGAGCTATTGGATGGCAAGAGTGGAACCAGTGGGACTCCAGTTGGATGGATGGCTTGGACTAGAAATGTTGAGTAATTTACTCAAGAGACACTCAGCTAATAAGTCAAGATCAAGTGGGAAGTGGTTAATGGGAGTAGAGGAGTTGAATGGAAACATACCATTTCCTCCTGACACTGTTGTTCTCCCTGACCCAGAATGTTGGCTGATATTCCGGCTCTGCCAAGAAACCAAGAGAGTGGATATTTGTCATTCTCTTTGGCAGTCTGGCACCTTCGAACATACCTACATTGGGAAGTTCACTACTATAAGAGTCAGTATGTCCCTATGGAAGGTATTAGAAACTAATTTTTCTGACCTTTCTGCAGTTAGGCATAAGCACGTGATTTAGGTGCTGCCAACCAGAGATTTATGTGTAAGCCATAGATTTGGAAGGGAGTAATGGGGGGAAGCAGGTCCCGGGAAAAATCCACTGTGGTGAAGGCAGACCCAGAGATGTATGGCTTCCAGAGCCAGTAGAGCAGAAGGCTATGAAAGTGTGTATAGGGTGTCGTGTCGCTGACACCCGATATGTATAGTGCTGAGTCTCTGTTGGGGCCATGCTCCTGTGTAAAGTTGACATTCTGTTTGGCCACAAAGCCTCTGAGCCTGGTTCTCCATCTTCCCCGAGATGCCAAAAAACTACCTATTGTCCTCAATACATTCCTTTTCTGCTTAAATCAATTGGTTCTTTCTGTTGACTACTTAGGAACCATGACTGATACCTCCATTTTCTGATAGAATGCAATTTCGTGATTGAAAAGTCAGAGGAGAGAGACTCCTCATCAAGTTTAAAGGCTATAGCTTCAAAAGACTCTCTCCCAACCCAGCTTTGCCTGCTTGTTCTGCAATATTTCCGCCTTCCCATTAGAAAATAAAACCTGAGAGCTGCTTAACATGCCTCATGTACTGATCGGAAGAAAAGGCAAAGTGAGCTTCAAAAGACTCTCTCCCAACCCAGCTTTGCCTGCTTGTTCTGCAATATTTCCGCCTTCCCATTAGAAAATAAAACCTGAGAGCTGCTTAACATGCCTCATGTACTGATCGGAAGAAAAGGCAAAGTGAAATTTGTCGGTGGCCTACAGACTGAGCACATAAGCCCTGCACCTTACTAAAAGCAACTTCTCACCAAATGCATAGGGCAAGTGAAAACCAGTATCCTTAGTTTTGGGATTTTTCACAGAAATCATCTTGCAAACGGCAGTATATTCCTTAGTATTTACCTTCTCGCTGATGTTACAAGAGAATGTGCAGTTTCTGACTCATCAGCAATATTTGTAGGCAATTTTCCCACTGCAGTTGGAAATCACACACACACACACACACACACACACACGAGTGGAAAAAAAAATCCTACCAACTACCCCTTGGGAGGCATTCTAGTGAATAATAAACTTAAAATATGCCTTGAGCTCCCACGGTCCAGAATGGCTGCTCATATAAATTACAAGGAAATAATGGAGAAAAAATTGAGAAAGACTTCTAACAAGATTGAAGAATATGCTTTTTAATATTAATTTCAATTATTCACCACTTCTAAATAGATTTCTCTCAGACAATCAAAAAACTATCATAAATCTGAATCTCGAATGCAGGTTATATCCTTTTAGTGGGTTGCTTTCTGCTCCGGGGTCTGACTTCGCTGTGAGGATTAGTTAAGACCTCAAGACAGGATTTCCCTTAGGCCACAGAAGGAGAAAGGAAACACCTTCACCTTACCCATCACCACTGACCCAAGTCTTCCTCTTGGTGCCATTTTTAAGAAGTAGTATATGAAGTAGTCAGATTGCCTCATGTATAAAGTCCTTCAGAAGTGACAGCCATTTATCAAAGAGAAATACTTATCTTCCATCCCTGACTTTATAACTAGATTGCCAACAGAATTGAAGTCTCGCCATTTTGTCTTCACTTTCCTTCCTCCTCCACCTCAGCTGTGAGCAGAGTTGTGGGCACCAGGCTTACTGACAGCTGGTGTGGAGCAAATCCGTGATACAGTCCCCTTGCAAGGATCAGGGCCAGGAGAGGGAAGGTGCTTTATATACTTGTGAATAGCTTAATGTGGGACGCTTTGTGAACATGCCTCCCAAGTGTACTTTCCCTCCATTTATGACACACCTCCCAACAAATTAATTTCTAAACTAATTCACTATTAATTAATTGCTGTAGACTGAATGTGTGTATATGCTAAAATTCAGACATTGAAACCTAACCCTCAATGTGATAGTTTTAGGAATGGGGCCTTTGAGGTGTGATTAGGTCATGAGGGTGGTGCCTTCATGAATGGAATGAGTGTCCTTATAAAAAGAGGCTCCAGAGAATTCTCTTGCCCCTTCTGCCCTGTGAGGACACAGCAAGAACACGGCCATCTTTGAACCAGGAAGTGGGATCTCGCCAGACACTGAATCCGCTGGTGCCTCGATCTTTAACTTCTCTGCCTCCAGAACTGTGATAAACACATTTCTGTTGCTTATAAGCCCCAGTCTATGGTATTTTTGTTGTAGCTGCTTGAATGGACTAAGACAAATGTATAGTCAAGTGCTTTGAAAGTTGGCTTCATGGATTAGCCAAGGCTTTATAAAGGCAGTGACTTTGAGCTAAACTTCCAAAGGAAGGGCAGGTCTCTTCTTTGATGAGCAAAGGTGAAGCAGAAAGATGAGTGGACTGTTGTGGACCTTTACAGATGTCTGGAATTTTTAGGGCAACACGTGGGCAAGGCGTAGAAAACTGATCCCCGAAGCTTAGTGTTTGCTGTGGTCTCCCTCCTACTTGGCTGAGAATAAGCATTCCATAACTACTTGAATGAATCATGCTTTGTGTAGGGGTTTGAAATGTATTGTGAGGGCAAGGAGGGAGTCATTGAAAGTCATGAAAAACATTTTGACATTTTGGAAGCTTTATTTAACATGAGCAGTATTCAAAGTGTTGTTTCTTTTTCCCCTTCACAAACTTTATCGTCACCACCTCTCTTAATCTACCTTTTCGAAAACCACTATTACTTCCGAATTTATAATCTGCATTTCAGTGATGTTTGGCACTGCACCTGTTATTCCCTTACAACTGGGTGCTGTCATTTCCTTTTGTTGCTATGCTGAGATTCCAGAATATTCTTTATCAAAAGATTGTAAACTCCTTGAAGATGAATTCAGGAGAAACTCTTGAAGATACCTCTACACAGTAAAGGCACTCTAACGTTTTTGACAAATGTCTGGGCTTGCTTATGGTGGCAACCCTGAGCCAGACACTTTTAGCTCAGAAAGATAGGACAGCAGGAGGTAGAACATAATTTCTCTTTCTGCTCCGGTCAATCAGACAAGACACACAAAGATAAGAACACCCCATGTGGCTTGGAGTGCTGATGAGATGGTATAACCCAGAGTGCTATAAATTTTAGTTGAAGTTTTGATGGTTTTGATGGCAGATAAATTGTATAAATACAACTTACACTTGGGCCCATTTTCTCCTCTAATCTTCACTTCCGATTCTGCAAGCAGATCTTCTTTCCATACAAACGGCAGCTCTGTACCAAACCAATCAACAGCGATGTGAATTGAGTTACATGCTACAGTGATTTATTTTATTAACATTTGGTTTAGGTACCAAATGCTGCAATCATTTCTCAAGTTACTTTGACTAGAATTTCCTGTCTCAAATTATATTGTTGCAAAAACTTTGAAATACAAATCTTATGGTGCAATCTGTAGCTATAGTCATTGATTTTACCTTGTCATGTGAAACAAGATAGGAACCTAATTAAAATATGATGGGGTTAAAAATAAAATTTATATGGAAATTAATTTCCTAAGCACTGTCACATATAGTCTCTTCAGTGTTTGCAATTACTCTGGTTGATGATATCAATTTCACAGTTGAAGAGAGAGGTTAAGGGATTTACTCAAGGTAACCCAGTTTATTCTTATTTGTGGCAGAATTAGGACTCAAACCCAGGGCCATGTAGCCTATATTTCCATGTTTGTCGATCTGTGGTTCATTTCATCAATGGGAAATTACGTTTTTAGGCACCACGATAGGCTAATTTATAGAACAAGTAGATTTGTGAAAGATAATCCCAAGTATTAGAAAAGGAAAGTCATACAAGATAAAATATAAAATAAAGAGTGATGAAAGAAGGACAAAAGGAAGACAACAACTTGCAAAACAGGTGTCTTTTAAATAGCAGATCATCTAGTCTTTCCCGCTTCACTGCTGTGTGATGCAGTGGGTGGGGTGCCCTCCCTCAAGCCATTCCCATTCTGCATGTATCAACTCAACTGATTCGCTGATGTTTTCCCTCCACAGGCCAATATGTTGAAAACTGTCTTATTTGCTTTTACTGTGTTACTTTTTAGCGATGAGAGATGGTGATGTGAAACTAAAAGTTCATTGAAATGGTTCTAGAACCATCCTTCTAAGTATACAGCCCCCAGAACAACTCTCAGAGATCCCCAGGGAAACCTTTAGCATGACTTCTGGGAGAGTATTCCAAGTGGTGTGTTTAGACTCATGCCTCTCCAATGCCCTTACAGCCCTGATTTTATACCTGTATGAAGGCAAGCACTGTCATTTTTACAGATACACCAAAAAAAGAAAGGTACTTTTTTTTTCCTCCTGAGTAAAAAAAAAAATGGAGTTAAATACTAGGGACTTGATAACAAGAATACTGCTTGCATTTGGATGTTAGACCTCAGGCAACCTGGATACTAATCCCTACTCTGCCTAGTTCCAACTAACTAGTTCACCTCTAACTAATTAGCTCAACTTAACTTTTCTAACTCTGCTTTCTCAACTGAAACATGGGGCAACATTTTTGTTTTTTGTTTTTTTTAAAACTCAAAGTGTAGTAGAGCAGGCTTTGAAAGGGTGATCAGGGAGCACTGAATTGCTCCCTTCCTTGCCCCATGAGACCTCAACATTAAGCCTGAGCAGAAACATGGATTAACTGATACGAAGGGTTAGGAAAAATCCACACTGGGAGCATGGATCAGAAAGGACCTCTAGGCCTCTCCTCGCTTATAGGATCCCCTTTAATATTTCTTGCAGGCCTGGTTTAGTGATCAAAAATTCTTTTAGTTTCTGTTTGTCCTGGAAGCTCTTTACCTGTATATCCACCTGATGAACTATTGAACTCTACATATGAAACTAATGATGTATATGTTGGCTGATTGAATTAAAAAAAAAAAACCCAAAATCTCCCCCCAAAACAAAACAAAACAAAAAGTAAAAAAGAAAGGACCTCCAGCCTCTTGAACAAGAATTTTCTGAGCTTCTATCTCCTCCTTTATAAAGTGAAGACAGGACAAGTGAATCCTTTAACAGTGATTCTAGTTCTAACAAATGTTAGACTTTATGACATTATCATTACACTGGATTTGTGAGCAATGGCAATCTTCTAGAAACCCTTGAAAGTTGTAATCCAGCATGAGAGGTTTTGCAAACACATGAAGGGAGATAAAAATGTTTCTATATGCATATACATACACATGAATGGGTCTTTTTCATGTATTTAAATGATAAAAACTCAGATGTTAGTCTTCATGCACTGACATTTATTGCTTAGAAACTTCAGCGTTCCATGACTTGGAAATGATTAGCATAACTGAGTTCATGTCAGCAGAGTTATTTTTTAAAGCACTTCCTTTAATTGAGTATCTATTTACATCTTCAGTATTGTGTGTCTATGATATATAGGTACACAGCACCATTATAATATACTTCTTCTCAAAACAATTGAAGAAGGAATTGCCCATGACAAGATAGCATGTTCATTCAGTTTTCCGCTGTTTATCAGAGAGAGAAGACATCCTATTTTTGGTGGTGAGTGTCCCTCCCTTCCCCCCTGCCAGAGTACAATGACAAGAAAATGATTAATGAGTGCACTCCACATTACTGTCAGCGGGAATCCAGGCCAGGCATGGGGGAAGCCTGAATAATTGAAGGGAAGAGGTAACGGTGGTAACATTAGTTATAACAGGTCAGAGAAGCTTTATTCCTGGGCTTTCTGCCCAGTTTAAGGGATCGTTTACACATTTGAGAGTGGTTTGCTTTGCTAATTGGTAAGCAACCCTTATGGCTCAGAATCATAGCACAAGACTCCTGGTAATGTTAGAAAGGGAGGCTGGGCAGCACTGCACATCCTCCTCATTATGGAAACCTTTCCTAGTAACAGTTCCAACAAAGGTTTCACCTAATGGGTGATAAATGACCACATTCCAGATGGGCACCTTATCCCATTTATCACTGGCTCTGGAGTGCAGTACCACTAGAATCAGAATCAAAACTATTGAAAATGTCTATATTTTGCATATTTGGGATTTCTTCGCATCTTTTTTATTGCCTTCTTCATAACAGAAAAGAATATATTGTATGGCTGGGGGAATTGGAGCAGTGGTGAAGGGAAATGTGAGAAAAAAGCACTTCACTGTCGAAAGCACTTTAACAGAACCTATTTGTGCAATTGTATGAAGTCAAAACCAAATTGAACTGCAGACTCAGAGCAGTGGGGGCAGATTCATCCATGCAAAGGAAGCGTGAGAGGAAGAGACATTGCTGTAATGACCGACAGCGGGAGGTGGATATCAGGCAGCCGGCAAATGTGGGACCTGCTTTACAACAGTGCGCGCACCTGCCTCCACATTTTGGGTCTTGTTAGCTACTTGAGCATGTGGATAATGACCGTCTTCAACTGTAACTTTAAATATGAAAGAGATGGCTTATCCCCATTCATACACACACACCCACACACAAACACTAAGAATCTGAGGAGCTGTCCTGGGGATATAGAAGTTGTTGATGCTGGGTTAAAACGAGATGAAACCAGTGATGACATTTAAAGCAAAACGAAAGCAATCTTGGACCAAACAGTAAGTTACTGGCTGAACATAAGGGGAATATGATACCATAAAGGTCAGCAAAATTATGGATGTTTTTTTTGAAACGGATCTTTAAATAGTAGCCCTCAGTCTGACATTACCTTTTAAGGAGGAATTATTAAGGGAATTTTGTTATTTTTGTAACCTAGAAATTTACATTCAGTGCTGAATGATTTAGGGAAAAATTATCCTATTTATCATAAATAAAAAGAAAAACTATACAAACCTTAAAAAAATAGAAACTATGAAAGAGGTCAAGAATTCTGGAATGTTTCATAACAATCAGATTCCAATGTAAAGTTGAATTGCACTAAATATAAAAAAAAGAAATACACTCAGTGAGAGAACAGATTTTAAAAAGTTGTTTTAAAGTCGAAAATAAGAAAGTCTGGCAATTTCCTTTCAAAACCCAGAACTCAATATAAGATGTAAGAATCAATTAATGTATTTGAGAAGCAAATATACCTTAGGTTTATTTCTAATTTTTTGTTACAGTATTTTAAAAAAACAGCTCAAAAGGAGCAACTTATAAAATGTTGCAAATACCAGGTGGCTTGGAAAGACTTTGCTTTTATTTTTATTCCAATGTCAAGTGATGTTAAAGTCCTGATTCAGCTTAAATAGAGAGAGGTTGATATTTATAAATATAAGGTATAAATGAGGGGCAATTAATTTAACCTATAACCTTCCCACTTTTGTCTGTTATTAATATGCTTCAGTTAAGCATTTTTAGATGTTCTCATCTCGTTTGTTGCAGACCTAGCTGAAAACCATATCTAATACATCTAAAAAGACGTGGCTTGTCACTATGGCCAAATTCACCAGTATATCCCCAAACAGAGGGAAGCTCTCTATGCAGACATAAGTCACAAATGTCCTTCTAGAGCAAGACTTCGGAAACATTTTTTTTTTTCTTCTGGAAATATGTTTTACCTTTCCCTTCTGAGGACTATATACCTGCAGCCTGCCCGCAAAAATACCAAAGCACACAAAGCCTCTTATTCAGGGCAAATAATCTTTAAGATGGAAACTGGTAATTAATGTACAAGATGTATAATTTGCTCTGTGAAACTGGAGTCATTCAACTCTAACTGGATTTCGAGCTCAACGATTTCCCTCAAATCCAGAATTTTCATTCTTTCTGTGATAAGCGTCAGACATAAATCTCCATTTTGGTCAAAATCGTTCTGTCTATTGCCACCAGAACTCTACTTGGATTAGTATATCCTGAGTTCTACTCAACACCTCCTTAGCAAGTTTCTTTTCCTTAGGTCTTGTGAGCTAAAAATATATGCCTCTGTGTTTAATGCAGGGTAGAGAAGATTCTGAAGGTCATATGCCTATATCCAAATCTGTCTCTGTCACTTACAGACAGGAGACTTTGGGAAATTTCTCCATATTGGAGATTCCTCATTGCTAGTGGAAATGTGAACTAGTACAACCACTTTGAAAAAGCAATTCGGTGTTATCTTGTAAAGTCGAATATTTGCATTCTCTGCAACCCAGTGATAGCTTACTGATGTATACTAAGGGACATGCACAAGAACGTTCATATAGTTCACTCATGTCCCACAAATGTGCCTTGAGATTTAAGATGGGCACATAGTGTGTTTTTTTACCACCTCCTCCCCCATCCCTCAGTGTCTATGGCAGACATCACTAACCCATCCTAGACGTCTTTCTGGCTGAGTCCGGTCTTAGCCTCACAATTCTTTTCAATCCAGCCCCACAGGTGATGCTACCATTCGGTTGGAATCTTGAGAAGACTCTTCTGCCTTCCTGGCCTTAGGATAGCAAGGGGCATTGGGATTGAGTGTACTTGGCAGTTTATTCAAAATGGTTTGGTTTGGAACGTTGGTAAAAATAAACAGATTTCCAAATGCTTATTTCCTCTTTCTTTATATATCATCTCATCCTGAAAGACAGGCTAATTTCATTAACACTTGCTTGTTGTATTTTCCCTTACATTTTAAAGAACTGAGTTATATCATGGCTTTAGGGTGAAAAATTAGCTTCTCATCTCTTCAATGTTTTTATCTTCTTGTCCAAATCTCAGACTTATTTTGCCTTTATAATTCATATTGATCCATTATGTAATGCAGCTAATTTTCAGCTGTCAATTAAATTGTTTATTACATTTTCTTTTTGGGTTATTGACATTAACTTTCTGCAAATTGCTTAGACCTCTTTTGGATATAGCACTCAATGGAAAACAAAAATCTAATAGGATAAAGGGATAGGTTATATTAACATTCCTTAGATGGGTTCCCAAGGTAGGCATAGAAATTGCCAAATCTATAGTTTCATTCTTCCCAAATGTTGATATATTATCCTGAGCCACAATATATATTGCAATTCTTTCCAGCAAATACGTTTAGCAGGAGAAACACTGATCACTGTGCAATAATTTAAAATTATGAGGGCAAGGGAACAAGAAAAAATATGGCTTTACATACAATATAATAATTTTCAGTGTTTCCTATGACTCATGGTCTAGGTTTTTTATTTTTTGGAATTGAGACCCTGGTTGATAAGGGATTACTATAGAAACAGTGTAAGGGGCTGAGTGTCAACTTAGTTAAAAGATCCTTCCTGACAAAGGAAAGAAAATCCTCACATCTTTAGATTTACTTTGTCACTGAGGCGAAGTTCCTCAACAAACTTTTCTTTAAATTAAGGGAACAAAGTTTAATGCTTGGGAGATGACTTGGATTAAATTGATGCCCTTGGAAGCAAAGTTCATATAGAATTTCATCCCCAGAATAACTCATGGGCAGTGTTTGTTTCCAGTGAGGTCCAGATCTAAGACTTTACTGGATGAACAACAGTGGCAGGGAAAGAAGCCAGCTAGAAATCCCTTCTCTTTGAGATGCCTGTCTCGTTTTTAGGAACCTGTTCTATACTCCCCAAAGATGCTTCTTTTTAAAGTTGGTGAGAGTATTTGACAGTGAGGTTCACAAGCTCCGAAGGAGGTCTAAATGCTGGGGGAAGAAGAAAGCCCACTTCACACCTGAGTGACATTGCATAAGACTCCAAGAAATGCAAGCTCAAGGGCTCTGGAAATGAAGCTTCCTTCACACATTTTGAGATACAACAATATTTGAAACGCTTGTAAAGATGATGAGTTTTTCTCATCCTTTGTATCCGTGTGGTAGATCTGATAACACTGAATTTTAGTAATACTCTGAGTGTATAAAATGATTTTTCACTGGTAAGAAACTAGAAGAGGAAGTGCTCATAACTGAATTTTATAAATACTGAAATGAAGGCAGGTCAATTTTAATCAATATTCTGAAGTTAACACAATAGACTCATGGCCCACCTAACCAGGATACCTAATATCATACCTTGTCAATTTTCTTTCTTTCTTTCCTATTATGTTCAGTTAGCCACTGTATAGTACATCATTAGTTTTTGATGTAGTGTTCAATGATTCATTAGTTGCATATAAAACCCAGTGCTCATCACAACACGTGGCCTCCTTAGTACCCATTACCAGGCTACCCCATCTCCCCACCCTGCTCCCCTCTGAAACCCTCAGATTGTTTCCTGGAGTCCACAGACTCTCATGGTTCATCTCCCTCTCTGATTTCTCCCCCTTCAGTTTCCCCTCCCTTCCTCTATGGTCCTCCATGCTATTCCTTATGTTCCATAAATGAGTGAAACCATATGATAATTATCTTTCTCTGCTTGACTTATTTCACCTAGTATAATCCCTTCTAGTTCCATCCATGTCTTTGCAAATAGTGGGTATTCATCTTTTCTGATGGCTGAGTAATATTCCATTGTATGTATGGACCACATCTTCTTTATCCATTTGTCTGTTGAAGGGCATCTCAGCTCCTTCTACAGTTTGGCTATTGTGGACATTGCTGCTATGAACACTGGGGTGCATGTACCCCTTCTTTTCACTGCATCTATACCTTTGGGGTAAATACCTAGTAGTGCAATTCTTGGGTCGTAGGGTAGCTCTATTTTTAACATCTTGAGGAACCTCCATACTGTTTTCCAGAGTGGCTGTACCAGCTTGCATTCCCACCAACAGTGTAAGAGGGTTCCCCTTTCTCTGCATCCTTGCCAACACTTGTTGTTTCCTGTCTTGTTCATTTTTGCGATTCTAACTGGTGTATCTCATTGTGGTTTTAATTTGTATTTCCCTGATGGCTAGTGATGTTGAATGTTTTTTCATGTGTCTGTTAGCCATTTGTATGTCTTCTTTGGAGAAGTGTCTGTTCATCTCTTCTGCCTATTTTTTGACTGGATTATTTGTTTTTTGGGTGTTGAGTTTGAGAAGTTCTTTATAGATCTTGGATACCAGCCCTTTATCTGTAATGTCATTTGCCAATATCTTCTCCCATTCTGTGGGTTGCCTCTTTGTTTCATTGACTATTTCCTTTGCTGTGCAAAAGCTTTTTATCTTGCTAAAGTCCCAAAAGTTCATTTTTGCCTCTGTCAATTTTCAACCATGCTGTTTCCCTCCCACCCTCTTTCCCTCCTTCCCTTCCTCCCTACTCCCTCCTCCCCCCAAATAAGAGGCAATTTTGCATAATGGCTAAGTGCATTGACATAGAGATTAGAATGCCTGGTTCTTCTACTCTGTAGCAGTGTGACTAAAGGCAGAATCTTTGATACCCCTTGCTACAGTTTCCTCATCTATAAGATGGGGTTAATAATAGCACTTACTTCAAATGGTTGTTGTGAAGATGAAATAGGTAATTAGAAGTAAAATGCCTGGCGCAGAGTCAGGCTTTCAATTTATGCTGGATAGTAGAATCTATCCCCACAGCTTTCTCTGGGAAGAATTGCCTTCTCTCCTTCTGACTTTTTTTCTTTTTATCCACAGTTACCAGCAACTCTTCCACCTGTTTGGCCCCTTATCTCAGTCTTGGTTAATACCCCTCTTTCCAGAACTCCTCTGTGTAATTTCATTATAATTCCTGGTCTGTAATTGTTTACTGGCCTGTTGATGAACAGAGAACGTTGGACGGGGAAGTTAGAGCATGGCATGTGCTTGATATTAAGATCGTCTGGATCTGTGAAGAGGAGGTGTCAGAAGGAACAACAATGGAGCCAAGAACGCTGTTAAGGAGGCAATTGCCCCCTCCAGAGGAAGGCCAGCACTGAGAGAAGAGCAGTGGGGATGGAACAGAGGCAGGAGGAGTGGAGCTAAATCAGGAGGCAGAATCTATAGAATCTGATTGTCAAGGATGTGAGGGGGGAGGAGTCAAAGATAATACCTGGGTTTCTGACATACACAATTGGGTTTGGAGATACAGATCTGCAGGTCAAAGCTTTACTGGGAGTCACTGAAGTAATGGGCATAGATGAGATTGCCAGGGAGCAGTAATATACGTGGGAAAAAGAGAGAGGGCCAGCGCACATGTCTGAGAAGTACCAACATTTAAGCGTTGGGCAGAACAAGAAGGGAATAAAGAAACTCAGGGTAAAAGCCTAAGGCAGAGACTGTGAGCCAAGACAGAGTGGTAAGACCTGAGACAGACCCACGCCACTGAACTCTGCGTTGTACTGGACCAACGAGTGATATTTTAAAATTTACAAAAGTTTGAGGAAACAAGAAATAAATATTTGTTTAACCTCTGCAGATGCCCTAAATTTCTAAGCTTAGAAGTGGCAAAAAGGTCGAAAACACTGAATCATGGAACACTATATCAAAAATTAATGATGTACTGTATGGTGACTATCATAACATATAATAAAATAAAATAAAATTAAAAAAAAGAAGTGGCAAAAAGGAAGAAAAAGACAAAGAAAAAAGAAAAGAAAAGCATTCACATGGGAATAAAGAGATTTGTATAAACACAGAGCTAAACTTTTTGATTGTTAGCAATCAAAACAGAAAGGCAAGCATCAAATTGAGAAACATGTTTGCAAATATTGGTGGTCAGGAAAATACCGTCTTTAGAAAAAGACCTGGTATAAATTAGTGAAATACCACTAAGAATGCAATAGCTCAGTGGGTAAAGGCCTTGATGGGAAAATTCGTAAAATGTTCTCACCACAAAAAACAATAATTATAGGATATGGTGGAGGTGTTAGCTAACGCTAAGGTGGTAATCATATTGCAATATATAAGTATATCAAATCAATGCACTGTACACCTTAAACAATGTTATATGTCAATTACATCTCAATAAAAAAGGGAGCAAATACAACTAATTAGCATATTGGGAAATGTTTATTTTCACTAATAGCAAAGAAGTGTATTTTAGAATAAAGAGATGCTATTTTCCTCTCATTAGCAAAAAAAAAGTTTAAATAATAATATAACAATTGTAACAGGCAATTCTAACAGGTATTTGGTGAAACCATTCCTAATGATTGTCGGTGACACTGTATATTGGTTTCGACCTTGGGGAAAAATATTTGTTGGAATGAATCTGGAACTACAAATTGTGCTTGTAGAAAGTTTTGCTAGTGTCTCCTAAAAAATCCAAATGGTAGAATATATGAACAAAGTATTTTGTTAAATCACAGACTCATAAGTAATTATGAAAAAATTAGAATTTACCAGTAAGGCTGTTGTTAAATAATATATAATGTGACCTATGATGAAGTCATTGTACATGAGGGTTATAAAGATCATGTAACAACCCCTTAAAATGATTAAGATATAATGTTTGTGAATTAAAAATCAGGTCTATATTTATACATATGCTGAATATTAAAACCTAAGAGCTTACAGTAAATGTTGTGTTAGCATGGCGGGGCTGAGCATGGTATTTCTTCTATTTGCCACCATTCTTGCTTTCTCGTTAGGTTGCTTATAGAACTAAAACGAATAGAATCACTGAATAGTTATTAGGGCTTCATTTATTTTTCCCTTTTCAGGTGAAATTAAACCATACCGTTCAGTCTTTGATGGGATATGCTTTTTTTTTATCATGAAAACGGTCTCAATGAAAATTACCTCTAAGTCAAGCAAAATAATTCTGATGCTAATACTTGTTATCAAATGATAGATTTACTAACAGTTCTTTAAAAAAGTGACCCATTGATGATAATGACTAATGGTGATGTTAATGATCATTATGATTATAATGATGATGATACAGCAAACTTAGTTGAAAGTTTAAAATCGTCAAAGTTCTTCTTTTGTGTTATCTCATTTGATCCTTAATATAATTCTGAAGCATCAGGACTGCTATTATAAAGTGAGGGGTTATTATTTATTGACTGTGTGGCTATAGGTTCTGGAGGTATGACTATCTGCATCCAAAAATGAAGATAATAGTATGTCCACCAGCATTTTGTATATTTAAGGTGAAGCATCTGGCATTGAGGCTATAGACAGTTGGTGTTCAATATACATTGACTCCAATTCTCCAAACGGAGGTATGACCCTAAAGGGGACATTGATCAAACACACTGAATATAAAATGTGTTATTATCGTCTCACAAATGAATATGCATCATTCATCTGGAGGTTTATGGGCCAGAATTCCTGGCTCACCACCTTGGATGTTCTCAGGGCTCCCCTTAGGAGTTCCATGAAAGGGATCAGGATAACCCATTATTGCTGAAACATCAACCAAAAGCACTGGAAGATCCATTCTCAATGTTATGTCTGCCTACCTCCCTGCATTTACCTTAAACCCTCAGCACTGGGTATCACTTGACTATACTAACATAATATGGTATCTAGTGTCACACGCAATGTATTTTATTTTTGATCTTTTGGATTTATGGAACATTATTTCAAAGCCCTCTTCGAAGTGGTCTCTATGGCTCCTGGGTGTTCTGCCTTCTGAACTTATGTGAGAACTAATGGTCTAGGCCAGCATATTCATCATGATATTCATGAATCTATTCATGTACAGTATATTTTAGTAAAGATTAAATTTTTACAAGTGTGAGGATTAGTCCCGATTTCTTTCAAATATCAAATCCTAGACAAAGATATGGGAATACTTCTTGCTTGAAATATATGTGTCAGGGCTTTTTGATGATTAAGAAAATCAACATAAACCAGTGCATATTGGAGATTATAAAGCACTATGTATGTGTAAGACATTATTACACTTTTTTGCCGATGTGTTCTATTATCTTCTTCTTTAGCTTCTGTACCTGTGTGCTTCATCTCCTTCACCGAACCATAAATCCATCACAGGTAAGGATTATAACTGCCACCCATAGGGGAACCCTCAGAGTGCAAGCAGTTTTATGCACAGCCATAAGCACCTGAAGAGCTAAGACTTGGTTTCATATCTTGGCTTTACTCCCTTTTTGACTGTGTGACCAAGGGGAAGTTATTCAAGTTACCTTACCTCTCTGAGTCTTAGTTTCCTTATCTGCAAAGTGGATTTATAATGATATCAAACTCAGGATTTCTGCAAAGATTAAATGTGGTAAGATACCTATCAGATGAGAGTCACTTAGTAAATGTTAGATTTTCTTCTCCTTCTTACCTTTTAGAAATTTGCTGGAAAAAAACCCCAAACACCTAACAACATCGATCTATTTTGGATTTACATGTTCCTGAATATACTGCACTGTATATTCCCTCTTTTCAAATTACAATAACTTCTCAGCAGATGGTGCATGACTGAATTGCTATTACTTTGAGACTGTATTTAATGAATCACAGTAGACTTTACCCTTCAGTTTCACAGAAATTAAAGGACTTTTTTTTTTTTATCTTCCAGATCTAAAACCACGAAATTGTGTCCCTGGCGATTAATTAATATGTGGTCATTAGCAAACCTGTACCCCAACTTGAGGTCTCATTTGTAGGTGTAACAGGTGAGAGCTCCTGAGCTCATTATAAATTCTGTGAATCATTTGGTTAATTCCTTCATTGATAATGCTAAATTACTCTGCATAATGAGGCATCTGTTCAGAATAAGAATAAGATTCTGACAGGGTCTGGACAACTGACCAGCTCTCGATGTCTAGACAGAGGCTGTTAGGGAGCATTAACAGACACTGAGCCAAAAACTTCCCTGAAATCTAATTCGTCAAGTGTTATTTTTACATAATATCCTGTACCACTTAGTTTTCCTTTATTGGGTGACGTCTTTCCATGGGGGTCTCTGACCCCATCTTTTTCTCCTCTAAAATGCTTCAGATTTGACTTGCTGATTTCAGACTCTTTATGTCTAATTCTTGAGTTGGCATAGTGTTGACCAAAAAACCTATTCCTTTCCAATTTTTCCTTCACCTAAGTTTGAAGTTCCTAACATTCAAGGTACACCAGCTTTGATGACTGTTTCCATTCTCTTAGAATATCCAGATGCTGGTGTTGGTTAGTGTGTGGGTGGGGGAAGAGTCCTGTTCATGACATTTTGAGACTGAAGACCCATAGTTGACGACCTGAGTTTGACTTCACAAAAGACTTAATAAAACTTTTAAAAAAAAATTTTTATTTACTTATTTTGAGAGAGAGAGAGAGAGAATGAGCAAGGGGCAGGGTAAAGGGAGAGGGAGAGAGAATCTCCAGCAGACTCCCCGCTGAGCATGGAGCCTTACATGGGGCTCCATCTCATGACCATGAGATCGTGACCTGAGCCCAACCAAGAGTTGGGTGCCCTACCAACTACATACCCCAGGTATCCCAATAAAACTTTTCAATTATTTTCTGTGCCTCAGCCAGTTTTTCTCAAATGTTATTAGAACATAAAATCCACTAGAACATAGGTTTCCCAGGCGCAGAAATTTGCCTCTGTTTTTTGTTTTCCTGTGCAGAACAGGGCTTACCACATGTTAGGCTGTGATGAATAATTGTGAAAGGAACAGGGTCTAAAAATAAGAGAGAGG
Organism: Mirounga angustirostris; assembly: GCF_029215605.1. Taxonomy (NCBI): domain Eukaryota; kingdom Metazoa; phylum Chordata; class Mammalia; order Carnivora; family Phocidae; genus Mirounga; species Mirounga angustirostris. Next base: position 30,835,841 of record NW_026991710.1, on the reverse strand, counting down.
TGAGGCTTCTTTAACAGGTTTTTTATTCCATTCCCATTTATTCTTGTCCCACTGCACTTTTCCTTACCTTGAAATAGAACTGTAAAAAGTGTATAAAGAGGAGGACAGGGTATATGGCTTAAAACTTGGAGTCCCCTCTGCAGATGGTATTGCGACTTGAAATGGCTCACAGAGGTTTACAGGTAGGAACACTAAGTATGGAATACTAAGAGGAAGCCTGCAGAGCTGCTTCATTTTGAGGTAGGCTTCAGGATGTTCTTACCCCCTAAGCTGAATGCAGCCTAATCTATGAACTGATTATGAACTCCCAGCCGTGGTGGGCCTTCCCTAATAATATCTTTCACAAATATCTATCCCACATTTGTAAGCATGTGCCTCAGGCCTTTGAGCTGAAATGGGAATTACCTCAAAGTATCGCATAGAGAGAAGATGAGGCTTCCAGTAGACTGAAGAATTTCTTCTAAAAGACTCTCTGCCGAATGGGGTAACCTCAGGAAGAAACACCTGTGAGACATAGTTTCCTCATCTACGTAAAGAAAGCAATAAAAATTCTGCTCAATAAATGTTGGTTGAATGAATGAAATATTTATTTTATGAATAAGAAAGAACATCAATGTATTAGTGACTCATCGTATACGTTTTTGTTCTGGGAAGTAGATTGCAGGGTGTAGTGAGGGCTCATTAGTCTGAGACAGAAGATGTGGGCTCAGTCTTGGTGATGTTACTCATTCTGTGAGCGTGGTGGGCACTTTTGGCTTCCACACAAGCATCTATTACTCAGAGCCCTAATTCCTCTTTGGGAAATTCAAAGTTCTCTTGTTCTCAGACATGTGATTTGGGTTGATTAATCTCAGCCAGCATCAAGGATATGTGCATGGGGTGCTGGGAAGGCTGAATGGATTAATATATGCAAAGTACTTAGAGCCATGCCTGCCTGGCCCTTAATAAATTTTGTTGTTGCTACATAGACTGATATTTTCTTCGTTTATGAGTTATTTTTGTAAGATTTTGCAACAATACAAGTCGTTGGAATAAATGACATTCTGCTATTTTATATTGAACTTCACAGCCTCCTTTCTTATTTATGAACTCATTCAACCAACTAACCAATCAGTTTTTACGATGCAGCTGGTGCATGTACTACATTATTATAGTAGCATATAAAAGCAAAGAGGATGTGGTTTATGTTTTCATGGAGCTCACAAGACACTTGTCTTATTCAGAATTTTCACTCACCCAAAGGATCTGAAGCCAAGACTATCTACATACTTGTTACAAATGAATAAAATGTGTATAGTTGCAGTGGGCAATAGGCCCATTTTTACCCATCCATGATTTAACTGGATGAAACAAGAAGATCTGGTAAGTCTTATATTATGTAGGGTTTTTCCTCCTATATTCCAGTGTCTAGTATACAGGGAGGAAAGAGGAAGTGGAAGTGAGGTTCAATATGTGGACCCAGTACTTTTAAGTTGAGGCATATAAGGACCACCAAATCTGTTTTCAATAACATTGCATGCTCTCACAAAAGCCTTCCTTAGCCCCTGTGGAAAAATCTGTAATTTTTTATTCTGTTTTATGGAATCACATATAAAAAAAATAGCACATTTGGCTTTCCTATTCAAAGTAGCATATTTGAGACGGCAGACTTTTTGAAATCAGTGTATCTTATAAGTGAAGGTTGAGTATATTATTTTGTTTAATTATCTCCCCTTTCCCTCATTGCTCTGGGGGAAGTTCATTGGGGAAAAAAATCTAGTGATAACAGGCATATATAATTGCCCCATGATATTGCTGCAATACTTTAAAAAATGTATTAAATAAGGGTTGATAAAACATATAAAGCTTGGAGAATCTTCAGGTTCTGTGATTCTGGGAATAAATACTATGGATATTTGTTCTATTTGATTGGAAGGATCTCTCTCCCAACACCCCCCCACCCCATTTTGGCACGCTCCTGTTCAGTCCTTCAATATCCTGTTCAAATACCACGTTGTCCAATCTCCATCCTCTCTGCATTCCCTACTCTGAGTACTTCCTCCTCAGAGCTATAACTGTATTTTATAAGTATCACTGTTATTGTCTTGTCCCATTGTACTTAGATACTTCATCAGTCTAGATTTGTTTCTAGGTCATGAATTTCTGGAAGGTGAAGCTGATGCCTCACTTACCATAACTGTAGATATCATACATACATAGTAAGCTGTCTATTCCAGAGTAGCAGCTCAGTAAATATCTGTGGAATGAGTGAATAAGTATCTCCCATTCCATGACCTGATCAGGCTTCAGGCTTACGTGAAAGTTAGATGGTGTGTCTTTGGAGGCCTGGGATGTTAAAGAACCAGATGATGAAGACTGCATTGGTGGTTTGGTGGATGGGCTCAATCCTACTAATCCCTTTGGGGAAATCTGTGATTCTATGACACCATCCCCGAGTCTAGGGCAATGGATACATAGTAAGCCATATAAAAGTGGAAGAACTGTGTATATTTTGCTATAACAAAACATTTATTATTACATAAAGTGTCCTTCTTAATACTGTACTTGAAATTTGGTTTGGTGAGCTATTAGCTCTTTGAAAACAATTTGCCTGTCTGCACACCCATGTTCATTGCAACATTACTCACAATAGCCAAGATATGGAAACAACCTAAATGTCCATCATTATATAATAGTATATTTTATATACATTATATAATTGTATATATAATATATATATATTATATACATAAATATATATACTGGAATATTATTCAGCCATGAGAATGAAATAAGCCTGCCATTTGAGACAACATGGATGAATATTGAGGCCATTATGCTAAGTGAGATAAGTCAGCAGAGAAAGACAAACACTGTATGTTATTTACTTTCATGCAGAATCTAAAAAAGCTCAACTTGTAGAAACAGTAGGGTGGTGGTTTGAGGGTGAAGGAACTGGGGAGATGTTAAAGCATAAACTTGCAACTAGTAGATACATAGGTTCTGGAGATCTAATGAACAACATAGTGATTATAGTCAACAGTACTGTATCATAAACTTCAAAGTTGCTAAGAGACCAGATCTTAATTGTTCTCACCACAAAAAAGAAATGGGACTTGTGTGTTGTGGTAGAGGTATTAGCTATAGCTATGATGGTAATCACTGCAGCATATAAACATATCACATCAACACGTGTACATCTTAAACTTCCTCAATGTTACATGTCAATTACATCTCAATTTTTTTTTTTTTAAGATTTTATTTATTTATTTGACAGAGAGAGATAGCGAGAGCAGGAACACAAGCAGGGGGAGTGGGAGAGTGAGAAGCAGGCTTCTTGCCGAGCAGGGAGCCCGATGTGGGACTCGATCCCAGGACCCCGGGATCATGACCTGAGCCGAAGGCAGACGCTTAACGACTGAGCCACCCAGGTGCCCACATCTCAATTTTTAAAAAGGGGAAAGAAGAGGAGAATGGATGTGATAGTCATTCTGTAATGCATAAAAAACAAAAAAACCCAAACAATTTTCGAAGCCCTGATATTCCTCAAAATCACATAGCTAATCCCATGGATTATCTACCCTCCTCTACTTTGGAAAGTATGAAGCCGAAACGTCTTCCCAGATCTCCCTGCAGCTAGTGTTGACCATAGCATGCATTTCTAGCCAGAGAGACAAAGGCAGAAATCTCCAAGGAGGCCTTCCTTTCCCAAAGTAAAAGACAATGCCTTACCTCTTCTTCCTGCTTGCAAACTGGACATGATGCCTATAGGAGCAGAAGCCATATGATACCATGAAGACTAATGCCACAACCAGGATAGGAAGATGGAAAGAGTTTAGGCCTGGAAGATACCATTGAACCATCTGACCAGCCCTGCATTGCTTCCTTGGGCATTCTAATGATGTGAGCTAAATAGACTTCTTGTTTGTCTAAGCCATCCCAGTGGAGTTTTCTGCTCCTCTCAGCCAAAGACAAATGCAACTGATACATGTTGCAATAGGATAGGCTGGTTTATGTTGCAGTAAAGGAGCAACCTGGAAATTTCAGTGGCTACATACAAAAGGAGTTTATTTCTTGCTTATAGTATGCTTGCTGTGGTTTAGGTGACTCCCTAGGGAGCCATGAGTTAGCTCCGCATTTCAGGTATTATAGCAATCTCATCTCAACATGTGCTCCCATGATCACCACAGCAGGGGAAAGAAGCAGAGTTGGAGATTCAATCAAGTACAGTTAAATATTCTGGGCCAAAGTGACACACTTCACATCGGCCTGTATTTCCCTTGGAAACCAAATTACCTGGCCAGGACTAACTTCAAGAGTGTAGAGAACAAAAATATCCTTGCATACCTGGAAAGAAGAACCTATAACTATCGGTGAGCAGCCCTAATGTCTTCCACATACATTGAAGGTCTACCATTTCATTGTCAGTTGAAACCTGAAGGACTCAATGTTGAAAACAATGACAGGGCAAAGATGTTCAGATGGTTTGATAAAATAAGTGTTAAAAGCAAAATCCTTCAGGTCTAGTAGAGAAAACAATACAACCCCTTTATCTTTCCTACGTGGTATCAGTTCAGGGTGGGCCTTTGCTAGTAATTGGCATGGAAGCAGGTGTGATGCACACATAGGTACACCCTGCAGTAGAACTTTGGAGACATTCTCATTCACTCACTGGGTGATTTTCTGAGAGCTTTCTTATTTTTCTCCTCCAAATGTTGAATCTGCTGTGATTCTAAAGATGGAATTGGAAGAAACGCTGCTGACCTGTAATTGCTCAGGACACTTTCCAGCTGCCCTCTCTCAGCAGGGGCTTCTGTATAACTCGTTTTCTCATCATTGGAACTCCAGTAAAGTGATTTTTAAAAGTCTCTGGGAGTTTGGTAAACAGAATTGAGTTGAACCATGACTCACAGAACCAGGCTTTCACGTGGACTCAATGCAGAAGTTGTTGGCACATTACAGACGGGGTAAGTGGCTCAAACTGTGGAAGTATCAGCCAATAAAATGTGCCTTTCTTTAACAGTGCTCTATTATATTATCATGGACATTCAGTGAGTGGAACAAGGAATGAGAACATAATTGTGGGTAAGTGCATTTAGATTTTTCAAGATCAAAATAATTCTTTTAAAGTTCTTCTTTAAAAGTTCTCTTTTTAAAGTGTTGTATGTTATCAAAATATTTCAGACTTAATAGGAAAAATGCAGTTCCTTTCTTCCCAGAAGTCCTCAGAAAATTATGTGATAAACGTTAGCATTCAAATTACTTTTCTTTGAGAGGGGGTGTCCCAATACAAGGTTAGGATGCAGGAGAAAATGTTCTGATTAAACTCTAGCCTTGCTTAGTCTATTGGAGACTGGCTTCACTAGTATCAGGGAAGAAGGGTGAGTTCAGATCAGATGGAGACACCAGGGAGATGGAGATGAGAAACCGTTGGCTGGTCAGGATGGATATCAGATGGGATAACATCTTGAACCCCTCAGATGGTGGTTGTGATGGGTTCTGGCCACACCCAAATGCAATAGCATGCATGTGGCCAGGCAGATTAGGTTCAGCATATGGCCTTGAGGAAGGCAAGAGTGCAGAGAGAAAGAAGAGTTGGAGGGTGATATAGGATGGCGATAATGATAATAATTACAGTTAATACATACTGAGTGACAGCATGGAAATGTGTTGATGATAATAAGAATGGCTAGCATTTACTTAGAACTTATAGATTGGGTGTCATGCTGAGTACTTTATAATTTCTATCTCATGTAATCTTCAAAATAACCCTATACAATGGTTTCTATCATTACTGCCACTTTATAGACAAGAAAACTACAGCTTCTTAATTCCAAGTAACTTTGCCAAGGAAGTAAATAGTCAAACCACAATTTGAACTCGTTTCTGCTTGATGATGAATCCTGTTTCTTCTCGCCTGCTTTGCTCTACTGTCTCCATATTAATGAGGTTGCAAGGGCCCTTTGGCTGCTCAAAAATGCTGCAGAGATCAGACATAAGACAGCAAAAGAATGAAGTGAAATAGTTAAGAGAGGGGGTAGTTATTGGAGCATTTAACTAGATTATGTGAGGAAGGTGAAAATGCCCTGTGGCTGACAGTGGTTTAACCTACCAACAGAGAGGCGTCTCTCGCTCTTCCTTGATCCTGTCTTCTTTGCTTCCTGTTTGACCACCCTAGTTGAGCATGGATGCCTCCATCACAGTCAATATAACCAACAGAGACTCTGTTCTCTCAGTTGCCCATAAATGTGGTTTTAAAAGCGATGAATGCTGAGATGGGGAGGTGACAGTATTTGAGAAATACAATGTCAGAATTGGCTTCTTCCTTTCTCCTTGCAATGTGGGGTACTGAGGGAAAACAAGTGTAAGGCCTTAAAATGAGTACCCACTCTATTCAATCCCAGGGCAATCTCATAATCAATGGACAAAATTTCAGCAACTGAAAGTAATTTCAAAGCAACCCAAGTCTTTTATATGTATTCTTATATTTCCTAAGCATCATGATTCATAGAATTCCCACTCAATTCTAAGTATCTCCAATTTTCTGTTCTATCCACTGCATTCATATACTGTAGCTGTCCCCATATGTCTTAACTTCAAAATTCCCTTTGAGATTTCCCTGCTAGCCTAAGTGTACAAGCTCTTGTGCTCTCTTCCTTTCCCTCTTAACCCTTTTTCTGCATCATAATGCTCCTCTTCTGATGGTGAAAGACACAAAGAAAGTGAGAGGGTCACGGTCAAATCCTCAGCAGTAGGCTGCTTGAGGAGGCAGCCTGGAGAAACTCTTACATTAGTAACTTTTGTCCCAGAGCACAAGCATTTGCTGACCGCCAACTCTTGAAGTAGGGGGAGAGGGTGGGTAGGGCAGCTGTCTTCACATATGGCATAGAAAGCATTGTGGTGGCAACAACAGACCAGTTTGCCATCTTTGACATGTAGGCCCTCTGTTTCTGATTATCCAGAGAGTCCATGAAAAGCTATTAGTTTAAATTTAATTTTGCAGTGGAGAACACTGTTAATGTAGGCAGGCTCACTGAGGCAGCTCTCAATTATGCTGAAATATTCAATGAGGGACATGTTTGGCCTCTACAGGTAATTCTTAGTCAGTAGTCCAGAAAGAAGAACCCCCAGTAGGATAAATGAAAGTATCTTTCTACCATACAAAAACAAAATGTGTTATTGCTTCAAGCCAAACACCTATAGTTGATAATTGTATCTCATTATGGTTCCTTAACCCTGGCTTCACTGCAGTCTTGCTCAGTGCAGAGGGCAAATGTTTATTAATTCGAGGGCAGATGAAAAGCTTGATTGATTTTACTAGTATACCCAAGAGAGCACTGCTTGAAAAATATAATTGGTGCTTAGCAAATTGTATGCAGATTTTGAGTGCAATACTTTCCCACTCAGGTTTAGTGCATCATTTTCTGAACTGTAGTCAAGTTGTGAAAACTTTGAGTCAGCTAAAAAAATTTAAGGTAAGAACTGGTAGATGATTCTAGAGCCAAGCACACAATTTTAAAAAGAGGATATGATAACTGTATTTTTGGAAGAGGGTTTATTTTTAGGAAGCAAGACTTATACTATTGGAGTAGAAATAAAGAGAATGAGGTTGACTTAATTTACTTTATCATCCATATAAATAAGGGATCCACACAAATTGACCCAGAGTTGAGTGGTCCCATAAAATAGCAAGATTTATATGTGGGCTGAGGGACTGTGATCATATATATGCCTGGTTTTATGGAATAAGCTGAAGGAATAATAACAGTAATAAAAGAAACCATAAATTCCAGACTAAAATTCCGGAGTAACCAGCAACCTGACTGTGACCAACAATCCAACAGTTTTCCCATAAAACCTTTTATCTTCACACTTAATATGTAAGTAAAATAGAGAAATTTGTGTTTCATGTTCGAGGAACCAACTGATAATTTATGTGCATTCTCCATTTCTCCCCATCTTCCTTTAGTAATAGAACCTCTCAGGTTTTGACTGAGCGCATTGCTGACCAGGTAGTGATTAAATTTCAAGGGCCCTGCTGTGATTCAACGGGGCCATCTGGCTAAGTTCTGGCCAAGGAGATGTGAGCAGATGTGATGTATGCCGCTTCTGCTAAATGCCCTGTCAGTGAAGAAGCAGGCTTGGACTTGGCCTCTCTCTTGTTTGCTGCTTGCACATGTCATGGTGGGAGTGGAGCAGCTACTTTGGAAACAGAGATGGAGACCATGGAGCTCCCCTCCCACAGCTGGTCTACTATTCCTGGGCTTCCATGTGAGAAAGAAAGAAACTTCTATCTTGTTGAACCTATGTAATTTGTATTCTCTTTGCTCTAAGAGCTTAGACTGCATCATAATTAATATAGAATTCTAATATTTTGTGCCCATTCTTTGGGAGAGGGTTGTTGGTGAGCAACCAAATGCCCTCAACAGACAATTGGAAGAAGAAGGATCCTCGAGTGAGCAGAGTCCCTTCTAAATGGCGATGTGAATGAACCGTGTCAAAAGGAAGGGGAAGATGTCATGACTTTTTAAGGGAGAAAATGTTTTATTGGCAGAGTCATTCCTTTCCTGGTTAAATTAACAGAGTGAAGCAGTGATTTTTTATACGGTTAAAGCTGGTTTCTTCCAAATGAGTTTCACTGTATTAGGCTGGGAGGTGGGTCAGGTCATGTCCACCCGGTGTTGTCGGAGGGAGACACAGTCTGTGAGGCGAGGACAGCTCCTCCAACTGTTGCTCTTTCATTCACAGGATCAGCTGAGGTGCACACAAAATAAAACACTTAAAAAGGAATCATGCCAAGGACAAGACCAGAGAGGGTCTTTGCAGCAACACCGCAAAGCTTAAGAGTTGCAGGGGCCCTCGGAGAATGGCTTTCTCCTTCCATGTAAAACACTGGGGAAAGTCTCACAGAAAAAGTGGCATTTACACTGAAGTCTGAACGACAAGTTGGGGTTTGCCAGCTGGGAAATATCTGAACCAAGACTTGGAAGGATGTGGCCCAAAAGGCAGAGGTTTTGGTGGGATGGCTAAAGTAATTTTATGAAGCCATAGTTGCAAGATTACTGTACTCTTTAAGGAGTTTGGTCTTTGCCAGATAAAAAAAAGTGAAACAAACCATGGAGTTGAAAGGATCAAATCTGTGTTTAGAAAAAATACTCTGGCAGCTCTGAAAAAGAAAAACTGAAATGGGGAGAAATTGGAGGCAGAGCACCATAATTTCCAGACTCCTGTCACTCACCTAAATTTTGTCACCAGTACTTTCTACCTATCTTATCTACCTATATCTTATCTGTCTTATATCTATCTATCATCTATCATCTGTCTCTGCCATCTATCAGTCCTTATTTATCTAGTTTACACTAAGTATATTTCAAAGTTTGGCCTTAGTGTATTGTATTTTTTTGACATGTAATAAAAATACATATTTTATTTTTAAAAAGTTTGTATATGTACCTCTTTAAACTATCCTGTGTAACTTCATGATACATATGCCAACTTCATGACAAAAATTCAGCTGGTATGCACTGATAAGGCTTTTAAGTTGTTAAAATATTGAAATACCACTTTACCAGTTATTAATAGTGGCTCTCCTGAGCTCCTGAGTGTCCCCCCACCCCCACAGCTCTTGCCACCTGCTGCACCTCTAGGAACCCAGAGGTGTTCCTTCTCTTGATTTAGCAACCAGCACATTTCAGCTGACTTCTGCTCTGATTGGTCAAGCCTAGTCATAATTAGTTTTTAAATATTTTGAATAGCAACCCTGGAAGCATATGTACAGATCGTAGATTATTTTGCCTCTAAAGCAGCATGAGGAAAGGATAAGAGAGAACAAATGTGAGACACGTTTTGAATGTAGATGTAGAGGACGTGGTGACTGATTAGATGTGGGAGTGAAGAAGGGGAAGTGTTAACAACTCTAGAGTTGTGCAAGCAGACAGCTGGTGATGCCATTAACTGGAAAATGGATATTGGGTGCACAAACTTGAGTGGGGGGAGACAATAAGTTTGGTTCTACACATATAGAGATGGAGATGCCCTTCCAAATGATGGATTCCATCTCCACTTGGAGGTGATACAGAACTGGGTGGACACATTGATGTGTCGGCAAATGTTTAACAATGGACTCTTAAGCAATAAAGAAAAAATTTGCTTCTGGGGAGGGATAGCATTTGTTGATTTCCATGGTGTAAATACTCCCACCATGTATATTCTTAATTTTGTATATTTTGCAAATATCAATGGAGCCATACTGCATATAGGCTTTTGATATGCTTTTCTCATTGAACATTATGTTCATCTTGTTTCACTGGGACCACTCATCATAGCTGTAGTTCATGCATTGCACCGTTAGACTAATCCAAAATATACCTCTCTCTTCTATTGTTTCTCTCTCTTCATCTTCATTTTTGCCAGTTTCTTGGGCCTAATGTCATTTTGGCTCTATATTTTGTCTCCTATCCTTCTCCTAGTGCCTTGTTTGACATGTGTGACCTCTGATTTGGAATACTGTCCATAGCTGTGCCTTGGATACCTCTTCAAGACTTGTTATATTTGTCTCATGCATTGCTTGGGTAAGATGTTCTACCCCATCCCTAAGATGTTCTACCCCACCCCTCATCTTGCACCTTTCCCCAAGACTCTATCTTTTGGATTCTTTATTTCATGTATTTAAGTCAATCCCCACTTTATCTCTACCTTGACAGTCAAAAACTTCTTTAGCCCAGAGAAGATTTGAAGATATAATACAATTGTTTCTTCCTTTTGTTTAGGGGAATTACTATGCTTCTTCTCATTTGTAATATGTAACATATATAGAAGAGGAAGAATATACTGGTTTGAAACTAAGTTATCCTGGTATTAGAAAGTTCACATATATAAAACAGGTTAGAAAGGGTTTGATGATACTTATAGAAAAGAATTCATCATGTGATAAAATAGCAAACTTCTTCAGTACATTTAATGTGTAACTTGATTTCTAAAACAAACAAACGAACAAACAAACACCCACAAAAAACCCACGCTGCTGGCCAGGAGTGAAGCAAAGCAAGGAACACCTGAAATTATATTTGGAAATAGAGTCACTCTTTCCATAGCTTGCCTTTTATTTAATAACACAAAACTGGTTTTCCCCTTGAGGGAACAATGAAATAAATTTTATGACTTTTAGATTGCTAGCACCTTTTACTGAGAAGCAAAGATATACAGAGCTAAGAGAATTGAGAAAAAGCACAATGAAAACATAACTCTAAATAATTTCTAAAAATAACAGGTGTTAAATCTTAGGAAAGGATTATGTTGGTGTGGGCATTGAGAGTTTCAAACTTGAATGGAGAGACATAGCATTCTGACTGTTCCTGTGTTGGTCCTGAGCTTTTCCTCTTCCTATCTGACACCCAGATGGCACAAAGAAAAGATCTGAAACCATCAGTAGGATAGCCATCCCCTCTAAGCTTGGTTGCCAGTTGAGAAGTGCTTGTGAATCAGTGGAAGAAAACATTAAAAAAGTAGATTTAAAAAGGCATATGTAGTCAATCTGAATAAATGATACTTAAAAATATATGGAATATCTAATCATTATAATAAAGGCTACCTAATCAGTATAACTTCTTGTCAAAATCACTGAGTGAATTCTCATGGTATAGATTAAGGTTGAAAAACTGAATGCAAATATATTCTTGAAACAGAGTTATATAATACTAAAAAATATAATTTCAACTTCAAGTTGTTCTAAAGTATGCTGGAAATTTAGATGGGGTGGGAGGGAAAGTTACAGGAGGCTAAAATCCCTAGTTTGTATAGTGGATAGTAAAAAATGCTATTTCATTCTTAATGGTGTTAACCTGGGAATAATGGCTAAAGAAAGTTAGGGGATACCTTAATGGTAAAAATCTGTAAACAAAAAATAAGCACAATTTGTAACTTTCAAATGATTAAAGTAGAAAAAAATTCTATAGAAACAAAAGAATAGCAAGAAAGCATAGGAAATAAAAGCATAAAACAAGATATCTTAAGACCAAATATTTAAATTATGATAATAAGGGTTATATATTGAAATCCTGTTAAATGGCTAAGATTCTCAGTTTCATTAGATCAAAGAGTTAATTATAAAGAAGATCATCACTTACGTTTTTTTTTCTAATGTTTTAGCCTGATTTCAAGATGGGGAGACTTTCCATTCATAAAATCATTGGAAAAATTGATTTAAAAAATCAACATACTGATTTTTATATAAAATTATCATAGACTTCACATTTCATAATAACCAAAATTAAAGACAAATTACAAACTGAGATACCTGTAAGAAATATGAATGTTACAGTTCCTAATATACAGAACTTTTACAAATCAGTGACTAAAATACAAAGACCTTAAAAGATGGGCAAATATGATAGAAATGCTAATGGTGAATAACTACAAGAAAATTTTCAGTCCACTATTAATCATGGCAGTGCATATGTAAAAATCATAAATTTTCATTTATCAAATCAGCAAAAAATAAAAAAAGGTATTATTTAATGCTGGTGAGGCTTTGTAGAGACTATATTATTACACTGGTTGAAGCATTAAGCGGTACATAGTTAACTGATACACCGTACAAAGCAATTTGGGGGTGCCATAGTATTAAGAAGAGTAAAGTTTTCTTTTTTTTTAAAAAAGATTTTATTTATTTATTTGAGAGAGAGGATGAGAGGAGAGAGAGAGAGCACATGAGAGGGGGGAGGGTCAGAGGGAGAAGCAGACTCCCCGCCGAGCAGGGAGCCCGATGCGGGACTCGATCCAGGGACTCCAGGATCATGACCTGAGCCGAAGGCAGTCGCTTAACCAACTGAGCCACCCAGGCGCCCGAAGAATAAAGTTTTCTATTGTGTTTTTTTTTTAAAGATTTTATTTATTTTTTAATAGCGAGAGAGACAGCGAGAGAGGGAACACAAGTAGGGAGAGTGGGAGAGGGAGAAGCAGGCTTCCCGATGAGCAGGGAGCCCGATGCGGGGCTCGATCCCAAGACTCTGGGATCATGACCTGAGCCGAAGCCAGACGCTTAACGCCTGAGCCACCCAGGTTCCTCTATTGTTTTATTTAGTAATTTTACTTTTAGGAATGTATCACAAAGAATCGAGTAGAGATGCAGACAAAGGTCAATATATAGGTGGTTACAATTAGGACATTCATTTCAGCACAAGTTACTATAGAAAAAGTTGGAAATCATCTTAATTTTTAAAAGAGAATATAAACATAGATTATGGAATAACACATAAAAACTAGAGTCATTAAAATTACATTTCCATTCCCCCACCCACCTCTTGGGTGTTACATGCAACTGCTGAATCACTGAACTCTCTCTCTGAAACTAATAATATACTATGTGTTAATTAATTGGATTTAAATAAAATAAAATTAAAAAATTAAAAATAAAATTACATTTCCAAATAATATTTTCCTGTAATAAAATAACAGGATACAATCTTTCTGCAGTTACCTTCAGTATCTCTGGATATTTTCTTGTTTCCTTTTATATGTTTTCCAAAATTTCTTCAGTGATCATATATTATATTCACAATTACCAGATTTTTATATAAATAATTAATGTGCAGTAGTAGCTTCTGTGAAGGCTTTTGTTTCTGTTTATTCAAGCGATAACTGCAGAAAGTTAGTGGAAACATGGATCTCACCATCATGCACGACCTTCTCATTCGACCTGGTCTAGCTGGGGATGTTAACTAGGTCACTGTATGACTGACTTTTCTACTCTTTCAATCACTGATGGCAGAATGTAACTGGAGCAGCGGCATAATCAGGGATGGTAAAAAGCCAAACTGGTCCAATCCTTGTTTTATTTCCTCTTATGACTTTCCTCTTCCCGCCCTTGTAGATTTCAGTTTTGAGCTGCCATGCTGGACATTTAAGGTTAGTTCTGATTGCCATAATTACTAAAATAATAGAGTAGTCTGCATTATGAGTCTTCAAGGTATCTTTGAGGTTATAAATAAATATCAAAGCTTGAATTATTTTGGTGCTATGAGTCAGAGGAATCGTCAGAAAATCATCAGAGCCTCTGGGGTGGAGAGACCAACTCCAGCCATCATCTTGTTTCACCGGGACCACTCATCTTGTGATATCATTGAAATAGCTTGCCAGATCCTTCTGTAAGGGCATCTTTATAAAAAATATATATCAAATAGCAGGTCGACTGCATTCACGGGAAATAAAAATAAGACTGTTTAAGATGAGTTTTTTTTTTCTTCAGCATCATTTTCCATTGATGATATTAGCTGATTAGGTGATATTGAGTGGTCAGTTTGACAGAATATTTTCCAAATTCCAATCATGTGATTTTATTATGAGCAAATCAGCCTTGAACGAGTAGGCAATTTAGATAAAAGCAAAATAGTCCCCTCCCCCTTTCTCCATTCCTCCTTCCTTTCGTTCATTCCTTCTTAACTTCTTTTCTTTTTGGATTTGGGTTTGAGAAGGACTGTCCCACTGCTTGGGAAAATTATACTCATTCTCCAGGGCGAAAGCTGCACTGCCTCTTTGCCTTTGCCTCTCAAACATCTGGAAAGAGCAAGAGCTGTTTCTTCTGTGTTCCTTTGGAAGTGATTCTAGGGTATTCATTGCATTGTGACAGAGTTGAGTTGCATCTTTTCCTCTAGATCATGCACAGGGACCACGTTGTACTCAGTTTTATATCCCCAGAGCTCAACCCAGTGTTTGGCACAAAGCTGGTCTTACTGAATGGTGAACTTCTGTTTTTCTGGTGATGTCATGCTTTTCAAAAAAATGTCGACCCTCCCTGTTTTCTCGCTTGTAGGAAAACTTGAGAAATGGGTGAAAAAAATACCCAAGTGCTTTGCACTTTGCATTCTATTCCCTCTAGATATTTAAACATAAACTAGAAATAGCCAATGCCCCTTGCAAAAGCCAACAATGATTAAGTGGAACAAAACAAATATTAAGATTTAAAAGTATGTGGGAGTTTCTTTGTTAGATTTACTCCCCACTTTTGTCAATAAGGTTTCAAAAATATGTGAGCATCTTGGTGAACCTTAAATTACAGCTGAGCTTCTGATATAGAATTTCTCTTCTTAAAGAAATTTTTTTTTTCTTTCTTGGGCATCACATTTCCCTTAGGGAGGGTAAAGGGCATCAGTGCAGTTGTTTCTTTCCTCCATGAATAGAATAAATAGAAACAAAAAATTCTGGCAGGTAAAGGATGTGCACCATTGGGAAATTTTATAATTGGCCATGATTTTAAAAAGGTTTGTATTTCTGTATTTCCATAAATTTCCTTAACATAAAGATAACTACATTAGAAGCCTTTTTGCAAAATATAGATATTTATAGTTTATCAGTTAAAAAGAATTTGTAGTTGGGCTAGCTTATGAGAGAAAGAGATTGAGGTTAGTGACTAAGCCTACAAAATTCATCTTAGCCAGGCAGCCTGCTGACAGCCTGGCAATTGGTTAGCACAGACCTTTAAAGAATGTGCTGTAGGTAAGAGAGAGCATAAGAAATTGCAGTAACTTTCACACTATGAAGCTCTGTGGCCATTTTCTCTCAATAAGTTGCTAAATGGAGAATGCCGTGTTGATGGAGAAGCTAGGGAGCATTGTGGAAAAGGCACCTCACCTTAGAGGGTGAGGTTATTTCATACACCTGTTACTTGTATTATAAAATAGATCCCTATTTGATTAGGTGCGTTTTAGTGCTACAAAAGAATCATATTCTATTACTGCAGGACTCAAAGAGCAGAAACAGGATATAGAAGGAGACAATGCCAATATTACGGGGGCATTGGGCAGAGGTCAGGTCCCTTCCATAGGGACAGTGAGAGAAGACCAGTTGTAGAAGCTGCATGGATGATAAAGCTGCTTGAAGTCAGTTATCACTTGCATGGGAAGGGGTGACACAGAGAAAGAAGGGACTCTGAATGGGAGCAAACCTCCAGCCTGGGCTCTTCTACACACATAGAAGAGGAATGATAAACCAATCAGATAATTTTTAAAAGATAATGAGAGGACTTTTACCTAGGAAATCACTATATTTGAGGCAAATGATTTTTCATTCCCTCTAAATTTCCAGATAATTACTTTATTTCCCACTTTGTAATAAATGTGCATGTATTTTCCCCTTCTTTGTATAAAGTTTAACATAACTACAGCATGATGATGCTTCTGTGGTTGCATATTCACCCTCTTCCTAGAAACCTGTCCTGGCAAGGAACTATTTATTCCAAGTATCCTGGATTGTTGTAATTTTGTGGGTTTTGAGAGTATATTTCTCACCTTACAAGATCTAGAAACTTAATAGCCAATTTATTCAGAGTTGATTTGATCCAAGAGATATTAACTAATGTTATTCACTGTCAAATGACCATTTATTCAAATCATTGACAAACATCTACAAAGTGCACTCGTTTGGGTGCTGGATTATAGCAATGAACACAATAGACAAAATCTCTGTGTTTGTAGATCTCATCTTTATTTGTTCATTGATACACTATGGATCTATGGGAAACAATGCCGAGAGAGATGACTCAAGATCCTGAGTTAGAATACTTGCCAACTGATCTCAGTTTCCTATAAAATGGAATGTTTGTTTTGTTTTGTATTTTGAATAGTGAATCGGTGGAGGATATTGGTAAATAGCAAAAGCTCAGGATCCAGGCTGTCAATATTCAAATCTCAGCTTACTTCTTTTTAACCTTTAACCTTAACCTTTCTGCACCTAAGTTCCTAACTGTAAATGGGATGATAATAAATTTGTCTCTATTGTAATGTGCTGTGAGGCTTAAAACAGTGTTCTGATCTGCCCACATACCAGAGGTGTGAGGAGCAAATGAAATTGAATGTGAATCTCCAGGAAACAGCAGATCACTAAACACATATTTTTTTGTGAACCCATTCATTTACAGATATCCCATGAGTGCCATGCACTGTGCTGTAAGCTGGGGAAGAAAAGGAATGTGAGAAGGTGCTTGCGCTCAAGGAACTCACAATCTAATGCAGGATAAAAGGCACATCGTTGAATTTTTTTTTTACAGTATGTGATTCAAGAAATGTTTCTTTTTTTTATTTTTAATCTTTTTTTTTTTTTAAGATTTTATTTATTTGCGAGAGAGAGAATGAGAGACAGAGAGCATGAGAGGGAGGAGGGTCAGAGGGAGAAGCAGACTCCCTGCCGAGCAGGGAGCCCGATGCGGGACTGGATCCCGGGACTCCAGGATCATGACCTGAGCCGAAGGCAGTCGCTCAACCAACTGAGCCACCCAGGGGCCCCAAGAAATGTTTCTTGATGTTACTGTTCAAAGAACAGGATGAGAAATTTTTGAAGTATATGTTAAATAGATATTTAGAAGCTTACAGCTTAGTGAAGGAGGGGTATGGCATTGATAGAAATGAAGTGATAGAACTCATAAGGGAATTATAGACAGGAATTACAGTGCTTGTGGCACTCAGGGAAATGTTTCTTGTACCAAAAGAGGGCAGGGAGGTTATTAGAAAAGAGAGATGTGAGCTAGGTCCTGAAGGCTATATCATTGTTAAACTTTCTTTCTTTTTCTTTCTTTCTTTCTTTCTTTCTTTCTTTCTTTCTTTCTTTCTTCCTTCCTTCCTTCCTTCCTTCCTTCCTTCCTTCCTTCTTTCTTTCTTTCTTTCTTTCTTTCTTTCTTTCTTTCTTTCTTTCTTTCTTTCTTTCTTTCTTTCTTTCTTTCTTTCTTTCTTTCTTTCTTTCTTTCTTTCTTTCTTTCTTTCTTTCTTTCTTTCTTTCTTTCTTTCTTTCTTTCTTTCTTTCTTTCTTTCTTTCTTTCTTTCTTGCAATGTTGTTTCAGCTATAAAATATTCTTTTTTATTATTATCTTCAGTTAGCCAACATAGAATACATCATTAGTTTTTGATGTAGTGTTCAAGGATTCATTAGTTGCAGTATAACACCCAGTCTTCATCACAACACATGCCCTCCTTAATACCCATCATCCTTGTGATGATATTTGACAGAGAGATTTAGCGAACTGTTTGGATACTCTGGGTGTATGGCCAGGGCTGTTGCCTGTTGAGCTTCCCTGTAGAGTGATTGGTGGGGAATAACTAGTTCACTGGGGACCCTTCAAACATCAGCAGGTCTTTTCTGTTGTGCCCGTTAGTTTCTCCAGGGAGAAATTCTCCAGTCCTTTGCCTGGGGTGTCAAAGCCTAACTTCCACTGTTCTGGGAGCTGAGTGAATGGAGGTGCCTGGATCATTCAGGAGACGACCTTTCCTAGCTTCCTGTTTTCCATCTCCTGCCTTCTCCCTGTCCTCACTGTGCATGGTTGTAGGCTCCTGAGTCTTTCTGGTTCAATGTTTCTGGAGAGTATTGGTGGTAGGCAGAATTCTAGAGATGTCCCCCCAAGATTCCCATCCCCTGGCTATCCCATCATACAGTAATCTATACACTGTTTGGCACCTAGTTTAGGTGCTTCTGTGAGGGGAGTTTATAGATGGAATTAAGGATGCTTATCAGCTGACTTTAAGATAGGGAGATTATTCTGGATTTTCCAGGTCCATCAACAGAAGAGGAATACACAACACAAAGGCAGAAAAGGAGACACCAGAGATGTGGTAGAAGGGAAGTCAGAGAGATCTGAGGTGTGAAAAGTACTCACTGTTCCACTGCTAGGAAGAGAGAGAGAGCAATGTGAGGAAGAATGCAGGGAGCTTCTGAGTTAAGGGTGGTTTCCAGGTAACAGCCAGCAAGGAGACTGGGACCTTAGTCCTATAACCACAAGGAACAGAATTCTACCAATATCCTGAATGCGCTGGATAGTGGATTTTCTCCAGAATTTTCTGATGAGTCTAGCCAGTCAAAACTTTGATTTCAGCCTCTGAATTCCAGTCAAGCCAACCTGGACTTGAAACCAACAGAACTGTGAGGTAATATACAGATGTTGTTTTGAACTGCTGAGTTTGTAGTAATGTGCTATAGCAGCCGTAGAAAATCAACACAGTGAAAAACTGGAGATCTTTGAGACCTATCAGGTGAAACAATAGTCTTAAAATGATATCAGAAGTGGTGCCTATTGTCAGAGCACCCAAGCATGTGGACTGGCTCTAACAATATGAAATCAAGATATGGCAAGGACAATGGTGAGATTCTGGCTGATGTATAAATACATAGCAGAGGAATGGGGAAAGAACTGAGGCCCATGGAAGGGAAATAGAAGAGAAGACCCCAGTAATGTATCAGGACCCATTTCACTGGAACTGAGGTTAGGATGGGCTCCAGTCCTATAGGGTGAGACCATTGAGAAGAGTAGAAGTTCTTTTACTTGACCTGTAGGTCACATATATGTTCAGGGATTAGTATTTTATGTCTGAGTCCTAGGTCTGATTGGTAGGAAAGAAATCTAAAGACTCAGCAATCATGCCTGGGTACAGGCCCTGGGTTTGGAAAGAGCATTAATTTTAAGGCCCAATGTATTATAAAAAGAGAGGTAGCTAGAAACTATTAACATACTTCTGAACTCTTGACTCTGATGATAGAGCTGGTGAGGACATCTGAGGATTTGGGAGTGAAAAAAATCTAGGTGAGACAAAAGTGGGCAGGGGTGGTGGGGAAAGAGGCAATTACCATTTTGGATAAGAGGAAATAGGGAGGGAGAGGAGAGGAAGATTACTATTTGGTTAATGCCAATGACAGGAAAAGAAAGAGAAGGATGGGTTTTGGGTGGGGAGATAAATGATTCTATTCAGCTTACATGAAATTTGCTTATATGTATTTGAGGTGTTGACAAAACATCAAAGACATCAGCGAGGACTAGAGCATGGACAAGTTGTCAGTGTTGGAGACACAAATTTGAGTGTTTTCCTTATATGATAAATTGTTTGCAATCAGATTGCCAAGGCTGAAGATAATGAAAGAGTAAAAGCCAAATACGTAATGCATTTTACTATTTTTTAAGAAGCTTTTCCTCATTTCGATCAGAATGCTAATCATTAATTAGTAATGAGACATGACTGCCAAGTGATCAGAATGTTCTTGTTGGTTCATCAGTGTATTCTCTCTCTAATGATCAACAGAAACTATAGATGTTTATTTGGAAAGTAATGTTGGAAATATATAATAAGAGAAAACAGAATAAGATTGTTTTAAGGGTTGTTTTCACCAGATTATGGGAGCCTAGTGAATCACAGTTTCCTACTAAATGGAAAATCTTTAAAGTATTGACATATGTTCTTTGTCAGCCAGATAAAGCAACTTTTTCCCCAAGTCATGTTTTTGGGAGAACTAACAATATCTCCCCTCAACTCTACTCTTTGTAGATTCTGGGAGTGTTGCTCCTTTTTGTTTGTAATGACTTTGCGACCTCATCTATCACTTCAACAGACTTTCATGGCACATTATAATTCATTTTATATCAATCATCTCTTTAGTTGACATATAGGGAAGTCCTTATTTTTATCAGAACTAATCACATTATATGGTGGGTAGAGCTGGCAAGTTTTCCTGTAGGTATCTCATTTCATTCCTATTAGGGAGCAGCATTCTCTTTGTCACCTTCATCACAGAAGGATGTTGATTTGGCCAAGAGAGGCTAGGTTATGCAGCATAACAGACAAACTTAAAAATCTCTCTGATTTGCAACAACAATATCCATTATGGACAATGTCCATCATGACTCTGCTCCACATCACCTTCGTTCTGGGATCCAGGAGGATGGATCAGTTTCTATCAGGAACAGTGCCAATTGTTGTGGCAGGGTGAAAGAGTACATAGGGAAGCCCCTACTGGCTCCTGAAGTTTCCAGTGGAAAAGTCGTAGCTCAAATTGTCTCATCTAAGGTTTCTAAAGTGAGAATCCTCACAGAGAAGGGCAGCCAATATTGTTGAGTCAATCACAAATGTCCTTTTGAAATATTCTCACTCATTTATGTCTCTTGAATTAGTTTGTTATTGTCCAAGATCTTAGGGCTCAAGTACTATGTTTTGATTACATTTTTTAGCCAATAGAAAGGTATATATATTGGTGCATTATAGTAGACCAGTGTGATGTTTTGCCTAGGGTTGAAATGATAGAGCTCTCTTCAGATTATATTTGGACAGTGAGGAAGGACCATAGTTGAGGCAAGAGAATGAATGTGAACTGCTGTGGATGGATGCTAATGAGAACTTCTTTTGATTCTCCTTCCTGATGGTCTTTGAAAATAATGCATTTACCAGATCATTTGGCACATACCAGTGCCAAAGGCCATATGGTCTGTTCTGTGGAAGACATCACATCTGGCACACCAGCTGCAATTAGGGTTACCACATAGTTAATTTATGGTAGTCTCTGGCTATCTGCTGTGATCTCCTGGGTTTATGCAGGGGCTACACTGTGCATCCTTTAAATTTTTGAGTGGTACTAATCTTTGATAATCCACCTGGTATTTGGTATTGCTTTTGATTTACTATCTTGGCTGATAAAAGGGGACTATTGCAAGGGTTTGGCCATTGCTATCATGGTGAATCTTACTGTGCTGATTGGGAATCTATGAGAAAGTTGTACAGCAACTACAATTATCCATCCTAGGTATGCACTCAGGGACTAGGGATTTGACAACAGTATGCATCCTTGGAATTATTGCACCTACTGTGATGTGGGCATGGGCTGAGACTCCATGTATAGTCTCCTTCATGTCTCCATTTTAACAGATGGGTCATGATGTAATTTTAGCTCCCTTGTTATAACCACTCAGGTCTTGTATCCAGCAGTCCTTGAAAGAACTGGCTATTTTCCTTTCCCTTGCTTGGTTTATCTTGTACATGGCTATATATTGTTTTGGGGAAAGATTTTGGGAATCCTAATCATATATACCTTCTGTGGTGTCACAGGGTCCTTTTTTAACGTTCCAAATTTCCCTTCAATGGATGGGCTCTGGACCTGCAAACTGGCTCCAGTCAGGAAGTGGAAGAGGGATCATGACTCTACCATGGGGCAACTGATCATCAGCTTTTGACCACTTTCATTTATATAAGTCAAGCTGTCCTTGTTGACTGCTCAGCTTATCTTGCTTTTAGGAACTCAGTGGTCCGTTAGCCCCTTGTTGCCATCCTAGCTTTTGCCCGTTGTAGTAATTATATCCATTGTGCCTATGATGATGTGCAATACTCGGCCTCTGATGGATTAGAATACTATCATCCATATTGCCCCATTGACAGTAGCGAGCCCAGCTCCATCGCAACATAACCTCCCACTGACCTAGGCTACAGAAGACAGACTTTCTACAGATTCTCAGCAATGCCTGTGCTCCCTCATTAATGCATTCCCTATTGATTTAGTGAAGTGACTTGTTTTTTTCTCACTCCCTTGGGATCATGCGGCTTGTAGGTTCTCTGGTCTCACATAATAATGCACTCTTGTTTGTCCACTGCTCTGAGCTTACTAACCCCTTTTTCAATACTCTGTCAAGGCAATTCTGGCACCTTCATAATGTTTATTGTGGGTCATCAGCATGTCTGAAATGGTCGCAGAAGCATATGAGGACCATCTTCAAGTGTATGTATCCATCCCACAATTCATGTGCTAGAACAGTGGTTTTCAAAATTTAGTTTCCATCAGAATTCCCTGAAGGGCTTGTTAGAACACAAATGGCTGGACAGTACCCCAGAGTTTTATATGAATAAAAACATATGATAAACATGTTCAAATATATGCTTTTGCTTGTTTTTTTACAATAGCACTATGTAGATGCATAATACTTGCTTTGGGGTGAGTTATGATTCTTTCTGCTGTCCCAACAATTCCTCAGTTTTTATTCTCAGACAGGGTAGGTGAGTGACAGTGGAAAATACTCTCTGTTTCAGTATGCCCAAGGTCAGCCCTGAGTGACCTCTAATTGGCTTACAATTTAAGGGAGATGAAGTCCTCAGTAACTATTCTAGAAATTCATATTTTAAAAGTATAAACCAGAAAATACCACCTCCCAAATTAAAAGTTTGATATATATTGAATTTTAAATAGTGTTTCAGTCACTGAATGAATTCTAAGATAATAAAATGAGCCAGAATAGAATCTTTGAAGAATACTGACAGTAAGAAATTTGCTGTCCAATTATTATTCAAATTTGGTTCCTCACCCCAGCTTACCACTCCCTCCTCATAAGTTAGCTTGTCTAGGGAGAGGCTACCAAGATCAATTGCTGTGAATTTCGAATGTTCAGCAGGCTATCAGATGCTGCTTAGATGTTTCCAAGGAAACAGCTTTGCTTATCAGCAGTTGTCTCCACAGAAGGACCAACTTTAAATACACTATTTCCTGAATATAGAAGCAATCAGCTAGGGTACTTGTTCCACCGAAAAGCCCACAAACCTTATTTAAACTATACTGTAGGCAAAAATAAAAGCATCTCATGGTCTTCTTAATTTGAAAAATAGGCCCAGTAAAATATACAAATTTAGCTTCTTGCATTTCCAATATATGTGAAGGACTGGTGCAAAAAACTCTTAAAATATTGAATAATCTAGTTCAGGCATAATTTTTAAATTTTAGCCATTTCTTCTACATCATAGCATTACTTTAAGCAAAGTTATTTTAGGAGTTTATCTTTGAAACTTTATGACATAATATTTTAATCTGTAGAGCTAATCCCACATGTAAATTACTTGTAACTCTACATCATGCTTGGGAGAACAGGGTAAATTTGGACCATGATTCCTAGAATCTTGAACTTTAGTCAAATTTGAGAACCTATGCTCCCATCCAGTGTTCAAAATTGTCCATATGGAAGTGTGTACTCCTGACAGTGTAGGGACATTCTCATCATGCTTCCTCAAGTCTGCAATGAGCTCACTTACCTGGCAGCAAATCTGGCCAACAATTACCAGCAGCCTCTGGAGGGTTGCATGACTGATCTGGTTCTCTTTACATCTGTTGTGAGTATGTGTACAGATCTCTCTCCCAAAGAGCTGAGAATAAACTTGCAGTAAATGCACTTCAGCCTATTATTGATTGGTTAACCTTTAAAATAACCTTTTGTCTTAGAGCTTTGAAAATTTCCTTACCTTTTCTTTGTCAGAGAGTGCACTAATAAGCAGGGGAAAAGGGCAAAGAGGCAAAGAAAGAGTACCAGATTGGGAAAATGGTTTTACACTAATTGGACCTAATGTTAGTTTAATATCCTTAGTGTGTTTGAGTCAGATAAAAGAAAAATATGTGTATATTTATAATTTCCAGGCATTTACAAAATAGTTGGAATGTCAAACCTGTTAATATATGAAAAACAGAACAATAAATGAGAGTTTATAACCAAGAGCTACATTGTTTGATTCAGGGAAGGAGAGCTGTGAGTTTTATAGTTAGAGAAGGCTTCATAAGAAGAGAGAGATCCCAGTTTGGGCTTGAAAAAATCTAGGATATCTTCAGTATATATGTGTAATAATGGGAAGTATTAAAAATGCAAGACTTAGAAGACTGATCCTAATACCTCTGTATTTAAAAAGTAATTGATGTGTGTACATGTTGGTTCATGACATCTTTATTTATATCCACTTAAATGAGGTTTTAATAATTAAGTTATGATGTTATCATTCAATTGGAATATTAGGCAGTAGTTAAAAAAGATAACATAGACCCTTCTCTTTATGCATTGAGTGAGAATAGCAGGATATGGAAGAGCATGATACCTTTGCTAATGTCTCTATAATCTTTGAAAACTTTGCTCTGATAGGATGAATACCTTACCTTTATAGTAATAGAAACTACTACTACCAGGGCTACACTGTAACTACTGTTACGAAACTGCTGGGCTTCCCATATTATAAGCATCATATGTCAAATTTCACACATACCATTTTTTTAAGTCTCACAAACTCTCTGAGATGAATATTATTTTCTAGATGAGTGACTCAAGAAGTTGAACAGCTTGCCTAAGGTCCCACAGTTATTTGCCTGCAGGGGTGGGACTCAAACTCAGGATTGCCTGGGTATAAATGAGATAAATCTATCTTATGCGAGAACAGTGTCCTATCTTTTCCAAAGAATTTTGGCTTTCATTGTCTCATTTAATCATCACATCAGTCCTGTAGGATAAACTAAGCAAATATTATTAGTTATCTATTTATGGACAAATGTTGTCTATTTTTACATTGACATGTCTTTTCTTCTTTGGAAAGGGACATCAGATTTGCAGCATTCTGTGCTTTCCTTTTTGTTCACCCCTTAGTCTTCTCTGTGAAGATTTCTGAGTTTGGATAAGAACCTGGCTGGGAGGACCCCACCACTTCTTCCTCTCAGCTCAGATGTCTTTGGAAGGATGCATTCAACTCTGCTTTGTTGTTCTGGAAACTTTACAGGGGCAGACGCCTTTACAGAGAGCTGCCTAAGATGGGGTGGCCCACTGTGTCATTCTGTGGTACATTATCAGGATGCCATTGTTGCTTTATACTTAAGTCACATTCACAATAATTTATCATAAGTCAAAGTGTTATTTTAATTTACCATCTGCATTAGTTTTTCAAATCTAATTCCTCTGTTGGATCAGAATGGAGAAGAGTAAATAAGGGTGCATGGATTGGATCCTCTTTAATGCCAACGATCGTGAAGATTCAAAGTGAACTTGGGAATTTGGCAACAGGGCAAAAGCAGGGCCATGAAATATAACTGTTGCAATCCTAACCTTGTTTTCAGGGGTTAAATCTATAATTAGATAAATACAGGCAGGTGAAACACCATTTGTCAATAATTTATGTGAAAAAGCTTTAAAGGTTTAATTTATCACAAATTCAGTGACTGGAAACTACTACACAAAATAGTAGTTGTACAGCAGATCTCTAGGACTTATTTATCTTGCACGACTGGGACTCTATACACATTGAGCAGCAACTCCCCATTTCTCTCTCCTCTTGTCACTAGCAACTACCATGCTATTCTGTTTCTAGGGGTTTGACTATTTTAGATACCTTAGATAAGTAAATCATGCAGTATTTTTCTCTCTGTGATTGGCTTATTTCACTCAGCATAATGTCCTCCAGGTTTATCTATGTGCTGCCTATGACAGGTTTTCCTTCTTTTTTAAGGTTTAGTAGTATTCTGCTATATATATCTACCATTTTTCATTATCCATTCATTCATCAATGGATCTTTAGGCTGTTGTCATATCTTGACTATTGTGAGTAATGCTGAAATGAACATGAGAAAGCAGATATTTCTTTGAGACCTTGATTTCAATTGTTTGGCTGTCTACTCAGAAGTGGGATTGCTGGATCATATGGTAGGTATATTTTTAATTTTTTCAGAAACTCCGTATTGTTTTTAATTATGGCTGCACCATTTTATATCCCTGCCAACGTTGTACAAGGGTTGCCATTTCTTTATATCCTTGCCAACACTTAACTTATTATTATTATTTTTTTCTGATAATAGCCATCCCAACAGGTATGAGGCAATATCTCACTGTGGTTATGATTTGCATTTCCCTGATGATTAGTCATGTTGAGCATCTTTTCATATACTTATTGGCCATTTTATGTCTTCTTTGCAGACATGTCTATTAAAGCCCTTCGCCCATTTTGTAATTGAGTTATTACTACTTTTTGCTATTAAGTTGTAGGAGTTCCTTAAATATTGAAAATATTGACTCTTTATCAAATACATGGTTTAAATTTTTTTCATTCTATAGATTGCTTTTTTACTCTTTTGATTATTTCCTTTGCTGTGCAAAAGTTTTTTTAGTTTTTGATAGTCCCACTTTTCTATGCTTGCTTTTTGTGCTTATGTTTTTGTATCATATCCAAGAAATCACTGCCAAGACCAGCATCATGAAGATTTTCCCCTATGTTTTCTTTTGGGAGTCTTGGGTCCATTTTTAGTTTAGTTTTGGGTATGGTGTTAGATAAGAGTCTAGTTTCATTCTTTTTATATGTGGATATCTAGTTTTCCCAACATGAGTTGTTGAAAAGACTATCTTTTCCCTATTGTGTGTTCTTGGTACCCTTGTTGAAGATCAGCTTATTGTATATGCTGTATATGTATGAATTGATTTCTGGACTCTCTATTCTGTTCCATTGGTCTATATTTCTGTTTTTTACACCAGATTTGTACTGTTTTAATTACTGTAGATTTGTAATGTATTTTTGAAATCAGGAAGTGTGATGCCGCCATTTTTGCTCTTATTGCTTAAGATTGCTTTGGCTATTTAGGGTCATTTCTGTCTCCATCTGAATTTTAGGATTGTTTTTTCTATTTCTGTGAAAAAATGCCATTGAGATTTTGATAGGGATTATATTGTTTTGGGTAGTATGGACTTTTTAACAATATTAAGTCTTCCAATTCACAAACAGGGATGTCTTTCCTTTTATTAAATTGTCTTCTTTAATTTCTTTCATCATTTTCAATGTGCAAGTCTTTCACATCTTTGGTTAAATTTATTCCCAATATTTTATTCTTTTGGGTGCTACTGTAAATGGTATTGTTTTCTTAATTTCCTTTTTTGGGTAGTTTGTTGTTAGTATACAGAAAAACAATGGATTTTTGGACATTGAGTTTGTATCCTGCAACTTTGCTGCCAATTGTGTCAGCACTCTGAGTGAGGGGAGACAGCAGGCAGTCCCTCAGATGATGCACTTAAGGCTGGGACTTTGGAAGTATCTTCACTCCTCTCTCTCCCTCCTGGGGGAGAAGCCTGAGCTTCAGTCCTTTCTCCCAGTTGATCAGAACCATGCCAGCTGCAGCATCCCTTTCAGGTCTGAGATGTGTTGGCTTGGGGAAGGGGCTAATGTGAGTAAAGTGAAATTGCCCTTCTTACCCATTTCAGTGTTGCTGTTCTTGGTTTTGGCCACTGAAACTTCACTAGATTCTGGGCTTCTCGTAAAGGTATTTGGGTCCATATGTCATTGTTAAGTTAGTGCTTCTGTCGGGGAAGAAGGTCTTGGATTTTCTATTCCACCACCTTGCCCACCTAAAAAGCTGACATTGCCTATATTTGAATCCACAGTCTGTCACTTAACTCACTCTGTGACTTGAATCAATTCACTCAATCTGTCTGAGCCTTGCATTTCTTATCTGTAAAATGCAGATAATAGTCACACCTACCAATAGGCTTTTGTGAGAATTTAATGAATTAATATCTGCTAAGCCATTAAGAAAGTGGTAGGCATGTAGTAAAATCTTGATGAATGTTAGCTATTATTATTATTAATCTTATTAATAATTTGATATTCTGGGATGATGACATCTCCGAATGTAATTATCACTTATATATTGACTCATATTAATGTCTCTAACTTTGAGATTACTACTTTTGCCCTCCAGGTTCGCTTACTTAATGTCGCCTCCAGGATTAACGTGACCTCCAAGCTTAACACAGTGAAAACTATACTAAGGACTGTACCCTGAAACTTGTTCCTCTTTCAGTGTTGCCTCTATCCACGAATGGCATAATTATCCTTCTAGTTGTACAAGCTAGAAACACTGGTGTCACCCTTAATATCCTTCCTTAACTGCCATATGAATCCTTCATCAAGTCCTATTACTTTTACTTTCCAAAACATGTTTGTATTTTTCTATTTTCTAAATTGCAACATCACTAACTTTAGTATAAGGCACCATCACACCTTGCTTGAACTATTGCACTAATTTCCTAAAAGCTCCCTCTGCATCTACTGTTTCCACTTAGCCCATCCATTCTGTGAACAGAAGTCAGAGTGATAAAAAAAGCATATCTAGGGCGCCTGGGTGGCTCCATCATTAAGCGTCTGCCTTCGGCTCAGGTCATGATCCCAAGATCCTGGGATCGAGTCCCACATCGGGCTCCCTGCTTGGCGGGAAGCCTGCTTCTCCCTCCCCCACTCCCCCTGCTTATGTTCCCTCTCTCGCTGTGTCTCTCTCTGTCAAATAAATAAATAAAATCTTAAAAAAAAAAAAAGCATATCTAATCATGTCACTTGCCTATTTAAAACCTTTTGGGGGCTACCTATTATTCTTACAATAAGACTTAAACCATTAATAAGATTCCAAAATTCTCAGTATGATCTGGCCCCTGCTATGTCTCTAGGTTCAATTTGTGTTGCTCTATATCTTATACCCTGGATTACAGCCATACTGGTCCTCTTTCATTTCCTCCAATACAACATGAACATTTTTGCTTCAAGATCTCTGCCCAGTGCACATGCTGTTCCCTTCACCTGGAATCTTTTCCCTCTTTCCCCCAGGAATACCCATAAATCTTTCAGGTCTCAGCTTAAGTATGACTTCTGCAGGGAAGTTTCCCTTGATACCACAGTCTAGGTTAGAACCATATTCATATTCTCAGCATAGTTTATATTTACTTCTAAAATCAACTATTGTAGTTCTAGTAAAACAATTAGTTATGCACTTATTGTTTTA
This sequence comes from Mirounga angustirostris, assembly GCF_029215605.1. Lineage (NCBI taxonomy): Eukaryota > Metazoa > Chordata > Mammalia > Carnivora > Phocidae > Mirounga > Mirounga angustirostris. The sequence continues at coordinate 30,806,528 of NW_026991710.1, read as the reverse complement.
ATTTTATTGGTATGAATCCTTTTCCAAATGGAAGGTAAGTTCTAGGAAGGAGGGGTTATGTTTATCTTATTAATACTATGTCTTCAGCATCTATGTAATGTTGAGGAAAAGAGATTACGCCTAAGAAACATTTGCTGAATGAATATATGAATATATCTGAGCTGAGTTTTGAAGAACATATATGAGTTAGCTATACAACTGGGGATGGAGAGGGTAGCAGGGAACACTGGAGGGAAGGGGGCACCAGAAGGAGGGATGCAAGAGGTAAGAAGATGTGAGAGGCAAGAGATGAGCTGGGCATTCAGGCAGAAGCAATGAAAAGCATTGCATACTATTCTATGACCTATAGATTTTTACCCTGAATACAGTTGTAAATTATGAAGGAATTTAAATAGCTAAGTGCCTGGATCAGATTTGGACTTTGGCATAAAATCCTCAGCAGAAGTATAGAAATGGACTAGAGAGAAGAAATTTTTGGAAAAGGAAGACCAGTTAGGAATCTGTTAGGCTAATTGGGTTGAGAAATGATGGTATCCTGAACTAAGGCAGCTGTATAGAGGGGAGGGAGCAATTCTGAAACTGTTAGAGGGGTATCATTGAGAGGATTTCACCACCAATTGTGTTTGGAGAGTGGAAGGGGGTGCTATGAATTAGTTTTGGTTTATATTTTGGACAATTGAATGAATAGTGTTGGAATTTATAAAGATGGAAGATAAGGTATGAAAGACAAATTTAGTAGTGGTGGTAAAATAGTGATTTGCTCTTGCTGTGTTTGAGGCATTTAAAAATATCAGTGGAGCTGCCTAGTGGTGTGTAAAGGAGGCAGCTGATGTCATAGGAGAAGATATGCTTATGCAGGGAACACTGTAGAACTTCAAGAAGCCTTTGAGCCCTCACCAAGTACTCTTAGTCCTAGACTATGCACACACATATAGACACAACATTTTGGATATAATTTTTTCTGGGGGGGGGGGGTTTCACAGACATCCTGAAGGGCATTTTCCTTTTTTCTTTTTGGATTAAAAATAAGAAAACAGAAGAGAGAAACCCAGGTACGTATAAAGGAGTGAGCAAGCAAGGTAAGTCCAAGAAAGATAACACAATGGATTGACCGGAGACATAGGTGAGGATAGATAAAGAATAGTGTCAGAGAAAACATGAGAGAGGGAATTTTTCAAAGAAATGAGCAATCAGGAGTGTTCAGATATTGTAGAAATGTATAGTGATAAGGACTGAAAGTAATGGTTTTAGTGATGTTGTAAGGATGGAAGCCCAATTGCTTCCAAAGTTAGTGGAAAATAAAGTAAAACCACCTTTTCTATATTCTTTTCTAGAAACTCGATATTATGGAAGAAGAGAGGTAAGGCAATAGCCGAGAGAGCATAGGTTTGAAGCAAGGATTTTTTTGGGTTATTTTTTAATTTTCATTTTTTAATGGTTGCATCATAAATATGTTTTTTTTAAAAGATTTATTTATTTATGTATTTATTTATTTGACAGAGAGGGAAACAGCGAGAGAGAGAACACAAGCAGGGGGAGTGGAAGAGGGAGAAGCAGGCTTCCTGCGGAGCAGGGAGCCAGATGCGCAGCTTGATCCCAGGATCAAGGGCCTGAGCCGAAGGCAGTTGCTTAACCGACTGAGCCACCCAGGCGCCCCCATAAATATGTTTCTATGTTGAGGGTAAAGAGGCATTAAAAATTTATTTGAAGAGTATTTGGTAATTTTTTTTTCTAATTCAGAAGAAAAGAAATAAAAGGTTTCTGAAAGTGGAGTTCAAGCATCTGACTTACAGTTTGTGAGAGTCAGCAACTTAGTGCTAGAAGAGGGCCAGTGGGATCCAGCAAAGGCGGAAGGCACATTGTTGTAGGGAGTGCATAAGCAAAGGCTGGAGACAGTTTGTCAGGGATAATATAGAGGGATTTCCCAATTATATGGAAAATTGAACTACATGAACACCAACGTCCCTTCCACCTCTGGGAAGCTATAGATCTTCTTCTTCTTTTTTTTTTTTTTCCCCAGGAATTCCTAGGGAGAATCAGAAAACCTTTTATCCTACTTGTTTGAGAAAATTGGTGTCCTAAATTCAGAAAAGCAAGTTACACTGCAAGCAGTATTTGCATCGTTTTGGGTTGGTATGCCATGGGCACGCTCTGTCAGAGCTAGTTACAAAAAACATGGGATAGCTTAGGTTTAATCAAAGGCGATATGTCAGAGCTTCTGCCTAGGGAGTTTGCTAATGATGATGTGTTGTTTTTTTTCTCTTTGAAGCCATCTGACAAATTTTGGGATCATAGGGTGATATTTGCTACTTTTACCTGAATTTTTTAAGATAAATGATTCTTTTTACATTTGCCCTTCTCATGTATAAAATATGAACATGTTCATATGAATGGCAGCAAGACTTAGAATGATTCTCTACATGCAAAGATTTAATATATGTTCACAGCAACAATTTGGAGGAATATGCTAGAGAAGTTCAAGAATATAATTTTATCATGAACAATTTTCGAATGTGAGATTGTTAATGTGACGCTATGTATAAGCATTGTTACAGCACTGTTTCTTTTAAAATAAAGTACCCCAAATACCCCCACTGAACACATTTTAATGAATTTGATGAAGTAGAATTAGTAAATATTCCAAAATTGGAGTTTAATAATTGAGTAATCCTAAATAGCAGACTTCATTACATCAGATAAGAAAGAATGTATTATTGTCCCACTTTTATTTTATATATTTGTGTGTCTGGGTTTATATGGGTCTTGGGAAACAGTTCTTAATGCCTCACTGTATAAAAAGAAGGGGAGCCACAGAAAGAGGTCCTCTTAATCTCCATTTTGGAATGGAGCCGGCTTTCCTTGTCTTACTGAAGTTGAGCTCGAAAATAATGACAAGTATCATATCTCCCCAGCCCAAGTATCCCAAGTGGTGTAACCAAGTCTAGACTTCATAAGAATAGTAAACAGATTAGTTAATAAAAACTAAGAACACTTAATAGTGCCATTCTTTTCATGTAACCACTGTAATAAATCTTAAAAAAGATTTATTTGAGAGAGAGACCGAGAGAGAGAGTGGGGGGGGAGGGTCAGAGGGAGGGAGGGAGAGAGAATCCTAAGCAGACTCCATGCTGAGTGTGGAGCCCACGCAGGACTTGATCCCACAACACCGAGATCATGATGAGCTGAAACCAAGAGTCCCTACTGAGTGCCTTTGATAACAACTACCATTCTCTGCCTGCTAACTAGATGAGGCCCATAATTGGGAGTAATTAGATTAGTATCGAGGGTCCTTGCCTTTCAATAATTTGGTTCTGTATCTCCCTCCTGTCTTAAAGTTATTCATTCATTTATTTACTGAAACAAGTATTTATTGGACACTCTTATGGATTGAATTGCATCCCCCCAGATTCCTATGTTGAAGTACTAAGCCCCAGGATGTCTGAATGTGGGGAGTAACTAAAGTTCAATGAGGTCATTGGTGTAAGCCCTAATCCAACCTGAATATTGTCCTTATAAAAAGAGATTAGGGTTCAGACAGACTCTGAGAAAAGGCACTTGTGAAGATGAAAGGAGATGACAGCCAAGGAAAGAGGCGTCTGAATGGAACCAAGCCTGCTGTTACCAAGATCATGGCCTTCTAGCTTCCAGATCTGTGAAGAAATAGATTTGTTTTTTAAGCTGTTTAGTCTATGATATACCGTGCTCTGGTAGCCCTAGCAAACTAATAAAGTGCTTCTCAGACTTTTGTATGCACAAGGATAACCTGAATGCTTGAGATTCCTGAGCCCCACAGAGTTTCTGATTTAGGTTTGAAGCGGGGCGCAAGAATTTACGTTTCTAACCATCTTCCAGGTATTGTGATGATGCTCCATACTTGGGGAGTTGGGCCATACTTTGGGGAGTAGCACTGCCATAGTAAATATGAATGCCTTTTAGAAGGGTAATAAATAATCTTCATCACTGATTTAGTCACTTTGTTAAATTATCAGGAATTTTGTAATCTTATTGTTACAAACATCTATCCTTGAAATTGAGCACGGAGGGAGTGTTTATGTCACAGAGATTGGCAAATGCTGCAAAAGAAGGCTTTAATCGCTGGAGAGCCAGTGAATGAGTTTATTAGATTGCTTTTCACAAGTTATGGAAAGTAGAGAAAAACCAAGGGCATGGGCCTGTAAGGAATCCCCTAAGCTGAGAGAGACACAGAGAATGAAGGCACAAAATGCTAAATACTTAAAGGAATGACTTCAAGGAACTTAAGGTCAGTGATTTTATTATTGGATTAATAATTCTAACAGATTACTTTCAACCAGGCAGTTTGAAAAAAAGAAAATAATTTGAACTTTAGTCACTGGCCTGGTGCTCACTGGCTGTTTGGGTATATAATTTAAACTTTAGAGCCGACATCTTTTTTACATAAGATATGGTGGACAGAATAATTTGAGCTGCCTCTTCTGTTTTTTAGATTTCTGAGTGCAGTAGCCTAATGAAGTGCCCAATTCCCACTCACTCGACATTGAATTTTTCTTCTTTTCTTTTTTTTTTAGGTTCAAAATCTCTGGAGCTCATGATTGTGTAAGTACCTGGGCTGATGGGCCTGTCCTAATTACCTTTCAAGGTGGTTGAGAAGATTAAATGAGATCATGTATTAACAGAGCTTTAAAATTCTACTGAGTTATACAAAGCAAGGTCAAGTTAATACGAGTTTGGAATTTGGGGGTTTTTGGAGTTTGGGTAGGAAAAATTTAAGGCCAGTGATTCATAGAGTACTATATTGGTTAATGTGACTGTTCTTGACATGTCTTCCTGTGCCTGCAGGAAATGGAGAAGTGAACTTTCACAATTCAGTTCAGTAGAATTCCAGATTTTTTCCTCACAGACAGAAAATATGCTCATGTTTATATTTACATTACTTTATGTTACACTAATTTATTCATTATCTACAGGAATTTCTTCACTATTCATTCTTCTGACAAATATTTATTGAGCTTCTGTTATGTGCCAGCCTTGGGTTATATACTAGGGATGAACATAAGGTAGACATGTTTCTTATACACAGGGTGTTTACAAGTCTAGAGGATGTGGAGACTAAATGACATCTGAAAAAAAATATGACATTTTATTGAAAAAAAAAAAACAAAACACTTGTATTGCCCATTAGGATTTGCTATACTCTTTCCCCAACCTCCCAAAATACAGTACTGTTTCTAAAAGAAGAGGCAGTTATTTGGAGACGCTGAGATGATCGGTATTTGGGTGTGTGTATGATACAGAATAATTACATATGTTAGACTAATTGTAGTAATTGTGGAGACACTACACTTAATCTTGTTTTAGTGCAAACTGGAAAGTATCTCTTTATTCAGAAACTTAACTGACTATGCCTGCCTTTTCACAGTCTAAAGCCATAACAATTACCTGGAAAATAAAGACCCCAGAACAGTCCAGCCAAAACAATCTGAACACTTGTGTAATTTCGCTTTGAAAAAAAATGTTTTTAACAGTGAGTGGCTTATTTATTTGTAAGATTCTGAGAACTAAACATTTACATGGCACAGAAAAGAATTTAACATACAATTGAAATACTGTAAATCAACAAACACAAAACTGGAACCCAAGACTGTATCAATCATGTTTTTATTCTCTGTATCCTATAAGACTTTGATAGTTTGGGGGCCTCACTGACCAGGAAGAGAATGCCCCTCCCAGGTCTAGCTAATTCCTAGAGGTAGTTAATGACTTGTCTATGAGCATGCCCAGAACATGCAAACCAACCAATCCAGAGCCCATACTCTGAACCAGCTCCTCTGCCTTCTACACTTCAGGAGGCAATATCCCTGTGCTCTAATCATCCCAGGGCCCAGTACCAGAGCATTACGGACAACCTCTAGAGCCCAGAGCCCATAGAAATCATTCAAACTATGCAATCCTAAACTATTTACCCTGCCTTACCCACTCCTTCCCACAAAACCACAATAAAGGCTTTTGCCCATGATTTCACCTCACTCCTTCCACCTTCTGACTGACCCTCATGTTTCCCCATGGGACCCTGCATGGTGTGGTATGCTCCATTCTGTTGGGAATTGTGAAAAACACTTTTCTTTTTTTTTTTTTTTTAAGATTTTATTTATTTATTTGAGACAGAGAGAATGAGAGAGAGAGCACATGAGAGGGGGGAGGGTCAGAGGGAGAAGCAGGCTCCCTGCCGATCAGGGAGCCCGATGCGGGACTCGATCCAGGGACTCCAGGATCATGACCTGAGCCGAAGGCAGTCACTTAACCAACTGAGCCACCCAGGCGCCCTGAAAAACACTTTTCAATGACTGTTGTCTCCTGATCTGTTGGCCTCATCACACCTGGATAAAAACAAAATCCTGGGTACATTTTAAAATAAAGTCACAAGAGCTTGGGAGTGTTTTCAGGAAGAAATCAGAAGTTAGGGTGAGTTAGAAAAACCTTCAGTTAGGTGGAGGAAATAATTGAATATGGGGTGATCAATCTAACTGGAACTGTCTGATAGAATAGAGGTGACAGAGAGGAAAGCTACATGTAGATGATAAATAATCATCAAATGGAAAAGCAGGTCTCTTCAAGCATCCATCTATGGCCCATATCTGATGGCTGCAAAAATTTTCAACTTGCCTATTGCTCAGTTCAATCCCAAGAAAAGGACATTTTCTGATCAGCCCTTCTTAATCCTAAGTGAATTAACTGATAATACAGATCTATCTAAAAAATATTTGGTAATAGATGGCCAGTATGTACAATGTACAACTGCTTTTGGGTGTTCAGCTAAGAGGACAGTAGCCTGGTCCCCCGTACTCCCACGTGCACCTGCCGTATGATGTGCCCAGTAGTTTCTGCATCAAGTTTTTAAGTTTAATTCCGATATAGTTAACATACAGTGTTATATTAGTTTTAAAGTACCATATAATGATTCAACAATTCTATACATTACCCAGTGCTCATCATGATAAGTATACTCTTTAATCCCCATCACCTATTTCACTCATCCCCCCACCCACCTCCCCTCTGGTAACTCTCAGTTTGTTCTCTATAGTTAAGAGTTGGTTTCTTGGTTTGTCTTTCTCTTTTTTTCCCCTTTGCTTGTTTGTTTCATTTCTTAAATTCCACATGAGTGAACTCAGATGGCATTTGTCTCTCTCTGACTGACTTATTTTGCTTAGCATTATACTCTCTTAGCTCCTACCACGTTGTTGCAAATGGCACGATTTTGCTCTTTTTTATGGCTGCATAACATTCCATTATATATATAAAATATATATATAAATATTTTATATATATATAAAATATATATAAAAATATTATATATATATATATTCACCCCCCACATCTTCTTTATCCATTCATCAATCAGTGAACACTTGGGCTGCTTCCATAGTTTGGCTATTGTAAATGATGTTGCAATAAACATAGGGGTGCATGTATCCCTTGAATTAGTGTTTTTGTATTTTGGAGATAAATACCCAGTAGTGCCATTATTGGATCTCAGGGTAGTTCTATTTTTAACTTTTTGAGGAACCTCCATACTGTTTTCCACAGTGGCTGCACCAGTTTGCATTCCTACCAACAGTGCACAAGGTCTCCTTTTTCTCCACATCCTTGCCAACACTTGTTTCTTGAGTTTTTGATTTTAGCCATTCTGACAACTGTGAGGTGATATCTCATTGTAGTTTTGACTGACATTTCCCTGATCATCAGTGATGCTGAACGTCTTTTCATGTGTCTGCTAATGATGTGCCCAGTATTGTTTCATAGTGTCACAGTTTTAACAGTTTTATACTTAAAACTGTGCTATGAAGTAGATAAAATAATTACCCCTTCTCCCACAAATGAGGAAACTGAGGTATAGAGAGATTAAATATACACAAGTGTAGGTACATTGCAGAAACTTGTCATAAACTCAAGCATTCTGATTCCATTTTCCCTTGGTCCCTAGACTCTATTGCCTCCACCTTCCTTCTGCCTAGCTGACACTCAAATTTCAAATGCCAGTGTGTCTTGTGAGAAGTTCTCTTTGCTTCCCCTTTTGTGTTTTATAGGATGAGGCATTCTTCCGGTACAGTCTGCCGCTGTTGAACATGGTTTAAAAAGGTTGCAGTATGTCTTGTGCAACACGCATTCTTGAGGGAGGCCACCCAGGCTTACGCAAGGATTTTCCATATTTCTACTCTACTATTCTTCGATGTAGGATTTTGTCCTCAGGCTTGTTGCCTCCAGTCACATGGTGGCTGCTGCACTTTCTGGTATCTTCTTTTCTTGAGAAGGAGAGAGGGATGGACAAAGGGGCAAGGAGCTAAGTTGTGTTTTTAGGGATATTTTGACTCCTTATTCTGGAATAAGATAACGTCTTCATGGATTTCTGGCTTTATCTTGTTGGCAAAACTATATTGCATGCAGGGGAGTCCAGGAAATTGAACGTTTTTAGTTGATCACATTACTATTACAATTGAAATCAAGAGTCTCTTTCTTATTAAAAAAGAAAAGAGGTTTTGTAAATAGGTAGGTCTACTCCTGGAGTTCAACCCAGTGTATTCTAATTATTTATACCAGTTCGTCTCTCCTGGTAGGTTGGGTCTTTTCCTATCTATCCTTCCTTCCTCTTAATTCTCTGTGACCAGAAGTCCACCTAGCATATTGTAGAAACATAAAAAGTTTATTAAATGAACCACAGTGATTCTTGCCTTTGGCTTTAAGACCATAGGCATTTGTTGTTACTGCTTTTATCTCAAGCTGGGTTGTGAAATTCTCAACTCAAATTTACCTGTGGATCACTTCATACAATACTTGATGTCCTTTTAGAGACTGAAAAAATATATAGTGCCTCAAAAAATTAGATGATCACTGAATTAGGAACTTCTAGAAGCACAATTTTCCAAAATGAATACATCCTGCATTGTTTTTTTAGACAGGGCCACGAAGAAAACAAATGGCACATAAGCTGAAACCACAGGGGATCACAGAAAGAGGTATAGTGGATCATTCAGCTGCTGCTTCAGTTGATGTTTTGGTGATCCATGAGATAGAATATGGCTGCGAGGGTAAAGGGTGGGAATGATCTGTGCTTCCTTGGGAATTTATGTTTATGTAGACTTCACCTAAAAGAAAGAAAAATTAGATCCTTTATTATTCCTAATCTGTTAGGGGAAATTTTGTTTTCTTCTTTTGATGTTTTCTAAAAGATGAATCACCTAAAAAGGAAAATTTTAACTATTGAAAAATGTTGGTAAAATATTGGCAGAAGTCTGGCTTTCAGCTAAATACTTCTGGAGTGCTGAAATGAAAAAGTGTGATCCAAGCCTAAGTAGTGGTATTTCTAAGTGGACTTGACATCCCTTGAAAAGAAAACTGAGCTGGGTCAAAGTGACCTCAAATTTGGAAGGCAATTCCATGTGTTTGAAAGCGTCCCTGACCACTATGATCTTCTTCTGCGGGAAGAAACTCTTTGTCTTTACACACTTATATGTGTAATAAAAACTGGTTCCCATACTACTTTTATATAGTTTCATTTGCATTGAAATACCTCCATGATTGTCTCATGAATTTTATAAATGCTCGTAGATATGATATAAGATCTCTCACATATGATGATGTTAAAAATTTATCAGAAATCTCAATCATATTTTGATAATTTACAAAAACCCTGTTAATAAAGTGCTTTTTTGTGATTAATCTGATCTCTCTCCTCGTTGGAGTATAAAGACCCAATAAACATTTTCCCTTAATAAGCACTGAAGACAGGTTGAGTACTGAAGTTCTGAAGACAGGTTGAGTACTGAAGTATGGAATGCAGGCTGAGTACTGAAGTACTAAAGACAGGTTGAGTACTGAAGTACGGAAGACAGGTTGTTATGATGTTATTTAGGCATTGCAGCTTCAGTTCCCTTTTGTGGGTAATATTCACATACGTTTGGGGATGTGTTGATATTCTCTGACACTTCAGATATACCTTCCACTGCTTTCCACTCTGCCCTGTATCCTGGAAGACTGACTTCTTGACTGCATCAATCATGATCTCCTTGGGAAGGGTGGGGGTGGCACCTGGAGAAGAGAAAGAGAGGTTGGGGAGTTTGTTTCTCTGGTTCCTTCTCTGCCTGACCATGGTATGGCAGTTGCTTTGTTTCTCTCTCCTACACCCACAGCTTTTGCCATGTTCTGATAACCACTTCTTCCCCACTCTTCCCTTTGCCCTTCAGGCCTTAGAGGAGGGCATGCAACAAGCAGTTTCTAGCTTTCAGGAGTGTCACTGCCCTTTATAATTTTCCTGTAGCACTGCCCATAGCGTTGTGAGCAGCTGGTCCATTTGAACTATGCCATTGGATTCCTGCTACGACCCCAACTGATAAAAGGGCACCCTATTTTATTAGTCTTGTGCTTCCATGAAGTGTCTTCAGTTTCATTCTTCAAAAGAAGTGGTGAATAAATATTTTGGAGCTTACTTGTATTCTATATCCCCACAAAAAGGAAGAATGGAAAAAATATCAATGCATGAACATTGTCTTGCATCTTGCCTTTGCTCTGGGATCAGCCTGCCTTCCAGCGGTCTGTGGGTTTCCTCTTCTTCCTTCTGTGGAGAAGCTCCCTGCAACAGGACTTCTATGCCTTATTGATGCCTGAGACTGGGTAAAGATAAATTTAGGGAGGCATAGTTTGGGGTCTTATATCGAAATTGCCTTTTATGGTCCAGCTTTACCAGTAATCATGTTGATATTTTGATCTCGATGTTTCCTGTGTATAGTTATCAGTTTGCACAGAATCTAGAGGGAAGGAAAAAGTAATTGATTTGACTCATTTTAAACCCCAATAATAATCAGATTTTATATGGGGAAGTAAATAAGGAGACATGGGTGGTTTATTTCTTGCCACAAAACCTTAATGACTTCTACAAATCTATTTTGTTGGCAATTAAATGACTGTACTTATCCATGAAATCTATGATCACAATCCAAATTCACCACTTAAGACATGATCATTTTACTTTCAAGCTTTTAATGCTGTGGTTATTAATAACAGCATCAAGATAAAAGAGAGATAAAAAACTAATATTCTAGAAAGTTATTTAGTGGTTTTATTCCACCAGGAAAGTTGGTTTTGACTAATTAAGCAAGCTAATTTGTCTTTGGGCTTGGGTTTGCTTGACTGTTAACATGAAGTTTAAATTCATGGAAGACATTTTGTTCAAATAAAATCTAATATGAAACATAAGTATGGAAAAGAAATTCAATCAGGATCCTGTTAGTATAAATGTATCATATATATTGAACTTCTGGACATTTATTTATACAATTAGAGAATAAACATTTTAAACCTTTGTTAGGAATGACAACTATATTCATTAGCCTCCAATTTATTTGAGTATTTTCATTTGGGTTGAGCAATAATCTAGAAACTTCTGATTTCTTTCTTTTTTTTAAAAAGATTTATTTATTTGAGAGAGAGAGAGTGAGCAGGGGGAGGAGCAGAGGGAGAGGGAGAAGCAGGCTCCCTGCTGAGCGTGGGGAGACCAACACAGAGCTTGGTTCCAGGACCCTGAGATCATGAACCGAGCCAAAGGCAGACACTTAACTGACTGAGCCACTCAGGTGCCCTGAGAAGCTTCTGATTTCTTATAGATAAACAGTTAAATGGAAGAAGTTAAAAATATTTTCCTTATCATTTGTGCTTTATAAACCTTTCCTTGAGAAATCCTTTAGTCTAATATCCTATAGGTCATAAAGTTATTCTCCTTTGCTTTCTTCTAAAAGTTCTAAAGTTTTGGCTTTTTAATATATGCCTTTAATTCTCTTTAATTTTGTTGATCTTTGGAATCTAATTTTATTTTACTATAGAAACCATTTTTCTAGCATTATTTTTGAGTACTCTTCTTTTCCATTGCCTGCAGTCCACCACCTTTATATATCACCCATGCATATAGCCCTATGTTTTTCCAAGCTCTCCTGTTCCATCAGTCTCTTCATCTTTTCCTAAGCAAGTACCACTTTGTTTAATTGCTATAGTTTTGTCATTTGTCTTGTCTGCTAGGGCAGTGATCGTCAAATTTGGGGGGGACGTATTTAAGTCACCTGGGAATCTTGGTAAAAATACTGAGGCATGGGTCTTACTGCAACACACCTAGGCCTCAGTGTTCTTTATTATCAAATACACAGCAATGTTCAAGAACAAGTGTCCACTCACTGACAACACACACATACTTTTTTTCTTCTTTAGGAATGATTTGATTGTTCTTGCCCTTCGCATTTTCATTTAATTTTAAAAATCTGTTTGCCAGTTTTATATGATTTGGGTTGGGATTTAGATGAGGGCAACATTAAAGCTGAAGATCATTTTTGTGTGGTTGTTTTTGTTGCTGTTTTATAAAGATATTATTTATTTATTTGAAAGAGAGATCGAGCAATAGAGAGTGAAAACACACCAGTGGGGTAGAAGGGCAGGGGAGAAGGAGAGAAGCAGACTCCTGACTGAGCAGGGAGCCTGATGCGGGGCTCAATCCTAGGACCTTGAGATCATGACCTGAGCTGAAGGCAGACGCTTAACTGGCTTAGCCACATAGGTGCCCCCTGAAGATCATTTTGTAAATGCTTGTCAAAAATTGCTCTTTTTTTCTCACATGATCCATGTACACGGGTTTCTGACCCACCACTCCACTAGAAAAGACATAAGTTTATAGCTCCTGTTAATCACCATGGTCTATGTTTTCATTGTAATATATATATATATTTTTTTAAGATTTTATTTATTCATTTGAGACACAGAGATACAGAGAGAGAGAGAGAGCATGAGCAGGGGGCAAGATAGAGGAAGAGGGAGAAGCAGGCTCCCTGCTGAGCCAGGAGCCTGATACGGGGCTCGATCCCAGGACCCTGGGATCAGGACCTGAGCCGAAGGCAGACGCTTAACGACTGAGCCCCCCAGGCGCCCCTGTAATATATATGTTTTTGAGAAACAGTAGAAAACAAAAAAATTGCATGGAGAGGAAGATGCTCTGTGCATCTCACATCAGTGTGTTGGCTGTGAGGATTGTGTTGCTAAAGACGTTGAGGACAGATTAAGGGAATTTTGTCCCTCAACTCCATCTTTTTCCTTAAATGCTAACAAACACTACAACTTGGATAGCTCAGAAAATATATCACAATTCACTTGCATTTATCCATGAGAATCCAGAGTGAATAAAGTGCTTAAGTTACATCAGGGCAAATTTTCTCACTTTATTGATTTCCGGAAAAAAGTCAATAGGAGCAATGATTGACTTGACAGTTCCTTTGCTTCTCAAGAAGTGAAAGAAATGGTGCTTGAAACTAGGATGATGAGAAACAACATTGTCCTTACCTCTATGCCTTGCTGCACAAGGATTAGAAAACACACTGTCTACGTGGGAAGACACAGACACGTTTTCTTGAGCTATACACTCAGTTCCATGAAATCTCACGAGGAATGGCAAGGTGGCCACCATTTGCCTTCAGTTTCTCCATCTGCATTGAGTTTGGGCATCTTGCTAGCTCTGGCCTCTTTCCTAGAACTGACCTTGGAGCTGGTATACCAGAGACAAAAGAAAGTGAATGGAGAGAACACCTATATTTCTTTATTTTTTCTTCTGTTCGCTCTCTCTCTTTTGCCTTTGGCATACTGACCAAGAAGTTGAAAAATATGGAAAATAATTTAGTAGTTTAATTTGTTTTAATTCCAGGTCTGTCATTTATAAGTTGTAGTGTCTTAGGATAGTTATTAAAGCATGGACCTCATTAAAAAATGGGATGATAATAATATGTTTGGAAGGTGCTAAATTAGTAAATACATGTGAAGAGTCTTAGTATTGGGGGTGTTTTCAAACTGTTCTTCATTATCATTTCATATGAAATCAATATAGTAGACAGCCACCAGCTTAAAAACATGCAAATAGGATAGAAAATATTAGATTGTGGGGTGCCTGGGTGGCTCAGTTGGTTAAGCGACTGCCTTCGGCTCAGGTCATGATCCTGGAGTCCCGGGATCGAGTCCCGCATCGGGCTCCCTGCTCGGCAGGGAGTCTGCTTCTCCCTCTGACCCTCCTCCCTCTCATGCTCTCTGTCTCTCATTCTCTCTGTCTCAAATAAATAAATAAAATCTTTAAAAAAAAAAAAGAAAATATCAGAGTGTGTCACATTAATGAAGTTCTTGCTTCAGTTTCATACACACACACACACACACACATACACACACATGTATAAACCAGGTTCCCATGAAAAATGTATTTCTTACTATGGGATGAGGTAAAAGAAATTTGAAAAACACTAGTACAGGGCAAAGCAGACACTCAATAAATATTAACATCTTTTTTTTTTTCTTTTATTCTTTTACTTTTTGCCACCCTTGTAAACTGGAACTTGGTCATAATAAAAAAATTGATCTTTGGAATTAGGGTACAATAAAGCCCCATTGAGATGTGGCTACTGGATAGGCTCCATGTCTCAGAAACATGTGTTATGTAATGGAACCTCAGTGGGTACAATTTGCTACATGCCAGGGATCATCAGATATACTTGCCGGTAATGAACACTTCAGTGGAATTCCAAATTTCCATGAGATCAATCTGATCAAAGTACATATTTGTCCCAAATTTAATTTTCAAATCATTATATTAGGCTTCATGTAAGTCATTTAGCTTCTCTAAACGTAAAGTTTCCATCTGTCATATGGGGATATTATTGTTTTCTGGTGAACATTGAATGAGTCAACATCTGTAAAGTATTTGGCACATAATAAACATTCCATAGATGTTAGCTCTCATCTCAGGTAAGGGGCCTAGGGAAATAGACTGTGAGATGAAAAAAGATCATGCAGGAGGTGCTTCGGGGCTTGATCTCAGGAACATCACTACAAACAAATGAGGAAGGCACAACTGTGCAGAAGAAGTCAAAAGTGCAATTTCAACAGAGGCCCACAGGGAGCTCTGGTGCTGAGATGGCCATTCAGATTGTTCTGAATGGAGGTAAGGCAATCAGACCTCTTTTACCCCTGCATAAAACAGAGGTAAGTGTGGGTAAGGTAAGCCCTTTTGTGGAGGGAAAACCCCAGAAAGTGATTAGGTGGGGAGAAATTGGCCACCAATATTGGCCACCAACATTCCCAGCAGCTGTGAGAGTGGGCATGTATCAGTCCTGGGGGTCAGGTAGCACATCACAGTGCCCACCACACGTCATCCATGTAGCACTTGGATCCACTTGCTTCACACAGAAAATGTGTCCCATCTGGGATGAATGCCTCCAGGATTCATCCAGAACTCTTTTCCATGGGAAACATATGAGAGGAATGTTAGCGGGATGAACTAGAGTTCTTACCACTACAGTTGTTTCAAGGCCAGAACCATACTTGTCATCTCCCTCTCTACCACACATTCCAAAGACCCCTCACCCTCAGACTGCACAGCTCCTGGTCTAGGTGGCCTACCTGGTGGGCAACCAGATCTTCATCTCTGGTCTCCATGCCCATCTCAGGCCAAGGCTGTTGTTTTTGTCCATTTACCATCAAAATGGGGCAGGAAGGTGCCAAGAAACATCCCTGTGGCCATCTGGGTGCCAAATCTATTTTTTTCCTGCCTCCTTTGTGTGACAGCTTTCTCCTGATGATCAAGATCCCAGCTTTGCCAAAATGACAACTCCTTTCTTTGCCTGCTGGTCTCTTGGCTTGACTATCCCCCAGTGCTCACATCACATACCGTGGCCTGTGAGGAAGTAGGGAAGCGGAGAGCCCAAGGATCACCACCATTGACTGAGCACTCATTCTGTGCCAAATACTGCTGAAGGTGCCTTTGTAGTTATCGAAGTTCATTCTCATTGTAACTCTATGAGACTGGTATTAGTTTTCTCATTTTGACACTGAGGAAATAGGATGAGAGAAGTTAGTAAACTTGCTTAGGTCAGTCACTTAATAAGTAGATGAACCACAGACTTAAAACATGTGGGGCTGACTGTATTGGCAGCAGGGGTCCAGGGATGTGAGAGATCAGTGCAGGCAGCAGGAATCAGAGAAGCTTCCCAAAGTGTGGATAAACCTCTTTTCTCTTTCACTATTTCGCAGCCTGTAGAGAAACCATGATCTGGTGTCCAGAAGGCATCCATCATTCAAATTACATGAACGATTATAGACACGTGTGGAAATTTATTTTTGATCTGTTTCTCAAACATATAGAGATATATGGTTCTTATGTGAAAGGGATTATTTCATACTTGCTTTTAAAATATTTTCCTGACTTACATTCCTGTAGTAGTCTCTATAATCATAATAACACATAATCATAATACACCTGCCTCAGACCCTTCCAGCCTGGTCTGTCTCTGACCAGTGGCAAGAGGAGGGTCTCGGCTCAGAGTCTCTGCCCTCGAGCTCATGTGAGCCTGCTGTCAACAGTCACGTCAGACCCCTTGTGTGGGTTTTGAGAGTGTGAGGTGTTTTCTTCAAAGCACCTCCCTCCAAGTAGTCCCTGAAAATCACAGTTTCATTTCATACTTAATTTCCCACACGCCAGTTTCTAATTGTATGTGCAAAGTTATTTTTAAAAATTTTTCTGAGCCCTTGATTGGAAGTATTTAGAGAACTTCCTAGGGACTATGTAAACTCAGGACAAAATAACCCATGGAGCCTTGCATTCTAAGTTCTGCATTCATATCTAGTCTAGGTCAAGAATGAGTGACAGCAACAACTTTAGCACCCCTGGGGAGAGGGACTAATTCCATTTCTGGACCTAGTCAATTTGATTTTGTCTTTTGAGACTTTCAGGAAGAAATCTCAGAGAGCCATAAAGCTTTGCTTGGGAGGTGCCATGGCCCCGTGGAATGAGACCATGTGTCAGAGTCAGAGTGATTTAGGGTTTTGTCCTGGCTCGGTCTCATGCCGCGTGACCTGAGAGAGAACAGCTTTTCCTCTATTTGACGTGGTTTCCTCATCTGTAAAATTGGGATAATAGTATAAGCCCTGCAGGGGTTCCTGTGAGGAGCTGTACACACACACACACACACACACGCACACACCCCATTCACAATGTGCCAAGCAGTGTTTAAAACACTTTGCAGGGCACCTGGGTGGCTCAGTTGGTTAAGCCACTGCCTTCGGCTCAGGTCATGATCCTGGAGTCCCGGGATCGAGTCCCGCATCGGGCTCCCTGCTCGGTGGGGAGTCTGCTTCTCCCTCTGACCCTCCCCCCTCTCATGTGCTCTCTCTCATTCTCGCTCTCTCAAATAAATAAATAAAATCTTAAAAAAAAAAATTCATCTTTGGGGGCGCCTGGGTGGCTCAGTTGGTTAAGCGACTGCCTTCGGCTCAGGTCATGATCCTGGAGTCCTGGGATCGAGTCCCACATCGGGCTCCCTGCTCAGCGAGGAGTCTGCTTCTCCCTCTGACCCTCCCCCCTCTCATGTGCTCTCTCTCTCTCTCTCTCAAATAAATAAATAAAATCTTTAAAAAAAAAACCAAAACAACACTTTACAAATATTACATCCTTTAATACTCCTTATAACTTATGAAGGGGGAAATTTTTTTTTTTTTAAAGATCTTTTTTATTTATTTGACAGAGAGAGACACAGCGAGAGAGGGAACACAAGCAGAGGGAGTGGGAGAGGGAGAAGCAGGCTTCCCGCAGAGCAGGGAGCCTGATGTGGGGCTCGATCCCAGGACTCTGGGATCATGACCTGAGCCGAAGGCAGGCGCTTAACGACTGAGCCACCCAGGCGCCCCATGAAGGGGGAAATATTAACTACCATCCCCACTTCAGAAAACTGAGGCTCAGGGCAGGTAAGTAACTTACCCAATGTCACACAGCTAGTAAGTGGTAGAACTGAGTTACAAGTTCAGCATTCTGGTTTCAGAGTCCATGTTCTTAACTGTTACTATGCTGCCTCAGATGGTGGCTATTTTTATAATCTAGTTTTAAAAATGTATGATACAATGACTATATGTTATGAGATGTGTGTGCATGTGTTGCTTCTGTAGGAGGTTTTGTTACAGTCACTTTCAAATACGAAATCAAATGAGCTTTCCTTATTGTTAGGCCTTTAATGAAAATAAAATAGAGCCACAACACTTAAAGCAGGTTATTCAGTGTTATTTGAAAAGGTCTAAATGTCTTCAGACTGCTGCATAAATTCAGTGTCTCTCTCCTTGATTGAATACATTGGTAAGAATAGTACTCTGCTTAGTACCTGCACTTACACTGACCCTGCGAAGAAACACATCTCATTACAGGGTTTTTTCTGAGATTTAGTCATAGAAACGTCCCCAAAAAACAGACATCATACCAGTAAGTAATCACCGAGTTTCCACAATAAGTTCATAATCTCTAAAATTAGCAATTCCAAGTGTGGGAAATGCTACTTCAAAGTTAAATATTCATTTTTAAACTTGAGGGTCTGGCTGTGCCTTTGATATAGTAATGCGCTTATGAGTCTCTCCAAGAGATAGGGCAGGTTGTGGTTTTTAACCAGCTGGCTATGGAACCTATGATGGCTTTGTAATGTGCCAGCTTCGCTAGGCTGAACTACATTCCCCAGAATCCCCTTCTCTGTGTGTTTTCCCTTAGGGGAGGCCTCCAGAGACAAGGTGGAAATGGAGCACAGCGGTTTGCAGCTCTCACGTGCTCGATTATCTGCTGACTCACTGTACTGATGTGGGGCAGCAGTGGCGCCTGCAACTTCTCCACCATTTCGTGAATCCTCCTCCGCTTCTCCAGCGCTGAAGCCGGGTGTATGTTTAACTCCCAGATGAAGAACATCAGCTTCTCCTATAGGATGCCCATGCCATCGAGGCCAGAGGTGCTGAGAACTGACCTGTGTTCTAGCTGTGCTCTTGGATTTTAGCTTATCCTTATTCTCACCCACTTGACTTTATTTAATCTTTCCTTCTTAGTTGGACTTCAGGCTTCAACAACAGACAAAAAAACTGTGACTTTCCAGAGATTTCTTTAAAAGTTCCCAAATTACATAATATAAAATCCCTTGTATATATACTATATATATATATTTTAAAGATTTTATTTATTTATTTGAGAGAGAGAACACATGAGGGGGGGGGAGAGGCAGAGGGAGAAGCAGACTCCCTGCCGAGCAGGGAGCCCGATGCGGGACTCGATCCCAGGACTCCAGGATCATGACCTGAGCCGAAGGCAGTCGCTTAACCAACTGAGCCACCCAGGCGCCCTACTATATGATATTTTTAAAAGCAAAAATAAATGGAGACCAATCTGAGAATTCCCTGAGCAGACAAAACCAGTTTAGTCATACAAACAAAGCTGTGTTTAGCTTATTTTGCAAGACTAACTCAACCAGGGTCATTTCTTGCTTTGGCCTCTGGAAATCATAAGGAAAACTTGAACTGTTTCCCAAGGTTGATATGCGGTAACCACTGACCAATTGCCTATCATTTAAGAAAATTTAATATTATAATCAATCACTGTGAAGAACAATACAGTCACTACTTTCTCACTATATAAGCGGCTCTATAACAATATATCCCTGAGTCTCATTCCATGTTTTGGCTTGAATGCCCCCAGTTTAGAAGTGCCTTTTGGGTGTGTGCACAATAAATTGTTACTAATTACTACTTCAGTGATTCATTGGTTTAACTTTGGCCATTTCTTAACTTTTGACAATATATATGTGATATTATATATGATATACAATATTTATCTATGTACATGATATATATATATAACATATATGTATGATATATAACCTGTGATATATATTACCTATTGGTTTTGCTTCTCTGATTGGGGCCCTAATAGATACATAACCCTCAAGTCATGGCACTGTTAATTACATCTTCTGAAACAGTATTCTGCAGAACACTAATTAGGAAATTCGAATGTAGTTGGGTCAATTTTTTGGATGTGATTTTCCCAATAGTTGAATAAAAACATGTTGAGAGTAAGTTATCACATAGCAGCATCGAAATTGCCACTTCACTGAAGGCTGTGGTAAGAAATAACATTTAGGGTTCTGTTGTAGGTTGAATTATGTTCTCCCACAAATATATTCTAGTCTTAACTCCTGGTACCTGTGAATGTGACCTTGGATATAGGGTCTACACACATGTAATTAAGATAAAAGTTAAGATGAGGTCATAATGGATTAGGGTGGGCCCTAAGTCCAATCACCAGTGTCCTTATGGGAAGAGACAGAGACATGAGGACACAAAGAAGACTGACAGGTAATTTGGAGGCTGGGATTGGTGTTATGTTGCCACTACCAACAAACTCCAAAAATTGCCAGGAACAACCAGAAGCTAAAAGAGGTGGGGAAGTATTTCTCCTGGAGCCTTCAGAGGGAGTCTGGCCCTGCTGTCTCCTTGACTTCAGACTTCTCGCCTCTAGAATGGTGAGATAGTAGATGTCATGTCAGTTCTTACGGCCGTTGTAAGCCACCCAGTTTGTGGTAATTGTTAGAGCAGCCCTAGGAAACTAAAACAGGATCCAAATGAACTTTCCTGATGCCTGTCTTGTTTTCGTAGGTCTGAACTCCCACCTTTCATACAATCCATTGCAGGATATCGCCAAAGGGGACCCTGGTGACCATCCAGAAAGTCTTAGTAATTGTGTTCAAATGTTTTGAGTTCAACCCAGGATGGACAGTTTTGGATTATTTCATACCACTCTCATGCCACAAGTGTCCCTGCCCCTCATATAAGATCTCTGGGTTGTAGAAGTCCAGGATTCTCATGGTGGGCAGAAGCCAGGACAGTATCTCCAGTGCCCAGACCAGTTATCTGCAAACAGATGCTCCCTGGGCATCTGTGCAGTTGGTCCTCCTTGCATGTGAGGAAGCATGACAACTTAGAACTGAGTCAGTCTGCCTCAGCTTCCAGGTGCTGTCAAAGGAAGGTCCTTCCTTTGAGTTCTGACTCAAGCTGATCTTATTTTTGTTTCAATTTCAGTAGTGGGTTATAAGTTCAGGGCAGAGGTAGGGGTGGAAAGATTGTACAGGAAGTGGAAAGAGGCCTTTGGAGAGAACTATAGTTAAGACTTAGAAGTATTACCCCATCACACGGACCTTCCTTCCTTCTTCCTTCCTTCCTTCCTTCCTTCCTTCCTTCCTTCCTTCCTTCCTTCCTTCCTTCCTTCCTTCCTTCCTTCCTTCTTCCTCTCTCCCCCCTCCCTCTTTCTATCCCTTCCTTCCCTCCTATATCAATCATCCACATATTGATGATATAATGTGAGCCACTTTGCTAACCACTAGACCACTTAGTGATGTTCCATGATGCCTACTTTCTCGGGGCTCACAATCTATCAGGGATATTGATACACAGAACTCACAATGTGTCAATTACTTACTAGGAGGACTGCTCTATTTCCAGGGGTTCAGTGATGGTGGGGAGCAGAGCATGCCAAAGAAGAAATAGCATGGGAAAACCCCCTGAGGTACAAAAGCATCTCTTCACAAAGGTATATTTAGGGAACTGGGTGTATTGGGGGCATGCTATAGGAATGCTGAGAGATGAGACTAAGAGGTAAGATCCTTGAAGGGATTTGCATGACATACTAAGGAATTTGGCATTTAGTATCTTTACCTACAGGGTGATGTAGGAATCTCCAAAGTTCCTGAACAAAGAAATGACCATTACACTTTAGATCTGCCTTTATAAGGACCCTGTATGTAACACGTACTCCAGTTGGACCATAATGCCACAAAGTTAGGGATCATGTCCATGTGGTTCTTATATTCCTAGAACCCAGCACAGTCCTTGGTGCACAAAAAGTGCTCCTCAATTGTGTGTTGAGTGAATGAATGAAGCTTAGAGAAGTAATTACATGTGGCCAAAGCCTGACATTTGAATCATGATTCTGGGAGATTTATAAAGGATAATAGAAAACAAATAAGAGGAACTGTCAACTCTGTTGTTGCCATCATCTTTCTTATATTTGCTCTAAATCTTTCCTGCTGTGATTCAGTCCAGAGCCCCTTGTCTTTTTTTTTTTTTTTTTAAAGATTTTATTTATTTATTTGACACAGAGAGAGAAAGCACAAGTAGGCAGAGAGGCAGGCAGAGAGAGGGAGAAGCAGGCAGGGAGCCAGACGTGGGGCTCGATCCCAGGACCCAGGGATCATGACCCGAGCCGAAGGCAGCCGCTTAACCGACTGAGCCACCCAGGCGCCCCCAGAGCACCTTGTCTTTTGTGGAAATGGAAGGTAACTGAGGAGCACCTTTCCTTGGAGCATAAACATTGGTGCGCTTGATGACCATCACTGATTTGTCCTCAGTATCTCGGGAAAAAACAATTTCTCCTTTTTAAAATTAATTTTTTCACAAACATCATTTTCCAACTATTTAATCATCTTTGCAGTTGACCTGGATTTTCTATCACTTCCCCTCTTTTGGCTGCCAATATCTTGCCTGGAAGAGAAGCGGCTTGAGCTACATGGACTCTAAGGGAAAAAATTCTGGCCAAATCCTTTGGACTAATAAGGAAAGACTAGGAAATGCTCTGTATCTAGTATTTGGATAATGTTTGGGTGCCAGTCAATAAATTAATGAGAAATTACTGAAGTACTAGCCTGCTGATTTAAAAGGAATTAATTAGAATTCAATAAAATACACAAAGTTAAATTATAGCAAAGTGCTTTCTGAGATTGTTGAGAAATCAAGGTGAGTTGGCTTTAAAGTGGGAGGAAGATGACAGATATTGAGAGCTTACTGTATGAGAACTTTGCATACTTTATTTCTTTTAATTCTTAAAAGAACTAAGAAGTAGGTATCTGTCCTGTGTAATGAGTGAGATGATGAAAGTTACTGATTTTAAGTAACTTGCCCAGAGTCTCCCAGGGACTGACCGAGTCTGGACTCGAACCCACATCTGTCCAACTAAAAGGGCCCATTATCCTGAGATTAGACAAAAAATCAAAGGAGTATCCCAGGGTGCTGGGCTATTTATAGAAATCGCCATCACCATTTCTTGAGAAGCTCTTAGGCATCAGGTTTTAGGCTAGATAAATTTTACAAGTATCAGATAAAATTTAATCTATTTTTTGTTGTAAAGCTGTTTCCTGAGAATTATTGTTCCCATTTTACAAATAACCAAACTGAGGCCCAGAGAACTTAACTAACTCTTCTCTTTTTACATAGTTTGTAAGGGGCAGAGCTGGGAGCGGAGGGGCTTCATCCATTATGGCGGTCAGGAAAGGCTGCTCCAGGTTCAAGGGCAGGGGTACCCGGGGGGTGCTGACTGTGGGGAGCGGCCCCAGCTTTAATTAGAGAAAAAGCCCTGAGGCAGGTGGGATCTAGATTTCACTTTACCAATTTGACAGTTTTGCTGTTGGGAGCAATCACACTCAAAGAAAACAAAAGTTGATGTTTCTCCCTTAGACCATTTTTCCCCTGGAAGGCTGGGACAGTTACTTCAGTCATCTTTTGCATGGTGTAGGGAGTGGAGTGTTTCTCCAACTTCAGTGTCCCTAAGAATCACCCCAGATGCCTGATTAAAATATGACTCCTAGACCCCACTCCTGCGGAAAATTTCTAATTCCATAGGCCTGGAGTGGGCCTGAAGAATTAGTACTTTTAACCAGTTCTCTAGATGTTGCTGATGCAGGTAGTATGAATTCTGTCTCTTTTTTTTTTTTTTTAAGATTTTATTTATTTATTTGAGAGAGAGAGAGACAGAGATAGTGAGAGAGAGCATGAGTGGGGAGGAGAGGGAGAAGCAGACTCTCTGCTGAGCAGGGAATCCAATGCAAGGCTCCATCCCAGGACCCCGGGATCATGATCTGAGCTGAAGGCAGACGCTTAACAGACTGAGCCACCCAGGCGTCCCTGAACTCTGCCTCTTAAAACGCTTGTGTAGTGGTTGTGATTCTGAGTCTGAATCCCTGATTCCATCACTATGAGCTTTGCAATGGTGAGTTAATTACTCAACCTCTTAGCCTCAGTTTTCCTATCTATAATATGGGAATAATGATGATACCCACCTACCTACCTCTCAGTCATGTGAGGATTAAATAAAGCAATGCACGTAAAACACTTAATGTCTTTCTGGCACACAGTAAATGCTCAATTGTTAACTATTATTATGCTAATGAGAAATTAGTTATTTACAGAAAAAAAGATTGAGTCATTCTCTCTACTAGAAATTTTTTATATCTTTGTGACTATGGAGGTGGGGGGTGGGGGAGGAAATTTACCTGTTCCTGGAAAGGTCAGTAATATGGGGTTTTTTTCCTTCTGTAATATTTGTCTCCCATGCTTTTTTAAATTTTTCTTTTGCTAGTAGTGTACATTTATCTTTGAGTGCCAACAGATTCTTTGTAAAGAATTCCTTGCTCAATGGTAATCACTAAATGGATCTCTGGTTGATGGGGCACTCATTTTTCTATGGGTCTTGTAAGGGTTGCTGGGAGATTTTCCTTCCCTCTGGCTTTTTAAGAGAAATGATAATGGAAGAAGCAAAACTCAGAAAATTTAGAACTTTCTTTTCCCCTTCATATGCCCAGGTCAGAGATGCCCAGACCCCTCTCAGAGAGAGCCCTCCCCTGGACTGGAGGTGGAAGGACACAGACCAGGTAGATCTCCATCCAACACATGGAGGTCAGGGCCGCGGCCAGACTCCCAGACACAGGATCTGCGGAAAACCGCCGGCGCATCCTGGCTTCAGTGGGGATAAAATCCAAGCTCTTCGACATGTGTATATGATGATTCTTTAAATTTCCTTGTTCAGGTTCCTGCTTTTCTTTCCAGGTTCCTTTCTGTCCACCCCCTCTCCTTTGTCCTCTTCATACTTACAGTTAGTTTGTTTGAGCCTTAGTTTCTCTCCACTCTAGACTTGTCTAGTGCTGTGTCTTTGTCTGAACATGTTTTCTTTTGCTCCTTTTACCTTCATATTTCCTTTAGATCTTACTTGGATGTTCATTTCTATAAAAAGGTTTCATTAGGTGTTAGTTGCCCTCCTATGTGTTTCTATAATCTAATGATTATTGCTATTATACATTTAGCAAAATATAATATTATTTGCTTTTGCATTTGTCTCCTCTACTAGATTAAAAGCACCCCGAGTCAGGGACCTTGTCTGTCTTATTCACTTTCTACCCCCAGCACCCCATCACAGGTATGAGGTAGAGACTCATTAAATATTTACTCAGTGAATAAACAAGTTGTCTTCTAACACCTGCCAGAGCATTTCCCATGATGGGAAACTTACTACCTCCTGAGGCTGCTGGATCCGTTTTTGGAAGGGTCGGCCTGTTTGAAAGCTTTTCCTGATTAATGAACTGAAATCAGTGGTCCTGTAACTTTCCAGGAGAGCAAGATGCCACAGTCTTGGAAGCGGAGACAAAATCTCGGGTGCTGTCATCTCATTGTCTTGAGAGGCTCCCTAGTTAGGACTCAAGTGCAAAATGAGGACTGCTTTTTTAAGGAAGGGCTACTGGATAGAGATAGAAATGCAAATGTTGAAAGAGTAAAACTGATCACTCATCTGGGATAAAGAACATTGTCATTTTCTTTTTTTTTTAAGGTTTTATTTATTTATTTGAGAGTGAGAGAGAGAGCGCACATGCGCAGGCATGAGCAGTGGGGCAGAGGGAGAAGGAGAAGCAGACTCCCCACTGAGCAGGGGGACCCTGAGATTATGACCTGATTTGAAGGCAGTTGCTTAACCGACTGAGTCACCCAGGTGCCCCTGTCATTTTCTTATTATGCAAGCAAGAGAGAAGCAAAAGGAGTGCCTTCGAGGAACAGGGATGGAGTGGCCTTCCAGGGAGGGATGCTCTGTGGCTGGAACAACAGACTTGGGAATTTACCAAGAGGGCTTTGAATTGTTCTAAGATGTTCAGATTCATGATTGAGGCTCCTTGAGTGAAGGAGGTAATGCCCCTTGCTTTAAAAATGGAAGGAGTACAGTGAGAGTGCTGGCGGCTGTTCTGTTCCAGGTGGTAATTGTGACTTACAGTCCATTGATTCTGCTTTCTTCACCCCAACCTCAGGAAGGAGATTTAATTATCCTCATTTTATAGGAGAGAAACAAACTTCGTAAAGTATGTGACCCAAGGTGACACAGTTAATAGTCATGGGGCTTAGGCTCTTATCCCAGTATTTCCTCACCACTTCATGGAGTTACAGTAATTTCATTTTGACAACACACAAAACACACTGTCATTTACATAAACACAATAGTTCAAAAGATAAGATTCTGGAACTGTTCCTACCCTCTAGCCCCCCTTTAAAAATCACATGTTGTACTTTGAATCTTCCTTACTTGAGAGGACACATAACAATGATCTCTAAATGCTAAGTCACATAAAACAAAAGAATCTAAAATAGTGCCATTTTCTTCACCACTTGCTACACATTTTAGCATTTTATTTTTATTTATTTATTTTTTTTAAAGAATTTTTTTTTAAAGATTTATTTATTTATTTGAGAGAGTGAGAATGAGAGAGAGAGTACATGAGAGGGGGGAGGGTCAGAGGGAGAAGCAGGCTCCTCGCTGAGCAGGGAGCCCGATGCGGGACTCGATCCAGGGACTCCAGGATCATGACCTGAGCCGAAGGCAGTCGCTTAACCAACTGAGCCACCCAGGCGCCCCATTTTAGCATTTTAAAACAGCAATTAAAGCACACACTCAATTTCTCAACTTCCATCAGAAGAGTATTCAAATTGCCTCAGATAACGTGGTTGTAACAGATCCCAGGAAAATATTTCCACATCAGGGATAAGCTTAGAGGTATAATGAAGCAACTAATTGAAAACTGATGGGAAGGGAGACCTCTATACCAGGAATAGTGATCGTTGTCTTCAAGGTAACTGAGATAAGAGTCCACTGTTTGACATTATTCGTCCTTTCTCTTCTAAGCCCAGAGACACTGAGCCAACAGCTTCACTGGGCTGGTAATTTGTCAAGGGTGTGAGTGTGGCAGCTCTCCCTCAAGTCCAACTCCACCAGAATCAACAGTACTTGATGAATCTGAGGGCTACCAGAAAGCCCTGACAGGACTGCAGTGCTGAGACCTTACTTGGAGTGTTGGGATTGATCAGAGTGTATCTTTGGTGCTAAGATCATAATTTTTACATAACACAGTTTAGATTTTTTTTTTTATTATTATTATATTCAGTTAGCCAACATAGAGTACATCATTAGTTTTTGATGTAGTGTTTAGTTTTTAAAAAAGAACTCAGGCAGGGGCACCTGGATGGCTCAGTTGGTTAGTCATGAGTTGGGCCATGATCCATGACCTTGACTTGGGTCATGATCAATGGGATCGAGCCCCGAGTCAGGCTCTCTGCTCACCCAAGAGCCTGCTTCTCCATCTCCCTCTGCTGCTCCCCGTGCTTGTGCTCTCTCTTTTTCAAGTAAATAAAAATCTTTAAATAAAAAAAAATTTAAAAATTAAAATAAAAGAGAACTCATACAAATGGGTGTTTAGGACCCATCCTGGGTACCCTGTCAGGGTGGCAGTTCTTCTATTTTGCAGTGTCTTTCCAACTTCCTGAGCCCCTCATTCTCTGGTTACCTGCCAAACTTCCTGTAGCACCAACCCCAGCATCTGTTCATTTCCCCCACTTTCTCTACCTGGACTGGATTCTGTCTGAATCTTTTTTTTTCCCCCTGCCTCAGCCCCATTCATTTAGGGCCTTTCCAGATAACTGGGCTAATTTCTGATAAATTCACTCAAGAGGACTTGCATTTCAAGGGATTAATCCTAATCATGGGAGAAGTCTTGAGAATTTCAAGCACAGTATTTATTTATTTATTTATTTATTTATTTATTTATTTATTTATTTTTAAAGATTTTATTTATTTATTTGAGACAGAGAGAATGAGAGAGACAGAGAGCACATGAGAGGGGGGGAGGGTCAGAGGGAGAAGCAGACTCCCTGCCGAGCAGGGAGCCCGATGCGGGACTCGATCCCGGGACTCCAGGATCATGACCTGAGCCGAAGGCAGTCGCTTAACCAACTGAGCCACCCAGGTGCCCCTCAAGCACAGTATTTAAAAGGACAAAAAAAAAAATGTTTATGTTACATACCAGACTGTGCAATCAAAATATAATTTGAGCCACAAATATAAGCTGCACGTGTAATGTAAAATTTTCTAGTAGGTACTTGAAAAAGGAAAGAGGAACAGGTGAGATTAACTTTAAGAATGATATACTTAACCCAATATGTTAAAATGATTATCCTTTAAATATGTCATCAATATAAAAGTTATTAATGAGATACTTTACTTTTTTTTTTTTTTGGTGGGGGGGTCTAAGTTTTTGGAATCTGACGTGGTTTTACACTCAAATCTCAGTTTGGACTAACCACTTTTTAAGTGTTTGACAGCCGCATGTGCCTTGTGGCTACCATGCAGGATAGCACAAGTATATTCAGAAAGATGAAGAGTACATTTTTTGTGTGTCTGTGTGGAGATGAGGCATGGGAGGGGGTGATGTATGTGCGTGTGTGACAGAAGTTATTGAGAGTACGATGAGGGGATGATGGTGGCAACAACAAAAGACAGAACAGTGTGTGTGGTTTTAATTTCCATTTGAATTTAAGGGGCAGTGTGGTATAATGGAAAGAGTATTTTAGATTTTGACTGAAACTCTTCTGTGTGCTATTGGACACATTACATAAGCTCTCTGAGCCCCAGGTTACTTATTTGTAAAAGGGATATAGTAATAACCACTAGAGGATTGCTGTTGAAAAGTTTAATGATAAAATATACAGAAAAGCCTGAGGGGAGAAGTGTCAATGAATGCCAATTTGCATTTCCATTTTCCCCTCCCTCTCAGAAACCTTTACATTTTCCTTCTCTTCTCCACACCACCCACCCAGCCAACTCCTCCTCAAATGCAAGTTAAATTCTCAACTTTTCCATGAAACTTCAAAGAAAAGTAATTCTGTAGTTCTTACTAAGCATCCTAAAGAAAAATTGGCAAGATTTTGAGATTTGATATCAAGACACAATTGAACCACATATTTACCAAATTAAGCCCATTTCTGTGACTAACATTTTGTTATCTGTGAAATGCTTTTCTCTTCTTTTTGTCTATCTAAATTCTATTCTCTGTATTGCCAGGCTCACATTCCAACTTGAACCTGAAACATTCTTAAATCACTTGAGTCTACAATGATCTTGCTCTTGCTAAAATCATATCACTTCTACCCCGTGCCCCATCAAGCTTGTAGAGTCTGTGAAGCTTGGTTCTTATGGTTAATTAATAGGTATTCTTAAAAAAAATTCTATGGATAGAAAAAATATGCAATTCTGAGTTAAAAATGTTGAATTATTTTATTTTCCAATGCTCCACAGGGTAATGTATATTATAAAACTACAAAGGAGGAGGGGGGCAATTATTTGAAATATTTCCCAAATTTATTAATCAAAGTAAAAAGTTCCTATTTTTTCTTTTGACTATTTCATAAACTAGCATTTCAAGGAACTCATTTTGGGATACACTAATATGTGTTATGAACTATGGCAGTTTAATATGTGGATCCTCAACATCTCAAATACACTTTGCTATCATTTGTTTATGCCTGACCTTCCCAACAACAGTATCTTGATGCACATTGGGATCTAAAGCTTAGAAAGAAAATTTTCATGAGTTCTTTTTCTTTCTTTCTTCCTTTCTTTCTTTCTTTCTTTCTTTCTTTCTTTCTTTCTTTCTTTCTTTCTTTCTTTCTTTCTCTCTTTCTTTTGTCCTTCCTTCCTTCTTCTTTAACTTGATCCTAACAACATATTCTGAGCTAGAAATGTTTGAGAGGAGACCAATATTCAACCAGTATTGATTGAGGAATACTGTGACAGGTACTGTGCTAGACTCTTGAATACAGTGGTAATGGTAAAAGACACTCCAGGGGGGCAGACAGATATTTAACAAAACTTTCATAAAATCCACAAGTATTTTTTTTAAAGATTTATTTATTTGAAAGAGAGTGCACAAGCAAGGGGAGGGGCAGAGGGAGAGAGAGAGAAAGGGGAAGCGGACTCTTCACTGAGCTGTGGATCTCAGGACCCTGAGCTGAAATCAAGAGTCTGATGCTTCACCAACTGAGCCATCCATGCCCCTAAGTCCATAAGGATTTTGAAGAAGAGTAGTAATTGCTAATACTTATGTAACAGTAAGTTCCAGGCCATCTTCTAAATACTTAAATAATTCTCAAAATAACCTAGAAGCAGGTCTTATTATCCCCATTTTGCAGATAAAAATTGAGATACAGAGACACAATGACTTGCCCAAGGTCATTTGGAGCCAAGATTCACACCCAGGCAGTCTGGCTCTAGAGCTTGCCCTGTGCTGTATTACCTCCATATATAGAAGTAAGGCATATAGCAAGAACATGTGGCCAGAGACCTTGCCTAGTATGCATCTTCAGGGAAAGAGCTAATGTTTAAGCTGAATCTTCAACAACGAGTAGGATTTGGCTAAGAAAGTGGGTGGGAAAAAGCATCTTAAGCAGGGGGAAAAGCATGGGTGAAGGTTTTGAGTAAGGAACAAGTTTGGCACATACAAGAAACTATATAAAGGCGAAAATGACTTGCCTGTAGTGACGGAGGATGAATAAGATGAGGAGCAGTTCATGTTTGTCATCTTTGTCATGTAGCAAAAATGTTATCTTTAAGAGATGGGTAATGCCCAAGTAACTGTGTGTACTTAATGTCATAGAATTGTACACTTAAAAATGGTTAAAATTGTAAATTTTATGTTATGTGTATTTATCACCATCAAACAACAATTGAACAAAGAGAAAATAGATGAAGGAAATATGATAAAATTATAACAATTATTAAGGCTAGGTAATGGATATGTGGGGATTTATTATAATAGTCTCCTTACTTTGAAGTATATTTGACTTTTTTAATAATACACTTAAAATAAATGTAAAAAGTGTTCTTTTCAACCTAAAAACAATAGTGATTGAAATATTTTAAGGAGAGCTATAAGGTTTTTAAGATAATCACTGGATGCTGTGTGGAGAATAAAAAGAATGTTTCAGATGGTTAGGTAGAAGAATATTATTTTGGCTATTATGGTTTCAGTAGCCATGAGGAAAAGTGGGTGCACTTAAAAATATTTAGGATGGAGAATCATCACACACTGTGATTGGATATTGTGACATTTCTGGCATGAGCTATGGAGTAAGAAGAAGAAAATCAGGAGAGTGTAATGTTATAGAAGTCAAAGAGAAAGATGGTCAATGTATGAATGCTGGGAAGAGCTCAAGCAATATGATCATTGGAAATTAGGAATACAGGAATTATTTGTAACTTTATCTAGAGGATTTTTGGTGGAGGGGGTGGGAGCCAATTAGTTGTAGGTTAATGTTATAGACTGAATATTTGTGTCCTCCCCAAATTCGTATGTTGAAACCCTAACCCCAATGTGATGGCCTCAGGAGGTAGGGCCTTTTGGAGGAAATAAGATTTAGATGAGGTCATGAGGGTGCAGATGGATATGTTGATATGAGGTTGGGAAGTTAAGGGAATTTCTATCTAGTGGCTTCATTTCTTCTGTGAACATATAATTAGAATAATAGTAAACTTTTATTGATGGTTTATTGACAGCAGGTGTTGTGTTAAAAGATTTACATGTACTGACTCATTTACCATTTATAATAACCTTGAGGTACAAACTGTCTCTATTTTACTAATAAGGAACTGTTAAGAAAGTTACATTTATTTTTAAAAATTATGTTTTTCCTTTTTTTCTATTTATTTATTTACTCAAGTATAATTAAAATATAAAATTCAACTATTGCGACTACACTAAAATAAAAACTTTTGCACAGTGAAGGAAAAGCATCAGCAAAGCAAGAAGACAACCTACCGAATGGGAGAAGATATTTGCAAATGATGTATCAGATCAGGAGTTAATATCTAAAGTTGCATTTAGACATACTGCCAGAACCTGAATACAAACCTAGACAGTTTGCTTTTAGATAGTTTGCTTAACTACAAGCCATGCTTAGCTAAGGCCATCCAGTGATGGTGAAGGGGACACAGGAGGTGTTGGTCATCTGAGGAGTGTGAAGGACAAAAGGAATCTGCAAAAACTGATTGGAATGCACTGATTGGAATAATGTGATAAGCTCATAAAGGATGTTGAAAGCTCAGTCAAGACTGGGAATTACAAATTGAAAGTGCTATCAATCAACCTGGTGATGTGATTTGCTCCAGAGGATCTCAAGCTACTTGAATGCTGGCACTGGGAAGACAGACTATTGGGTTTATCTAAGGTTAGGACTTAATTGGGTGTGGCAGAATGACAAAGAGACTATGGAGAGTGAGAGTGGCTGCAATGTTCTACAGAGGCTTTTGGGAATATATCCCTCTTTTAAAAAAGTCTTTCTACTATGGTAGTATTTTTCCTCTCACTGGTTTTTTTTCTGGAAAAGACTTTTGGTGAATAGAGCACAGCCTTTGGCTAAGTCCAACACACTGTTACAGGGACTTTAATACATTCTAGCCTCTGCTGTGTGCTAGGGTATTTTAAACTAGGACTTTGCTGTTTATATACTATTAATGCCATTGGTGCCAGAGATCTGGTCTAGAAGCAGTGCATCAGATACTTAAGTGCCTGTGCTCTGGCCTACCCATTTATTCCGTTTTGGTTACAAGGTCACATTATGGATTACTTTCAGATTTCTTTTATGTCACTTATGTCATTCCATAGTAACAAATGTTAATATTCTAGAAATGTGAACAGACACATGAAATTTTATGATTTAAAAAGTTAAAATTTACATCTGAGAAAAAAATCAAAAGAGTCCAATAAAAAAATTTGGTATACATCATAATGACCCACCCATTCCAGCAAACCCTTAAATAATTAAGACTTGGGTTATTGAGCAGCTCTGAAGAATCTTCATGGCTGGTTGGACATGAGTGGATCATCAAGACATAGTGAAAAACTTTCATGAAGATTCTGACACACTGGAATAGTGACTGGGTTCTGAATCACAGAATTTTGACATAGATTAAGCAATGAGATGGATCCTTAAAAGAGATTTTACTTTGAACCTATTAATGCAATCTGTGGACCTTGAATTCGAAGGCAATAGAATGAGTTGTTGGAAATACAGAGTCTTGTATGTAGAAATACAGAGTCATTCCAAAGCTACTGAATCAAAATCTGCATTTTAATAATATCCCCAGGGAATTTCTATGCACATCATGCACAGTGTTTGAGAAAACACTGGGCTAGGTCATCTTTGTAGTTATTAAGCATCGTGATGGGTTGCAATGCTAACTCACATAAAACGCCCATTGGTTTTTATGGTTTTGGTCTAAAGATGAGCTAATCACCTGTAAACCCTGATATGTTTTAGGTAAAAGGCTAGTTTGAGAGGAAAACGGGAAGAGAGATGTGGGGTTTCATTTTATTCTAGACTTGATATGACTGTCTAGTCTGCAAAAGCATCCATTCACAATTCGGAAATCCATTTTCTCCAGTCTTCATGGGCATACTCTGGCTTTCCTCTTCTGCAATTTCCCATGCTCCTCAATTTAAAATCCCTGATGTGTAAAAGCACTTGTTTCTAGACTCTCAGCAGCCAAGTATTTGTTGGATAGAAAAGAGTTAACCCAAAGGACATACAAAGTTGGCAGGATTCAGATGGTTCAGGAAAATTTGAAAATCATCACATGGGGCTTTAACTATTAGAATGGTTGACAGTTTTTTTTTTTTCCTATGACATGGCAGAATGTTGACTCACAGGAATTAATGTGATTAACCTTCAGCCAAGGCATGTTTGAGGCAAAGAGGTGAATCAGACTCATTAGTTTTTGGTTCTGGAGCAATGAAGGATCATGGCATTTGCCCTGTCCATGTCCTTCTAAACATAGATCACCCCAATTATGTCATTGCTGCTTCTGAGCTTTTTCTTCTCCTTTTTTTTTTTTTCAAAAAGCATAAAATGCCAAGGTGAGTGATCAAAAGACAGTGGCTATTCAGTGTATCGCAATGACAACCAAGCTAAGGTTTTCTTTTTGTCAAATATTTTCATTGAGACCATTTTGTTTTTTCTTCTCCATGCTTTCTTCTTGAAAGAGATAATAAATGAGAGGTCAGAGCACCAGGACAGCTAATGGAGGACCTCCAAACAGACAGGCAAAGGTAGTTTCATCTCTTTCTGCATGACTTCTCTCTCATCTTTAGGATTTAAACAGTTGCTTTTAGATAGACTATGTCCTATGGAGCAAAAGTGAGAATGCTCTGTTGCTCAATTATTCCAGGTATTAAAGCCCGTTGTTATAATTTTGAATTAACGTTGGATGTTTAAGAGAATGAATTAAAGCCCAATGCATTTGTGAATATAAAAATAAACAGAATGGGTCATATCACTGACCCAGCAAGGGCAAATCGTCTACTATAATGATAGTAATATTTCTTGAGGATTGTAACATGCATTATCTCATTTAATCCTCAGAGTAACCCATATGAAAGTGGTGTTATAATTCCCCTTATTCAGATGAGTAAATTGAGACAAAAAGGCATTAGACAACTTGCTTAGGATCATGTAGCTGGTCAGTGGCATGCTTCTGTCCTCTACCCGGCAGCCCCCATTCCGTCTCCCTCCCCTACTGTTAATCTACAGGTTACAAGAGAATGTGAAGGTACTTGTCTATGATTTCTCCATCCTCTCCATCCCTCTCATATACCTCATAAAGCCCTTTAGTACATTAAGAAAAGTTTCAAAGTTATGCTCCTCTTCATGTCCAAATAAATTTGGGATTATATTTGTAATTATGAGCAGGAGTCATTTCTGTTTTTGATGGCCACAGATAGGATATTGATTTAGAACACATTATTATCCCCTCACCTCATAAACTGAATTAAAACAAACATTACCTGCAAAGAGAGTCCTAAAAAAAGACTTTTATTGTCCCTTAATATTCAAATACCATCAAACTGAGAAGAGCAAACAAACAAAAACTCCCTTTGGCAATGCCTTCATTTCAATACCCTAGGGACTTCGCTCTTCAGTCTGTATCAATTGTCTCCACCTACAGAAAGAAAATGACTAAACAAATCAGTGAGCTGTTTGTTGTGCGGGCTACGTCAGTCATCTTATTTGTTTCTCATGCTGCCTTTCTTCTTTTTTGGAGATCTTGCCCCAAATTTCTTTTTATCCTGTATCTTTACTGTTCCTCTACTGACATTTAACCATGACATTAATATTTAAACATACCAAATCTCTCCCTTCTTAAGCAATAATGGTTAATCATAATAAAACCAACCACATACTGTTTTAGCTATAGCTATGTTCTCTTGCTCTTTGCAGCCAAGCTTTTCAGAAAGAACTGTTGAAAAGTTGTATTTTTTCTCTTCACTCCCTAACCCACTCGAAACTCTCCCCAGTGCTTTACCAAACCAGCATTTCCCAAGGTCACCAATGACTTTCTCATCTCCAAACTTATTTGGAAAAAAAAAAATTAATTGTCCATCTACTTGAACTCAGAGCAGCGTTTGATATGGTTGACCACTAGATCCTTTAGAAATCCACTCCCTCCCCACCCAATTTCCTGATAGCCACATGCTCCTGGGTTTCCTCTTATGTTTCTAATTACCCAGCCACACTTTCCAGCTCTCCTCTGCCTGCTTCTCCTTTTTAGGCGTCACTTAGAGCTCCATCTTGTCTCCCACTCTACTTTCTCTCTTGAGGTAATCTTCCTCTCCTGGCTTCAGTTATAATCCACATGTCAGTTCTATCGATAATAATAACATTTATTAAATGATTATAATGTGTGAGGAATGGTACTGGGCTGTTCATGTGATGTATCTAATTTACTTCTTAAAACAACTCTTCAATGTTTAACTTCACTCTGCTTCCTCCTAAATCCCAGAACTGCTTATATATACATATGCTAGAAAATTCCCTCCATTATCTTATAGGGTCCTCAAAGGCAAAATGTTCAACATGGTATTCTTCATCTTTCCCACTCCACTCCATCCAAAAGCTGTTCTTCCAACATTGCTCCCTAAACCAGTTCCTGCTATCACCAGCCATAAATTAATTGCTCAAGCCCAAAACCTGGGAGTCAAACTTTTTTGCTCTTTATGCCTGACCCTTCTAGTCACTAAATTGTATTAATTTTACCTCCTAAATATCTGTCTAATATGCAACTTCTCTTCATTTGCATTACCTTCACTCTACTCCAGGGTTTCTCAACCTTAACACCATTGTCATCTTGGACCAACATAATTCTTTCTTATGTTAGATCATCCTGTGCACTGTAGGATGGTTAGCAACATCCCTGTCCTCTACTAACTAGATGCCAATAGCAACACTTCCTCCTTCCCCTCCCTTGGTCCTGACAATCAGAAACGTCTCCACAAATTATGAAATGTTCACCAAGAAGCAATAATACCTCCAGTCAGGGACCATGGCTTTAGTCCCAGTCAATATCATTTCCCTCCTTATTTAATGCAACAGACTCAATTTATCTTAAATGGTGAAAGATGAAAATCTGATTGTTATCATAACTTCTTAAAAACTTTATATAGCTTTTCCATGCCTTTAGAATAAAATGCAGAGTTCTTAAAAGCATTCCCAAGTTTTCTTTTAACAGCTTTATTGAGGGGTAATTTATATTCAGGACTCCACATGTCTAATGTGTGCAATTTGATGAGCTTGGACAAATGCATACCTGTGAAACCATTACCATGATCAAGATAATAAACCTATCACCTCCAAAAACTTCCTTATGTAACCCTTTTTTTTTCTTCTGTGATAAGAACACTTAACATGAGATCTAGTCAATTTTTTAAAAGTGCACAACACAGTATCTTTACCTGTAGGCACTAGGTTGTATAACAGATCTCTAAAACTTATTCACCTTGCATGATTGAAACTTTATATCCATTCAACAACAGCCCGCCATTTTCTTCTCTCCCTAGCCTCTGGCAACCACCATTCTAGCCTCTGCTTTTGTAGGTTTGACTATTTTAGATCCTTTCTACATGTGGCATCATGCAGTATTTGTTTTTCAGTGACTGGTTTATTTCACCTTGTATAATGTCCTTCAGGTTTATCCATGTTGTCACACATGACAAGATTTCTTCCTTTTTTTAAGGCTGAAGAATACTTGTTTGTATATATAAGCCACATTTTCTTTATCTATTCATCTACTGATGGACATTTAGGTTGTTTCCCTAGCTGGACTATTATGAATAATGCTGCAATGAACATAGGAATACAGATATCACTCAGAGATATTGACTTTTGTTTCCTTTGGATAAATACACAGAAGTAGGATTAGTGGATCATATGGTATTTCTATTTTTAATTTCTTGAGGAACTTCCATATTGTTTTTCATCTTGGCTGTACCATTTGCACTCCCACCAATAGTGTACAAGGATTCCAATTTTTCCACATCCTTGATGACACTTTTTAATCTTTGTTTTTTGTTTTTTTGACAATAATAAGATGTGAAGTGATATTTCATTGTGGTTCTGATTTGCATTTTCCTCATGATTAGAGATGTTTAGCAGCTTTCCATGTATCTGTTGGCTTTTTGTGTGTCTTTGGAGAAATGTCTGTTCAAGTCCTTTGCCCATTTTTAAGCTGAGTCACTGTTTTTGTTGTTGGTTTTTAGTTTTTGCTATTGAGTTGTTTGAGTTCCTTATACACTTTGAATAGTAACTCCTTATCAGATATATGGCTTGCAAGTATTTTCTCCCAATCCATAGGTTGCCTCCTCATTCTGTTGATTGTTTTTTTTTGCTGTGCAGAAGAATTTTAGTTTGAAATAGTCTCACTTATTTTTGCTTTTGTTGCTTGTGCTTTTGGTGTCATGTATAAGAAATCATTGCCAAGACTAATGTCAAGAAGATTTTCCCATATGTTTTCTTCTAGAAGTTTTACAGTTTTTGGTCTTACATTTAAGTTTTTAAAGTATATTGAATTGATTTTTTTTGTGTGTAGAGTATAAGAGTCCAATTTCATTCTTTTTTATGTGGATATCCAGTTTTCTCAACACCATTATTGAAGAGACTACCCTCTCCTTATTTTATATTCTTGGCACTTTTGTCAAAGATCAATTGACTGTATATGTGTGGGCTTATTTCTGGGCTCTGTATTCTGTTCCATTGTTTTATATGTCTGTCTTTATTTTAACACCACACTGTTTTAATTAGCTAAAGAGATCTACAGATTTAAGGCTATCCCCATCAAAATATCAAAGACATTTTTTATAGAAAATTTTTTTTTAAATCCTAAAATTCAGTGGAACTACAAAAGACCTCAAATAGCCAAAACAATCTTGAGAAAGAACAAAGATAGAGGCATTAAATTTCCTAATTTTAAAATATACTATAAATCTGCAGTAATTAAACAAGCATTCCCAAGTTTTGACCTTTCTTTAAAAAAAGATTTATTTATTTATTTGAGAGAGTGGGGGAAGGGCAGAGGGAGAGAGAAACTCAAACAGACTCTGCACTGAGTGCAGAGATTGACTTGAGGGCTGGATCTCGAGACCCTCAGGACCTGAGACAAAAACAAGAGTCAGACGCTCAACTGACTTTGCTGTCCACGTACCCTAACCAAGTTTTGACCTTTACTTACCTCTTCAGTTTCTTTTGGGGCTGTGTTGGATTTCCTCATATTGGCATTTTCCCAGAATACCAATTCTCTATCCTGGGGGCTTCACACAGTTCTTACCTTTGCCCTTTGCTTGGAATGTTTTCACTTTTCCTTCTCCCTTCACCTAGTCAATTGCTCATAATCCTTTAGGCCTCAGTTGACATGTTACTTCCTCAAAAATGTTCTCCTTAACCAGTATCAATATCCCTCTCTACCAGACTAATGGCTGGTAGACTCATGCTATGTAATGACTCATGCTACCCAAACATATGCTTTCATATCGGATTGTACTTCCCTTCTCACAATATGGTTTTTGGTGGAATTTGGTTTTTCCTATCAAACTGTAGGATCTATGAAGATAGTTTCCATGTCCATCTCATATTCTGTTGTTTAATTAGAACTTGCTACAATGCTGGGCACATAGAACAAACTCAATATGTATTTGTTGATTGAATGTTTCAGAGAATCTATTGGAAGAAAGCAGCGGTATCTCATAGACTATCTGGACAGGAAATACAGAGAAGTCTCATTAGCTACCGGAAGTAGGAACTATAAAGTCAAGAACCAAGGTCACACCTTCCATTTGCTGGGGCCAAATGGTCTCCCATCTGTAGTTGCACACTGGCTTTATATGTTTCTCTCTGTTCTTTACTCGCCTTTCTATCCTGTGTCAAATCAGCCCTAACTCCATAAGACCTCCATTACTGATTTGCCCAGTACCAAGTGCTACTAAATCATAAGTTTTCTGTAGTGAGAAAGAAACATTAGTGGACAACTTGGTGGTCCATATAGTGAAATTAGTGAAGAGGAAGAACAGTGAGATGTATGCCCTTATTTCTATGGCTCCCCCTTTGGTTTTTCTCAGAAGCCATTAGAAGGAGCTAGGATACTCAGGTGAAATGTAGGGTTGTTTTTGTTTTAAGGTCCCTTTAAGGATTACTCCCATTAGAAACATATTCCTGATAGGACTATCCTTGAATATCATAACAATGAAATGA
The DNA here is from genome assembly GCF_029215605.1 of Mirounga angustirostris. Taxonomy (NCBI): domain Eukaryota; kingdom Metazoa; phylum Chordata; class Mammalia; order Carnivora; family Phocidae; genus Mirounga; species Mirounga angustirostris. The sequence continues at coordinate 30,766,982 of NW_026991710.1, read as the reverse complement.
CCAAATCAAATCAGGTAGAAAATGGGAGAGAGAGGAATTGGAAAATTTCCTATCCTAAGCACTTCATGGACTGTCTTCCCCAGGGCATCAGTTTGGTTCCAAGAAAACATAGCCAAGAACTCTCGTAGCCCACAAATGCTGACAGAACCACCATCGAATGTGGAAGCCAGCCAACATGAACTGACTCTTTATCTTGATAAATGGACACCACAGGAAATGATCACTAGTGAAAGAACTACTTGATTTGTTTGATAGCCCCACATAGACAAACTTTTATTTAATTTTTAAACAGAACTAGAAATAGTTTCTTAACTTTTTTTTTTTTTGAAATTTCACTTTAAAGGCTGGGTACCAAGGATAGGAAATTGTATGTCATTGAAGACCATGTATGGTGCAGCAGATGCATTTATGCCGAGATATGTCCAAAGAGGAAAAGTGGGCAAATTATAGAGAGGCATATGGGCTTTGGTGACACACTCAGCCAATTGTCCCCACATCTCAAGAGCGAGACACATCTTATATTTTGGAACAACTAAAGTCAGGCTTCTTTTTTGTGGATGTAGATGAACGCTCAAATGTGATACATCAGGCAGCAGAGGCTGCCACTTGGAGCAATGCTGATTTATTTTAGGAAAGCTAAGCCAAGGGAAACCCATAATTTTCTAAGGAAGAGATTTTGCAATCATCTTTAAACTTTCGGATGCTAATTCCTATCTTATTTCTCTAACCACCCGTTCTAGAGCATGTTTAATGAAAATAAGAGATGATGGCTGTCATATCTTAAGTGAGCTAAATTTTATCTGTGCTGAAAATCACTGTGAAATAATCTCTAATTATAAAGCTGGAAAACAGAACATTTCAGCACTTGCGCCTTGAAGAAGTAGGCCCCCAGTTCTTACCACTAGAGCTATCTTGAAAATTACTCACATCTGCTAAAAGGGGAAAAGATTGAGCTTCTTCATCAGTGTTTTAAATAAACTAAATATTTTGCAATCATGATAAAGTTTGGCCTAAAGACCCATTTTTCTATGTTGGTGATTAAAGACATTTTATTTTACATGAAAAATGTCGCTGATTTGTGTAATAGCAAATGTAGAAATTATATAGCAGACCGTACATAATTTTACAAATGCTAAGTGAATGCTACATGCCAGGTGTTGTGCTAAATGCCTCAAATGTTATCTGCCTTATCTTCATTTCCCTGCCAAGATAATGAAGCCATAGATGGGATTACTTCAACTAAGAAATTTCCAAAAGATTCAGAAATCTGCTTCCAATCTTCAGGCAACAGCAACACAGCAGTAAAAGGATAGAGAACATTAAAAAATGTTTTTATCTGCTTTCTAGCTACTTTTAATATTTCAAAGGGTTGGGTTCTTATGGTTTGGGAAATATGGCAGTATTCATTATTTAATCTTGTACTTAAGTAACAATAGTCATATTTATTCCAACTCAAATCATTAATCTCTGTATGTTATATACTGCTGTATGCCGAGATACACAAGGGAGGTTTCTACCCAGAGCTAAACTCATAAACTCATTCTTTCAACTTTTCTTCCTTTTCAACTCAATAGTCCACTTTCAAAATTGTGATTGAGAAAGAGGCAATATATAGCAAAAATAAGAGGATTCCTGACAATGTCACCAATAATTGTGCCATGTAATAGTTGATGGTCTTTTTTCAGTGAAAAAATGATTTCTACAGGCATTAAAAGCCCTCTTAAAGCTGAATGGACAAATGTTCATCTATACCATGTGGGTAATTCTTTCTAGACTGGATGGTTTTATCCTTCAAATTGCATTTAACTTTGTGCTGGAATGTGTGTTTAACTTAGCATGGTGTGGTGATCTCAAATCAACTGTCAGACTTCTCTTTTGTTTAGAGATAATATTTTATGGAAATGTTGCTATTAGCTTAAAATTCTCACTCAGGTTTATTAAAAAAAAACAAAAAACAAAAACACAAACCTGCCCATAAACTTAAAAAATCCTAAATCACCTCAGGTCTCACTAAATAGAAATGTATTTGATCACATTTACCTATGTGAGAGGGAAAATTAACCAAATTGACTCTTATGAGGTTCTGTTTAAGGCTTTTTGAATTGTCGTAACAGGCATTAGTGGAACTCTGATTAGTGACTAAAAGCCAAAATCGACTTAGTTGATCAAAGAACAACAACAAAAATCCTGGAAAATGTTGATCTTGTTATTTTGCTTTTTCAGGCATATCCTTAAACCTGGGTCAAATCAATCCATCAACAACTCAATCTAATACTTGATATTCTACCTTGGAACAAGGAAAACCCATCCATCAATCACTCCAACATTATCTGAGATACACTGAATTACATTCACTTAAAAATCTCTTAAAGAGAGAATGTCAAAAATCTTTTACACTAAGAAGGAATAGTCTTAGCTAAAATTTCAATACTGAAATCTGATGAATTTTGTGCATTTCCCGGTGAAATAATGTTGCCTCTCAGTATAATTCAATGTCATCTGGCTTAAAAAGTCAAGTATATGCTATAACTTTTGAACCGGGATGTCTGTTTTATATTAAAATGATATGTTTACTATTATGCATGGGCACTGCAAGGTATAGAAAGGAAATTTGCATGCTATTCTAATGTAGGCTGCCTTTAAGAAGCCACCTTAATTGACAATCACATTCTAGTGTATATTTTCATGAAGTCACTTGGTCAGAAATATGTTTCATCATTTACCTACCATCTCAACTTGTCTTTTCAGTATGAACTCTAGGTCATTGAACTGTGAACAACATTTAATTATAGGATCAATTATTCATTGAAAATGACAGGATCTTATATATATATTTGTCAAATTGACTATTATGTGAAAATGAAGATTGAATATAAATCTGGAAGCTCTACTATCGTTACTTAATAAAAAATGCCTGTCCTTTTCACTTAGAATGGTAAATCCTTAAAAATCCTGAGATGTGATTCTATGGTATTTTCCAGTGTCAGTCAATCAATAATTTATTAAGTACCCACCATGTGCATGTTTTTTGTATAATAAATTTCAATATTTTCATCTTAGATGAGGAAACAAAAGCCCAGAGAGCCATTTGTCATAATTGCATAGTTTTTTTTAATAAGAAAACTAAGACTATGTCTTAAATTTTCAACTCCCAACTAATTTGATTTGTGTTTATATTGTTCTGAGAGTTTTGTTCTAGCCCCCTGATGCTCAAAACTGGTCTGCAGCCCAGATATATATCTGTCACCTAGAGCTTGCTGGAAATACTTGTAAACTACCTATCTGATAAGAAGTTAAAAGTGAAGATATACAAGGAACTTATATAACTCAATAGCAAAAAACCCAAAATTCTGATTAAAAAAAATGGGCAGAGGGCCTGAATAGACATTTTTCCAAAGAAGACATGAAAATCACCAACAGGTACATGAAAAGATGCTTGACATCCCTTATCATGAGGGAAATGGAAATCCAAATCACAATGAGATATTACCTCATACCTGTTAGGGTATCTATTATCAAAAAGACAAGAGATCAAGTATTGGGGGAGGATATGGAGAATAGGGAGCCCCTGTGCACTATTGGCGGGAATGTAAATTGCTATAGCTACTCTGGAAAACAGTATAGTATGGAGGTTCCTCAAAAACTTAAAAATAGAACTACCATATGATTCAGCAATTTCACCTCTGGGAATGTATCTGAAGGAATGAAATCACTATCTTGAAGAGATATCTGCACCCCCATATTCATTGCAGCATCATTCACAATAGCCAAGACATGGAAACAACCTAAGTGCCTATCAGTGGATGAATGGATAAAGAAGTTGTGTTTTATGTATGTATATGTGTTATATGTATGTATATATGGAATAATATTGAGGTTTTTAAAAATAGGAAATCCTGCCATTTGTGGAAACACAGATGGACTTCAAGGCATCATGCTGAGTCAAGTAAGTCAGATAGAGAAAGACAAACACTGTGATCTCACTTACATGTGGAACCTAAAAATGCCAAATTCCTAGAAGCAGAGAGAGAGCAGAATGTTGATTGCTGGGGCTGAAGGATGGGGGATATAGGGAGGTGTTGATCAAAGGGCACAAACTTCCAATTAGAAGATGAGTAAGCTCTTGTTGAGCATGGTGACAGTAGTTAAAAATACTGTTATGTACTTGAAAAGTGTTAAGGGGGTAGATCTTAAATCTTCACACACACACACACACACACACACACACACACACACAAGTAATTATGTGAGGTGATGGAGGTGTTAACTAACCCTAACCTGGTAGTCATTCCACAATATACACATGTATCAAACCACACTGTATACCTTAAATTTACACAATGTTATATGTGAATTATAGCTCAATAAAATCAGAAAAAAAAAAAAAAGAAAAGAAATACCATATCTCAGGCCCAACTCTAGACCTACTGAATCTGACTCTGCATTTTACATGATTACCAGGTGACAGATAAATTTGAGAGGGACTGATAAATATTGTACCAGAAAATTAGAAGTTTAATTTTAATAGTGGAGGAAAAAGCTATTAACATATAACTATTAACATGATTAAACTAGTCGGTGGGGCGCCTGGGTGGCTCAGTTGGTTAAGCGACTGCCTTCGGCTCAGGTCATGATCCTGGAGTCCCGGGATCGAGTCCCGCGTCGGGCTCCCTGTTCGGCGGGGAGTCTGCTTCGTCCTCTGACCCTATCCCCTCTCATGTGTTCTCTCTCTCTCTCATTCTCTCTCTCTCAAATAAATAAATAAAATCTTTAAAAAAAATAAACTAGTCAGTGACTGAAGAGAATTATTCATTGTTATTATTGGTTTATAAATAGACTGAAGTTTTTGCTTTGCTTGCTGATAAGCAATATTTACATGACAATGGAATAACTCCTTAAGGATTAAGAAATATAACACAAGACATTTTTATATATAATACTAAATAATTAGTTTGGGTGACATATTGTCTGAATTAAATAGTTATCTTGGAGGGATGTATATGAAATTTATCATTTGGATAATCTATTATAAAACAATAAATGCTTTGCATCTGAAATATTAGGTCTCATTTCCCTAGTGCGTGGGCATGGTGGATGCCATTATCTCAATTCTACAGGTGAAGAGAATTCTTCAAAGAATTTAAGCAACCACCTAATATGACGTAATGTGTTTGTTGAGCCTTTTTATTTGCCAGTAATAGAAGTCTATCTCAAGCCAGGATAAGCATAACTGAAAATTCTAGAATGTTTGGATCCAGAATATAGCAGGTGGGACACATTTATAACTGCTCAAGACACACTTTACCAGCTTGACATCCGTAGCAGAAAAAGTAACACTTACCCTCTTCTTAGTGGCCGCAGCAGAATCCTGGCGAGTACTTTCTCTGGTTCATCATGAGTCACTTTGGCCAGAGGAATAGGATAAACTGCTTGGATGGGGCCGGGTCATGTGACCACACATGTGGCCAAGAGGAGAGGATTAAAGAAATAACAGGATTCAGTGCGCGCAAAGCGGGAGAAAGAGGTTGCCCCCGGAAAGAGAACTCCTGGATTTTGAAGGGTAAACAAAAATCAGTATAGATGGTAAGTGTGTGAACTGGGGCATGATCCTACACTGAGGCATTTTTGATTTCTCTTTTCAATTACACTTTCCTGAAGCATTGAAATGGTAGTTTTCATTTGGTTGTGGTGATGAGATGCATTCATATTGAAATCTCCTGGAGTAATACTTAAGCACACGTTCACCAGCAGAAAGCCCTAGACTGATACAGTAAGAATCTTGGGTGATGGTGGGTGGGACAGTATAAGGGTAGGACCCTAGGTTTCAGGAGATACCTATGTGTACTTAGGTATTTCAATTTATTCAAAATGTTCTCTAAATTGTATTTTAATTGGACAGTGATAAGTGGTCAGTAAGGCTTCTGGATTTTAATAATGTTGTCTTTTTATTTTAAGGAAAATGAATATGCGTCATGTTTCTTTTTTAGGTAACCACACTTGTTCATGGGTTCAAATTAAGAATTCATGTCAGTATGGCGGGAAGAGATAAATAGCCCCTCTTAAGCAACACATCATTAAAACTCAAATCAATTTCCACATTTCTTTAATGCTCCCAGTAGGTGTGGTGATCAATATTAATGATTAAAATGAGAATTACCAATCTTGAGGTTATTAATTACTAAGGTCTTTAGCTATATTAATGAGAATAAATGAGAGAAAAATATCAATCGATGCTATGTTGCTTAAGTAATCTTGTCACGGAGTGCATCTGAAGGGTAGACCATCAGATCCTCAAGTCCTTTGTAGAAGTTACCAGTGTCCTCAACCTCTCCTTAAACATGGATTCATGCATTCTTTATCTCTTTTTGAGTGTCCCTAAATTCTAAGCATTTTTCAGTTTTGGATCTTTCTAATAAAATGTGTTATTTAAATCTCTCTTTTCTAGTCTCTACAGGTAATAGCGAACAATCATCTCCAAATCCATTGCTCATTTTTTTCAATGTAACATGATTAATAATACCTCCAGTTCTTTGGTAAAGACTGTATCTGTAATAATAGAATATTGATTATTCTTGTTTGAAATTCCCATGCCCTTCCTATTATCTGCCCTTCTATAACCTTCTCCTTTTCAATAGAGTGCATGATGAGATATTAATCTCTAATCATTTGGTTCATAGAAAAATCCCCTAAAGTCTATTGAACCCGAGTTTCTTTTTAACCTGAACACTGAGAGCCTCTTCTCTGCAGTCCAAATCTTTCTTCATCTTCTAAAAGTCACTTCAAAAGGTGTTTCATGTTTCTGGAAAACTAGTAAACCTGCTTATACTCAGATGCCATCTTGTTCGAAGCTTTTAATACTTTGTTTAAGGCACGTTACTACCGCGCTAGGGTAAGGATTGCCACATGTGAAGATATTTACAGCATCTGAGTGGGCCATGTAAGGCAATCACCTTGCTCAGCAGAGCTGGGATGTGGAAAGGAGATGACTAAAATTAAGTCCCTTTTGGGGCGCCTGAGTGGCTCAGTCGTTAAGCGTCTGCCTTCGGCTCTGGTCATGATCCCAGGGTCCTGGGATCGAGCCCCGCACCGGGCTCCCTGCTCCGCAGGGAGCCTGCTTCTCCCTCTCCCACTCCCCCTGCTTGTGTTCCCTCTCTCGCTGTGTCTCTCTCTGTCAAATAAATAAATAAAATCTTAAAAAAAAAAATAAAATAAAAAAATAAAATTAAGTCCCTTTCTATTCCCTGACTGTAACTACTTTTAACCTCACACCTTTTGAAAATCAAAACTTACTATTAAAATAAAGTCATATAGAAATAAGTCTTTCTTTCCCCAGTTCCTAATAAAAACAAATTGAATTTTATTGATGCCCCTCAAATGAAGCTGTGGTTTCATTTTCAACATGAGCGACGGAAGACTATTAAAAAAGAGATCAAAATCCAAGATTCTGCACTTAATCTTCTGCTGCTAAATTTAAGAAGCTTTGTGTGTCATGGACATGAAATATGCCTATGTATTCATGAGATATTTTAAGCATAAAGGCAAGCCATCTGTCCACCTTTGTGTCTCCCCACCCTTCATGCCTTTCTTCCCACCCTAAGTAGCTCTTCCTTTTAGTTTTAAAGCAATAGACAGTTTTAAGAAAAAATACACACATGAGCTCATTTGTTACCAAAAACTATGTATCATGTTTATAAAATGTCTATTTCTGCATAAATACCAATATGTCCATAGGGATACACAGGAAAAGCATTGGAAGAGACTCACCAGGTTCTTTAAGTGAGGAGGAATGGGATGGGTTGGTGTGGAGGACAGGGTGTAAAGACAGACCTTCCTGCACACATTTCATTTTTCACATTTCAGTCAAAACATACTTATGTGTAACTTAGGTGAACATTTTATAAAATTAAAGGCACTTTCAAACTATTGCTTGCTAGTAATAGAGAGTTTGGGGACAAGGGTAAAATCCCACTTCCTCGGTCATTAACATCCTACCCTCCCAAACATCTAAGTGAAAAGAGGTGATTTTTAATAAGATAGAACAAATAGCATAAAACAGAGGGTGAGGAAGTTGAAGAATGGGAAGGAGCCACTGCTTTGGTAGCAAGAATCGATAGGAATTTTCAAGAAAATAATTTCAGTAGCATAGCAAGAGTAGAAATCAGAAGTCAGAGTAAGCTGGGAGGTGGGGGGAGAGTGTGTTACATTTTTTCAGCCGAGTGTGAACTACCTGTTTAAGACATCAATATCTCAGCAAATGAGAAAAGCTGAATCACAGCTCAAAAGAATAATAGAGCAGGAAGATCTTTATTGTGGAAGGGGACAGTTTATCGTGTTGGGGCCTGAGGGGGATAAGAATATAGTGGAAATCTTATGGAAATACAAGAAGCTAGATATTTGATGTAATAAACTCCAGGAGGAGGACTCGAGGTGACAGGGGAAAAGTTTTACAGCATGACTGTTTAAAAGGATGCAATGTTGGCTAATTCTATTGAAAGGCTGAAATCTTTACCCAGTAAAATTTTGGCCAAATAAATACTGGCCTTTTGAACAAAGAAAAGAACCCTAGCCAGATATTTTGGCCTCAAAGAACTCAGTAAGACAGAAGAGCCACAATAATGATTTTTTCTTTAAGAACTTCATTTGTGTCTAGCTTAGCAATAACACAGCAATGATCAGACACTCCAACAAATCCTTATAACCTAGTTAGCATTTCAGTTCCTCCTGGCATGTGATATTGAAATCTCGCAGGGAGAACTGTGCTACTTTTTTTTTTTTTTTTAAAGATTTTATTTATTTGTTTGACACAGAGAGAGACAGCAAGAGAGGAAACACAAGCAGGGGGAGTGGGAGAGGGAGAAGCAGGCTTCCTGCTTAGCAGGGAGCCTGATGTGGGGCTCAATCCCAGGACCCGGGATCATGACCTTAGCCGAAGGCAGACGCTTAATGACTGAGCCACCCAGGCGCCCTTTTTTTTTTTTTTTTTAAGATTTTATTTAAAAACTGTGCTACTTTTTAATAAAAACTATCTGGACAGCAGTTAACTGGAGCATTAGCCTGTTTTGGAGAAAAAATAAATCTGCTGACTCTTGCATGTCTCTGGAAATTAAATGACCAGAAGGAAAATACAAGTGACACTTCTCAATTTAGAGAGTGAGGAAAGATTAATTAAGGACCCAAGTAGATACACTCATGTAAAATCATATATATGTGTTTGTGAATTTGTAGGGTATCTACAACATGCAAGATGCTCCACTGGGCATTGGGGTAAATAAAAGAGGTTTACGTTCTTGAGGGACATTAACATCTTTTTAATATATTTAGGATTACATATTTAAACTTGCAAAAATCTCTCCTATAACTATAACAGTACCATATAATCCTGCAATAAAAGTTTTACATGATGGAAAAATTTTGGAAAATACAGAGAAGTATAAAATAAGAATTAAAATCACCTTTCATCCCTCTATTCAGAAATAACTTCTATTAATATTTTGGTGTATTTCCCTGGTTTCCTTTTCCAATGCATTGCTTTTTTACCTGGCAAATAGCCTACTGTCTCCATTGGATGGAGCCCTCAGAGTGGAATTACTGGGTCAAAGGGTACAGAGGATTAAAGACCCTTGAGACATATTACTAAGCTGATTTCAAGAAAGGTTACTTCAGCTCATGTGCGCCTGCTCACATTGTCTAGCTCTTAAAAATCTTCGCCATCTAGTAGGGACAAAACTTGCTGTTTTGTTATTTTAATTTTTGTTTCTTTCTTTATTTGGATAAGCAACATTCATTGAAACATTACCACGTGCTGGGCACCATTCTGAAGACTCGTTAGACATAAAGGCGAAGAAGACAGTCTCTGTCCTCGAGGAGCTCCAGAGAGAGGGCGGCCCTCACATAGGAGGCAGCTGGCTCAAGAAATGTTGTGTTGAGGCCCTGTGCACACCCCCACGTGGTGGGAGCAGAACGGAAGGGGTATTTAACTTTTCTTGGAGGAATGTGCTAAATAGATTTTTACTTTTCTCATGAAGGATGAAAAGTGAACTGGAAGTTGTAAACACCTTTTAATTTGAATACAACTCAATGAAAGAAGGTTATCATTTCCATTGTATAGACTGAAGAGACAAATTTATACATTTTTTTTTAAGATTTTTATTTATTTATTTATTTGAGACAGAGAGAATGAGAGAGAGAGAGCACATGAGAGGGGGGAGGGTCAGAGGCAGAAGCAGGCTCCCTGCAGAGCAGGGAGCCCGATGCAGGACTCCATCCAGGGACTCCAGGATCATGACCTGAGCCGAAGGCAGTCGCTTAACCAACTGAGCCACCAGGTGCCCTGAAGAGACAAATTTAAAGAGGCAATGATTTACTTTGGGTGACAGATTCAGCAAACAATAGAGAGCAGATTAGGATGTATGTCTGTCTTACATCAGAGCTCCTACATTTTATCACCTTCCTACACAGCCTCTCTGCATCTCCCAAGAAGATTATATTTGTTATATATCTCTTTTTTTGTTTAAGATATTTAAGATCTATATGTAGATCTACTTATCTCTATATATCTTTGTTTGTTTGCTTGTTTAACCTGAGAATCTTGGCCTAATTCAGAGATCAATTTGATTTTCTAGCCCTGTTTCTGCTCAGATGTTCAAGGCACTGGGGGAGCTCGAAGCTCAGGCTGAGTGGTACACAAAGGCCACCAAGTTCAACCTGCTCTTATTTCAGCTGAGGATGCTAAGGCTCAGAGAAGGGGGCACTGCAGTTACTTGTGGAGAGAACACTAAAACTCACATCTCTGATTTCTACTCCAGTGGCCTTCCTCCATACCACACTGTCCTTAGTGTTTATATTTTGGCTCAATGTAATATGAGGTTTGGACTCAAATCGAGGGCAATATTTTAAAATTTGTGGGTCAGTATTCAGTTTTGTTCAAGTTCTTGCTCTTTGTTGGTTGAACCATACATAAATATTCAGTTTGCTCTGCTTCTTCCAAGGGGAAGAGGGGAGACCTGAACATTTAAGTATCTACTCACTATATGCCAGACACTTAGGTACTTTACACGATGCAATCCTTACAATAACACTTTGATGTATCTATTATAATCTCCAAGTCATAGATGGGAGCATAGGGGACAATGGACAGGGAGTTTAAAGAACTTAAATTGCTTAGCTCTGAAGTCGAAGTGGGAGAATTGGAACTCAAGTCTGTTTGATACTAAAACTATGCCCTTTTCACTGAATCCCACAGCTTCCAAATCCTTATCATACACTGATGAAATCTTGAGTACTGGATATATATATATTATTATGCTCTGGTCATGAATATTAACTTCTACTTCATTTCCTGCCACTCCTGAATCTAATTCCCTGCCCCTATCACTTCAATTCCAAGCATGTGGAACTTCCTTCAGTTCCTGAGATGAGCCACTGGATCTCTTGCCTGGGACTGAGCAAGAGACAGTGCAGGATTCTGGGGAATTCTAGGAATTCTAGGGCCAGACTATTTAGGTTCAAGTTTATGCTCAAGTACTTACTACCTATATTGTTTTGGACAAGATTTATAAACTCAATGTTCCTTAGTTTCTCCATCTGGAAAACAGGATTAATAATACCATGTACCTCACTAGGTTGTTGTGAGGATGGAATGAAATCATGTATGTAGAGCACTTTAGTATAGGGCCTCACGTACGGCAAACATTCAGTAAATAGTGGCAATTTTTACTGTTCCTGTATACTTAGCCACGTTCTGTTGGCCTGGAGCATGCTTTGCTCTTACTCCATCTGTCTAGCTAATTTGTATACATTGTTCGGGTCTCAGTTTTAGTGTTAATTCCCCAGAGAAGCCTTCCCTGATCATCTAACACTATTCCTTCAACCTAGTCGTAGAGAAGCTTGTATTTCTCTATCAAAGAACATACACATTGTATTAAAATTAACTCTTGTCTACACTCCTCACTAAACTGCAAGTTCTCTGAGGGAAAGACTGTGTCTTTCTTGTTCACCATTTCCCCCCCTTCATCCGGTACAAGGTCGGACACAGAGGAGGTAGGCATGTTCCTGGGCAAGTAATGGAATTGTGCCTTTGTATTTTAGCCGTGGACTTTGGGAAACATTCCCTCTCAGGGAAGACTAACGACATGAAGAGTGAGGGAAAAGATGTTTTGGCTTTCCTGCCTTCGTGAAGTCACAGCTGTTAGACTGGGCCAAGCTGCCTGATTGTGAATCACACAGAGTTTTGTTGTCCGAGGATTAATTGATAATAGTTGTGCAATTGTGGGGATCAGTAATGAGCAATTTAGGGAGTGAAAAGATAAAGAAAATAAATGGCTCCAGAGGCATACCCTGAGATAAAATAGTGAAAAGAAGAAGAGATCCCCTGGAAAGTGCCCAACGGGAGTTGAAGGCCCCATGATGGCTTCCACAGCTGACTGGGAAATCCCATCGGATTCAGTCAGCAGCTTGGATCACTCAGGTGCTCCCTTCTCTCTCAGCATGTGGAGCCACAGTCACTATATTGATGGGTAATGAGTTCATTTTTATTTTTTTAAAATTTACTTTAATTTTATTATGTTATGTTAGTCACCATACAATACATCATTAGTTTTTGATGTGGTTGATCCATGATTCATTGTGTATTGTTGCTGTAACAAATTACCACAGACCTGGTGGCTTAAACAATGCACGTATATAATCTTACAGTTCCATAGGTCAAAAAGTCCAACATACATCTTACTAGGCTAAGATTCAGGACTGAGTTCCTTTCTAGAGGCTCTGGATGAGAATCCATTTTTTTTTTTTGGCTTTTCTAGCTTCTAGAAGCTGCCCACATTCCTTGGCTCATGGCCCCCTTCTTCCATCCTCAATGTTAGCAGTAACAGATGGAGTGCTTCTCATATTGTTCTATCTCTGCATCTCTGCAGCCTGTAAAATTTCTTTGCTTTTAAGGATTCATGTGGACGCATTGGACATACCTGCATAATTCAAGATAACCACTTTGTCTCAAGGTCCTAAACTATGATCCTGTCTGCAAAGTTTCTTTTGCCATGTAAAGTAACATAGTCTCAAATTCTGAGCATAGGGAGGGGACATATTTGGGGCCATCATTCTGCCACTACAGGTGTAGTTCTATCCCTTTTTAAAACATCATTGAGACTGTCCGCAAATACAACATTGGAAATGCCCTCTTGTGCTTCGCACAGTTTAGTGGGTGCTCTGGGGTGCACTGCCCATATTCTCTTTCCATGACACAGGCACTCATCCCCCCGACTGCTGGGAATGTTGATAGTGACTTCATACAGCTTGGTCTTTTTCGGGACTTGCCATCTGCTGAAGAGTGCCATCACACCCAAAGTCACAGCTCCTTCGGAGGGACAGCCTGCATCGAGTGATTTGCCATAGGGGGAGTTACGAAAGCCCAGCTCCTCTGCCTCAATGTGGGGGCAACTCTGAGGGTCTCAACCCTCCCCCCACCCCTGTGAGTCACTGTGACTTCATTTCAGTTCAATGCCCCCTTCTACCCAAACCCATTGCCCTCATTTCCCTACTGGGGTTGACCCCAGGACCACTTCCCTGCAAACCTGCTGCAAATCACCACTTCAGAGTTGGTTTCCTGGGAACCATCTGCAGTATGCCCTGAGAGACAATGTGTGGATTCCTGCAAGCATTTGGAGCTTTCCTAAATCTGAATACAAACAGGAATGAAAAAAGCTTTCAACAGTGCACTCTCATTAATGAAGCAAAAATTGCCTCCCTGGTTTGTACCCGCTAACATCTTTTTTTTTTTTTTTTAAAGATTTTATTTATTTATCTGACAGAGAGAGAGAGAGGGAACACAAGCAGGGGGAGTGGCAGAGGGAGAAGCAGGCTTCCCGCTGAGCAGGGAGCCTGACGTGGGGCTCGATTCCAGGACCCTGGGATCATGACCCGAGCCGAAGGCAGATGCTTAACGACTGAGCCACCCAGGCGCCCCTGCACCTGCTAACATCTTACCATTCATGAGTCTCAGATGCAGTCAATCCTCATTATTTGCAGATTCTCTGCTTGCAAACTTGTCTTCTCACTGAAATGTGTTTGTAACCTACAACCCAACACTTTCAGTCATTCCGGATAGGTGTAGAATGATGAAAAATTTGAGTTGCCTGCTACATGCATTCACAGCTGAGATGTGACACTCTGCTTTCGTGTTTCAGCTCTCATAGTGAAAACAAGTGTCCTTTACATGGTCTACTTAGTGCTTTTTTTTTTTTTTTTGGATTATTTTGCCTTTTTTGTTGGTGATTTTGTTGTTTAAAATGGCCCCCAAGCATAGTGCTGAAAGCCTGTGTGGTGTTCCTACGTGCATGGAGACTACAATGTGCCTTTTGGAGAAAATACTTGTATTAGATGAGCTTTATTCAGGCATGAGTGACAGTGCTGTTGGCCGTGATTATTGAACTAACAATACATAGTAAATAATGTCTTTAAACAGACACACACATAAAACAAGTTTTTATGTTAATTGATTGATGAACGTGTCATGACCAGAGGCTTATAGGAACTTAACCTTATTTTGCCAAGAAGTAATAGTTTGGTATTCGCTACTTTAGCGTTCATGGCAACTTTATAGATCATAATCACCATGAATAATAAGAATTGACTATACGTATAAAGGCATTTTTTTTTCCATCAAACTAATAAGTACCTTGAATTGCTTGTTTGTTGTCTATACTTTCTGGAGATTGGAGATGTCCTGAATGAATGTTACAAGCTTACGTGCCTGGAAGCAAGGGAAAAGGAAATCCTCTTGCCTGCTATATTCCACTCTTGCTCTCACCCCATTTGTGACCCAAGGGAATGAGATGATTACTGAAGCTTTCTTTGTGGGCACCTTTTATGCCCTGAGAAAGAGAACCCACAACCCACGTTCATAGGTGATGCCCTGAGCAGCTTATGCTTGTTGGTCCCTGTGGATGACTTCAGTCCCCTTACTGTCTCACCCGTCAGGACCCCTACGAGTCAGGGCCTTCAGCAGTCAAGGCCTTCAGCAGTCAAGGCCATCATCACTCTTGACCAGCTGAGGGAAAGTTCTGTTTCTTCCTGTGCCACGTTGGAAAGCAGGAGGACTCCATCAGATTGCTTTCGGTGTATCTGCCCAACTGTGTTTTGTAGTCATTTTCATTGGACTGTTCCCCAGTCATGGGGAGCAAAGGTATCTTTTCTTCACCTGAAACCCAAGGTATAGATTCCAAAGCTTTGCTTTCAGTTCTCTAAACCTGCATCCTCATAAAAATGAGGATTTAAGGAATCTGACACTCCTAGTGCCTATTACATGTAATTGGAATCACAGAGCAGAGCTGCAATTTACATACACTTTTGAGAAACTCTTCAACTGCTTCTGGAAATCAGGTGAGGGGTGGGACACAAGATCCTCATTAGGGACACACTGAAGTACCTTTCTTCTTTCCCTTGGCAGCTCCTTCACCACTGGTTTATAGAATTCAGAGGACAAGGTTATCCTGGCCTTCATTTATTCTCCCAGCTGCATTTTTTATGACATATACTTTATGTCATGAATCCTTCAGGGCTTCACTTTGATTCTCAAAACATCTTTTCTTTCAAACTAATGCCTCTGCCATAAATTTCAAGGGACTTTAGATTATTCAAACATCACAGAAATGACTCCCTTGTGATCTGTGTTGAGCTGTTATAATCTACCCTGTGGCAAGGGATACATCAATCTAGTTTGAATGGGGAAGGACCAGGTGGCCCAAGACAGTGCCTTAAAGAACAGATTGGGGATGGATGGGACTCATTTATTCATATTTTTAACTATTATTCAGATACATGTGCTTTGATTACACATGTACCTTATACATAGAAGTTTTTGTCACAAAAAGTTTTAGAACATGCTATAATTCCTTCTGTTTATTTTCTCTTTCATATCATATGACACAACTCAGAAGCCACATTTTCTTATAAGAAATAAATAGTTGAGGTTGTGTTATTTAAATAATGGGCCAAAGATTTCTAAATATGCAAACATCCATGGAAATCAACCTGCCTTCTGCTGTTTGGAGCGTGCTAAATAAATTGAACCATCCATCATTATATGACTCCACTCAGGAAAGATTAAACAAGAGAAAACATATATTTCTTTTCATTTCTATTCTCTTTTTGGCTGCTTTCTTTCATGTCCCCATCTCTTGATGAAGCATTGAATTCTAGCAGCACATTCTTGTCTCCAAAAACAGAGGCAGTTTTTTTTTCAATTGTGAAAAGGCTTAATGAGAAGTGACAACCTGCTTCCTTATCATGGTTCAATTTTTAGACCATCTGAAGTTTACTAATTGATTTGTTTCCAGTGTGATTTGCATCCCTCTTAGCATTTTATTGATTCATGGATTAATCAACTGCAACATTCCTACTGAGAGCAAGTGTAGCATCAATTCGAATAATTTTTTCTTGTGGGAGCTTAGCTTCCAACGCTCTCACCCATGACCTAATTTCCAAGACACAGAAAACAAAGACTTGAATATTTTTGAAAAGTAACATGTAACCTACTCCTTCCCAGAGTGTGTGTTCCTGATTTGTTCTTTTCCAGCAGCATTCTTTCACGTTCACTTCCCACATTGCCAGTGTAGACTTAACATTTGTCTCTAGAAAGATGTTCTCACTCCCTTGCTCCTTTTTCCTTTGGTCACCCTTGAGAGCTAAACCACAACACACATACACTGAACTGACACCCAAACAGCCCCCGAAATGGAGTGCAATAGCCACCAGGAAAGAACCAAGCAGCCAGGGTCAAAACAATGAACACATGAGCCATGACCTGGTAGATGAAGCAGAGGGTTTGGATTTTAAAGCCCCACTTAACCGCAAGTGATTGCAGATAGAGATACTGAGAATTCTTCTCAATTGGCCTACTGGTCTTGACACAGGTAACCAACTGGTCCAGCAGAACCTTAATTAGGAAGCAGATTCAGATGGCTTAGGTCAATGACATGAAATCGAGGTAATGAGGTAGGAGCTGGATAGAGAACTAAGTGGACTCAAGAGTGAACCATAATGTGAAGTATGGGCTTGGGGTGATAATGATGTCAATGGATGTTCATCAGTTGTCACAAAAGTACCACTCTCGTGGGGAATGTTGATAATGGGGAATCTTTACATGTGTGGGGGCAGAGGGTATATTGGAAATCTTTGTACTTTCCCCTAAATTTTGCTGTGAACCTAAAACTGTTTTTAAAAATAAAGTCAATAAAAATTTGAAAAAAGAACCCCCAACTAGTTGGACTATTTATTAAATGGTTCTATCCTGGGGTCTTCTATATTGTGATGAGTATGGATTGAAAACTCATATTAGAACTGTGTTGCATTAATCTCTGGTGTTTGGAAGTTGCCATATATATTTAGTATACATAAATTTGGCAAAGGATACTCAGAATGCCTACCCCTTGTTTATTCTGTTTCACTTTAATGAAGTTTCTGGTTATTCTTTGAGTTATTTTAATGATGTGCTCTTGAATCAAGTGTACTCTGTGGATAGTTTTGGTGAACATCACTCAGAAAACTCTTTTCTCCCTTGACTGGAGCATTGCAGAGCTAAGAGGATAACCATCTTATTTTGGGGTTCCCAGCTTAAATGTCTTGTTATGCCAGAAGGGAAATGAGGTGAAAAGCTAATATAAGAGAAAACAAAGGGAGGTGGTAGGGCTTTGGATGACTGGGTGGCACATATCCTACCTAAAGGTATTCTATTTGCAAAAAAACAAAAACAAAACCAAAAAACCCCAAGAAACAAAAGACCAAA
Source organism: Mirounga angustirostris (assembly GCF_029215605.1). Classification (NCBI taxonomy): domain Eukaryota; kingdom Metazoa; phylum Chordata; class Mammalia; order Carnivora; family Phocidae; genus Mirounga; species Mirounga angustirostris. The sequence goes on along the minus strand of NW_026991710.1, from coordinate 30,749,200 downwards.
AACGAAAACCAACAACAACAATAAAAACGTAACGTGATCGGACAAAACTCACTTGTAGATCTTATCTGGCCCACTTGACATCAGTCTGTGACCCCTGATCTAGGCCATCTTTTTGATGTTACAGATGGGAGAATACAGGTCTACAGAAGTGAAGCTATTTATCAATGTTGTGTGATGTTTAAGAACAGACCCCCCAGTTCTGCTTGCACCACTTACTAGCCATGTGACATGGGTAACTCACTTCATCTCTCTGCCTCAGTTGCCCCTTTTGTACCATGATGATAGCAGTAGTTTTCATCTCGTGGGGCTGTTTGAGGTGAAATGAATCAGTAAAGCATGAGGAGCTTTCTTTAAAATGGCTGGCACATTGCTTTTATTTCTTCATCCCTAACTCAGTCCTGCCACCTAGAATGTAGTTCATATTGTATTGAACCATAACATCGAGGGCTCCAGCCTAGGGATGGTGGAGTTGTGAAGAGGAAGGAGTCTGGGTTGTTGAGATTCCATGGAGTGAAGCTTCCTTGCCAGCCCTAAAAATTGGCCTCTAGGCTCCAAATATGGGAGGGACACTTCAAACTTCATTAATCATTATCATTTTGGCTTTTCTGTTACTCATGGCAGAAGCCTATCTAATACATATGTCTTTTCTATCTTGTTACTTTCAAGCATCTGTGTGGCTGTTTAGGTGTGTCTTTTTTCTGCAGTATATAACTTGATTTTGCTTTATTTATCCATTCTGATGGTCTCTGTCTTTTAATTGGTATGTTTAATTATTATAATTTGTTTTAATTATACCCCACAGAACGTTTTTCCCATTAATGTTTTTCTAGAATGATTTCCTTAAACAATGCCTTCTTAGACCATTAGTATTTTTTAGTACTATGCTTTCTGGCTGATGTTTACATATGAAAAAATTGTGTTTATATCCAGTCCAATACCAACATTTTCAACAAATCAACATGTGAGAAAACTCATGTGTTCTATTCCAGATGCAATGAATAGAACTCCAGAATCACCTGGGGACATTTTGATAAGTGGACCAATGTCCACAATGTGACTCAGAGTTCCTGGCTCTGAGGGAGACCATGTCACTGGATATAAAGCGATTGTTTGCTAATAACCATATTAACTGATGTTCAGGAAACAATATTTTAAGCATTTCATATCCTATCATTATAATTTGTTACTTAAACAAATAGGCTTTTTACTTTGTCTTAGTTTCATTTTAGAAATATGAAATTGAGAACTTTTTAATTGAACTGCACTAGTCACATTTTTTTAACCCTTTAAAACAAAAAAAGATAGGTGTCTGGTTAGTGTTTTCTACAGAATATCTGATTTTTAAGGATCAATACTGACTTTAGGAGAAAAATGTTTCCATCAGGGCATTTTCTACCGTCTTCCTTTCAGTTTTCTGTTGCCCATCCCTTCTCTTCTTTTTTATTTCCTTTATTGTTTTATGTTGGATTATAAATAATTTTATGTATTTTGCCTACCCTTTTATGGCTTGGAAGTCATAGATTGCATTTCCATACTTTTGGTGAATATCTTTACATTTTAAAAATGCATACTAAATCATAATCTTACATTTTTGTATATCTACCAGGGCACTTGAATAGCTCATTTAACACTGGCTGCATGTGATTATTTTTCTAGAACTTTAGTTTTTCTTTTTAACACAAAAAGTAAGATTTCAAAAATGAAATTCACTGGGCTATTTTACTAATTCAGTGTTCCCTGGATTGATTTTATTCCTCATTATGGGTCATTTCCTTTTTTTTTTTTTTTTTAATAGTCCTTGCCTTTCATTATTTCCTTTAATAAAGGTTCTTGGCAGGTAAATTCTCTTTGCATGTCTGCATATGTCCTTATTTTGCTCTTGCTGTTGAATACTATTAGGTTAGATATAAAATTCAAGATTGAGAGTTATTTTTTTCCTCAGCCTATTGAAGATACTTCTCCTTTGCCTTCTGGCATCTATTGTTGCTGATGAGAAGTCCGTTGTCAATCTGCATGTCATGTTTTTTAAATTAATCTCACTTTCCCCTCTGGCACCTTTTAAGATTCCTGCTTTCCTTCACCCCTGTTCCCTTGATGTTCTGTAGTGTTGGTAAGAAAAATTTAAGCATAGATATATATTTTATTTGTCCTTTATTTTGATTTTTCTTGCTTTATAATCCTATTGTACTTTTGATTTGGGAACTCATGTCTCCTTTTACATGTGAGACTTCTTGTTTTTGACTTTTAAAACATTGGGTTTTTTTTTTCCCTACTCTCTCCATTCTCTTCTATATCCACCATTAGGTTTAGGTTAGAGCCTCTTGCCTATCCCTCCTGACTCCTAACTCCTCTCATATTTTAATTTTTATTATTTTTATTCATTTATTATTTATTTTTAAAAAAGATTTTATTTATTCATTTGAGAGAGAGAGAGAGAGAGAGAGAGCATGAGTGGGGGAGAGGGGCAGAGAAAGAGGAAGAAGCAGACTCCCTGCTGAGCAGGGAGCCCAACGTGCTGAGCTCTGTCCCAGGACTCTAGGATCATGACCTGAGCAGAAGTCAGACACTTATCCGACTGAGCCACCCAGGTGGCCCTCTCATATTTTTAATTGATTCATCTCTTGTTGATGTATTATAGGTAAAATTCTTATGAACACCTTCCAATTCACTAATTCACTTTTTGTTTCCAGTTTAGAGTATATCCTAATAAATATTTAAATGTTTTTCAATGATGATTTTTTCATTCCCAAATTTTCTAATTTTTTTCCATACTTATTTCTTTTTGTTTCATCTATCTCCTTTTCTAGTGAATGCCTTTCTGTTCAGTGGTAGTGAATATTATTCCTTTATTCATCTCTTCCAACATCTTAAAGATAATTTGTAAACTAAATGCATTTTGAAATGAATATGATCCCACTTTAATACATGTATATATGTACATGTACATATAGATCAAAGAACACAAATATTTGTCAAGCTCATCCAAATAGGTCAAGTTTTGCGCCTAGTTTTATGCAGGACTCCTATGTGTCTATATGGTCAGTGTCCTGAGTTGTTGATTGTTTCATGCCTGTGCTATACTGGTTGCTATATGTTTCTAATATCCCTCTGGTTTTAGGTATATAAGAGTCTTATAGCATGAATTCTTGTGGCATTTTTTTTTTTTAAATGACAGAAAGAACCACAATAGCAAAGAAGAAAAATGAGCTGGAGAGAGAAGTACCATATAATTGCCAATCACCCGTTAAGGAAAGATTGATCCAAACTCTGGAATTCATGGCTACATTATTAATAATACTTAAAGAGAAAATGCCTATATTCAGCCTTGGCATTTTTCTTCCAGAAGAGGAAATATTATGCAGAACCATACAGTATTAGGATGGAGAATGATCATGTAGTCCACCAAATAAAACTCTCATTTTAGAAAAGGAGAAATTGAGAAATAGAGGAGCTAACTTGCTCAGATCTTCTGGTTTGAGAGTGTTCAGGGCCTGGGATGTGGCCCCTGTTCCCTGATACCGAATCTAGTACTCTTGTCTTGTTTCATGGGTGTCTTTAATTCCCAGAAGATCCAGCCTCCCCAACAATTTTTTTAAAGATTCTGACATATGCCAGCAAAACTGTTCAAATATGTCAACTTATGCTCATCCTTGCTTCGCCAGATTTTTCACTAACTTTATCTCACGTGAAAGAACCATGAGAAGTACTTCTTTTTAGCATGTAAACCAGTAAGATCAAGTCCCAAAAACAGTTGTTTGGTTTCATATGCTTTTAAATAGCAAAGTGATTCTTTTGGTATTGTTTTTCACCACAGTGTTATCCTCAAAATAGTTTTAAGCAGACCATGCTTGTTTGCTAAAAATATTGAATTCATGTGGAAAACATCTTTGAATTTAGTTTCAATACATTCTTATCTAACAAAAGTGAATTTCTAATAAATTAGCACTTTAGAAATATGGATAATGTTTCTTTGCATAATCTTTTATGCTGTTTTATTAAAATAAAATCTTCCAAGATTAAATTAATATTTTGATAGTTAAAATGCAAAGATTTTTTCTGTGTATATTCTATATACTGCATCCACTGTTTTTTAAAAAATTTTATTATGTTACGTTAATCACCATACATTACATCATTAGTTTTTGATGTAGTGTTCCATGAGTCATTGTTTGCGTATAACACCCAGTGCTCCATTCAGTACATGCCCTCTTGAATACCCATCACGAGGCTAACCCATCCCCCCACCTCCCTCCTCTCCACAACCCTCAGTTTGTTTCTCAGAGTCCATAGTCTCTCATGGTTCGTCTCCCCCTCTGATTTCCCCCTCTTCATTTTACCCTTCCTACTATCTTCTTTTTTTTTTTTTTTTTTAACATGTAATGTATTATTTGTTTCAGAGGTACAGGTCTGTGATTCAACAGTCTTACACATCCAGTGTTTGTAAAAATATATTTGAATATAAATTTTACTTTTCAAAAGTTAAGACCTCTCAGAATTTATGTGGCATCTATTATGATGATTATTGTGACTAATTATTGAGAGTCTACCAAATGTCAAATTCAATGTTTTGTATATTTCACCTTCCTTATTTCTCACAGCAAGCTGGCAAGGTAGATGTTATTGTTCTTATGCTATATATAGGACACAAGGAACTGAGGAACACAGAGTAAGGAAGTTTTCCCAAAGAAATTTCTAGCTGGTGCAGAGGTGAGATATAACCCATATCTGTCAAATTCTAATTCATTTGTTTTCTATGTCTTATGCCTCTTCCCCACCCCTTTTGCTCTATTACTGATTTCTTCTGTACGAAATAGATATTTAGTGTGCCATTTTAATTCCTTTGTCATTTCTTTTACTATATTTTTTGAAGTATTTTCTCAATCCTTCCCTGATGATTATAATTGAAATTGTTAGTTTCAATAACCTAGTTCAGATTTATAACAACTTAATTTTCTAGCGCACAAAAACTTGGCTCCTGTATAGCTCCAACCTTCCGCTCCCTTCGTGTTATTACTGTTATTACCAGTACATATTACACCTTTATACATGGTATGCCTACCAACACAAATATACAATTATTGTCCTATGCAGTTATCTTTTAAATCATGTAGAGGGAAAAAAGAGGAGCCAACAAAAATATGCATTTATGCTGTCTCACATTTACCCGTAAGTTCCTTTTATCAATGCTCTTTATTTTTTCATGTGGATTCACTATCTGGTATCTTCTCACTCAGCCTGAAGGACTTTCTTTAATATTTTCATAGGGCTGATCTGCTAGTGAAAAATTATCTCTGTTTTTATCTAGGAGTGCCTTAATTTCTTCTTCATTTTAAAGAATAATTTTGCTGGATACAGAATTATTGATTGACAATGTGTCTCTTTCAGCACTTTGAATAGGTCATCCCACTGCCTTTTGCCTCCATGGTTTCTGATGACAAATTAGCTGTTAATCTTAGTGAGGCTTCCTTGTATATGATGAGTCACTTCTCTCTTGTTACTTGTAAGATTCTCGTTTTTTGACAGTTTGATTTTGATTTGTCTAGGTGTGGATCTCTTTAAGTTCCTCCTCCTTGGAGTTCATTGAACTTCTTTAATGTATATTTTAATATTTAAAAATAAATAAAATTTGAGTGGGTTGACATCATCAAGAGGATGACATGGGTTGTTCATGACTCAGTCCCAATCATAAGAAGACCAACTAGCAACTATCCCTAGCCAAGACTGTATTGTGAAAATCCCAGAACCCAAGGGTGAAGCTGAAGCATCCCCTGGACCACAGAGACCAAGAAAGACTGTATTAGAAGGCTAACAGGAGTGGTTCCACTTTGACTGCATTACTCTTCCCCCAGACCAGCACAGTGCCAAATGAGAAGTACCCCCTGGGCCCACAATTTCTCCAGTGAGTAAAAAAGAGAACCCAAGGTGGTCATCAGGTGTCCCTATCACTGTGGAATGCTTCCTGGGAGGCTTATTAAGTTTTTACCTCATGGGATCACTGGGGGAATCTGCAGAGCTCAAACAATGGAGACCAGATAGAGATGGAAAAGGGGGGCAGGGCTTAGAGCAACCAGTGCTTAGATCTTTGTGAACTATGTTCCTGTTTGTAGCAGTGCTCAGGCAGAGATCCCAGATAGCAGCCCCTCTATAGACCTGAGCTGGTGACCCTGTCTGGCTAGGGACTCAGTTAGCAGTTCTGCCTGATTTGGATCTCCAGCCAGTGGGCCATACCAGGTGTGGAGCCCATCCTATGGCCTAGGCAAGCAGGGAAGCAAACTTGCAGTCCAATAAACTGTTCAGCATGACCTTCAGTCCTGCCCCACTGGGAAGCATGGCCACAGATGCCCAGCAGCTGAAGATCATATCCTTTGTCCTGCTTGGGCAGGGAACCAGGCCAACAACTCTGCCCCCAACTGTTGAGCATAACCTCTGGTCTCAGATAACCAGGGAGCTTGAACAGTGACCCTGAGCAGCCTCAGAGCCCAGTTTACCACCCCATGCAGCAGCAGAGCCCAGCATACAGCATACATAATTGGGATCAATTATGTCTAACTTCCCTTACTCTTCCAGGTAACTAATGTGCCAACTTGACTAAGTACGGATAGTTATCATCATAATATTTTGATAACAGTTTAACATTTCATTCAATTTATGTAGCTGCTCTCTCTCCCTAGTATCATTACTGACATTCATTCAATTTGTAAAATAATTTCATGATTAGTCATAGACAAACATTTGCATAGAGAGTTACTTACAACTTGTTTTATTGACAATGGAAGCAAAAACAAACAAAAAACCCTGACCGTTTCACATAAGAAATTGCTAAAATGTTTTCTGCAAGTAATTTTTTCCTAATGGACTTACTATTAAGTTGTACTGCAAAGGGTATATTAGGAAAAAAAATAAGTGCATCATAAACGCCAAGGGTGCTTGACAATATTCTAGTCCAATGAGAATTAAGTAAACATTCCAAAACAATCCCTGAATTTGAAGAAAGTACACTCATGGGACTTAAAAACAGATACCAAACTATTAAAAAGAAATGAAGTTCTTAATTGCATTAGGTGGACAAAGAAAAAATAAGTGGAATGGAATGCTTATTAGTCTAATTTCCCACCCTCAGGCCTAGAGTGATATATTTAATTATCTGGCATTTTCCCTCTGGTTATATGTGGCAGGAAAAAGTGTGATCGTGGGGAACTTTCCTGCATTATGGCATGGCCGTGACTACTAGACTCCATCCTTGGTTGCTTGCTTATAGGGGAAACACAGGACAATATGGTCTTAAGGCATCATTTGAAGATGCCAGATTTATACCACTGTAGCCCACCCTCTGGCCAAGGATCTCAGGGTATCTTCCTCACCTAACTCCTGATTTAGCCCCTCCCAACAAGGGGAAGGGACTTGATTCTCCTTAAATCATCTCTCCATGGTTGTTCCTTCAGAATTTGAGGCTTATACTGGACTTCCTGTCTTTCCCCTTCCTGCCAGCTAGAATATGAATATACCCATAACCCAACTTTGAACTTAAAGACAAAATAATGTCCTCGGGAGAGTTAAAATATAAGAATAGGGGATATTCTTGACCCCTAAATGATTGTAAATCAGAACCTACCCACTCTAGTGAGACTCTGAGCCCACCTAGAACATCTCTATGTATGGGTTACTGATGCTTTATAAGTTAAAGTAGGTATTAAGAATTGTTTTATTTTGGGGCACCTTGGTGGCTCAGCCAGGTAAGTGTCTGCCTTCAGCTCAGGTTATGATCCCAGGATCCCGGGATGGAGTCCACATCGGGCTCCCTGCTCAGCAGAGAGTCTGCTTCTCCCTTTCCCTCTGCCTCTCCCCCCACTTGTGCTCACTTACTCTCTCTCTCTCTCAAAAAAAAAAAAAAAAAGAATTGTTATATTTTGTTTTTTAGATGGTAAAACTGAGGCTTAGAGAGGTTGGATGATTTTCTAAGACCTCACAGCCAGTAATCAGCAAAACTGAGATGCAAACTCATGTACTTCTTGACACCAAAGTCCATGCAAGTAGCTTAGTGATATTCAGCACTGTTTCTGAATCCTTAGTTGTTGGCTCAACACCTCCCTGATTTCTGCTATATTTGAGCAGCTCTGACTACCACTCTAAGGATTTCTCTCCCAATGACGGTACCCCATTGTTATTTGCTTAATATTTTGTTTTTACAACTTTCTTGATGTTACTTAAAATGGAAATTTGGTATGATAGGTGGACAATGGAGAACAAATATCATTTGCCATAAATAGAAGATACTATGATTAAAATTGTATAAATTTCATCTAGGTACTGTTGGGTGTTGAAGGTACTGAGCCTGAGACCTGTTTTCTTTTGATTGAAAGAGGAAGATGAGCAAGGGTGTGTGTTAAAGGCCTGCCAGCAGTATACTGAGTCACAGTCGGAAGGATGGAGAGAAGACTGAAAAGAGAACTACAGTCTCACCAGATGATTTCGTGGTGTTCAATGCTGTACCTGTGCATCGGGAAGCCTGAAATATCTCATACTCTTCTGATCTAGAAATTTGGGAAATAACAGACCAACATGGGATCAGGTCCTTGCTCCAACAGCTTCAAGTTGACGAACTTCTTTCCCTTAATGTTTTTTTCACTTGTAAATTGAAAGGTACCTCATAGATTGTTGTGCGCAGTCAGTGTGATAGTACAGAGAGCTTTCTACAAGCATGTTAGGAAATCTTCAAGAAAAATGAACTTGTACCATTATGTTATCTGCCCTCTATTGCTGCTGTATTTAACTGAGCTTGGAGTGGAAATTACGAAGTCGTTGTCCCCACTCCACTCAAGAGTTCATTGAAATGCTGGCTATAAGTCAGCCTACACAGCCTCGTTGCCACATAAACAGTTAAAAAAGATAAGTGAGGAGGTGCATCACACCGAGAAATATTTACTGAGCAGGAGGACTGATATGTAAGGGGATACGTTTTTTTTTTTTTGCTTTGCGAAAGGTGCCTGGGGCGGAGAGAGCAGGTGGGAGCTGAAATCCGGCTGATGCTCTGCAAGCTCATCCACTGGCCCTGGCGTGAGGCTGCATGAACCTCAGCAGGTGCTTTCCCCTGATTTGCACAAAAGCACCTTATCAGTGGCAGCACACCCTCGTCCTGATTGCCTGTTATTTATTTACATGGGGCACTGATCTGAGCGCTACGAGTGATAATAGAAGAATCACATACATAGAATCTTAAGTGAAGGAACTACAAAAAGGCAGCATGCCGGGGGCTTGGCCAAGGAGCACCAAGTCAGAGCAGGTCCCAGAACCCCTATCCAGGGACGCCCTTCCCTCCTGTGTCGACCAGTGCTCACACCAGCTTTGTTTGTCTTTCCAAGCAATGGCAAAATTCAATTTTTTTTTTTTAAAGATTTTATTTATTTATCAGAGAGAGAGACAGACAGAGGCAGGCAGAGGGAGAAGCAGGCTCCTTGCTGAGCAAGGAGCCCGATGTGGGACTCGATCCCAGGACCCTGGAATCATGACCTGAGCCGAAGGCAGAGGCTTAACCGACTGAGCCACGCAGGGGTCCCCAAAATTCAATTTTAAAGTAGAAGTTCAATTTCGCATGGAATTTTGAAGGTGGAGCTCAAGGATGGATAGAGATTGGGTAAATGAAAGAGAGAGAGAGAGAGAGATGGGATAGAGAAAGAAATCCAAATTTAGCTGTGGCATAGCTGGGTTATTTTTATTTTGGCTAATAAGCAAAATTCAGAAAGTGATCTTTTCCCTATTGTTAGCTTTTAAATAAAGGGACCTCTGCCTGTGTCACTGCCATAGTTTCAGGTGCTGTGTTTATTCTTCTCAGGGGAGGGAGAGGAGGCAATTGAAAGGCCAGGTGTCTTTGCTCTGGTGTTTGCCTCCATATCCTCACCTATTTGCACCTTTCCCACCTGTGAGCCAACATTGCCGAGGGCCTGTGCCTCACCAGGAGACTAGACAACATGCCACTCGGGCCCTCCTTTCTCTCTGCCCACCTGGGTACCTGTCGTGAAGTCTTGGGTAGGCCCCTTAGTCTGTCTTCATCAGTGGGATTGGTTGAGTCTTCATTACATGCTGGATACTGTGACCAGTGCTTTATATGTATCATTTCATTCGCTCTTCTGAACAATCCTAAAAAAAAAAAAAAAAAAAAAGTTGTGACATTTAAAAATACTTGAAAAAAAAAAGAAATTAAAATACTTTGATGCTGATTCCCTATTTATTTATTTATTTTTCTATTATTCCCATGTTACAGAAGAAAACAGTGAAGGTAAATTGCTCAAAGAAATACAATTACTGAGTTGCAGAGCTTCCTCTGGAAAGTGGGACTTGACCATTTCCAAGAGGGAGGCATGTGTTCTCAGGGATCTCTTGGTACTAGACCTTTCCTTGTATGAGTTCTGAGCTAACAAATCAAGTGACTTACTACTAGCCAGTGTAAAACTGCTTTATCTTTATGGGCTTTACATAAAGTGTGTAACTATGGCGTGTGTTCAGCCTTATGTTCTGTTAGATGCTCTGTGTATAGCCCTGGAATGCGGCTGCAGTATTGATGTAAGTCGCCTGTGGGCAACGTGAGTTTTGGGGAAGCCCAGGTGAAGTTCTCAGGGAATTCATCCAGTGGGAAACAAAGGATGGGCTCAATCTCTTGAGTTCAAGGAAGGGAAAAAAAAAAATAGACATCATGGTCAGTAAAGGACAGACTCTCTGCCTGTGAATGCCTTGTCAGAAGTTGGGGGGAAAGAAATAGAGTACACTTATCATCAAGGCACCTCTGAAGCAGGCCCTGCTGTATCTGTAATATTTTGTCTGCCATAAATGAAAATAAATTTGCAGATGGGACCCTAGAATCCTAGCCTGGAAACTCGAAGATAGTTCTGGGTAGGTGTGGGTGAGCTTCGTAGTCTGGAGCACAACATGAATCTTTATTCATGGTTTGATAGCCAATGTAAACGATGCTGGCTCCCCAGCTGCAGAATGCAACTGTAAAATAGTTTTCTTCCCTTCAGTGAGGGCTTCGCTCCTTTTATAACTCCATGGACGTTGGGGCTTCTCAGTCTAAGGTGCCAGTTTTGGTTCCTATCACAGGGAAGAAACAACACGGGAAAGTCTGCCCACTACTGTGTTCGCAGATTCATTGGTGGCCTGGTCCTGCAGTCTGATGCCCCCACTGCCTGTTGGGGGTAGGGCCCCAGGCTAGGAATGGTTCTCAACTGCAAGGCTTTCTGCTCTCCCAGTATTAGGATTACTTTTTCCTGTTACAATCCAGGGATACCAAGAACTCAGTTCACTCAGAGTTTCTTTCTAATGGGCCTCCCTCCAACTCTGTCTTCTTCTCCATGCACAAAGTGTTTTTTTGTATTAACCCTATCCTACCAGGATTTCTGGGTTAGTATGTCTCTAGGTATCCACAGCATTTGTGCTTGAAACTAACTGGTCCTGACCAAAGACTTTGGGCATTATCCTAGGACACTCAGCTGCTATAACAAAATACCTCAGATTTGGTAGCTGAAACAACCAAAATTTCTTTCTCACAGTTCTGGAGGCAGGGAAATCTAAGATCAAGGTGCTGGTAGATTCAGTGTCTGGTGAGAACCCTCTTGCTGGTTTGAAGATGGCATCTTGTTGTATTCTCACATGTTGGAGTTCTGGTCTCTTCTTATAAGAATGCTTATCCCATTGTGCGGGATCCACCTTTATGACCTCATCTAAACTTAATTACCCTCCAAAGGCCCTACATCCAGATACCATCACACTGGGGTTTAGGGCTTCAACATAGGAATTTGAAAGGGACACATTTGGTCCACAGCAGGCATGAACCCTGTTTTCCTTGTGTCACACCTGGTGGAGTGGGTATAAATACAATGGGATCTCTGTGACTTGGGGCTACAGCATCCTCTATAGTTGCTCCTACTGCCTGGGCGTTGGTAGAAAGAGCTACAGAGAGGAGAAGCTGGAGGAGACATAGGGAAGCTGCTCTAGGGTTCCTTGTCTTCATGAAGCCATCTACCTTCACCACTGTAACCCCTAAAAGTCAACTCCATGTCTCTGGTGTAGAGGTCATCAGTCAGATCTTATTTTCTCCTCTATTCCCATGGCTCACCTATTTCTTGTTCCTGTTAAATGGCTGTTGGACAACAAAGGTACATCTCCAACTGTTTGGATGATCATTCTTCCCACTGGTCACTTGATCGCAAGTGTTTATTCACTTTTTTTTTTTTTTGGCTTGGTGATTGGTTTAAAATGAAGGAACTGAAAGGACTTGCCTTCCAATAGAAACCCTGGATCCTGGTCTGGAACTACGTCAGAGACTGGTCTCAGGAGACACCTCATCTGGGGCAGGCCACTTACTGGCTCCTTCCATCTCTCACATGTAGGTCATCCAAACAGAACAGACAAGGACAACCTTAGATGAAAGAGGAGGAAGGGGAGAGAGGTCTGTAGGAATGGGGCACCTGCTCACTCTGGGGTGTTAGATGTAAATAAGATAATAGGAAAGTGATTCAGAGATGTTGGGAAGAGGAAATTTCAGATGATTCTTGATGATATGGCTTAGCTCTAATGAGTTTAGGCAGGCGAGGTTCGAATCTTAGTCCTGGACCTGATTATCTGACTTAAATAAATGATTTAACCTTTTTAGACTCTAGCTTCCTCCCCCATAAAAGAAGCTATCTTTGCTGTATGGACTAAATAAGATCACGTATCCAACACCCAGTGCCTGGCCCTCTCATTGTTCTCAAGGCCATAATTTGAGTCTATCAGTTAGTTGCTAAAGGAGGCATGGATCTTCTTTGATATCTTAAACTCGGAGGAATAGCATTTGATAGGACAGTTACATTTTATCACAGATCCCACCTCTAAAAATGTTAGATTTTCGTATGACTTCATGGCAGATGAATTAGAAAGCTTTAGACTGAATTCTCACTGACCATGTTTAGAAACAAAAATGAAAGGCTATCCCTTAAAGAGAGGGCTAAAAAAGAAAACAAATATTGCCCAGATATTGATTCTTATTTCCATCGGCATCTTCCATTTTTAAGGCTCAGCCATACCCAGGACTGGCTTGGCAGTCCTGAGCTCTGCTCAGCGTTTGAGGCAGGAAAGGGGACTTGAATGTCTTTACCATCTCCCTCTGCTAAGCTGCCCTTGTAATATTTTGTGAGTGGAGAGAGGCCAGCAGACAGTAAGAGGAGGGAGAGGAAAAAGCAGGTGGATGTGAGTCAGAGGTCAGGGGAGGGGTTACCAGGGGGAGAGGAAGGGTCATGGGGATGCAGTCGCTGAATAGTAACTAGGAAAAGTCCCAGTCCCAGTTCTGCCCTCTTCTCTCCACACACAAGGCAGAGTCTCTATGCTAATGTGCTCAATCTAGCATCTGTTAATGCTTAACATTTCTCTGTAGCCCCCGTGCATTCTGGCACAGTCTCTGCCTCAGGCATGCAAATTTGCATTTTCCCTTGATGCTGGTACAAGTAGCTTTCTAAATTTGCCTGAAATACAGCATTTGCAAGGTATTTTGGGAGACTTATGAAGAACTGGGCTGGAGTTAAGCTTGATTATTATTTTATACACTTTTTTTTTCTCCATCTAATTTAATTTCTAAGGAAACTGTTAAGCTACCCATAATATGAGAAATTTAAAGTTACAAGACCAAAATAATTACAACCCAGAGACCACCTTTTACTGGCCGAAATATGGAGGAGATGATTAAAGGTTGCTTCTAAATTAATTAAAAACATGTGTAACCACTGCAAATACTGTGCTAGACTCTAAAGTAAAGCTGTACATTGTATAAATAGATGTAATACCTCAGAGCCCTCTCCACTTTTATAGGGACTGAGAGGGACTGCCTCTCTGGGATGTGAAGTCTAACTATTTATCCTGCTTAGGTTAACAGCTTCACAAATTTTACTTTAGCCCCTTTTATTCACTAATTACTAATCAGTTTTACACTTTCGAAGGACCTGATCACACAATTTATAGAACTGAGTTAACAACAACTTAGGGAATCATTCAGGCTTTATTCTCAGATCCTCAGCATAATGAGGTGGAAGAGCTTTTTGGGGATGGACAATGAGACCCAATGTTTTAACCAGGGCAGGGGTTGGAGGAGGGTCCCGGTGGCAGGTCCCTTTCAAAGCACTGCAGGGAGGGGTCTGTCCTTTGGCCGTGTTAACTGTCCAGCAGACTGAGGAAGGGCTGGGATGGAAGCTGAAATCAGAATCTACCTCCAATCAGTTGCAATACTTACAGCTCACCCCATGTTTATTATGAACCTTGCACTCCTGCTTCCTCAGCCCTCTACGACTAAGTTTGCTTCCTTCTTTCCCTATCGGTATGTTTCATGTAGACCGTAATGCTGCTCAGAATGTTTATTTTAGCCCTTCAGAGCACAGACCTAAGATTAAAGAAGAATTCTGAGATGGAGTTCCATTTTTGTCTTTTGTCACTTCCTAGTCTTGTGATTTTTTTTAAGCAAGTTACTCTAACTGGACAAACGCTGACTTCTGTAAAATGGGAATGGTAATGCCTACCTGATCATGGTATCATGGGGTGTTAAGGTATTTGAAAAGAACTCGGAGTGGGATTCAGAATATTGTGATTGTGGAACTGGTAAATCAGTGACTCATATGGATGTGGCTTGGTTTTTTTAAAAGTAGGAAAAAAGATATTTTCAGGGGTGCCTCCTAAGCAGTCAGAGAGAAAGATGAGTTGGATGGGGGGGCAGGGGTCATGCTCTTTGTCACCTTCCCAGTCCCTTGGTTTGATCTTGGTCACAGCAGACAGGGATTGGAGCCAAACATCTACAAAAGGTACTACTTGGAGTTCAGGTTACAGTGAGACACCACTTGAGAGAAAGGGTGTTCGCCTCCCGCTGCATGGACCACAGAGCCCCTCTGGGACCTTGAGGACTGCTGACTCAGAGAAGCAAGCGGGGCACCAGGGTGAGTGTGTTCATGGTGAACAACTGTGGTTGTTGGAGGCATTGTCCCATGGCTTAGGGGGCAGTGGGTGTTAATCAGATGGAGAAGGGGCATGAGGAACAAAAGTACTGGAAAAGTTTGCTTCAAGATGATTTGAGATCAGGACCAGTTTGTGAGCAAATGGGAGGCGCCCTGTGGAAATACCAGTTTGGGGGAGGTGTCAGGATTTACGTTACTATTGCTGATATCACCCCATTTCTGTCCAAAAACTTGTAAGGACAATTCAGGCTACAAAAAAATTAAATGAGATATAAATATTAAGTGCCTACTACTGAAACAGATGAACTCCTTACTGGATGATAATTATGGTTATTAATTATTCATAAACACAGTAGTATGTATTGAGAGTGTACTATGTGCCAAACACTGTTCTAGGCATGGAGGATACAGTAATCAACAACAAAAGCAATAATAATAAAACCCTGATCTCATGAAGCTGACAATCTAGTGGGGAAGGAAAAAAAGAAACAATACAATTTCAGATAAGGATACACATTATGGAAAAAAATAAAGACAATTAGATTAGAGAGAAGTTAGGGAGTTATAGTATTTGAGAAAAGGTTTCGTGTGTGTGTGCAGCAGAAGGGGGTGTGAGGGGGGGGGGGAGTGTAAAGGCAGTTCCCCGATCACGCTGTTTGATTTGAACAGACATCTGGGCAGTGGTACAGCTGGTACAGGTACATCTGGGCAGAAGGATACCTCATGTTCCATGTGCGAATATTTCAACAGGCATAACTCAACATTTTCTCCTTGTCCCAATTTTGTATTTTTTTTAGAGGCGGGGAGGGGTGGAGGGAGAGGGAGAGGATCTTAAGCAGGCTCCACACCCAGCAGGGCTTGATCTTAACAACCCTGAGATCATGAACTGAGCCAAAATTAAGAGCTGGATGCTTAACTCACTGAACCACCTAGGTGCCCCCCAGTTTTGTATTCTTTTCATATAAGCCACTACAACTCTTTTCTATACATTCCAATACTTTAGTTACAATTCAGACACCAGTGTTTTAGAAATACATCTACCACCATGAGATGACATGGAGCCTTTGGATGGGCCTGGAGAAATCACAGCATGGCAGAGTCTCAACTGCTGTGAGTCACTTTATTTTTATCTGGCTTGCATCTTCTGATGTAGCAACAGAGTTGGTCTTGCACAGCAAAGACTAAAATCTTCTTCAAGTGTTTGGTGTTTTCTCCTCCAGGAGTCTGCCTGTGTTGCCTCCGGGGGCCTCTGCTCAGCACAACCTTCACTTGCTACACTGTGTATCAAGTGAGCAGGGCGCCCACTGCTGGCTCTCATTGGTAGAGCTGGATCAGTTGCTTAGACTGAGAACTTGAGTTGATACCCAAAGTGCATTAGTTGGTAAATATTTTGAATTGCACTCCTGCTTTTAAGCATGTATCAAAAGGGGTGCCTGGGTGGCTCACTCAGTCGGTTAAGATCTGACTCTCGATTTCAGCTCAGGTCATGATCTCAGGGTCTTGAGATTGAGCCCCACGTTGGACTATGCCCTGGGTGTGGAGCCTGCTTGAGATTCTCTCCCTTTCTCCCTGTCCCTCCCCTACCCCCCACCCCACTCACTCTCTCTCTCTAAAACAAATAAATAAATCTTTTTTAAAAAATAAGCACATACCAATGAAGCTAATTTTAAAAGCCCAGGAGAGTATACGCAAATATATCTCTACTTATTATTTGTCCATAGTCTCGCCCATCTTTCTCTACAGTATAAGAAACAACAACTCAGCCCATCTCCTCACATTCCCACCTGAGATGTTGTCTTTATCCCCAGTTCCGCTTTCCTGTGGCTCTCAACAGAGACATGGTTTGGTTTGTTAAGCGAGGGGCCTGGTCTTACTGATCTTTGCTTCACAGAAGCCATTTGAATAGCTTTCATGAAGAGATACTTAACTAATGTGCCAATTAAGAAAGAGTGTCCCAACTTACTTCTTTCCCTGAAGAAGAGATGAAGTGGAATTTTAGAGTAATTGTTGACAGGACATTAATACACTAATCTCATATGTGATTTGGGTTGGTGAAGCTGCCTTTAATCTTTAAATTTGAAATGTTTCCCAGCTGGGGAGAAGCCACTTTCAGTAATAACTTCCCTAGGCTACTTAGCTTTTCACCAAGGCCAGACTCATTCTGAGGTAGTTTTCTGATTCTGCAGGTCTCCCTCAGCCATGAATTTATTAAGGGTACCAGAGCTGTGAAATTGGGGATGGCAAGATGTTAAGAGTATTTCCAGAGTCACTTCATGAGGCAGGTTGTAATAACAGCAGATCAAAAAATCATTCACATTTTCCCAGTAAGTAGTACATGCATACTTGGTATCGTAACACCTACGTGAAAATTTATTGAGTGGTACAAACGAATACAAAATTAAAATCTGCTGAAGGAACTTATTTAGATTGCACATACTGTGCAAATACGGGAAACTTTTTTCTTATTATGACAGATGATCTCATCTTGTATATTCTCTTAATGCAATTTACTTTTAAGCATTAATTAAAATAGCAATTCACTTTACATTTCTGAATACCTAGAATTCTGCCCAAGTTGGCTCCTACTATATATATCTTAGGGTCAGTATAAATACATATGTGAACAGTCTCTAATGGGGTCCCTGCTGATGTCTGTTAAGTTCTAATGAAAATGAACAAAATGGTGTGTTTTAAGAGCCAGGTCTTTTATACTCTATTTTATACCAAGCAGTATATTGACCTACTAGAGAATTAGTGTGTGAAACCTGCCTGAATAAACAATCTCTGATAGAGTCATCCAGCTATTGAGTTCAAGTACAGGCGGGATCAATGATGAATTTTTAAGTCAACTCTTTCAAGATGGACTGTTTATGAGAATTAAAAATAAATAGTATATATATATCTATAGATATAAAAATACATTTATATTTTATATAATTTTTTAAAAGGCAGAATGCTTCTCAAAGGGATAATTAGAATTTTAAAGTATGGCTTCTATTAGAATTTTCCTAAGAGGTCTGTGGCTCACAGCTGACCAAGTCAACTTTTCCTTCTTCCTAGGCACACAGTGAAACTACCTTTCCCAGTCTTCTGCAGTTAGGTGTGGTAATATGACCGAATTCTCCACATTCAGTTCTGAATGTCAAAACCCTCCGTTTATCTGACATGTTCTTTCTCTTTCAGGACTGAGGCAGACCACACAATGCCCTTAGGAAATTAGGACTTGAAGATAGTAGAGATATGTGAGGCAAAGAGCCCAAATTCCTGAGTCACTGATTGGAGAAGAACCATTGGCAGATTAGGAATATCCATTTGAAATTTTAATGTGTGAGAATAAACTTCTATCCCATTGAGTCATTGTAAATTTTGGAGTTTATTAGCATAGCTAAATGTGATATTTTCAAACAACCCGTAAATATGAATAGCAGCGGCCACCTGTTCTCCCTAGTCTCTTTCACTGCAGGTGTGCAGGTGCTTCTGCTTCTTGTCTGGTTTCTCTAATCTCTAGGTGTTAGGTGATGGTGACTCACAAGGTGGTTCTTCTTTACTAATTGTCCTCTCAGAACTTGGAGAGATAGAGAGTTCAGTCTTCAGAAAAGCTCAGGACTTTTAGTACATGTAATTATGATTTAAGTAAGTTACACTAAATTGGACTCGACTGTGGAGGCTCTCTTGAATGTGAGGTAGTACAAAAGAACATCAAGGGAAGGGACAAATGAACATACAGAATATATTCTCCTTCCTCTGGCCATGTCCCAAATCAGAAGAAAAAGTTCTGGCTCATTACAGTTATTTAAATATGATTTCAAAATAACTGAATTTGTTTTCTTTGGCCATCTTTCAGTGATTACCTCTTGCCTGTAGTGTCTGCTCAAATGTCCTCTCTTTTTTATTTATTCCTTCACTACAAACATTGACTTTTCCTTCATGAGGTTTTAAACTGCTGAGCGAGACTGAATGGGGACAACGGTTTTTTAGGGCTGGGAGAAACTTCAGCACCCTAGGGTACAAGGATTTCCTAGTACCATGGATGGGGGTACACTCTTCCTACAACATTCACATCATTTGCACTCTTAAGGGGCTGAGAAATATGAAGTTGACCTTTTTTTGTTTTCCTCCTGATATAGTGAGGTGAGATTCCCTCATTTATGGCCTTGATGCTAGATGAAGATGTAGTATAAATTCAAAATAACTAACTCTACTAGTTTCAGAAAACTACATTTCAGAAATAATGGAAGCTAATAGAAAAAAATGTTACTCCCTAAAGATGTCTTCATATTATTCAACTCTACATCTATTGCAAAAAATAGCTAAAAACCTTAGCTGTTAGCTAGAGGAGAGCTTTGTGTCATATAACCTGATAATAGGTGATAAATAAGTACCCAAAGGCTAGGAATAACCATAGAAGACTATAGAACCATAGTCATGTGAAATCTGATAGAACACTTATTTAGGACATAATCAATAACAACAATGGTAGTAGTAGTAATACGTACCATTTTTTGAGACCTTACCATGTGCCAGGCATCATTTCCAACAGTTCTATGAATTTGGTATTATCGTTAATACCTAATTAATATAATTATATTATAGAACATAATTATTCTATCAAATGAAGAAATGGAGATACAGAAAGTTAAGTAACATGACCGATGTAAAAAGACTACCAGGTCTTAAGGAAATAAGGTTTTTGAAATATCATTTTAGGTAACCTTGCAAATTGGAGAAGATATCATAATCACGATCATTGTAGGATTGATTACATTTATTATTTGCTTAGCCAGGGATGCAAATAAAGTATTGGAAGTGGGTTGACCACTCAGAGAAGAAAGTGATGCACTGTGTCACAATGTAGCCTTCCTTGGCTGGCAAAAATCGCTACTGGGTACACAACATATCTGTGAAACTGTATGAGCAAGCAAGGAGACTTTGGGCTATGAGAAATCTACTTCTTGCTGTGCCCACACCTTTTATCATTAGGACATACATCACCATTCAGATAGAACTGAGAAAGAACAATCTACACCTTTTTAACCATCTATATTTGTACATATCCAAGAAGTTTTTGGCCCTTACTTTCCATACAAATCAACAAGGTTGTGTCCTTACAGAAAACCTATTTCTTTGTAGCCAATCACTTGACTCTGATTTAATGCCCTTTTATATTAGGGATGTTTCTTCCCCCCCCCCCCCCCATATGTCAGAGTTCTCTGTCAGATTTGAAAGCACTTTTTTTTTTTATTCTTATCTTAATCCCCATACATTACATCATTAGTTTCAGATAAAGTGTTCCATGATTCATTGTTTGTGCATAACACCCAGTGCTCCATGCAGAATGTGCCCTCCTCAATACCCACCACCAGGCTAACCCATCCTCTCACCCCCCTCCCCTCTAGAACCCTCAGTTTGTTTTTCAGAGTCCATCGTCTCTCATGGTTCATCTACCCCTCCGATTTCCCCTGCTTCATTCCTCCCCTCCCGCTACCTTCTTCTTCTTCTTTTTTTTTTTCTTAACATATATTGCATTATTTGTTTCATAGGTACAGATCTGTGATTCAACAGTCTTGCACAATTCACAGCGCTTACCAGAGCACATACCCTCCCCAGTGTCTATCACCCAGTCACTCCATCCCTCCGACCCCACCCCCCACTCCAGCAACCCTCAGTTTGTTTCCTGCAATTAAGAATTCCTCATATCAGTGAGATCATATGATACATGCCTTTCTCTGTTTGACTTATTTCACTCAACATAATACCCTCCAGTTCCATCCATGTCGTTGCAAATGGCAAGATCTCATTCCTTTTGATGGCTGCATAATCTTCCATTGTATAGATATACCACATCTTCTTTATCCATTCATCTGTTGATGGACATCTTGGCTCTTTCCACAGTTTGGCTATTGTGGACATTGCTGCTATAAACATCAGGGTGCACGTACCCTTTCGGATCCCTACTTTTGTATCTTTGGGGTAAATACCCAGTAGTGCAATTGCTGGATCATATGGTAGCTCTATTTTCAACTTTTTGAGGAACCTCCATACTGTTTTCCAGAGTGGCTGCACCAGCTTGCATTCCCACCAACAGTGTAGGAGGATTCCCCTTTCTCCGCATCCCCGCCAACATCTGTCGTTTCCTGACTTGTTAATTTTAGCCATTCTGACTGGTGTGAGGTGGTATCTCATTGAGGTTTTGATGTGGATTTCCCTGATGTTGAGCGATATTGAGCACTTTTTCATGTGTCTGTTGGCCATTTGGATGTCTTCTTTGGAAAAATGTCTATTCATGTCTTCTGCCCATTTCTTGATTGGCTTCTTTGTTCTTTGGGTATTGATTTGATGAGTTCTTTATAGATTTTGGATACTAGCCCTTTATCTGATATGTCATTTGCAAATATCTTCCCCCATTCTGTCGGTTGTCTTTTGGTTTTGTTGACTGTTTCCTTTGCTTTGCAAAAGCTTTTTATCTTGATGAAGTCCCAATAGTTCATTTTTGCCCTTGCTTCCCTTGCCTTTGGCGATGTTTCTAGGAAGAAGTTTCTGCGGCTGAGGTCAAAGAGGTTGCTGCCTGTGTTCTCCTTTAGGATTTTGATGGACTCCTGTCTCACATTGAGGCCTTTCAACCATTTGGAGTCTATTTTTGTGTGTGGTGTAAGGAAATGGTCCAGTTTCATTCTTCTGCATGTGGCTATCCAATTTTCCCAACACCATTTGTTGAAGAGACTGTCTTTTTTCCATTGGACATTCTTTCCTGCTTTGTCAAAGATGAGTTGACCATAGAGTTGAGGGTCCATTTCTGGGCTCTCTATTCTGTTCCATTGATCTATGTGTCTGTTTTTGTGACAGTACCATGCTGTCTTGATGATGACAGCTTTGTAATAGAGCTGGAAGTCTGGAATTGTGATGCCGCCAGCTTTGCTTTCCTTTTTCAACATTCCTCTGGCTATGCAGGGTCTTTTCTGGTTCCATCCAAATTTTAGGATGATTTGTTCCATTTCTTTGAAAAAAGTGGATGGTATTTTGATGGGGATTGCATTGAATGTGTAGATTGCTCTAGGTAGCATTGACATCTTCACAATATTTTTTCTTCCAATCCATGAGCATGGAATGTTTTTCCATTTCTTTGTGTCTTCCTCAATTTCTTTCATGAGTATTTTATAGTTTTCTGAGTACAGATTCTTTGCCTCTTTGGTTAGATTTATTCCTAGGTATCTTATGGTTTTGGGTGCAATTGTAAATGGGATCGACTCCTTAATTTCTCTTTCTTCTGTCTTGTTTTTGGTGTATAGGAATGCCACTGATTTCTGTGCATTGATTTTATATCCTGCCACTTTACTGAATTCCTGTATGAGTTCTAGCAGTTTTGGGGTGGAGTCTTTTGGGTTTTCCACATAAAGTATCATATCGTCTGCAAAGAGTGTGAGTTTGACTTCTTCTTTGCCAATTTGGATGCCTTTTATTTCTTTTTGTTGTCTGATTGCTGTGGCTAGGACTTCCAATACTATGTTGAATAGGAGTGGTGATAGTGGACATCCCTGCCGCGTTCCTGACCTTAGGGGGAAAGCTTTCAGTTTTTCCCCATTGAGAATGATATTCGCTCTAGGTTTTTCATAGATGGCTTTTATGATATTGAGGTATGTACCCTCTATGCCTATACTCTGAAGAGTTTTGATCAAGAAAGGATGCTGTACTTTGTCAAAAGCTTTTTCTGCATCTATTGAGAGGATCATATGATTCTTGTTCTTTCTTTTGTTAATGTATTGTATCACATTGATTGATTTGCAGATGTTGAACCAACCTTGCAGCCCAGGGATAAATCCCACTTGGTCGTGGTGAATAATCCTTTTAATGTACTGTTGGATCCTATTGGCTAGTATTTTGGTGAGAATTTTTGCATCCATGTTCATCAGGGATCTTGGTCTGTAATTCTCCTTTTTGATGGGGTCTTTGTCTGGTTTTGGGATCAAGGTAATGCTGGCCTCATAAAATGAGTTTGGAAGTTTTCCTTCCATTTCTATTTTTTGGAACAGTTTCAGAAGAATAGGTATTAATTCTTCTTGAAATGTTTGGTAGAATTCCCCTGGGAAGCCATCTGGCCCTGGGCTTTTGTTTGTTGGGAGATTTTTGATGACTGCTTCAATTTCCTTAGTGGTTATAGGTCTGTTCAGGTTTTCTATTTCTTCCTGGTTCAGTTTTGGTAGTTGATACATCTCTAGGAATGCATCCATTTCTTCCAGGTTATCTAATTTGCTGGCATAGAGTTGCTCATAATATGTTCTTATAATTGTTTGTATTTCTTTGGTGTTGGTTGTGATCTCTCCTCTTTCATTCATGATTTTGTTGATTTGGGTCATTTCTCTTTTCTTTTTGATAAGTCTGGCCAGGGCTTTATCAATCTCGTTAATTCTTTCAAAGAACCAGCTCCTAGTTTCGTTGATCTGTTCTACTGTTCTTTTAGTTTCTATTTCATTGATTTCTGCTCTGATCTTTATTATTTCTCTTCTCCTGCTGGGTTTAGGCTTTATTTGCTGTTCTTTCTCCAGCTCCTTTAGGTGTAGGGTTAGGTTGTGTACTTGAGACCTTTCTTGTTTCTTGAGAAAGGCTTGTATTGCTATATACTTTCCTCTTAGGACTGCCTTTGCTGCATCCCAAAGATTTTGAATAGTTGTGTTTTCATTTTCATTGGTTTCCATGTATTTTTTAAATTCTTCTTTAATTTCCTGGTTGACCCATTCATTCTTCAGTAGGATGCTCTTTAGCCTCCATGTATTTGAGTTCTTTCCAACTTTCCTCTTGTGATTGAGTTCTAGTTTCAAAGCATTGTGGTCTGAAAATAGGCAGGGAATGATCCCAATCTTTTGGTACTGTTTGAGACCTGATTTATGACCTAGGATGTGATCTATTCTGGAGAATGTTCCATGGGGACTAGAGAAGAACGTGTATTCCATTGCTTTGGAATGGAATGTTCTGAATATGTCTGTGAAGTCCATTTGGTCCAGGGTGTCATTTAAAGTCTTTATTTCCTTGTTGATCTTTTGCTTAGACGATCTGTCCATTTCAGTGAGGGGGGTGTTAAAGTCCCCCACTATTATTGTATTGTTGTCAATATGTTTCTTTGCTTTTGTTATTAATTGTCTTATATAATTGGCTGCTCCCATGTTAGGGGCATAGATATTTACAATTGTTAGATCTTCTTTTTGGATAGACCCTTTAAGTAGGATATAGTGTCCTTCCTCATCTCTTATTACAGTCTTTGGTTTAAAATCTAATTTGTCTGATATAAGGATTGCCACCCCAGCTTTCTTTTGGTGTCCATTAGCATGGTAAATGGTTTTCCACCCCCTCACTTTCAATCTGGGGGTGTCTTTGGGTCTAAAATGAGTCTCTTGCAGACAGCATATCGATGGGTCTTGTTTTTTAATCCAGTCTGATAGCCTGTGTCTTTTGATTGGGGCATTGAGCCCATTTACATTCAGGGTAACTATTGAAAGATAGGAATTTAGTGGCATTGTATTGCCTGTAAGGTGACTGTTACCGTATATTGTCTGTGTTCCTTTCTGGTCTATGTTGCTTTTAGGGTCTCTCTTTGCTTAGAGGACCCCTTTCAAGATTTCTTGTAGGGCTGGTTTTGTGTTTGCAAATTCCTTTCGTTTTTGTTTGTCCTGGAAGCTTTTTATCTCTCTTTCTATTTTCAATGACAGCCTAGCTGGATATAGTATTCTTGGCTGCATATTTTTCTCATTTAGTGCTCTGAATATATCATGCCAGTCCTTTCTGGCCTGCCAGGTCTCTGTGGATAGGTCTGTTGCTAATCTAATGTTTCTACCATTGTAGGTTACAGATCTCTTCTCCCGAGCTGCTTTCAGGATTTTGTCTTTGTCTATGAGACTCGTAAGTTTTACTATTAGATGTTGGGGTATTGACCTATTTTTATTGATTTTGAGAGGGGTTCTCTGTGCTTCCTGGATTTTGATGCCTGTTTCCTTCCCCAAATTAGGGAAGTTCTCTGCTATAATTTGCTCCATTATACCTTCTGCCCCTCTCTCTCTTTCTTCTTCTTCTGGGATCCCAATTATTCCAATGTTGTTTTGTCTTATGGTATCGCTTATCTCTCGAATTCTGCCCTCGTGATCCAGTAGTTGTTTATCTCTCTTTTTCTCAGCTGCTTTATTTTCCATCATTTGGTCTTCTATATTACTGATTCTCTCTTCTGCCTCATTTATCCTAGCAGTTAGTGCCCCCATTTTTTATTGCACCTCATTAATAGCCTTTTTGATTTCAACTTGGTTAGATTTTAGTTCTTTTACTTCTCCAGAAAGGGTTTCTCTAATAACTTCCATATTTTTTTCAAGCCCAGCTAGTATCTTTAAAGTGATGATTCTGAACTCTAGATCTGACATCGTACTAATGTCCGTATTGAGTAGGTCCCTGGCAGTCGGTACTACCTCTTGTTCTTTTTGTTGAGGTGATTTTTTCTGTCTTGTCATTTTGTGCAGAGGAGAATAGATTAATGAGAGAACAAAATGCTAGCAGAGTAACAACGTCCCCAGAAAATATACTCTAAACAAATCAGAAAAGACCTGAAACAGTGGAACAAGAAATGGAAAGAGAGAAAAAAGAAACAGAAAAAAAAAGAAAAAGAAAAAGATAAAAACAAACAAAAACAAACAAAACAAAATAACAAGAACAAAAAAAACCAGAATGTGATCAAATATGATCAGGCTGGTATATAGATCAGTGCCACACACTCGATTTGGGGTGTATTTTGGTCTTTTAGAAGAAAGTGCCTCCCAAAATTTTAAAGAAAGAAAAACTTATATATATACAAAAATAAGGGTTGATATGATGAAGGGATGGAATATGACTGTAAAGATGGAAATTATAAAAAATTTTATAGAAGGAATTGATAAGAAGTTGTTTGAAAAAAGAAAGAAGAGGATTTAAAAAAAGAAAAAAGAAAAAAAAAAGGGAGAGAATATGATCAGGCAGGGGAATAGAAAACACCATATACTAGAGATTTAGGGTATATTTTAATCTGTTAGAAGAAACTATCTCAAAATTTTAAAGAGAGAACAACTTATATATATGCCAAAAATACGGGTAACTACTATGAAGGGATAGAATATGACTCTAAAAATGAAAAATAAAAATGTTTTTTAAAAAAAGGGATTGATAAGATGTTGGTTGAAAAAGGGAAAAAGAAAAATTCAAAAAAAAGAAAAAAGAAAAAAAGAAAAAAAGACAGTTAAAAAAAATTAACTTTGAAAGACTAAAGAATCATGGTAAAAAAGCCATGAATTCTATGTGCAGTATTCCCCTAGCGCTGGAGTTCTGCCGTTCTCATTGATCAGTAAACTTGGTCTTGGCTGGCTGTTCTCGCTGATCTTCTGGGGAGGGGCCTGTTGCCGTGGTTTCCAAATGTCTCTGCCGGAGGCGGAATTGCCCCGCCCTTGCCCCCTGCCGCGTAAGTAATCTGCTCGGGTTTGCTCTCCGGGACTTTTGTTCCCTGCGAGCTTTCCGTACAGCTTTGGAGGCGGAGAGTGAAAATGGCAGCCTCCCAAAATCCACTCCGGAGGAGCCGAGAACTCGGGGCCCCGCTCCTCAGTGAGCCCCCAGAGAAAAGCCGTCCGTCACTCCCGTCTCCCCGGTCTCCGGCCTCACTCCGTGCTCGCCCGGCCTGTGACCGCGCGTTTCTATCTCTGGCCCCCGACCCCGGGTGGAGTCTCCAAACCCAGCAGATCCCTGCGGTGCACTCCCGCGCGGCTCCTCCCGGGGGAGGAAGGTGAGTCTCCCCGGATCTGCCGCTTGTTGGGTCGCTGCTGGAGGAGCAGGGGCCCGACTGTGCCGCGGATCCCAGTTTATGGCAACCCTGAGCTGAGAGCCCGCGCCTGGGCTCCGCCTCTGCAGCCGGCTTCCCTGCTCCGATACCTGGGAGCTCTGCCACACTCAGGCACCCCCGGTCTTTCTGTGACCCCGAGGGTCCTGAGACCACACTGTCCGGAGGGTTCCACCCCCCGCTTAGCCACCAGAGTGACGTCCCTCAGCGGAGCAGACTTTTAAAAGTTCCGATTTTGTGCTCTGCGGCTCTATCACTTGCCAGAAGCCGCGGACGGAGGCCCCTCCCCCGCCGCCTATCCTCCCGAATATTGCCCCGGATTCACTTCTCCGCAGGTCCTACCTTCCAGAAAGTGGTCGCTTTTCTGATGAGAGAGTTGTTGCTATTCTTTTCTTCGATCTCCTGTTGAGTTTGTAGGTGTTCAGAATGGTTTGATCCCTATCCAGCTGAATGCCTGAGAGGAGATGAAATCCAGGTCTCCTACTCCTCCACCATCTTGCTCCGCCCCAGTTCTTGAAAGCACTTTAAAACAAGTCCTTGGCAACTTCCAAATTATTCTTGGTGACCCTGATATCACTCTGGCTATAATCTTGGGACCAGAAGGGCATATAAACAGTCACCTTATATTGGGGATGTTTCTGATACTGAATACTGGGACCCTGTTCATAAAGCCAGTTCATGGGGCTCCTGGGTAGCTTAGTCAGTTAAGCATCTGCCTTCGGCTCAAGTCATGATTCCAGGGTCTGGGATTGAGCCCCCATCATGGGGCTCCCTCCTGAGCAGGGAGCCTGCTTTTCCCTCTCCCTCTGCCCCACCCCCCTGCCCAAACTCATGCTCCCTCAAATAAATAAATAAATAAATAAATAAAATCTTAAAAAAAAAGCCATTTCACTATAGTTCACACTCAAACCTTGTGGAGAGGTCATTTGGTCATATCTGCAGCCATCATTGGTCATATATTTATGTTGTTGATCATTTTTAACTTAATTTGTCACGGTACCACCCTGTGTTCTAGTTGTGACAGTATAGCAATGGAAGCCCATTGGATCTAGATTCTTCGGCTTAGCCACAGAGAGTTTTGGAAGTATCCTTGTTTCTTTGCAACAAATAAATGTCATAGACTAACCTTGAGATTTTCTGCCCCAAATAGAGTCAGCTTTTCTCCAAGGAGTCCTCTTAGGGGGAACGATAAAAATGTACATTCACATAATGAATTCTAATCTCCTTCTACCTTTACTAAGTTTAATTTCTTCTGATCTTGCTTGAATATGAGGATTCATTAATCTAATAGTCCTTCCTGCTTTCTCCCCATTTTTTTCTTTGAGCTACAATTTTCCTCACACTCCCCATACCCCCAAAGAACCGACATGGGACAGTAGTTTAAAAATGTGCTCTGGAGTCAGACCGCCTACATTTGTTCTCCAGCTTCACTGTTGGACAACGTATCAATCTCCCTGTGCTTCAGTTTCCTTCTCTATAAAGTACCTCAAAGGGTTGTTATCTTAGTGCATGTAAACTTCTTAGAAGAATAATTTGGTTCTAAGTGTTAAATAAACACTAGCTATCATTAATTTTGGAACTATGTGTCTTACACTATGATAGGAAACCAGGGCTTCAAACTGAAATATTGCCTCCAAACCTAAAAATATTCTTTTCATTTATGCTTATACCCTTGGCATCCCAAAATTGACTAAAAAATGTCCTAACCTAGATGATTTCCTTTGCTAGCATCACTTTAAAAGAATAATTGTCTAATAAGATAAAGGAATCCTAAACTTTTTATGAGGGCACCCAAACTGCACAGTAATAGAACCCCTGGATTCTTATAAAAACATTAACAGAAAAAGAATAATAACAAATATACACTCTCAGGTCTTTCTTAAAATTCTATTTTATTTTTATTTTATTATTATTTAGAGGGGGGAGGGGCAGAGGGAGAGGAAGAGAGAGAATCTTAAGCAGGCTCCACACCTAGTGTGGAGCCCAACATGGGGCTCCATCTCACAACCCTGAGATCATGCACGACCTGAGCCAAAATCAAGAGTCGGATGCTTAACCATCTGAGCAACCCAGGCACCACATTAAAATTCTATTTTAATTACTTATTTTCTTGGCTATTTAATTATCATTTTTCTTCTACCACAAAAAGTTTCACTGTTGAACCCAAAATACATAACAATTTCAAATAGAGCTATAACAGTAATTAATTAATTCTATAGTTTTGCAAAACTTATTTACAAATATCAAGAGTACTACAACACTGATTTCAAAAATCATCAAAAAATTTTTAAAATTTTCACTTCAAACAATCATGTGGACCCATTTTAGTAGGTTCATAAAGGTACATCTTGGAGGCACACCCAGGAGTCACAATATCTGATCCCCCCAAAAATCCTAGAAATATAAAAACTAAAATTTCCTTCATATTATAAAAATTTCCTTCATATTGTGTTATTTGCTTGTGCTCTAGTGACAAAGCAGCCTTAGACAGGATCACACTTAAAGAGCCATTCTTATGAATTCTGTTCCTCATTTGTTTCTAGCACCAACTACTACAATCTTTCTACTATCTTTAAGAAGTTATGATGAACCACATCCATTGGGTTCCAGCATCTTTCTTAACTATCACCACATCCTCTATGCAAATCATAGGCACTGACAAAATTAGTTTTCTCATTTTTTCCCAACTATGTCTGTGATTTCCTACCTCTGTGTTTGTTCACATAGGTCTTTCCTCAGATGGCCTCCCCTGAAGTCTATGCCCGCTTGAAGAGCTGATGCAAATAAACCATTCTCCTTAGAGATGTCTCTGTTCTTCCCCAACTGGAAATGATCATCCTCTGCTATTGTATGTACTATTCACTGTCTATTCCATTTGTTCCTTTTCTAATTAGATTTTAAACTCTTTGGCATCTGTGGGCCACAAAAGCTAGTTTGGTATATTATACCATGCATGGCATTCTAAGTGTTGAACAGGAATAAACTTAGGTTTTATTTCTGAGAATAGAGGCCTAAGTATTGAAAGAGTGAGAGCATGGACTCAGGGGCCCACATCCAGTTCCAGCTCTACTTTTTGGAAAAGTTACCTTCTCTGAGGTCGGTGTTCTCAGCTCAGAAAGTAATGGAATGCACTAGGTAAACTTTTAAGACTGTTCTTGCTCCAAAATTACTTCACTTGATAATAACTTTCTCTTACTCTTTACAAACGAAAATGCACTTTGATTGCTCATCCTGAACTGTTTTAAATTTGAAAAATATTTTGCATGCATCATTTTTCATTCGACAGGAAATTATTGTTAGCAACTGAAAACAACTATGCTAGGGAGATATATTTTAAAATATTTGGATTACTTACAAAAAGATTTAGTTATCAGAAGTATCAGAAGAATTTCATTTTATTGTCTTATTTCCAAAGACCTCAAAGACGCTGGTTTAGAAAAGAAGCGCCCAAACCTTTAACATATATATTAAATGCCTATAACTTTAGTTTAGTGACTTTGAAATATGCCTGGAGAAAGAAGTGTTCATATAGCCCATTAATTTATTTTTATTTTTTAAGATTTTATTTATTTATTTGTCAGAGAGAGAGAGAGAGAGCTCACGCACACAAGTAGGGGGAGGGGCAGAGGGAGAATCAGGCTCCCTGCTGAGCAGGACCCTGGGATCATGACCTGAGCTGGAGGCAGATGCCTATCTGACTGAGCTACCCAGGCATCCCTAGGCCATTAATTTAAAGAAGTATAGAATATTCCTTTACTATTTTCCCAAAGTTTGTCAGCTGTGTCCTTAAAAAGAAAGATTAAATTTAATTTCTGGTAGACTTTTACTTTTTTTTCCTTTTCCAATTGGAAGATATTTTAGTTCATGTGTTCAAAAAATCAAGCAAGGAAATGTAAAATTATGTTGATTTTTAATAACATCTTAAGACTTAGCCATATTTGAATTGCTTACTTTTATACAAATTTAATTCTAAATCAGAGAAGTCACCTTATTGCAATTAAATAGAATCTTAGCTCTTAATGAATATAACATTGAAGACATGTTACCTAAATTACTTCATTTTCACAGAAATTAACATTTCAATGTGTCTTGCTCTGAAATGAAAATATCTTTGAAGAAAACAATTATTGATGAAATAAAACATCTGGTGGAGTTGACTCAGAGATTCTCTGTAGAAACAGACACCTTTATAATCAACAGTTCTGGCAAGCAGTTTTGATGAAATACTGACTAAAATAAAGATTTTTAATATGCCATAGAGTTTTCTTTCTTTCTTTCTTTCTTTTTTTTTCCAGTGTTCTCTCCAGGCTCCTATTACTACCAAAAGCTTGAAGTTGATAGTGTGAGTTTTCCTCTTTAATGACATGAGATGTTCTCAGGAAACTACATATATATATATATATATTCCCCCCCCCCATAAAATACTAACCTCAAAAGGGTTTGTTTCCTAATGAGCTAAATTTGTTTCTCTAGTTTACATGAGAAAGTCCTTCTCAGAACCAATCCACTCATCTCCGAGGGGAAGCTGTTGCTGCTGGTTTGCTCATCTCACCCCACCCTGCCAGGACTCTTAGAAGAAATTTTATAGCTCTCTCTGTTTTAGCTTGATGGGGAGAGATCTCTCATTTGGCCTGAGGGATTCTCGGTAATGTCTAACACTCCACTCTGGTTTGCTATTGAATGAATTTCAGGTTTTATGTTGAAGGTTTTCTCAACCATAGTCCTACTGACATACTATTTTGGATAATTCTTTGTTGTAGTGGTTATTCTCTGTATTATTGTAGGAAGTTTAGCAGAACCCTGGCCTCTATCCTCTAGATACCAATATCGCACATCCCTTTGCCCCTCAGTGTGACAAACAAAAATGTCTCCAGACATTGTTAATGTGCCCTGAAGGGTGGGGGCAAAATTACTCCTGGCTGAGAACTAGCATCTTAAAGTACTACAGTAGTGCTAATTCTGAAGACAGAGTATTCACACACACATGAATTTGAAGTCCCCCCTGTTGGGGAAAGTGATCAAAAAGATTTGACCACCAACTGGCCCTTGACCTGGACCCAGGCCCTTGGAAGCTCCTTGCCCCCTCCCTGTACTTGAAATGTGGGTTCCATTAGCCTTCCTACTCTCAGAGTCTGCTCCAAAGACAAAGCCTTGAAATAGTGATGTGATCTTGAAAACACCTGCATGGTATACATACCTGAGCCCAGTTAGGGCCTCTTTATAAGCTTTTAAGATCTGGAGAGCGCTGCGGGGATGGGGATCCATCTTGGTGCTGCCCAAGACAAGCCGCAAGCCTTGTAGGTAAGTTCCCTTTTCGTTTATTAAAACTGCCACTTAACCAAACTGGAGTAGCCTTTTTCTTGTCTCTTCCCGCCCCATGTGTAAGTGTAGGGGGCAGGGACAGCAGTTTCAGATTACACCAGGAAAGTTCCAGGGAGGGCTGTGAAACTACACCTTCCTCTTCACAAATTTGAAGGCCTGCTCCTCCACTTAATTAGCAATGTGGCCTTGAGCAGGTTAATTAGCCTCTCTGAGTCTCACGGTCTTCATCTGTAAAGTAAGTATGATAATAACTTACCTCATGGGGCCATTATCAGGATTAAAGGAGATGATGCACAAGAACCCCTTAGAAGAGTGCCTGGAACATCTTACACCCTTAATCAGCAATGGAAATTATTTTTTATTATAATCCCCAGAGCCTTTGAATAAAACTTTAATTTTCACAGTAATGCAAGATTTAAGGTTTTTCTCAGCAACTCTGAAAGTTATATAATTGATACTAATTAGTGGATATTTTTTCTTTTTAATTCAAGTTAAAATAATAGCATAGACAATTAATTTCTCTAACTAATTTTCAAAAAGGGACACATGCCATAAGTCTCCCTAAGATGATATATTACCCACCATCCTGAGGATAGAATACAGAATGCTTTAAAGGAAAGCATTTAATTTTTTTTTTTTTAATCACAGGCATACTCAAGAAGGTCTAGTTAGCCAAACTTACTTTATTTTTTTTTTTAAAGATTTTTTATTTATTTATTTGAGAGAGCAAGAATGAGAGAGAGTACATGAGAGGGGGGAGGGTCAGAGGGAGAAGCAGGCTCCTTGCTGAGCAGGGAGCCTGATGCGGGACTCGATCCCGGGACTCCAGGATCATGACCTGAGCCGAAGGCAGTCGCTTAACCAACTGAGCCACCCAGGTGCCCGGCCAAACTTACTTTAATAGTAATTGATACAAATGCTAATAGCTCAACACCCCTAGATTTCAAAACACAGCAGTAGTTGAGACTGCATTTAAAATCTCAGTGGGGCCTGCTCCTATGCTTCCCATAAAACCTGAAGGCTACAGTAGAAGAAGGTATGATTAAGACCAGTGCTCAATAACACCATGGGCACCCACCTGTTTGCAAGTGGCAACTAAGCCTTTTCTTTAAATTTGAGCTTAAAAGAGTCACCTGATATCTTATTAAGATAAACACAAGTTGGGATTTTAAAAAATATGGCCCTACGGTGCTGAGATATTAAGGAAATAGATATTTAACTCATCTCCTTTGATCACATTATAAATTGCATTAAAATACAGATCCTTAGCCTTCACTCTCTGACATTTTGATTCAGTAATATCCAAGGTACAGCTCTGGAATTAGATTTTTATGAAGCTCTCCAGGTGATTCTCAGATTTTCAAACAGGTTTGGAAGATACTGCCTAAAGAAATAGAGGAATACCTATAGAACTCAAGTAAATTTCTATAAATAAAATAAAATTTCCCTGATGACTCTGATCACCAATTGTATGTTAATTTATTCATTTATTCCACATATATTTATTGAGAACCTACCACATGGCAAAAACTGAGCTAGCCAGAGGCAGTTCAGACATGAATGAAATAGGTCTGATCCCTGCCCTCATGGAGATTATTATTTACCAAGGGGGCCTTAACGTGCCCTCAGCCTGATTAAACTTTAGGTAGATTTCTTCCTGATTATAGGCCCCTGACCTCCCTTTTATTAGAGCCTTTATTTCAGAAAATTTGTGGTAGTAAATTGTTTTTCTGCCTGTTTGAGATGAAGCCTTCTACAACCATGAAATATCTTTCTCAAGGAGCTGAGCGCCATCCTTTTGAAACGTAATCATCAAGAAAGAATTCTCTTTCCCAGTTTCTGTAGGAGTTCAGGAGGCTAACTTGGACAATGCCAATTAGCAAACACAGATGACTTGATCACATTGACCAATCTCCTTCTTAATGTTTTCTAGTACTTTTCCATGAGTTCATCCAGCATTTAAAGATCCTGTGCTTCAGCAGAGTTGAGCTCCATCTCTGCCCTCTAAAACATCACTCTTGACCCCTATTGCAATAGTCCTAAATAGTCTTTCTTACCTGTTTTTTTCTTTTACATTATCTACGTCACTGATTTTTATCTTTATTGCTTATAAGAATTATCTAAGTTTGCTAATCTAGTCGGTTTGGATATGAACAAGGAATCTGTAGTTGTAAGCACCTAGATGATATGAGTAGGACATAGAGTTACCAGACATTGAGAAACATTGTGCCTGTGGTCCCACCATACATTATGTTAAGGAATGTACCATCTCGGGAGCCAGATGCTAGTTTCAAGCATTCACAAAGGCCAAATCTTAGACATTTTGACCACAAAATAACTAAATATAGTAATAAATTCATAAATGTTGAGTAAAATGGAAATCTATGAGTATATACTGATTGTAAATAATTATGGAGGAGGAGCAAGGGGCTCTTGATTATAGAAGAAGGCTGAGTGATGACTTGTCATTGTGCAGAGAATGCTGCAGTTTAAAAATCATTTTGCAACCATCACAGTAAAGATTAGAAGAATCATTAATGAATGATAAATCAAGGGAGAAATTTTTGATGCAGAGCAAGATAGATGCATAGTCTTAAAGTGTCTCTCTACAGATAGCTTGTTAATTACAAGAAAAAAAATAAGTAACTACACAAAAGTATAGTTGGTCACGTGACCAAAGGGCAGATGGACATGATGTGCCTTCACATGTAACACCCTGAGAAGGACATAAAATTATTTGCATAATCTTTATACTATGAATTTTAATCTAATCACAACAAAACATGAGACAATCCCCAAATGATAATCTTCTATTAAGAAAGGGAGAGGGAAGGATGTACTGTTCAAAGATGTCGATGTAAAAGGCCAAGGATCTATTTTGGATTAAAGGAGGCTCACAAAGCCTGAAATTGAATGCACTATGTGATCCTAGACTAGATCTTGTACTGGAAAAAAAAATGCTACCTAGGTCTTTGTTTTGTTTATTGTTAAAGTTGCAATACAGTTGGTAGATCACTAAAAGTTAAAAATTATACAATGATTATGTAAGAGAATGTTCTAATACTTAGAATACACATTGAACACTGAGGGTAAAGGGTCATGTTGTATGTAACATATACTCAAGTGGTTCTGAAAAAATGTAGATAGATAGCAAATAATAAAGGTAAAGCAAATGGGGTGAAATACTAACAATGGGTGAATCTGTATAAAATAGTTACAAGTGTTCTTTATACTACTCTTGTAACTTTCCTGCATGGTCAAAATTATTTTTAGGTAAAAATGTTAATATATGTCATTTTTTTCTTAAATACACGTTTAGGTAATCAGGAAACCAATAATTCCACAAAGCAAGTCATTGAATTGCCTTTACTCAGCTGCAATTAAATTTTATACCCTTAGCCTTTACAGAGGATAGATTAGAGAGGTGATTTTTGAATATTATTTGTTCAGCTTAATTAAAAAAAAATATATGCATTTCTCTAAGACCATAGAACAAGAGAAGGGCTTGGTTAGCTTTATTGAAGAAAAACTGAATAAATTGGCTAGACTTCCTTTACTTCACCATGAAGAGCCCCGTAGCCCTTTGGCCTTGACTCTGGAGCCAACTTTGCAGTAATTCTCTTCAGCCCAGCTTGGCTGGTACAAGAGGTAGTACCTTCTTTCAAATACCTCCTTTCTTCTTCTTCTTCTTTCTTTTGTTTCCATGTTAAGGTCTATACTAATGGTCTTCAACTTTTTGAGTGACATTTTGGCAATTAAATGGTAAACTGCACCAAAATGTTGAAACAGTTGCATTATAAATAAATGTATAAATGGAAACACTATGTTGAAATAAGGAAATGCACTAACTAGGCTTTTTCTCAGGAAATTAAAGGCAGCTTTCTGATGTTACTCAAATGCTGAAGTCTGGGGAGATTTCTTTTATTTCTTTATTTCTTTTTTTAAGATTTGATTTATTTGCGAGAGAGAGAATGAGAGACAGAGAGCATGAGAGGGAGGAGGGTCAGAGGGAGAAGCAGACTCCCCGCTGAGCAGGGAGTCCAACGTGGGACTCAATCCCAGGACTCCGGGATCATGACCCGAGCCGAAGGCAGTCGCTTAACCAACTGAGGCACCCAGGCGCCCCAGTCTGGGGAGATTTCTGATGGATATACCTCAAATACCTATGTCCTTTCCTGCTTCCCCCACTATGGCTGTTCTCTATCATTTTATCCTGCTTTATTTAATGGCTTGGAATTTGCCACCAACTGTCTACATTTATTTATTTGTTTATTTAAAAAATACTTTATTTATTTATTTGACTAAGAGAGCGTGCACAAGCAGGGAGGGGCAGTCGGAGGGGGAAGCCGGCTCCCCGCTGAGCAAGGAGCCTGATGCCGGACTCCATCCCAGGACCCTGGGATCATGACCTGAGCTGAAGGCAGACACTTAACTGACTGAGCCACCCAGGAACCCCTCTACATTTATTTTTGTGTATTGTCTGTCTTCCTTTAAAACATAAATTCTATGTTCATAAATTCAACAGAATTTTGCCTGTCATTTGCTTACTGCTAAATGTTTAGCAAATAAATGAATGGGAGAAAGAGATGCAGAGAGAGAGGGAGAGAGAGACAGAGACAAAGTTTTATGTTCCCATAAATTCATTCTCTGGTTTTTTTATTTAAGAGCCAAGGTAAAGTTTCCCATCATATCACAATTTTTACCTCTGTAACAAGATGTAAATATTTAATATACACATGCATATATATGTGTGTGTGTGTGTGTATGCACATGTGCATATGTCTATGTATATTTCAATCTTTGCTGATTTACAAGACAAGTATTGCCTACTTCCTCATCTTTACCCACAAAGGAACAGAGATCGAAGAACAGTGCCTGTATGTGTGTGTTGTTATTCTTATTTATTTTATAAGAAAGTTCCCCAGGCTTTAAGGAAAGAGGAAAATCTGAGTCTAATGATTTCTTTAAAGGGCATTTTGTTGTGTGCCTGGGTGGCTCACTCAGTTAAATCTGCCTTCGGCTCAGGTCATGATCCCAGGGTCCTCTGATGGAGCCCCATGTCTGCTTCTCCCTCTCCCTCTGCAGCTCCCCCTGCTTGTGCTCTCTCTCTGTCAAATAAATAAATAAAATCTTAAAAATAAAATAAAGTGCATTTTGTTGTTGATGTTGTTTTTTGTTTTGTAGCTGATGAAATAGGACAATGGAGGGGATGTGAGAATGAACAGGATAAGGAAGAAGAAGAGCAGAAACATAGGAGGCCTCCAAGTTCCAGGTATGGACAGAGAGTGAAGCTGTTGTCTGGGAAGTGCTGGGCGGAAGCACGTAAAGAAGGAAGCGTGTACAAGTCCTCAAAGGTCGTTTTTGGCTAGGAGTCCTTACCAGCTAATGACCCTGTCCATTGACAGCCCAAGTATGTGGGAGTGGAGCATAGAGAATGAGGGAAAGAGAGAGGGACAAAGGCTCACAAAGTTAAACAGTGTGTATTGTGATGAGATTATTTGTCATGCGGATGATTTAGGATTTTATCCTGTGGGGAGTCACTGAAGAATTTTAAACCAAAGAATGAGGCAAGGACATTGCCACTCAAAAAAGTTGGTGGGGGGAGACAGATATGTTAATTAGATTGACTATGGTAATTACTTCGCAATGTGTATGAAGATCAAAGTATCAAGTATATACATTAAAAATATACGATTTGTATTTTTCAGGTATATCTCAATAAGGCTGGGGCGGGGGTGGGGGAAGGGGAAGCTTTCTGGTGGCTGGATGGAGAACATTTTGGAGAAAAAGAAGACCAGAGGCAGGGAAACCAGGCTATTGATTAAAAACCTGGGGCATTTTAGCCATGGCAGCCCTCTCCTATACACATGATTGGATTTTCTGAATTAAAAAAAGGAATTATAGGGCGCCTGGGTGGCTCAGTTGGTTAAGCGACTGCCTTCGGCTCAGGTCATGATCCTGGAGTCCCGGGATCCAGTCCCGCATCGGGCTCCCTGATTGGCAGGGAGCCTGCTTCTGCCTCTGACCCTCCCCCCTCTCATGTGCTCTCTCTCTCTCATTCTCTCTGTCTCAAATAAATAAATAAAATCTTTAAAAAAAAAAAAAGGAATTATAGAAAAGATAACTAAATACAGATTTTTCTCTAAGTGAAAAACACATGTATGTTTTAAAAAATTAATCATGTTCACATCTCTCTAAGTTGGGTTTATTTAGACTTTTTTTTTGTTTCTATGCATGGATCATTTCAATAGCTGAATTTATTTTTAATTCATGAATGTATAGGATACTAATCTCTTCTACCAAGCTACTGATAAATTTGTTTTTAAGATCCTTCGCCATTTCAATTGATGGCATGATAAAATGATGAAATATCAGGCTGTGGCTGTTTCTTCTGCAGAGTTAATCCATTTTGTTATTTGCTCTGAAGTAGTGGATCTATAGCTGTAATATTTCATTGTTCTGTCCATGGTGACAGCCACGTTCATTATAAGCAGCCAGTAATCCTACAATGCTTCCCTTCAGCTCAAGTTCATCAGACGCCATTCTGGAAGTCTGACGTCTGTAGCAAGGAGCCATGTTAAATGAGAATGCAGATGCATCCGTTGAAAATTTGACTATTTTTGTAACAGAATTCAGAGCAAGCAAACAGAACTGGGACACACTGCCCAGAGTATTATTAGGCAGTGACAGAGTATAAACCAACTAAGGAACCCAGGCATGATGTAAGGGAAGAGGGAGACTTTTCAAAAATGAATGGTAAGCAAATTCCAAAGGTAGTTCTGGACATCTGACTAGTCAATGCACGCTAATGGTCTCAGGATGCCTACTCTTGTTTGTATTTGAAGCTTTTACTATTTTCTCTCTGAAAAGTAGAAAAAAAAAGTTTGTTCAATTAAGCTATGAAGTCTCAATTCTAACAAATGGGGAGCAACTGGAGGGTTAAATAACATTCAGATAATTACTTTCAAGGATTTTCTTCACTTATCATGAATACTAAGTGTCTCTTGCTCCTTCCAGCCCTTTCTAAGTTTAACACTAAATTTATGTCCTACATGCATCTTTGGTTATTAACTTGTTTCTACAGTTGACTCTTGAATAACACAGTGGTTAGGGGCATTGACCCCACACAGTTGAAAATCTGCATGTAACTCTTGACTCCCCCCAAAACTTAACTACTAATTGCCCTACTGTTGACCAGAAGGTTTACTGATAACATAAACAGTTAATTAACACGTATTGTGTATATTGTATGTGTTATATACTGTATTCTTACAGTAAAGAAAGCTAGATAAAAGAAAATGTTATTAAGAAAATTTAAGAAAGAGAAAATATTTATTGAAAAAAATTCCGCATATAAGTGGACCTGCATAGTTCAAACCTGTGTATTATACATAACACATCTTATGAGTATTTCCTGTCTTTACAAGCTGCTAATATATATATTAATTGTGCTTAGCATATCTTAGGTTTTATCTGTCCCATTTGTTTTTCTTATCCTCTCTGTCAAAATTGAAATTATTAAATAATGCAGCAAACATGCATTGCAGTAGTTATTCAAAATGAGGTTTCTGATCATGTTATTATAATTGTTAACTGAGTCATAGCAGCAGGGACTAATAAATTTAAGCAATTTAGATAATAAGCCAAAAATGGGAGAATTGTGGGATCAAAAAAAAAAGACCCTTTTAACAAGATTTAAAAATTATTTGCTTCTATGTAATTTCTTTTACTTAACATGATGGTGGCCTTATTATTTTTTCAATCTATTTCTTTAATTTTGTTTTAGTTGGAACTAAGTTAGCCTGAGTGACAGTGAGTACTCAAAATGACAGGGACCTAAATAAAGTAAAAGTTTATTTCTCTGTCATGTGTTTGAAAAAAGTTTTCTAGCTAGCAGGAACAAGGGAAGAAAAAAGGAGGTCAAACTCTCTTCTAGGAAGTCAAACACAAGAAGTTTATGTATACGGCATGAGCTAGAGCTTAGTCGTATGACCCTACTTAACTCAAGGGATGCTGGGAAATGTCTTTTTTCAATTGGTTATGAGGCTAGCTAAAAATTAGGGCTTGGGGAAAGAAAAGATGACATATATTGGAAGAGGAATATCAGGCTGTGTCACAAAAGTCTCTGAATAAAAACAAAATTTCCACTAAAGTGCAAAAATGTGATTGACCTGAAAATAGAACAAATGTCCTGCCACCTTATCATTAGTGCTCTGATCTAAAACTCAAAGAAAATCCAAATCTATGTTATTACCACTCCTCCTAAAAAGTGCATAATTATGATCAAGTTAGCATATGATTAAACATTTTTCTCTAAGACTTTAGATTCAAAACAACCAACAATTATCTTGTGCAGTACACTTAGCAAATGCATCTTATTACCATAATAATATCAAGATCATATCATTAAACCAAATATAAACCTTGGAAAACAATTAAAAACAAACCCAACGCTCCCTAACCAGGTGCATGCTTTTCTTCTGTAAGTCTAAAGAACACTACTCTTTTCTATTTGCTTGGGTTGTTTTCCTCCCAAACTTTATATTTTCAGAAAAGTACATTACTCATCTGTCTTTAAACAGTTGTTTAAAAGCTGGAGCTTTATCTATTTCTTATTTCTCTTGTAATCATTGGCTCCAGTCAATTTGAGGTGGTTGATCTCTACATTTCCTTCGATCTTCTTTAGTAAGAAATGGCCTCCATAGGCCTTTTAATTAGTTTCCACATGAAATCTGCATTCATTGAAGTTTCCCTGCAAATAAAATTGCCGGCACTTTCCAACCTCTCAATTGACAATACCTGCCCCACCTTCTTTGGGAGAAAAGATCTAAGGGTCTGTTTAGGGGAGCTGTAGTGCTGTCTTCATTGTACCCAATAATCCCTGAAGTCTACAGGGGGGGATCTAACATTCGTTGAAACAATTATTCATTGCCAGCACCATATATTAAAGTTTTATTTGGTATATGTCAGCAGAATTACATTATTTTCTGAAATAATCATGCACATTTCTTGTTAATCATATTCTTGGGTATTTTATGATTAGTTGTCAATTGAGGTCTTTTTTCCATTATATTTTATAGTTGATTATTCCTGGAATTTAAGATAACTATTGACTTTTGCATATTAATTTTTTTTTTTTTTAAGATTTTATTTATTTATTTGACAGAGAGACACAGCGAGAGAGGAAACACAAGCAGGGGGAGTGGGAGAGGGAGAAGCAGGCTCCCCGCGGAGCAGGGAGCCTGATGCGGGGCTCAATCCCAGGACCCTGGGATCATGATCTGAGCCGAAGGCAGACGCTTAACGGCTGAGCCACCCAGGTGCCCCTGCATATTAATTTTGTAAGTAGCTATCATACACACTTTCTTACTATATTCAGTAATTTTTTTCACTTGATTCTCTTGGGTTTTTTAAATATACAGTGGCATGATCTTCAAAGATTTATGTCTCGTATTTTATTCTCATACTTACTTTGTTTTAGAAATTTACTGCTAATCACCATGGGCAAAGAAAGTTCCTGGTTTACAACTTGTGACTCCAACCTAGATGTTAGGAGCTTCACCCTCATTTGCTGAATTAGGCCCCACAACTACTTACAAAGTGGGTATTATCCACATTTCTCGAAGAGAAAATTGCCTAAGGTCACAGAAGTAGGTAAGGGAAGCAAATGTTTTTTGAACCCACGTTCAAAATTCATGTATTTTCTACTATTTCACAGAATAACCCCCAAAAGAAAAAATAATAAGATTCAGTAAAAAGCTAAAATTTATTCTCCTGCTAATGCTGGAGATTTTCATCATGGGAAAATCATACATCAGAAAAGCACCTGTTCCAGTTATATATTGCTGTGTAATATGTAACTCCAAATTGAGGAGTATAAAACTACATACATTTTATTAGACTCATGGATTCTATAGGGAAATATTGGACAGGGCACAGTGAGGATGGTTTGTCTCTCTGTAGGGTAACACCCAGCATGCCATATCCTGCAAAGAGCACTGTTCGCTTACAGCTGTTGTTCCAGGTTTGGCTATGGAGGTGGCAAGACAGGGTTAGACAGAAAGTGAGATGATAGACTTTGGAGGATCTTGCCTAGCAGGCCAAAAACTTTGGATGCTATTCTGTAGGCATCCTTTAAAGGAACATGAACAAATTAGCATTTCATTTTGTTCTAGCAGCATTTGATAGCTATATGGGAAGGGGTTGAGGCAGGAGGTGGGAGGATAGGTTAGGGGAAGTGATGAAGGCTTTTACTGGGGCAAGAGCAATGAGAACTGCCATGACTTGCTGGTGGGTTACATATGGAAGTTTGGGAGTGGCCTCGAGTCGAGGAAGATTCCAAGGTTTCAGAACTGGATTTCCTTGCACGTGGTGATGACATGCAGGAGGCCAGAATGACACAGGAAAAGCAGAATGACGTGGATGATGGATTTCATCTAGAAACCTTTAATATGAGTGTTCTGTGCGACATTTCCCCCCATTACAATCAGGGGAGCAGCCAGGGAGGTAGTTGGATTCATGAGTCTAACACTCATGGTATCAGTCTGTGCCACAGCTTGAGGAGTCAGCCAGCATGCATATGGAAGCTGAAGCCACATGTGTGGATGGGATGTTAAGGAGAGGTTAAAAAAGGAATAAGCGCCTTTCAGTGCGCTTTATATAAGCGCCTTTATAAAAGCACACAATATTTCCATCCCAAGCTGAGTAGGAAGGCCAAAAGGTAGAAGAAGAACCAGGAGAAAGTGGTATCAATAAAAAATGGAGGGAGGATTTCGAGGAATTTGGTCCAGTTTCACTTGAGCTATATTATGACTGAACCAAAAATCTTCTCTCTTTTTATAATCCTAAGGACAGGGTTCCTTAAGTCATCAGAGGGAGAAATTTTCAGTGATTGCAAAGGAGGTTGTAGTGGTTCTTGCTTTTGTCTGCCCATCTGTTTTTCCTCTGGCAATCCCCAGCCTGCCGGGCTGCATGAGTGGAGCCATGAGTTAGGCTGAGTCAACCACAGGAATCCATCTTGCTGGCTGTACATGGTTCATGGTATATGGGTGGGAGAAGCATGGCCCCGGGAACATTTAGTCTTAAGAGATTATATACAGAAGCAGGAAAGTGGTTAGAACTAAGTCTTTTTTTTTGCAGTACCCATAAAGAAGTTTGAAAATATTTTGCTGCGAAGACTTCTAGATCTACCCTTGTTCTTGTCCTTCTAAAGGCTTTCTCATTCAGTACTTTTTTTGTTTTCTTGCCTGTGAGCTATTTTCCCTTAGTTTTCTTTTTGTCCCCCCTCTCTCCCCCTTTCTGGAGTTGTTTAATTTGAAAACAAATATGGAGTCAAGGGACTTGAGATCTCTATGGGGCTAAAGTAAAATTAAGGGGGTATGTAGATGGGAAAATGACTACTCATAGCCTGAGGATGTATTTAAAATGTCTAGTAACCCTAGTTGATGACAAGTTCTAGGATGTGAGTAAGGAGTGAGTTAATGAAATGGCATGAAGTAGAAGCTCACAGTGACTAGTATAGTGAGAAACAGTGAGGACAGGACTTTGGTGTCATGAGGAAAAAATTGAAATGAAATAGACATATGTGAATTAAATATGCATCATTACTGTTGCATTCTGTCTCACTATATCTTTACAGGTTAGATTTCAAGTTGTTTAAGAATATTTCCTTGGCTCCTAGCTTTTCTGAGGATGGGTCTAAATGTCTAGTTCCTCACTTATTCATCTTGTTAAAGTTATATTAATGGGAAAACATAATGTGAATCTCGATGGTCAGATATTTTATAGATGAACATGCCTTTTCAAGACTGAATTTTAGTATTTCTGAATTTGTACTATGCTATAACAATATTCTCTCTAAATCAAGTGGGAGTGGATTGTCTTGATGAGTTATTTTCTCTTGAATATGTATTTTCCCATTTTCTAGTCTCACTTACTTGAATCATTTTCCATTGTTTTATGGAATAATAGTGGAAGTATTTTTAAGTTATGGCCATAGCCACTTTGTTTTGATATGTAGTTACAAATCAGCGTGTTGAAGTGCTAAATTTTCCTAATTTAAATAATAATATCAGTATTTATTCAGGAAATATTGTTTTAAAATGAGGAGGCAATTATAGTTGCAGCTGAGA
Organism: Mirounga angustirostris; assembly: GCF_029215605.1. Lineage (NCBI taxonomy): Eukaryota > Metazoa > Chordata > Mammalia > Carnivora > Phocidae > Mirounga > Mirounga angustirostris. Next base: position 30,704,951 of record NW_026991710.1, on the reverse strand, counting down.
GAGTAGGAGTATCCATACAAAATGGATATACGGTAATTCAGAGATAAGTGGTAAATTCCCACAGTAAACCAAGCATGCTGAAACAATGTTTGAGGTTGAACAAGGAAAACCCAAAAATGTTTGAGTCCTCACCCTAATGTTCTTTTTGATGAAGGCAGTTTGTCATGAAGTCCATAGCTTCCTTTATGTATTACTCTCAAGAGATCATATACTTTTATGTTCCTGTTTTCGGGCTTGCACTACATTGTTTCTCAGAATATTATTAGGAAGAACTTCCCAAATCTTTATCAAGTATTTTCCCATTTCCTTATAAGACATTCTTCTCAGATCTAATTCAAGGTGTTCTGGTGTACCTAAAGAAAGGAGGAGTTACGTGGATTTAGTGCTTACTACAGGAATAGCTTCTTTAAAATCTGGATAACTCAGGATACTGATTCAATAAACTAAGCAAAAATGATGAGTTTGCCTTTTGGTCCCTAGAAAGACAGCAAATGAGGTCACTTATCTGGGTCCCTGATGAGCTGGATGAAAGATGGAAAAAACCTGGGGCAGATATTTTAGGGGCAAGCACTACAGAGCTGTAGGTCTCTCTGAATAATGCTTTTCTTGCAATGGCCTGTGTGTCTCTGCTCTGTGAACTCAGAGCACAAATGTCTATACTCTGTGAAGTATTCATTCATTCACTTCCCCAGACCACTTCATCCCGTTGCACACATCTTTTCATATACATGCATATGTAACCCATTGTATTGTAATTATTTATTTAATGTCTCTTAGGCCATCTGGATAGAGAGGTTTCTCAGGAGTCCTTTGTGTCTGGTTCAGTACTGGAAAGGTTAGATTCATAATAAAAGACTTATTATCATTAGAATGGTTACTTAATTCAACATATTAAAGCAGCCAAGACAGCATACTTTCTTCCAGTGGTAAAAGGATGTGGATAAAGTTAGATGTTAAAGAAATTAGATATTCTTTACTGTAATGTCTTTTAGTCCACCTGTCAGAATGAGGCAAGTGTGGGAGCAGTCAGCTGACTCACATGATTGAGATTTAGGACTTGCAGAAATCACTGGGAGAGAGATAGGTATGGGCTAAAGATGGGCTAAAGACTGGCCACCTTTTATAAAGGAATGATAATCTGGGAGACATTTCTCATATTTTTCCTGAGGTTAGGGATCAACTCAGTGTATGTGCTATGGTATTTCCCATCCAAAGTAATACTGTTAACATTTTAGAAAATGTTTTTGTGGGTGAAGTTTCTCATGGAGTAAATGAAGAAATAAGAGCAGAGGGAAGGAGGTAGCCCGGTGAAGTTAGGACAGGTCATGGGCTTTAGTGTCAGATTCCCTGTCAGTGTGGACATTTCCCAGTGTGGACATTTCCCTGTCAGTGTGGACATTTCCCTGTCAGTGTGGACTTGAGTACATGATTTAATCTTAACATCTGTAAAATAGGGCAAATATTTGTCTCAGTGTTCTGTTTTGATAATTAAATAAGACAGGTCTATAGAACATATAAAGTACATTGTAGGTATTAATAAATTTCAGTCTCCATGTTTTATGCAAAATCTAACCAGTATTTACTCTGCTTCATAACTGAATAGTTTTCACATTTCAGTGTGCATAAGAATAGGCTTGAATTCTTCTAAAGTGCTTATTCTTGAGCATTATTACCAGCTGGTCTATACGGCCCAGCATTCTAACTTTTTAAGGAGTCTGCCTGGTGATTCTGACGTAGGCGAATTTAGAGCACTCTTGAAGCCAAGCATTACCCAAGAGCCATTTGGGTAGACTGGTAGATGTGTCGTGTATGGTACAATACATTAATAACTTTATGTAGGGTACGGTTCAGTGACGGTACTAGAAGTCTGTAGCAAAAAAGCAAAAGCATGGGATTAGTTGAGTTCAAAACAATGGACAATTTTTCAAGATTCTAAAGTGTACTGTCATTTTTTACTGTGACCGGTGTTCCTCCAGCTCTCGCGTTATGTAAACACAGCAATACCAGCCAACCTAGTCATCCTAGCCTCCTCTAGCTAGAATCCTGTTAGGCTGGAAATCCAAAGGGGCAGAAATCAGAGAGGGAGATGAACCATGAGAGACTATGGGCCCTGAGAAACAATCTGAGGGTTTCAGAGGGGAGGAGGATGGGGGGAGGGGGTAACAGGGTAATGGGTATTGAGGAGGGCACCTGTTGTGATGAGCACAGGGTGTTATACTTAACTAACGAATCATTGAACACTACATCAAAAACTAATTATGGACTATACAGTGGCTAACTGAACATAAAAAAAACCCAAAACCTGTTAGGTCAGTTGAGCGAGAATTTCCCCTGCCATCGATGACTCCTCTTGGTAATATTCCATCCACTGACCCCTCACTCTTTTCCTTGGCTATAAATCCCTATTTTTTCCTCATATTTAGAAGTGGGCCCAGTTCTATACTGATGTATCTTTTCTCCTAATCTGTTTTTTACTGCTTTAACTACTGTTCAGCTCTGGTTCTCTTTAACAATATATAAATGTTAAATCTATTTTTGTGCCCACAGAATGTTGCTCCCCACAGTACCTACTGTGCTTACCACATGTGTACATTTTTATGAGTAAGTAATCCAGAGAAGGTGACTTCTCCAGAGTTCTGTGTGTGGGCATTTTAAAACACCTCAAAATATTTAATTCTATTTTTTGAAACTGCCTCCCCCATGATCTCAGTGATTCTGAGTGGCAAGAATAAAGTTTTCTTAGAATTCTTTTTTTTTTTTTTCAAATGCATTCCCCTGTATCCCCTACTCCAGAGCCCCCTGCAACCACTTTTCTACTGCCTATTTCTATGAGTTTGACTTTTTTTTTTTTTTTTTTAGTTTCCACGTATAAGTGATACCAGGCAGTATTTGTGTTTCTCTGTCTGGCTTATTTCACTTAGCATAATGCCCTCAAGGTCTATCCATGTTGCTGCAAATGGCAGGATTTCCTTCTTTTTCAAGGCTGAATAATATCCCGTTGTATATATATTCCACAACTTCTTTATCTATTTATCGGTTGACCGACACTTAGGTTACTTCTGTATCTTGGCTATTGTGAATAATGCTGCAATGAACATGGTGGTACAGATATCTCTCTGATATCCTGTCTTCATTTCCTTTAGATATATACCCAGAAATAAGATTGCTGGATCATATGATAGTTATATTTTTAAAATTTTGAGGAACTTCTATACTGTTTTCCATAGTGGATACACCAATTTACATTCCCACCAGCAGTGCGCAAGGATTCCCTTTTATCTATATTCTTGTCAACACTCGATGTCTCTTGTCTTTCTGATGATAGCCTTTCTAACAAGTGTGAGGTAATATCTCATTGTGATTTTGATTTTCATATCCCTGATGATTAGTGATGTTGAGTACCTTTTCATGTACCTTGGCCATTGTATGTCTTCTTTGGAGAAATGTGTATTTACTTACTCTGCCTATTTTTAGTCAGTTTTTTTTTTCTAATGAGTTCTTTACATATTTTGGAGATTAAATGCTTATCAGATGTATGGTTTGCAAATATTTTCTCCCATTGAACAAGCTGTCTTTTCATTTTGTTGATGGTTTCCTTTGCTGTGCAGAAAACTGTGCTTGATGTAGTCCTACTGATTTGCTTGTTTGTTTATTTATTTAGCTTTTATTGTCTTTTCTTTTGGTGTCAAATCAGAAAAAAATTATTGCCAATGTTTATATCAAGAAGTTTACCCCCTATGTTTTCTTCTAGGAGTTTTATGGTTTCAGGTCTTATGTTCAAGTCTTTAATTCATTTTGGCTTGATTTTTGTGTATGGTTTAAAATAGGGGCAGTTTCATTCTTTTGCATGCAGCTGTCCAATTTTCCCAACATCATTTATTGAAAGTTAACCATCCTTTCCCCATTGTATATTCTTACCTCCTTTGTCATAAACTAACTCACTTAATTCACTTCACAATTAATTAATATATGCATGAATGTATTTCTGGGCTATGTATTCTGTTCCATTGGCTTATTTTTCTGTGTTTATCTCAATATCATGCTGTTTTGATTACTATAGCTTTGGAATAGTTTGTAGAAGTCTTTGTAGGACACTTGCCAAGTACCATTATAAATTCTAACATAATATCTGACAGTCCTTTCCTTGAACATGATATATTCTTTATAAAAAAAGACTTTTGGTTGGCATTAAATTCAATGTCAAAGAGAAATTTATTGACTCATGTAACTTTTAAGTATCTGACTCAGGTCGGTTTCAGACAGGGTTTTTTTCTAAGAGTTCAAAAATAAAGACCAGCTTTCCATTTTTCTTTGTCTTTGGCTCTGCTTGTGTTGTGTTATTTTCATACCCAGGCTCTGTATGATGGCTTTCAACAGTTCTAGGCTCACATCATCATAACTACTGGTAGTCCCATTGAAGAAAGTAGAATATCTCTTGTTGGTAATCCTCACACAAGTCCAGTGATTTACCATGATTGGATAGTTTTGAATCACTTACTCATTACTGTAAGGGAATACGAATCTTTAATTGATCAGGCCTAGGATATGTGTTCCATTCCTAGTCTGAAATACGTGGATGAAGAATGGGAAGAAGTGGTTTTCTAAAGGAATTGTAAGGTATCATCACCAGAAGAGGGAATGGGTGTTAGGTGATAAAACAAACAAGAAAGCAAACAAGCAAACAGACAAAACATATTTCCCAAAATTCTTTTGTGTCTCTGGGACTTTTCATTCCTTATTGTCTATGTCTAGAAATTCCTTCTCTACTTCTCTTTCTGATGATTTCCTATATATCCTTTTAGAACCAAGTCAAATGTCAGGATCTACTTAAATATTACCTTAACAAGGGGGTCTTTACTAACTGTCCTGTTGTAAGTTTTTATTCCCTTACTCAAATTTTTTATTATGCAAAGTACTTGTTGCTACTTGACATATTATATATATTTTCTGTTTCTTCCTCCTAGAATATTAGCTAACAAGGGCAGAAATGTTTTATTCTGTTGCCCACCATTATCTCACCAGTGCCCATGAGTAGTACCTGGTACCTAATGAGTTCTCAGTAAATACCTGCTGAATGAGTGAATGAATTCTTCTCCTACCCTCTTAGTGAAAAGTTGGCAGCTGAGTTCTCTGTGTCCTGTTAATACTTTGTATACATTTCTATTCTAGTCCTAGGACATTGTACTCTATCTATAGGAATATATGTGTCCTTGGTTGGACTCATCAAACATTTGCTTAATTGTACCAATCCCTCTCTACATGGGGTTTTGAATCTTCATGAATTGTGCTTTCACTGTGTATTAGGGCAACTGTCTTATTTTCAAGATCAGTTTTCCTAATTGGTATCATTAGTCTGACTGTCAGCTTCTGGAAATGTTGACATTTTTCAATTACGCTGTTAATTTATTCATGTTCAGTTGGTATTTGTTGATGCTGTATTAGAATGGTGGAAGGGTATAGAAGCTTAGATTACAAAAGAGAAGGAAAAATCTGTAGGTATGATATATAATTGTAATACTTACATGTATTTTGAATATTATTCTAATCTAACATTAAAAATCAACCATCATGACAAGGTGATTATTAGCTTAATTTTCTGAGACAATTGTTTTTCCATCATCAACTTTGCTATATATTTAGCCAAAAAATGGCAGAGGGTGGGTGACTAAGAAGGAAGAAGACTTGCATTTTAATATGGATTCTATTATGAATTAGCTTCATGGTGTAAAATAAGTCACTTCACTAGCCTGAGCTTTCAGGTGATTTCCACCTCATGCCTCACAGCCCCTTCTGCTTCCTCTTCTATATTCCATATAATCCCTGCATCTATCACTCCCTCCACCTTCTAATTTTAGCATCCTCTGGAGTCAACTCATCTGCATTATCAATCTATTCTTTGAATACTTACCAGATCTTCCAGCCTTAAGCTAGCATTCAGGGGACACCATTTCTCCAAGAAGGTGAAGTCTTCTCCCCAAGAGAGGAGAAGCCTCCTTATTTTCTAATTCTATTTCTGAACCATTACTCTTTCATCCATTTAAAAACGCCTCTCCCTTTTGGCACTCAAAACCTCTGACTTGCTTCTGTGGCTTTATTAGATGCCATCTGTCAACTGATGGGTATCTTCTTTTGATTTATGGGAGAACATGATTCAGAACAAGCTCCATCAACATTCATGTTACCACAGTTCTGGATGAGCTCATCATCCATATGGAAATCTTCCTTGACATGCTGATCTTTACTGTATCATTCATTCATTATTCATTCATCTATTGACTCATTCAAAAAATATGTATTAATAAGCCCTGGGGGTACTGCAATATACAAGACAGATAACATCTTCAACCTCAAAGAGCTTACATTCTAGTGGAGAAGACAATTATCAAATCATCATACAAATAAATATAATATTGCTATTGTGATAAGCACACAGAGTATGTGGTGATACAGGGACTGGTAATATGTCGATTTGACCTGATCAGGGAAGTTAGGAAAAGTTTTTCTGGAGAAGTGACACTAGAACTGAGATGTTGTAGGATAGAAGTAAATTCTGGGAAGAGGAGGGGAAGAGTATTTTGGGTGGAGGCAATGACATGAGAAATTATTGTGTGAGTACCTGTGTGTGTGTGTGTATTGGGAAGAGAGCATGATGAATACACAGAACTAAAAGAATGCCAGGATACCTTCTTATTTCTTGACTTTGCGTCCTCAGATGGGTTCTTCCTACATAGTTGCAGGATGGTTTCCAATAACTCCTAGGTTATAATATTCCTCTTTCATGTCTAGTTGGTAGAGTCAATTCTTGGTGGTCTTCTAAGACAAGGAGGCTCTTCTTTCCCAGAAGTCCATCAAACTTTCCTTGGGTCATTTGATTTATGTGAGATTATGTGTTCTGAAGGTAGAATAGGCTGATTACCAGAATTAGTAGTGGATACGGTATCAAGCTTTCACCATTTGAGGGGTTGCCATATGTGGGAGGAACAGTGTGCCTGTGTGATTGTCAAAGACTTAACAAAGACCAATAGGTAGTAATTTCACAGAAGGAAATTTTGACTCATTATAGTTAAGAATTTTCTCATATTCCAAGCTGTCAACAATGTAATGGAACCTCAGGAAATTGTGAAGTCTGTAAAACTGGAAGCGTTTATGTATTAATGTCAGATAATTACATAGAAGCTGTTGGAGAAGGATTTTATGCCTCACATGAGAACTGTACTAGCTGATGTATTTGTTTTTCCCCCCTCGACTCTGACTTCTAACTAATCACTATAGTGGCTTCTGTGTAATCCTCTTAAAAGTTCTTTTCTTCCATTGTTCAACCATAAGCCACTTACCTTTCCTACTTTTGATCTTTTTATCCGCTGCAGCTTTCATTTGGTCTTCTAAACTTTGACCATTTTTGCTTGTTGTGTTCTTTTTTCAGACCTTGTGTTTGAGAATATAACTACTTGAAAACTTATAAATATGTTAAGCAAAATTCATCGTCCACTTCAACCGAGACACTTGGCATAAAATCCATGGTTAAGTTATAAGTGATGGATTCTTGCTAGCCCAGAATATATTAATTATTTTCAATAGAGGGTCTGCATGCTGCCATGATTTTATAATAGTCTGTTCTTTATTTTATTTATAAATATCATTAACTTAGCAAGGATAGTGTCCTTCTAGATACGCTGCATTGGAAAAATTTCTAAAAAGAGTTTGCGTGCATGTGTTGAAAGCTTTTGAAATGAATCAAAAAGCGTATTGCCTTAGGGCTTATATTAGCTTTAAGTCAGAGTCATCTCTTCTGTTATTTGTAACAACTGATTAGCCCACAAATATTTGTTGAACTTGTGCTATAGGTGAGGGACTTTGGAGGATTCCGTAACAAATAAAAACACTTAGGAAATTTATATCCTAGCTGTTGAGAAAAGGAAGGCAAGTAGAAATTTGAAAAATGCATATATTTAGCCTCATTTAAAAATATCTTTTTCTTTTTCTTTTGAATAATGTAAAAAGAAGCTATCTGGCTTTCATCAGAGTTTGGGCATATTACGAAGACCAGGACAGACTAAACTACTTGTCCTGGTATTTGGCATCTGCTGCTGTATGTCTTTGTCTTTATTAGTGTAATTGGAGAGCAATGTGTATCTAAGTTGGAGACTGGTCTACCCCAAAACTTATTTTGTAATATCTTGGGAAACACATATTGCTCAACACATGGTAAATACCAGCAATGAGCTTTAGGGCTCTGATTATGTTTAAAACATCCATCCTGTGGACATCCATCAACTAGCAGAGGCAGGTATTTTAGCTCAACCTCTGGCAAATTTAGAAAACAGATTGATTTTCTTCTCTGTGTTGATCTGTCATTCTTCAGTTTATCAGCTAGCTCACACTTGACAGAAAAAAATGATGCCCATTTTTTGGATTGAGGATTTCCTGTTTCCATCTCATAAAAAAAATAATAAAAACTGAACTTTTTAAGTGTCTGTACTATTATTAAACCAACATCAAATTTTCTTATACATTTGGAAGGAAAAAAAAATCTCTAAGACAACATGTGTTTAAACTTATTCCAGAATAAAACAAGTTCAGAAATACCAGCATGGATTAATTATGCCCCTTTTATTTATTTTTTTTTTTTTAAAGATTTTATTTATTTATTTGAGACAGAGAGAATGAGAGACAGAGAGCATGAGAGGGAGGAGGGTCAGAGGGAGAAGCAGACTCCCTGCCGAGCAGGGAGCCCAATGCGGGACTCGATCCCGGGACTCCAGGATCATGACCTGAGCCGAAGGCAGTCGCTTAACCAACTGAGCCACCCAGGCCCCCAATTATGCCCCTTTTAAAGGCTTTGCTATTAACAAGTCTTTCACATGGGGTTCACTTGGTCTTAATGAATGTATACCAAACTATCAATTTCAGATGTGGCATAAACAAAATACGACCATGATTATGTATAAATCAAACAGCTCCCTCCTCCATAGAACTCCAGAATAATCAGTTAGAACCCAGTACCCTGGCTACATAGGGTGTGCTTTGGATTTGCTTAAACTAACTCAGTTTTTGAGATATGGTTCAGGTCCAAATATGGAAGATCCCAAAGAAGATGATGTCTCTCAGATTAAGGGCATATATTATGAGCTGCAGTCCATGGAACTCTAAATCCACAAAGACATATAATTAGTCATTCATGCAATTAAAATTTTAACCAATATTAAAAATCAGGATTTTTTAAAAACAAAAATATGGATTTTAGGGTGTCTTGGAAATCAGTAACATATAGCTCAGCAGGGACATTTGTTATAGAAACTTTCCTGTTGGCCCAATTTTAAAAAACTCGCACAATGTATGCACATGCTCCTACATCTGGCCTTTGGTGGGCTTTTAGAAATGTGACCCCTGGGCTTGGGGTGTGGGATTAGGGAGGATGGCTAGCATATTGCATGTAATGCTATAGGACTGTTCATCTTGCCAATGCTTCTGTGGGTGAAGGTGGTTCTCTGGGATAGTTACAGCTGTTTTGGAATAATCTAGATAGGTTTGTGAAGTTACACATTTTTGAGTCTTGCTCCCAGAGATTCAAAGACAGTAGATATATTTAAAGTGGTGGTGGTGGGACAAAGGGAGAGTGGATAGGATCTGAACTGCTTAAATTCTCTCCAGGTCTATCTAATAATTATTTAGATTGGGAAGCTACTCTGTATTCAGCAATCTTAGCATTTCATTATACTTTAACTTGTACAAGGAAGTCAAAGACTGTAGAGAAAGCCTGTAAATGGGAATAGGGCACTCTGGGCTTTAGGTCCTTGTTTACTATTTATTATTTGTGGGAGCTTGGTCAATCACAGAACCTAAGCCTCAGTAACTACACTTGTAAAATGAAGTCAGAAATATAAGTAATTATATTTTACAATGTTCCTAAAATTTCTATGAAAATAATAAAACTTTAGAAATACAGTTAAAATAAATTGAATAGAAAACCATACTGAGAGTTTTTGATAAAAATTGACATTTTCTTGTTTTAAAAGTTCTCTAGAGCCATAACATAACATAAATACTCAATTGAAAAATATTTTTCCTGGGGCGCCTGGGTGGCTCAGTCGTTAAGTGTCTGCCTTTGGCTCAGGTCATGATCCCAGGGTCCTGGGATAGCGCCCCGCGTCAGGCTCCCTGCTCAGTGGGAAGCCTGCTTCTCCCTCTCCCACTCCCCCTGCTTGTGTTCCCTCTCTCGCTGTGTCTCTCTCTGTCAAATAAATAAATAAAATCTTTAAAAAAAAAAAAAAGAAAAATATTTTTCCTTACTGATTTGTTTAAATGATTCTGGAATTGTAATGATTACTAAAAGGTCTGGTAGGACTTTCTCTTATATCTCTTTCTCCTTCAACTTTATATCAGAAAACATGATCAAATTGCACCTTAGCAGATTAGCATAGAAGCAAATACAATTGAAGGGAAAGACAAGCAAAGAAGCTGTCATCATGTCAAAATACATTTTCAAATCAATAGCATTAAGAGATTTAAAAAGTCTCTGGGAAGATTCATAGGCTCTGCGAATATATGATTTGTTTAAATTAACCAAAGGCAAAAGCAAGTATTGAAGACAGAAAAATATACTCAAGCCACAAGAACAAGAAGAAAAATAGGACTAAATCTGAGAGGATTAAAATGTATTAATCCTTCCTTGTTAACGTTGCCAAGTGCAATGATAAAGAAAATTATGAGTCACTCAGGGGCACACAGTCAGACAGAATAATGCAGTGCCCTTAATTCCCTTTCTTGTTTGGAATTGAGAGCAGTTGTAGGTGGAGGCACATGTGCATCATGCCACATACATTCCAGTTTTGAATTATTTAGATATTCTCTGTTTTTAAATATCATGCTATAAACTATATTAAGAATGAGCAAGCTACAACAGCAATACTTAAAAAAAACCCTGGACCCAATAGTTTGGCATCTAATTTATTTAAATATAAATAAGATGGAATTTAATTAATATCTTGTAAATAAAAGTATGTTTAAGATCAATGACAATGCTTTTAAATTCTGTATACCAAAGAAAACAGGAAAAAAATTGCAGGTGTCCTTATAGTGAAACAATGTGCTTTTTCATTGAGGAAACACAAATTTGCAATTACAACCTTGCTGCTTATATATATGTGTAACTTTGAGCATGTACTCCCTCTGAGGCTCGGTGAGGAACAAATAGTTTGAGGTGTGCTGATAAAGGGACACAAATGGAATTGGTGGTAACTATACTTATGAACTTAAGAGGTAGAAATATGCTCTTACTCTGCTTTGGCATGTGTTTTTCTTCCATGAGAGTTTTTGGGAAGAACTTAAAACATTTATAAATATATTGCATTTTCCTTATGTATGAATTGTGAAAATTGCATTCCTTTTTGTCTTGGAGTATTAGGAATAAATAATGAAAATTGTTCAACCTGGGCTCTAGGTCTTTGTCTACTATTAACTATTTGTGGGTTGGGCAAATCACAGATAACTAAACTATCCATAATTTTGTACCTTGGACTATTGATGGAAAAAGTGGTGCAGACACTCAGGGATGTCAGTGGTATATTTAGCACCAGTATACATCTGGAAATTTCTTTGGTCCTCCCGGGTTGTTTTTGTAGCTTGGAACATACCCATAGCCAATAATAAGAAACTACTATTGGATGAGACATGTGAGAACAAAGATTTCTGAACTGGGTGCAAACATTGAAATTGCAGGTATATATATCTTCTCATTCATGATGATATGAATTGTTAGGATAGCCAGAGATGTGTCCAAAGTGAAAAGAAATTCAGTAATTTGAATAAGGGTATACATTATATAAACCTGAGTCAGAATAAATCTTGAGAAACCATATTAACAGATTTTACAATGCCTAAGGGAATCAAGAGGCTAATAATTTTTTCCAGAGATAATGTAAGTTAGAATGCTTTTGATAATTCTCTATACTACTCTTATAGAGAATACTATTTTTCCCTGTATATCCATTCTTGCATAGTAGTAAAAACTTTGATTTTTTAACTGGACTTACGACTACCAAAGTAAAGACATTTCTCAGCCAATGGAAAAGTTATGGGATGTAAGTGGAAATGTTATTTGGTAATTTCCAATTAAGGAAACAATCTCAGAAGCAGACTCATAAATACAGAGAACTGATGGTTGCCAGAGGGAAGGGGGTAGGGGGAAGGGAAAAATGGATGAAAGGGAGTGGGAGATACAGGCTTCCAGTTATGAAATGGACGAGTCATGAGGATAAAAGGTACAGCATAGAGAATATAGTCAATGGTATTGTAATAGCATTGTACAATGATGGATGATAACTACACTTGTGAGAATACCATATTGTATAGCCTTGTTGAATCCCTATGTAACATTGTATGTCAACTATACTTCAATCAAAAAAAAAAAAGAAAAAAGGAAAAATACAATCAAGAACACCAGCAATCAGGTAGATGTGCTTTTGAATGGACTACAGATTTCAACATAAAGAAAATAAAAGTTAATGGAAATCTTTAAATAATGAGTCTGTTCAATAGAAGCCTCTATAGAAGCTCTCCACATGAGGGAAATAATATGAATGTGAGCTAATGGGTAAAAATAGAAATATGAGTTTCTGAAGGTGACCAAGTAGGCATGGCCAGACAGGTGTCATTATTTTCTTCTCAGAATAAATATTAGTGGGCCTATGAAATTCCTTTATTATTTGAAAAGCTCCTGCAATTAGCTTTTTTTTCTGGAGAAGAAAACTTATTTCCAACAGCATGAAAAAGAATAAAGTACTTAGGAATAAATTTAACCAAGGAGGTGAAAGATCTATACACAACTGATGCAAGAAATTGAAGAAGACACAATTAAATGGGAAGATTTTCCATGCTCATGGTTTGCAAGAATTGATATTGTTAACATGTCCATAATACCCAACAACTACTGATTCAGTGTAATCCCTATAAAAATTCTAATGACATTTTTCATACATATAGAAAAAACAATCCTAAAACTTGTATGGAACTACTAAAGACCCTAAAGAATGGAAGCAATCTTGAGAAAGAAGAGCAAGCCTGGAGGCATCACACATCCTGATTTCAAACTATACTATAACACTAGAGTAATTAAAATGGTATGGAATTAACACATAGATTGATTGAACACATAGATCAATTGAAAAGTTTTTTGATTTATTATATTTTACTTTTATATTTATTAATTTATCACTTCCATATTTTTAGTAAATATATGCATATGTATTTCAGTGTTCTTGAAGTTAGTGTCTAGCTCATTTTCTTCTGGTTTTTATTGCTGTTTAATAATGCAATATTTATGGGCACCTGGGTGGCTTAGTGGGTTAAACATTTGACTCTTAATTTCAGCTCAGGTCATGCATGATCTCAGGGTCTGGGCATCAAGCCCCTGTGTCAGATTCTGCACTCAGTGGGGAGTCTGCTTGAAGATTTCTCTGCTTTTGCCCGTCTCCCCATGCACATATTCTCTCTCTCTCTCTCAAATAAATAAATCTTAAAAAAATAATGCAATATTTATGGATTTTCTATTGAGAATGGCCTTGGCTGTGTCCCCATACATTTTGATAATTTGTTTTTTTATTTTCTAAATAGATGCATTTGGTTTTAGTTCCTCTATGATCTAAGAATGTGGTAACTTTTCATCCACAATTTGGATTACCATTTTTTCTACAAGTGTGTCTATGTTGTTGTATTGCTGTCGCTTCACCTGGTGAGATCCTCTTCCTTTTTCTGACCTCCTTTGGCCTTGTCCGACCATGCCCCACCTCCTCTCCATGTCTTCCCATCTGATTCCTTTTTATTCTTTTCTCTCATGATATATCTCTATTTCTTTTGCTACTTTACTATCCTAGTGCAGTTTTTATTTTATATTGTGGTTATTTATATGTGTGTCCAAGTCCTAGCTTGTAAATTCTTTTGGTGCAGGATAAATTTTTGATTTGTCTTGAATTTTACAGAGTAAGGACTTGGTAAATACATAGGTGCTGAACAAATGCCTGTTTTTGAGTGGCAGAGAAATACATGATGCTCAAACCAGCTAAACTGACCCAGGAATTCAGTAGAAAGAAATCCCAGCTTAACAAGTGGGAGCAGGTCCAGAAAGTAATCAATGCCAAATTGGAACCAGAATGCAGTAGGCTTCAAGGGTGCCCTCAGAAAGATGAATGGGGATTACAAGCAACAAACAGAATGACAAATGAGCTGGGTGATAGTAGTGACACAGTGAAGAAAGCATATGCTTCTTCTCTCAAAAATAAAAAATGAGACAAATAGAAAGTCCAGGAAATATAACAGCTAAATGTGTCTGAGAAAGTCATTGTCCAAATGTGGGATAAACTACATAAGGCATGATTTTGAGCAAATAGTGAAGTATAATTATGGAGAGTTCACTTGACCTGGATGCTTAGGATCATTACACATTGATTAGTAGTACAAGGGTGCTGATATTGGATATACCATGAAGGAAATAGAATCTTAGCGTATTAGTTGGCTCTCCATTGAATATTTATGTAGTCATTATATTGTAACTGCTGTTAGTTTTCAACTCTCAGAACATCTCTATAGACAAAGCATGAAGATTTAATTATGGTTATAGAACAGAACCGAAGTTAATAATCCTTATCATGTAAAAGTAATGATTTTTCTGATGGGAGGTAGAAGGTAAAGGGGACATATATGTGAAGGCTCAATAAAAGGGTGTCAAGTAATTAATTAAAATTCTCAGAATTTAATAGAGAGTTAAGTGTATTTTTTAATTCAGAAAGTTTACCAAAATGAAAACTAAAAATTATAGAATTAATCTTTTTGTTTCCAAGGGGGCTTAATAAATAGCAATTGTCATCCTCACCTGGGTTCCTAGGTAATTGAAAAAAATAAGGAGCGGCAGGGAGAAGGAAAAATATCACTTTGGTTACTGGTACAAAATGTATGAGGCTAAACAGGCTTGCTAAGTGAACTTGAGTGATGGACAGACTAACTATCCTGTAGTGCAGGGCTAGAGCAGGTCCATACTCACAGTAGAGAACAGCAGAGAACTTCTGGACAAGTCCGGAAAAAGAAGTGAAGGTAATTAGGAGAGAACCATGCTTAGTTTATTGTTCCTGATTTTACCAATTAGATATTCATTCAATGTTTTTCAGCTCCTACAGTATGGATAAAGACACAGAGAATGGCCAGGGAGTTGAAGTCAGTGGAGCCACAAGAACATAGTAAGTCACTTGAAGTGGGAGCTAAGATTGTCCACTCACCACCACCACCACCACCACCATCACCACCACTCAGCACCATCACTCAGCACCACCACTCACCACTACCACCACCACTCACCATCACCACTTACCACCAATCACCACCACTCACCACCACCACCACCACCACCACCACTCACCACCAACACTCACCACCACCACTCACCACCACCACCACCACGACCACTCACCACCACCAACACCATCACCACTCACCACCACTCACCAACACCAACACCACCAACACCATCACCACTCACCACCACTCACCAACACCATCACCACTCACCACCACTCACCACCACCACCCACCACCACCACCACCACGACCACTCACCACCACCACTCACCACCACCACCACCACCATCACCACTCACCACCACTCACCAACACCACCACCACTCACCACCACACCACCACCACTCACCACCACCACCACTCACCACCACCACTCACCACCACCACTCACCACCAACACCATCACCACTCGCCACCACTCACCACCACCACCACCACTCACCACCACCACTCACCACCACCACTCACCACCACCACCACCACCACCACTCACCACCACTACTCACCACCACCACCACCACTCACCACCACCACTCACCACCACCACCACTACTCACCACCACTACCACCACCACTACCACTCACCACCACTCACCACCACCACCAGCACCACTCACCACCACCACCACTCACCACCACTCACCACCACCACCACTCACCACCACTCACCACCACCACCACTATAAGCTTGAAGGGACTGGGATGAGGCTGGGAGGGTGGGGTTGGCATAAGTAAATTGATTCTTCACCTTTCATAGTTGGCTATTGGTAGATATCATCTAAAATGAGTAAATCAAGAAAAAGCAGATTTTTCTATTTAGCAGTGAACAGGTTTCCTCAGAAGAACTGGATGTTTAAAATAAATTTACTCTATAGATTATAAACTCTTCCACTTGAATTTTTTTTTTTTTTAGCACTATGGATGTCTTATTGTGGTTACAAAAGGACAATAAAGTGATGTATTCTTATAATTAAAGTTCAAAATAACATTCTCCATAATAGTAATATTTATTTATCTATTCATTTGTTTGCTTGTTTATTTATTTATTTATTTATTTATTTATTTATTTATTTATTTATTTTTAAAGATTTTATTTATTTGACAGAGAGAGACACAGCGAGAGAGGGAACACAAGCAGGGGGAGTGGGAGAGGGAGAAGCAGGCTTCCCGCGGAGCAGGGAGCCCAATGCGGGGCTCCATCCCAGGACCCTGGGATCATGACACGAGCTGAAGGCAGACGCTTAATGACTGAGCCACCCAGGCGCCCCGCTTGTTTATTTTTTTAATAAAAATAATGCCCAATGCGGGGTTTGAACTCACAATCCTGAGATCAAGACCTGAGATCAAGAGTTGGATGCTCTACTGACTGAGCCACCCAGGAGCCCCCACAATAGTAATATTTTAGGATTAATAATTGAACTTTATCTGATCAAAGCTCTCTTTCTCATTTTACCCCTCAAGTTTACAGATATATAATGCTCTAATAATAATACTACTTTTGTAAATACGAAAAACCCTAACATTTGTTGTATGCTATGCTGTGTGTGAAGAGATTTTTGTGAAGGAGATTTCTATTAATCTAGACAACACTGCCATGTCACAGATGAAGGACTAGGTGACTTGCTCAAGTCACAGTGTATGAATGCCACAGCAGGGAATTCAGCCCAGTCTGACACCCCAGACTGCAATCTAAAACACATCACTACACAGACCATATTCCATCCAGACAACCCCAGCAAAGTTTGTGAGGCTATACTTACTGTGGAGAACAGTTGAATTAAACTGAACATTTTCTTTCTTTTTTTTTTTTTAAAGATTTTATTTATTTATTCATGAGAGACAGAGAGAGAGATAGAGGCAGAGGGAGAAGCAGGCTCCCTGCGGAGCAGGGAGCCCAATGCGGGACTCGATCCCAGGACCCTGGGATCATGACCTGAGCCGAAGGCAGACGCTTAACCGACTGAGCCACTCAGGCATCCCTAAACTGAACATTTTCTTTTAAATGGCTTTATTGGGGTTTAATTTATATATCATGAAGTTCATTCACCTGCTTTAAGTGTGGGACGTTATCTGCTATTACAGATGACCAGCAGAGGTGGATCTTCTCAAGATTAACTAAATGGCCCATGCTCAAACTGTTTACAGTCTAGCTGGGGACATGACATGAACACAACTACTAAAGATATAATAGCACAGATATGATTACAATCGGAGTGAGATGGAAAATTCACTCTGCCAATGCTAGAGTGAAGTTACAAAACGAACACTGCAGATCCTACTAAGTATTTGAATGGTAAATAGGTTACAATTTTAATTTTCAATTAGGAGTCCTATCTCTCTTGAAGAGAGAGTAAATGAGTCTCAGAGCTTAAATAAGGGACTAATTCCACTCTTAAAATTACCCACAGGAAAGCAAGAGTAATGAACATGAATGTCTTCTCCTTAAAACAATTATAATAAATTTTTAAAATATTTTCCCACAAGCACTAAAATCACAAATTAGAAGAATATATTATGCAAATTTTCTGGTAAAGAGAGAAACTCCTTTGGGATATATTGATTCAAGAAAATGAGGAAATGAATCCTCAGATGATTTTGAAATAATCCTTCTTGAGAATTGAAAGAAAATCTACATACAGAATAAGAAAGCATAGAGGCTTAATGATTCCATGTGATTAGAACATATGTAAATGTGCTGAATGCATGTATTTACTATTTAGTATTAAATGCTTGGTTTTGCTGGGATTTTCTGGGGAAGGAGATCACATGTAATATCTCTATTTTGGGAATTGATACCAAACCATAAGAAATACCACATAGTCTGCAGAAAACTAATTTTTAAGGAAACTTATTTCAATATTTAGCATTTTTGTAATTTTGGTTTGGACTGAATGACAGCTCATGCTGAAAAGATAGTTATTGAAGAGCTCATATGTTTAGGATATTTTCTGGTATTAAAGTTATATCATGAAGTTAATTTTGTCACTAGTGGTATATGACAAAAGTGGTAATTCTTGGTACCAAGTGTGAACATCTAATATTAAAAAACTTAACAAATTACTTAAAAGAAAAAAAAAATTGCCATTCTCAGTATTTCCCCTTAGCAGCACACTGTGCTTTGATTCATACGTATCATCTCATTTAACTGTCACAGTAACACTCGAGTGACATGTTTATGTTTCTTACACATGAGAAAACTAAGGTTCTATGTAGTGAATAAACATCCCTAAATTCCTAATCACAAATGTGAGGCAGAGGCAGCCTGTAAACAGATTTGCCAGCCCTGGAGCCCACACTCCTAATCCCTGTGCCCCACTGCTTGGGTACATCCTGATTGGAATATTTGGAATTCTAGTAGCATTTTCTAATTTATGGTATATGTTCTCTCTGTGCAAGAGCTCCCTAAGTCTCTGGAAGATGTTTGACAGCGTTCTAATTTCCCTTGAAATTTACATGTGATGGCAGTTGCAGGAGTCTATCCTTTAAAATATACTTGAATTATGAACAATTTAACACATTCACACAGTGAATTCAAAAGGATGAATTTTCCTTACCAAGGATATCAGGGAATTCCCTCAGGTCTTAAATGTGTATATTTTTGCCAGAGCACAGCAGTACGTGCTTAGTGTGAGTGGAATGTATCAACATTCTACCAGGTGACTACACGTTTTGATGTCATCCTCCTAGTTCAAATGTGAAATAAGCCAAGGTAATGTGGAAGTCAGGGCAATTGTTAGAGCTGGTTGTAAAAGAAAGGCATTTTTTAAAAAGATTTTATTTATTTATTTGAGGGAGAGAGAGAGAGAGCATGCACATGAGAGAGAGAGAGAGCAGCAGGAGGGGCAGAGGGAGAGGAAGAGGGACCGCCTTCTCCCCTCTGAGTGGGGAAGCCAGACTCTGGGCTCCATTCCAGGACCCCGAGATCATGACCCAAGCCAAAGTTAGGAGTCAGATGCTTAACCAACTGAGCCACCTAGGCACTCCAGAAAGGCCTGTTTTAGCGAGAGCTGCTCCTTGCTCAACCAAAGCTCCTTTCCCTCCTCCCACTCAACCCCCAGTCCAAGCCCCCTCTAGGCTCTCTCCCTTTGATATTAAAACCTGGTTAATGCCTTTTCCTCTGGGTTGTTCTGAGGATTAAAACAGATCATCTGTGTGAAATGATGACTCCAGTGCCTGACACATAATGAGAACTCAAGAACTGTTAGTCATTTTGTAATTACACGGGCTTCACAAACTACTTTCATACAGTCTCCTTGAATCCTGATTATAATTCAGTGACGTAAACATTCTCATCCCCATTTTTCAAATAAGAAAGTTGAGGCTCGTGATACTAGGTATCAGCTAATTCAACACAGACAATCCTAAAACCACCATCTTCTGACTCAATCTTGCATTTTTTCCTACCGCATCACATTCTAAAAAAGATACCAAATCTTCTTCTCTGGTTAAATTCTCATATCTTATTAAGTTAAATTAAATTTTATTTTTTAAATTTTATTTATTTATTTTTTTTATTGGAGGACAGTTGACACACAAAGTGAATTAGTTTCAGGTGTACAATTTAGTGATTTGACAAGTTTATACATTATGCTATGTTCACCACAAGTGTAGCTACCATCTATCCTGTTACATCATTATCACAGTATCATTGACTGTATTCCTTATGCTCTGCCTTTTATTTCTGTGACTTACTCATTCCATAACTGGAGGCCTGTATCTCTCTCTCCCCTTCTCCTATTTTGCCCAACCCTCCACCCCTTACCCCCCTACCCCTACAACCATCAGTTTGTTCTCTGTATTTATAGATCTGATTTTGCCCTTTGTTTGTTCATTTTTTGTTAGATTCCACTTATGAATGGAATCATATAGTATTTGTCTTTCTCAGTCTGGCTTATTTCACTTAGCATAATACCCTCAAGATCCATTCAAGTTGTCACAAATGGCAAGATTTCAGGCTTTTTTATGGCTGAGTAATAATCCACTATGTGTGTGTGTGTGTGTGGTGTGTGTGTGTATGAATCTCACAATTTTTTATTCATTCATCCATCAATCGATTCTTAGGTTATTTCCATATTTTGGTTATTGTGAATAATGCTGGAATAAGCATAGGGGTGCATATATCTTTTTGAATTAGTGTTTTCATTTTCTTTGAGTAAATACCCAATAATAGCATTATTGGATCATATGGTATTTCTATTTTTAGTAGAACCTCCATACTTTTTCCACAGTGGCTATACCAATTTATATTCCTACCAACAGTGCATGAGCATTCCCTATTCTCCTCATCCTCACCAACACTTTTTATTTCTTGCTATTTTCATTTTAGCCATTCTAACTGATGTGAGGTGATATCTCATTGTGGTTTTGATTTTCATTTCTCTGATGATTGGTGATGTTAAGCATATTTTCATGAGCCCGTTGGCCATGCATATGTCTTCTTTGGAAAAATGTCTGCTCAGGTCCTCTGCCCATTTTTTAATCAGGCTGTTTTTTTTTGCTGTTGAATTGTGTAGGTTCTTTATATATTTTGAATATTAACCCCTCAAGGGATATATCATTTGCAAACATCTCCCATTCAATAGGTTGTTTTTTGTTTTGTTGATTTTTTTTTTGTCTTGTTGATGGTTTCTTGTGCTGTGCAAAACCTTTTTATTTTGATGTAGTCCCAATAGGTTGTTTTCGCTTTTGTTTCTTTTGTTTTGGGAGACGTATCTAGAAAAATGTTACTACAGCCGATGTCAAAGAATTTACTGCCTGTGTTGTCTTCTAGGAGTTTTATAGTTTCAGGTCTCACTTTTAGGCCTTTCATCCATTTTGAGTTTATTTTTATGTATGATGTTAAAAAGTGGTCCAGTTTTAGTCTTTTACTAGCACCATTTACTGAAAAGACTGTCTTTTCCCCATTGTATATTCTTGCCTCCTTTGTCATAGATTGAATGGCCATATAATTGTGGGTTTATTTCTGGGCTTTCTATTCTGTTCTAGTGATCTATGTGTCTATTTTTGTGCCAATACCATAGTGTTTGGATTACTATAGCTTTCTAGTATATCTTGAAATCTGGTATTGTGATATCTCTGGCTTTTTATTTCTTTCTCAGGATTGCTTTGGCTATTTGGAGTCTTCTGTGGTTCCATACAAATTTTAGCATTATTTTTTCTAATTTTGTGAAAAATGTTGTTGGTATTTTGATAGGGATTGCATTAATCTGTCGATTGCTTTGGGTAGTATGGACATTTTAACAATATTAATTCTTGTAATTGATGGACATGGAATATCTTTCCATTTTTTGGTGTCATCTTCAATTTCTTTTAGCAGTGTTTTATAATTTTTGGAGTACAGATCTTTTACCTCTAAGTTTATTTCTAAGTATTTTATTCTTTTTGGTGCAGTTGTAAATGATATTTAAAAAAAATTTCTTTCTGCTACTTCACTATTAGTGTTTAGAAGTGTTACAGATTTCTGGGTATTAATTTTGTATCCTGTCACTTTACTGAATTTGTTTATTACTTCTAGTAGTTTTTTGGTACAGTCTTTAGGATTTTCTATGTACAGTATCAGGTAGCCTGCAAATAGTGACAGATTAACTTCTTCTTTACCAATATGGATGGCTTTTATTTCTTTTTCTTTCTGATTGCTGTGGCTAAGACTTTATATACTGTGTTTAGAACTCCTATACTGTGTTGAATAGAAGTGGTGAGTAGGACATCTCCTTGTCTCATTCCTGACCTTAGAGGGAGAGTTCTATTTTTCACCATTGAGTATGTTAGCTGTGAGTCTTTCATTATTATATTGAGGTATGATTTTTCTAACCCCACTTTGCTGAGAGTTTTTTTTTTTTTTTTGATGAATGGATGTTGAGTCTTGTCAAATGTATTTTCTGCATCTGCTGATATGATTATATGATTCTTATCCTTCATTTTGTTCAAGTGATATATCACCTTGATTGATTTGTGAATATTGGACCATCCTTGCATCCCTGGAAAAAAATCTCACCTGATCATTGTGAATGATCTTTTTAATGTATTATTGTATGTGGTTTGCTAATAATTTGTTGAGGATTTTTGTGTCATGTTCATCAGGGACATTGGCCTTTAGTTTCTTTTTGTGGTGTCTTTGTCCGGTTTTGATATCAGGGTCTTGTTGGCTCATAGAATGTATTTGGAAGCTTTCCTTCCTCTTCTATTTTTTTGGAATGGTTTGAAGAGAATGGGTATTAACTCTTCTTTAAATGTCTGGTAGAATCTGGTCCTGGACTTTTATTTTTTGGTAGTTTTTTGATTAGTGATTGAATTCTGTCACTTGTAATCAGTCTGTTCAGATTTTCTATTTCTTCCTGGTTTAGTTTTAGGAATTTATCTATTTCTTTTAGGTTGTCCAGTTTGTTGGCATGTAATTTTTCATAGTATTCTTATAATCCTTTGTATTTCTGTGGTGTCAGTTACTTCGCTCTCATTTCTGATTTTATTTACTTGGGTCCTTTCTCTTTTTTTCTTTATGAGTCTGGCTAAGAGTTTGTCAATTTTCTTTATCTTTTCAAACAACCAGCTCTTGAGTTCATTCATTTTCTCTATTTTTATTTTAAGTTTCTGTTATTTATTTCTGCTCTAATCTTTATTATTTCCTTTCTTCTACTCACCTTGGACTTTGTTTGTTCTTTTTTAGTTCCTTTAGGTGTGAGATTAGATTGTTTATTTGAGCTTTTTAAAAATTCTTGTTGTAGTTCTGTATTGCTATATACTTCCCTCTTAGAACTGCTTTTGCTATATCTCAAAGAATTTGGACCATTGTGTTTCATTTTCCTTTGTCTTCGCATATTTTTAAATTTCTTTTTTGATTGATTTGTTGACCCACTGGTTGTTTAGTATCATGTTGTTTAGTCTCTATGTGTTTGTGTTTTCTCCATTTTTTTTTCTCATGACTTATTCTAGTTTCATACTACTATGATCAGAAAAGATGCATAGTGTGATTTCAATCTTCTTAAATTTATTGAGGCTTGTTTTATGGCCTAATACATGATCTATTCTGGAGGATGTTCCATGTGCATTTGAAAAGAGGGTATATTCTGTTTTGGGATATATTGGTTATGCTTCTCTGTCCAATGTGTCATTCAAAGACATTTTTTCCTCATTGATTTTCTATCTGGATGATCTATGCATTAGTGTTAGTGGTGTGTTAAAGTTCCCTACTGTTATTGTATTACTATTGATAATGCTTGATTTATGTTTGTTAATAGCTGATATCTGTATTCGGGTGCTCCCATGTTGGGTGCATAAATATTTATAATTGTTATAGCCTCCTATTAGATCAATCCCCTTATCATTATGAAATGCCCTTTTTTGTGTCTTGTTACAGTTTTTGTTTTAAAGTCTATTTTTTCTGATGTAAGTATTGCCACTCTGGCTTTTTTTTTGCTTCCGTTTGCATGGTGAATGCTTTTCCATCCATCTGTTATGTGTCTTTAGGTCTGAAGTAAGTCTCCTGTGGGCCACATATAGATGGTCTTGTTTTTTCTCCATTCTGCTACCCTGTGTCTTTTGATTGGAATATTTAGACCATTTATATTTAAAGTAATTATTATTATTATTTTTTTAAAGATTTTATTCATTTATTTGACAGAGAGAGACACAGTGAGAGAGGGAAAACAAGCAGGGGGAGTGGGAGAGGGAGAAGCAGGCTTCCTGCTGAGCAGAGAGCCCATTGTGGGGCTCAATCCCAGAACCCTGGGATCATGACCGGAGCCGAAGGCAGATGCTTAACAACTGAGACACCCAGGCGCCCCTAAAGTAATTATTAATAGGTACATATTTATTGCCATTTTAAAGTTTGTTTTCTAGTTGTTTTGTAATTCTCCTGTGTTTCTTTCTTCTCTTTCTTTTTGACTGATAAGTTTCTATAGTGTTATATTTGGCTTTCTTTCTTTTTTATTTTTTGTGTATGTATCATAGGTTTTAGTTTGGTGCTTATCATGAGGTTCATATATAATCCTAAGTCAATAGCAGTCTCTTATAATTTGATGGTCATTTAAGTTTAAACAAATTCTAAACAAAACAAACCAGAAAAAAACTTCTTTCATTTTCTTTTTCTCCTTCTCTTCCCTTTTTATTCCCTCCTGTACATTTTATGGATATGTTATTATTTTTTACATCTTTTTATTCATAATTTTCTTATGTCTAATTATGGACATTTCTTTTCCACTTAAAGAAGTCCCTTTAAGATTTCTTGTAGAGCTGGTTTAGTGGTGATAAATTCCTTTATCTTTTTTTTTTTTTTTTTTTTTTGTCTGGGAAACCCTTTATTTTTCCTTTAAATCTGGGTGATAACCTTGCCTGGTAGAGTGTTCTTGGTGTTAGAATTTTTTCCTTTCAGCACTTTGAATATATACCTTCTGGCCTGCAACATTTCTGCTGAAAAATCACCTGATAGCTTTGTAGGTTTTCCTTCCATACTCAGTTTTTTGTTTCTCTCTTGCTGCTTTTAAGATTCTCTCTTAATCTTTAAACTTTGGCATTTTATTTATTATGTGCCATGTTGTGGACCTCCTTAGGTTCTTCTTGTTTGGAACTCTTTGTACTTCTTGGACTTGGATGTCTATTTCCCTCTCTAAGCTAGGGAAGTTTTCAATCTTCAAATAAGTTATCTTCACTTTTCTCTCTCTTTTCTTCTGGGACCCCTATAATGCAAATGTTTGTTTGTTTGATGTTGTCTAAGAGATCTCTTAATCTATCCTCATTTAAAAGAAAATATTTTCTCTTTTTGTTGTTCAACTTGTGTGCTTCCCATTACCCTATCTTCCAGATTGTGGATACATTCTTCTGTATCCTCTAATCTACTATTGACTCCCTCCAGAGTGCTTTTTATTTCAATTATTGTATTTTTCAACTCTGGTTCTTTTTAATATTTTCCATCTCTTTATTGAAGTTCTCACTGAATTCTTCCACTCTTTTCTCCAGGCCAGTGAGTATATTTATGATCATTACTGTAACTTCTTTATCAAGCATATTGCTTATCTCTGTTTCATTTAGTTCTTTTTCTGAAGTTTTTTTCTTGTTCTTTCTTTTGGAGCATATTCCTCTGTCTCCCCATTTTGGTTGGCTTTTGTTTTGTTTTGTAGGCTAGGTAGAACAGCAACTTCTCTTAAACTTAAAGGAGTTGTCCCCTTTGTAGCCTGTGTGTGCTTGGTGACTTTTGCTGGCTGGCTGGAGCTGTGACTGTATATGCTAGTTACTCTTCCAAACTTTAGCTTTTTACAGAAAGAAGAAAAAAATAATAAAATCAGAAAAAAATAAAATAAAGGAAGAAAAAAAAATAATTAAAAAACAGAAGAAAAAAGAGAAGAAAACAGAAGAAAAGAAAAAAGAGAAAAATAAAGGAAAGAAACAAAAAAAAACAAGAACAAAAATAAAACCAAACAAGACAGATTAAAAAAAAATTGCTTTTAGTTAAAAAACAGCAGCAACAACAGAAAAAACACCCACACGGTGCTCAAGCACCATGGAGACTGGTGTGGGTTTATGGTCCCTGGGCTTGCTGAGCTTGCAAGTTCCCTGTGATGACTGGACCTGCCTGTTACGGTATTGGAACCCACCAGTTATGGCATCTGGACCCTACTCTGGTCTGGGCCCTTAAGGTGGAGGGGAAGAGATTATTTCCACAATTCCTTGGCCCTTTTAAGCTCTGGCTTTTTTTTTTTTTTCCTCTGCTCCAGCTTATCTGGAGCTAGTGTGGGCTTGCAGACCCAAGGCTTACTGAAGTCACAAGCTCACTGTGATGACTGGACCTACCCATTATAGTGCCCAGACCCTGCTCTGGTCCAGACTTTTAAGGTGGGATGGGAACATAAACTATTTTTTCTAGTCCCTCTGACCTGGAGAGCATTCCCACATTTGCTCCACCACTTGGGAGGGTTCTAATGTTGTGTCATATGCTAGTTGTTCTTTTAGACCTTGGTTTTTTTTCTGTGCCCAAGGACCAAAGGAATCCATTCTTGGTCCCTCAGTACTATCTTTTCCCACTTCTGTTTGCAGTATTATCTTTATTACTTTGTCTCCATCTCTTGTGCTGTTCTCTTTATCTTTGGTTTTCTAGTAGCTGTTCGGTGAGCCCTCAGTTCTTTAGGAAAGGTTGTTCTGTTAATAGGTGTAATTTGCTGTGTTTCATGAAGGAGGTGAGTTCAGGATCTTCCTATATTACCATCTTGGACTGGAACCTCTCACATTTTTTGTACTCCACTGAGCATTGCTTCAACTCTTTTCTCTGGCTGTGCTGTGCTGTTACCTCTAGAGGGAAGATTTAGTCTGTGGAACTACCAAGGAATTGATGTCATTGACAGTTTTTATTGAGCTCTGAAGACACTTTTGTCCTTTCACTTTAGTATTGGTATTGCTTCATATTTTCCAGTTAGTCTTTTACCTATTTATTTATATTTGAAATTCCCTCAGGTCATTTACTATATATAGCAATTACTTGATTCTTCCACTGTGCCTTAGATTCATTCATTCAGCCAAAGAACTATTCAACAAATATGTTTATTTGTTTCCTGTAAGTAAGGATATATTTCTGGATAGAGAAAACATGATCTCATAATTTTATAACCTCATGAAAGGAGGAGGAGATTAAGAGTAAATACGCTTTTAACATATTTGAAAACTTTGACTGAAAGTGAAGAGATGGAAAAAGATATTTCATGCAAATGGAAGCCAAAAGAAAGTTAAGGTACTATACTTATATCAGATGAAATAGATTTTAAAACCGAGACCATAGTAAGAGACAAAGATAGGTTTTATATAATGATAAAGGAGTTAATCTGATAAGGGGATCAAACACTTTTTTTAAAGATTTTATTTATTTTTGACAGAGAGAGAGACAGAGAGAGAGGGAACACAAGCAGGGGTGGGGGTGGGAGACAGAGAAGCATGCTTCCCGTGGAGCAGGGAGCACAATGTGGGGCTCAATCCCAGGACCCTGGGATCATGACCTGAGCCAAAGGCAGATGCTTAACGACTGAGCCACCCAGGTGCCCCAAGGGGATCAAACATTTGTGAATATTTATGCATTTAATATAGAAGCACCTAAATATATAAAGTAAATATTAACATACCTAAAGGGAGAAATAGGCAGCAATACAATAATGATAGGGGACTTTGAAATCTACCCGCTTACATCAGTGGGTAGATTATCCAGCTAGAAAATCAATAAGGAAATATTGGTCTTAAATGACACATTAGAGCAGATGGACTTAACAGATATATACAGAATATTCCATCTAAAAGCAACAGAATAAGGGCACCTGGGTGGCTCAGTTGGTTAAGCATCTGCCTTTGGCTCAGGTCATGATCCCAGGGTCCTGAGATCAAACCCCACATCAGATTCCCTGCTCAGTGAGAAGACTGCTTTTCCCTCTCCGTCTGCAGCTCCCCCTGCTTGTTCTCACTCTCTCTGTCAAATAAATAAATAAAATCTTAAAAAAATAAAATAAAATAAGAGCAACAGAATATACATTGTTCTCAAGTAAACATCGAATGTTTTTTAGGCCAGATCTGATGTTGGGCAACAAAACAAGTCTTAATAAATTTTAGAGGATTGAAATCATATCAAGCTTCTTTTCTGACCTCAATGGCATGAAACTAGAAATTAATTACATGAAGAAAACTGGAAAATTCATAAGATGTGTGGAGGTTAAACTATATGCTACTGAACAACTAATGGGTCAAAGAAGAAGTCAAAAGAGAAACAAACAGTACCTTGAGACAAATAAAAGTGGAAATATAACATACCAGAATTTATGGGATGCAGCAAAGACAGTTTTAGTATATGTGCTGCAGAAGCGAGCACTACAGCAAAGACAGTTTTAAGAAGGAGGTTCATAGTGATAAGTGCCTACCTTAAGAAAACATAAACGAAATTTACAAGCCTTTAGCTAGACTCACCAAGGAAATAAAGAGAGGACTCAAATAAAATCAGAAATAAAAGATGTTACAACTAGTATTATAGAAGTACAAAGGATCATGAGACTATAATGAATCATGAACTACCATTATCAAGTGGGATTTATTCCAGTAATGCAAAGATGGTTCAACATATGTTAATTAATCAATGTGATCTATCATATTAACAAAATGAAGGATAAAAATCATAAGATCATCTCAATACAGGGCACCTGGGTAGCTCAGTTGGTTAAGCATCTTCCTTTGGCTAAAGTCATGATCCCGGGGTCCTGGGACTGAGTCCCACATCAGGCTCCCTCCTCAGCAGGGAGTCTGTTTCTCCTTCTCTCTCTGCTGCTGCTGCTGCTCTCTCTCTGTCAAATAAATAAATAAAATCTTTTGAAAAAAGATCATCTCAGTAGATACAGAAAAAACACGTGAGAAAAAATTCTACATCCATTTATTATAAAAACTCCCAACAAAGTGGGTATAGAGGGCATGTACCTCAACATAATAAAGGTCATATATGACAAACCCACAGCCATCATACTCAGTGGTGAAAACCTGAAAGTTTTTCCTTTAAGATCAGAAACAAGACAAGTATGCCCACTCTTGCCACTTTTATGCAACATAGTACTGGAATTCCTAGCCAGAGCAATTAGACAAGAAAAAGAAATAAAAGGGACCCAAATTGGAAAGAAAGAGTAAAACTGTCACTATTTGCAGATGACATGAATTATATGCAGAAAACCCTAGACTCCATCAGAAAACTGTTAGAACTAATAAATGAATTCAGTAAAGTTACAGAATATAAAAATCAATACACAAAAGTCTGTTGCATTTCTGTATACTAATAAAAAACTATCAGAAAAATAAATTAAAAAAATCCTATTTATAGTATCAAAAAGAATAAAATACTTAGGGATAAATTTAATCAGTGAGGTGAAAGATCTGTATATTAAAAAGTACAAGATATTAATGAAAGAAATTGAAAAAGACAGAAATAAATAGAAAGATTTTCTATGCTCATGGACTGGAAGATTCAATATTGTTAAAATATACATATTACCCAACAACTACAGATTCAAAACAATCTATAGATTCTGTGCAATACCTTTAAAAATTCCAATGTTATTTTTCACAGAGATAGAGCAAACAATTCTAAAATTTTTATGGAATCACAAAAGACCCTGAATAACAAAAACAATCTGGAGAAAAAGAACTGAGCTGGAGGCATCATGCTTCCTGATTTCAAACTATATTACCAAGCTATAGTAATTAAAATAGTATGGTATTGGCATAAAAATAGACACAAAGATCAGTGGAACAGAATAGACAGTCCAGTAATAAACCCACACATATATGGTCAATTAACTTATTATAAAGAAGCCAAGAATATGCAGTTAAAAAGGACAGCCTCCTTAATAAATGACGTTGGGAAACCTGGATGGATAGGCACATGCAAAAGAATGAAACTGGACCAGAATCTTAGACCACACACAAATATTAATTTAAAATGGATTAAAGACTTGAATGTAGGATCTGAACCATAAAACTTCTAGAAGAAAACATAGGTGGTAAGCTCTTTGACATAGGTCTTGGCAATGGTTTTTTGAATTTGATACCAAAAACAAAAACAATAAAACCACAAATAAACAAGTGGGACTATGTCAAACTAAAAATCTTCGGAACAGCAAAGGAAATCATCAACAAAATGAAAAGACAACCTACTGAATGTAATAAAATATCTACAAATCATATATCTGATAAAAGGCTAATATTAAAAATATATAAAGAACTCACACAACTAAAGAGCAAAAATACAATCTGATTAAAAAATGGATAGAAGATTTGAATAAACATATTTCTCTAAAAGACATACAAATGGCCAGCAGGTTTGTGAAAAGATGTTCTACATCATTTATCATTAGGAAATTGCAAATCAAAACTACAATGAGATACCACCTCATACCTGTTAGAATGGCTAGTATCAAATAGAAATAATGAGTGTTGACAAGGATATGACTATAAAAGGAAATCCTGTGCACTGTTGGTAAGAATGTAAATTGGTGCAGCCATCATGGAAAACAGTATGAAGGTTCTTCAAAAAATTAAAATATAATTACCATATGATCCAGCAATTCTACTTCTGGGTATTTATCTAAAGAAATTAAAAACAGTAACTTGAAAAGATATATGTACTTCATGTTCATTACAGCATTACTTACAACAGTTAAGATATAGAAACAGCCTAAGAATCCATTGATGGATGAATGAATTAAAAAATTGTTATATATATATGTTTATGTATATATGTATATATTATGTTTATGTATACACACACACACAATGGAATATTACTCAGTCATTAAAAAAAAGAAACTGCCATTTATGACAGTATGGATGGATCTTGAGGGTATTATTCTAAGTGAAATGTCAAACAGAGAAAGACAAATACTGTATGATTTCACTTATACATGAAACCTAAAAAACAAAACAAAACAAACAAAACAAACTAAAAACTAGATTCATAGATACAGAAAACAGCTTGCCTGTTGCCAGAAGGGAATGGGGTTTGGGAGGGCAAAATGGATGAAGGCAATCAAGAATTACAAACTTCCAATTATAAAATAAGTAAGTCATGATGATGTAATGTGGAATGGGGACTAATACTGTTAAGTTATTAATATTGTTAATAATATTGTATTAACTTTATATGGTGAGAAGTGGTAACTAGACTTACTGTGGTAATCATTTTGCAATGTATACAAATATCCAATCCCTATGTTTTACACCTGAAACTAATATTACATATGTCAGTTATACTTCAGTTAACAAAAAAGACATGGCAAATACTTTCGATTTTTCAAAAATTCTTATTTAAGCAATTTTCTGCTAAATACACTCAATTTAAAATGATTTTAGACATCTTTTATTCACATAATTCACACAATTGGAAGATCATGATGTGCTCTCACACCTTAATTTAAAAAACAAAATATCTTCTATTTAGGGAGGTGTGAACTCAGCATGATAATTTTATGCCTTATTCACTTGCTAAAAATGATGTCTTATTTGTATTTAATTTTGTGTATTGTTTACCAAATAAATGTTCAAGATGCCCTTCTGAATAGCTCTTTTCTGTGATAATAATAGGTAATGATCTCAAATGAACAGATTTCTAGGCAGTGTTGCAAAATCATAAATACATTTCACACAAATTGGTAAATAATTTAAACAAGGCTAATAGTGCTCATAGTTACCTTAAGTCATTTCTTAAAAATAAATATGAAGAATTTTTAAATAGATATAAATAATATGCAAATAATTCTTCCTTCTGGTTCTTGTTAGAGGCAAGAAACTTCAGGATGTTTTCAAACGTTAACCATTCATTTATCCCAATTCAATATTCTGGCACCAAGGTGATATTTACAACAGAATAAAGGTGGAAAGTTATGTTTTTATGTAATTTGTGAGTTTAAAGGCATTGTCAAAAGGATACACAGGGAAGGAATACATTTGACTTCAAACAAATGAAAACCATAGCTTAAACAATGAGTGGATTTGTCTTCCCAGTGAGAAGTCTAAAAGTAATCTGTCAGTGACTGGAGGAGCAGTAGCTCTGCTGTATTATCAAAGATTTGGCATCTTTCTAACTTCTTGCTCCACTGTCCTAAGCATGAAGCATTCATGCTCATGGTTTCAATATGGTTGCCCCCTTACCAGGGATTGCACCTGCATTTCAAGCAGGAAGAAGGGGAAGAATAAAAGGCAGAAGAGTCTTTGCCTTTTTATTTGGAAGGGATGCCCTCCTTACTGACTTGTGTTTGTTAGAGAAGCGAGTTTTCCATCTGGACATCTTGCTGTCCCAATTTTGAATGCTTTCCCCAAACAAAATCTAGGTTTTATTAATAAGTAAAGCGAGGAAATACTTACTGGATAGGCTGTAACAGTGTATGGCAAAACATAGTGCTCAAACCTTGCTCCAGTACAAGTCATAGTCATACCTGGGATCTGATGATAATGTTAACTAGCTCTCTGTGAGCTCAGAGAATTCACTTGTGTTTTGCTCAAATATTGGTGCCCACTAAGGGTACTAGACAATGGAGAGGCAAGGATTAATATGATACTGCAGGATGGGCATGTATTTTAGCTAATATGTTAGTTAAATTTGTTAAAAATTTGATACAATTGTATTTACTCAGTTGTATTCTATATTAGCTACTTCTGGTTGGTGATCTTCCTTCCTATAAGAACATAAGTTTAAATGCATTAAAGAGCATAATTTTAGGTGCTAGTTAATACATTCAACTCAGTAAAACAAACAAATATAAAAAAAGAGAAACTAAAACAGTAAATATTAAGTTTTCAACTAGCTTTTTGGGCATCATGAAATTCACACTGTTTCTAAAATCTGATAGTCATCTCGGTTAGTTTTTGAAACTTTACTGCTTTCTTGTACAGGCCATTGACAATTAACTGCTTTTCCTATTTGACTTTGGAATGGATGGTTTCCAGTGTCTTTTTCATTTCTTCCTTTCAGTGATCTATTGTGCTGAGTCACCATCCAAAGATCTGTTTCTTTTGTAAGGTTGTGTCTCCACTCTCACACATCTGTAGTACCTTAATGAGGCTGCAATTTATCTACTCAATTTGGGAATGGAAGAGTCCTTCAGTAAATACAGAAGTAATAGACGTTTTGGTTGGCCGGTGATTTGTTTCATAAGGGAAAATTGATGTTCACAATGGCCCTTAAGTTAAAACACTGCATTACCACAAGGGCAACATCTTAAACCTTCTGTAATCCAAAGGCTTAAATCACCTTCTTATGGCAGAACACTTACATCATTCCTGTGAACCTCTTTTTATATAAATTCAGAATTTTCTTCTAAAGGTTATAAATTTTAGAAAAACGGTTGAACAAATATCACGTTCCTATTCTTTAGGGCAAATAGGAGGAAAAACTTAATTATTGATTATTCTTTCTGTCTCTACTGGTTTGATTTTTAACAGCAGATATATTTCATTTTGGAGTTAGAATTATACAAACAAAACTTCCTAGTATTTTAATAGTTTCTCATATGCCATAAGAACACAATTTCATGACTGTGTATTGTATGAAGTGCTTGGAAACTCTGAAACACATCAAATGGCTTGTTTTTGATGGGCACCATTTTGCTTCCTGGTGGCACATAGAAATAAGTTACTTCCTTTTGCATCCCACGCCCTGGAGACTGATTCTTAAGATTGAACTTCTGTCTGCTTTAAGGTGGTTAGAGCCAGAGATTTAGCCACATCCAGCACTGTTTTTTTTCAATATGGGGGAAATTCTCCTCAAATAACCATCAGTAGAAATAAATTATTTTATGTCTTTCCTGAGATTATTAGAACTGAGTTAATTTCAAGAAGCTTGTGGGCTTTCGTAATTGTCCTTGACCACAAGAAGCTTGCCTGGATATCCCCTGATTAGAGCACATTGTCTCAGCTCCCCTGACCTCATATTCCCAGAGCTGGCTCTTGGGTCTTCAACTTTTCTCAGGAGTTTAATACATGTATTGATCTGCAGCATTATTTTCAGCAATTATCTTAGATTAAGCATGACTCATTAATGCTAACTTCAGATAGCATCAGAGATTTGACAAACATGAACAGGCCTGATACTCCTATTGTATAATGTACCTGTGAGTCTCACCTCCTAAATGATTTCTGAGTTATCAAGCTTCTGACAAAGAGGACTTAAAGAAAGATAAATCATGCCATCTATGGCTTTCAGCAACAAAACGTGTGTGTTGTATGTTTAATGATCTTTTGTCTTTTCAGAACAGGTTGCAAGGTAGTTTCATACTTCCTATCTGGCTGTCTCTGATTCAAAATGCCCTTTTTGCCAGTCTTTTTGATTCATTCCTCTATTCTAGAATACTCCAGCACTCCCCAGGTCCAGGAAATTCTTCCTTTTCTCCAGTCCCATAGCACCTTATTCATATTGTTGTCCAACATTACACCTTAAATTATGGTGATTGGTTTACATCGCCTATATTCCTCATTGGACTGGGTTCCTAAGAGAGAAATGCAGCCTACAGAGCAGTGCTTCAGTGCCTGAGACTTAAAAAGTACTCCATAAAATTGTGTTGAATTCATATTGGCCTTCTTCTTTTTCTCAGTGATGTAATTATTTCTTTTTATTTTTTAAAAGATTTATTTGAGAGAGAGAGAGAGACAAAGAGACAGAGGGAGAGAGTGAGTGTGGGGAGGAGCAGAGGAAGAGAATTTTCAAGCAGACTCCCCACTGAGAATGGAGTCTGCTGCAGGGCTTGACCCTACAAACCCATGAGATCACAACCTGAGCTGAAACCAAGACTCAGACACTTAACTGACTGAGCCACCCAGGTGCCCCGTTATTTCTTTTTAATGACACTGAACTGTAAACAAAAAATTTGAGATTAACTTCCTTATAATATACCTTCTTTGTCATAATGGAAAAGATAAAATATAATTTAAAACTTGAAACATAATAGTATTTTAAAACAAGTATATATTTTAAAATCTGACATTAATAATGGAGATAATTATTTCTCTTTATTAGCAAGAGTTGGAAACATAAAAATTGGTTTTAGTCAGCAGTTCAAATGACCTCAGAGGTACTGGTGTGTGTAATTATTTAAAAACCTAAAATAGTGACTTTATTATATGTTCATTGGCATTTGCATTCACAGCATTTCAGGGAAACCTAAACAAAGAATAGAATGTCAGCCCTGGGAGGAACTTCAAGGTGTTTCAAATGATAGATGTTTGTTTGTGTATGCCCCCATGAACCAGTCATAGAGATAATATAGAAGGTGAGGGTCTATAGCCAAGCCGTGGATCTTAGGAGATGAGGTAGATGTGGTAAATGTCTATAGAAAGATATAGCAGACTAGAAGGTGTGCAGCTCAGATCTTTCGTCAAGAAAGTCCTTGCTGTCCAACTTCTAGGAGTGTTATTTGCAGTCTCCAGCTGTTGACTCCTAGTTTGCTCCTAAGTTTTTGGACCAAGGTCACGTTCTTTCATGGTTGTTTTGAGACAACGACTGAGCAAGGTGATGGTATAAAGGCTGTTTTCTACCCATCATGGGACTCCTGGAATGAATAACCTTCATCCCAGAACTCTCCACTGGGCTGGCAGAGACCAAGTCAGCTCTGCATGGCCATCTGCTGGCTCCTCTTACCCAAGCTAGCTTCTGTCTCTTTTCTTCTACAGGGGTTACTCCCTAATGAACTTTGTGCACTTCTAACTAGGTCTCAGGGTCTGCCCCTTGGAGAAATCAATCTGTATGCTTCACTCAGCTTCACTCAGCTTCAGTGTTTTCTTCCAAGCTGTAACAGTATAATAACACTATACTAATAATATATATAATAATACAAATGTTAATGAACTACTCAAGAATGTAGATATATAGTAAGTTGTAAGTAAACATATATCCCAATATCTATGATGAATTATTTTATTTTTATTTTTTTTAAAGATTTTATTTGTTTGTCAGAGAGAGAGAGAGAGAGAGAGCACAAGCAGGGGAGAGGGGGAGAAGCAGACTCCCCGCTGAGCAAGGAGCCTGATGTTGGACTTGATTCCAGGACCCTTGGATCATGACCTGAGCTGAAGGCAGACACTTAAGAGTAAGCCACCCAGGCATCCCTATGATGAATTATTTTAATATAGGTTACAAAAATATATCACTACCCCTCCCCATGATTTTGCACCTTCCTTCTACGTATAGATCCTATGCTTTGTAATAGCCATACTTAATTCCTTGCAGTTCCCCAAGGCATCATGCCATTGACTCTACTTTAGGCATTGGTTTGTGTAGTTTCCTCTGTTTTTGGATGAATCTTCCTGTCTACCTGGAGAACTCTTCCTTTTCCTGCAAGACACAGTTTGAACATCTACAATGAAGCTTTCTTTGATGCCCTGAAAATAATTTGATCATTTCTCTTTTCCACCACAGTACACCTAGTATATGCTTCTGGCTTTGTAATTAATCACTCAAAATGCACGAAGTCAGAGGAGAACAAAATTTTAGAAAGGAAGTTCAATAACTATTTTTTAAGCATCTTCAATTTCAGAAGACATCTAAGTGCATATGTTTAGAAGGCTGTTGAAAATGAGAATCCCGATATACTGGTTTGAGTATCATTGCTTGTTAACACTTAAAGATCATTATAGAAGGCATAATTGGAGTTTAATCCACTGCGAAATATATGTTGGAAACAACAGCACTGTAAATAGACTCTATGCACAGTTAAGTGATTAAGATGAACTGAAAGTTGGAAACATCTAGCTCTGTTATTTGAATCTAGTGACTAGTCGCCTAGAAACAGGAATCATGATTGACATTACTAGGCAATTCTCCTTTGAGATTACTTTTAATAATCCAACTAAATTTGTAAATGAGTTTCTTTGAGGAGGAGATCATTAAAGTTGAGAAATCCTAAAACCATAAATGATTTTAAGCTAGGAATCTTTTAAAGCAAGAGGCATAATTGTGAATCAGCCAAGGAAGTAAGAAAAAGGAGACATGTGCTAACCACTTTATATATATTTTCATTCTATCCCACACAAACCCATGAGGAAATATAACCAGCTTATTGAATGAGGTT
The DNA here is from genome assembly GCF_029215605.1 of Mirounga angustirostris. Lineage (NCBI taxonomy): Eukaryota > Metazoa > Chordata > Mammalia > Carnivora > Phocidae > Mirounga > Mirounga angustirostris. Next base: position 30,668,049 of record NW_026991710.1, on the reverse strand, counting down.
AACTTGGTAGAGGCAAGCTGAAAGCAATTTTATTCTTTCTCCTGTCTCTTCAAATTTTCTGTCTTTCTCTTTTAATACCCTTGTGGAAGTATAATAAATATACAATAAACAGTACATATTTAAAGTGTACAATTTGATAAGTTTTAGCATATGTCACATACTTGTGAAACCACCATCATGATTAAAATAATGAATGTATTCATCACCCTCAAAAGTTTCCAACTGCTCATTGCTAGTTTATAGAAATGTAGTTGATTTTGTATATTTAATTTTTTACCCTGCAAGCTTGCTAATCTTAAATATTAGTTGTAGTGGAATTTTAATAGATTCTATAGAATGTTTATAGAGACAATTATGTCATCTCTGAATAAAGACCTGTTTTACTTGTTCTTTTCTCAGGCTGGATACCTTTTATTTATTTTTTCTGGTCTTACTATACTGGCTAGAACCTGCAATGTGTTGAATATGAGTGTTGGCACTGGATATCCTTGTCTTGCTTTCAATCTTAGGACAAAGCATCCAGTCTTTTACCATTAAGGGGACATTAGCTGTAGGTTTTTTATAGATACAAATATCAGGTTGAGAAGGTTCCTTTCTATTTTTAGTTTGCTGAGGGTTTTCATTAGGAATGAATATTGGAATTTTTTTCAAATGCTCTTCTGCATCGACTGAGATGATCATATATAGTTTCTTCGGTAGTCTTCTAGTATGCTGAATTAACAATGATCCTCATATGTTAAACTTACCTTCAGAAATTGCTTGCAGTTCTGTGTTGAAGAGTGGACATTTCAAGGATGTGGAGAAAGGGGAACCCTCTTACACTGTTGGTGGGAATTCAAGCTGGTACAGTCATTCAGGAAAACAGTAGGGAGGTTCCTCAAAAAGTTAAAAATAGAACTACCCTATGACATAGCAATTGCACTACTAGGTATTTATCCAAAGGATACAAACATAGTGATTTGAAGGGGTGCATGCACCCCAATGTTTATAGCAGCAATGTCCGCAATAGCCAAAATATGGAAAGAGCCCAGATGTCCATCAACAGATGAATGGATATAGAAGAAGTGGTATATATATATATATATAGGGATATTATCCAGGCATCAAAAAGAATGAAATCTTGACATTTGCAGTGATGTGGATGGAACTAGAGGGTATTATGCTAAGTGAAATAAGTCAGTCAGAGAAAGATGGGTATCATGATTTCACTCATATGTGGAACTTAAGAAACGAAACAGATGAACATAGGGGAAGGGAAGGAAAAATAAAATAAGATGATATCAGAGAGAAAGACAAACCATAAGAGACTCTTAACTATAGGAAATAAACTGAGGGTTGCTGGAAAGGAGATGGGTGGGGGTATGGAGTAATTGAGTGGTAGGCATTAAGGAGGGCACTTGATGGAATGAGCACTGGGTGTTATATGCACCTGATGAATCACTAAATTCTACCTCTGAAACTAATAATACAGTATAGATTAATTAAATTGAATTTTAATAAAAATTTGAAAAAGAGTGAATATCTGTTACTTCATTAATTCATATCCTACTTAGTTCATGTTTCCTGAGAATCATGTACTATTCTAGATGTTGGGATGGACAGTGATTAGAGTAGAACAAAGTTTCTGCTTCCAGGGAGCCCATATGCTAGTTGGGTAAATAGTTGATAAGCAAATAAACAGATATACACGATGTAAAGTACCAGTGAGTTTTATTAAGAAAAATATAGAAAAACCACCATGCTCTTTTCCACAGTGGGTATACCAATTTACATTCCCACCAACAGTGTATGAGGGTTCCTTTTTCTCCACATCCTCTCCAATTCTTGTTTCTTATCTTCTTGATTTTAATCATTTTAACAGGTGTGAGGTGATATCTTATTGTAGTTTTTATTTGCATTTCCCTGATGATGAGTGATGTTAAGCATCTTTTCATGTGCTTGTTGGCCATCTGCATGTCTTCTTTGAAAAATGTCTATTCAGGTCCTCTACCCATTTTTTTTTTAAGATTTTATTTATTTATTTGACAGAGAGAGAGAGAGCACAAGTAGTCAGAGCAGCAGGCAGAGGGAGAGGGAGAAACAGGCTCTCCACCGAGCAGGGAGCCCGAAGTGGGGCTCCATCCCAGGACCCTGGGATCATGACCTGAGCCAAAGGCAGCCACTTAACCAACTGAGCCACCCAGGCACCCCCCTACCCATTTTTTAATCAGATTGTTTATTTTTTGGTGTTGAGTTGTATACATTTTTTATATATTTGGGATATTAATCTCTTATCAGGTATGTCATTTGCAAATATTTTCTCCCATTCACCAGGGAAAACAAAAACACTAACTTAAAAAGACATTACACACTGCTATGTTTGTTGCTGCATTATTTACAATAACCAAGACATGGAAGCAACGTAAGTGTCCATCAATAGATGAATGGATAAAGAACATATGATACACACACACACACACACACACACACACACACACTGGAATATTACACAGCCATTAAAAGGATGAGACTGCGCCATTTGAGACAATAGGGATGGACCTAAAGGGTATTATGCTAAGTGAAATAAATCAAACTGAGAAAGACAAATACTCTATGAATCCACTCCCATAAATAGAATCTAAAAAAACATTGAATAAACAAACAAAAAGCAGAATTGTGGGAATTAACAATGCCTGGCTAGCTAAGACACGATAAAGACAATCCTCCTTGGGAGAGGCTAATTGAAAAGCCAAGAGGGAGTGACCAGAAAACTGGGCTTACTTTGAACTTTCTGGGCTGAAAACAGCCAGATCCTAATTGTGGCTCAGCGCTATCTCCCAGGGGACAGATGCTTAAATTAGGTTAGACATAAATCCTTAATAGTCACCTACTCCCTGCCTGCAAGTCATGAACACAGATAGTTCTAATCACACAATGCCCGTAAATGTCACTGCCTTAGTTATTGAAACTTTACATTCCTTTCTAATCTTGATTCTTTGATAACATATATAGTAAAAATGGAGGTAGAGTTTGGCTCAGGGGCCTTTAGCCACTAGAACATCTGGTCCCCAGGCCCTCTCCTTTCTCCTATTTAGTTGTCTGAAGTAATCTTTTCATTTGCCATCTCAGGGTTTGCTGGCTAAACCCGACACAGAATCAGAACTATGAATACAGAGAACTGATGGCTGCCAGAAGGGATGGGGTCATGGGCTGGGCAAAATGGGTGAAAGGGAGAGGGAGATACAGGCCTTCAGTTATGGAATGAGTAAGTCGTGAGAGTAAAAAGCACAGCATGAAGAATACAGTCAATGATACTGTAATAATGTAATAGTGGAATGTAATGGGACAGATGGCAGCTTTACTTGTGGTGAACATAGCATAATGTATAAACTTTTCAAATCACTAAGTTGTACACCTGAAACTAATGTAATGTAGTGTGTTAACTGTATGCAAATAAAAAAAGGAAAAAGAAAAGAAAAATATAGAAGAATAAATGAATGAGTATATCAGAAGTGAGGCAGGTGGTGTGCTCTTTTTATACTAGGTAGCCAAGAAAGACCTCTCTGACAATGTGACATTTGGGCAAATATTGGCAGAAAATGAAAGCAATCATCCAGACAACCACACATGCAGGAAGGGAATTTCAGTCAGAATAACAGTAAGTGCTAAGGTGGGAGGTGTTTGGCGTGTCTATAAAACTACAAAGAGATCACTGTCGCTGGATTAGTGTGTGGAAACATAACCCTCCATTAACAGTGTTAATCAATTCAAGTAAAAACTGAAGATAGAAGGCTATTAAACTAGATGCAAAATTCAAAGTGATATCATTTACTGAAATTCCGGTGAAATATTCAAATTGATGATACAAATATATTGGCATGTATTTACTGCTTCTTCCTTACTGTGATCTCATTCTTTCTTAATTTAAAGTTGAGACATAAGAAGCAGAATTTAACAACATTAATATGTTTTTATATTTGGACCAGTCTTGGTCACACATCACTATTTACACTCTAAAAATGTTTTATTATGAAATTTTTCCATATGAACATTTAGTTTTACTTGATGCTTCAAATTTCACCTACCAAGGCTAGTGGATATTGCTTTGAAGGAAGATTGCAAATTGATGGTCATTTTTCTCATACACTTCTTCTCCCGAAGGAATTATTTAGATTGAAAAATGTTTGGAGAATAGAAAAAGCTTCCGAGGCCAAATGAATAGAAGTAATGTTGGTTAAAGATAAAAGCTAATTATTTTTCTTACCTGTGAAACTTTCAGGTGTTTATGAAATGATAAAGTAGGTTGTGGATCTTTAAGAGGAGGACATCCTGTTGACAACAGAATATCTACCAACAGTTCAAGAAGGTTGTGCTCACTAGAGCAGATCTTGCAAAAAATCTTTAAAAAGCAAGGACGGTTTGGTCTGGTAAGTTTTTATTTAAGTTGATGGGAATGGTAAACAGCTGGACGGCACACCATGGGATCATAATCAAAAGGTCGGAAATGATACCATTAAAAAATTATAAGCAGAAGCTTATAAATTTTTATTATTCACTGCTTTAAATTAACCTTTAAAAGCTATTCATGTAGGAATGCATAGGTCTTGGCTTTTGAAGAAAGCAAGGTTTAATATAGCTCTGTTTTCTAATGAGGACCCATGGATACATCTCTTCCAGTGTGGCTATGACATTTCAAGTTTCAATCATACCATGCCTAGTCAAAGTACCACTAACTGAGTTTCAAGATGGGCACCAGGTAGAAAGATGGCATTTTGCTTTCTTAATCATGTTTCTTTTGCTCTCAGGCATTTCAGAAGATTGCTAAGTGTTTTTTAGATACGATCGGTATAATTGTATAATCAATCAGTCAGACAGTTCAGTTCCAAACTCTATCAAGTTTTCTATAAACTTATAGGGTAAACCTTCAACAATAAGCTATATAACTTATCTTTAGGGAAACAAACAACTAAAAAAGGATAGTGTATTAGTTGTCTATTACTGCATAAGAAATTACCACAAGCATAGCAGTTGAGGGTAACACATATTTATTATCGACTGGTTTCTTGGGTCAAGAGTCCAGGCAGAGCTTAGCTGGAACTTCTGCTTAGGGTCTTACCAGGCTGTAATTAAGCTGTTGGCTAGGCTGGTTTCTCATCTGGAAGCTTGACTGGGAAGAACCTCCTCTAAACTCACCTTGGCTGTTGACAGAATTTATGTCTGAGTATCTGTAGGATTGAGACCCCTGACTTCTTGCTGGCAGTAAGGTGGAGCCTACCCTCCACTCCTAGTGGGTTACATGGACTTCAAATCTGGAAAGAAAGTCTCCAGAGCAAGTCTGTTCACAAGTTGGAATATATATATATATATATATATTTTTTTTTTTTTTCTTTTTCTAATTATGTTTTTGATAAACCTAGTTAACACTCTGGGCTCACATTTTATAAGTTACTTTCATGTTTACTGAGCGTATTGTAGGAGGTAAAATGAAAACAGTAATTTTGCCCACACGTGCACAAGCCTATAGGTGCATACCCCAAATGGCCTTGGCTGTAAGAGGTACTGGAGGCAGCTGGACATCAGGACCCATTAACCTAGTAGCCATTGTCCTTTAAGAACCAGTGTTTCTTACAGGAGGATGAATGCTGGTGTGGCTCTCGGGTACTTTTTAGTTTTCCTTCTAGGTTTTTAGTTTTACCAATCACCCGGCATCCACAGTGCCATGGGAACCTCTCAAGGTCCCTGACAAGGCCTGACTGAGATAGGGAAAAATCTCACAAAGAGTTCATAAAGCCCGTCATCTTACTGTCTTCTAGAGTCTCCTCCCAATTCTTCCTCTTTCCATCACCATGGCAATACCTATTAAAAATGGGCCCAAAGAGATTTTTATCATTTATCTTGCCTGGGATCCCTATCTCATCTTGTGCTACAACTAGGCAGGCCATACCCAGACTCCAAACTATCCCACATTGACATCACACAATCTAAATGACCTTGACTTTATATGCCAGATTGGTGAAGCAATCTTTCCTTTTCCTTATCTTCACCTTGTTCACAGAAACTGAAGCTGGATGAACAGAAAGTTAAACACCGACCTAAACACTAGTCTCAATCACCTTCTAAAGTGATTAACTGGGAAAAAATGGAATCCTCTAGGTAGGCCAGCAGAGAATGGCTCTTGGCTTAGCAGAGAATGGGAATGGAAATAGTTTTCTACCATCTCCATTCACTTTGCTTCTGTTGATGATTAGTCTATGAATAGCAAGCTTCTGCAAACTAAACATTTTAATATTTTTAATAACATAAAATGGGTTGAATTCTTGAGTCAAAAATAGAAAATGCCTGCTGTCTTAGCAGGTGTTTTACATTAGTTTTATGTATACACTCTACATAGTATATTTAAAGGGTGAGTGTATGGTATGTGCTGAAGACTGGTTTGTGCAAACGCACCCTTGAGTGTCCCTGTTAATCACTATCTTGAGAATGCAGAGATCCTGTGCTTCCTCTATGTTCCCATCGAGCAGAAGAACATGTTTACCATTCAAGATCAGGGGCTTGGGAGTGGCCAACCTGGAGCATCTTCTTTGTAATGAATGTCTGTTTGGCAGGCCTTGATCTCCTTGGAATGCTGGTGGTACAGGGAGGGAAGGGCTACAGCTAGTTGCTAGGCTAAGTTGCTACACTATAAAAGTTTGCTGCATATAGATCTCAACAGCAGATGCTTTGTCCAGTTGGCTGCTCCTGGACTCCCTGTAGGTAGTCCCCCCGCCCCCCCCCCCCCCCCCCCCCAGTAAACCTGTATCTTGATTGCTGTCTCTGGATCTTTTCTTTGGTCTCACTGGACCATCATGCTTAGAGTCTGCTGGGGTGTGGCTGCACAGTAACTCTAAAGCAAGGTGGCCGTTTACTAACCAGAGGAGCACACGTAGTTCCTGGTGAGCATTGCCTCAGTTGGGATAGCCATTCCTAGGATACTGCTGTGGGATGAAATATATTTCCGAGCCTAGTTCTGCATGTCTTCAATGGTGCAAAAGCTTAATATCGTAAAGGGGGATTTGGTATTTATAAACAACCAAAGAGCTTCATTCAGAGCCATTTGAATTAAATATGATAGGTGACCCTGGGAAAGAACACTATGTGTGGCTGATATGGAAATAAGAGTTTGATATGAAAATGATTATCATATTTTGCTTCTAAGCTGTCACTGAAAGCAAATACCAGAAACGAACTGCATATAAATTTTGATCAACGAGAGCTGTATTGGAATGAGCATGGTATGTTCCTAGTTACCCTTTCTAGGAGACAATACTTATTGTATAATCTAGAAGTATATGCTAAAAGTATATTTCATTACTTTATAGATACTTTTATGCTATGTGTTGGGCATAGTGTTCTGTGATAGTTTACCTCCTTGCTTGCTTTCTCATTAGAATCATACACACAATCTAGCAGGAGTCCTCTTTATCAAGGAAACTGTACTCCATACATCCAAAGGTTAAGAAATGAATAGAATAAAGTCTTTTTAAAGGGAAGAAGTAAATTAAAATATAATTGATTTAGAATATGAATTAGGGCTCATTAAATTAGCATGTGTGAGCATGGGAGATTTTATATAATTGCTTAATTGTGATTCTTGCTTTCTAAAATGAAGGAAATATAAAAATTTTATTATAGTCAACTTCAAGAAAAAGTAAATTTTTTTGTTACTATTTTGAGTCCATCATAAAAGTTAATTGCTTTTCATTTGTCTTACAAATTTCTGGATGCTACTATTTTTAGAAAATTCAGAAACCTGTTTCTACTTTCATATTTTAGATTGGTTTTAAAGTTGTTAATGATGAAAATATTTAAAATAAGTAAATATAAATTTGTTAACAATATGCCTCTTCGCACAAAGCATTTGGCATTCAATTATTAAAAAAATACTCATGTAGTGTTGTGTAAAATTACCAGAAGTCTTTCAGATGACTTTTCTCATTTTATCTGAATTATATTGGCACTATGATCTCTACATTAAAGTTGAGGAAAATAATGCTCCACAGAGTTCAATAACACAAGGCTAGTTAACAATAGAGTCTAGACTAGACTCAGGTGTAGTTCTGGATACTGGCTTATGTTCTAGAGCATTCTTCACTGACCTCATCTACATCCATAGGAGCTTCCTGTCTTCTTCCTGCCACAACTGAGTTAATAAACTAAAGACAATCCAAACTTGATGGTTATTTTTTATTTACTCCCTGACTCTACCTAAAAAGTAATTTGATATGATGGTCAATGTGTATAAATTAAAAAATAGAAGTAAGCCAGGAAATTGGGTAAAAAAAAAAGAGTAGAAAAAATCAGATTGTACATTGGTATAAAATGCATGTGCTTAAGCTGTGCTATCTCATGAACTTGACAGAGTAGGGGTTAGAAATCAATATCTGATCTTTCTAGCAATCACTGAGAGAATCCAGCCATAGTCCCTTATACAATTCTCAGTACTCATAAGATGAAAAACAAACTCGTGGTCATGGAGAAACACAACTATCTCTAACAGGAAAAACTACAAAAAAATTTTTCCTGTGGAAATAAGAATATGCCATACTTGCATCAGTGATTGTCTAACCACAACCAAGCACAAGTACCCTTGCAGACAAAGCCCGAGGGAAGTTTCTAACCAACACAGACAAGGTTGTACTACAGCCATAAAATGAATTACATCCCATTCTTGTGTTATCTCTGCTTCCTTACAATGACAAGACACTCCTTGTTCCTCCAATTGTCATTTCCTGCTTCAGGCGGGGGGGGGGGGGGGGGGGAAAGGAAATCATCGAGATACACAATCACTGAATTGCTTCTGCTTCCTCGTAGTATCCAACCCACTCTCCTTTTTTTTTTTTTTTTAACTTTTTTTATTCTTATGTTAATCCCCTTACATTACAACATTAGTTTTAGATGAAGTGTTCCATGATTCATTGTTTGTGCACAACACCCAGTGCTCCATGCAGAATGTGCCCTCCTCAATACCCACCACCAGGCTAACCCATCCTCCCACCCCCCTCCCCTCTAGAACCCTGTTTGTTTTTCAGAGTCAATCGTCTCTCATGGTTCGTCTACCCCTCCGATTTCCCCCGCTTCATTCTTCCCCTCCCGCTACCTTCTTCTTCTTCTTCTTCTTTTTTTTTTTTCTTAACATATATTGCATTATTTGTTTCAGAGGTACAGATCTGAGATTCAACAGTCTTGCACAATTCACAGCGCTTACCAGAGCACATACACTCCCCAGTGTCTATCACCCAGTCCCCCCATCCCTCCCACCCCACCCCCCAATCCAACAACACTCAGTTTGTTTCCTGCGATTAAGAATTCCTCATATCAGTGAGATCATATGATACATGTCTTTCTCTGTTTGACTTATTTCACTCAACATAATACCCTCCAGTTCCATCCACGTCGTTGCAAATGGCAAGATCTCATTCCTTTTGATGGCTGCATAATATTCCATTGTATATATATACCACATCTTCTTTATCCATTCATCTATCGATGGACATCTTGGCTCTTTCCACAGTTTGGCTATTGTGGACATTGCTGCTATAAACATCGGGGTGCACGTACCCGTTCGGATCCCTCCAACCCACTCTCCTAATCTGTCCTCAGAATTGCTCAGCCTGTGCCCAAACTCTATAAGCCCCTCCCATCTTCCCTTTACTAAGATGCTCCTAAAGGTCCCCTGGGTGCCTTCTCCCTTGTTATAGCAGGCTAAATAAAACAGCTGTGTAATTTGTACTTTTACAAATGTACTTTGTACATCTGTGTGATTATAGGTGTTTTCTTGGTATCATTTGATTAGCAAATTTCGGCAGATGTCAAAAGTACAAGACTGTTTAATGAAGTGAAAAGTATCTTCAACAATATAACCAGAGCAAACAAAATAATTTTCACATGCCATTTCCTTACACAACTCCTTAATTTAGGCCAGCATCATTATACCAAAGGGTATATAACCACATTATTATTAATGTAGTAGAGCAAAGCAGTTTTCACATGACTTGACCTAATCCAGAGAAGCATTTGATATTTATGCCTAAAACGTTCCTTAAGAAAACTCAAGGAAACTTGATGGATCTTAGATTTATTCACAATATTTTTTAGAGGAGTTTTTATAGTTTAAAACATATCAGTCTTTAAAACTTTCTCCTTATAAATGAGTTACCAACTTTTCATATAGTTATAACCTGGTAACTATCATTTCACAGTGGGCTTAAATCACACTCAGATTTTCAGTTATGTACTGAGACTGGAGGATTTATTCCAAGGTCTTTGCTGAGATAAAGTATTTTTAGAGTCAGAAAAACATCCCTAGAATTCCTAGATGTAAAAAAATGATTTTGAAATGGAAGCCATTTGATTCCTACCATAGGGAAACAAAAATTCTAATACCTCACCCCTGAAAAAATTCATAGAGAGTTAATTGCTTCTTCAAGGCTTTGTATAAGGCTGGTTTTCAACTAAAGCTTATTTTTATTTTTTAGATGGTAAACCATAATATTTGCCATATTGTAGGGAGTGAAAACCAGTACAAGTTTTTTTTAATAGTTTCTCTAACATCCAGAAATATTTCTTCTCTCTATTATTGACTGAATTTCATTTTTCATTATGTAGTTAATGAATTCTACCCCTAAAGAAAGAAGCTTTTCTTATCTGAGTTAGCCATCGATAACAAAGACTTTTATTTTCATAAGAATACAACTCATATCATTGATTTAAAAAATTCACCATTCTGTTTGGGACTGTAAGTAGAGGGTGAAACACCACAAAGTAAAGAAAACTTGGGAAAATGTAAAGGCTTGTTAATTACCGAGAGACTGAAGCTGAAACGGAAGTGATGGACATTTGGTTTTTAATTTTTTGGAAATGATTCCCATTTCTCAAACATGCTTTCTGCTTTCCATAAAACACTTGCTAAGGTTTTCCATCTGCCTGTCCTTGTATCCATCCATGATGTTCTAAATATGAATTTTCTGGCTTTAAAGAACAGTTTCAATGTCAAAGCTATTTTCTACAAACACATTCCAACGTTGTTCCAGGATCATGTAGTGTTTTATGTATTTCTGCAATCTCTTCAGAGGGAGTGTAACACAAATGTGATATTCTCATTTCAGAACTGAATTCTCAAAAATATTTCTCACCTATTTGGGCGAGAAGTCAATCCCTGGATAAATGTTTATTTAGTCAAAACTGTATATATCAATATCCAAAAGTTGGAAGTCAGCCTTACCTCCAACTTTTAGAAAACAAGATGAAATTTTGTTTTGGTATTAGGATGGTGTTATATCCGGGGATCCAGAAATACCCAAATCCTGTATCTGACCAAACCACACTTTCTGACAAACCTCTGGAGGGAAATTAGGCACAAGTTAACAATGTGCACAGAAAACAAAGGTAACCCTTTATTGATTTCCAGACTGGAGACACAAATTCCAGTGTAGGAAATCTTCCGAGCTGTTGGTTCCACTCCCTGTCCAGAGCTTCTCGGATGTAATCTGAAACCAGCTCCCATAGGAGGAGGGCAGGGAGAGACCAAAGAAAGGGGCGGGCCACTCCAGGTTGATGAGTGGCAGTTTTAATAAACAAAGGAACCTACATATGAAGCTTGTGCAAGACTTAGTCCTGTGTCTGCCTGTCAAATCTTAGAAGTTTATATAGAGGCCTTAACTGGGTTCAGCCATGTATACCGTGCAGGTGATAAGTTCTTGGAACAGCCTCTGGGAGCAGGAAAGGCAAGTGGAACCTACATTCTAAGGACAGGGGAAGACGTGAGGAGCCTCAGATCACCTGGGTCCAGCTCACAGGTCAACTGGCAGTCACATCTTTTTGATGACCTTCCCCAATAGTAACCCAGGCCAAAATACACAGAACATCCCTTTTTCTAAGCTAGCAAGGACCTGATGGCACCTGACAGCGTCAGTGGGGGGAGGGGGGGAAGTTTGGGTATTCATTCATTTGCAATGTAAAGAATGCTATTTATTATAAGATTCAGTATGGAGGGGGTCTTTCCCCACAGGGAGATCAGGGAGTGGCTATCAGGAAATTGGTAAATGGATAATAGAAGAGCAAAGCAACAGTTGGAAAAATCAGCCAGTTGAACCAACTAGGGACAGAATGTACGTCTCAGGACTCAATTGAATGCTCACTGCACTTTGTTACTCTGCTACTTCAGAGCAAATTCTGTAAACCCTGAAGAAATTAGAACATCTTATTAAAATACTTGAAAAAATTTCACATCTAATTTGTCATTTTGTGGGATCTAACATCACTTGGGGACTCCAGAAAATTCTTTAAGAATGTGATGATAACAGAAAATCACCATATACAAAGTAGCTGGATTCTCTCTCTTCTGAGTTTCTACTATATCTAGAATAGTTTTGAATTTCCTATAATCATTCAGATAAAATTTAAAATTTAATATAAAATTAATATTGTTTTGTTTCCTTAAAAGGAGAAGGACTTCTTAAAATGTTTTAAATCCTTAGAAGGATCTCTGGATTAATAATTCCTGAGGAATATTTTCCCTTTTATTAACATTTTAGAGCACAGAATGTATTACCATAGAGTATACCACATAGGTTGTTATTCATTTGGGAAAAAAACCATTTGAAGACAATCTGTTCAATGAAGTGTTCAATGACGTTTAAAGACTTTTTCAAAGCAATTTGACTACCTTGCGTCACTTGATAATTCAACTTGTTGAAATAAATGGTCTATTGAAAGTCAAAATGTTTGTGCACATAAACAAGGTGAGTATGGAAGGGTGAGAGCAAGGACTATCTATGAATTTTTGCAGCTGTGTTTCATTACTTTTTCATGATGTTCAAATGTACATGTGTGTTGTACACAGATTTACCTATTCAAATGGGAAGGATTTGAGAACTCAATAGGAAATGACTGACATGTATAGTATCTTGAACTTGCATATGTAGAAGGGCTTTGCATTGGCTTTTCCAGCTTTATTGTCTGGTAAATGGCCACTTTTAACTCTTTTTTTTTGAATATTCCTGACTCTCAATGCACATATCACCTCTGTCCTGCCACCTTTTGCATTCTCTAATGTAGACTCATTTTTGTATCAGTTCTATTTTCACAGTGGGACATGACATTTATTGGTTTGAGAACACTGACTAAATTGGAATACAATTCTAATATACATAAAGGCACCTACAACAGCAGGATGACATTAATCTGAATAAATAAGAAATTACAAAGGTCAGTCACAATAGAAGTTGGAGTTGGTAAATAAAAACACAATAATTCTCAGAAATAAAAAAGGAATCAAAAATAATAAAATAATATTCAACACAAATGAAAAGAGCAGGAAATGCATCTAAAGTAGAGGTTTTGATGAGGAGGAGTTAGAAATAAAATTCTGGTATAAATTACACTATTTTCTCAGAAGGACTAAATGAATGCCCAAGGAAGAATATAGTTATGCTGTCAAACTAACAGAAGATGATTGGGGAGAAATAGATTTTTTTTTTTTTTTTTTTTTTAAAGGATTTCTTTTTTTTTTTTTTTTTTATATTTTTTATTTATTTGATAGAGAGAGAGATAGCGAGAGCAGGAACACAAGCAGGGGGAGTGGGAGAAGGAGAAGCAGGCTCCCCGCCGAGCAGGGAGCCCGACGTGGGACTCGATCCCAGGACTCTGGGATCATGACCTGAGCCGAAGGCAGACGCTTAACGACTGAGCCACCCAGGCGCCCGGGGAGAAATAGATTTTTGTTGTCAGTAACACTTATAATTCACTGCCTATAATCCTTAATTAATATCAAAGTTGATTAATGCTAAATAATCTTTAAAATTTAGCAGCTGAAATAAAGCATGAATATGAAGTAATCTGGAAAAATAACGAAAAAATCAACATAGACTAAGAAATGAAAGTAGTAATAGGTGATTTTCAAACATAGTTCTATATTATAATGTGGAAAAAAATTAAATCTAATAATTACGGGCATTAAAAAGCACATGCAGAAAGTGCATTTAGCACAAATATAAGGAATTAAGTAAGAGATTTAAGAGAAAGCCGATATTCTCTTATTCACCAGAGAGACCACAATTATAAAGAAAAAGATATACAGGAAAAAGAAAGAAAGAAACTGCTGAGGTCAGGGACAGAAATCTTGGGTGCAGTTAACTTCCATTTGGAAAGGAAAATAGCAAAGTACAGAAAACAGTGAACATTGTCAGAATGAACATTGTAATTTACCAATTAGCTCCATGTCACTAAATGTAATGGCTGGTTTTCCAAGCTCATTTCAATTGACCCATCATAGGTTTTAACCAAGGTGATCATTCTTCCCTGATGCACTTTCCTCACTTGGATTCTAAGAACACCCACCATCCACTGCTTCTCTCCTAGCTCTCTGGTTCCACCTTCCCAGGCACCTTGGTTGATGCTCTTCTTCATCCTGACCTCTTCATGGTAAGCCCAAGCTTGGTCCTTGGTCCACATACTAGCTCTTGGTTTCATCCAGGCTGGTGACTTGCAGTACCATCTGCATGCTGATGAACTCTAGCCTAGACCTTTCACATGAACTCCAGACTCATATATCCAATGATTCATTTGTGTCCATCCTAGATAGATTTAATGTCCAAAGCCACAGTCCTGATCTTCCTTCTCTAACCTCCTTCATGTAGTTTTCCTCATTTAACTGTGGGAAATTCCATCCTTGGAAGTGTCCAGGCCAAACCTTTTGGAGTCATCATTGGTCCTCCTTTTTAGCACATATCCTTCTTATATCCACTTATATCCTTTTGTTCTAACTTCAAACTATATCCAGAATTTGTCCACTTTTAAGCCCCTCTCCACCAATTTTCACCCAATCTGTGCAGCTGTCCTTGCATTACTGCAATAAAGTCTCCTAATTGGTCACCCTACATTTATCCTCATCTCCCTACAGTGTCCTCTATATAGCAGTGGAATGATCCATTTGAAACCCACATCTGAGTAGATTGCTTCTCTGTTCGGAATCCTGCGATGGCTCTTCACTATACTCAGGAAAAGCCAAAGCTCATGCAAGCATCATATGATCTAGCCTGCTTCCCTCATTACCTTTTCAGCCAGAATTTCTACACTTCTTCCCTGCTGCCACTACCTCAGGGAGCCAGATTTATCTAACTACTTTTTCCTGAACACAAGAGGCATGCTCTTACCTTGGGAACTTTGCTCTGGATGTTGCCTTATTGCCTCTGCCTAGAATGCTCTTCCCTTAGCCACCTGCTTGGCCAACTTTTTCAACTCCTCAAATATTTGCTCAAATTTCACCTTGATGAGGCTTACCTTGACCACTCTTTTTAATATTGCAACTTGACAACAGCTCACACCCCTGCCGTTGAAAATTTCAAATCACCTTACTTTGTTCCACTTTTTATTTTGTTCCATGGAAATTATAGCTTTCTAACATGACACACAGTCACTTATTATGTCTATTATTTACTGGTTGTATCCTCCTGCTGAGATTTAGGAGAGTAGAGGTTTGTTATTTTTTAAGGCTACATGAAGTCAATTTATTAGTAGAAAACAATAATTTGAGGAGTCCTGTTCACAGAGGGTGACCACAGTAACCCCCCCACCCCCACTTCCTGCGGGTGCTATTGGAGGGCATGAAGGTGACATCCTCAACTCTCTGATCTTCATCCCTGAGCAGGCAAGGGCTCTGAGGACAGACTGGGACCCAGGTCCAGGGGTCTTCGTTCTCTTTCCTCCTGTGGCCTGTTGTTTGATGTGGAGGGCAGTGATGCCCAGCTCCTTGAACCTCTGGTCCATATTCTGGTTGGCCAACATGGCAGCATATGGAGAAGATTCACCTTGACCAGTCTTCACCTTCATCCTACCAGTTACACGGGCAGATGGTTTCCTTGCCAGAAAGATCGGTGCCATAGACATAAGTATCATTGAAAGTTACGAAGGTGTGGCAGACACCAAATACTTTTTCTCCTACAGCCACCTGAGATCCAAGGCTGATGACCTGTCTTTCTCTTTTTTTCCCCTTGAAAGATGCTATTTCTGTACATTTTCTCCAGACTCCATCACCAAAAAGATCGAGAGTAGAGGGTTTTGACAGTTTTGTTCCCTAATATACCAAAGCACACTGGATTGAACTACTAGCTGAATCAAATTAACTTATCTTCATATAGTGAACTTTCAGGGTTATAATCTATGTACTTTTATTTTTTAATACCATTGGGGATGCCTCAAAACATCCTCCAAATAACATGCATATTCAATATGGGTTAAAGGCTCATCACTGTCATTGATCACGATTCATTCAGTGCTAGATTTCAAATAAAAGATCAACAACTTCTATACGCCATTACATTTGCAAGAATATATTAAGCATTTAGTAGCTTCAAAACTCTGTGTAGCAAAAAATACAATAATATAAAAACATGGTCTCTAGAGATTTACTATTCAGGGGAGAAAAATAACATAATTTTCATATTTATCTGACTGCTAAATTTCTTCCCAGCTATAATCCTCCTTTGAAAACCAAATAAAATAGTATCTTTTCTCAGGAGTTCAGACAAAAAAAAAATATTCTCCCTATCTTTTCTAAGGCTCTTTAGAATTGTCGTAAATGAAATGTCTGGTTACCTAGTTAACTCTTCTTTGGATGCTAATGGGATTACAAATTCATTTAAATTTGGCCTTTTAGGGAGTTCCCTGGAGGCCAGGCTAGCATGCTGAGCTCAAGTAATAGACTTTCAGCATCACAATCTAGGTACACACTTTTTTTAATGCCACAGGGACCTTAAAATGGTTTAAAGTAGATGAAATATTGTCATTATGCTTTTATGTGATGTTCTGTAGTGCTG
The DNA here is from genome assembly GCF_029215605.1 of Mirounga angustirostris. Lineage (NCBI taxonomy): Eukaryota > Metazoa > Chordata > Mammalia > Carnivora > Phocidae > Mirounga > Mirounga angustirostris. The sequence continues at coordinate 30,651,217 of NW_026991710.1, read as the reverse complement.
GGATATTTTTAAAATGTTTGAGTGATATTTTAAACAAAGTAATAAAATACACAATCTGTCCCTGGTTGGTACAACTGAAACTATATCTATGGAAACGGAACTCAGTGACCATGAATGTTAATCCATCTGCAATTTCACAAAGAGGTACAAAATGAAAATCTCAATTCCAACTACATTTTTTTTTGCAAATGCAATCTCCTTTTTAAGCTAGTGGGTGACTTGATGTATTTGATATGCAAGAATAATGTTTTTTCCCTGAAGTGTGGATATTAATGTCCTATCCTTTTCAATCTTTTAAAATCTAAGGGGCTAGCCTTACTCTTAATGAGTAGACAGCTAAGAATGATATAATTCTGGCCTTTGGTTGAAGACTTATGTAATACTCCAGTGGCCACACTTGTATTGTGAGGTTTGATTTAAACAGCGAGATACTGGCCCTATTACCCAGATATCTGCTTATGATAAGCAGATCTAAGTGACTGACTTTATTTTGTCATGCTGTTTCGAATTCCTTTGATTAAATATCCATTTCTTCCTAAAGCTGCTTTGAAAACGAACTTCTCTGACAGCATTTTCTGATACTACTAGCTGATAGGAGAAGGAGAGGGCAGATACCTAGGAAAAGGAGAGTTTTAACTGAGAAGAGAATAAAGAGAAGTCCTTGTATAAAATGGCGTGGGGTACTAGTGACCTATGTATGCCCATGCCTATTCCCATGCCCATTCCCATGCCCGTGCCTAGGCCCATGTATTTGCATATGCCTGTGCCTATGCCTGTGCCCATGCCTACACCCATGCCTATCCTCATGCCTATGCTTGCCTGTGCCCATGCCCATGTCCATGTGTATGTCTGTGCCTATGCACATTCCCATGCCTATGCCTATACCTCTACCCATGCATGTGTCTGTATCTATGCCTCTACTCATGCCTGTACCTAAGTCCATGCCCATGCCTATGCCTATACTCATGCCTATGCTTATGCCTGTACCTATACCCTTGCCTGTGTCCATCCTAATGCCTATGCCCCATTCGCATGCCTATGCTTATGACTATACCCATGCCTATGCCTATGCCCATGTCTATGCCTATCCCCATGCCTATGTCTATGCCTATACTCATGCCTATACCCAAGTCCATGCCTATACCATGCCTATGCCCTTGCTGTGCCCATACTCATGCTTATACGCATGCCCATGCCTATGCTTATACCCATGCCCATGCTTATGCCTAGACCTATATGCATACTTATGCCTATGCCTAGAGTCTATATCTATACCTGTACCTATGTCCTTGCCCAGACCTATACCCAGGCCTGTACCTAGGCCCATACCTATACCTATACTGCTTCTGTATTTTTATCTTTATCTATATTTGAACAAAAGCCAATTAAAAAACATAAACAGCTTTGTGGGCCACATTTTTTTCCATTCAAGATAAAAATAGTTATACTGAGTCCCACGGGGAAAAATGGATATTTTACAAATCAGACATCATTTTGTAGCATATAATGATTTATCTTATTGAATAGAAGAATGCCGATGAGAAACTTGTTATTGTTTTCTAGCCATCAATACGTTAGCATCTTTTGGGCGTATTTGAGAAGTTGTAATCTTGAGTAGCTGTCTTATCTTTCAATCTGGAATGTGATTTAGAGTAGGCTAGGCAGGGGGGATCACTGGACACTGTTCACAAGATTGAACTGGGGAGCTGCAGAGCACCATGGACACTTCCAGAGCGGGGTGAGGTGGCTCCAGAAGCTGGAGATGGACGATGAGAGGATTTCAAAGACAGTTCCCAGCTATTTCATAATTTTTCCAGAGTCCAATATGTCATCCCTATTCCTTTTGTTTTAATATGTAATCATGATCTTGAAACTTCTCCCTTATAAAATCACTTAATATAGGGTTTACAATGTATATACATAAAATGGAAAACTTTCTAAGAAGCAAAATGTATTTTCTTCACCTTTAAAAATATGATTGCAAAATTTACCACTCACCTTTCATCTTAACAAACATATTTAGAAATTCATGTTACTCACTCCTTATTTTTTGCCTAAAACAGCTGGAAAATGGAATATCTCACCTTAGCAGAGTTCAGTGCCACACCCGAGGAACGTTAGAAAGCAGGTCAAAAGGTAGTTATTTGGGGTGGTTTGCTGTGGTGTCTGTGAACTATTGTTTTTAGAGAAATGAGTTTCTGTAATTTTGGCTAATTTGTAATGGTAACTGTTTCTGTTGACAGGTGGTTTAAAACTATTTGTGAATGATCAGTCATCTTGCAAAAGAAGAAAAACTATTGTGGTTTAATAAAATATTCCATAATCAATATTTGAACAATCATAGTACTCAGGTTACTAGCAAAAAATGTATGATATATGCTGTTACTGACTTATTTTGGGGTCATTGTATTTTTTAGAATGCAAATAATTACAGGTAAAAAATGTGGTGCATAAAATACTTATGTTTTTTAATTGGTCCTCATGCCAATCTCTACCTCTAATTCTATATATCTATATTAGTATATATCTGTATCTGTATCTACTAGTTTATGCTCCTATCTATATCTGTGCTGGCAGAGATGATAATACAGATGCAGATAGGCACAGATATAAGTCTTAGGTAAAGGTACAGGTATTGGTATACATCATTATCATAGTCCATTCAGGTTGCTATAACAAAGTACCATAGATGTGGTGGCTTATAAACAGAAATTTATTTCTCACAGTTTTGGAGGCTATAAGTCCATGATCAGGATGCCAATGGTTGGGTTCTGGTGAGATCCTTTTTTGACTTGCAGACTTCCAACTCTCATTGTACACACATATGGCAGAAAGAGGGTGAGAGAGTGGTTTGGAACCCCCTTTATGAAGGCACTAATAACATTCATGAAGGCTGCGCTCTCATGAAATAATTACCTACCAAAGCCCCTACCTCTTAAAACCATCACACTGGGGCTAGGATTTCAACATATGAATTGTGAGGAGACATAAACATTCAGTTCATGGCCATCACCATTATCCTAAACCATTCTACATGTAAATCAAAGTAACTGGGACTGCTTTCCTCATGGTATGAATATAGTGTAGTAACCATTGAAAATATTTATCAGTCACCTTTGTCTCCTCTAACCTGCACAACTATAGTTGTGAGGTTTTATAATTTGAAGTCTGAATCTTCCAAAATCTGCAGTTCGTTTTTTCCAAAGCTGGCAACGTTCATTCACTCATTCACCAAACACATAATGAACTCTCGCTCTTTACCAGACATTGTACCAGATGCTGGGGATACAGAAAACAGGACTTGGTCCATACCTTTATTTGTTGTCTGGTAGGAGAAATGCAAATGTACTAGGAAATATAAAATTAAAACACAATATTCATTGTGCATATGATGTAAATGAGGTGCCATCGTAGGAAAATAAGAGCTGTGAATCTAGACCTGACTTTTACAAATAGACTTAGGTTTACCAAATGGGAAGGGCTAGAATTTCTCTTTGTGGCATAAACTTGATGTGCTAGGAAAAACTCTTGCTACTTGGGATTCAAGATTTACCTTTCCTCTACCTGAGGAAGAAGGGGATGAAAGCACAGTGAGGCTGCAGAGATCATTCTTTTGAATTTGTTTAATGATTCATTCATTTGCTGGGTCTAAAGCTGGGCTCTGAAATCCAGCTTCCCTGCTCCTAAGTTACCCTCTCCCTAGGTACTGGGCTCTGTTCCCCAAATCTAATCATGGTCTGGGAATCTGAAGGACCGCAGGCTTTAATACGGAAGGGGAGAAATTTGTTTCCCTTCTGAATTTGTAGGGCTAGCACAGAGGGCACTCACATATCATAAACCAGAGACTTCTAATACAATGTAATCTCCAGAACAGATCTAAATGGTACCACTTTCTGGAAGCCCTTTTGTCATTTCTCATGCCAGTCTGGGTAGGGACTCTATGTTGAGTTAACTCAAGTTAGCTATGCCACTTGACCATGCATGATGAGACAGTCTATAAACAGGGATCCTAATGTCGACTTCCCAGGGACAAGTGTGAGGAGTGTAATGTGTCTGTCATTTAATAAGCACGGTGTTAACTGTCATCCCCTCCCCCAAACCATCAAATCATCATTTCTCTGCTTGTTAGCATTAAGAGTAAAGTGTAAGGTAAGAAAAAAATGTTGAAACATATATTATTTGATTTACTTATGGGTCTCCTTTGGTAAAAGATCAAGTAGGGGGAATATGTTCAAAATTACTGTTAATAACTGTCTTTTTATTTATTTATAAAATGATTGATACATTTTAACACTGATAATCAAGTCAGCTCACACTGGCGGAAGTGAGTTAGAACTATCATGTAGCCCAAATTTCCACCATGTTAAAATATCGCTGTGCTTTTGATACACAAAATTTATATTTGCAAGTTTTGCAGTCAAACAACATTCTTTCTGTAGCCCTAACCCATAGTTATAACACATTATCAAGTCAATAAAATATTCCTAGGTCAGTTTTTGTAAAGGCATTCATTTTTTACTGGCTATGAGAAATAATCCAGTATAACCTATTTTTTAAATGAACATTGTTGGCAATTACAGAGTAAATAGAGAATGTAGCTTACTTCAATTTAGAACATGTGTGAATTATCATATTTTTACTTGGATTTCTTTATTTAGCCTCCCTCTATTAGCCTGTTCCTTGTCTAAGCTCCCTCGTTACCCAAAACCCAAAAGATTTGTATTCCCAGTCTATTTATTTGAATTCTCTTTCCTGGGCTACCTGAGAGTTATAACCCCTTCTGATATTCTGCTTCTATTGAACATTTTCTTTTTCTGTCCTCTGCCTCCCACCAAAGTATCTTGGGTTGCTCTTTTTTATGGTGATTTTTGGGTCTTGGAGCCATTTCTCTTTTTATTTCCCCATTAACAACAAACCTTGAATGGTGAAGCTCTGGTTATTCAAGAGCCAATGTAGTTGAAGTGCATATGAGTATAAAAATTTGTGCTAGACTACCTGTGTTCATACTCTAACTCTACCCCTTACTGGTTATGAGATTTGGGAAAAGTTACTTAAACTTTCTGGTCCTTCATTTTCTAGAATGTAAAACATCAATAATAATAGTATCTACCACATGCAGTCATTGTGAAGATTAAATGAATTGATATATTTACAACATCATAGTAGGCGCTATACAAGAGTTAGTTATTATTTGTTTTTGAACCTCATCATGGCCACTGTTGTAAAATAAGATCTTAATAATTTATATCTTTGAAGGCTGAATCTCAAATTCAAATTTTGACTCACATCCTGTTATCCATACCATGTTCATTGACCACCCACAGCAGGAGCCAATCAATAGTTTCCTTTGTCAGGTACTCTTGCAGGTATCATCCTGAGCCTTTGCCAGAATTGCCATTTCAAACATTATGCTCTTTTTCTCTCATGAACACATTTATACTTATTAGGCACCTCATCTCAAACTTTATTTAAGGGAGTATAATTATATTTAAATAGATGAACATAAGTGTGAGGTAATTGCCAGCAGAGTTACTTCTTTGCTACCCCTTAGTAGCCCATCACTACCTTCAATGATTTGATCTTTAAATTTTTAGGACATATAAAACTTCAGTATCAGGCTTTTCTGAGGATAATCAAAATAGGGAATATTTGGTTAGTAGCCAAGGTTTACACAAGACAAACATGTATTAAAAAATGCAATTCTTCCTTTAATGAAAAAGGTATCGAGTAATTGATAATTCACATGATTTAATAGTTAGAGTATTCCAAGACTTAATGAAATATAGTCCCTGCTATATTCCTTTCTATCAATGAAGCCCTGTCCTTAATGTCTTGTATTTATCCCTTTGTTATTTCTAAATAATATACCAGTGTTTTTAGATTTATCAATTTTAGAGTTTCTTGACTTCCTGCCAGAAACATAAGAATTCAGTACCATTTATTTATTTTCTGTTTGTTTCTTTAAAGCAGTAATTAGATTGGAAATCACACACACACACACACACACACACACCTTAGTACAGGCATACCTTAGAGAGATTGCTGGTTCTGTTCCAGATCACCACAATAAAGTGAATATTATAATAAAGTGGGTCATGAATTTTTTGGTTTCCTACTGCATTTAAAAGCTATCTTTAGGGGTGCCTGAGTGGCTCAGTTAAGTGTCTGACTCTTGGTTTTGGCTCAGGTCATGATCTCATGGGTGTGAGATAAAGCCCCACATCAGGCTTCACACTCAGTGGGGAGTCTGCTTGAGATTCTTTCTCTCCCTCTCCCTCTGCCCCTCCCACAGCATGCATGCTCTCTTTCTGTCTCTCTCTCTAAAGTAAATAATCTTTAAAAAAGTTATCTTAATACTGTACTGCAGTCTATTAAGTGAGCAATGGCATTATGTCTAAAAAAACAATGTACATATCTTAATTTTTAAAATGCTTTGTTACTAAAAAAATGCTAGCCATCATCTGAGCTTTCAGTGAGTTGTAATCTTTTTGCTGGTGGAGGACTAGCTTCAATGTTGACGGCTGCTGACTGATCAAAGTGGTCGTCGCTGAATGTTGGGGTGGCTGTGGCAATTTCTTAAAATGAGACAACAGTGAAGTTTGCTGCATCAATTGACTCTTCTTTTCACAAATAATTTCTCTGTAGCATGCAATGCTCTTTGATAGCATTTTACCCATAGTAGAACCTCTTTCAAAATTGGAGTCAATCTCAAATGCTGCTGCTGCTTCATCGACTAAGTTTATGTCATATTCTGAATCCTTTGTTGTCATTTCATCAATCTTCACAGCATCTGCACCAAGACTAAATTGCATTTCAAGAAACCACTTTGTTTACCATAAGATGCAAGTCTTTATCATTAAACTTTTATTATGAGATTGTAGCAATTCAGTCTCATCTTCAGCCTCCACTTCTCCTTCTAGTTCTCTTGCTAATTCTATCCCATCAGCAGTTACTTCTTCTGCTGAAGTCTTGAACCCCTCAAAGTCATCCATGAGGGTTGGAATCCACTTCTTCCAAACTCCTGTTAATGTTGATATTTTGACTCTTCCCATGAATCACAAATGTTCTTAATGGCATCTAGAATGGTAAATCCTTTCCAGAGGGTTTTCAGTTTACTTTGCCCAGATCTGTCAGAGGAATAACTAGCTATGGCAGCTAAAGCCTTACAAAAGATATTTCTTAAATAATAAAACTTGCAAGTAGTAATAACTTCTTGATCCATGGGCTACAAAATGGATGTTGTATTAGTAGGCATGAAAACAATATAAATCTTATCCATTAGAGCCCTTGGGTGACCAGGTGAATTGTCAGCGAGCAGTCATATATGTATTTTTAAGATTTTTAAAATTTATTTGAGAGAGAGAGAGTGCATGAGTGGGGGGGGTAGGGACAGAGGGAGAGGGAGAAGCAGACTCCCTGCTGAGCAGGAAACCCCATGCAGGGCTCGATCCCAGGACCCTGAGATCATGACCTGAGCCGAAGTAGATGCTTAACTGACTGAGCCCCCCAGGAGCCCCAAGCAGTCATATTTTGAAGGGAATCTTTTTTTTCTTTTTCCTGAGCAATTGGTCTCATCAGTAGCCTTAAAATTCAGTAAACCATGTTATAAACAGATGTGCTGTCATCCAGCTTCATTGTTCCATTTATAAAGCACAGGCAGAGTAGACAGCATACTTCTTCAGGGCCCTAGGATTTTCACCATGGTAAATGAGCATTGGCTTTAACTTCAGGTCACCAGCTGCATTAGCCCCTAACAAGAGAGTCAGCCTGTCCTTTGAAGTTTTGAAGCCAGGCTTTGATTTCTCCTCTCTAACTATGAAAGTCCTAAATGGTATCTTCTTCCAATAGAAGGCTGTTTTGTTTACCTTGAAAATATCTTGTTCAGTGCAGCCCCCTTCATTAATTATCTTAGATCTTCTGGATAACTTGCTGCAGCTTCTGTATCAGCACCTGATGCTTCGCATGGCACTTTTATATTGTGATGAGAGCTTCTCTCCTTAAACCTCTTGTACCAACCTCTGCTAGCTTCAGATTTCTTCTGCAGCTTCCTCACCTTTCTTAACCTTCATAGAATTGAAAACAGTTCAGGCCTTGCTCTGGATTGCGCTTTGGTTTAAGGGAATGTTGTGGCTGGTTTGATCTTCTATCCAGACCACTCAGACTTTCTCCATATCAGCAGTAAGTCTGTTTTACTTTCTTATCATTCATGTTCACTGGAGTAGCACTTTTAATTTCCTTTAAGAACTTTTCTTTTGCATTCACAGCCTGGATGACTGGCACAAGAGGCCTAAACTTTCGACATGCCTTCCTTACTAAGCTTAATCATTTTTAGCTTTTGATTTAAAGTGAGAGATATACAGCACTTCCTTTCACTTGAATACTTAGAGGCCATTGTAGGGTATTAACTGGCCTAATTTCAATACTGGTGTGTCTTTGGGAATAGGAAGGTCCTAGGAGAGGGAGATAGAGGGGACAGTTGGGGTGGAGTAGTTAGAACACACACACCATTTATCAGTTAAGTTCACCATCCTATATGAGCATGATTCATGATACCCGCAAAACATTTACAATACTAACATCAAAGACCACAGATCACAGATCACCATAACAAATACAATAGTAATGAAAAATTTGAAATATTGTGAGAATTACTAAAAGGAACAGGCACATGAAGTGAACCAATGCTGTTGGAAAAATGGCACTGATAGACTTGCTTGATGCAGGGTTGCCACAGACCTTCAGTTTGTCAAAACAATATCTGTGAAGTGCAGTAAAGTGAACAGAATGAATGAACCTTCAATTATGTAGAAACAGATAAACTGGTTTAAGGAGTAATTGGGTTAAGGAGGCATATATGATGTGCCTGTACAGTGAAATCTCTTATAGATATTTAAAAAAGACCCATGGGTGACTCCAGTCCTCAAACATTCTGATTAAACCCATCTGGGTTGTGACTTACATACTGGAATTTATCAAAGATGCCCATGTGCAGCAAAGTTTAGGAGATTACACAGGAGGAGAGCTGTCATGTCAATGGGGGCGGGGAATGGTACTGGTCACTGGAAAGGGCTTGGCAAGCTGGTGTGTTGTCAACCTGAGGAATTTTGCAGAAGTGCATTGAAAGTGGGTTACGGGTATGGCTGGGTCAAAAGATGGCCTTTGGTAGTCCTGAGGAAGAGAAATCAATGATGGAGCTCAGGAAGAGAGACTTTAGGGAGTTGAAAGTACTGGAACCCATCAGAATGAAAGGATATTGTCCTTTAAGTGTAATTCAAGGTCCCTGAGCCTGCCAGGATTAACTCCTTAGTTGCAGGATTATAGCGCAAGCCAAAGGAGTCCCTGGGAGGGTGAGCACCCTGGTGGTAGGTATTTGAGAAGGTGGGGCTAAGGGCAGCAGCTGTTTACTAACCAGTACAGACATACCCCAACATTTTAATGAACTTTACAGTTGTACTCATGTATAGAGGATGATTGTCAGCCATAGGACCAGTGTATTGAGCTTGGATTAGTTGTTTTTGTGGTTTATTAGCTTACCCCTCATTAAAAATAATCTTTAGGTAGATTTCAAATCTGTATTTTTAAAAAAAAGTATGTATTTTTTTTTCATTTTTTTTTGTTAAATCCAATTTACTGCTATGAAGTAAACTGGGGTATGTGAGAGGAGACTGGTTCCTAGAGTTGCCAGAGCAGATTCCTCTGGAAATGAGGTGTTAAAGCTGAGACCTGGAAGTCAGAGGCTGAAGTGCTGGAAAGAGTCAAGGTAATAGTGTTTTAGGTAGAGGGAATGGCAAATTCCAAGTCTCTCTATAGCAAAGAGTTTGGTATTTCCTAAGAATTAACACAAAGACTGAATGTGATTAATAAAATTTTCAAGATCAGGGTTCTGTACAGCAATAATGTCACATATAAGAAGGTAGATAGAACTATTCGGAGTGTATTTGCACACTGTGGATCAAATATGTTCATGGACAATCTTTTATAAGGGACATAATGTGCTTTGATGGGTAAGTTGTAGCATAGCTCCAGTTGTCCCTGATATCTCTGATTTAAAATATCTTAATAATTGAAAACATGTCACACAAAAACCTACACACAGATATTTATACCAACTTTATTCTTATTTGGCAGAACTTGGAAGCAACCATATATCCTTCAATAGTTGAAGGGATGAATAAGCTGTGGTACATCCGGATCATGGAATATTATTCAGCACTTTAAAAAAATGAGCTACCAAGCCATGAACAGACATGAAAGAACCATAAATGCTTATTACTAAATGAAAGAAGAATCTTAAAAAAGCTACATACTGTATGGTTCCAACTATATGACGCTTTGGAAAAGGCAAAACTATGGGGTGATGAGATCATTTATTATGTGTTTGTCAGAGGTTAGGGAAAAAGGTGGGACGAATAGCGGAGTTTGTCAGAGGTTTGTCAGAGGTTAGGGAAAAAGGAGGGATGAATAGCGGAGAACAAAGGATTTTTAGTTCAGTGAAACTCTTCTATATGATACATGTTGTTATACCATTGGTCCAAATCCAAAGAATGTACAACCCTAAGAGCAAACCCTAATATAAACTATGGACTCCAGGTGATGATGATGTGTCAGTGCAAGTTCATTGATTGTAACAAATGTACCACTCTGGTGGAGGATGTTGAAAGTGGGGGAGGCTGTGTGTGTGAGGGGCAGGGGAGTATGTGTTCTTTCTCTCAATTTTGCAGTGAACCAAAACTGTTCTAAAAAGTATATGTATATATATATATTTTTTAAAAATTGGTTTCTTTTTCTTCATAATTATAAAAGTTAGATCATGTTCCATCAATGTTGCTTTGGACAAATGATTCCTGTTTCTCTAGGTCATACCTAAAGTGAACTGGGTAGATGTTTGCACTGGTTAATGCTGAAGTTATTTAATGATATTCTTTATACAGTCATTCTATGTGTGAATTTTAGGCATTTCTCAAACCTTCTCAAATGCGACAGAGTTAATTAAATCTGCCACCTACAGTTATCACTCACAAGCATATCAGATTCATAAGAGAAAAAATACACAACATCCCTTGAGGATAAAAAACTGCATGCATGAGTGTGAGCAGAATACATTCTACTCTGGTCTAGATTTTGCCAAAACAAATGCTTATTTGTAAATTCAGGGGGAAAAAATCAAGTTTTGTTGACACTGTACATTTCAAATGGCTGCTTTGCCATTTTTATATAAGTTATCAGGAAAGAGGTTGAGCTCTGATAAATGTAATGAAATTTCTGAATGGGTAAAATAATAGTGTACTTAGTACTTTCACTTGATGAATGCCTCATCATGGGTAAGTAGCCGATGTGAAAGCAACCTGAAAGCTATCAGATGTCAAACACCTGTGCCAGGGCATTCCCGGCAACACTTCCTCAGGTAGTTCATCAAATAAACTCTTTAATGAAAGCAAGGTGTGTTGGTAAATGTGTAACAATTAGCTCCCTGGAGATAATGCCTTGATTTGTAGCATTTTACAATTTCCGTGGTGTAAATACAGTAGTCTCCCCTTACCCACAGTTCTGCTTTCTTCAGTTTCAATTACCAGAGGCCAACCGTCATCTGGAAGCAGATGATTCTCCTTCTGATGAATGGGCGGAAGGTCAATAACAACCCAACGCTATGTCACAGTGCCTACGTCACTCACCTCGCTCCATCTCATCATGTAGGCATTTTAGCATCTCACATCATCACAAGAAGGGTGAGTACAGTACAATATTTTGAAAGAGAAACCATATTCACATAACTTTTATTTCAGTATAGCATTATAATTGCTCTATTTTTCTATTAGTTATTGTTGTTAATCTCCTACTATGCCTAATTTATAAATTGAACTTTATCCTAGGTGCGTGTGTATAGAGAAAAATATAGTATATGTAGGGTTCTGTACTATCTGCAGCTTCAGGCATCCACTGGGGGCGGGGTGTCTCAGAACATATCCTCCAGATAAAGGGGATTACTGTACTCCCATCATGTGGATTTGCAGCTACCAATGTAATGGCACTGAACATAGAGTTGGGAAGAGACGCACACAACTGGGAAGAGATGCACACACAAAAAAAGAAGTACAAGCTGGCTCCAGCACATCACTGGTCAAGAGGTTCTTTCTTCTCAACTTCAGAAATAAGAAGGGCATACTCATTATTTTGTTTTGTGGAAACCACCTCTTTTTGCCTTCAGGGATTGCAAATTCTTCTTCGTTGGCTTAAAAAAAAAATCAGATTTTTTTTTTTGGATACTTCTTGAAGTGAGTCTTCCCAGGAAACCCACATACTACCCTCCTTTGGTGTCTCTCTCTTCCCCTGATGCAATGACCTGCATAATTTTATGTCTTTTGCTAGTTCCAATGTGTAATTTAGCTGTACGGTGGCTCATTGGAGCCAGTCTAATTGTGGCTGTGCTGTGCATGTAACATTGAGTAGAGGGGCAGACCAGTATTAACTTGGAAGAAGAGCAAAATTCCCTGATACACTGGCAGTGGTTACCCTGCCATGTCAGAATATTTCACGGATTCATTGAATCAGATGGGAGAAAAACAACTTCTATAGTATTGTGAACACCATGAATCTAGTGGGATAATTAATATCTGTATTAATATGTTAATATCTGCACGTTATTCAGTGCAGAAAAAGTGCATTTTTATGACATTAAAAACTCAGGTTTCCATCTTCCAATAATTGTGGCAGGGTATGAACAATAAGTAATGGATATAGTTTAAGGTGAATAGAAGTTGAAGTCAGACTTGTCCGTTCTCTTCCAGAAAATTAGTGACATATTTCAGAGGGAAGAATTCCCTTGAGGGTTGGTGAAATTCAGATGCTGTAAATGTGGAGGAAAAGGAGAATCCTGGGTTATAACATAGATAATGAATATCTGTCATTTAGGAAGCCTTCCTATTTCTCTCCACAATCTCCATTTGATTCTGCATATGATAACTCTAAGTGTTGATTCTATATATTCTAAGCTTGGAAATCATAGCCCTCTTAAAAATCAGCTGAACATATTTACTTCTTCCAAGTGCATATTTTTTCTTGAAACAGGGTTAAGTTTGCCTTAAAAAGCTTTAACACATATTTCAGAGTCTCAATACTGGTTATGAATAATAGATAGCACTTCATAGCAAAAATATAGGATCATTTCAAAATGGTATGATTTAGTGTTCATTATTGTCAGATGCATATTTTGCTTTTTAGGGAGATAGAAAGCAAGAGAGAGAAAGTGCGTGACAGCGAGTGAGCTATTTAAGCATGTAGCTAGAGATACTTAAGAAACTTTAAAACCTTTAGAGTTTAAAAACTTTAAAAATGTCACAGCAGAAGTGTATAAATGACTCAAGTAGAAAAACATTTCTTTTGTTAAAAAGTACATAGTTTCAGCATTGGTTTATTAATTAGATTTTGTAATACTGACAAAATGCTCTCAATGTGGCTTTTCAGCATCACCTTTCCCCCCTCATAAAACCCTACTAAAGACTATAAAAATGATTCTTTAGAATCTTTGGAAAACTGGAAAATTTCAAATAGAAAAACAACTTTCCCCTTCACCATGTTTAAAGGTTGGGATTAACAAGTGATTCATCAAAAATCTTAAAGGTCTATAAATTATGAGAAAGTACAAAATTCCTTCTGCATAAAACTGCATTTCTGGTAATTATTGTAAGATGAATTCAGTGGCTGATTGGTAGGCCAAACTATAAGCAAATACAACTTCGATAAAAAGATAACATTTTTTTCCCTTTATAATTTCTCTTTCCATGTTAATCATTATGACAAATGGATTCATTATTTGGTTCAGATGAACACATTTCCAACATGAGTTCTTATTGACCTTATCCAGTCAACTTTCAGGAAGACACAAGGCTTAGTTCTAATGAATATTTATGTCCTGCACAATCTCATGGGGTGACAATGTCATTAGTGAGATCATGTAACTGTCTCTGGCTTCAAGGATAAATGTCAATGAAAGTAACAGCCCCATGAAATTGGAAGGCACATTAACTGCTTTCCTGGAGGAGGCATATAAGCGGTCATCCTGGGAGAGGAGCAGCTCAACAGTGGCCTGCACATAATCCAAAGAAAGTATGAAAGTTTGGACTGCCCTTGCAGGAGTGTACATCAATATTTCATTGATACTAAAGATTGAATCTGTTGTTATAGAGGAAAACCAGAGCTGGAGACAGGGCTTTCTTCCCCAGTGGTAATGAACACCAAGGGTGAGGGTCAAGAAGACTGCTAGGCATGACCCTTATTTTCTATCAATTGACACTACTTTGAACCTAAGCCTCCAATATTCTATTTGAGAAAGGCCAGCTTTATTGCTTTCTCTGCTCCATCTGAAGCTGGTTTGCTATAAACCATACTTCCTTATGAAGCAAGCAATGACAGTCTTTCAATTCTTCAAGGTCTCGATGAAGTAGAATTGTCAGTTGGAATATGGCCGTCTGCATTTCCTCTCAGCAATTTATTTACTAGACCAGTGTGTTAGTTTGGGTTCCTGTAAAAGCAGTGCTTGGGACAGGATTTGACCCTGGCTTAGGCTAGTGCATGAAGGCAGAACCGAGAGTCGGGGAATCAAACAGGGAGGGGAAACAGAGGGTACTAGCATGCAGGTCATCAGTGTAGATCCCAGGGATCAATTCTTCAGGTGACCTTTTAGAAGAATGGGAGCCTGGCATGTCCTTTTTTCCTTTCATTTCCTGAGCATTGCCTGTAGGGGAATTACCTTCCTGGCACTTTCACATTGCATCTTAGTGCAGGCTGGAAGCTCCAGAGGTGCTGGAGAGAACTCTCAGGCAGAGAGAACAGGCTCTCACTGTGGCAAATCATCATTCAGCCAGGAACTGTCTGCAGCCCTGTAGAGAACTCAAGCAGGTAGAGGGGCTATAAAGTTTTAGCCATTCTCATAAAGTTTAAGCATGACTAGAAGTAACATTATGTAATTTCTTCACACCTCTGGTTTTGACTATCTGGCAAATGATCAAATTTGTACTCTTAATACACATTATTTTTCCTTTAATGACTCTGTGACACTTTTTAATTTTTTTCAATTTTCTCATCTGTGTCCTGGAGATAATAATATACAAATAGGGCTGCCAGGTAAATTACAGGATATCCAGTGAAATTTGAATTTCATATAAACAACAAATACTTTTTTTAGTTTAAGTTTAAACTAAACTTGCCATAAACAAATACATGTCGTATTTGTTGTTTATATGAAATTCAAATTTCACTGGATGTTTTTTATTTTAATTTGCTAAATCCGACAACTCTAAACAATCATGCTATAAACAATAATGATATATAATAATATACAATAATGCTATGAACAATGATATTAGAATTAGTGTTATACACTTAAAGTACATTGCTTTTCTGTTAGTAGTTCTGTGACACTGGGCCCATTCTTTTTCTGTGCTTCACTATAATCTGTAAAATGAAGATAAAAAGTGGGTATTGGGAGTTTATTTGCTAATTTGTTTTTATTTTATTTTATTTTATTTTATTTTATTTTATTTTATTTTATTTTATTTATGTTATGTTAGTCACCATACAATACATCATTAGTTTTTGATGTAGTGATCCATGATTCATTGTTTTCGTATAACACCCAGTGCTCCATGCAGTATTTACCCCAAAGACACAGGTGTAGTGAAAAGAAGGGCCATATGCATCTCAATGTTCATAGCAGCAATGTCTGCAATAGCCAAACTGTGGAAAGAGAGATGCCCTTCAACAGATGAATGGATAAAGAAGATGTGGTCCATATATACAATGGAATATTACTCAGCCCTCAGAAAGGATGAATACCCAACTTTTACATCAACATGGATGGGACTGGAGGAGATTATGCTAAGTTAATAAGTCAAGCAGAGAAAGTCAATTATCATATGGTTTCACTTATTTGTGGAACATAAGGAATAGCATGGAGGACATTAGGAGAAGGAAGGGAAAACTGAAGGGGGGGAAATCAGAGGGGGAGATGAACCATGAGAGACTATGGACTCTAAGAAACAAACTGAGGGTTTTAGAGGGGAGAGGCGTGGGGGGATGGGTTAGCCCAGTGATGGGTATTAAGGAGGGCACGTACTGCATGGAGCACTGGGTGTTATACGAAAACAATGAATCATGGCTAATTTGTATAAAACTTTTAGCATAATATAAGAGTATAGTGGATACTAGATATTATTATTGAGTGTCTGGCTCATAGCCATCATGGAAGCCATCCTACAAAAAATAACTCAGTCTGTGTTTCTAATGTGTGGATTGGGCTGGGGGAGAGACTATAATTATAGCTGATAAAAACTTTAGGACAAAGCTATCCTAGTCCACCAAAAAAAGAGAAGGATTATGTTAAATGTTTCTTTCTGTTCTCAGTAGAAACAGATTATATTAGGTCAATAGTTCAAGTGAATTTGTACAGATTTTCAGTTGGTGGTTGAGAAAGTAAGAGTTGAACAGAATTTTTCTATCTTATTTGCTTTGTCAAATATAGTTACCCACCTACAAATTAATGATCAATTTATTTTCTAGTTAGATGATTAATTAATAAAAATGGGTTGGATTTAGTGGCTTTGATAAAATTAATAGGCATAAATGAGTAAAAGCGAATCTACAGCATGGCTTTTGGTTTAAATTTTGTTCAAATATGGATTCCCAGGTCAAGGCCCTATAATATCTATGTTTATAACTGCATGCTCAGTTTTTACAGAAGAGTTTCTAATTTTTATAATAGTTAACACTTCGATCCAATCTAAAGCACTGCATGTGGTTCTCATACCCAATGGCATCTGACCTTCTCTTCCTGAGTCATTCTTAACCATGTCACTATTGTGTTCTTCATGCATAAGCATTGTGCAGAATTTAAGCTGGAGACATTACACTGTTCTTAAATGCTGAGCAAGGACTTCAGTGGCAGAACTTGGTGACAGCAGGCATAGGTCAGATAGCAGATATGCCCACCTGGATTAGATGCTGGCATGAAACTCATTGCACTTAATTCTGCTTTCACTACAAAATAGTACAACGATGCAAAAGGAAACGAAAAACTAGGCTTTCAGCTCTGACATATAAAGGGCTTGGGAGTCATCATTCTCTTTTACAAGAAGAAAAACACTATGTCAGATCAAGATTAACATTGACAATGTTAAGTCACATTGATAGTGTGTACCTTTGATATAATGTGATGAGAATGTCACTTTACCTTTGTGGTCTTCCTCCCCAAAACCTATAACCTTGGTCTAATCATGACAAAAACAACTGACAAACCTCAACTATCTGACCAGTACTCTTAAAAACTGTCAAGGTCATCAAAACTCAGGATATTCTAAGAAACTAACCTAGTCAAGAGGAACCCAAGGAGATATTACTAATATATGAAATGTGGTATCCTGACTAAGATCCTAGAATAGAAAAAGGGCATTAGGGGAATACTGAGAAAATCTAAATAAGGTATGGACTTTAATTAATAGTAATGTATCAGCTCATTAGTTGTGACAAGTGTACTAACAGATGTTAATAGGAGGGGAAACTGCTATGGGATATATGGGAACTCTATATTATCTTCATGATGTTTTTGTAAATCTTAAATTGTTTTAAAATATAAACATTTATTTAAAATATTAAAAACAAATGAGGACATGAAGCAAATGAGGAAAAAATATACATGAATGAAATTCAGTAGAAAAAACAAATAGTAGTTTTGGAATCTCAAATAAAACCAATTATACCAGATACAGATATAAAATATGCACAGATAATACTTAAAAAACAAAAGTAAAAGAATAAAAAACAGGAAATAAGGAATCACCAAAAAGAAGAGACAGATTTTTTTTAAAGTACAGGTAATTGCTTTTAGAAAAACAAAATATTATTACTGAAGTTAAGAAATTTATGGGTGCATTTCATAGCATATGAGGCAAATCTGAAGAAAGAAATTCTTTTTTTTTTTTTCTTTTTTTTAAAAGATTTTATTTATTTATTCATGAGAGACAGAGAGAAACAGAGGGAGAGGCAGGCTCCCAAGGAGCGGGAAGCCCGATGCGGGACTCGATCCCAGGACCCTGGGATCATGACCTGAGCCGAAGGCAGACGCTTAACCATCTGAGCCACCCAGGCGCCCTGAAGAAAGAAATTCTGAATGGGAAGACATAACTCAATAAGTTTTCTAGAATCCAGGTCAGGAAGACAAGAAGATTGAAAATAAGAAGTTGAGATAGGGATAAGAGAATGAGAGAGTGCAACGTAACAGCTACTCTGATTTCCAGAAGCACAGAAGAGACTTACTGTTGTAAAGGAAATATTTAAGGTGTTAATGGCTTATATAAAAATTTTACCACCTTTTAAAGCATTAACTAGATCCATCCATTAATGGATATAATCAGTATCAAGCATCGTTTATATTGCTGCTAGACCTAACTACATCTGCCATGTGTATCTTTTGTGAATACAACATGGATTCCTAAATACTACTGGAACCAGCTGACTTAAGGACATGCAAAAAATGAATGCTTAGCACTTGTGAAAATGCCACTTCTTTGTTCAAGAACCTATTGCATTCATGCCATATAACCTGATAATTAAAGTGTCCTTTTTCTTAGAAAAAGGTGTTAACAGACTTTGGCTAAGTTTAGGTCTCTCTGAATTGACTCCATTGGATAGTCAACAATTTTCATTAGAAACTAATGAAAATGAGAAATTGCTCCAAAATATCAATTGACTGGTTCTTGACAGTGAGCAATTTACATGGCAGAAGGGTCAGAAAGATGTTTTCCCTCCTTATATTTTCAGCATGTAATACTATTAAAAGGGGGCTGCATGGATACTACTCAATCTGGTCTCTTGTCAGGCCCAGATAAAAGAAGTAACAGTTGAAGAATTAAGATCAAAACCTATGAAGAAAGGCTAAAGCATGGCTAGAGCAAACCCTAAGCAAAACTGAGATAGAAGATATTATATTAGGGGAAATTGGGAACATTGTTGTTATGCATTGTTCACCAATCATCCATAGTGTCCAGTGTTCAGGGAGGAATCACCTGTATCTTCCTACTAACACACCTGCATTTGAACAATCACCTTGTGTAAAATGTTGCCTTTCTCATCCTTCCAAGGTGCAATTCTCTCAGAGTCGATTTCAGAGAGAACAAATGGAATTGCTAACTAGACCTGCAGGGTCAGCTCAGCTATGCAGTTTATGTATACTTCTGTAGGCACTCTTTGGGAGGTGAAGAAAGAATAAAGGTGAGCAGATGAATTTTTTTGTTGTGTCCTCATTAAGACAAACAAACAAACCAACAAAAGAAGTAGTTTGTGGAATGCTGAAATACTTTTTTCAAGGAAAAGCTGACTTAATTATATTACTTGAATATTTCTGATAAGAAATATCTTATAAATGGAATGACCAGTGAGCTAGTATCTTTATAAACATTACTGAGATTATTTCCTCACCAATGACACAATGTGAGGTAATGAGTTGAGTGTCTCTTTGTTCTCTTTGAAGTCTAAACAAAACCACAACAGAGACACACAACAAAAACTGAAAAAAATGAAAACTACAATAGGATTCATCTCTTCATAGTTCACAAGTCACAAAGGTTTCCACAAATTGTCCAACAGTAAGTTATTGTGAGACCAGACACTTGGGAGTTCCATGAAAGGTTTTGGGAAAGCAATTGTGGTTTAAGTTTTAATCATGTAGCTGACTTTTAGCCGTTGATACAACAAAGCATAAACATGAAGATACCCCATTTATTCAAAATAGTCAGCATTCTAATTTTTCATTGATAGTTTGAAAGAAAATTGCAGCTGAAGGAAAGGCCAGGTTTTATTCATGCATTTACTTAATACACATTTATAGAGAATGTGTTTTGTGACAAGCACTGTGGGCATCAGGCTTATAAGGACAAACACTCTTCTATGCTCAAAGAATTTGTAGGTTTAGGTGGGTTGAGGGCGGTGATACCAGAGTTGTGACTAAAAGAAGAGCCACGAGTATCTAAGCTAAGGAGAATAGTGGCAGCAAGAGAGAGGACCTTCCAGGCTGTTTGACCTCTAAAGGTCCTTTCTGGCCCTGCACTTCTAAGCACATCAACATAATTAATTCATTTCACTATTCCCCAAAGTCCTACTGTTTAATAAGAAAAATAGGAAAAAATTTAAAATAATCAATTAACAGCTAGAGAACTCAAAACCTAAATTAGCAAAAGACTATTAATAGATGTATGCCTCATTTAGCTAACTTCTTTGGAGAATAATATGTACTGTACGAATGAAATTTCCAATTAAATGAACACTTGAAATATCAGCACTTTTAACATTTAAATATATTCATTATGATATATTTTAAAAATGTATAGCTTGATTTCTTGCTTGCTTATGTGGAAGGTAATTGAAGGCATTTCTAGCTTTTGTGGATGTCCCAGGGCCCTAATTATGAACTCCCGTCATTTTCCCTGTATGGATGCAGCTTTGGCCCTTCTCTCAGTAATAGAACATTGGCTCTACTTCCGTTGGGTTAGCTGGCTCTCAAAGCTCTTCTAATACCCTTTCCAGTCTGCTGCTTCTGATCTGCTGTGGGGCTGTAACACTGGCTAAACCATTCATTTTAAGTTTATAATTTTTGGTATTAAATAAAAAGGTCTAACATTTGGAAGGATGAGCAAGAAAGGAGCACCAACACAAATATTTATTGGGTGTCTAATATGTGCCAGGCCTTCTGCTTAGTACTTGTGTCTTAGTCTGCTCAGGCTACCATAACAAAATGCCCTGGGATGGGTGTCCTAAACAACAGAAATCTGTTACTGTTCTGGTGGGTAACAAGTCCCAGGCCAAGGTCCCACAGGGTCAGTTTATGGTGAGAGTTCTCTTTCTGGCTTGCAGATGGCCACCTTCTAGTTATGTCCTAACATAGTAGAGAGAATGGGGTCTCTGTGTCTTTTCCTGTAAGGATACTAATCCTATTCGATCAAGACCCTGTCCTTATGATCTCATTTATTTTTTAATGGGTATTTATTTATTTACTTATTTATCATTTACCTTAATTACCTATATAAAGGTCCTGTCTCCAAATACAGTCACACTGGCGGTAGGGGTTTTTACAGGAATTTTGGGGGAACACAAACATTCAGTCCATAGCACCTTCTTATTTCACCTAAGCCTTACATTAGTCCTAGATTCAGGCATTATTATCTGCATATTCAGATGAGGCTCAGAAAGGTGAGAGGCTTGCTTAGGCTCATATGTGTCAAGGCTGGGAATTCAGTCCAGATGTTTCAACTCCTTACCTGTCTTGCTTTACCATTGATTATGACCTCCATAAATAATACCAATGCTTCCAATTGTTCACACCACTAACCTCAGCCTCATTTTGAACTTTTCTTTGTCACTGACCACCTTCCTTCTGGACCCAATCCATCCTTATATCAGAAATTTTACCTTCTCTCTCTTTAAGATTTATTCATTTGAGAGAGAGAGAGAGAGAGAAAGTGTGAGAGCATGAGTGGGAGGTACAGAGGGAGAGGGAGAGAGAATCTCAAGCAGACCCTCCACTGAGTGTGGAGCCCAAGATGGGGTTCGATTTCATAATCCTGAGATCATGACCTTAGCTGAAACCAAGGGTCAGATGTTTAACTGACTGTGCCACCCAGGCACCCCAGACATTTTACCTTCTAAATCTCTCTCAAGTGAAACCCATCTTTCCAGATCTATTGCTTACCTTAACTAAGCCCTCTTTTTTGTGGGTTATTACAAAAGCATTGCAACGGATCTTGTCACCTTCTATCTTCCCCACTTCCTATCTTCATACCTATAGCCAAACTGAGCTTCCTGAAATGCAAATAACAGAATCACTTCCTCCTAAACACTCCTTGATGAATCAATACCTTTAAAATAAAGGTAAGATCCCTTATTTGGCATGTAAGACTCTTTATGATCTGGCTCTCAAGCTCTACCACTTAGAGAGATTTGCACATGCTACTTCTGTTTCTGGAAACTCTCTTCCATATTCTTCATTAGATAGCTTCCTATCATCCTTTAAGCTCATCTTCAATGTCTATTGTTCTAAAAAGTCTTCCCTAATCTTGGCTAGATTAGACACCTCTCCTCTATATTCTTTGATTTCACTGTCATAACAATTTCTATACTACATAGAACATTTAACTGACTGACCCACAAAATTATAACACTTTGATGGGGCACCTGGGTGGCTCAGTCATTAAGCGTCTGCCTTCAGCCCAGGTCATGATCCCGGTGTCCTGGGATGGAGCTCTGTGTCTGGTTCCCTGCTCAGCAGGGAGCCTGCTTCTCCCACTCTGGTTCCCACTGCTTGTGTTCCATCTCTCTGTCAAATAGATATGTTAGAAATGTTTTAATGTTTTAAAAAAATTATAACACTTTGATGTAGAAACCTTATTTTTATAATACTTATGTTTTGTTCTCACTTAATGTAATAAAGATGTTATATAATAGAGAAACACCCCCAAATATTAAAAAAGGAAGAAATGGATTTCTTTTCATATAAAAGATATGTGGAGGTTAGGAAGTCTTAGGGCTATATACCATCTTTTCCACTGTCAAGATGTAAACTTCCATATTCTCACTTTGCTCTCCTTTTCATGGGTTGGTGAGCTGGTGCCCCTTGGGTGGCTACCTGTTTTATAAATGGATGGTTATAAATGTCCATTCTATTAGGCATTGTCTGTGGCTGCTTTTTTGTTATAATGGCAAAATTGAGTAGTTATAATAGAGACAATATGGTCTACAAAGCCTAATGCTATTGATTGGCTTCCTTTTTTAGTGTCTTAGAGAATGGTTTTATTGGCCTTCATGCTTCTTCATATTCCAAAATGGCTGCTATTACTCCAGCTACTTCTTTTATATAATTGAAAGCAGGAAGAAGGAAATGCGTGGCCTCTCCCTTTTTAAAACATTTCTCAGAAGTGTTCCTCATCACAGTCCCTTATATCTTACTGGCCACGATTCAGTAACATGGCCATCCCAAGCAGCAAGGGAATCTGGGAAATGTAGTTTTTTTTTTATTTGCAATGTTGTGTTCATTAAATGTTGGTTAGGAGGAAGTGTTGGAAGGATGATGTAGTAAGCAACTATAGTCTCTGCTACAATCTCAATAAACATTTCTTGTCAGCATCAAGTACCTAGTAAGTACTCAATAAATTTGTGATGAATATAATTGTCTGTAAAGTGTTTAGTGATGAATATTGTTTCTAGGGCTCAAGTCAGTGACTTCTGGCTTATGCTACAGAAAGCATTCATCTCTGGTTAAGTATATTGTGGCAGCCCTGAAAAAAGTTTTAGTAACTCTAGGGTTTTAGTTTGTCTTTTTATGTGGTACATTTTTTTGCTAGTGACTTATTTAAAATCAGGGCGCCTGGGTAGCATAGTCAGTTAAGCTTCCAACTCTTGGTTTCAGCTCAGGTCATGATCTCAGGGTCATGAGATAGAGCCCTGGCATGGAGTCTGCTTGGGATTCTCTCTCCCTCTCCCTCTGCCCCTCCTGCTCATGCTCCCTCTTTCTCAAAATAAATAAATAAATCTTTAAAATCATATATTTCAGCCAGTAGTCTAAAATTTAGTGATACAAAATTTAATGTAATTACTTATTTGCTCCAAAGGAAAGCTCTCTTCCTTTCTCCTTGAAGTAGATAATGCGGGTTGAGTTTAGCAAAGGTAATATTTCCAGTTTAGGCACGCAGAAGTGAGAGAAAGGACTAGCTAATGATTGTTTTCTCTAATCCATAGTGGAAACAAAATTACTGAGGAGTAGGAAGATGTCTCACTATTGTAGGTCCTGTGGTTTCTAGAGTCCTCAGTGCTCCTCTGATACTTTCTGTAGATGTTTAAGGTGGCTTTGGTCTTAAACTCAAGCAGTGTGGTGGTCAGCAATCAGCTCTCACAGATGGGACATAAAACTGTGGGTTGTGAGTAAGGCTGTAATCCCACAGACGTCTCCCACCCTTTTATTTTTGTCCCCTTTTCACTCATCCATCCTCTTTCTCTTTAGCCTTCTCTCATAACTGTGTGGATCCATATTCTGGGGCAGTGGTGACTGGAGTGAAAAAAGATGCTGCATGTGATTTTGTCAGAGGCTCCCCTAACTTCATGGGTTCCTATTGTCCGTGGACAAGCACTCAGCTATGCCTTCACCACCTGTGAGCGTTTTGAATACAATTCTTCATGTAATGATTGCCTTTCCCAACAGGGCATTTTGCAATGATTAGAGGGGAGAGTTCCTCTCTTTTCTTCACATTACTTCATGGGTGCAGTAAAGGTCATGCTAGTCAAACAAACAGTTGAACAAAAGGGTGAGTAGTGCTGGGCCAGATAATCTAGTTTGGCTGTGGATAGAACACAGCTTGCCAATTCATTCTTTTCTTGCTCCAAATGCACTGCATTGAAATTTTCTTTTCCACATTTGTAGCTTCTAATTAGCTTTGAAATGATTCTGTGGTTCTGTTTAAAGTCTGCCTTCCCCCTTCAGTGATTCCTTTGGGACTGGTTGTTCATTTTTTTTTAAAAAAAGAACATTTTGCATTTTTATAGTTCTGTGTGCTGGACCATGGAGGGGCAGCAGATGTTGCTTGAATTCTTCCACCCACGCATCCAAATGTGAATAATCTTGGTGCTTCTGGCAAACTTCTACCTCATATAGCATTACTCTTCTAGAATTGGTGAAGACTTCATCCTACGAAATGTTCATGAAGAACAAATTCAAACACTAGCATTTAATGGCGAAATGTATATTAGGTAGTCGAAGGAGCTCTCAACTTGAAATTGGATAATCCTTGATCCGCTAGTAAGCTCTATGACCTTAGGTACATTTTAAATTCTTTTTTACGCCTAAGTTTTCATATATGTAAACTCAAGATAATGCTATTCACATTATAAGATTGTGCTTGACACATACTTGGCACTCAACAATTAACTTTTATGTTTGGTTAAAATACACAAAATGTTTGGAATCACTTCAAAAATGCTAAACTATTTGGTATTGTGATATTGCGATTCATAGTAAGAGCTTTATATTTGGTCTTCATCCCTATTTCTGTCACAGAGCTCCCAAAACCCTTGGAATTTCCTAAGCAAGGAGAGCAATAAAGGTGTCTTTTGTGATATCAATGAGGTAACTTTGGGACCTGACCTAAGGTTGGGGATTGGTTGTCAGTGGAGTCAACCAGGTGATGAGAGGGTTAGAACTTTCAGTCTCACCTCCTGACCTCCGGAGAGAGGGGAGTGGCTGGAGATGGAATTCAATCACTAATGGCCTATGATTTAATCAATCATATCTATGTAGTAAAGCCTCTACAAAACCCCACAAGGGCATGGTTCAGAGAGCTTTCAGGTTGTTAAAACTTGGAGATTCAGAAAGAATGACGTGCCCAGATAGAGCATGGAAGCTCCACACCTTGTCCTTTCCCCGTATACCTTGCCATATGCATCTCTTCCATCTGGCTGTTTCTGAGATAAGCCTCTTAAAATCTAGCATGAGTCCACAGTCCTTGTTCTTCTTACTGTGTTAGCTCTTTTACTTTTCCCTATAATCTTTAGAATCCGTTTGTCAATATCCACAAAATAACTTGCTGGGATTTTTATTTCATTAAATCTATAGATCAAATTGGGAAAAATTGGCATCTTAATGATATCAAGTCTTCTTATCTATGACCATGGATATCTCCCCATTATTTAGATCTTTAAAATTTTATTTAAACTATGTATGATGACAAATGATAACTAGACATTGTGGTGATCATTTTGTAATAAATACAAATATCAAATCATTATGTTGTATACCTGAAGCTAATATATTGTTTAATAATACCTCAATTAAAAAATTATTTCATCAAAGTTTTGTTGTTTTCCTCACATATACATCTTGATAGATTGATGGCTAAGATTTATATCTATTTCACCTTTTTGTATTAATATAAATAGTGTAAATTTATGTATTTAATATCAAATTTCAATTGTTCATTGCTGGTATATAGGAAAGTAATTGACTTTTTAGATTAACCTTGTATCCTGCATCCTTTCTGTAACTGCTTATTAGTTCCAGTAGGTTTTATAGTTATTGTTTCTATTGATTTTTTGGGCTTTTCTACGTAGACAATCATATCATCACTGAACAAAGATAGTATTATTTTTTCCTTTGAAATTTGGATACACTTATTTTCTCTTTTTGTATTCTTGCATTAGCTAGGACTTTCAGTACTATGTTGAATAGGAATAGAGAGAGGGGGCCTTCTTGCCTTGTTCCCAATCATAGGGAGAAAGCACATAGTTTCTCAGTAGAAAGTGTGATTTTATCTGTAGTTTTTTTTGTAGATGTTTCTTATCAAGTTTCTGGTTTGCTATTTCTGGTTTGCTGAGAGCTTTTATCATGCACAAGTATTGGATTTTGTCAATTGTTTTTCTGCATCAGTGATATGATGATGTAGTTTTCCTTTAACCTGTTGAGGTGACAGATTAATGAATTTTCAAATGTTTAACCAGGCTTGCATACTTGGAATAAATTCCAGTTGGCCATGATGTATAAGTTTTTAATATATTCTTAGATTAGATTTGCTAGTATTTCACTGAGAATTTTTGCATCTATGTCCATGAGAATTTTTGATCTTGACTTTTCCTCTCTTTTAATGTCTTTATCCAGTATTAGGGTACTACTAACTTCATAGAATGAATTAGTAAGTAAGAATGAGTGGAAGTGTTCCCTCTGCTTCCATTTTCTGGAAGAGTTTGGAGAGAAGTTGTGCCATTTCTTCCTTAAATATTTGGTAGAATTAAACAATGGAATCATCTGGATATGGTGCTTTCTTCTTTGGAAGGTTATTGATTCAATTTCTTTAAAAGATATAGGCCTATTTAGATTATATTTTTCTCCTTTATGAGCATTGACTGTTTTTTAAGGAATTGGTCCATATCATCCAAGTTATCAAATTTGTGGTACAGAGTTGTTCATAATATTCTTTTATTATCTTTTTAATGTTCATGGGATTAGTAATGATGACCCTTATTCTACTTCTGATGTTATAAATTGTGTCTTTTCTATTTTTTCTTGTTTAGCTTTGCTTTAAGTTTATCAATTTTACTGTCCTTTTCAAAGAAGATTTTGGCATCATTGATTTTATTGTTTTTGTTTTCAATTTCATTGATTTCTGCTTTACTTTTTATTATTTCTCTTCTTTTGCAGGCTTTAAGCTTACATTACTCTTCTTTGTCTAGTTTGCTAATAAGGAAGCTTAGATTATTGGTTTTATAACTTTCTTCTTTTGAACTATGTGTATGCAATGAACAATCAGCCAAAGAATGACACATTTATGTCATTTGACTAACTTGGATGAGCTCTGTAGAATTGTTTTCTATATGATTATATAGCATCTGGCCCTAAAATTAATTGCAGAGTTCTATTTTCACCTTAAGACATTGCATCTACTACATGGATAACCTTAAGGTTTTGAAGGGTTTAAGTCATATTTTTACCATATTTTGATATCTGAGTTGCTTTATTGCTTTAGTTTAAATGCATTATTGGTACTTCTGTGATGGTGTGGATGATGTGGAACTCAACATCTTTCTTTTATTCTTCCTTTTATATTTTTGATTTATGACCTGTAGTTCACCAGTATAACAGAATTCTAATACAACTCTTTGATTTGTAGTAACTGACTATTCTTACCTTTGCACAATTGAAGTAAATGTAGAAATCATAAATTTTCTTTGTGATTGCAATTCAGATTGCTAATCTTTGGTTTAGTGTATGACTCTAAATAACCTGTCATTTGTCAAATACTATTATTAAAATTATATAATTCAAAATAATATGTTATTTTCAACTAGTGTGTACATGTGTGTTCATGTAGGGTGTGTGTATGTGTAATTTTGGCTTAGTACATAATGTAAATGTAAGTAAACCATTTAGCATGAACAGAAATATTTTCTCCCATTATTCACAGTGATATGTATTGTTCAACTGAGATTCTTTCTAGATGATAATATAACAATTGATTGAAATGTACAACTTGAAAAATTTAATGGAAGTTCATTAGCTACATATTTTTCTTCTTAGGTAAAACTCCTTGGGAATTAATTCTTTATTCTATTCAATGAGTGAGAGATACATTTACTTAAGGAAAGGATCTTATGAGATAATTTCCTTATAATTCTAAGATCAGGTTCAGTTGATCACTTTTCCAGTGTTGATTTTAATGGCAAGTCACAGGTATAGAATGAACCAAAATCCTCCCCAGGTTTCCTGAGTTCAGTATGTTGATTATGAAGTTGGTATGATAAGAGTAAGCTGGAAAATAGGAAATGTTGGCAAGGTTAATGCAAGAAATCATCCTCTGAATCATAGGGTCACCAACCTGAGAAGGCTCAAGGGGAATACTAATGAGAACAAGCAGCGGCCACCCTCTTGAATTTACACTATTGTTTCCTGCAAGATTTTGTGAGCATGTGTGATCAAAGTACCCTTCTTTGGGGAAATTCCTTCTAATAAGAAACACAGGGAGCAGATGTATAAAAAGCATCTTAAATCTGTTTGTTCACAGGGTCACCAGAAAATCAAAACTGATTATCTTATTAGGAAGTATAACCTTGTGCAGAAAATGTCTGAACACTCTCTAGACTAATTGATTTTGTCAATACATGAATACATTCTATCCAATTTACATTTACCACTGATAGATTTTGTCAGTGGTCATTGGAAATGACATTATTGATTTATCTAGTGCACAGTGTCTGCAAGGGTAGGCAAGTATAGTTATTGCCAAAAATAAAAATACAATTGTATTAGAAGTCAATTATAAGCATATAAACATTTTTAGTGGTTGGTGTAAAGTATTTGCTCTTTTGGTGGTAATAACTCAACACTGAGTCACTTTGGTTGGATACTTGGTTCTTTGGAGTTTCTTTGTTCTCCCATAATCTCTCTTTTCTAGTACCCCTCTGTATGTCCTTGCTCCCTGGAATCTCTGCTCCATCCTGAAGGTTGTCCTTCCTGTTGGCTTTGTCTTGGGATGGCAATAGCGGATCTCTTTGGACAGTAATTATCATAATTATCTATAACAGTAGATTCGTAGAATCGAGCATCTGTTAAGACAAATTGTCATTTGCCAGTATTTAATGCCTTTCATAGGATACCATCAATACAATTGTGCACAAAAACTCCACTTTCATCAGGGGTTAGGAGAAAAGAAATAAGAGGAGAGAGATATAAAAATTTCTCTCCTGTTGTAATTTTTTAAAAAAGCCCTTGGAGGGCGCCTGGGTGGCTCAGTTGGTTAAGCAACTGCCTTCGGCTCAGGTCATGATCCTGGAGTCCCCGGATTGAGTCCCACATCGGGCTCCCTGCTCAGCAGGGAGTCTGCTTCTCCCTCTAACCCTCCTCCCTCTCATGCTCTCTGTCTCTCATTCTCTCTCTCACAAATAAATAAAATCTTAAAAAAAAAAAAAAAGCCCTTGGAAAGAAGGTTGTTATTACAAACCATAGCTTTTTAAAATATTAGCATATAGGGCATTTGCCAAGGTATGGGTTTTGTGGAAAATGGAAATATCCTATGATCAGCCTTTTTGACCCAATAATGTATGAAATCCAGAATGTTCCCAGGAGCTAGATATCATAGAAAAGTAAAAAGAGTAAAAAAAAGAGAATGGTGTAAGGAGACCACACATTTTCAAAACTGTTTTACCTGGATAGCATATTTCAGAAGTACAATACCTTGTAATGGTGATTCTTATACATAAAACTTTTCAATAATAATATCCTTTATTGATGCTTTAGTAATTTTTTATTGAAGTGTAGTTAGCATACAATATTATATTAGTTTTAGGTGTCCAACAGTGATTCACCAATTATATACATTACAAAGTGTTCATGATAAGTGTAGTTACCATCTGTCACTATAAAAATTATTGCAATATTGTTGACTATATAAGCATATCACTTTTCTATGACAAAATATGCTAGGTTTCCCCGCCCATTTTTTTCTGAGTAATGTTGATATACATATTCTAAAACTCATGAATATTTTATTTTGATTCTTTTTTTTTTTCCTGAGAACAAATTTATGAGCCAGTGCATGTAACTTGCCAGAGATGACTTCCTTACATAAAGAAAGATAGTGTGTCTTTAGGTTTCTTAACAAGCAACAATGCTTGTTAAAACTCAATGCTTTTCGACTCTAATAGAGCACATATCTTGGAGAAATACAGAAAAAATGGAATGGGGAGAGGAGAGGAAGCAAGTGGGAAAGATTTTACAATTAATCAAAAATGAATTTTATTATCTCTTTTTAAATATAGCAATCCTTGCTTATAACAAATCAGCAATACAGTGAATATGAGGCATATTATTATGACATGCTTAAAAGTTAGAGATAAGAAAGGATAAGCAATGAAGGCCCTCCTTAGCTAACTGATTAATTCATTTAACTGCTGAAGAAGTGGTTTGCTAATTAGTAGCTGAGATTTGAGAAGTAACTGCATAAATCCCAATCTTCCTGGTATGTACATCTGACAATCTCATTAAGAAATGGTCTCACAGAGTCAAAGAGGTGAATATATGAAATTGAAGCAGATAACTCCATAGTTTACTATTAGCTTTTCATACACTGTGCATGTCAAAACAGTGTGAATAAGTGGGTCCATTGCCTAATTAATACTTGTGGGAAGGGGAGAGGAATTATGATGGCTTATATTAGAAAATCTAGGATGTTTTTTAGAAAGAGCTTCAGAACTATAATGGCAGTCTTACTAAGGAATAATTCAATAACAGTTTGTTGGTTAAGTAGTTAAAAGTGCCGAGTCATTTAGTAAGTTGTTAAAATTAAATCTTAGAATAATCCCTCTTGTGCTGTCAGACTAGCAGGCATTCCACTTCTCAAGATTGCAACAAGGTTGAGTTTACTACGTAGGATAACATGATAGTGAGAAAAATCCCATAGCAGAGACCCCATGTGTGTAAATAACCTTAGAGTTGGCTACGAATTGGTAGGTATTAAACAGGTTCTCATTACCTAAGGAAAGAGATTTGAGAACGAACTAATTAACTTTGGCATGGCAGAGACAAGCTAATTGTTAATTGAAAACTATTATTATTTCCTCTTTAGTCCACAGCCCACTCACTTTTCCCAGCCTCCTTTGTAATTAAGCGGGGCCATGTGATGGAGGACTGACCAGTGAAATGTAGGTACGAGTGTACATGCCACATCCAGGTGCGACCCATTCAAACCTCTCATGGTTCTCCACTCTCTCTCTTCCTCCTCCTAGCTAGATGTGGACTCTGAGGAAAGAAGATGCTGGAATTTACATGAAACTTGGTCTCTGAATAGAATATGCCATTGTCATGCATTGAGCTTTCCGTGAGCTAAAAAAAGTATACTGTATTAGGCCATTAAAATTTTTTTTCATATAGATCATACATTTACCATAATATAACTGGAATCTCTATGATCTCCTTTACTTCTTACCTTTCGTTGACACATGTATTGAAGAAGCATTTATTGAGTTACTCTATGTGTTACAACATTGCCAGCAACTAGAAATATGAACTAGAAGGTGGCAAACAGAGGTAGATAACTAACATTAGAGCTTAGACATTTCTGTAATGTCTCCAGGACATGGCAGTTTTGTTAAGCCAAAGGCTTTGTTTCCTTTGCATTCAAAGAGAATTGAATACTTCCGTCCTACCTAGTTTTACTATTTTTGCTTTTGATATATGCCAAAATTGGTAAGTTCTGATTCTCTTGTGTCAGAGAATATTGGTTTGCAACAGTTATTTTTTTCCGCTTAGGTACATATTAACTAAAGGTTTTGCCTTTTGTAAAATTCACAATATAGAGAACTCTTTTTTTTTGTCCTAGAGGTTGTCTTTCCTTACACAATATTATTAACAAGACATAAATAAAGATTTTTATCACTAATCCAGAATCACAGAGTTATAAATTGCTGTCAGTTCTATCCTGATTCACTTTCATTCAGCTTCTTTTCTTCTCTTGGTATAACCTCTTTGTACAAAGACTACCCCATACCAAAGGAGACCTACAATATTTTCAGTGGGATAGTGCCAGAAGAAGTATTATGGGTGATTTCAAAGGAGAAGCTGGATAAATAAATAATGGGTATGAAATAGAGGGTGTATTCTAATCAGAAGTTTAGCTACTTCCTATCCTTGATATGAATTTTACATTCAGTTGATGGAACATTTAGAAGCAGACTTCTGATATTAGGTTGGTGATAAATGTGCATGGCATTTTACTTCAGAAATGGGTAATAATTTAGGAAATGAAAAACTTATGATTAAAAAGCTGCACAGAGGGACGCCTGGGTGGCTCAGTCATTAAGCGTCTGCCTTCGGCTCAGGTCATGATTCCAGGGTCCTGGGATC
This sequence comes from Mirounga angustirostris, assembly GCF_029215605.1. NCBI lineage: Eukaryota > Metazoa > Chordata > Mammalia > Carnivora > Phocidae > Mirounga > Mirounga angustirostris. The sequence goes on along the minus strand of NW_026991710.1, from coordinate 30,618,801 downwards.
GAGCCCCGCATCGGGCTCCCTGCTCCGCGGGAAGCCTGCTTCTCCCTCTCCCACTCCCCCTGCTTGTGTTCCCTCTCTCGCTGTGTCTCTCTCTCTGTCAAATAAATAAGTAAAATCTTTAAAAAAAAGCTGCACAGATATTTTAAAGACTACTTCTTCTTATCAAGCAAATGACCTGCTGTCCTGACCATGGTAAATGAAGGCTCCAATGGAATTAATCAATTATAATTAGATGGATCAGTTTGATTTCTTTAGTCCAGTGATCCTTAAATTTGGGAGGGAGATAGGAAGCTATTTGAGAACCTGATAAGCTAAGATCTTCACCCCAGAAAAACAGTGAAACACTCCACATTTTATGTCTAATTTAGGAGATTCTTGATCTTCTAAGCTCAACAACTCCAAGATAATACAGAATTACTGCTTTTGTACCCTAAGAACAAATGGGTCATTACTTGAAATCCCCAGTGGAGGAGGAAGCAGTAGAAAATTCTACATCATGAGCCACTGATTCAGTGCTTTTCAAACCTCACATGCATAAAATTCATTTAAAGATTATTAAAAAGAAAAGACAGATATTGGGCTGCAATTCAAGAGATTTTGATTGAGTTATTCTGAATGAAACTAGGAATCTGCATTTGAAATAATTAATCTTAGTGATTCTTATGTAGATTGCATGTGGGCCACATTTTGAGAAACACTGTCTAACCTTCACTTGGAATTTCTTCAAACCACTGGCCACCAAAACCACCATCTCTCAGCATACCACCCTTGGAGCTCCTGTATGTTCCACTTTCCACTGAGAGCTCAGTTGGCTGAACACCTCAACACTGAGCAAAGTACAATGTTGTTTTTCACTCTTCTGCAGTGAACAAAATATAATGTCTCAGCAGAGTGTTTTTAAGTAGCTAACTCGTCTGGCTGACCTAACTAAGGCTGCCATTGTCAATAATTATAGAAGAAATCATTCCAGATCATCCTGATGTTTCTTAATATAATAACTATCAATCATTGGCAGAGCTTTCATCGATGTTTGAAAGAACTAGATGGCACCAATTAATGGGCAGTATGATAAAACCTCTTGGGGGACATGGAAAGATGAATCTAGTCCTCTGCCACATTACTGTTTCTTCCCTCTCCACATGTTTCTTTGGAGTAAGAATTGTGAAAAGGAAAAAAAAAATCAGTATTTAAACATGGTGAGAAAATGTTCCTAGCTAAAGTAATAGTTTTCACTTTACTTTCAAATACAATTTAGAATTTCTATCTTCCAACGAAAGTTTCTTTCTAATAATTAGATCTCAATTAGTATTCTGGGTCTAAGAGGGTACACATGATGTCCTTACACCTGTTTTTTGAGTAATAATAATAATATCATTAATATATTCATAATTATTACATTAACTATTATTATAATATATAATATAAAATACATAAGATAATAATGCAGTATTATATTATGTAGTATTATAGTATTCTAAACATGAATATATTATAAAAGCATTGCTAATATTTTAACATATTAATAAATATATTATTAACTTTCTTCACACTTCACTGGTTTCATTTATTATCTCGTTAAAGAGATTTATAAAAGAGTTTCCTTAAGGGTGCCTGGGTGGCTCAGTTGGTTAAGTGTCTGCCTTCAGCTCAGGTCCTGATCCCAGGGTCCTGGGATCGAGCCCTGCATCAGGCTCGAAGAAGAGTCTGCTTCTCTTTCTATCCTCTGTCCCTCCTCCCTCCCACCCCACCCCCCCTGGCTCATGCTCTCTCTCTCTCTCAAATAAATAGATAAAATCTTAAAAAAAGACTTTCCTCAAAATAAAAACAGTATATAAAACAATTATACACATCTGCCTAGAATTTTATTCCTGAAAAATTTAAAGTAACATATCACTACCTACATTTTTTTTTTCTAAATATATACCTTGGTCAATATATACCTACATTGATGTCTTGGGGGAGTGTTAATTTCTTCCAGGAAGACTGAATAGAAAATCACAACAGACTCTAAATATGCATGTCATGCAGTGGGATGGAAACCTCGATCACTGGATAACTTAAGAGCCCTATTTTTCACTGGATGGGCAGCTATTCGAATTTGGTGGGTCTGACTTTGAAACAAATCTAAGTTTAAAGTAGTGATTCTTAGGTGATTCAACATTTGATGACTCAAATAATGCAATCCCTGTAAGTAAATAGAGACACAAGGAGATTTGTCTTAGTGGAGAAGGGGAAGGATTCTAGTCAAGCAGTAGTATTTGCAAAGGATTAGAGGGAGAAATGAACAAATCTCATGCAAGAGACAGCAAACAGCCTGTTCGGCAGGATCAACACCCTGTGCCAGGGCTTCTGGTTTGAAGGACATGTTATTTTATTCCTTCCATTTCTGGAGGGGGCGTGATTTCCACTCCTTCCCCAGCAGAGAACATATTGAGAGAACATTGCCGACCCTTCTTTCCTTAGAGGTTCTCCCCACAGGAGGTGAAGTGATTGATCTGATGACTGAGATTAGGGAAAGGGGCCGTGTCCAATTGAACCGTCCCTTCTTGCCTCCTATGGACTGGTTCTGCTTCCAAACTGCCTATCTGTAGGCTGAATATGTTCTCTCTATCCTGTTCCCTGTGCCAAAAGCACAGGAAAGCATCCCAAGGGGTATAAGGAGAGAAGGGTATGAGAGTCAAAAGTCAATTTTAGCCTCTGCCTTAAATTACAGTCCCCAGTTAGTTTTGTGAACAATAAAGCTTATATTCTGAAACTTATCTGAATCTGCTATTAATCAAATGATATTGTATTTAAAGAGGAGGCTGATTTATTGGCTTCTCAAATCCTCAACACTTTTTAGTAAGGCTATAGGTTATAGTTGAATGATGACAGCTGGTTTTATGCAGATCTGTAGAGATTTATATTAGCTTGTACTGCTTATTTTAAGGCTAAGGCAAGGAAAGGGTTGGCTCTGGTTGTCTCACAGTAGAAGAATCTTCCCCCAGCGTCTGACCTTCACAATATAACCAAGATTTCAGATGACTTCCTGAGTCTGCAATGATGATCTGCAACCAATAAGACATCACTGAACAAGAATTAATGCTCTGTGTTTGGGCACAAAAATTAAGCCACCATCAACAATAGCAACAGAAAATACAAGCTCAGAGATAGAAAGGGATAAACCTGACATGAGAAAAGTTCATATGAAAAATAAGGAAACAAACTCAATATTAGACAAGAATATTGTATTAATGTTACCAAAGCTGACTAAACCTTCAGGCAGCCTTAAGAACAGTAGAATATCTGAATAAATGGAGATAATATCCCAATGTACTTTATACTGGTTAGACAGTATTAAATTATTTGCAATGTTTTTTTGTAAGAACTCCACATACCTTGAGTGTTCTTAATAGAGATGTTCAAGATGAAGGATTAGATAATCTGCCATTGGCAAATGGTTGAAATAATTTACTCTGTACAAGAAAAGACTTTTAGAAAGACCAGCTAGCCCTTCTCTAATATTCGAAGGCCTATTGTGGGACAAGATTGTTTTATTCTCTTTTTTCTAGACTCAAAGATTTAAGAAGCATATTTCAAATCAGAGCATTTTATAAAAGTTAAAGCAGTCTAACAAATGAAACAGCTGATTTTTGAAGTAATACAATCCTGACCCAGGGGTGGGTACAGCAAAGACTGAACATTTTTTTTTTAAAGATTTATTTATTTATTTGACAGAGAGAGAGAGAGAGTGAGATCAGGAACACAAGCAGGGGGAGTGGGAGAGGGAGAAGCAGGCTTCCCACAGAGCAGGGAGCCCAATGTGGGACTCGATCTCAGGACCCTGAGATCACTACCTGAGCTGAAGGCAGACGCTTAACGACTGAGCCACCCAGGCGCCCCTGAACAAACATTTTAAAGGAGATATTGCTGAAGTGATTCCTTCTTAGAAGATTACTGAGCAGGATGATCATTCAAGACCCAACTGTTTCTTCAAGTGAAGATTCCTGGGTACTAATCCTGACTATACCACTGAAGAATGGCAACCTTACCATTCAGCTCCTCTAGGCTTCAGTTCTTGCATTTTTAGAATGGGAAGCATGTTACCTGCCCATGCCTCACAAGATTACTATAAAAGTTAAATGAGAAAATGGATATTAAAGTGTTTTGGAAAGGACCTATATAGAGGCTGTCTACTATTTGGAGTGGAGACTAAAGTAGCAAATTATAAAATGATAAATGCAAAGTGAGGCAGAATAGAATCTCTTAGACTGTAATGTGCAGACAAATGTCCTGTGGAATCTTAAATGCAGACTCAGTGTCAATGGTTCAAGAGTAGGGCCTGAGGGTGTACATTATTTATAAGTGCCAAGGCCAAGATGCTGCTACTCTATGGACTAGTCTTTGCTTGGCAGAGGTAGAGACTAGGGTCATGGCCTTGCATGCCCATCTAAGCAGCTCAGTGCACTCGATCTTTTAGGAATTCTGTCCTGGCAAAATTCTCAATGAAGCAATAAACAAAACTTATGATTCTAGAATAGGCTGACAGTGAGGAGGTGGCAAACACACCCACCTACTGTATATATTCATTTTCAGAATGACTCTATTGTGACTACCATATCTTAAGTCGCTGTTTGCCATGATAACATATATATGAAGCAACAGTTCATGACATTCAAGTGTGAGAACTATTTGTACAATGAATCAGATGATTTGGAAGAACAGTGAGTTTTAAAATGCAACAAAAACATACAGGTTATAGTTATTGGCATGAGGACAGTAAAAATAGACTGGCTAATTTAACTGAAAAGAAAATTTGTTACATGTACATGGGGATTCTAAGTTAGACTGAAGACCGACTGGCAGCTGCAGGAGATTCTAAAAGCTGAACTATTCAGTAGTCATTGTTACAATGAATAAACTGTAGCCATTTCTTCTGTCCTTCTGTCATTAAAGTCAAGAGCCAACTCACAGCAATGAGCATTTGATTTGCCCACCTTAGGTCATGTGCTTACTTCCTGGTAGACTGGAGCAGGGAAGGGAAGCATCTGGTGTCCCACCAAAAGCAGAATATGGGAAATGGGCCTGCTCCAAGGGAAGGCACTACTCATGCTGAGAAGCCAAATATTGATATGCATATAACTCTCTGAAACATATATATGTGTGTGTGTCTGTTTAAACATATAAATATACACATATATATCAATATAAATGTACAATGGATAGCAAGTAATCTTACATCTTATATCTTATAAATACATATTTTAGAAAATCAATACCAAAAATAAATTATTTCATATTATGATGTTAGTTTCCTCTTTTATGAAATGTTTATGTTTTTCCTATTTGTCTATTAATTAAACTTCAGTGGTTTCCCTATTCAACTTCTATTAGTTTTTTATACAATAAATCATTAAAGCTTTGAGTATTTAAAAAAAAGAGCTAATCATTTGTAAATACTCTTTTAAAAGGTAGGAGCTGTTCCTAATTATTTTTTTCTTTTGGTGGGGAAGAAGTGGCTGGAGGGACTGTTGGAAACCATTGTAAGAAGATACCAGTGTAGGGGCGCCTGGGTGGCTCAGTCATTAGGCGTCTCCCTTCAGCTCAGGTCATGATCCCAGGGTTCTGGGATCGAGCCCCGCATCAGGCTCCCTGCTCAGGGCGGAGTCTGCTTCTCCCTCTCCTACTCCCTTTGCTTGTGTTCCCTCTCTTGCTGTCTCTCTGTCAAATAAATAAATAAAATCTTAAAAAGAAAAAGTTACCAGTGTAACCCAGACATAATGGATGGTTCATGTAGTAAGATGTCTTATTCATAGAAACAGTAGTCAGACAGAAAAAGTATTGTTAAAAAAATGTTTAAATCTCAGCTAGGTATCTCAAGAAAACACCAAAGTTGAGATAGAGTGGGGTTTGGGTAGTTGCAATACATTCTTTTTTTTTTTTTTAAAGATTTTATTTATTTATTTGACACAGAGAGAGAGCACAAGCAAGGGGAGTGGCAGGCAGAGGGAGAAGCAGACTCCCTGCTGAGCAGGGAGCCTGACGCGGGACTCGATCCCAGGACCCTGGGATCACGACCCCAGCCGAAGGCAGACTCCCAACTGACCGAGCCACCCAGGCACCCTGCAATACATTCTTTTTTTTTTTTTTTTTTAAAGATTTTATTTATTTATTTGAGACAGAGAGAATGAGAGACAGAGAGCACGAGAGGGAGGAGGGTCAGAGGGAGAAGCAGACTCCCTGCCGAGCAGGGAGCCCGATGCGGGACTCGATCCCGGGACTCCAGGATCATGACCTGAGCTGAAGGCAGTCGCTTAACCAACTGAGCCACCCAGGCACCCCCCCTGCAATACATTCTTAATGTTTAGCAAACATCTTAAACTTTCTTTCCACATCAAACATTTTCTGTTTCCAACCGAAACTTCTCTCCAAAGTATAGATAGATACAGCTACTGTGGGTTTTTCTCTAAACTTTCACACCTCCAATATTGCAAAAACAAAAACAAAGTTCCCTTTGACTTATCCACATAGTTCCATTGCTGGTCTCCTGGTCCTGTCATCTCCAACCTAACCACCGTACACTGCATATCAAAACAGAATCCACTGCCCTGTGCTTGACCCCAAAGGAGTGTGGGCCAGTCTCCAACTCTGTCTTCTCCTGATCACTTGTCTGCATATCAAAGACTAGCCTATTGAGGAAAACTGAGAGCTTTCCCCCTAAGGTCAGGAACATGGCAAGGATGTCCACTATCACCACTGCTATTCAACATAGTATTAGAAGTCCTGGCCACAGCAATCAGAAAACAAAAAGAAATAAAAGGCATCCGAATCAGCAAAGAAGAAGTCAAACTCTCACTCTTTGCAGATGATATGATACTTTATGTGGAAAACCTAAAAAACTCCACCCCAAAACTGCTAGAACTCATGCAGGAATTCAGTAAAGTGGAAGGATTAAAATCAATGCACACAAATCAGTGGCATTCCTATACACCAAAAACAAGACAGAAGAAAGAGAAATTAAGGAGTTGATCCCATTTACAATTGCACCCAAAACCATAAGATACCTAGGAATAAATCTAACCAAAGAGGCAAAGAATCTGTACTCAGAAAACTATAAAATACTCATGAAAGAAATTGAGGAAGTCACAAAGAAATGGAAAAACGTTCCATGCTCATGGATTGGAAGAACAAATATTGTGAAGATGTCAATGCTACCTAGAGCAATCTACACATTTAATGCAATTCCTATCAAAATACCATCCACTTTTTTCAAAGAAATGGAACAAATAATCCTAAAATTTGTATGGAACCAGAAAAGACCCCAAATAGCCAGAGGAATGTTGAAAAAGAAAAGCAAAGCTGGTGGCATCACAATTATGGACTTCAAGCTCTATTACAAAGCTGTAATCATCAAGACAGTATGATACTGGCACAAAAACAGACACATAGATCAATGGAACAGAATAGAGAGCCCAGAAATGGACCCTTAACTCTATGGTCAACTAATCTTCAACAAAGCAGGAAAGAATGTCCAGTGGAAAAAAGACAGTCTCTTCAACAAACGGTGTTGGGAAAATTGGACAGCCACATGCAGAAGAATGAAACTGGATCATTTCCTTACACCACACACAAAAATAGACTCAAAATGGATGAAAGACCTCAATGTGAGATAGGAGTCCATCAAAATTCTAAAGGAGAACACAGGCAGCAACCTCTTTGACCTCAGCTGCAGAAACTTCTTCCTAGAAACATCACCAAAGGCAACGGAAGCAAGGGCAAAAATGAACTATTCGGACTTCATCAAGATAAAAAGCTTTTGCACAGCAAAAGAAACAGTCAACAAAACCAAAGACAACCGACAGAATGGGAGAAGATATTTGCAAATGACATATCAGATAAAGGGCTAGTATCCAAAATCTACAAAGAACTTATCAAACTCAACACCCAAAGAACAAAGAATCCAATCAAGAAATGGGCAGAAGACATGAACAGACATTTTTCCAAAGAAGACAGCCAAATGACCAACAGACACACGAAAAAGTGCTCAACATCGCTTGGCATCAGGGAAATCCAAATCAAAATCTCAATGAGATACCACCTCACACCAGTCAGAATGGCTAAAATTAAGTCAGGAAATGAAAGATGTTGGTGGGGATGTGGAGAAAGGGGAACCCTCCTACACTGTTGGTGGGAATGCAAGCTGGTGCAACCACTCTGGAAAACAGTAATGACGTTCCTCAAAAAATTGAAAATAGAGCTACCATATGACCCAGGAATTGCACTACTGGGTATTTACCCCAAAGATACAAATGTAGGGATATGAAGGGGTACGTGCACCCTGATGTTTATAGCAGGAATGTCCACAATAGCCAAACTATGGAGAGAGCCAAGATGTCCAGTGACAGATGAATGGATAAAGAAGATGTGGTGTATATATACAATGGAATATTATGCAGCCATCAAAAGGAATGAAATCTTGCCATTTGCAATGATGTGGATGGAACTGGAGGGTATTATGCTGAGCGAAATAAGTCAATCAGAGAAAGACATGTATCTTATGATCTCACTAATATGAGGAATTCTTAATCTCAGGAAACAAACTGAGGGTTGCTGAAGTGATGGGGGTTGGGAGGGATGGGGTGGCTGGGTGATAGACATTGGGGAGGGTATGTGCTATGGTGAACTCTGTGAATTGTGTGAGACTGATGTATCACAGGTCCGTACCTCTGAAACAAATAATACATTATATGTTAAAAAAAAAAAAAAGAAGATAGGAGGAAGGGAAAAATGAAGGGGGGGAAATCGGAGGGGGAGACGAACCATGAGAGACTATGGACTCTGAGAAACAAACTGAGGGTTCTAGAGGGGAGGGGGTTCGGGGGATGGGTTAGCCTGGTGATGGGTATTAAAGAGGGCATGTACTGAATGGAGCACTGGGTGTTATACTCAAACAATGAATCATGGAACACTACATCAAAAACTAATGATGTAATGTATGGTGATTAACATAGCATAATTAAAAAAAAAACAAACACTAGCCTACAGCTGACCCAACAGGCTAGAAAACAGGAGTGGAATGTGGAACAGGGAAGTTTTGTATATTCATTTTTCTAACTGTTGCCTGTTGCATTCTTGAGATTATCTTTAAAGCTGAGAAAGTCGGCAGAATAATTTGCCATTGAATAGATGTTGGTTTAAATTAATTAAACTTCTATGGCTTTGAATGTCTCTAATGGGTTCTCCAGTGTTTGGGCATATCTACTGTGGGCAGATGAATTAGCCTAGCTTTAAAAGAGAATCTGAGCATGGGTCTTTTTAGAGACATGTTTCAGAGTAGTGTTATCAGTGAGGGAGGGCAAAGTTTTAATTTTTTAACTCTCAGACAGGAAAAAAGACTCTATGAGAGCCACGCACCTAAATCTCAGTGATGTTTCTGCATCTCTGGGGTATAGAACCCACAACATTGTTCCTTTCAGAGATCCCTTTCTTTTTCTGTAGCTGAGGAAGGAAGGTCATAGATATTCCCAACCAATCAATATCCTGTCAGCTTCAAACTTCACTGACTTGTTTAGAACAGAAGAGGCCTATTGCCTTTATAATCCCCCTAAGGAGAAAAGAATTTTGAACCGAGGCAAAATAAATTCTATTTAATGGTAATGCACAGGTAAATAGTATTTTTATTTAGAAAAGAAATATTTTTAGGATAAATAAAATATGTATAGTTTCTACATTATGCTCTAGTTTCCTTCCAGCTGGGTGAAAGATGACTCGAGTTAGAGTTATCTGGAGTCACAGTTAATTTACTCTTTTTTTTCCTAGCAGTACACTCCACAAAGCAGAAGGTGCTAAAGTTCAATTAGCTATTTACAATCACTTTAAAGTTATTTCCAAAGAACAGGTAACCTAGAAAGTTGTCTGAATTGCAGCAAAAAAAGGAAATACCACAAAGGCTTATAAACATAGGGATTGCAATTTAATGAAAGCAATTGTCATAAAAAAAAAATGTGGCCAATTACAGACACCTGGCAAAGTCATTTTAAAGACTGAGGCTATTAGAGAATAAATGTATTTGGACCGAGTTTCTATCTAATTGAATTTTCCTTCCTCTACTGAGGATAAATTTGGTTGTCTGATGGGAATTTAAGCTATATCCACACTGTTTAGGATACAGGTTTCTTCAAAGCCATGGTCTGTGTGGATGGAGTGGGCTCTGCGCAGTGGGTCTCTGCCATAATTTTACCTCCTCAGACTATCTCTGCTGTGTAGCCCTAGGCTATTGAATGCCCTAGTAGGGTGGAAAAAAGGAGATTTTGATTTCAGGAGAGAAGTTGGCTTCACGAGACTTAGAGGATAGTGGTTAAGAATATGGGCTTTGGATTTAGGTCCAAATTGAAGCTTCACCCTCTACTGGTTGTGTGGCAATGGGGAAGCCACAGTGTTCTCAGCTGTAATCAAAGACTAATACTGATACTAGACTTGGTCCTCGTAAAATATGTAATATGGGTCTTGGAAACGAGCAAGCATGTGATAAATGGTATGCATCAATATCCTTGTATGTTGTTACTATCAATCCCTTCCACTTTCCTCTGTAACACTTCTCTCTACTCCTTTTCTGCTGAAATGTACTGACAACTGTCCTCATCCCTGTGCATACAAACAAAAGTCACCATATAGACAATCCCTATCTGACACAGTGGTGAACTATGAGCAGTCTGTTGTTTGTATCAGAAACAATTTCGTAGCTTTTGACAAGTTTCCATCCTAAGGGATTTGGTTGAACTGTGCACATGGCATTTCTCTTCTGTGGATGTATTGCAGATGTATTGCATTAGTGATACAGCATGCCCATTTTATGAAAGAGATATAGAGGTGAAAGATGTTTTTCTGAAAAGGATAACGGAGGGGGAGCAGAAATGAGAGATAACAGGGATGAGAGGATTACTTCAAAATGTACACAACGTGATTTCATAACTCTCACAGATACAGGTTATAAAAAAGAGACTTAGGTGGTAAGGTTTGGCAAAGTTTCTTTCTACTGTAGAGAATAGGACTGTTCTCTGTATGTGCAAATGTCTGGTTGCCAAATCAGATAGGGCTGGGGAGCAGAATTTGGTAACTGATCAAGTATGTCTCTTATTATTTTTAATGACTCACAAATCCACTGGGAGTAGCTTAGGTTTGTAATGAGAACAACTTATTAGACTCCAGAAGACATGTCATATTTCAGATTGACATTTTCCTCTATGGTGGTTTCTCTCATATAGCCCTAATGCTGGTGTGGGTTTTGAAAAGCCATTTGGGAAATTCTACTTAGAATTGTTCACATTTCTTCTTGTAATATTTCAGAACACTGTATTTTCTGAAGCCCAAAAGAAATAGCACTGAGCTGGTTTTTAGTAAAATCTTTGTTATTTGCTACAGAAACTTGGGCATATTTTTCATCCTCTTCATACCTTAGATTCCTCATATTTAGAAAAGGGAGACTATATATATATATAGTGTATATATAGTGTGTGTGTATATATATATACACACACTTATATGTATGTATGTATGTGTGTATATGTGTATATGTATATGAGTATGTGCATATATGTATATATTTGTATATATGTATACACACATACATGGCTACTGCTTTTGAAAGAGAGTTAGAGATTTTGGTTCCTTTTCACTACTAGCAGAGTTTCTGGTGTATATTAAAACATGATATGTTCATTAGTTATCATAAAAGTAACTGTATTTATTAAACATTTACTCTCTACAATGTCTTGGACAGGATCATAGCAAAGAAACCATTATCAAACGAATGATGGAATGAATGAATTTATATTCCATCAGTTAATTCTCATAAAAACTAAAACAAATAAAATCAAAACTGTACTAGGTAGGCAGTATTATCATGATGCCCATTTTACAGGTGAGAAAATTGAGGCTGAGAGAGGTTAAGGCCAGTGGCCCACGATAACACAGCTAAAATATTATGGCATTGGAATTAGGACCCAGATTTGTCTAATTTAGATGAGGATAACATGGTGAGATGGAGAGAAAGGATAAAAAACAAATTTATATAAGAACTGGATGGGGCACCTGAGTGGCTCAGTCGGCTAAGCATCTGCCTTTGGCCCAGGTCATGATCTCAGGGTCCTGGGATCCAGCCCCATGTCAGGCTCTCTGCTCAGCGGGGAGTCTGTTTTTCCCTCTCACTCTCCCTCTGTGCTCTCTTTCTCTCTCTCTCAAATAAATAAATAAAATTGTAAAAAAAAAAAAGAACTGGAAACCAGTAGCAATAATATTGCAGTAGGCATAGAGCACATGTGAGATATTTATTTTCTCCCAAACAGATCTCTCTTATAAATTTTCCTTGACTGGCATTATGATGACTGACAGATGAGTCTATGTAATATCCAATTTACAACCCAAGTTCATGATAGCTGCCAAATGATTTGTGGCAGAGTTTCACTTTTTCAAAAAATTATTGCAAACTAGAGGAAGCAATTTAATTACCTTCCAAGCTGACCAAACATCAGAAATATCACTGCTTTATCTCTGAGCTCTAAGTGATAGACTGTCCATGATTTGCAAGGAGACACTTGGACATGACTCTGTAAGTGGAATGATGGAGATGCATCTTGGAGTGTGAGATATAGCAGAGCAGGAATAAGACTGGCTAAGACAGAATTCTGCAAGTTGGCCTGTTCAGTGTGTGGGTTCATTATGTGTGTGTATGTGTGTGCATTTCATATTAGGCAATAATTCCTGAATAGTCAAGATATCCAGTCTGGGTATCTAATGCTAATGATGTTTAGATACCTAGAAGATTGATATCAGGACTTGGGGATGACAAGACGGTTTGAGGAAAATGAGAGTACTCCTATCTGGAAATGATGACAACATGATACTTTTTGCCAAACCACAAAGGTTGTTAATCAAACATCTGTTTGCTAAATATCAATTCATGTATCCTACTTCAAAAGGCTATGAATTGGATACATATTACAAAATGATCATCACAAGATGTTGTGAAGCATGGAAACTTGAGTCTTCAGTGTTTTTGAAAAAGTTCCCAATTCCTTCTATTGCATGTATAGACCTTATTCTTATTGGAAACGCAGATTGCAAGCCCTTTATCTAGGTGGAAGCCTTCTCTTTTTTTCCCAACTGTTTGCCTCCCTGGCCTGCCTCCCCCAGGTAATCTACCTGATGGCAGGTTTATTCACTTATTGTCTTTTTGTTCATAGATGTATCCCAAGTGCCTAGAATAGTGCCTGGAACACAGTGGGCTCTTAAAAAATATTTATAGAATGCACAAATGAATCTCGATTTCTACTTTTATTTTATTTTTTAAAAGTTTTTATCTAAATTCCAGTTAGTTAACATATAGTGTGATATTTGCTTTAGGTGTACAATATAGTGATTCAGCACTTGCATACATCAGCCAGTGCTCATCACAAGTGCCCTCCTCAATCCCCATCACCTATTTCACCCTTCCCCCCACCACCTCCCCTCATTGGTTTGTTCTATATAGTTAAGAGTCTTTCTCTTGGTTTGCCTCTCTTTCTCTCTTTTTTTTCCCCTTTTTTCATTTGTTTTGTTTCTTAATTTTCACATATGAGTGAAATCATATGGTATTTGTCTTTCTCTGACTGATTTATTTTGCTTAGCCTTCTATCTCTAGCTCCATCCATGTCATTGCAAATGACAAGATTTCATTCTTTTTTATGGCTGAGTAATATTCCATTATATACGTATACCACATCTTCTTAGTTCATTCATCAGTTGAAGATATTTGCAAATGACATATCTGATAAGGAGTTATTATCCAAAAGATATAAAGAACTTACAAAACTCAACACCCAAGAAACAAAGAATCCAATTAAAAAATGGGCAGAAGCCATGAATAGACATTTTTCCAAAGAAGACATCCAGATGGCCAACAGACACATGAAAAGATGCTCAACATCACTCATCATCAGGGAAATGCAAATAAAAACCACAATGAGATGGCTAAAGTCAACAGCACAAGAAACAATGGGTTTTGGTGAGGATGTGTAGGGGAACCCTCTTGCACTGTTGGTGGGAATGCAAACTGGTGCAGCCACTCTCAATTTTTACTTTCATATCACAAATGCTTGTGTTACATTACAAATTCCATATTCTTCATTTCCTCTTCTCCTCTTCCATGATTTTCTCCCAAATAATTCATTATTCTTTCCTGAACATTTTCTCTTTCTTTGCACAGTATTATGTTTCAGCTGTCTTGGTTTCTGCTTGTACTACTTTGTAGTTTTATGTTCTCAGCCTGCAAAGAACTTCTAGGGCTTTGCCAAGATGCACAGTGAAGGATGTTGGGGCTGCTTGTCATGCTATACCTGGTTTCTTAAAGTATTATCTGAGTTTGTGTTTGCTGGTGGCACCAGACCCTTAGTTCTCAGAGTGGGGCTCCATTCTGATGTTCTCTTTGTATGAGGAATCCCAGGTAGAGTAATATTTCTGAATCTGGGAGATGGTATTTGAAAGTTGCTAGCAGTGCTCTGACACTAGGGTTGAAGGCACCCTTTAGCCTTTAGAATAGTCAACTTATATGTTGAAAAAGTTAATCAAAATTTCCCTTAAGTTTCAAAAAAAAAGTCTATTGTTTTTGGAGAAACTATGATTAAAAGGAATGAGGAAAGTGTCCTGCTGTAAGTATAGCAGTAAAGTTATGTAAATTGGGTAACCTTTAGCAGATCTGTGTGTTTGCAGCAAGATAAAATATTACTTATTTCTTCTAAATATTGATTTTGACTGAATTCTCCCTGAAAATGATTCTCTGTATTTTGGAGAGGGATTTATCTTTTTATCCAAAGATTTGCTCACAAGTAATTGTGTGGCCACATTTCCCCAGGAAGGATGTACATGCCTGATGTTCTCTGTGTCTCTTACTGTAGAAAGAAACATAGGGCTGGCACAGGCCCCCTGGTCTGCAATGCTACTGTCTTACCCATGGCCTTATATGAGGCTACATAAACCATTGGTCAATGAAGTCTTGTGGTGCCCTGGTTTAGGCCAGGTTGGTCAGTCCATACTGATGTGCAGGTGAATGAAGTTTATACTTCCACTATCAATTATTGGGTTGAAGAATGAGGTGAACCTTACACTGGGAGATGAAAACTTTTATCCTCTCTCAGAGCCCAAAACACAATTGTGGGACCAAGATTCTGAAGTACAGAAATACCTTATAAGTCCTTTGTGTGTATGTGTGTGTGTGTGTGGGGGGGGAGCATTGAGTTGGACCATCATGGAGCGGTCATTAAGAAAAGCCTTTTCTTTTAGTGCAGGTGAGCCACCCACTCACTGTGTCAAACTTTTATTATCCACATGGCTGCCATAAAGGGACACCTGGGGGATCATTGCCCAGAGGGTGAAAATTCTTCCTGTATATGGAGTTGGCTTTCTTTAAAGTACCTCTGCTAGTGATGATAGTCAAAGCAAAATTCAACCTTCAAATTCCAGTCTTGCAACCAAGATTGGTGAGTGTGTGCAGAATATGTCACCTCATCTGTTTTATGTCTCTTTTCCTCTTTTGCTCTCTCTTGCATAGTTCTTTTTTTTCTTTCCCTTCTTACAGTTCCCTTTCCTTTTTCTCTTTCTGTTGTTTTCTTTTCCTTTCCCTCCCCCCCATTCCCATCCCCCTGCATATTCCTTTCCTTCTGTGTCAATTTGGGTCTTCTGAGAAGACAAAATCAGATGTGTAAGACATGTACATCCATGAAGAATAAAGTGGAAAAGGAGCAGAATTTGTAGGAAAACCTTCAGAAAGCTGTATCAGGAGAGAGGGAAAGGAGGAGGAGGGATGGAAGGGAGAAGCCTCAGACTGTAGCAGGTGTCTGGGAAAGTCTTGGCCAGGCTAATGGAGAGCTCAGTAGAGGAGCCCTGTACTGGGTGGGAATGGCCTGGCTGTCAGATCCCCACCGTGTTTAGCTTAATCATTGGTTGGGGATGGCTGAGAGGGCATGGACAACGCAGTCGATCCAGGAGTGCGGCAGTTAGAGGCTGGCAGCCAACTGCCCACTTTTGCAGCAGGTTCTCTTGAGAGGAGACCTGAACAGCACAGTCCCATGACTAGCACATCATCTTTCCTTCCTCCACACCTCTCTCCCCCTTCTTTCTTACCTTCTCATTTTGATTAAACTTTAAGCAGGTTTCTTCCTGAATCTAGGCTCCTGACCTCCCTTTTCTTAAGCACTTACTTTAGAAACGTATAATTGTAAATTAGTTCTCTGCCATATGAGATGTATTTTTTTAAAGATTCTTTCTAGTTTTACAACCCAAGAATGCCTTTTTCAAGGACCTGGGAACCATTCCTTTGTTGTTGTTGTTGTTGTTTTCACTTCTCCTATCATCTATCTATCTATCATCTATCTATCTATCTACCATCTATCATCTGTATCTATCTATCATCTATCTATCATCTATATATATCTCTTTTTTTTCCCCCAAATTTTTGTTTAAAATCTAGTTAGTTAACATATAGTGTAATATTGGTTTCAGGAGTAGAATGTAGTGATTCATCACTTACATATAATACCCAGTGCTCATCACAAATGCCCTCCTTAATGCCCATCACCCATTTAGCACATCCCCCACCCACCTCCCTCCAGCAATCCTCAGTTTGTGCTCTATAGTTAAGAGTCTCTTATGGTTTACTTCCATCTCTTTTTCCCCCCTTCCCATATGTTCATCTGTTTCATAAATTCCACATATGAGTGAAATATATACACACATATATACACTGCGTCTTCTTTATCCATTCATCAGTTGATGGATATTTGGGCTCTTTCCATAATCTGGCTATTGTTGATAATGCTGCTGTAAACATCATGATGCATATGCCCCTTCGAATCAGTATTTTTGTATCCTTTGAGTAAATACCGAGTAGTGTAATTTCTGGGTCTCTCTGTCTCTGCAAGAAGACCAGGAGCCTAATTTCAATGGGCACCTTGCTCCAAATGATAAAACTGCCTCCTGTCATAAATATAAGAGACCGTGTACTTTTGTTTTGGGTAAAGCCAGTTAGAAAACTATCATTCCCTCATGCCAGCTCTTAAAACTACTCCAGGCCTTTTTTGTTTCAGTGGAGCTGATGTCACACTGAGTTTTGGTCTCTTTTGATCTTGTTACAATAGCCATGAATAGAGTTTTCCATATGTGTTTAACGTTGGTACAACTTCTGCTTTGATAGTTCCTTCCTTCCTTTCTTCCATCCCCTCTTTCTTTCCACTAAATATTTTTGAGTGCCAACTGTGTACCAGGAATAAGTTTAGCACCAGCTAAAAAAGATAGTCATCGTCATGTTCTTTAGGGTAGACAGAAAATAAGTGAGTAAACAAATACATGCAAATTTTGGAATGTAAATTTCCTTTACAAAAGGAAACCAAGTTTGTGTTGTGAAAATGAGAATTGGGCTTACTATCAAAAAAATATTCAGGACACTCAGAGACATGGCCTTTTTTCAGCTTAGAGCCAGTATTTTGGAGTGTAGCAGTTTGTTAATATATAACACAAAGCATCATTTGCAGTCATGATTCTAGGTCTACAAATACCATCTTTCTTAACTATAAAATAAAGATAATAGCAATAATTGTTTCATGGAATTATTCGGAAAATTAAATGAGATAATGCATCTAGGCACTTAGTTCTGCCTGGGTATCATAAATGTTTGATAATATTGCTGATGGTGAAATAATTTGCAAAGATAGTATTCAAGGAGGAGAAATTGCATGGCCTTCCAATTTATTTAGTACCAGAACATTTGAAAAAATGAACTCCTTTTAAATATTTCTTGGACCACAGTCCGGGGAATTCTGGTCTATAGTCTCCATTTGGGCACTTACACATATGTTGCCCAGAATTATGATTTAATAGTTTAACATTTAGGCGTCTCACTTCCCTCATGAAATTATAGTTTCTTCAAAGGTATTGATGATGACTTACATGATTTCTGTTCCAACAGCACTTAGTATATATTAAACACATAGAAGGTACACAATGAAAGCTTATTGAATTGAATTTCACAGTAACAGTGAAAAAATATTTATTGGTATGAGTTACTAATTCAGAGTTCTTTCTGTTCTTATGTTTTTTCTCTTTGAAAGAAAGCAATGTGGTCTTAGCATTATTGGTTGAAATTAATTCTAGGAAAGAGATTTTTCTTTATTCTAATAAAGGATTGACATTAAGGATTTAAATAAAACACAAAGAGCCTGAGAATTAATTAAGAACATTTTTCATATTCCAAAAATCCATAATACAAAATGCTTCATACTGGTGAAGGGTTACGTGGAGCACAGAGACATTTATTCGGTTAGATAATTTCACACTTCTTTGTCTAATATGGCTCTAATTCATCTTGATTCTGGGATATGAGATCCTGTGCTCTTTGTCTTACTTCTAAAAACAGATATTGATTTAACTAAGCTCTCTCAAACAATATTCTGCATTTTTGCTTCTTGGTTTCCTGCTGGAAGTTACTCTCTCTGGAACTATGTTCATTTGCTAAGGGCAATATATTAGAAATTCAGCATGGGCCATGGAATAAGACTGACTTGGGTTAGGGTCCCAGCATTTTGTCCTTGAATGAATCACCCACATCCCTTGGTCATCTATAAAATGGGAATGGTAGTGGTTTCATCCTTATGGGGTTGGTGTGAGGGTTAGTAAGTTACACGTGTAAAGTAGCAGCAGAATACTCATGTAAAACACCCAGCTTACAGGAAACACTCTAAACATACTGCGCTTCCATTATTTTTCCTATTGTAGATGGCATTGTTTGCTGTCAATTTGCTTTTTGTCCCATCTTTCCATAAACATATTTTATTGCATAAATTTTGCTTAAATATAAACTTGGTCCTGTGTATTTGGCTATTTGAATCTAGGATCAGCATGAGAGTAAAATTACTAGATTGTCTGTTACCTGTCTTTTTATAACTAAAAAGGTCAGTTTGATTTAATTCATACATTTTCCATATATTTCAAGACATTGTTGTGATCCCCCCCGGCATTGGGCCTTAAGATTTTAATTAGCCTTTTTTCAGTGATGTGCCCTGATGAATAATATCTTCTTGTTTACTGAAAACTGACTCTTACAGCTCCTTCACTGGGAGAGTGAGATGCAATCTCTTGTCAGCATCTGTCATCATCAATTTCCCATTAATTTTATTGCCCTCTTTTTAGGAGCCAGGTCCCTCTAGGTCATCTGAACCCCTTACTTCCTGATTGTTTTCCTTGCTAAAGCCTGATTTTTCCCATATCTTTTAGTCCTACAAAAGCTCTGAGGAAAAAGAATGATGTGGTAAAATGTTTGGAAGGTGTTGTTTCTATGTTTTCCTGTGGCAATTTGTTTTAACAGAAACAGTGTAATGTATATGTTTGTAAATTGATTTCAATCCAACCTCTAAAGGTGATTGGTTAGTCAGCATAAACCTACTCTGGTCAGGAACCCACACTCCAGTGGTGGCTTGACAATTAGCATAAGATGTACTGGTACTAAATTTTCATTCATGAATTTAAAAATCTTCCAAGCTCAATTAGCACTTCACAGCAGAGCTCAACATTAAGAGATTTAGTTCTGTGTACTCCTACTTCATAAAGATCTCTGCTGACAGATCTGATTTGAAGCTATGATAGCTCATTTGGTCAGCTTGCAAATAAATGTCTATATGTTTGGCAGAATTTTGTCTAAAACTTGCATTTCTTGTAATGTTCCTCTTGGTATTAAGGCAGTAAAGAAGGAATGTGTATCCCCCACTTACCTCTAATAACTGAATTTTATCAAAAGAACCCTAAAGATTTTTAAACAGCCAGTGTGGCAGAGCTTAGTGAACGATAGCTGTAAAATATATCCCTCCTTTGGGAATTCGTAATGTACATGAAAATTGCTCAGTAAAAAAAAAAAAAATGTTTAAATTTGTTTCTTGGTTAAATTTTTCTTTGAAAACTTATTTTTAGCACAGATTTCTTTTTTCCTTGGTAAATGTCTATTTACGTCTTGAGTGACAGTGTGGTACCAATGATCAAAATTTGGAAAATGTTATTTTAAGCCTATCCTCTCTTCCCTTTTTTCATCAAAATTCGCATGTATTATAGTCTTTTCTTTCTGAGATCATTCACTCTGAGGGAATCCAACTGCCATGTCATGAAGAAACTCTAAAAGCCCTGTGGAGAGGCTCATATGGCAAGGAATAGAGACTTCCTGCCAACAGCCATGTGGGTCAGCCAACTTGGAAGTGGATTTTCCAGCCCCAGTCAAGCCTTCATTAACTGCAGCCCCAGCTGACATCTTGACTGCAACCACCCTGCAAAACCCTCTCAAAGACTCACAGAGACAGTGAGATAATAAATGCCTGTTATTTAAGCTACTAAGTTTGAAGTTATTTCTTATGCAGCAATAGATAACTAATACAGATTTTAATGGTTTTCATAAAACATCAGATAAGAAGTTATATCCAAGAGTTCTAATGATAGAGAGTGATTCTATTTTGGCCTCCTAGGAATATTTGCTTCTTAGCTGTGGTACATTCTGTAAAAATGGACAATGAAAAGAGAATTTTCAGATTGGAGAATCAGTGAGTCCTCAAAGCACGTCGTCAAGTTGGCTGGCTAGTCTCTTCTCAACTAAGGCTTCCCTGCTAATTGCCCTGAATTCCCACTCTCTTGTCATCCTTCCTCCAACTCAACTATATACCATTCCTTCCAGCCTCCTTTGCCCCAATTCCTAATGGAAATATTATCAAATAATACTACAAATAAATTTTCATGTCTTTGAACAACTCAAAAGGAAAAAAAGGATATATAGTGGGTAAATATATTTTTGTTGCCTAAAATGAAAGAAATATGAATCTGATGTAGCAGAATCAAAGACAGGTGTGTGGGATTGGAAGAAGGGGTGGGAATGACTAAGCTCCTCCATTATCTCCATCAGCCCCCACCAAGCCATTTCAATAAACATACCATCCTTGTGATACATACACACACACACGTGTAATACATACACATCCTCTATGTGCTTCTTATAAAATGAAGCCTCAAAACAAATTTTCTAGCCCCTATTCCAAAAGAAATTGCAGCCCCTAACCCTTTAGTTTTGGAAATTCCATGATATTGTTAACCATAATCATACTTATTATTTAAAGGTATTCCTAAAGTCAGCAGAAATGTTAGAATACTTAATAATAAGGTAATAGAATGTTCAGCCTCTGATAGTCATTAATATTTTGACCAACTTTGTTGCTGGGTTAATGACAAATTTAATTCTCTTTGATCAATTAAATTGACTAATACAAGAATCATCCTCCAAGTTTAGCAGGAAAGTATGATTTAAAATAATTAATGTACAAGGATGGCTTATTTCCAAGGAACTTTAATGATTTGAAACTCTTTAAAAGTTTTGCTATTGAATTATGAATTAATTGGTATCTAACCTTGAGTTATACAGAATCAAATAAAAGATATTAATTATGCAGTTATGACATAATTTATAGCACAAAGTCACCATCACTGAATATTTCTTTAATTATGATATAAAACCCAAATGCTAGGCCAAATCAGTAAATGATAAATTTTAAGAAGAGCTATAACTTCTGTTGGCTATTTACCAGGATTTTCTTCCATGTACCTAAATAATTTTCATAGGACTTAAAAATTTTTACTTTGATGTTAATTACTGCCTACTGAATCTTCTCATTAATAAGTTTTCAGGCAATTAATTCTATCACAAATGGAAAGTATTGACTGAATTAAAGGCCATTTCCAGAATTAGACTACGGTAATTAATTTCCTGGTTTCTATGTTAATAACTTATATATTGTTTGACAGACATTGATTAGAGTGTACAACAGCCATGCAAATTAACTCAGATCTACTGGCCTCCCTGTTGGAAAAAGTAAGGCTGGGCTTTAAAAGGAAAAAGGCAGGAGGTAAAATCAGAGCCAGCTACGCTGTTAGAGGGAGGCTATATTTTCTCATTCCCAAAGATATATCATTATTAAAGACTATCAAAACGCTTTTCAGGTCTCCACAAATTCAGTGTAGAGTATTTTCTTGGCTGCTCTGAATTAAACCAAGCATAATCACATTCCTAGTTTGATTGCAATGTGTGTGATATTAAGCATGGGAGGATTTTTATGCCTTGGGAAATTTTTGTACTCTACTACAGAAAAGTTATTGCTATTAGAATAAAATATAATATTAAAGTATTTGAGTTACATTTTATAAAATATAAGAGTTTATTTTAAAATTGTATCACTAACATAGGTACTATTATATAATTTATTAATTTTTTCAGCCATTTTTGTTTTTTTGCCAAATCAAGGGGTGCAATATTTCTTTAGTTCTTTAAAAGTGGTTTGTAATTCATAGTTTTAATGTATTTTCATATATGGAATATTTCAAACAGATGATAAAATTCAGAGAATAGTATAACAAGTACTAATATATACCCCATTTGGACTTAATAGATGTAAACATTTTTCTTTCTACTTTCAGCTTTCATTTAAAAATAAAAATAAAATTTAAAGATACAGCAAAAAAAAAATCACCTTCATTCTTTCTGTATTTCTTTTCTCTCTTCCTAGAGATTTCAGTACCCTGAAGTTGGCGCATATTATTTCTATGAATTTTTTAACACTCTTCTTAATCAATGTTTACAATTCTTAGGTTTTTCACATATTTGACTTTAAAAGGTATTCATAAATTGTACATTAGCTTTATATATATATTTAAAAGTCTGTTACAGGATATTGGATTAAATATATGTGTGTGTCTTTGTATCTACATGTATATGCATGTGTATATATGCATATAAACAGGATTAAATATGTATGTATGAATGTATGTATGTATGTATCTATCTATCATCTATCATCTATCTATCTAGTCCTATGTCTTTTAACAGACTTTTAAAGTGTTACCAAGCCAATGAGTATCACATTGTCTTAACCTGCATTTTCAATAATGAATTTTAGCATCTTTTCAAATGTTTTTTGAATATTAATTTTGTTCATCTGTGTGACTTGACTGTTCATTTCCTTTTGCCCATTTTTTAAATAAGGTTGTTTTTATTATTTATTTATAAGAGAACTTTATATATTCTAAAAGCTAAATTTTTGTTGATTTCATATAATGCAAATCCATTTCCAAGTCTGTGGCTTGTTTCTTCTTCATTAAAAAGGATTCAAATTTTAATATACTTAGAATTATATTTGTTTTGTTTTATAGTTTGTGCTTTTTGTGCCTTGTTCAATAACTTATTCCTTACCCCAAAGTCGTCTATTCTTCTATGTGTACTTCAGGAGTATTTAAATTTTTGCCTTTCCTATTTAGGTCTTCCATTTGTTTTGGAATTTCTTTTTTTTTAAGATTTTATTTATTTGAGAGAGAGAGAGTGAGAGTGGGGTGAGGGGCAGAGGAAGAAGCAGACTCCCCATTGAGTAGGGAGCTCTATGTGGGGCTCGATCCCAGGACTCCATGATCATGACCTGAGCCGAAGGCAGACGCTTAACTGACTGAGCCACCCAGGAACCCCAGGAATTTATTTTTCAGATAAAAATATATATGGTGTGAAGTTTGCATCCAATGTAATCATTTTCCATATAGATGGACAGTTGTTCCAGCACCACTGATTGAACTTTGCATTCTTTTCCCAATAACAGATAATGCACTTCTAGCAACTACCCAGTTCCATACAGGTGGTTCATTTTTTAGCCTCTCTATTCTATTCCTCTATCTAACTATCTCCGGTAGAGATAGTATGTTGATTTAATTATTATACATTTATGATATGTCTTGATATTTTAGAGAGCATATACCATTTCTTCTTCAAAGTTGACTTGGTTGTTCCTAGCACTTTACTGTAGCACCTTAGGATTACCTGTTCAAATTCTGTTCATAATTAGAACTTGGCTCATTGTATTAAATTTATAGTTTGATGTTGAGGAGGAAAGGCCATCATTACATTACTGTCTTCCCATTCATGAATACAGCATATCTTTCATTTATCTAGCTGTTCTTTTATGTACTTGTAGTGTTTTCATCTCATCCATTATATCTTTTGCTAGGTTCATTCTTCAGATCTTTGTAGTTCTTGTTGCTATCACTATTGGCAGATTTTTAAAAATCACATTTTGTAATTAGTTATTATTGGTATGTAAGAATAGTAGTAACTCTTGCATATTGATGTATTCAGCAATCTTGCTGAACGTTCTTATTCTAAGACTATTTCTTTGGAGACTTTTTGGTTTTCTATATAAGCAATCATCCTATCTGCAAATAAAAGCAATATTTTTTTCTCGATTTCAGTTGTAGTTTACTTAAAAGAAAGGTATTAAATATACTTTGTTAATAAGATCAGGTTTTGGGAAATTGAGAGGGTAGTACTTGCTGAAATTTTAATGCTGGAAGCTACCATACACTAAAATTTTCCACTAACTTCCATCCACCTTACTATTATTAAGCCTCTATCTTATCATCTTATGTTAGGCATTTTTACTTCAAACATTGTTTTACAGTACTTTTTTTTAGATGAACATATATTAAGTTAGCCTATGAGAATCAGTGCCAGTGTGTCAAAGATCCACCTTACTTTTCAGAGGAACTCCATTCATTGTCGGCTATTCACATGTTAAAAATGATTGCTGGGGCCAGGGGGAGGGAGTAGGAGGTGGGATCTGAGCATCCCTCTGTAGCAACTCCAGGGTCTCCTCCAGGCTACACTGTGATTCACTTCTTTTTTGTGTCCTGGAACAAAGTAGAGATTTTTTTGTTAAATTGTCCAAATACCTTCCTTTGTCTATCAAGCTTTGAAATGTCACTGTTAGAAACTCATTTCTGTGTGATTTAGGGTTTATTAGTTTTTAATAATCTTTCCAGAAAAAGTAAACAACCTTAGTACATTGTTATTTTAATTTACTGTCCTCATCCACAAAGCATACCTCATACCTGCTTCCAATTCTATCCCAGTATTAGCACAGAACATTTAGTAAGTCATGCCTAAATTTTGTCATGTATTTAATTGCCACAACTAAAGTACTTTATAGTGTTGTTGTGAAAATTCAATGAAAGCATATAAAATTTTAAGACAGTGCCTGGTCTATAGTAAGCAATAAATAATTGGTACTTTTATTAAGAAGTCATCATTATCACTGGCCTCAAATGCTTAGGGAGGAAATAATTTCTGATTCTACATTTGCCTTTTCATTTATATCTAATATAATATACTATCAAGACAAGTAATTTTCCTATAAAATAAGAATGAAATAGTACTTTGTACAAATAAGAATAATATAATAAAATAAACAAACATCCACATATGGTATCAACCACTTTTTAAAAGTTATATTTAAAAATATTTATATAAAATAATGGATTTCTATCTATGACTCATTAGCTTGAAACAGAACAGTTCTTCCAAAAAGAACAAATTAGAAAAGCTGAACAAATTTAAAAAATATATATATGAATAAATTAGAGTGCTACCAAGACAGCCCAGTATTAAAGAACCTAAGATTTTAGAGAGAAAAGAAAAGCAATGAAATGAGTCTGACATTTTACACTAATTTGCTCTGCAAGGATTTTACCTATTTTTAAGTGTGTGTCAAGGCTGAGAGAATGAGAGAATAAGCAGAAAGGCGCAGGTAAAAGTCTAAGAATCTGAGCAGAGTTTTCAACATTCCAACAGGGCTAAGAAAACAAAATTCAAGATTCAGGACTGAAAAGGCAACCGGGACTTGTAGCAAGAGAAAATTCCATTGAGAAAAAATGTAAGGAGAAGTAAGCTCACGTTTGGATTGCTCTTTCCATGGAGGTATTTTTTGATTCTTAAGTAGAGCAGAGCAGAAGTCAAGAACACAAGCAGAAAGTAGAATATAAGCAGGTGAGAAGCTGAGGTAACATTTTAGAAGTCTCACAAGGGTTGGAGAGACTAAATTTATAGTCTAATATCCACTAAAGAAAACAGACAATTGTAAACATCCTGAGCTTTCAGCTGAGATACGGAATAGCTAAATTACATGGCTATGAACAAACCAAAGATCAGCCCTCATAAAGACTAAAGCCACATTATGAAATCATTTCAGTTTGAGGTTGAAAGGATTTTCTCCTACCTTTAATATTCTCTTGAAGCAACACTAAATCCTCATTAAAGGAAAATAATGCCACCCAAATTCTCCAAAGTTTTTCATATATCCAGCAGACAGTAAAAAATTACATGCCAGGAGACAAGACCAAGAGAAGAAACAGATACTAGGAAGAGACTTACAGATATATATACATAAAATTACATATACAAATTAGCCTATGCAATAAAATAGATGTCTAGATGAAGAATTTCAAGAGAGAACAAAATAGATCTATGAAAATATCAAATGGAAATTCTAGAACTTAAATATATACCTCAAGAGAAGTTTTATGACAGTTCAAAAGAGCTAAATGGAGGACTAGTGACCTACCTACAAGATATATCAGAAGAAAATAATAGTCTGAAGCATGAAGTACAAAGAAAGGAAGAAAATTTAGACTAGTGAGTAGGAGACAAATGGGACATGGTAAAAATTTCTTAGCTATGTATAACTGGAGTCTAAGAAGAAGCAAGAGAGAAAAAGTGAGAGATACTTGGGTGGTGCGATTGGTTAAGCATCTGCCTCTTGGTTTCAGCTCAGGTCATGATCTCAGGGTTGGGAGGTTGAGCCCTGCATGGGGCTTTGTGCTCAGTGAGGAACCTGCTTGGGACTCTCTCTCCCTCTCCCTCTGACCCTCCCCCCTTGTGCTCTCTCTGTCAAATAAATAAATAAATAAATAAATAAATAAATAAATAAATGTTAAAAAAAAGAGAGAGAAAGTGATAGAGGCCATATATTATATGATGATGGCCAAAAATATGTTTCAATTAAGTACAATCTCAACTCACAGGATCAAGACATACTATAAATTGGAAGCAGGGTAGATATAAAAAAAACATTTCTAGGCATACCATAATAAACATTTTTAGATAATTCAATATATATTTGTAGTTTGGCATTCAGCATCAAAATACGTTATGAAAGGTTATATTCCTAAACTAGATATGTTTAATTTATAGTTTATTTGAAGTAGACATTAAATTTTGGAGCCCTCTTAGTTGTTATGCAATTAAATCTGCTCATTGTATCAATGATGACACTGAGGTCCAGAAAACTTATGTGACTTATCTAAAAGTATTTCATCATGAAAAGCAATATTTTTAAAATAATAATTTTTTAAATATTGAAAATAATACAATATAATAAGAATATTTAAAATTTTAATTCAAATCCTAGTTATCACAGAAGCCATTATTTGTTTACCAAAATATCCATTCCAATCTTCATACTAATCGGACTGTGATTTTTGTGTGTTCAACTGTTGGAAGACAATTCTCCATGAATATTTTTATATTTCTACATGATTGGAGACTTCTGAGTAATCCACTGACAAGGTTTATTAAAAGATGATTGAAGTACTTATATGTCTTGAAAGCTAGCAATAGTTTTATCTCTTAAGAGAGATTTAGAGATGTATCTTCCCTGAAATAATCACTTACATTCCAGGGTAAGACACCTATAGAGATTTAACCCATGTCTCCCCTCCCCAGAGAATATTTGTTTATATTCTGGAGTAAAAGTCTCTTTGGAGGTGAAGATGGGTAATTTGCCAGAATTCTCTATATAAACTCTGGGCCTCATGATTTTGGTGTTCATTTTCTGTGATGTAGATGCACTGCATTTTCAGATATTATCTTAATTCCTAGTTATATTGTCCTATAAGGAATTGAGTCCTGGGGAACTGAGACAGTGAGTAATTAACGGTCTGAAATTACAATACAGAAATCTTGTAGCTCCTGTCAGTACTTATATATAAAACTTTGGCAAGGTAACTCATTAGCTTGTAAATATAGTAAAATTTTCATCATTTTAGCTTAACGGTGCCAATGCCCAACTAAAATACTATGTTTCCTAGTCTCCCTTGTAGTTAAAAGTAGCCAAACAACTAAATTCTAAGTGTGAAAGCAAAAGTTGGTGTTGGGGACTTTCAGAACATGTCTTAGAGATAGATAGATAGATAGATAGATAGATAGATAGATAGATAGATAGATATTATTTTTTTGAGCAAAAGAACACCTGAATTTGTAATCTCAGATGCTATATCTACCACAGCTATTATTTTAAAATGCATCTATTTTTTTATTATAGAATTTGGGAATTTGACAAAAAAATCTTGTAAACTTAAAACTCTAGTGTGAAAATGACCCATCAAACCACTGGTCAAAAAGTAAGATACACTGTTTAAAGGTTCAATAAAGTGTACTTTAACAGCAATAAGTGAAGAGTCATATGGTACATTGGCCTTTGGGAGGATACCCTAATCAACAGATGAAGTAATGGGGCTCAGCAGGTGCTTAGAAAAGTAGAATTTCAGTGTGGTGCATTATACTGAAGTTAAGATGCAAATCAAGTTGGATTCTTTCAGTGCCCATTTTAACTGATACTAAATATGTATCCCAAAGGAAAAATTGTCAGCTAACTAGAAGTTTCATATTCTGAACTCCTAAATATCTTGCTTTTACTTAATCTTAATTACTTTTTTTTTTTTACTTCTTTGCTTGATATAACCTTGATAGAATGCAAAGATGTGTAGTACATCCTGGATGTTCAAGATCAGTGATTGTCTCTTTATTCCCTAGTGTCCAGGCCAACCAGAAATAAACCTAATTGAATGCTTTTCTTTATCACCTGACTAGTTTTCACAGCTTGATGTACCATCAATTTCAAGATTCTTTTAAATTTAGAAAATGAGTTTGACCATAACTTGGCGTTGATGAAATCCTTTTCTTTTACTTTGTGGAAACATGACTACTGAAGCAAATAAAGTACTATCCTATTTGCTTCTAAAAAGAGATAGGAAGTAAGTGGAAAGTACATTGACTATTTTGCTTCCTCAAAAATGTACTCTCTTGGGGTAATCATTGTGCTGTCTGCTAATGAGTCTGAGAGCTTAATCTGACATTGATGTTCTTTATGCATCATTTAATTGTTTCATGTTTAATTGCATTACAACAAAGCCAACATCTGTGGCAATGAAGATATAAAGGATATTTTGTAAACTCAGAAAAGTGGAATGGAGTCACAGAGCAGACCTCCCCTTTAAAGAAAATTTCCATGGAATAGACTAACCATCTTGATTATATTAAAGACAGAGGAGGTCATAAGAAAACAAAAGCCAGGAAATTAGTAAAAGACAGAATTTTAGAACCAACAATAGATCTTAATTGATTGACAACATAAAGCATTCATTTCCTTTGTTTTAGAGTAAGAAGAGGTTTTAAATTTTATCCCATTCTTCTATCATATGTTAGATAGCTATTAATGAGGTACCACAAAAGTTTCAGGTAATAAAATGCAATAAAGTGGACAACTTATTATCATTCATTCTTGGAGGTTACAGTGGTTTAATTTCTCCTTCATGAAATGAGGAATTCATGTTTTAGATGACCTACAAATGGCAATTCTAAAGTTAATATGTGCATTTTCACTGCATGGAAATAATTTTTATTAAAATGTACAGAAAATAAATATTTGGTATGTAGTAGAAAGATAATGTATGTTTGATAAATGGAAAAAATAAATTGATAAATTGTCTTAGAGATTGGCATGGGGTATGTAAGGAATACACTAGGCCGAGATACTGAATTTGAAAAGAAGCATGAAATCCTGAAAGGCAAATTTTGATTACTCATATTTTTACAAAGACAAGAGATCTTATGAAAATTCTTAAATAGCTAGTGGTAACCCCAGGGAGAAGATATAAGGGTAAAGAAGTGATTAAATTGAAGTCTCTTAGACATAGTTTCTATTTCTGTAGGCCTAGAAAATATGATCTCATATGAGCACACCTCCATTGGTGGGGCTCTTATAAGTTATTGTTGCATTTTTAACATCTAAATTTCTATAATATCAAGAAACCAATTTATTTTGAAGTATCTCCTGTGGTGCAAAGAAGCAGGAATTCTTCCAATTTTACCATCCCTTTGATTAAACAATTGAACAAACATATCAACAAAATTGTATTATCAACTGGTCACTCTGGTAGGTAAGCAAATACAGAATTCCTGCCTAGGTATAGCTTACAAGTTAAAGTGGAAGACAGATATGGAATAGAATTTACAGTGTGCTGAGTGTATAGTGCTATTGGATATAGAACTAACCTGGCCTGGGCATTTGTGAGAACTCCCTGAAAATGATATTTAAGACAACAAAGGAACAGGAGTTAGCTAGGAAAGAACAGGGGAGAAAACAAGGGTTCAGGCAGAAAGAAGAGCAAGGCAAAGATCTGGAGGCAAGAACATGGCATGTCCAGGAACCTGAGAGAAGTCCAGCATGCCATGTACTTTGATGTGCAAGGGGAGAGTAGAAAGAAATGAAATAAGCAGGGGAAGGTCACTGCCTCATACAATAGTATATTAAATGGAAATCACGAAGCTCAAACATTACATCATTCCCTCGAAATGATCTCAGAATGGGTTATGTCAATGGACTTCAACCTCCAGTCAAATCTCCTTTTTCTCTTGCTTTCTTCTTCTGGGAAGATATACTAAATCTTCCCACCACACTTGCAGCTAAGTTGTTCTGGGCAATGAGATGTTTGGAAGTCCTGGTGGAAGGTATGTTGAGCGAAGCCTCATTAGGAGGATTTATTTTTATTTCATTTGCATTTCCCTACTTTTGCTGTCTGGAAAGTAGATATGAGGTCTGGAGATGCAGCAACCATCTCAGGATAAGTTCCTGCATGTTGAGGATGGTGATGCCAAAGACAGAAAAAGCCTGAGACTAGGGGATGAAGGAACGGACTTATTTTGCAGTCAGTGTTACTGATAACCTCCAGTATTGTTTCCTTCATAGCTTGTATGGCCATATGTAGATGCCTTGCCTGGGTTCCCAATAGTAGGTTTCCTTGAGCCTCCTTATCAGAACTGAGTGGTCTACTCCCACACTTATTTTCATGTGAGACAAATAAACTATCAATTTAAGTGATCAAAGTTGATTTTTCTGGTAACTGCTGCCAATCACATTTCTAACTTCCAACAGTGTTCTGTTTTACCTATTTATGGGTCAGATATCTTTGTTGAAAGCCCATATATTGCCTGAGGAAAAATATTTTTGACAGTCTGCTCTTTCCCTCTATGTGAATAAATAACTACTGTCCTGGAGTACTACTTCCTCCCCCAGGCAATGTTCTAAACAACTCAAATGTCACCTCTTCAGAGACTCTCGTTCCTGTTTCCTCTAGGCAAAGTTAGCCATTTCCAGGGCTCCTTAAGGAATCCTATGCATTGACCACTTACCACACCATCTTACAATTCTTTGTTTAGGTATCCATCTTCTCCATAAGTTTGTGAGCTCCACAAGGGCATTGTTCTTATCATCTTTATTTTCTATCCCTATTGCCTAGAATATTATACTATTAATTTAGAATATTAGTGCCAGTAAGTTTTTTTTTTTTTTTAAAGTAGGCTCCATGCCCAGTGTGGAGCCCAATGCAGGGTTTGAACTCATGACCCTGAGATCAAGACCTGAGCTTAGATAAAAAGTCTGGTGCTTAACTGTGAGCCACCCAGGTGCCCCTTTACCAATAAATGTTTTTATTCTCCAAATTACATTTAAATTTTACTTTAATAAGCATTTCTATAGTGCTTACCATGTTCCAGACACCATTTAAATACATTATATAATTTAATGAATTTAATATTCATAACCACCCTTTGATGTAGGTACTATTATCCCTATTTTATAAATGAGGAAAACAAGGGCTAGGGTGGCTTCTCAAGTTCACAGATCTAGTAAGTGAATGGAGCTTGGATTATAACCTAGATAAAGATGTTAGTGTTTGAAATAGAATCTCAAGATCAAATTTCAGATAGAGCGAACCTTAGAAATAATCTAATCCCTTTTCACATACAAGGAAATATTATATATTACATACAGAGACATGGAGGGATTAGGTGACTTATTGAGTGTCAGAACATTAACTGGTGTAAGAGCTGGGACTTTGGTCCAGTCTCCTGATTTACAGGTTAATGCTGCTTCATTGGCTCTCCAAACTGACTTTGTATTAAAATCACCTGGGAAATGGTTCTGATAATCCAGATTCCAGGGCCTACCTTCCATAGATTCTGATTTGGAATATAAGCTTTTAAAAATACTCCCAAATTAGTTACAGAACAGGTTTCGGAATTTTGAGTTTTCAGTATATGTGTATCAGTCTAGGTTTGGTCAGAAAAATAGAACCACTACAACTATTACAAGAATAAATGTTTAATATAGAAATTAGGATTTACATGAATTTAGGGAAGAGCTGAGTAATAGATGTCTGAAAGAAGTGACCAGAGGATCAGAGAAACAACCAATAATGACTTTGGCCAGACACACTGGAATATGTGGAATAGATAGAACTCATGGGGAAATCTGAGAAGCTTCTGAAGAAGTCTGTAAAGTCCCTGTGTCTGGGTCCCACAACCTTCTATGAATAGTGGCTTTCACTTCACTTATATTTTCCAAATTATATAGAAGTTTCTGTCATTGGCCAACTCTAGCCCAGAGTCATATATACAAGTTAATAGATTCTGGGAATGTAATTGCCCCTTTAGAAGAGAGATTGGTAGTGCTGAGTGAACAAGAGGTACGGTGCCCTGTGATCCTCATCTCCTGTGTTCACATCCTTGTATGATCCCCTCCCCTTAAGAGTGGGCAGGGTCTGTGACTTGTTTCTAACCAATGAAATATGGAAAAGGTAATAGGATGTATATGATTACCTTTACGTGATCCATAATGTTGTAGTACCTGTCTTTTGGGAGTCTCTTTCCCATCATTCTTTGCAAAGAATCCTACAGATGTAAGGAAATGAATATTGTCAACAACCATGCAAGTGGGCAGGTGGCCCTTCCCTTAGCTGAGCCCCCAAATGAGACCCTACTCCAGCACTTTGATTGCAGCTTCATGAGATCTTAAAGCACAGAATACAATGCCCAGATCTCTGGCTCACAGAGACTATGAGATACTAAATGCGTATTAATTTAACCCAACAAGACTGTTGTAACTTATTACATAGCACTGAATAACTAATATGACTGACAATCTGGCAAAAAGAGAAAGAACAAAAACAAAAACAAAACACACCTAAAAGTAGATTATTGACATTACTAAAATCTGAAAAATGGGGCATTAGCTTTTGGAACAAGTGGTGAGCAGGAAAGGATTTTTCACTGATTGTGAACAAATGGTGAGCTGTTTTAGTAAGCAGCAAAATATTTGGTAAAACTGGGTCTGCTCTTACTTGAAGGATAGTATATAGGGTGAATAATCTTATAATTTTGATCTGGGTGCTATGGGGGTAAAATAATGAAAGTGATAGCTGGTTGCAACTAACTACATTTGACAAGGTATTCAAGGAAAAAAAAATAAGGTTTGGAAAAAAAAAAAACCACATTGTTTGCAAGCAGAACTTAGAGGAAACATAAATAATTCAGAAATTACAGTATTATAAATGATACTACTTCTCAACAAATCCAAAGTGAGGCCCTTATAACATAACCTTAGTTTAAAGACCAAAGGTATGGCTGAAATAGCCTTAGATAGGACCTGGGAAGAATTTAAAAGCATATTTAGTAGATTCTTTTAACTGGAAAAAAACTTCTGGAAAAACTAGGATATGGTCACATAAAAGTCCAAAGGGTTCAAAGTACCCATAATTAAGTCTACAGAAAGACGCATGCCTAAAAAATGACTGTGGGGAATATTTTGGCACATATCATTGACTAGAATCAAATATGTTGAGAGCTGTGTTTGAGACAGAAACTTTTGAGAGAGGTGTAGCAAAACATTTACCAGCCTAAACTAAGAGAATCAGGGATGTATTTGAGTTGCAAAAGACCTCTTGTTCCCACCAAAAAGCATATGTTCTCCCATGTCCTCTTCAGGAGTAGATGTCCAAAATGGTAAAAAAGGAGAGCAGAGTCAAGAATTATGGGAACAATGGACCAGGGAGCTCTTCCTGGCAGAATAACTGGTGCCTAATGAAGGAAAATTACCCACCCCACGGTAGAGAAAACTTACATTTTCCAGCAGTACTTCAGAAATTTTGGGGGAGTGGAGACTGCTATGTGCCAGGAATTATTCTGCTTTCTGAGTGGAAAATAGTATTATAGTCATTCTGTCCCTCTTCCATACTGGATGTTGAGATTGTGGGGATGTATCCCTTACCTCTTTAGTTTCTGTGTCTCTGGATCAAGAAGAACTGAATTTGGATTTTAATATATATATTTCCAAAAAAGAGTGTGTGTGTGTGTGTGTGTGTGTGTATCTTACAGCATTCTGGACTTGATGTCTGATGCCATAATTGGATTGTGACATTTGAGGTGTCTTCCCCGCCCCCCCGGAGTGATATTTTGCATGGGTAAAGCACATAAATATTTTTGAACAAGAAAGTGGGGTGTGGTAGATTAGATTATTTAGCAAATATTCACTTCTTTTAGTCTACTTTCTTCAGAAGTGTATTCTCCTGCTCTACCACTATTGGACTTGGCATTATAACTTAACTTGGCCAAAAGAACATAAGCAAAGTTGGCAGTTTACCAGTTATAGGCCTAGACTTAAGGAGGTACCAAATGTTTCTGCCTGTCCCTAGGGGAGCTCCAGAACTTTCCAATAAGAAGAAAATGGCCCTGAGTGGCTGTTGTTTGTTTAGCATAGGTCCTTAATTAATTGGAACAACTTGTCATCTGAATACTTAATGCTTAATGTTTTATATGTAGATTCAACACAATAATAGAAACCATTGTTTGGATGAGCATCCCGACGTGTACTATATATATTAAGTATATAAGAGTGAAGGGCCTTGATGTATGCAACCAACTCTCAAAGGCTAAAAAAAAATGTGTATATATGCATGCATATGACAGGAAGAGGGAGAGATTGAATTTTGGCTACCTAAATCTTTACTGTTACCACCGCATCTCTCAATTTGTGCAGCTCTAGGGGTGGGTAGGGAAGAAGAAGAACAAAAAGGTACAAGGAACTATAAAGTAAAAAGTTATAAAATTGTAAACCAGGGAATACACTTGTAGTTACACTTTGAGCACTTAAAAGGGTCCTCATCTTTGTATACCTTGGAATGGGGAGAAGTACACAGATTCAATCTGTTCTGCCTTCTTTTGTTAATGTGGTTAGTGTACTTCCTGAACAGGAGGAAAAAATTCTATCTCTTCTTGTCATGTTGACAGCTTTTGCTACATAAATAGATAGCTATGTAGGCAGATACCAAGGTGTGAACTTCCCCCATGCATTTTAATTGGATGTTTGAAATGTGGGATTGAGTGTTTAAATGGTAAGGGTGCCCATCAAATAAAGTCCAGATATCTACTTTAAGTCAGTAAAGTGACCACTGCATAGTTAACAGTGGGACTAGTTTGTTGTACATTAGTAACTAGCTTATAGATCCCAGAAACAGCCCTAAAGAAGGGTGTTTTGTGATCTACAGAGAAAACACTTCTCCCCACATCATTTTTCCCTTAAATCATCCCTGGAAGGGACTGCTTTGGAAAGTGAAATTTGGACATTGAGTTTTTTGCAGACCAGAAATAAAGCCCTTTAATTAATTTTTCCCTAGAAGCTTTATTTTTTCTTTTTGGCACTCATGAAATATTAATTAATATTAATTTACTTGTGATTATTAATGAATTGATTAATTGATTGAACAAATATTTACTTAGTGTTTATAATGTTATAGGCCCTGGAGTCATCAGGTAAAAAGCATGGAAGTGGTCACTGCTATCCTGAAGCTTATAATTTGAAAAACCAATAAATCAGTAAAAGAAGAAATATATGAAATGATTGTTAAGTTGCAATGTTTTACAGAAATAAGGGACTACAACAAGCCAAAGAAGTTTTCCCTGAAAAGGTGAAATTCAAACCAAGGTGAGAGAAAGGAGCTGACATGTGCATATAGAGGGCAGAGCATTTCAGAAGAAAGTGGGGAAAAGCATGATGTCTCCAAGGAAGAGCAAGGAGATTGATGACTGGGGCCCAAGGAGAAGAGTAGTAGGAATTAAGGTGGGGGTAGTAGCTGGGGGCTAGATCAAAGGCCTTAGTAAGGAGTTTTATTCAATGTGTAATAGATAGCCTTTAAAAGGTTGGACAATGACATGATTGCTTTGTGTTTTAAGATATTTTTGGCTAGTGTGGAAAGTGTATTAGTGGGTCAAGAATGAAAATGGGAAAACCAGTGAGAAGGGTGGCCAATAGATCAGATAAAGGGGGATGGTGACCAGATTAAAGTGGGTAAAATGGAATAGAAGAGACATAGATTCCAGGTATGTTTTAGAGGTAGATTTGATGGAACCCATTGATAGATTATTTATCAAGGGTGAAAGAGAGAAAAAGAAAATATGCCTATGGGTTTCTGATTTGGGCAATTACTGAAATGGAATTATAATGAGTGAAGTTCAAAATTTCCATTTTAATATGTCTGTGAAGCATCTAAGTATTGAAGTCAAAATAGTTTTGTGTTTCTGTTGGGAATTCCAAGGGGAAGATTGGACTAGAGATTTAAATATGGTAGATACCACCATAAATTTGTATTTAAAACTATGGCCTGGTGGCGATAGCCAGGAGAGTAAACAGGTAAGAGAATGTCCATGATGGAGCCCTGAGGAACCAGAACATTAAAAGGCTTTAGAGTGATACACTAGCAATGGAGAAGACATGGCTAGTGTAGGGAAAGGTAGGTAGTGTGGTGTGATCAAACACACTTACTCCTTTAAGAGAGTAAACTAATGGGGTGCCTGGATGGCTCATTCGGTTAAGCATCTGCCTTTGGCTCAGGTCATGATCCTAGAGTCCTGGGATCGAGCCCTGCATCGGGCTCCCTGCTCAGCGGGAAGCCTGCTTCTTCCTCTCCCACTCCCCCTGCTTGTGTTTACCTCTCGCTGTCTCTCTCTCTGTCAAATAAATAAATAAGATCTTAAAAAAAAAAAAAAAAAGAGTAAACTCATGACCAGGTGAGAAGTTCCTACATTTATAGAGTAGACACAGGGAAAAATAAATGCCCTTTGAAAACATAGACTCTGGCCTCAAAGAATAACTTCTTAAAGCTTTAGCTTGGTATTCAATGTCTTCAACAATCTCTCTAAGGTATTTCTTTTTATATCCACACATAAAAGTTCCTTTCCAAGCCTTCCTCTTCTATTTAGAAGAGAAACCTAGAAGGAAAGACCTTTGATAGGATGACCATAAATTTACGGACCAAATTAGGACCTTTCTGAAAGTGAAAAGGAAGTTAATGGTATTTAAAACAGGTGCAAACCTGGAATGTCCTGGGCAAACCTGGACATGTGCCCACACAAACCTTTGGCAATATTCATGTAAGCTGTTTGTTGTCTGTAGTGCTCTCCTCACTTACTTTTCCACATTCCAGTTCTTGTTAGGGTGCTATCCCAAACTCTGAGAGTTTAGTTTTCCTCTTCTGGACTATGGAAAACTATTTTAGAAGAACAATTGTGCCAGTTGTCCTTGAACATCTCCCATGCATGTGTGCACGTGTTCGTATTGAGATATAATTGACATATATTAGTTTTGGATGTGTAACATAAAGATTCAATATTTGTATATATTGCAAAGTAAACACCACAATAAGTCTAGTTAACATCTGTCACCATACATAGTTATAGAACATTTTCCTTGTGATGAGAAATTTCAAGATCTACTCTTAGAACTTTCAAATATATAACACATATTACTAACTATAGTTGCCATGCTATACATGACATCTTCATGATTTATTCATTTTTAACTGGACTTTTCTACTTTTTGACCACCTTCACACATGTCCCATGTCTTACAAGTTTCTAAATTTTATTTTATATATTTTAAAAAAATTTTTTATTTTTAAAAAAGATTCTATTTATTTGAGAGAGAGAGAGATTGAGAGTGCAAGCAGGGGTAGGAGCAGAGGCAGAGGGACAAGCAGACTCTGTGCTGAGCATGGAGCCCAGCATGGGGCTTGATCCCACAACCCCAAGATCATGATCTGAGCCAAAATCAAGAGTAGGATGCTTAACCAACTGAGCCACCCAGGTACCCCTATTTATTTATTTATTTATTTATTATTTATTTGAGAGGGAGGTGGGGAGGGCAGTGAAGATGGAGAGAGAGAGAATCTTAAGCAGGCTCCATGCCGGGTGCGGAGCCTGATGCAGGGCTCTATCTCACAACCCTGAGATCATGACCTGAGCCAAAATCAGGAGTCGGATGCTTCATTGACTGATCCACCGAGGTGCTCCTCTAAATTTTATAAATCAAATAGTTAATATCCAAATCCACACTAATCTGTGGTTACTAATTGGTTAGTTTATTTCTTTCTTTATTTTTAATAACAAAATTTGTATTGTAAAGAGGACATTCAGGGATAACTCATTTAACCCAGGGCATGATTCATTGTGAAACATTCAGGCATTGAAAAAGTTAGAAGATAATTTTGAGCATCTGAGTCTTCTAATGCTTCATTATTTTTACTGTAGAGTTTGCTGCCTACTGAATATCCTTATAGCACCAGCGCTACATAAAAGTTAGATGAGACATTAAAGATGTCAAATTCATCCTTGAAGTAAAGATGAAATCAAACTATATTCTTCAAGAAGCTGGATGCTTTCCTTGTTGCCGGAAGTATTTCTGTATTTCTTGTCCCATAAAGATAGAGAACTCTTACAGACAAGAGCATCCATGCCCACAGTAAAGGTCTAACCTTATGCAACAGGACATGGAGATAATTGTGTGGCCTTTTTACTGTTTCATTCCATTCTGTGCTTCTCATTGTTGGCTATTGTCTGCCATTCCCTTATGTGGTGCTGCTTAATCAAAAACTAAGGCTAAAGCCATTGTCTGGAAGCAACTTAAACAATTTAATTCCTTTCCTTTGTATTCTTAGAATTTGCCCAAGCTCCTCTCCTTGATAGGCAACTTCTTTTTTTTTTTGATTATTTTTCCTTTTGAAACAGCTGACTCGTGGTTTCTTTTATTGTCAATTTATTCTATACTCATTCTGTTTTCTTCCCACTCGAGGAAGAAACATTCTTAAAGTTCAGGAAAGAAAGAAAACCCAATGAAGTTCTATAGTGAAAAATCTTTGAGCTCCAATGACGATGGTTTAGATTTGAGATAAAGATATAACTATAAAGTTTGGGTTGGGACTTGTGTGTTATGCACACAGAATAAAAGATTGTTTTTTTCTTTTTAAAGATTTTATTTATTTGACAGAGAGAGACACACCAAGAGAGGGAACACAAGCAGGGGGAGTGGGAGAGGGAGAAACAGGCTTCCTGCTGAGCAGGGAGCCTGATGCGGGGCTGGGTCCCAGGACCCTGGGACCATGACCTGAGCAGAAGGCAGACCCTTAATGACTGAACCACCCAGGCACCCCAAAAGATTGCTTTTTCTAACAGTTCTCTAAAGCACATGCCAAGTGATTAGATAAAACTCTTGCATTTGTTCATTGTCATGAACTTTCCAGAGTAGAATAAGCTTAAAAATAATGTGTAGGCAGACCAGTAGGAATGATGAGAGAGACTATAAAGTAGGGTAGAAGAAAATCTCTAACAATTCCCTTTGTCACTCAAGCCCATTCTGAACCTCATTGTTGTTGTTGTTATTGTTTTTTTAACTGTCTCTTTTTGGATTGAGAAAATATATTAAAGTAGTATCACCTGTGCACTAGTTTCTTTCTCTCTGTCTTTGGTCCAGTTGCAGTAATTGTGACCATGCCAAATAAGGTTATATTATTGGAAAGTTCATAAATCAAAAGAGCTGACTCTAGAATTTGTTAATTAGTATGGTAAAAACCCAGTTGAAGTAATGTCCTGGAACTGAGTGTCACATTAAGGAAAAGGAACTGCATAATTATGAAAAGTAGAGAAGATAGAACTTTTGGAAAGATACATCTCCACTTGAGAGGGTCTCAGGAATGCTGTAGTTATTCTGTTAAAGAGAGAATTTAAAACCAGATGACAAGTTTTATGTGAATTTGGTTACAGAGCCCATTGCAGAGTCAGCAAGCCCTCCTGTCAGTAAAAATCTACAGAATGAATGCATACTTATAAAAATGGAGTTGAGATAAGAATATCTAATGGTGGCTAAATGAGTGAACCAAGAGTAGAAAGAACACAAGTTCCAGGTTTGAAAATGTAAATCCCCCTCTAAGCCACAAATTTCTGATACATGATTGAGTTTTAGAGGTCAAAAAAGGAGCCAGAAATTGTGTCACTATATGCTTGATATTTTATTTTTGGAGCCGAGGTCTATAGCTGTTATCAGATTCTCGAAGAATTTTTGCGATGTAAAAAAGGTTTGAAGTCTCTTTGAGCCCTATAAATGCATGTACTTTTAAAATTCTGTGGAATTTAGGAAATATTTTATTTCAAAGCAACTCCCCTATTGCTTAACAACAAATTACTTCAGGGATAGAGCTTTGATTACTCCAGTCTCGGCGGGGGGAGGCATGTCAACTAAGGCATACTGGTGGCAGAGCGATTAGATTAGACACAGTTGAGTTTGAGTAAGAAATAAAATTACTATCTATATGCTACTGATTTTGAGGATAGTCTCAGCCAGAACTTCTAAGAGTCCTCT
Source organism: Mirounga angustirostris (assembly GCF_029215605.1). Classification (NCBI taxonomy): domain Eukaryota; kingdom Metazoa; phylum Chordata; class Mammalia; order Carnivora; family Phocidae; genus Mirounga; species Mirounga angustirostris. Next base: position 30,578,101 of record NW_026991710.1, on the reverse strand, counting down.
ACTATCTGTCTATGTACCCCCTGGGCCATTCTTTTGCTCTGGTGTTCGTTGGTAATTACAGAAAGCAAAGAGCACTTCATATTTGTTTACACCTTCTCTTTATTGTATTACCAAATGACCCATAGGTGGGACTGTGTAAATGAGCCCTAGTGGTCATTGAAACCAGATTTTGCCTGTAAGCAAATGCTTCCTCTGGAAAATATAACTGACCTAGAATAACTTGGCTCTGGTCCCTTCTCCTTCCTACTCATAAAGCCTTAGGGATGACCTCTTATCAGTCATTTAAATTCTCATATTCAGGAACTTCTAATGAAGGGCGAACTCTAGGTTGCATTTCCATCTTGCTGCATGTTATGGTACAGATAGTCTTGTTTTATAAATGTTTATCAAAACTGTCAGATACTAGAGATTGAAATTGGCATTTCTATTCTTTACTCCCCAGTGACTCATAGAAACTTATCCTTTGACTCATCCATACACTTAAATCTTTTCACACATTAAAAAAAATGTTCTGGAAATAAAAATGTAGACTATTTGTGTTCTTTCCAAAATTAGTCCAAGAAGTAGGTACAATAAAGCTGCATGTATCAGCACTCTCCAGATGGTAAAAGGAAAATAAAGTACCAGATCCACATTCCCTCCTTTTCTCCCTTTTCTGAATATACAGTATAATGATGGTTATTGATCTGAAACTCAACAACATTTCATTAGCCTTTAAGCTGTACTGAAAAACAAGAATTAAATAAAAAATAGTAGTTTGAAATAGTTTTTGTTCAGAAAATATCATTTTTTCTCTGTGTAGCAAACTCATCCATACCCTTTTACTTCAATTACCTCCTATAAGGCAAGTTCCAAGTTTTGTTGCTAATTTTGTTCCAAATTTTCTTGCTAAGTTGCCCTCTCTTTTTGAGTTGCAGACCAATACATCCAACTCCTTTCCTGATAGCCATATTATAATTAAAATGATCTTATAAAAGTGCAAATTAAATTATTCCATTTAAAGTCATCCATTAGGGCGCCTGGGTGGCTCAGTCATTAAGCATCTGCCTTCGGCTCAGGTCATGATCCCAGGGTCCTGGGATTGAGCCCTGCATTGGGCTCCCTGCTCTGCGGGAAGCCTGCTTCTCCCTCTCCCACTCCCCCTGCTTGTGTTCACTCTCTCACTGTGTCTCTCTCTGTTAAATAAATAAAATCTTAAAAAAAAAAAAAAGTCATCCATCGACTTCCTATTTTTTAGGTATAATACAGTATCTTAGTGGACTATTAGACTTTGTATCATGTGATACCTGCTTGGCTCTCTGGCCTTAGCTTTTCTCTCTCTTCTCCCTTTGTGGTGAAGACTGTAGATATGCACCTTTTCTAAACATAAAAGGAAGATTATATTTCTCATTCACTTTTGCAGCTAACTGGGAACAAATGAACAGTTGCCATCAATAGAATGTGAGTGGGAGTGAGGTACCCCACTTGCAATACTAACTTTTCCCATGTGATCTACTTGTTCCTTGGAAGAGAATTCTGAAATGACAAATACACCCAAGGGAAAGAATCTGTATGTTTGAATCACCACTTGGAGCTGAGATACCTGCAGCAACGAATAAACATTCATTAGGTTAAGTTGTTGAGACTTTGTGTTATTTATTGGAGCATTTGAGTTTTTTTATTCTAATTAATAAACTTCCATTACAGGATCTTCTAACTTTCAATTTCTTGATAACATCAAACTCTTTCTTGCTACAGTGTCTTTGCACACATGAATCTCACTACCAGGGAATGCCCATTCATCTACTCTTCATTAATTAATTCCTGCTTATTTCCAGCTATCAACTTAAATCTGGAATCTATATTAAGTTTCCCTATGACACTAAAAATATTTATTTTTCTTTGGTAAAACTCATTAAAATTTGTATTGCATATTTGCAACCTTAAATTAGTAGTTGTTCACAAAGACATTGGGGCAAATAAAGAGCTGTTGACTCAGCTGCGGTGAAGAGACTTGATTCTGAGATAAAGAAGCATTCATAAACAGTTGACAAAAATGAAGGCTGAGCTGTCAAAGCCCTTTGATTTAGATGTTAAGACTATACATCCTTGGGGTGCCTGGATGGCTCAGTCTGTTAAGCGTCTGCCTCTGGCTCAGGTCATGATCTCAGGGTCCTGGGATCAAGTCCCTCATCGGGCTCTCTGTTCAGTGGGGAGTCTGCTTCTTCCTCTCATTCTCCCTCTGTGCTCTCTCTTTCAAATAAATAAATAAAATCTTAAAAAGAGTATACATCCTTTTCCTGTATTAAAGTCCTCTTCATATCAAACATACACCTGTTCTGTATCTTGTAATCGTAAATGTGTGCTAAATAGTTTTTAAGAAGTCCAATTCAGACATCTGGATTTTATAAATTTAATGTTATTTTCTGTGAAATATCAATATGCACTAAATGTTTTATTGGAATAATATCTACACTTGACCAATCAGCTGCAATTTCACATATATAAGCAATTTTGATTATTTTATTGTGTGGAAAAATATAGACTATTTAAGGGTGTTTTCAGGGTTATTATAATAATATATGATGTCATTCAACATAAAACAGTACAAGTATGAGAATTTTTTCTGAAAGTGGTTTCTTTGACCATGGATTTCTAAAGTCTTAGCAGAAGGGAGTCAAGATCAGAACTTCTCCTATTGAAATATACATTCACAGGTAAGGAGACAACCAAAACAACATATAGGCTTCAGTGAGAAGGGTTCTAATCTTTTGTCCCTCTCCTGTTGGACATCATATCAGTGTGAGACTGCTTTCCCCTTGGGAATCCATTTTAGTCATTAAATTCGTCATGAAAAGAATATGCTTCTCCTTGGAAATGGCAGAGAAATATTTCCCCTTGGAATAGCTTAGAAATACTGTCAGAAAGTGCTTTGCATTTTTTTAACATAATGAAAAAAAATTGGTCCATCCTTCTAGTGCGGCTATTTTTCTTTCTATGAGTTGAAGTATTGTTGAGTCAAAGGATTTTATCTGATTGATTCAGTGGGATTATGGAAAAGTTTTTTGTTACTGAGTAGGTTGAGGTATAAAGCCTGTAAACCAAGGTAAAAGGTAAAATCTTCAGGCTCTCAGGGTTGATCCATGTTCCAAGTGTGGTTATTTATCCTCTAAAGGGAACCCTGCCCTTTGAGATTAAATTTCCAAATAAAAATTATGATGTACAGGGAATACCCAGGAACTGATGTTCTAAGTGTGTATGTTTTTCCTAAGATTCAGTTAAAGAAGGTGTATTCTTTGACTAGAATGAAATATTTGAATATGAGTAGAAGTTTCTTTGGTTAGAGTTAAATTTAGATATATACAAATTAGAGCCAGTTCACAAAATATAAAAGGTAGAGTATGCTTAGAAAAGAATGATCACTTCTTCAAAAGCTAACTCTCTGAATTATGTCCTAGCAAATATCACAGTTTTTTGGGCTGAGTTGATGGTACAGTCTTCTAACCATTAATTAATTAATTAATTCAATTAAGGCATATCAAGTAACTCTAGGAATTGCTTTATGTATTATGTGTACAAAAGTGTACAAAGCAGACGGAGTCCTCTGCTTTTATTCTATTATTCTAATGGATCTATTATTCTAGTAGTGGAAGACCAACAATAAATAAAATAAAATGAATAAAATTTGACTAAGTTAGAAGGTAATAAGTGCTATAATATAAATAAAAAATAAAAATAAATAAAAAGGAAACAATAGTGATATAGATTTGTTGGAGGATTTACATGTGAAATTTTAAATATCATGGCCAGGAAAGACCACACTAAAAGATAAAATTATGAGCAAGACTTGAAAGGGGTGAGGCAGTCACCTGTATATGTATTTGGGGAAAGATAAAACCAGCAGGTAGAGGGAATAGGAAGTGTAAAATCTCGGCAAGGATCCAAATTTCTGAAAAAAATCTTGAGTGTCTTTTTCTCCTCAACAGGTTCACACATGGAGTTTAAAAAATATTGTGGATATTCCTATTCATAAGTTGGCTTGGGATCATGGTTGTTCATGTTATAATTATCCTTCATAATTTATAGGTATATTTCATATGTTCTTTTGCCTTGTGTACCATATACATGTATCATACACAAACACACACATCACAGCACACTCACATATCACATTCACACACATATTTGACTAATACTAGCTGCTAAACCAGTAGCCCCCAAGACTATAAAATACAAGTTTATTCCTTGCTCATGAAACAGTTTAATCAGAGTGTTCCTGGTTGGGGAGAAGCTTTTCTTTCCATAATAATTCAAGGATAGAGACTCTTTCCATCTTTTAGGTCTGTCTTGGCAGAAAGGGAGAGAGCTGAGCTCAATTAGTGACTTTTTTTTAAGAAGCCAGTATTTTATTTAAATTGTTAAATGTATTATACATACAAAAAGGTGTATATAGAATGTATATAAATAATTTAAAGATGAATAAAATGAATATCCATATACTCTTTATGCAGTTAAAGAATCAATTATTACTGTGGCCTTCAAGGCTCACCCCAATTACATATCCTTCCACTCCAGAAGAAATCATTCTCCTAAATTTTCTGGTAATCATTTCTTTGCCTTTGTTTTAGAATGTGCCACATTTGTGGCTATTTCTACTCATGTACTATTTCATTCTTTCCTGTTTTTAAATGATATAGTGGAATGTTATTGTGTACAGTCATCTCTGACTTGGTTCTTTCATTCAATATTATTTTATAATTCATCCATGTTGATATTGTGGTTATAAATCATTCATTTCACAACTGCTTTTTATTCCATTGTGTGAATATACCACAATATATGTTTTTATTTCTCCTTAGAAGGACATTATATTACTTTTTTTCTCCGGTTTTGAACTTTTCTTTGTATTTCAATTTTTTATTTCAATTCTAGTTAGTTAACATATATGGTAAAATTGGTTTCAGGTGTAAAATTTAGGGATTCATCACTTACCTATAACACCCAGTGCCCATCACAAGTACCCTCCTCAATACCCATCACACATTTAGTGCATCCACTACCCACCTCCCTCCATCAACCCTCGGTTTGTTCTCTATAGTTAAGTCTCTTATGGTTTGTTTCCCTCTCTCTTGTTTTTTTCCCTTCCCCTATGTTCATCTGTTTTGTTTCTTAAATTCCACGTATGCGTGAGATCATATGGTATTTGTCTTTCTCAGACTGACTTATTTCACTTAGCATAATACACTCTAGCTCCATCCATGTCATTGCAAAAGGCAAGATTTCATTCTTTTTAATGGCTGAGTAATATTCCATTGCATCCATATACACACACACACACATATGCACACACACACACACCACTTCTTCTTTATCCACTCATCAGTGAATGAATACTTGGGCTTTTTCCATAATTTGGCTATTTTTGATAATGCTGCTATAAATATTGGCGTGTATGTGCTCCTTCAAATCAGTATTTTTGTGTCCTTTGGGTAAATACCTAGTAGTACAATTGTTGAGTCATAGGTAGTTCTGTTTTTAACTTTTTGAGGAACCTCCATACTGTTTTCCAGAATGGCTGCACCAGCTTGCATTCCCACCAACAGTGTAAGAGGGTTCCCCTATCTCTCCAACCTGGCCAACATCTGCTGTTTCTTATGTTGTTAATTTTAGTCATCCTGATTGGTGTAAAGTGGTATCTTATCGTGGTTTTGATTTGTATTTCCCTGATGATAAGTGATGTTGACCATCTTTTCATGTGTCAGTTGGCCATCTGTATGTCTTCTTTAGAAAAATATCTGTTCATGTCTTCTGACCATTTCTTAGCTGGATTATTTATTTTTTGGGTGTTGAGTTTGATAAGTTCTTTATAGATTATGGATACTAATCCTTTATCAGATAAGTCATTTGCAAATATCTTCTCCCATTCCATAGGTTGTCTCTTAGTTTCCTTGATTGTTTCCTTTGCTGTGTAGAAGTTTTTTATCTTGATGAAGTCCCAATAGTTCATTTTTGCTTCTGTTTCCCTTGCCTCCAGAGACTTGTCGTGTAAGAAGTTGCTACAGCTGAGGTCAAAGAGGTTGCTATCTGTGTTCTCCTCTAGGATTTTGCTGGTTTCCCTTCTCATATTTAGGTCTTTCATCCAATTTGAATTTATTTTTGTGTCTGGTGTAAAAAAGTTGTCCAATTTCATCTTCTGCATGTGGCTGTCCAATTTTTCCAACACTATTTGTTGAAGAGACTGTTTTTTTTCCATTGGATATTCTTTCCTGCTTTGTTGAAGATTAGTTCACCATATAGTTGTGGGTCCATTTCTGGGTTTTCTATTCTGTTCCACTGATCTATGTGTCTATTTTTGTGCCAGTACCATACTGTCTTGATGACTACAGTGTTGTAGTATAGTTTGAAGTCTGGAATTGTGATGCTTTCCACTTTGCTTTCCTTTTTCAAGATTGCTTTGGCAATTTGGGGTCTTCTGTGGTTCTGTACAAATTTTAGGATTGTTTGTTCTAGCTCTGTGAAAAATGCTGGTGATATTTTGATAGGGTTTGCATTAAATGTATAGATTGCATTTCTATATACCAATAATGAAACAGCAAAAAGAAAAATCAAGGAATCGAACCCATTTACAATTGCATCAAAAACCATAAGAGACCTAGGAATAAACCTAACCAAAGAGGTATAAGATCTGAACTCTGAAAAGTATAGAATACTTATGAAAGACATTGAAGAGGACACAAAAAAATGGAAAAACTCCGTGCTCATGGATTGGAAGAACAAATATTGAACTGTCTTTTGTTACTGCATGTATATGAGTGATTTTCTAAGATATTCTTTTGGACATTTTTTATACACCTCTTCAAGTTCTTTTAATTTCATCTGTATCTTCAGCATCTTATAAACCTCATTTGCTGCCAAGCCTGATATGTTGTCTTGTTCTCTGGCTCTTCTTACCACTTCTAGACTTGAATGAAGTGACTGTCACAAAGTAAGGAATCCAGCTTCCCAAGTGCAGCAATTGGGAAGTGCAGCATTGTTTCCCAAGTGAAACAATGTAAAGTGAGACAGAGTGGACTTTCTTATGGGGCAAACTTTGACCAAAGAAAGAAAGGAAACAGAAAGGAATGGATAGATAATTTCCTGTTCTTTCCTGCATCCAGTGGACTATTCTAATGCATATTTTCTTCTCTAGAGCCTTTTCATAATCATGCCACAGGACCATGTAGGATGCAGTAGTCCAAAATTAGCTTTTGCTCATTCTTAGCTCATTCTGAAGCAGTGGTCAGTAGAATAACTCATCACTTTATATTACTTTTCATTTTTCTCTGTCTCATTTTTATTTTCCCTCACACTCTTTGTCCTGGGATTGCAACTCTCAAATTAACAATTGGTATTATGACTCTATTTTTCAATCTAGGTGAAGACAGTTATATAGTAATTTTAAAATCGTGGGTTATTAATCTATTTTCCAAAATGGTTGCCCCAGCAACAATGGATGACTTTTCCCATTTGTTTCACACTAGGAATGTTGGAATTGGCCAACTTTTATACTTTAGGGGTTGGAAATTGTATCTCATTGAGTCTTTTAGAATCATCTTCTATTACTGTTCTAATAAACTGGAAGATCAATTAGGTAAAGTATAAAGCTCCTGCCTGCATCTTAGAAGGCACTCAGTGGAAATTAGTTTCTCTTGCTTTCCCAGTCAGTTCCTATTGCCATAACCCTTTTGACAAACTGATAACCTGAATTTCTATCTCACCGCTAAGACATCTTTACCTGATATCAAAGAGGGTCTGACAACTCAATAGTCCCCAAACAAGCTAATCATTTACTGTGTACCATATCCCCTCAATTGTGCTTCCCCTCCTCCCTGTAACTTGGTTAACTTCTAGTCATCCAAGATAAAGCTGATACTACAGCTACCTTTCCACATATTCACATCTGCTATATGAGTAAAGCTCATCAATAAAATTCTATAATAGGATTCAAAATCCCATTTTTTTCTATTGTTTAAGGAACTTATTTTTTTCCATATATGATCTATTCCTTGAAACTGCTTAAGAATAGAGAAATATGATTTACATTTATATTTGAACCTGGAGGATTGGGGTTGGAAAAGAAGGTCTTATATGGTCCACGATGAAGCAAATTTCTAAAAGAGTAACTCCTTTTAATTACTTTCCTTACCTTTCTTCTTCTCACATTTGTTCCTCTAATGACTTTTTACTGCGATCTTAACCACACTAAACTTCTGTATAAAGTTCTGTATAGTAGATACCCAATACACTTTTTTAAAGTAAATAAATCTGCATCATTTATTAAGTTTTGATTTTGAATGAAAAGGATTTTGAAGTCTGAATTATTACTTAATATGGAACATTAAGATCATCCTTTTCGTTCATGTTTTGTAAAGACTCAATTTACAAGTTCTTTTGTATGTACAATGCTATCTTCCCTTATTATATATTTCTGATCCATTTTATGCCCTCATTTCTGCCTTTTTGTGTCACACTTCTGATTCTTACCCTAAATTTATTTTTTCTCTTTATCTAATTTACTTAAACATTTTTAGCTTTTCGATGATAGTAAAAAAATTCTACGTCATCATGGAGAAATTTTTATCTTGGAAAATGACCTTAACATTTTGACTTGTGATTTTCTGCCACTCCATTCAATTGTAATCTTTATATTAATAATTACTGTAAGAAAAAAAATGTTTAGATTTCAAAAGCTCAGAAAGAAATGTGAGCAGTTTCTTTCTACTTTTGGGGCTGACAGACGCTGCAACACAAACTGCCTTTGTTGCAGGTAATTTAAATCACAAACACCTACCATGTTTAAATTTTGTTCTGAATAGCAGTTTGTATTTTAAAACTATTTATAGCATGCAATTTCATTCCTGGGATTACCACCGCAGAGGACAAAATGCCAGGAGAGGAAATGTGTTTAAAAGGGTAAAATATGAGAGAACAATGAGGCTGGATGGACTCAAATGGCTAGATTATTTAGCCTCAATTTAGGCAAACACCTAAATCACCCAGATCAATGTTGAACTTCAACCTTTATGTCCTTGCAGCCTCCCCAGATGAGGTGAAATATTAATGATGCTGCTGGTGAGGCCACCATGTCTGAGCAAAAATCAACTTGTTTTTACTCTCATTTTGTGCACTAGAAATTAACATCATTTCTCTCCCATTCAATTATTTGGGGAGCTAGAGAAAAAAATGCAGTCACTCCCAGATTCATTTTAAATTTTTACATGCATTTTTCCAGGCTTCCGAATTGCTGCACTTTTGAAATCTTGGTTGCTACTCTCTATATAACCTCCAGGCCTTTCATATGTTTATTCTAACCTAGACACCAAATTTTATGAAATCTGTTAGAGGAGGAATGACATACAGTGTAAAGAATTCTTTATGCCTTGATATTGCTTAGTCTAGTCACATTGTATTACTTTTCTATTTTTTTTATGTTTTCCAAAAGGAGTATCAAGTTATTCGCTTAATAAAGTTATGAGTTTCAAAGTATTGTGGTCCCTTCTCATGTCAATTGAAGATATCCTTAAATATTTGTAAAACATCTAGGCCTAGTAATCAATAACTTAAATCACTGACTAAAGAATTAGTCATTTTAACCAAAATGAGATTAAAGTTTCAGCCATCCTATCTGGAAGATTAATTAAGATGGCTAAAACATCAGTTCAACCAACTAGCCTACTGGAGCTGAAATGGGAACACAAATTTTTTTTTAATTGAGTTACATTGTACATATATACATAATACATATTTATATATACATACACAGGCATACACATATCTATATGCACATACACAATCCATAAATATAAATATTTAAACAATGTAGCATTGCCAATAGAATTTTTGGGTTCTACCCATTACTGGAATCTATTCTTTTTTTTTAAGATGTTATTCATTTTTAGAGAGAGAGAGAGTACACGCAAGAGTGGTGAGAGACAGAGGGAGAGGGAGAAAGACTCTGAAAGACTCCCCACTGAGCACAGAGCCCAATGAGGGGCTCAATCACAACCAGGAGACCATGACCTAGGCGGAAACCAAGAGTCCAATGCTTTACCGACTGAGCCCCTACTGGGATCTATTCTTGGTGGAGCTAGCAATTAATTTCATAACTTAGTTATCAGATCATTCATGTTTGAATAAAGATAATGCCAAACACAGCTTTGACTAGTACTCCAAATGATGATGAACTGTATTACTTAATTACTTAAATGGGAAGTATGGTATTTTGGAGTTGAGAGATCTGAGTTTTAATTTTTAGTTTTCAATGTGCTAATAATGTGTGAAATTATGCCAAGGCCCACATGTGAGACTCATCCTACAGAATCCACATATATGCCCTCAGCAAAGTCACAGAACATATCTGTTTCAGTATTTTTACTCTTAAAATAAGGAAATTAGGCTAGATGATTTAAGTTTTTTTCTAATCTTGCATTTCATGACACTCATCAAATTTAGGAATGTCTGAAATATTGGGCTTTATCCTATGAAATGATAAAGTATGGTATGTTTAAAATGAATATGCAAAGCAAATGGAAGTATCTTCAAGATATAGTATTAAATGAAAAAAAAACAGTTATTACATACTTATTAGATTCCATCATATTTTTATATAGTTTCTCAAATGACACCTCACCAGACGAATTGTCCCTGACCACCCTATATTAAATACTCCAACCCGTTCACTCAAGTTAAACTTTCTACCATCACTCCTTGTCTTCTTTTTCTTCATGGTGCCATACCACATGATGTCATATTAAACATTTTACTTTTTCTTTATTTCTTCCTTTCTAAGTTTCTTATGAAAAAAATAAATTCCAAGAGACCAGAATATTTACTTTGTTCACTGTTGAATTCCTAGGATTTAAAAATAGTTCTTTGCATAAAGTAGATGCTCATTGTATGTATGTATTCATTTTGGAGACATGATGATTTTTTAGGAACAATAAATAAAAGTTGTTTACCATTTATAGTTTGATAAAAAAGAAAAGGGGCTTAATGAAGGGGCTTAATGGAAAAGAAAAGAGCTTTTCATTTTACATCTTTTGTACCATTTGAATTTATCATGTGCCTGCATTATATTAATATAGACATGAATGAAAGACATTAGACACACCATCAAAACCCTGAGACCTAGTGAAAATCTCAGGTGTAATATTTCTAACTCATGGACCTTATTGAAGACTTCAAGGGTAGAAATTAGATCCTTAATTTCTAAAGCCAAGTATGTGATATGTTTAAAAAGTAAACTAACAATAAATATTAGAGATAAAATTCTAAATACAAAGTGCTTGTTTCCTCATACTAAAGGTGGTTTAGGTTTACTATTTGTATCATGTTGATAATCTGGATAAATTTTGTCACTACAGCAAAAATATGAGATGTTTTTGTTTTTCTTGTATTTTTAAATGTACTCTCCAAATTTTCTGTAAAAATCACTACACAGTTTGCAATGTTTTAGGGCTGCAAAGAATAAAACTTACCTCATCCCCCCAAATAAGCAAAAAACATAATGGCTTACACAGAGTAGGGATGTTTGTTTGCTGTTTGTTTATTCGTTTGTTTTGGTCTCATATAATAGAAATTCAGAGATAGAGGGTATGGAGGCTGGTATAATGGTTTTAGGAAGTCTTTAGGGACTCAGGATGCTTCTAAACTGGTCCATAGTCCTTAGCAGGGGCTGCTATAGCTCCAGCCATCGCATCCAAATTTCAAGCAGCAGTAATGAACTAGAGGGAAAAGACAAAAAGAGCACACCTCCATGAAGAATCAGCTTGAAACTTCATGGAGAACTTCCCCAATTTACCTCCAAAACATCTGTTTACAATATTGTCAATTTTGTAAGACCTTAATCTCATGGCTATATCTAGGTAAGAGCAGTCAAGTAATGTATTCTTGTGAATAGTTATGTTAATGGTCTGAATTAGTTTGATATAATTGCAATGAAAGAAGAGAAAAGGCATTTGAGAGGCATAGAGTCTCTGTCATAATCAACTACTGTTTTGCAATCAGAAATATATGATATACACATTAATATAAAAAAAATCAAAGCAAAGCAAAAAAAAAAAATGAAACAAAAACAAAACAACACCCTGATGATATTCTGCTACTTTCTGGAAATTAATTTATTTTTTTCCTCAGATATCCATTGTTAGCCATGAAAACAGGCTTTCCTAGAAGGAAAATAGTAGGTAATAGTTGGGACAATGGGATCTTGTAGTGAGTTCTCTGTTTTTGAGAGCAGGAAAGCTTTTGTTCATATCTCTTTGTATTTTACGAAAAAAGAAGAAATTATGGTACTAAGATGGACGGGAAATGCTTTATGTCTATAGAGACCCTGGATGTTTGAAAGACAGCTGTCAATTTTCTCAATGTTTTATCATAAAGCCACTAAGAAAGAAGCAATGAGTTTAAGGCACAGTCTGGTAGAAATCTTGGAATGGGGAGGGATGACTATGAGTGATGAGAGGATTTCACACTTGATGTTTTCAATTTTCACATGCAACTCAAATATTTCATGTTTGCAATATTATTTTGTTTAATTACATCTTTTTTTTTTTTTTTTCCATTTGAGAGTAGTCATTTATTACTGACCAGATTACAAAAGTAATCATGGTAGATACCTTAGTTCATCCTTCTAATAAGCCTATTGATCTGGTCTTCCCTGTGGCCAGCATTTCCACCTTCTACAAAATGGGTGGTCTTTTTCTTCATTCCCCCTCGTGGAGAGGATAATTTGAAGGTCCATAAAAAGTTGTTTGCTTCTTTGAAACATTTTCCAACAGTATAGATCTCGTGAATCAGATCCTCCATGCAGATGATGTCATATTTACCAAGAGATCAGGCAATCAATGTGTTATCTGTCAGGGCAATAGCTTCCTGTTGATTTTACCATAACCATGCTTGTAGATCAGTTCACTCACCGACTTCAGGTTGGGGTACCCCCGTGCTGTATATGGTTCCACAATCCTTAGCATGTTAATTGAAGTCTTGTTGAGCTTAACAAAATTGCCACTGAAAATCTGTCAAAGGCGAAGAAGCTGCAACACCTTCTGAACCTTTGGGCTCACACCATTGATACCTCTGATCCTGATGACAAATGCCAATTTGGGTTCCTCAGGTACAGAGAAGTTGCCAGCTTTTTTTGCCATCCTTGCCATTCGAATCTCAGTTCTGTACGTCTGCCTATATTTTTTGTGGTAATGCTTAGCTTTTTCATAGATAAGCTTCCTTTTTGCCTTTTGAAACATCTTTTGAGAAAACTTCTTTCTCAGACGCTTGATCTTCAACTCTGCAAAATTCCTTTGCTTCTTCTTAAGGCTTTCTGGCACAGCAGGAACATTCTTTTTCTTCTCTTCTGTACCCTCCCTGGTTCTAGCCAGAAATGAGCTAATTATATCTCTTCGTATAAATCATGCTTAGCATTTTTTGAGCTGGAGTCTTCTAGGGAGATAATTCTTTTATGTTTCTGTGTGTCTTGCAAGCAAAGGCACTGCTTGACTTTTTTGCTGAACTGTCCTTCAGAGATGTTTGTCTAGTGAGCAAACTTGGAAGACAGAGATACTATTTCTCTCTGGAGCAAAGTTCATCTTTGTTTGCTCTCCAGCATTCTCTTAGTCTTTTCAGGCTGTTACAACAAAATACTACAGAGAGGGTGGCTTATAAACAACAGAAATGTATTTCTCACAGTTCTGGAGGCTAGAAGTCTAAGATCAGGGTGCTGTTGTGGTCTGGTGATGGCCCTCTTGTATGTCACAGACTTCTCATTGTATCCTTACATGGTGGAAGGAATGAGGGATCTCTGTGGGGTGTCTCTTATAATGGCCTCTACCCTCCCAACCTAAGCATCTCCCAAAGACCCCTTCTCTTGATACCATCATATTGGACATTAGGATTTTGACATATGAATTGGGGGAGAACATACATTCAGACCATATTGAGTATAATAAAGACCATGTCTCCCTCTGGGGAAAAGTTCAGACGAGCTTACAGTCCATTTAAAGAGATCAAGCTCCCTAAGCTTGAGATTCCTCTCCTGCAGGTATCACCTTGCACTCTTTCCGTTGCCCTGTGGGAATTGTGGCTTGGCCAAGTGATACAAAATGATGATGCTCTGGCTACTGCTACTACTGTAAATAATAAACTGTCCATTGTCTCTGACTCAGGAATCTCTTATATTCTGCTGGCAACCATGAAACTTGGCGGGCTAATGTATTAGTTGGAAGTAAATCCTTTATAGTTCTTGAGAGGCATTGAAAGGGACTTACTAGGTCCACGATGCCTACAACTCCCATATTTCTAAGGAAAGCTAATGATGTGACCCTCCCTTCCTGATAGTGGTTACTTAAAGCAGGAATGCATTTGTGCCCATGAGCTGCCATATGTAAACGGTCATGGGCTCGCAACAATTATGACATGGCCTAATATGGGAAGGCTGCCCAACTGTCAGAGTCCCTCTGACCTAATCTAATCCTCTTTTTTGGAGGCATGACTGGGAGACAGAAAGAGCACTAGTGGTTAGGATTAATGCATATGCTAACAGATGTACTGGATAAGCATTAGAATCTGGAGGCATAGTCATGCATCTTTAATAGTCACATTCTTCAACAAGGACACCACAGCTGCTCTTGGACACCTGGGGAAACTGCTAATTCCCCCCAGCAGTAATACTTGTTTCTAGGGTGTGTGATTTTCCTTGCTTCTCTGTGTTCCCTTTTAATATCTCTTCCTGACTGAAAGTAACCAGAATGTGCTTCTGCTTCATTTAAGAGACAAGCTAACAAAGGGGAGAAAAATGATGACTTCCCCAAATTAAACCTGGATTCTAAAGATAAAGATTTATCAGTTGCAAGTTTTAACTAAACTATGCTTCTAGTATTTTCTGAAATCCTGATCTGACAATCAGGTATTAAATCTGCCAGCAACAGATGCTGCTAAAACATGAATTTAAAACAGCTTATTTGTGTTGGTACAACATTAGGATCATTTCAGAATAACTGATTATAATGTGCTGTAGATTTTCTACCTATTGTGTTATAATACCTGTCTTGAGAGATAGAAGTGATATCCCTGACAATTGATTAGGTTAAATGGAACAACCTCAAAAGTCTTCAAAGAGAGGTCTAAGAAAGCAAAATGTTCATTATTTTATATAACTTAAAGTTTTTCAGGAGCAATTAACTCAGATTAAAAAACAAAGAATAAAAATATGTGGGTTTTGGCAATAGCTCCTACTTTGGTCATCTAGATATTTATAGAAAATATTTTCCCCAGAGGGAGACATGGTCTTTATTATACTCAATATGGTCTGAATGTATGTTCTCCCCCAATTCATATGTCAAAATCCTAATGTCCAATATGATGGTATCAAGAGAAGGGGTCTTTGGGAGATGCTTAGGTTGGGAGGGTAGAGGGCTCTTTCAGGTGATCTTCTTCCAGATTTCCAAACATGAAACAATGTACTGGCATTAGTACAAATTAATAATGATTATCTACACTGGGAAAAGAATA
This sequence comes from Mirounga angustirostris, assembly GCF_029215605.1. NCBI lineage: Eukaryota > Metazoa > Chordata > Mammalia > Carnivora > Phocidae > Mirounga > Mirounga angustirostris. The sequence goes on along the minus strand of NW_026991710.1, from coordinate 30,562,579 downwards.
CCACAGCCTCTGATTCTCTGTGTTAAACTGAACATTGAGCTTGAGCAGGCAGGGAGGAAAACTTACTTAGCTTTTCTCAACTAATGTTAACACAAAATTTAGATCATCTTACTATAGCCAGTAGTCCTCAGATGTCATGCATGAGACAATTTACCAAGTGGAAAATACAATCTCACTATCTTACTCTCTGGCACAAAATGAATATAAAATGCAGATTTAGTGGAATAAGATTGCCAGCTCTGGTAATGTTCACTAAAATATTAGTAAGTAATTTTATAATACATCCAAAGAGATAAGAGAGATAGATCTCTCTCTCATACTCTCTGTCTCCTTCTGTGTGTGTATGTGTGAGTAACTATACATATCCTGGATCTGATCTCCTGACTTTATGTTTAATAATCACAGAGATCCCTTATATTGAGCCAAACCTTTGTTTCTCAAAGAGTGTTTTATGAAATACTAATTATGTTAAATGGAAAATTTAATATGGAAAATTTAACATGTAAAAATGTTTAGAAATAGTACATTTCAAAACTTGGCATATATAATCTGCTCTCATAGACTCCCAATGTTAATGACCCTAATTTAAGTTTCTGAGAATCTGTGCACCATAGAAACCTGTTTAATTTTTAAAGTCATATTCCCAATCTTATATAGCAAGGAAATATTTTTGAATAATATTTATCAACCTCACATAGAACTTGTGTTCTGTGTAACTGCTGCTTGCAATTGAACACTCTATAAATTGGGGTGTACAAAAAGTTTCTCCATTTTCTTTTCTTTTTTAAAAAAAAATAACTCTTTTAATTACCACCATAATCTCTGTGCTTTGCTGGATAGTGGGGTGTGATGGGGTAAGGATGAGAAACCAATTTGAAAGTGCCAATTTGCTATACCTTAGACCTTTCTGGTTCAAAGCAATTTCTGGCAAACATAGACTCTTTCTGGTAAATACTCAGAAGCTCAGAGACTATTCTTGCCTCTAGTTGCAATCCTAGATGAACCTGGAATCAAGTGGGAATTTACTGTTGCCCATGATGCCTAGGGATGGGGATTGTGGCCTCAGACCCATTAAGTGGTCTTGAGCAGTTGTTTTGACTGCCTTGTTTGAAGCTTGTCCACTGACTTGTCTGCTGGAATTTACGGTTGGCATCTGTACTGGTTTACCCATGGTCTGTCCTACTGGCATGATCAAAATCCTTGATGACTTGGCCTCACTTTGGTTTTCACTGACATTGCAGATATCTGGATCTCAGCCAGATTTGGTTTCCCAACCCTCATGTCAGAGCAGTCTTATGTCTGTCTTCTGAATTCTCAACTCAGGTGACCTTCTCTTCCCCTCCAGCACACGCAGGATTTCCTAGACTGATTTCACACCACAGAGAGGCATAACACAAGCCCTCTCTATGCCTAAATGTCAAGGACACCATTCACACAACACTGTGGCTGCCCACGAATGCACAGGGGCTGTTTCAGGTGATCTTCTTCCAGATTTCCAAACATGAAACCAGATGTATGACCCCAGCGGCTTTTGGCAGCTTCTCCTTAGACTCTCTGAGACCTCTCTTATATCAACTCTCCACCCCACCCCACCCCACCCCACCCCATTTCCTACCTCTTGACCCTGCAGAGATGAGATTGTTTGAAGTGAAGAAAACTGAACTCCTTATAGAATAACAGAAGCAGTAGAATGTAGTTTCAAAAGCATCAGCTCTGGACCTAGCATTCTTGAGTTTGAATCTACCCTCTACCACTTAAAACTGTGTCAACTTGGTCAAGTTACTTAAACCCTCTTAGGTTCCACATTTCCATATCTGTAGAAAGAAGATAATACCAGAAAGTTGTTGTAAAGATTGAATAGATAGTGTGTATTAAGTACTTGAAAAGTACCTGGCACAGGGAGCTGCTCAGTCAAAGCTATCTATTGATATTACTTCTCTCCCTTTTTCTGCCCAAAGCCTTCTATTTTTGTTTGTACAGAATGCAACTTCACATTTGAAATTCTCTCCAACCACTTTTTATAGTAAAATTCTGTAACAGGTTGGCCTGACCTCGCTCTCAAGACTGTTGTTTTGCTTTGGAAAAACAACAGCTATAATAACAAACTATCTAAATTGAGAGTCAAAAATGACCAATGGCTTTGTTCTACCTAATATCTACCCTTCTCCTGAAATCTTGAAAACCATCGATTTAATGTATTAAGAATCACTGAGTATCACAATTTAAGTGAAATTTTAAAAATCCATGGATGAATATTATCAGAAATATATCTACTATATGTGGAATGAACATTGGGAAATGCTGAATTAAACTAACATTTGAATATTAGGTAAGAAACGTACCTGTTTGTCCTGCTTTTCTGTCTCAGGCTGTTGAGAAACTTCTACCCCTCTGCTCACCTACCTTTCTAACTCTTTTGCCAGGGAAGAAAAAGTTGTGGGTCTAGTCACTGGATCTCATTATATCAGTGGGCTGGGTTACCATGGCTTACACATAGAAATCAATTCCATTTAAGTACCACTTGGGTATGGATGGATGGTCATCTCAAAGCAGCTCTATTATGCCTGAGAGCTCTGTTTCAGCTTCTCTGTAATTGGTGAGTAAGGCAGTCCTGTCATATGCAGTCATGTCAACTGCTCAGGAAGTAGATCCAAAGTCTGCTTCTGATTTGAATTCGTATAAGTAGAGAACAGGTTCTAAGGCTGCTCAACCAAGAAGAGTCATCAAGCACATGTTGGCAGAGCCCCAGAGCAAGGAAGCAAAGAAAAAGAGAAGTAAAGGGAGGGACTCCCTATGTGCTTCTTTCCCTTCATTATTAACCAAGTCGGGGTCTTAATACAAGGTCATATTATGAGAAAGGGCATAGATTCATTACTCTTAGAAGTTTAAAATTCTGAAAAGCTAAAAGTGACCTGGTTTTACCAATGATGAATCCAGCCCTGAGGAGACTGCCTGGAAAAGGAGAATTTCTCATAGCAGGTGGCTACATTTATTTTCAATATAAATGTAGGTTTTTTTTTTTTTTCCATTTTTAGCTCCAAGAGTAGCTTTCCATGCTAATTTTTTCTCTAAAGTTGTACTTTCTTACCAACCTCAAGGTGAATTATAATGGTATACTTGACCTAATTATGCGTTTCAGAGAAATGAATGTTATTTAAGGCACTACCTTAATGGTAAGCCGATTTGCATGCCACTGAAGTCAGTGATTCCTGTCTTTTTAGAACTACAACATGCTCTCATGCTTTAGCATAATTTTGAAAACTGCTAATGTGGCCACCTCTCTTTTTAAATGTTTATTCTAATTTAAAATCATATGCACTGGATTCTCTGTTTAAAATCTTTTCCTTCTTCAAATTATAAAAACATCCATATTTTTAAAGGAATACATTCTTAGTAAGCATGTTATTTTATTACTGTAATTGCTTTGAAAAAGGCTGAATGTCAGACAGAGATTTTCAAAAAAAGTCAGAAATCAAATCTGAAGAATGTCTATTTTTTTATCTACTTTTCCAGTTTCCAGGATTTATGCCAGAAAAAAAAAAAATGATCGATGCTAGCATACCTCGGCAGCACCTTTTCTCTTAAAAGCTTCTATAAATAACTTTTCATAAAATGGAATTACTGCATTCAACATGGAGTGACAGAACAATTTTGGTGTGAAAAATGGTCAGTTTCATCTCTAAGCCATGTTGCCCTTTCCCTTTGTGAGAAGGCAGCAAAGGCAGTTTAGCCCTGCCTTCTGTTAAACTTTATTTAGAAAATTAGCCTCATGGACTCAATTCTGTCAGTATCCACAAAATCCACATGCTGTAGTGACCACAAGAAAGGAAGGGAAATGGAGAGCTCAGTCAAATACCTACTGGGATAAATTTGTGTAAAGACAGAGATTCAATATATCCTCATAGTGGTCATTTGAAGGTGATATTGTAAGATCTTTAAAAAATTCTGGAAGTTCCATTTTCATTTAACACATTGATTATTGAGAACATTCTCCGTGCACATCTCCATGCTGGCCACTGGGTAAGAGTGATGGAGAAATAGAGAATTGCCAATATGGTTTGGGAAAGAACATGGAACAGTTTTATAACACCGGGAAGCAACAACTGTTTGTGTCAATTTAAGAGAAACAGCAGAAATCCAGTGAAGGGAGAACTGTACATCAAGAATAGGGTGACCCACAATGTAAGTCACCTCTCTCCTTCCAACCTTTCCTTCCACGTTGATACCAACCTTCTGTCCACCTTACTTTTGATTATACATCACTACTATCATTTCTTCTTGACTATCTTCCTTAACTTGTTCTCTCTACTGCAGAGTTAGATGCCCTTTCAAAGTTTCATGTTCTTGTACTCTGCCACATGGTTGAGGCCCAAGTTACAGATGTCCTCTGGAGGCAGGCAATTTATTTCACAATTCATTTATCCTGAAAGTAGGTCTACTATGTAGTAGGTCTCCAATTGACTGGAATGAATAGGAATGACTTTTAGATGAAGTGGGACTTGAGATAAATCTCAGAGAGTGAAGCAGTGGGAACTTTACTGCATGCTCTAATGGATCTCCGTCACTTGCTCTTAGGACTATGAAAATGAATCAAATCAAAACACTGCATTAGCTCATTCAAGCAGAACTACTGAAGGATATAAATTCTGTTCTTCTGTGGAGAAACATTGATGACTATCATTGAACAAATATTCATAAAAGCTCCCCTGAAAGTATATTGAGTATTCATGACTTTCTATTATTTGTCCTTATTAGGGTTGATACTTGTGAGTTCTTGACTCATTTGTTTTGTTCAAATGGATTATTGTCAATAATGTGCTCAAAGAATTTGGTTGAAACATTCAGTTGTTTTCTAGGACTAGTAAATGTGCTGTTAGGCCTATCCACTATTGTGTTAATGTTAATGATGAGTCATCTGTTAGTTTAAAAATGGCTTGGTGCCAGATAAATCAGGTAATTCGTCACAGTAGGTTATTTATGTAGACTTGTATTAGTTGTGTCTATTAACAACTGGTTAATTCAGGAAAAGAATCAGTCAATCATATAGACTGACTAGCTGAATCAGCTGACATGGACCGATGATCTTTTTTTCTTTCCATCTCTTTGCCATTGGTTTAGGAATGTGAATATTAGTAAAATGTCAGACAATTAAAATAATTCATGTGTGAAATAATCTATCTGTTTTATAATGAGTAGAAAATTGTGTTTGGCAAAGAACAGGATTTAAACACCTTTCAAGATTATTACTAAGGTAACAGAAGGGCCAAAAATAGATTGCTGCAAACTAATGTAGTCATTTCTTTTTACTTTGTTCTTTTTCATACTACTTTATTATCAACTTAGAGCTATTCAGTCTTCAAAGCATGAATAAGAAAAAAGAGTTATAGCCACCCTTCAAACTTATCAAAGTGTCTATTCCTCTTCAAATGACTATAATTGGCTTAACCCATACAGGTCCTACCTTAATTTGGAGTTTACCTTTAATTAAAACATCTTGTAAATAGTGGTGATGAGTTGTGTGTTTGGGGAAACTCATTTCCCTACTATTGTCTTCCAAATAACACATCACTAATCAATTTGTCTTTAGATTCCTTTCCTTTTGGAAAAAAAATGTAGATCTTGTGCCCTTCAATAGTTTTGCTTGAATAAGTATACAGAGTTTTGAGTTGATTCCTTCTAAGGGCATGAGTTTTTTCCCCTTCATTTTCCATTATCATCTTTAAGACAGACAGGGGTCATTTGCAAGGAATAGGGAGGGTGATAAAGGAGGAAAACAGATTTCCAATACAGGAGACTATTTCTATTTCTGTCCCTTTTTCTTTTCTATATACTGACTGGAATTTTTAATGAATTATCATGCTCTGGATTTGAATTAGCCAAAATGTTTGTCAGGGAATGATCATGGAAAGATCAGCACTTCTTTCTGGATTCCAGTTATAACCACATAGCAATTTTTATAGTTTCCAGATCACTTTTTCGTTTACCTACTTTGAATAAATCGGGGTCACACAAAACCTGGAGGAGGTTCATGCAGTAATCCATAACTGTTCATGGAGGCCTGCACCTGGGCAGTGGTGAGAGAGGTGGTAAGAAATGGTCATAGTCTGGTTGCAAATCGTCATGTAGCTGCTCACTGATGTCACTGGTTTCTTCCATACTTACCTTTGCTCATCGATTCTATTCCTCATCCTCAATCATTTCGCTGCCTCAGATCCTCGAGGATTGAGGCTAAGGTACAAAAGATACAGAAGAGTCAGAAATATGTTACTTGGCTGCTGGAAATGTGATCTGGTGTGCTGTGCTCTGTGGGAGGACAGATATCAAGGCTCATATTCTATATTGGGGATTTTTATTCATTTGGTTGTTACTCTTTCAAGATCAAAGTATTAGGTTCCTCCAACTATAGTTTTCCAGTGGGGCCAAAAACCTCTGCTGTCTGCTACTTATATTTTCCCCTCTGTTCCTATTTTCCAGCAATCAGCTCCACAACAGACTTGCCTGAAGGAGGTCTTTTGGATAGAGACATTTCAATGTAACTCAGCCTAACTCTGCAGGTCTACACAAATTCCTCAGGAAACATGAGTATTTTTCCCACACATATGATAGTACAGCTTTCTTCCTCTATAGCCCTCTCTCTTTCTCATCCTATAGCCTTGATTTTAGTCTTTTCATCTATAAGTCAAATGCCAGGCTCTGAATCAACAAAATTTCAAAAGATACAGGACAAACTCTTCAGGCAGTTCTCCCAGAGTATGCTTTACTTGGTAGGGTAAAGTGCAAAATGCCCCAAATTCTCCATTTATTCTCCACATCCTTGCAATGTGACTGTGTAGCTCCTCTCATCAGTGGGTGGAGTCCACTTCTCCACTCTTAATTGCAGGCTTTAGCTGGATTGGCAGAAGCAATGTTGGGCCTGTCCCAAGGCTCTGACTCAAAAGACCTTGCACATTTGTACTTTCCCACTTGGGACCCCTTTCCTCCTCTGCCATGTGTGCAAACATGAGCTGACCTGCTGAAAGATGAGAGACCACATGGAACCTAAATGAGCCATATCAGCTGAAGTCCCACTTCAGATAAATTAGCCATCTGCCTCTGATCAGACAGCTGAATGCAGAAGCATGAGCCCAGCCAAGACCAGGAGACTGCCCACCTGAGTGTAGCCCTGATAGTTGAACTGCAGGACTGTGAGCTAAATCAGTGGTTGTTTCTGTTTATTTGATTGTTTTATCAATAATCAATTTATTTAAGTTTTTATTTTAATCATTTGGTGCTCATCATGACAGGTGCACTCTTTAATCCCCATCACCTTTTTAGCACATCCCCACCCACCCACCTCCCCTCTAGTAACCATCAGTTTGTTTTCTATAGTTAAGAGTCTGTTTCTTGTTTTTTTTTCCCCCTTTGCTCATTTGTTTTGTTTCTTAAGTTCCACATGAGTGAAATCACATATCATTTGTCTTTCTCTGACTGACTTATTTCACTTAAGCATTTTATACTCTCTAGCTCCATCCATGTCGCTGCAAATGGCAAAATTTCATTCTTTTTCATAGTTGAGTAATAGTCCATTATATATATATATATATATATATATATATAACATCTTCTTTATCCATTCATCAGTCAGTGGACACTTGGGCTGCTTCCATATCTTTGCTATTGTAAATAAGGCTGCTCTAAACATAGGGTTGCATCTATCCCTTTGATTTAGTGTTTTTGTATTCTTTGGGTAAATACCCAGTAGTGCAATTACCGGATTGTAGGGTAGTTCTATGTTTAACTTTTTGAGGAAACGCCATACTGTTTTTCAGAGTGGCTGTACCAGTTTGCATTCCCAACAGTGTAAGAGGGTTCCCCTTTCTCCACATCCTTGCCACCACCTGTTGCTTCTTGTGTTGTTGATTTTAGCCATTCTGACTCGTGTCTTTTCATGTGTCTATTGGCCACCTGGATGTTTTCTTTGGAGAAATGTCTGTTCCTGTCTTCTCCCCATTTTTTAATTGGATTAAAAGTTCTTGAGTTTTATAAGTTCTTCATATATTTTGAATGCTAACCCTTTATCAGATATGTCATTTGCAAATATCTTCTCCCATTCTGTAGGTTGCCTTTTTGTTCTGTTGATTATTTCCTTTGCTGTGCAGAAGCTTTTTATCTTGATTTGGTCCTAATAATTTGTTTTTGCTTTGGTTTCCCTTGCTTCAGGGAACATATCTAGAAAAAATTTGCTACAGCTGATGTCAGAGAAATTGCCTGTGCTCTCTTCTAGGATGTTTATGGTTTCAGGTCTCACATTTAGATTTTTAATACACTTTGAATTTTTTGTGTGTCTGGTGTAAGAAAGTGGCCCAGTTTCATTCTTTTGCATGTTGCTTTCCAGTTTTCCCAACATTGAGAAGGAGACCCTTTTTGAAGAGACCGTCTTTTTCCCATTGCAAATTCTTTCCTGCTTTGTTGAAGATTAATTGACCACATAATTGTGGGCTTATTTCTGGATTTTCTATTCTGTTCTATTGATCTATGTGTTTATTTTTGTGCCAGTACCATACTGTTTTGATGACTACCGCTTTGTAATATAACTTGAAGACCAGAATTTTAATACCGTCCACTTTTTTTTCTTTTCTAAGATTGCTTTGGCTATTTGGGGTCTTTGTGGCTCCATATGAATTGTTGGATTGCTTGTTCTAATTCTGTGAAAAATGCTGTTGGTATTTTGATAGGGATTGCATTAAATGTGTAGATTGCTTTGGGTAGTATAGACATTTTAACAATATTTGTTCTTCCAGCCCACAAGCATGGTATGTCTTTCCATTTCTTTGTGTTATCTTCAATTTACTTTATCAGTATTTTATAGTGTTCAGAGTACAGGTATTTCACCTCTTTGGTTAGGTTTATTCCTAGGTATTGTATATTTGGTGCAATTGCAAATGGGATTGTTTTCTTAATTTCTTTTTCTTTCACTTCATTATTAGTGTTTAGAAATGCAACAGCTTTCTGTACATGGATTTTGTATCCTGCGACTTTACTGAATTCCTGTATCAGTTCTAGCAGGTTTTTGGTGGAGTCTTTTGGTTTTCTCTATATAGTATCATGTCATCTGCAAATCGTGAGTTTTACTTCTTCCTTACCAATTTGGATGACTTTTATTTCTTTTTATTGTCTGATTGCTGTGGCTAGGACTTGCAATACTATGTTGAATAAAAAGCAGTGACAGTGGACATCCTTGTCTTCTTCCTGATCTTAGGGGAAAGGCTCTCAGGTTTTCTGTAATGGGGATGATGTTAGCTGTGGGTTTTTCATATGTGGCACTTATTATTTTGAGGCAAGTTCCCTCTAAACCTACTTTGTTGAGGGTTTTTATCATGAATGGATGCTGTACTTTGTCAAATGCTTTTTCTGTGTCTATCGAAATGATCATATGGTTCTTAAGTTTTCTCTTATTGATGTGATGTATAATGTTGATTGATAATGAATGCTTATTTTAAGCCACTAAATTTTGTGGTGGCAAAAAAACCTGAATTGATATCCCAAGATTACATTGAGGGAAGTAACCATACCATAATATGGAGTAGGAAAGGGAAAGACACTACATTCTAAAAGAACTCCTCATTCTAAAGACATCTTTATTTTCCTATTCAATATTCAAGTCTTTCTTTAGATATCTTCAAGGTCAATGATAGCTTAGAGGTCTTCAACCTGAGTTTTAGCAGTTATTGCTTAATGAATTCTCTAAGGATGGTGCACTCTTTCTTTCTAAAATGTTCAGGCATTAAATAAATATCTTAGCTTTGGGGATTCAGCCAAAAGTGGGAAAAGGGAAAGTCTTATTTCAGCATCTTTTTAAAAAAATACTTATTTAAATTCAATTAACCGGGGCACCTGGGTGGCTCAGTTGTTAAGTGTCTACCTTCGGCTCATGTCATGATCCCAGGGTCCTGGGATCGGGCCCCGCATAGGGCTTCTAGCTTGGCAGGAAGCCTGCTTCTCCCTCTCCCACTCCCCTTGCTTGTGTTCCCTCTCTCGCTGTGTATCTCTCTCTCAAATAAATAAATAAAATCTTAAAAAAAATTCAATTAGCCAACATATTCAGCATCTTTTTTTCAGCATCTTTTCTAAAGTGCAAAGACCGTGTAGGCTTCAACCTATAAGAGGCAACATAGAATAAGTGGTGACATGTATGACTTCAAAGTCCTAGTTAGAAACAGGAGCCCTCACTTATTAGATAATCCAGGCAAGGTAATTAGCTTCTCTGCTGCTCAGTTTCCATGCAGTAAAATGGGAATAAAATTGTACCTATATTATGTGTTGTGTGGATCAATTGAGATATATCTGAAACATTTAAATTGTGTTTTCATAGAAACAAGGTATCATTAGTATGTAATAGAACACTACATGTCATTAGTACAGTATATACTATAGTATAGTATAGCATGGTATACATTAATATATAGCATATGTGGTATAGTATGGCACAGTATGCCTAGTATATAGCATATGATATAATATAGCACAGTATACATAGTATATAGCATATATTGTATAGTATAGTACAGTATACCTAGTATGTAGCATATATGATATAGTATGGTATAGCACAGTATACATAGCATATAGCATATATGGTATAGTATAGTATAGCACAGGGGAAGATATGACAAGGCTACAATAAAAATATATTGAAAGACTCAGCTTTCTGGAATTACCATGTACTTCTACGTAGCTTTGGAATTCTATGTAATTCTATACAACTACTATGCTATTTCCATTTGCAATTATTAGCAACATTGAGTGTCTATGATGGTATATGGCTTAAGAATCATTTAATATAAAATAACAAATGTAGGCAAATTTATAAGAAATCATTAATGTCACTTAAAATATAACTCTATCAGTGACACCAAGCTTGAGGTTCTGAGTCCTGGTTTTAAATTCTGCAAATGACTGTCTGAAAGCCTCCACCAGTAACTTTTTTTTTTATATTATGTCTTGTTTTCATCTACCACAGTAAACTATATATAAAAAATCAACTTTGTTGTCAGGAATTTTAATAAATTAAAATGTGATAAATGAAGATTGTTAACATCTCCATCCCTATTTATACTTGTTAGTTTGTGTTTTTTGTTATTAATTATTTTAATTGAGTATATCAGGTTTCCTACTAGTAGATCTAATATTGATGCTGTTCTACATCAACAATTTTCAGTGAATGGTGCCTGCCATCCGATACTGTAGAAGTAATTATTTCAGTGATTACTCCTGCCAGTGTCCATAGGATAGAGGGTAAAATAATGCCTACAGACACAGAGTTATGAATAATTGAATGTTACTTGTGAATGTCTCAGCAGTTTTAAAACATTTTTTAATCAAATACCCCATAGAATGAGGCAACTACCATATTAACAGTTTTTAAGTGAAAAAAAATCACATAGAAAACTCTCCCATTAAATAACTTCTGATATACCATACATCCTAAGCACCTAATCATCTATTGTCAAAAGCTGATAAGATGCAAAAGAATAAACTTTTCAGTTACAACTCTGTCACCCGCAGGTCTGTAGCACAGTTAGAAAAACATGGCGAAGATGACAATTTTTCTTTTCACAAAACTTTCTTCCAATGTGAACACTGAATTCCTCTTGTCATTATTTTCCCCACAAGAAGCATTCATATAATTTCGCATCTTATTACTGCCCATGTGTGACGGAACCACTATTATCCTTGGCAGCATCTTATCATCGATTAGTCTCAGAGTCGGATAAAGGCTTCAACAAAGCATAAAATGCACAACCATTCAGACAACACTTGCTAAACTTGTATTTCCACATACTCTTCAAGTCCTTTTATGGTTAAAATTTTGTTAAGATGCAGGTTAAAACCCTTGCTGTTTTGACATCCTTTTACTTTCCCATTCAGAGTAACTCGCTACTTCAATGAGCCGAAGCTCTGATACACTGTGAAAATTGATGCCATCATCATGGTGGATCAGGATCAGAAAGCATGTGGACTATTTTCTTGTCAAAGTGATGACCTGCTTCTGTAGCACTTCATATTGGTTGTCTTCCAGGCCCCAACAGCAGAGTTAGTATGTCAATAAAAAAGTCACATCATTGTTAAAAGACTCATTGATATAACTGTTTTTTTTTTTAATTAACAAGAATCTGTCACTGTATAATTCTGATGGGCAAGAAATGTAATTTCCTTTATTTTTCTTTAACTGAACTAAATTTCTACCACAAACTCTCATTGTGCCAAGTGGCAGAAACTATCTCAATCAGTTCAGCATCCTCACTGGTTTCTCCATGTTCCGAGGGGTGTAAGTATTGTGAAGGCTCTGAGAGTTGGGCAGCCCACACTGATGCCCAAAGATACCTTTATATCCCTGTGGGGTGTTTGGTTCATGAATGTCAATGTTACATCCTCTTCATCTCAACTGCAAGGGGCCTTCAAATGCCCTAGATCTCTGGGGCATTGCCACTCTGGAAGAAGAAAATATTTCAATCTTCCATGAGTCTTTCTCATAAGATAGGTCCTTTATGATACTGACTTAAATCCACATTCTTAGAATCGCAAGTATATATCTTTTATTCTTGAACTATGCAAACAATTGGAAAATTTTGGAATTTTGCCACCTTTCCAGACTCTACTCAAAAAAGAGGGATGGTGGCACCTGGGTGGCTCAGTTGTTTAAGCAACTGCCTTTGGCTCAGGTCATGATCCTGGAGTCCCAGGATCGAGTCCCACATCGGGCTCCCTGCTCAGCAGGGAGTCTGCTTCTCCCTCTGACCCTCCCCGCTCTCATGTGCTCTCTCTCTCTCAAATAAATAAATAAAATCTTAAAAAAAAAAAAGAGGGATGGAGTTCCCTCTGTCTGTATTCCCCAAATCTGTTCAGTAGACTCAACAACATTTCTGTTCTTTATGTCCATCTTCTCTCCTCAGTTATAATTTTTTTTTTGTAGTGTGTGGTATCTTGATATTTACTGATGCTTACAAATCTATGTTCTTTTATATTTGGAGAATTACATTTTCAGATTATCTATACTAATCCTCTCTTGCTTAATAGAAATTTCTAAGTCTAGTCTAATTTGATGAATGACTAGAACCTCCAAATGAAATACCAAGAATTAATTTCAAACTTAATCAATTTATTACATCAATTTTTTGAGCCCATAACTACATAAAGTAACATTATGCCTATTGTTTTCTCCAGATAATTATTATATAGCTTTGACAGCAATAGCGATTAGTCTGTTGGTTTTTACTGTTTTCCCAATTTTCCCCAAGTCAGTCTTTCCTTTAAACTTTGGTTTGAACTTCTCTTTATAAGTACATGTCAAATACGTACTTCCAGTTCTCCAGAGGACCTCTTAGATAGTTGCCAAGAGTCTGCACATCATTGTACTATAATATATCTTGGTTAAGAAACCAAAATCCTATCTTTTCATATCATCAATATAACCATTTGTTTTCCTTCTCATTCCTTCTTCACTTTTAATGTTATTTCAGTTCTAATTCCCAAACTCTTGAGTGTCACACACAAAATGTTTACCTTAAGTCATTCATTCATTCATTCACTTTTTCTTATATTCTCAAGTATGTACATTGGAGAGGCTTGGTAACCATTAAGATAAGGCCTCTGAGACAAATAATTGAACGTATAATTATAATTCTATTAACTGGGTGCTATGATTAAATATGTAAAAACTGAGGGGGTGAGTGGTATCAAGATAAGAATCTTGTAGGAGTTCATATCTCAGCAAAGTCTAGAAATAGATAAATAGATAAAAGTTATTAGGCAGCCATCTGGTAGGAATTACCGCAATGAACATGTCCAATGAGAGGGGGCAAGATGACAAAGACACATGGGTGCTTCTAGAAAAAAATAAGTTCACTTGTATTAACAAAGAAACGATTTTAAAATGAAAGTTATAAAACTGGGAAGCAGATCATAAGCACTTTTGTGGGCCATGCTATGGGATTTGTATTTATTGTGAAGACTAGAGAGTCCTTTGAGGAATTTTTAGTAGTGGAATACTGAATATCCATTATATGTTATTTTATGTATTTTTCACATGCATGATATGAAGGAACTGATATTCAGCAAGGTGAGGAAACATTTCCAAGCCAGATGTTTCTCCCATTGTGTCTCTTTGACAGTGGTCAAAATAAAGTAACAACAAGAGGAATGGAAATACAAAAGCAGTAAAATAACAAGGCACTATGGCCGAATAACAGTGGAGTTAAAGGAGCTAGTAGAAAAAAAAGTGGTGATAAGTGACTGATTCTAGTGACTAAGGAGGCATGCTCTTGACTGGACAGAGAATTCAGGAATTACTGATGGAGAAGATAGACTATGTTTTTAGACAGGCCTGATCAAGGAGAAGTGGCAAGAGAGGGAGGACTTAGACCAAGTCATGTTGATGTTAGGGAAGCCCAGAGAGGAGGGCAGATACTGCTACAATTAGGGCAAGGAAGACTACATTGTGTCACTGTACTGTGTACTAGAGGAAAGTTGTTACTGTTGCACAAGCAGGTTCTGTGAAGTTGTTGGGGACAGAAGGAAAATTTTAATGGTGTGAGTAACAACCACCAGGAGAAACTCCTGGTGGTTGCATATAAATGTGAGAGAGGAAATATTTGATTGAGTGAGGTTGCTGAGGAGGAAGAATGAGTTGGGAATGAGAAGCTAAAACTTAGAAAATCATTATCCAGCCTGAGAAGTCTTGTTTGGCTTACTGCCATGTTTTAAATTCACACTCTAAGAATGAACTGTCCCATATGGCAGCTCTTGGTCACATGTAGCTCTTGAGCACTTGAGAAGTGGCTGGTCCCAAATGAAAGGTACTGAAATTATAAAATACACAGTTTTTAAAATTATCTCTAATAATTTTTATTGAATACATATTGAAATGGAATCATTTTAGATTGAATGGGTTGAATAAACTGTTTTATGAAAATCAGTTTTGCCTATTTCTTTTTAATGTGGCTGTTAGAAAAATTTAAATTACATGTGTATCTTACAATAAATTTGTTTTGGACAGTGCTGCTCTAAGAAGACCCTGCACCTCCAGTTAGTACCTATGATTTTCCTTGGCTGCAAAGCACGTCAGTAATCATCACCACATGTATATGACTCCAAAGGCTGGGCCCAGATTTCTTCCTGTAAATCCTTCTTTTTATTTTGTGGGTGCCTCTTTAGGAGATCAAGTCTGACATAGTGAGGTCAGGATAGAGGTCTCTTCTGTTATTTAAATCTGACATGTAGTTCCTTCTCTTCATCACGTGTCATGTTCTTTTACTGGTTCTAATTTTATTTTGCTCCTAAGCAATTATTTTTGTTGTTGCTGGTATGACGTCCTTTATTTTTGTCCTCTTTTGAGGTCTTATTCTTGTCTAATAATTTGCTCAAGCTCTTTTTCTTCCTCTCAAGCAAAGAGATCGACCATTTTTAGAGCAAAGATAATTCATCCCAGGCTCAATAGGAAGATAAATGCAACCCATTCTACAAGTGATTTGATTAGTATCTTTAAAGGTCTTAGGTCCCAGGTTGGGCCACTTTCCTTTGCCTCTCACCATGAACATGTTCCCTGTAAACAGCTAGGTACCTGGCCTTTTTGCTGTACCTGTCAGTCCTTGAGCTTCTGATCAAGAAAAAACTCTTAGCAGTTCTTATTTGAGGCCTGTTATACACTGTTCTCTTCCACCATGCTGCCCCCACTCATAGACCCTCATAGCCCCCTGCATACCTGCTGTGTGTTAGGAATTATCAATCATTTTTACCAGCGAGGGGTCATCCTTCTCCAGAAAACAAAATACAAACCATTGACCCAATTCTAAATTTCTTGCTTATCACTCCTTGTCACTTGCTGGACCTGTTAACTGAGATCTGGTTTAAAAAAAAAAACAACATTGTATTTTATCTTGCCTACTGAGGAGCCAATAAAATTTAGAAAGGTTACATGACTATCCATAGTTTAACTTCAATCACCAAAGCCCACAATGGCATCAGTCTTGGTATTCGATCTCAGCGCTAATTCAAAGATTTTAAACATAAACTCAAGGTCCTTCCGAGGCTCTATGAAGAGTCTAAAAATTAGGTCTAAGTTTTGGTGAAGGTAGTTTTTAACTTGTGTGATACAATTCATTTATTATAATGAAACTTTAATTAGAAACTCTCTTTAGTTCCTATATTTTTCAGAGCTCCCCTCAACAACATTCTTAGCCATAAGAAAGAAATATGTTTATTACTATTAACTGAAAGACAGTATGTAGCCTTACTTAAATTTCTTCACAAAAAGATTCCTCTGTTGCTGTCTGTGCTCTTTTTCCCAGCTGCCCCTTGTGACGTGATATTCATTGCCAATATCCTGTTTCTTTAAGTTTCCTGTATGTTCTGAAATAAAGGAACAGTTGTCTAAATGCCTCTTTGCTCACCTTATATAGCAGAAAGAAAACTTGAGGAAGATAACATTTTCCTTTCAGCTAGTTTTTAGTTACAAATCCCTTTAGGATAGTAACTTTTCTCCTAACTAGTATTTATATTTGTGTAATTACATGGGGATTTCAATTCCAGATTGCCTATACCATTCACTCATTTAAGAACGGGTAAAAAATCTGGGCGCCTGGGTGGCTCAGTTGGTTAAGCGACTGCCTTCGGCTCAGGTCATGATCCTGGAGTCCCGGGATCGAGTCCCGCATCGGGCTCCCTGCTCGGCAGGGAGTCTGCTTCTCCCTCTGACCCTCCTCCCTCTCATGTGCTCTCTCTCTCTCGTTCTCTCTGTCTCAAATAAATAAATAAAAATCTTAAAAAAAAAAAGAATGGGTAAAAAATCTAAATGAAAGGGGCGCCTGGGTGGCTCAGTTGGTTAAGCGACTACCTTTGGCTCAGGTCATGATCCTGGAGTGCCGGGATCGAGTCCCGCATCGGGTTCCCTGCTCGGCAGGGCGTCTGCTTCTCCCTCTGACCCTCCCGACCCTCCCCCCTCTCATGTGCTCTCTCTCTGTCTCTCTCTCTCAAATAAATAAATAAAAATCTGGAAAAAAAATCTAAATGAAAGTATAAAAGTTAATAATTTTCAAGAAGATCTTTTTATTGGTGAATACAATAATATATATAGGTTTGAAAATTTCAGAGTTTGGCCATGATTCTTCTTTGAATATATATTATAATATATTATGTATAAATATTATATATAATTGAGATATAATTGACCTGTAATTATGTGAGCTTAAGGTGTACAAAGTGTTGATTTAATAAATTTATATCTTGCAATATGATTACTGCCATAGCCTTAGCTAACACCTCTATAATCTCCTGTAATTATTATTTCTTTTTTGTGGTGAGAACATTTAAGATTTAGTCCCTTAGCAACTTTGAAGTATGTATTACAGTATTGGTGACTCGAATCACACTGCTGTGCGTTATATCTTCAGAACTTATCCATCTTCTAGTTGCAATTTGATTTACTTATCCACATTTTCAACAAATTATGCTCCACTTTCCAGAGAGATCTAGCTACTTAGTTATGAATGATTTCAGTGTTCAGGCAATCTTTCTGACTGTCATATTTTCATCGAAAACCAATATGTGTTTCACAAACTGGGACTGTTCTGAAATACATTAGCTATTGGCCGCTAACAGCAAAAAACTAAAAAGGTGAAAATCGATGAATGCTATTAAAAATGCATCCACAAACTATTCTTCAATAGCTGCCTTTAAAGTGGAAATTGCCTCAAGTGACTTTCTCTCTTACAAAAGACCACTGTCTCTCTCCCTCTTCTGTAGCAAGCCATGGTCAGTTCCAGTTCTAACCCTGGCACAAAGATTCCTGAGGGTTACTGAGTTGCATGGTAAAAATGCATCCTTTGTCATTCCTGATTAACAACTGTAAAGAAAATTTTAAGCAAGATTTTTTATACTATTATTGTCAGAGAGGTTGTTCAGAGAAGATAGGGGCAGGATGAGAAGAAATTCTTTGGTGCCAAATGTGGATTATTGAGTGCTGATTATGCCTGTCCCCCTGGTAAGATCATCATGTCGTGGTCACCTGCCCCTGAGAAAAGAAGGGGGTTCAGCTCAGTTGCCACAGAAAGCACAAAGAAATGATGTCTTTCAGAAGAAAATCTTTGTTACAGAATCAGCTG
This sequence comes from Mirounga angustirostris, assembly GCF_029215605.1. NCBI lineage: Eukaryota > Metazoa > Chordata > Mammalia > Carnivora > Phocidae > Mirounga > Mirounga angustirostris. Next base: position 30,544,442 of record NW_026991710.1, on the reverse strand, counting down.
AGTTAATTCTAACCAAATTTCACTGCTCTACATAACTCCAGAAATATCCAAAGGATGCAGACATCAATATTGGAACACAAGGCTCTCTGGTTTATGTAACAGAGGAGACCTATTGGAAACATCTAGAATTTCTTGGACCACAGACCATTATCTCTGCTTCCCTTTGCCACCCTAATGCCAAGAGTAGCAGATTTTACCGTCCCTTATTTCTGAGAGGTTGGTGTTAAAAGGAGGATAAATGTAAGTTTACCTATTTTTTCAGTTTCAATGAAAGCCAAGAACAATACAACAAATTTCAAGTATTCTAGATCTCATGGCAAAGGTGACTGAATATCAAAGTGGACCAGGCTAGCAGGTGTGAAATGAGTTCTATCAGTATTGACTCATCAGCCACCTCAAGGCTACTCCAAGGGAAGACTAGAGATTCATTAAAGCATTCAGGAGGGCAAGAATATGAATTTCTTTGGAGAGTAGTATATTGTTCATTCTTAGCCCCTCCACATGGGGAGAGAGGATGAGAGTGCTTTCCCACAACTTTGAGTCTAGCGACAGAAACTTAGCAAAACCTTGATGAGTGTGGTAGATGCTGTTAGCATCCTTGCCCAGGGCCCCCTAACTGGCCTTGTAAGGCTCAGGCCCTAGCCGAAGCCGTGTGCAGCTGACAATAGCTGCTAAAAAGTGTGTGTGGGCTCCTTTGCTTTACATTGACACCAATTCTGTTCTTGCTCCAGAGGCTCTCATGGGATCAGCTGAAATGAAACTTAGTTATGATTATGTATTTTCTTATACTATCATGCTTCACTTTTACTCCCTTTCTTCTGAGAGTCTCCTGGATCAATTAAATGTTCTCAACTCCACTTCGAGCTTTGGTTTCAGGAACCCAGACTAAGAAACAGGTATCTGTAGCTTGTGGGACATAGGGTCTGGTACCTGATTCATACCTAGAAAAGTCTAAGCAGTGAGGCTTAGACTACAGGGAAATGAGTCATATGCAGACCCCATAAAAGTGAACCAGCTACAAGTTGTTTTAGAAAAAACCTTGCCTGACCAGGCCTTTTTTAAGGAGTGAAACTACCTCAATTGGGACTCTCAGGTATCCAAGAAGAGAAAGCATTAAAGGGATCAGATACACATGGTCTCACATTGTTGCTGGGGATAAATATTCCTAAGGGGCCCACAATGAAATCCCTTGTGTGAAAGAACCAAGATTGAAAATCTGTTATACCCAGATGGCACTACTCTGAGATTATAACCCAAAGGTAAGATTTAGTTTATGATTTTTCCTTCTCTATCCTCTGTCTGCTCCTATGCTAGATGGACCTATGTCAGTAGCTACTGAGGGGAAAGAGGTAGAGTGAAGAAGTAGGAAAGAAACCCTCCCTAATCCTTTCCCCCACAGCAGGTTTCCATCACTGTTCCTTCAAGGCAAGTCTAAGCTGAGTAAATAAAGACATTTCATATTGGATGTGAGTGGGAAGATTTGCTATTAGACTGGACAAGATGCTTTATTACTTGAGAGCTGATGGGAAAGCCATGGAAACCTTGAAATTCATACAAAAGACAGAGGGGGACAAGTCCCCATAGGAGGATATGCAAATGAATACATTTACCCTTTGCTTGTACCTTTCAGATTCTGGCTTGTTGTGAAACCTGTGGCTTATGCCTAAATGCATACCAAATATAAATGAGGCACTCTCTGCAACTTGCTATCAAGGGAATTACTCTGAAGCCTCGATTCTGTTACTTGGGTGTCTACAAAGTCCTGTCCCGAGATTTCCACAGATTCCTAGGAGGATGTACATTCTCATGGTCACATTTGTCTCTGGCAAAGTCTATTTCACTGAGGTCAACATTCCTTTTCTATATATCTTCAACAAAATTAACTCCATGTCAGAAAGGTCTAATGGACATTTCTATATATTGCCCAAGATATGACTTCTTTCCTTCATTGAGGAAAAGCTTGATTCCCCTCTACTAGTTTTTCTAGCATTTGGGGGAGCTAAAGTATGGGCTGTATATAGGATAGATTTGCCTAGTCAGTTCTGGCTACACTTGGACCTAGTGGCACAAAGAAGTAGAGGCAGTAGAGAATTCATTTATCTGGGGAAATACCTAGCCACAGGCTAGCATTAACATTATGACTAATATGATTCAAAATTATAGTACATATAATGGTTATTATGGTATATTTAAGTGTATTTTAGCCAAAATTCAGACAAACCAATTCAGTGACTTAAATTCCAGAGACTTGATTTGCAAATCTACAAACAAGTGTTTTTTATATGATACATGGACTCAAAATTTTAAACTAGTCATATTGAGAAAAGTCAGAAGACAGAGATTACTACAAGAAATAAATTATCTAACAATAATAGCTAACATTTGAGTAAGATCTTATTATGTTCAACACACATTTCTAAGTGTTCAACATGTATTAACTTGCTTATAGGATGTCCAGGACATCCTATAAAGTAAGCGGTGTTGTTACTTTGATTCTCTAGATGAGAAAACAGAAGCATTGCTTTGATGTCTTCAGGCTCATGCATCTGGAAGATTGCAGAGCCAGATTTTAAATCCAGGCCCTCTGAATCAGCCATGAGCAGTGGTACTTCATAAAGTCAACGGCCATTAGTACCATACAAGAGATAAAGTAAGCAGTTGGTTAAGCGTATGCCTTTGGCTTGGGTCATGATCTCAGGGTTCTAGGATCAAGACCCTCATCAGGCTCCCTTCTCAGCAGGGAGTCTGCTTCTCCCTCTGCCCCTCCCCACCCCCGTTTGAGTTCTCTCTCTCTCTCAAATAAATAAATAAAATATTTTTTAAAAAAAGAGCGAGAGTAAGCATGAGAGAACTGTGTTTTCCTTATTCTTTTGTCTCCTTTAGGACAAAGTTTTATAATTATTACATATATCATGTGTTATAAATTAATGCAAGCTTGAGGCAACATCAGCTTTCTTATATCTAGAATATAATGATACAAGCAAAGTGACCACAATGAAAATGTTGGGTGGCTTTCAAATGCTTGTAATTTCCAAGATTCTAAGCTTATGCTATTGACCTGACCTCCTTAAATCAACACTGTTGATTTATTTTCCATTTCTCTATCATTCACTACATTTTAACCAAGAATTATGTAGTCTCTTCTCCCACAAATATATTGAAATGCTCATGATAATATTTTAGTTGTTGAGTGGGTTCTTACCATCCTCAATCTCGTGGTACCATTTTCACTCTTCTAAATTCTCTCCCTTCCCTAAGTCTATATATTCCCAAATCTTTCAGCTCATTCAGTACTCTTCTCATCTATCTTATGTATTTGCTTCTGTGCTTTCATTTCCTGAATATCTTTAAAAATTCGGTCATTGGACCCATATCCCTGCCTCACCTGCCAGCTCACTTTCCTGGTCTCCTCTGCCAGTCTCACACTGTTTCCTCACCAGTAAATATCTTCAGCCCTTATTGTAACTCAGTTATGTTTATAATAAAAGTCGCCCAAGCACACACAGCTAGAATGGCCCAGATGAGAGCTGAACTCCTTCCCGTCTGCCTTTTCAATCTATAGTCTTAAACTTTATTTCATTAGTTTCCAATCTGACTTACAGGACCCCTCCACTGGGATAATCTGCAGTCACTTTAAATGTAACAAATTTGTCCTTGCTTGATTTTTATCTCCCTTTATAAAATGCCCTTCTCTTTTCTGCACTTACCCTTAGTATGTAAAATATATCATTATACTCTCCACATTTTTTCCTGTGACAATTCTTTTAATCCTGCATTGTCCCCACCTGGTCTAAGAACTTGCTAGCCCAAGCCTAAGTCAAAAAGCTCACAGTTAGTTTATTTACTTATCCTTGCAGCCCACAATACTAAAGGGCTGTGCTTTTTATTTTTTTTTAAGATTTATTTATTTATTCCCTTAGAGAGGAAGAGAGAAAGAGCACGAGTGGGAGGGGCAGAAGGAGAGAGAGCGTGAATCTCAAGCAGAGCCCATCCTGAGAGTGTGGATTCTGACACAGGGCTCCATCCCAGGACCCCAAGATCATGACCTGAGCCGAAATCAAGAGTGGGATGCTTAACTGACTGCACCACCCAGGGGCCCTAGGGCTATTTTTTAAATTTAGTTTATTTCTTTATTATTTTTATTGAAATATATTTGACATACAACATTGTCTAAGTCTAAAGTATACAATGTGTTGATTTGATATATTCATATATTGCAATATAATTATCACTGTAGAGTTAGCTAATACCTCTATCATGTCACATAATTATTTCTTCTTTTTGGTGAAAATAATTAAGATCTAATCTCTTAGCAACTTTAAAGTTTATAACACAGTATTGTTGACTATAATCAATCAACTGTGGTATGTGTATACAGTTGAATATAATTCAGCAATGAGAAAGAAGGAAATCCTGCCATTTGTGACATGGATGACCCTTGAAAGCATTGTGTTAAGTGAGATCAGTCAGACAGAAAAAAGTTAAATACTGCGTGATATTTGTATTTATATGTACAATTTTAAAAAGCTGAACTCAAAATAAAAGAGAAGAATTATGGTTACCAGTTGCTGGGGATGGCCTGGGGAATTGGGGAGATGTTTAAGGGCACAAACTGGGGCACTTAGTGGCTCAGTTGGTTCAGTGTCTGACTCTTGGTTTTGGCTCACGTCATGATCTCATGGGTCCTGAGATCAAGCGTCACATCAGGCTCTGTGCTCAGTGTGAAGTCTGCTTGGGATTCTCTCTCTCCCTCATCCTCTGCCTCTCCTTCTGCTTGCTCTCTGTCTCTCTCTCAAAATAAATAAATCTTTAAGGGAACAGACCTGCAACTAATAGATAAATAAGTTTGGAGTGCTTGGTTCCTCAAACACAACTTTCTGGATGTCACACTCTTTCTCAAGAATTCATTTTCTTAGTTTTATGCCTAATTTCACAGCACTATATCTAAAAATCTTTTCTTAATGGCTCTATTTTATTTAACTGAAGTTCTCAGAATATTTTTAACATGGATCTTCCACAGAATGGAGACAGTTTTTTCCCCTCCTTTCACATCCAAGCTCATTTCTGTTTCTATGACTTGCCTGGAGTCTAAACTTTAGTCCATGTCTATCTTAAATAAAATGATCTTCTCCTCTTCTGATACCTTATATTATCCTACATATCTGATTAAAAATTGTTTGTGTTATTCTCTTTTTTTCTTTCATAGAAATATAAACAGATTGAAAGTGAGGCTAGGGTTGGAAGAAACTTAGAAAATACATGACCTTAGGGGTCAGGGAGTTAGGTTGCTCTATTTTACAGATAAGGAAACATGGTTAAGATAGGTTCTTTTGAATTCTGAATCCTTAAGGGTACATGATGCTCCTTTTTTTTGGCATTTGTCAAAGAAAATTTGGCCTCAGGATATGCTGGATAAAATGTGCTGGCTTTATTTTTACTTAGAAATAGGGAGAATGTCTTGGTAAAATTTCACTGGGAAATTTAATTTTCACTGGGACTGCATAGGCAAACTCATTTCAAACCAGCCTCTGGGAACTTTAAAACAGCAGAGTAATGACTCATTACTCTACCTTCCACATCTTGCTAGTATACAATTTATGACTTTGGCAATAGCTTTCAATACCACTGATACCATCTGTTACTCTTTTCTGGTTGAGTCATCTAACATCGTACTTCCCCAAAAGGCAATATGAACCCAGTCAGGACATATCAAGCTCAGGCCTGAATGAAAAAGGGCAAGAAGTTTATTAAATGAAAATTATTTACTGTAATGAATGCTATAGTAAACTTCATATTTTAATTTTAGCAAATTGAGTTGCCTAGCCTTGGCAGTATATATTTTCATTGTTAACATACTTTAGTTTGATTTCTAAATCACATTTTCTAAAACACATACTCCTAAAATGAATATTACTCAGGACCAACACCAGGTAATAACAGACTTGATTCCTATTTGCTTGTACTCATATAGGAGATAAGCTTCTCTGTTGATAAAATATTATTCATCATTTCAAAATTATCTGTCTTAGGTCTTTCAGGGTGCCCATTAGGTAAAACTAGTATATCTTCTACATGCCTTGTTATATTAATCTATCACGTCATAGATAATTTCAAATATATCTAAAATATAAGTTCCTTGAGATCAGGGACTGTGACTTATTTAACTTCCTTATACATTTACTCCACATTATACATAGCAGGTATTTAATAAATATATAATTGACTTGTTTCCTCATTGAATTTGTGGCAAATCAGTGGCCTCCCATACAGTATAATACATTTACTCTTACTGTACAACAAAACCTTCAGACTTTTCTATACTCTCTATGAATTTTAATCTGTGTTCTCTGTTAATTTTTATACCAATATTATCGTATCTTAATTACTGGCATTTCAGCGTATGTCTTGAACTCTTGAAGTAATATATGTCCTCTGATTGTTCTTCATGATCGTGTTGCCTACTCTAGGCTCACTGTACTTTTATATGCATTTTGGAGTCAGGATATGAATTTTTACAAAATGTCTTGCTGTGATTTTGTTTTGATTGCTTTGCATCTTGCCAATGAGAATATAGTGATTAATATCAGAACAGTAGGCATCTTAATATCAAGTTTTCCAATTCATAAACATGGTGGCAACTCTCCATTTAATTAAGTCTCCTTTTATTTCACTCAGCATTGTCTTACAGTTTTCTGTATGGAAATCGCTCACATTTTTTTTTTAAAGATCTGTGACTTGATTTTTGGGGATGCTCTTATATATAGCAGTTATTTAATTTTCATTTTCCGATCCTTTCTTCCTGGAATACAGAAATACCATTGAATTTTTCATCTATTGACCATTATACCATATTACTAAATCAAATATTTTATAGAATTTTGAATTTTCTATGTATGCAATCATGTCATCTGAGAATAAGGACTGCTTTATTTTTCTCTTTCCAATATTTGTGCCTTTTATTTCTTTTTTCTTGTATTATTGCACTGACCAGGACTTCCAGTACAATCCTACTCTGTGCCTAATCTTAAAAAGGAGGGTTCAGAATTTTATCATTAAGTATGGTGTTAGTGTAGGTTTTGTGTTTCTTCTAATTCCTAGTTCTTCATGAACATTGACTTTTATTAAATACTTGTTCTGTATCTATTGAGCTAATCATATCATTTTCCTCCTTTCTTTTGTCAATGTAGTAAATTACTTGATCGATTTTCAAATGTTAATTTAGCCTTATCTTCCTGACATAAACCTGAGATTCAATCTATGAATACTTGCTTATAATTTTTGCACCCATGCTTATGAGACATATTACCCCATAATCATTTCTAATATCTTTCTTAGGTTTTGGTATCATATTTAAAGTTCTCTCTTCCTCTGTTCTCTGGAAAACTTCTGTTGATGTGTTTTCCTTAAATGTTTGGAAGGATTCATTGGTAATAATTTCTTTATTGGTGTATTCTGTTTTTAGGGAGGTTTATTTTTATTATGGATTCAATTCCTTTTATAGGTATATGAGTATTCAGATAACCCACTTTTTTAATCTTAGTTTTAATAAATTTTTAAAAGGTCCAAAACATTTCATTCTAGCTATCAAATTTGTTGACATAACATTTAAAATAATATTCTCTTATTAACTTTTTAATGTCTATGGTATCTGGATTGATGTCCTATTTTCCTTCCAGATTTAGCAATGTGTTTTTTTCTCTATTTATTTTGATTAGTCTTTCCATAAGTTTATCACTTTCTTTTTTTTTTTTTTAAAGATTTTATTTATTTGACAGAGACACAGCAAGAGAGGGAATACAAGCAGGGGGAGTGGGAGAGGGAGAAGCAGGCCTCCTGCTGAGCAGGGAGCCCGATGAGGGGCTCGATCCCAGGACCCCGGGATCATGACCTGAGCTGAAGGCAGATGCTTAACGGCTGAGCCACCCAGGTGCCCATAAGTTTATCACTTTCAAAACCAAACTTTTGCCTTTTTTTTTGGTTTTATACATTTACAAGTTGTTTCACTGATTTCTGGCCAAATATTTATTATTTCTTTCATTCTGTTTTCTTTCTTTCTTTCTTTCTTTCTTTCTTTCTTTTTTTAAAGATTTTATTTATTTATTTGAGAGAGAATGAGAGACAGCACGAGAGGGAAGAGGGCAGAGGGAGAAGCAGACCCCCTGCTGAGCAGGGAGCCCGATGTGGGACTCCAGGATCATGACCTGAGCCGAAGGCAGTCGCTTAACCAACTGAGCCACCCAGGCGCCCTTCATTCTGTTTTCATTGAGCTCAAATTACTTTTATTTTCTTGGCTTTCTAGGTGGAAATTTTGATCACTAATTTTAAGACATTTGTATTTCCTAACATATGATGAAATGCATGCTTAATCTCTCTTGACTGACACTACGTCCACTGACAGAGCTCCATTACTCTTTCTTGTGACATCTTAAATCCATTCTTTTAGTCATGGCTCTGAATAATATTGGATAAGACACTTTACCTTCTCTGGGATGAGAAAGAAAGAAGTGAAGAGTAAAAAGATGGAAGACAGACAAAGAATGAAAAAGACAAGAAAGACAGTTTTACTAAAACCTTCCTAAATATTTTTCTGATGCTAAAATTATGACTCTAAATAGCCAGAATGAGTTTACTCCATGCTTTCCAATCCTCTTCCTATAAAAAAATATATAGCCACTATGAGCTCAGTGTGCAAATGGCTTTTACATCTGGAGAGGCCAGGTGAACTGCTCAAATCCTGGCAGAGGACAGCCAGGAGGGTAGGTGTTTGTTGTGGAAGGTGTAATCGCCTGTCTCTTTGGCTGGGTATTATTCCATAGATGTGGAAATGTATGTCTTCAGCTCCTTGAAGGAGCTATATGCCTAAAATCTTAACCTGAAACTTTGCCCCACATTTTCTATGTTGAATCTTACGTAGTTTGGTCAGAAACTGTCTGACTCACTAATACATTTTTCTTCTGGCATAAACTCAAGGTCATAAATTCAAATGCCTATAGGGAATATGTGGGTAGATGAATGAATTCATCAAGCATAATGGTTCTGATATTTCAGTAGTATTATTTTTTTAGTTTTTCATATTGCAACTGAAACTTAGCCTTGGTGTAGATGAGACAGTGATAAGTGCAGGGGGGTGGGGGGGTGGGGTGGGGACTTCAGGGACACTAGAGAACATATAACCTTCTGTTGAAAAAGGATGGCAGCTACTCTGCTTAAGTAGATGGCTGCCACGCAGGAAGATGGACTTACGGTAACACGATATTCCAATTTCCTAAGAAGTTAAGATTTTGATATGATATTATTAGATTATTATTTTATTTCTTGCATATTTCAGCAATTATCAACTAAAATCCACATTTGTTGATATGCACAATTGTCAGACTTAATTTCTTCTGGGGATCATAGATGAGAAAGAATGAGATAGTCTTTTCTTAGTTCATTAATTCATTCAGCAAATCTTTACTGCACATCTAATAAGTGTCAGGCAGCCATGCTAGGTACTGGAGATAAAATGGTAAACAAAACCAGACAGGGATCTCTGCTCTCATGGTACTTTTGGTTGAGTGGGGGATATAGGCAGGGGTAAAATAATCAAGAACAAAGTGTAAAATTACCAGTGTGAGAAGTACTGTGTCAGGACATGAAAGCCAGGGAGGTGCTTCCACTCAATTCCTCAGACCTTATTCTAGAGAAGGAATGTTATAAACACATCTTTTATGCTCGCCAGCTTTAAGGAAAAGTTAGAACCCATAATTTACCTCCCTTCTAGAGAGGTTTTAAAACAGAATACTCTTTACATGGACTTCTGTGCAACTCTCTCCTGGGATCCCGAGGAGCAGTGGGCTGTAGGTTGAATTTGGGTTATCTTGAGGAAGATTTTCAAATAGCCACTACTGTTCTTAAATCTGCTTCTGCAAAACAGGTCCCTTAACATCTTCTATTTGTTGGGGTGGGGGCAGGGAGGGGATTTATTCTCTACCTCTCTAATGCTCCAGTTCCACACAAGAATTCTGTCTTTCTCAAGAGAAAAGAGAAAATTTTAGAATGCATCCAGAGACCATGAGAGCAAACCAAATACATGCAGGATCTAGACTTTAGCACTAAATGTCTAACCTAGTCGCCAAGAGAACCTCCCTAGGACTATTCCCTTGGGTTGAGTGACATGCAGGCACCTTCTTTGTAGAGATCCCTTATCATCTATGATTCTGATCCAATCAACTACAACTATTTACATTCACATACCTGATTTTTTTTATTGTGCTCTTAATATGTGTCAGGTATTGTTCTAAATGTCTCATATATATTAGTTTATGTAATCCTCATAAGACTTTTGAAGATAGGTGCTACTGTTAATTCCATTGCACACACGGAAAAACTGAGGATGAGAGAATTTAGCCACTTAACAAAATCAGATAGATATTAAGCACTAAACCTGAATTTGAACTCAGGCTTTTGACTCCTAATCGATGGCAATAATATTCACTTTACTGCTCAGTATTACTTGTCTTATTTTTTCAGTGTTTTTCCTTAAATAAAGTTTGATCCCTGCCCATATCTGGTCCCATTCTCTGCAGCCTATAACACTACAAATAACTGGCTGATGCTTCACCAAATATTTTTAGTCCTCAGAGACTTTCAATTTCTATTTGATAATGATCTAGGCAAAGAGGAAGGATTTGAGTTAGGTTAAACAAGTAGTGTTGCACAGGGAACTCTAAGACGTGCTCAAAATTTAAAAAGGACATGGGCAAAAGAGGCTTCTTACCTAGAATAGAGTTGTCCAGAACTGTAATAACAGTATCAAAGCCTTTTTGCTTTTGTTTCTTTAGTGAAGAAGAATGAATTTCTGACTCTTAGAAAAGTAACCTAAGGTAGGAAAAGAGATTGGAATAGTTGGTTGCTTTAGTAAATTTATGTCTCCTCACCCACATAAATTATACAGGAGAGACAGGGATTTGAAATGGGAGGTTTAAACATGCTAAAAGAAATAGAAATTTTTTTTTTCTGTCCCTCATGGCTCTTGAGAAGTGCTTCTTTGTGTTGGCTCATCCTCTAGTCCTTTCTCTCCTAGGTTCTTTTGATCCAATTGAGACAGATGTAGAAATCCTCTAGTGACAACAGGGACATATGAGTGCAACCCTCAGGTAAATTTTTATACCCATCTCTCAATTTCATTGGGTAACCTCAGGTAGTTTAGCCCCTGTGGCAGAATGAGATGAGCTTGGGTTTGGAAGTCAGGGAATCTGGCTCTCTCACTTATTGTCCAGTAAAATGCACTACAAAAGTGACTTCTTTACAAGTGTATGGTGATAATTAAATGAACCAATATATGTAAAAAGTATTATGACCATATTTATCTTTGTTATTGAGACATTAAGAGATTAGGTCTTTTACCATTTATTTACTTTAACCAAAATATTTCAGGGACCCAAATAAGCTATGTAGGGAAACTGATTTTTCATATATAATGAAGATTTCTAAATGGCAATTACTAAATGTCAATATACCAAAAAGCATTCTGCTTTGGACAAAAAACCCAAGGCACTGGATTTATAGCACACTGTAGTTGAAATTGCAGTTCTGTCATTTAATGTGTGGCCTTAGGCAACTGACAAACAAAGGTAACAATAATACCAACATCAAAAGATGAGTCTAAGAATCAAATGTAATGAGCCTATAAAGTACTTAGCACAGTGGTTAACCATAAATGTGGTTGATTCAGTAACTATAGGAGATTATTATTGTTTATTATTATTATCTGTAAGAGTTGTATTCTATTGTCTTGTGTATTGGAATCTCTTGTAGCAAAAGTCTCACTTTTGCTGAAATATTTTTGATAAGGCTCTTGGGTGGTAGACCCAAGCCACAGGGCATAAGGGATAGTGCCCAGACTTTTGGGAAGGAGAGCCCTTTAGGAACATAGATACAGCAATTTGTGAGGTGAGAAAAGGAAAAGAAAAGGGAGGAAAAGACAGAGATGGAGGAGGGGGCAAGCATTTTGGGAGTATATATATATATAGTGCATATATATATATATAGTGCATATATTATATATATAGTGCATGTATATGTGGTGCATATACTATATATAGTGCATATATATAGTGCATATACTATATATAGTGCATATACTATATATAGTACATATACAATATGTAGTGCATATACTGTATATATATAGTGCATATATATAGTGCATATACTATATATAGTGCATATACTATATATAGTGTACATACTGTATATATAGTGCATATATATAGTGCATATAGTGCATATACTATATATAGTGCATATACTATATATAGTGCATATACTGTATATATAGTGCATATATATAGTGCATATATAGTGCATATACTATATATAGTGCATATACTATATATAGTGCACATACTGTATATATAGTGCATATATATAGTGCATATATAGTGCATATACTATATATAGTGCATATACTGTATATATATAGAGCATATATATAGTGCATATACTATATATATAGTACATATACTATATATAGTGCATATACTGTATATATAGTGCATATATATAGTGCATATACTATATATAGTGCATATACTATATATAGTGCATATACTGTATATATACAGTGCATATACTCTGTATATATATGTGTATATATATAAGCAACATGACAACTCTTTTAATTTCTAAATCAACAGTAAACTCTATTGTTTGCTGATGCTTTGTTTTAGTGGATGTATTTGCATGAGTGCACGTGTTTGCATGTACCCTGTATTCCATCTCTTGAAAGATACGAGACTAAAAATGGTTGATTTAGGTAGAGAAGTGTGTGGATGTCATCTGTATGTTACATCCTCAGTGTTGGTTCGTGTTTTCTTTGATAAGAACGATAGAATTTTGGCAATCGGTGATAAAATTGGTGGTGAAACGCTAGGCTATGCATAACACCAGTAATTATAGTTAGCAGATGCTCACAAAACCCACTGGGATTGCCCATCAAGGTATCTATGGTTACATAACAGTGTAACAGACATGCCACAGCTAACAACAACCAAATCAAGAGAGGAATTGGATAAACTCCTTGACATCTTATAAAGGCTCTCTAAAAATTATCCCAATGATTATTCATGTTTAAAAAAGAATCTTTTTCTCATAAAGAAAGCTATGATAGCTTTCCTTATCTCCATACAAATATATAAAACAAAGCTAAGACAAATTTCATCTTATTTTCTACTTTTTGTATATTTTTCTCTTCTGTTCACATCCATTTTCTTACTTGCCAATCTGCTCTGCCTCCACTTTACCTCTTTCTTCTTAGCAGAGTACCTTGCTTGTCTAGCATCTGGTGATTGAAAATCCGGTAGGTCAAAGGCCCATGGAAGATACAAAGATGACTTAGATTTTGATTCCGTTTTTGAAGCAGACCTGTTGTTGGTGTCTGGCAGCCTCTTCTCCTTGGAGAAATGCTCCTTGGAGAAATGCTTTTTCAGCCATAGGACCATGGCTAGCTGAGGATAGGCATATAAGCCAAGCAAGGTCAGAGTCTTAGTAATTCACATGGAAAGAAAAGTATTTTCTGCTGTGGCTGTTAAACTAAGATTATGTGAGCCTGCAGCTGCTGACAGCCATCCTGCCTGCCAACTCGTCTTCACGCAAAATGAATTCAAGTCCAGAATTTCATTGTTAAGGTGTGTCCACTCCTAGAATTCCCAGGAATATTTGGCAATAAATTTCCTTTTAGCTTAAGCTACTTTGAATTGGCTTTCTGTTACTAGCAATCCAAAGTGTCCTAATGAATGTAGCCTTCCAAGAGTTTATAGTCTAATAAAAAAATACAGCAGGAGTGACAAAATTGGCCTGAGGTGACCAAGTTGAGCAATATAAGTATTTTCACTTGTGACTGAAAACAATAGCGATATTGCAATGAGGTATTACCTTTTGCACTAGCCTTGTTTTACCTTGATTCCTAGGGTCCAAAGTTTCAAGGGCACCCCCCCGGTTTTAGTGGTGGTGCTCGGGTTATGTGTGTGAGGTGAGGAGAATGAAGTTGAAGCCCTCTTCTCAGCAATCTCAACCACCCCGTGATCGCTACTGCACATTAACAAATGGCTGATGTGAAAGTTCACAAAGTGAACTAAAACAGGATGATGACTATATACACGGAATGCCAGCCCCCTAATTGTTCTTTCCAACTGGATTGCCAGCCCAAAGCTCTGTCTGTTTATTTCTGGAGCTACACTAGCTGTATGAACTAGGAACGAGTTTTATACCAAGATCCTCATACCTACTTTTGGACTCTTATTTGTAACATGGACAGATGATAGCAAATTGTGAAAAGGCTACTTTTCATGTTACAATATTTAACTTCCTTTTTTCAAAAAATGCCTTTTTAAGCTATAATTGTAAGTAGCAAGTGGTACTCTTTCAAATTCTATTTTAGCGTGTTGATAATAATAAAGATCGAATGATAAAGTTTGATGAGTGCAAAGTAGCAGAAATACCTTATTCATAAAAGATGGCAAATTATAGTATTCTTCCTTCCCAAGAATTGAGCTTTCTACCTATACATATCATCTTGCAGAACACTGTGTCGGTTAGAAATGAACTCTGCAGGTACAAAAACAAACTGAAAAGCCTCTGTAATTGAAACAATATATACTTGTATAAGAATAGACAGACTGACCAATGAAATAGAACAGAAGGAATACAAATTAACCCAACCACATTTGGAAAACTAGAATATCAGAAAGGCAGAATAGCAAATTACTAGGGAAAATGGGCTTTTTAATAAATGATGTTGGGAAAACTGTAGTGTTTTTTGAGAAAGATAAAATTAAATCCATTTCCTACACTATTAAAAAGAATAAAGTCCAAAGAAACTTAAGTGTAAAAACTGTAAATGTGAATATAAAAGCTGTAAAAAAAGGAACTAAATGTTAAGAAAATGAAACTATACAAATGCTACAAGAAAACATGGGGATAAGAATGGCTTTCTATGATTCAAGATCCAGAGGCCATAAAAAAAGGCATAGAAATTTGACTATATAACTTACAAATAACTTTTATATGAAAAAAATTATTTAAGAAAGTCTGAAGGTAATGGCAAGGTGGGAGAAAATATTTGCAACATAGATTGCAAACCATTTGATAAAAATTATAAAAGTATAGGGGAAAATACCAAAATTTTAGAGAATAATGAGCAAAAAGGTATCTAAAATCATCCTTTACATATGAAAACATATCCAATGATCACAATAAAAGAAATACAAATTAAAATTACACATAGACACTACTTCTTACTCAGCACATTGGTACAGATTCTAAAACTTAAAAAAGGCTTCTGTTGTGAAGGCTTTGGGAAAATAAGCACTGACACACGTGGTGGTGAGAATAAGAAGCCGATAAAGTCTACAGTCTACCCTTTGTTTCAGAAGTCCTACTTCTGGGAATTTACCCTAGAGATAGATGTGTATTCATATGTATACATATAAGTATTTATTTATTTATTTATTTATTTATTTATTTATTATCGCAAAATATTAGTTGCCCCCCGAATTTCCAAGCACCAGAGATGTGTTGCATAAACTATGGTCCTTGCACACAATGGAGCATGATGCAGCTGTAGAAATAAAGGTTTTTGTCTGTGTTCTGATTCAGAGTCACATCGAGGAGCTATTCAACAGCAATTGTTAAAGTGAAAAAAAAGCAAAGTACAAAGAAGTAAATATCGTATGCTATCTTGTGTTTGAGAAAGATGGGTAAATAAGAAATGCTATCTTCACAAAAATTAACCCAAGGTGATACCTAAGAGAAAAATGAAGCTAGTTACTTATAGGGAATGAGGGACAAGGTGCAGAGAGAGGCAAGGAGGTGACACATTTCTGAATGTAGCTTTTGCATACCCTTGACTTAGGAAGCATGTTCATGTTCTACATATTCAAAAAAGAACTTTAAATCATAAGAATAGGAAAACAATTGAGAAGGTAAATTAAAAAAGTAAACCCCACTTTTTTTAAGTGAAGAACATAAATCATACTAAAAGAAGGAAAATGTATAAATGGACTGATCCAAGTAGCTTTCTGTACAGAATTTGACTACATACTCTTGGTCTTGTAGTCTGGGAAAAAAAGAGCAAACACACCTGAACTCTTTCGAGTGGATTTGTTTTGTTGTGGTGGTATGGTAAAGCAATTCTGAAAGTATTTTAGTTGTACAGAACGATTGAACGAATGAGTAAATGTTGAAGTTATTGAGCCAGGAGAAGTGTAGAAGGGAGGAGATAAAAGATGGAGTGAGAAAAGGCAAAGAGAGAACATGTGGAGATGGATGAGGGTAGAAGATAACAGGATGAGCTAATAATAATAGCATGCCCTCCATAGCTGGTGTTATGCAACATCATCATCGTCCAGTTTAATTGCCCCGGTGACATTTTTGCTTCCTGGGTGGGGCTGCAGGCTCCAGATAAGGAAGTGCCCTGGGATGTGCACTCAGGTTCTCTGGAAGCTATGGTAGCCAGCGGGGCTCAGTGTAACATTGACGTGTCTACATCAATGATTGCTTTTGTTAATATTATATGCCCATTACTGTTCTTGGATTTGGTGATCAAATTATGTTCAGGAGAGATTGATAAGTATGTGGAGGTGGGAAGACACCAGATTTGGAGTTGATCAAACTTTCAGAGCTGTGTGGCCACTTGAATCCTTTGTGCCTCAATTTCTTCATCTGTACAATTTTATACTACTAATAGCTAATGTGGATATACTTTGGAATGCTATAAATATAGTATATGATAAATTTTGATAATAACATTACCATAGAATTGTTGAGAGCACAGAAACTCATGTCTATTGAGTGCTTACTGGGAGCCAGGCCTTTCCTAGGTTATCTAGCTACACACTCACATTTAATCTGTACAACACAGTTAAAAATGCATTATATGTCCCCACTTTACAGAGAAGAAAACTGAGACTAAAAGAGACTAAATACATTTCCTAAAGTTCCAAAGCTCTTATTTTAAGAATCAGAATATTAAATCAAAGCCTTCTTTTGTTCATCTCCATTCTGAAATTTAAATGAAGAAAGGGATATAAAATCTATGATAACCAAATGTTACTGATAATGATAATAGGTGCGGTGGGAGTTGGGGAGGGTGGGGAGGAATCCTGTTGGTGGGTGTGGAATGGACTGTAGGAGGCGCCATGAAAAGGGTGGAACTTGAAGAACAGAAACCATTTTGATAAATGGTTAGCAAGTAGAGAGGGCATTCCAGGCAGGCAGAATAACCTGATTAAAGGTACACCAGAAGGTGAATGTGCTGTAATGTATAGGGTATTAAAAAACAAAAACAAAAACAAAAACAAGCGGATAGGTCAGCTAGGTCAGGTTCAAGATAACATAAAATAATTTTTGGGACTGTTCCTTAAAATCAAACTTTTGATTATCTTCCTTTGTGGCTTAGAATCATGATATACCTAAATGATCATTAAAATTTTGCTGACCTCTCTGCACTGGAAGTAATTTCCCTAATGAATATTGGTACACTTGGCCCTTCGAGCTTTATAAAGATAAATGTCTATGCAGTCAACATTAGAGGTCAGTGGGAATTCTGCTTACTGAAAAGCTATAGAACCTGGCCTTTAATAAAATATTCTTAAAGTGAGACCAAGGAAGGATAGAAAAAAGCTGCTTGATGATGGATTTTGTTATGCTCTCTGAAACATAAAAGGAAAGATTTGCATTTTAAAGTTATTTAAACAATGTCAAAAATAAAGCCTCCCTGCCCCTATTTAAAAAAAAATGTTTAAAGAGTTTGTGTTTATTATGTCATATATCATACCACATCCTTATTATATTGTATCTTTATTTAATGTGTTTCTCTCTTTAGATAAAATTTTCAGAGTTGAGGGTTTTTTCAGCTCTCCAAAGATATATGGTTTTCTCTAGTTTGAGATTTTAGTTTGCTATACTTTTTAATCTCTGTGTGTAGTAGCTCAGTTGACCACCCAGGATAAAGAACTATATTATACACCATATATTTTTCCCCAACTGGGCAAGAAATTTCCAACATAGTAGGTAAAACTATGTTGTTAAAAATCTGGAGGAGAAAGAATACATTGACCAGGCATATATACTACATTGCATTTTTTTTAAAGATTTTATTTATTTATTTGAGATAGAGAATGAGATAGAGAGCATGAGAGGGGGGAGGGTCAGAGGGAGAAGCAGACTCCAGGATCATGACCTGAGCCCAAGGCAGTCGCTTAACCAACTGAGCCACCCAGGCGTCCCTACATTGCATTTTTAAAAATACTGTTTTAGTGAGGGTGCCTGGGTGGCTCAGTCGTTAAGCGTCTGCCTTCAGCTCAGGTCCTGATCCCAGGAGCCTGGGATCGAGCCCCACATCGGGCTCCCTGCTCCACGGGAAGCCTGCTTCTCCCTCTCCCACTCCCCCTGCTTGTGTTCCTTCTCTTGCTTTGTCTCTCTCTGTCTAATAAATAAATAAAATCTTTAAAAAAAAATACTGTTTTAATGAGAAATTATAAAAGGCATAAACATAAGATTACAGTGATTGAGAATTTTCTCAACACTGATGAAGGACGACACTAAGTCACAAATTTTAAAAAGTACTTAGAACCTCAAATAAAGACTGAAAAATTTGGGGTGCCTGGGTGGCTCAGTTGGTTAAGTGTCTGACTCTTAATCTCAGCTCAGGTCTTATCTCAGGGTCATGAGTTTAAGCCCCTCACATCCCAGTGTGGAGCCTACTAAAAAAAAAAAAAAAAAAAAAAAAAGACTGAAAAGATGTATGGCTAGCAGACCCATCTTATGAGAAATAGTAAAGGAAAGCCTTCAGGTGGATGGGAAAACAATTCCAGATGGTAACTCAATTCCAGAGGAAGAAATGAAAATCACCAGGAATGGTAGCTATGTGTGCTAACAAAAAAGACTCTATAAAATATTTTGCATTATCTCTTAAGCTCCCTAAAGGACAGGAGATTGTTTAAAGCCATAATTATAAAATTATGTTGTTGGATTTATAATATACATACAAATGTAATATATACAATAGTAATAGCACAAGGGATGGGGAGAAAGCTACATTGGAGCAAAATTCTAAATTTTGCTGAAACTAACTAGTATTAATTTGAAGTAGATTGTGACAGTTAAGATTCATAGTGCAATACCTAGAGTAAACACTTAGAACATAACTCATAACTCATAAAACATAGTTTTAAAAAAGTGAATTTAAATGGTACACTAAAGAATATTTAACATCAAAGAATGGAGGAAAGAAAGAGGATGAGAAAAGACTGAAGTCATATAGAAAACATAATAAAGTAGCAAATATAAAGCAGACTATATCAATAATTATATTAAATATAAATTTTCTCAATATCCCAACAAAACAGAGATTGTCAAAATGGATATAAAAAGCAACATCCAACTCTACAAAGTCTATAATACACATACCCTAAATTCAAAGACATAAATAGATTGAAAGTAAAAGAATGCCAAAAAATATATCATGTAAACAGTAACCAAAAGAAAGCTGGAGTGGTTATTTTAATACCTGACAAAATAGACTTTCAGTCAAGAAACATCACTAGATGGGTTAAAGAAGAAAAGAGAAGGGAAATTGGAAAGGAATTTGAACTCAATGAAAGTGAAACACAACATATCAAAATTTATGGGATGTGACTAGAACATCAATTAGAGGGAAATTAATAGATTCCAACACCTATATTAGAGAAGAAAAAAAAGTCTTAAATTAATAACCTAAACTTCCATATTAAGAGACCAGAAAAAAGAGAAAGCAAAATCCAAAGTAAGAAAGAGGAATGAAATAGTATTGATTACAGAGGAAATCAATGAAAGAGAAAACAGAAAACCATAGAAAATCAATAAAACTTAGAGTTAATTCTTCAGAAAGATCAACAAAATTGCCAAATCTTTAATTATACTAACAAATAAGAAAAAGAAAGTAGTCATAAAATACCAAATTAAAAGTGAAAGAGGGAACATTACCCTATTGAAATTAAAAGGATTATAAGGGTATATTATAAAAATTTTAACATCTCAGGTAAGATGGAAAAATTCTAGAAAGAGGCAAGTTGCCAAAATTGACTTAAGAAAAAAAGTAGAGAATCTGAATAGACTTAAAACAAGTGAAAGAATTAAAATTTAAATTCTTCCCTCAAAGAAATCCCAGCCCAGTTGACACTTATGGTGAATTCTAGAAAATATTGAAGAAATAACACCATTCCTTTATAAAACTCTTTCAGAAAATATATTGTGTGTGGTGTGTGTGGGGGGGGTGTTAAGATTTTATTTATTTATTTGGGAGAGAGCGCACGAGAGGTGGGGAGTGTCAGAAGGATAAACAGACTCCCCGCTGAGTGGGAAGCCTGATGCAGGGCTTGATCCTGAGACTCTGGGATCATGACTTGAGCCAAAGGCAGCTGATTAACCCACTGAGCTACCCAGGCGCACCGGGGTGGGGGTGGGGGTATATTTTTCACCTCATTTTATAATGCCGATAATGCACTGGTAACAAAGCCAAAGACAGTATAAGAAAAGAAAACTATAAACAAATACCAATATCCCTCATGATCATAGATGCAAATATCCTTAACACAATGTTAGCAAATCAAATCTAGAAAAGAATTAAACACTGGGATTTATCCCAGGAATGCAAAATTGCTTTAATATATAAAAATAAATTAATGAAATAGACCACTTTAATAGATTAAAGAACAAAACCCATATGATTCAGTCAATAGATATAATACAAGTATTTGACAAAATTCAATGCCTATTTCCAATAAAAACTCTGAACAAACTAGGAATAGTAGGAAACTTCTTCAACCTGATAAGGGTTATCTACCAAGAATGAAACCAAAACCAAATCAAAACAAGCAAACAAAAAACACAGCTAGCATTATACTTAATGGCAAAATAATAAGTTCCTTCCTCCTAAGATGGGGAACAAGGCAAGGATGTCTACTCTAGCCACTTCTATTCAACATTGTATAACTATTGTACAATGCAATAGACACAAAAGCTATATTATCTGGGTGTGGATTTTTCACTCAGGGAAGATATCCCCTATTAGATTTCATATTTTATGAGTGCCTTGGGTTTGTGTAAATTAAGAACACAATGAGATGTTATTCCACATATAACAGATTGGCAACAATGAAAAAGTTGCAATGACAATTGCAAATGTTAATTGCAATGACTATTCCAAGTGCTGATGCAAAGCAATGTGCTAATGGTTTTATACATTGGAACAACCAATTTAGAAACCAGTTTTTCATTCTCTAGTAGAAATACATTTTCTATGATACCGGCAATTACAACTCCTACATATATACCCTAAAGAATCTCGCATATGCGTACCAAGATACAAACAGAATGTTTATAGAAACGTGGCTTGTAGTAACTAAAAACTGGGACTAATCCAAATGTCCATTAACATTAAAATGAATAAACAAATTGTGATATGGTTACACTTCAGTGAAAATGAGAAAACCAAAACAAAACTGGAGCACAAAGATAAATCTCACGAATATTCGGATGAGCTAAGGAATCAAAACTCAAGAGAGTATACACAATATATGATCAATTTACAGGTTTTAAAATAAGTCATATTCATATGAGTTTGGGATGAATACATAGATGGTGAAACTGTTACCAGTGGGAGAGTCTGCATGTGCGAATGGAGGTGTTGGTTCTTGGATTTCCCACAAAAAGATTTATGTGAGGATCTGAGCTCAAATAAAGACAGCCAGAAGGAAAGTAGCAAGCACAAAGCAGGGTACACTCTCAAGGTGGGAGAGTTGGCAGGTTCTGTGAGATGGAACTGGACCCTAGGTTGTTTTGGGACTGGATATTTGTTGGATCTTTCTGGACTGGGAAGAGCTGTGACCATTCAGTAGGATGGTCTCTAACAGTGGCCGGTTCCAGTCATTTGGGGGACTCCTCCCACAGGCTGGGAGGGGGAGTTTTTGACCCTATAAGGTTTGTACCAGAACCGTCATGGCAGCCTTTTCCCACATGGGGGGGCTATAACCCCAATGCAAATACATTACAAACCCTGGGGCATAGATGGAAGAAGAGAGAGAGTACATGCTCTGCACCTGTGGCTCTTGGTTTGTTAGCCCCAGGGTTTTGGAAGCCACAAGATCAGGATGTTGAGCCCCGGGGCTTCTAATGTATAACCTATTTATCACTGTCCTTGCCTCCAGTTCTTGTCTAACTAACTGCCTACTTTATCATTCCTAACCTCAAGGACTTGGAACTTTGCCTCAAAGTTCCACTGCTCATATCTAGATTCTATGTAACAAAACTATTTAAAGGTGAAGAATCAATTATCACAATATTCTAGAGAGTAGTTGCCTTTATGGGGATTGCCGGATCTTGAGATCTTGAACAAGCACATGCAGGACCTTGGGAAGGGCTGGTAATATCTTATTTCTTAATCTAGATTATAGTATCATCATTTTGCTGATGAAAATATGGGAGTTCATGGAATTGTGTTATATGGGCATTAGCTTTATATTATTAAGCTAAACATGCAATTTTTGCATTTTTAAAAATGCAAAAATGTCTCATACAATAAAGGAGCAGCACTTAAAAAAAAAAGGCAGTTCTCACAGGTGAATTTTTAAAATGGCTTGAGCAAATCTCACCATCATTGAAGATATATATAGAATAAAAGGTTAAATATTAATATTAAAGCTGTTGTCTTACATAATTAAGAAAATATGGTCACAAACTTTAATAAGTAGGATGATACTCATTCAG